>NC_089824.1:9455304-10687073 GCF_035046505.1 Tiliqua scincoides | reverse complement strand
GTGTTGTGTGAGAGGGAAAAGAGCATCTCTCTATCCACTCTATCCTTCCAGTGCATAATTTTGTAGGAGAGGACAAGCAGGAGGAGTAGAGAGCATGGCAAGGATGATGAGAGGCAAAGGAAGGCAGAGAAGCATGCAAGAAAGAAAGAAAGAGGAAGGGCAGAAGGATGAAGGCAAAGACTCACTGAAAGAAGAAGAGGAGGAGTCCTAGAAGATGGGGGAAGGCACAGTGGCCTTGAGATGGAGGCCAGGGGGTCTCTGTAGAGAGACCTAGTACACCCCCAGCCTCCAAGGGTCTCCCTGTACTTCTGGGCTGTCACAGCCCCAAGCAAGCAGAGCCCCAAACCCCACTGGGGATCCTGTGGTGGGGTGCAGAAGGCCTCGGTGCCAAGACCTTATCCTTGGAGGATGGCTGCCCAGCAAGCACTGGCCCAGCAAACTTGTGCTTGATCAGTGGTGCTAGAGCAGGAGTTTCTCAGTTGTGTTAAGGGAAGGAAAGCAGGAGGAGAAGGCTGGAAGAGAAAGGGAGCAGTCAGTTATCAATCCTGGGTGCCAACTTGGCACAGTGCTTCTTGGGTGCTGGATGGAGTGGGGGGTGCTGAATGCTGCACCAGAGGGACCATGAACAATACCAACAGAAAGGCAGGACATGGAATGAGAACAAGGTATCTGTGACCCACCTTCTTATCCCATAAGTTTCCAAGAAATGTATAGGACCTTTTGGGAGGTGAGCTCATGAACAGCCCCACTGGATCAGGCCATAGGCCCATCTAGTCCAGCTTCCTGTATCTCACAGCGGCCCACCAAATGCCCCAGGGAGCACACCAGATAACAAGAAGACCTGCAAGGCCTCCTGGGAATTGTAGTTAAGAACATAAGAACAGGCCCACTGGATCAGGCCATAGGCCCATCTAGTCCAGCTTCCTGTATCTCACAGCGGCCCACCAAATGCCCCAGGGAGCACACCAGATAACAAGAGACCTCATCCTGGTGCCCTCCCTTGCATCTGACATAGCCCATTTCTAGAATCAGGAGGTTGTACATGCACATCTTGTTTGGGATCTTCTTCGCTGTCCTGCTGAAGCAGGCCTTTGGAACTACAACAGAAGGCATCTATCTCCGGACCAGATCAGATGGAAAGCTCTTCAACCTCTCCAGACTGAGAGCAAAGTCCAAAGTCCAGCTGAAATGTCTGCGTGACTTCCTCTTTGCCGACGATGCAGCTACCACTACCCACTCTGCCAAAGATCTCCAGCAGCTCATGGATCGTTTTAGCAAGGCCTGCCAAGATTTTGGACTGACAATCAGACTGAAGAAAACACAGGTCATGGTTCAGGATGTGGACTCACCTCCCTGCATTACAATCTCTGCACATGAACTGGAGGTTGTCCATGACTTTGTGTACCTTGGCTCAACGATCTCCGACACTCTTTCTCTCGATACCGAACTAAACAAACGCGTCGGTAAAGCAGCTACCACGTTTTCCAGACTCACAAAGAGAGTCTGGTCCAACAAGAAGCTGACGGAACATACCAAGATCCAGGTCTACAGAGCTTGCGTCCTGAGTACACTTCTGTACTGCAGCGAGTCATGGACTCTTCACTCACAACAGGAGAGGAAACTGAATGCTTTCCACATGCGCTGCCTCCGACGTATTCTCGGCATCACCTGGCAGGACAAAGTTCCAAACAACACAGTCCTGAAACGTGCTGGAATCCCTAGCGTGTATGCACTACTGAAACAGAGACGCCTGCATTGGCTCGGTCATGTTGTGAGAATGGATGATGGCCGGATCCCAAATGATCTCCTCTATGGAGAACTCGTGCAAGGAAAGCGCCCTAAAGGTAGACCACAGCTGCGATACAAGGACATCTGCAAGAGGGATCTGAAGGCCTTAGGAGTGGACCTCAACAAGTGGGAAACCCTGGCCTCTGAGCGGCCCGCTTGGAGGCAGGCTGTGCAACATGGCCTTTCCCAGTTTGAAGAGACACTTGGCCAACAGTCTGAGGCTAAGAGGCAAAGAAGGAAGGCCCATAGCCAGGGAGACAGACCAGGGACAGACTGCACCTGCTCCCGGTGTGGAAGGGATTGTCACTCCCGAATTGGCCTTTTCAGCCACACTAGATGCTGTTCCAGAACCACCTTTCAGAGCGCGATACCATAGTCTTTCGAGACTGAAGGTTGCCAACTACTACTACATGCACATCATGGCTTGTAACCAGTAATGGATTTTTCCTCCAGAAACTTGTCCAATCCCCTTTTAAAGGCGTCCAGGCCAGATGCCATCACCACATCCTGTGGCAAGGAGTTCCACAGACCGACCACACGCTGAGTAAAGAAATATTTTCTCTTGTCTGTTCTAACTCTCCCAACACTCAATTTTAGCAAATGTCCCCTGGTTCTGGTGTTATGTGAGAGTGTAAAGAGCATCTCTCTATCTACTCTGTCCATCCCCTGCATAATTTTGTATGTCTCAATCATGTCCCCCCTCAGGCGCCTCTTTTCTAGGCTGAAGAGGCCCAAACGCCATAGCCTTTCCTCATAAGGAAGGTGCCCCAGCCCAGTAATCATCTTAGTCGCTCTCTTTTGCACCTTTTCCATTTCCACTATGTCTTTTTTGAGATGCGGTGACCAGAACTGAACACAACACTCATGACTTGATGGCCTTTGATTGCTCAATGTCAGCTCTACATGGGTGTTTTTCTACTCTAATGAATGATTCACCAAAGGTGCTGCAACAAACTTTTAGCTAGCTTTGGAGACTCCGGCCCCAATTCATATGGACTCCTTAACTGAATTTCAGCCATAGAGATGAGGGCAGCGAGGGCTGGGGATCCTACTTTGGTGTCACTAACGAATGACCTTGCTTATTCTAAATCAGGAAGCTCCCAGGATATAGCTTTTGTTCACAGGTCCAAATGTGCTGCGCAAGCAAGGTGCTGGCTATTCTTGGAACTCTCCAGGAAGTGCAAACAGGACAAGGCTTCCTCAAGGCCTGTAGTATCTCAGGCCTCTTGCCTTTAGTCCTGTTTCAAAGTAACTGCAACTGTCTTATGTGACAAAAAAGTACATTTCCTTAATTCAAAACAGACCAATGAGACTGATTGTTAGAAGAGCCAATAAGATGTTATTATGACATAGCAGGAAACCAACAAGATGTTATTAAGGTGGCACCTGGGGGGGTGACACCACTAGTGACCAAAATCGCTAAATTGCGTTTTGTAGGAATAATACCATCATGTTATTTACCATTTGAGGTGTCATTTACAGCAGAATGCAATGAAACAAACCATGTTGAAATATCTGTGTTCCATCAAAAGGTATAGCCAAAAAATCAGCGGGGCAGGGCGATGATACATCACCATACCCACCACCAGGTTGCTGCCCCACCCACTGCATGGAAGGAGGTCCATCATGGGGGTGACGCGCTGTCTTCCCTTACCGGGTGACACAAGCTCTAGTGACACCACTGGGTGTGTCACATGTCATGCATCCAAACAAAGAAGTTAAAATAAGGTTATCAGGTAAACCCCTTTCAGGATAAAGCTACCTCTGATGCTCTGGGAGAAAACGATAGCCTCTAGAACAGTGGTTCGCACCCTTTTAGCACTGGGACCCACTTTTTAAAAGGAGAATCTGTCAGGACCCACCGGAAGTGATGTCATTACCAGAAGTGACATCATCAAGCAGGACAATTTTTAGCAATCCCTACCCACACTTATCCAGGAGTAAGTCCCATGTACTATCATTATTAAAAGCATACACACAGCAGCCTGTTCAAAGTACAGCTCTGTAACATTTCCCCAAATGCAGTCACGTACCACGGCAGCATCAAGTCTAATCTATTAAAAATAAAATATCGAAATGAATGGGGACCCACCTGAAATTGGCTCGCGACCCACCTAGTGCGTCCCGACCCACAGTTTGAGAAACACTGCTCTAGAAGTAGCACCACAGACACCACTGCAGAATGTGGGGCACGGCAGCAAAATAATCAAAGCTAAAGGGACCAGTTTCCCTCTCACCATCAACCCACCCACCCACCCCTATGTCAGATATGTGGGTCAAGACTTTTCAGTGCAGGCCGAACAATCATGACACCAAGAAACACAATGGTTGTAAATGGTATCTGTCAGTGCTGTTTCAATTTTTTGTACTGTTTTAGAATACGAGAAATTTTTTAAAAATTTAATAAAAAATCTGAAAGAAAAAGAATGCTACGTTAGGTGGAGCTCATCTAAATGTACCGGAACTGACACAAGTTTTCTGTTATCTCCATTTGTCAGTGGCTGGTGATCACAGCAATTCTCCCCATCCACTCTATTCTGCTGAATCTGGAAACATTTCATAATATGATGAAGTGCAGGGGGTATGCATTAGCCACGCATTACGGCTGCAGTTGAGTTCCTGGGCTGGCTGCTTTGCTTTCGCGCATCTCTGCTCGCTTCCCAGTCGACTGCCTTTCATTACAGCGAGGCGGTTATAGCAACAATCTTTCATTTGTCCCACCGGTCAGAATGCTGCTTGGTAAGCAGGTTGCATAATTGTGCTGGAAGATGTGGGCTTCTTTGAGATGTGGAACCAGCCCGCCTGAGCCTCTCGCTGTTCTGAAATGTGCAAAGCGGGGTCAAGGCATGAAGGGCAGGAAAAGAGTAAGGATCAGTCTGTCTCAGGATGTCACAAAGGGAGGAAAGGCGAGAGGAAAAGGAAGACCTTATGGGTCACCTTAACAGCCCTGCTGGATCAAACTTGTTCACCTAAGTTCTGGCGCCAACAGCAGGAGTCAGTACCGTCAACACAGTCTTCTGAACTACAGTTGTAATTAATCAGGGGACAGAATTAAGACGCTGCTTTCACTGTCTGCATCCAGATTCTCTGGCATCTGCTGGGCAAATATCTTCCAAACACCTTCATGCCCTCACCTGGTGGCAAATCATTCTGCTGGGAGGCAGGGCATGGAGGCAACAGGAGAGGGAACAGTGGTCACCAGCACACACTGTTTAGTCATCAGTGACATACCTGCCATGGGACCAGAAGATGAGCCTGAGGGTCTCAGCCTGATCCTTCCAGTGACCTGGAGGCACGCTCCATTGCCTGACTTCCTGCCACTGCAACCCCCACAGCAGAGGAACCACCCCAGTATCTGCCCACTGCCTCAACTGGCCACATCACTGGACCTCTGCCACCCTCGCACGCCCCCATCAGCCTCCCCTTACAGTGGCAAAGGCCATTCCGCTGCTGTGACCACTAGTTTTTACTGCCTTTTTCTTCCCTCCATGCATGACTGGAAGCATGGTGGGGTAGAGATGAGAGCAGAAGGCTCCAGCAGTTGTAGATTGGGCCAATGTTTCCAAAATCGAGAGCAGGAGCCTGAAGCTGGGAGGAGGAGAAAGAGCATCAGCCCCCAAGGACTTGACCTCTGTGATGTTGGGCATCCTGTTTGCAGGAGGCAGTAGTAAGCCGGGGCGGGGGGGGGGGCAGAACAAGAAAAGTATAGTAAATCTAGGCCATTCAGTATCATTGTCAGCACACTGTAATGTGAGAACAGCATCTGCACATCTGCGTAGCTACAGGGGGGTGGTGCGGTAAGTACTGCAGATATGCAATGCACCATGTAAGGGGCCACTCCCAGTCACCACTGAAGCCACTCTGGGAAGCAAGGGCAATGTGTTGCCAAGTGGGAGGGGGGGCACTTACAGTGTGATGCGCACCTGCAATACTTACCGCGCCCCCCCGTAGCTACGCTACTGCATAGATCTGATAGCCACCAGAGTGGGGAGAGACTCCACTAAGCCCTGTGCAAAATGCCTCCCATGGCCATTTCTCAGCGGCACTCAGTGGACATAGTGGATGTAGTGATAGGCTCCTGGAGGCCCACATGTGCTTCCCCCACATTCCTGAAGGGCGGTAGTGTAGCTGGAGGGGGGGGAGAGTACCAGAGTGGGCAAGCGGCCCATATGGCTCCGTTTTGCTCCCCCCGCCGGGAATGGCTCTGAAGGGATGGGCCGCTTCCCCACTCTGGGTGCTCTCCCCCCCTCCAGCTACTCCACCACTGAAGGGCCCTATATTGCACTTCAGATAGAAGAGGGTTTTCTTACGAGTTGTTCAGTAATGACCAGTTGTCCACCTGAGATTTGTGGTCAGTTTACATCTGTCCTTGAAGGGGAAGTCCTTAGGTTCAATTCAAACAGAGAGCAAAGTCTCTTGCCTAGTTTTTTAATGGAGAGTTTGGGCATACACTTCATTTATGCTCCTGGGTTTTCTGCAAATACTTATCTCACAATCAGCTAAATACAGGACACAATCAAGCATACTTATGAGCGCACGGTCTTCATAGCCAAATTCAGATCTAAGCACGACTGCTGTTTACAAGGAGCAGAAGCAATTCTGGACAGCCAGTGTGTTCTTCAGAGCAGCAAATCTAATTAATCACACGGCAGAATTAAGAAGATACGTTCACTTTCTGCATACACAAGTACTCTGGCATCTGCTGGGAAAATCTCTTCTAAAAGTTGTCATAAATTCACAAAGTTCCTTCTTGACCAAATAACTTTTCAAGCCCTACTTGAACTTGTATACCTGGGCGGTGAGGGATGACATGCAGCCTTGAAAAATTCATCTTTGCTTCCCACATCTGATGTAACACAAATGCAAGGGTGGGAGGGACATCTAACATCTGTAAATCCCCCTCCCCTTTGCAACCAATTTTTCCCCATGCAAGTCTTATTTCCAATTTTGGAGCTCAATTTTTTTGGGGGGGATACATAAAAAAATTGGAATGGATTAGCAGGGGACCACTGGCTGGAACCCCCATGTCTTGTTCTCCTCCACCAATTACATGGAGCACGGAATAGGACATTCAGACCCCGATGTTGTAATTCGACATGAAAGGGGATTGATGGATGGGGCAGATGGGAGAAACAGTTTAGGGGCAGGAGAAACCAGACCGCACCCCTCGACTTCCATGACAGCCCATTCAGCCTTATGGATGGCAGACTTGAGTGACACACAAAGGGAAAATAACTGAAGCCTTTGTTTTAACATTTTGCTGCTCGATGTCTGGTTAAATGACAGCAGATGGATGAAATCAGGCGACTTGTGATTGGCTACCGGTTTTGAACCTGAGGACACTTATTTGAAGGGGGCGGGGAGAGGAAGCAAATCTGGGGGTGTGCCAGGCTTGCGCTAGCATCCAGTTTCAGCTGATTCAGACTGATACTTATCTCTTCCATTAAAGCGAGCCTCAGTTATGCTTTGTTGACTTATATATGGAAGGGGGGGAAGCTATTCTGCAGTTCTAAGATTGTGGGAGATCAGAAATACAGGCTGTCCTCTGGCAATATTTCATTCAAACGTAACTGAAAATCTGTTTCACATTTCAGTGCTATTTACCACACTGGTAGCATCTGCCACCAAAACAGCAGGTGAATGCCAGTCACGGTTGCCAGTGGCGTAACTAAAGCACTAAGTTTTGCAGGGAGCCTCGCCCCAGTGTGCAAGCGGCCCCTCCCCTTTGGAGCTATTCTGGGGGTAGGAGCAAAAAAGAAGCATATTTTACTCCCACCACCTGGAATGGCGCCGAAGGGGAGGGGGAATCGTGTCTTGCACATTATGGTGAGGCTTCCTACAAAACCTAGTGCTTAGCAGCTGTGGAGAGGCTCCCTGCAAAACGTGGTACTTTGCACCCCCTCTAGCTGCACCAGTGATGGTTTCATCATACTCAGACACAGTGAATTAACTGCACTGTCCCCCTAAGCACAGCCCAGATTCTGGCTCCCCACCCCACCCCCTCCCTTGAAGTAGGGAGAACCTCCTGCAGGCAAGCACTGAGAACACTGCCAGGCAATGCTAGCACCTGGTTGCTGGGGCCCTTGCAGAAAGCCCTGAGCTGAGCTGAACAAAATTATGCAGGGATGGACAGAGTGGATAGGAAGATGCTCTTTACACTCTCACATAACACCAGAACCAGGGGACATCCACTAAAATTGAGTGTTGGGAGAGTTAGAACAGACAAGAGAAAATATTTCTTTACTCAGCGTGTGGTTGGTCTGTGGAACTCCTTGCCACAGGATGTGGTGACGGCATCTGGCCTGGGTGCCTTTAAAAGGGGATTGGACAAGTTTCTGGAGGAAAAATCCATTACGGGGTACAAGCCATGATGTGAATGCGCAACCTCCTGATTTTAGAAATGGGCTATGTCAGAAGGCCAGATGCAAGGGAGGGTGCCAGAATGAGGTCTCTTGTTATCTGGTGTGCTCCCTGGGGCATTTGCTGGGCCGCTGTGAGATACAGGAAGCTGGACTGGATGGGCCTATGGCCTGATCCAGTGGGGCTGTTCTTATGTTCTTATGAGCCTTCAATGCACACTCACTTGATAGTACACGGGGTGTCACCAGTACTAAAGGGTCAGTTGTTGGTATGGCCAAGTTAGCTCTTGGTACCTGCCCAGTTCCTAACTTGACCATCCCTGCTGCCAGGAAGCTGCACAGGACCCTGGGTAAAGCCCTTGCTATGTTACCAACACCTGTGTGAACCCTGAATCCCACCATCAAGGTCCCACACAGCACAGTGGGTGCGCTGAGGAAAAAAGAGCAATCTGAAGTTCACTTAAATCTGACTTTCAAAGACACGCAAATATGAAGGGAAGGAATTGCCTGTGCTGAAATAACAGTAGGCTAATACGTTAAAGTTTCATCTCTATATGTAATCGAAATGTTGAATTTTCATAACATTTCAAAAAGGCAAAGCATGCCTCCGCAACCCCAGTGCCTTTATATATATACTGGTTGCAACAATTTCATCCAATGAAATGGATTCACCATAGATCCAGGTCAGAGAAAACAAAGGATTTCTTCATTAAATTAAATTTCTTAAGTTTCCTGCACCAAGATTTTTACTACTGAATACTAGTCATGATGGCTCTCTAGAACCTCCATCTACAGGAACAGTGCGCCCCAGAATACCAGAGAAAGAGTGCTCCTGCTTTCATTGCTTCTGGTTTTTCTGGAAGCATCTGGTTCGCCACCATGAGAAACAGAACTTTGAACGAGGTATCACCCAGGGGGGCTTATGTTCTCCATTCAGATGGTTATGTGGTTCAGAAGGTGAAGGAATTCCCTCCTCCTGGGAATAAGACCGGCTCCCTCTCTAGAGAGGTTTCGGCAGGGTCTTTTTTTATTATTTAAGGAAGCATTTAATAGCTGACAGGAGAGGCTGGTCCTTTTTTGAGGAAGGTAATTTTAGCATGGTTCATCAGTGCCTGATCTTTAATTTTCATATGGTTTAATGTTTTAGCATTATTTTAATCTTTTACCTTGTACTGTTTTTTTAAAGCCAATTCAGGTGCCCCAATGTATGGCAGAAAGGTGGGCTAAAAAGATTGATTGATTGATTGATTGATTGATTGATTGATTGATTGATTGATTGATTGATTGATTTGAACAAACAAACTAGCAGGGACGGAACATATATCCCTTCCTTTGTTCATGCTTTTGCTTGTAAGTTGAAAATAGTAAAGTTAAATGCAGGAAACTAACGGCCCCAGCAGTGGAAAAACAATTCCAGATCTATATGGAATCTGGGTCTGCTCCAATAGGAATCTGGTATTCTTACTGGAAGCTGGATGTAGATTTGCTTATACACTGCTGAAAGTTGCCTGCAAGTTTTACTTTCCTTTCTGTTCCCGTGTTTCTATCGCTCTTCTTTGATGAAGTCACCTGGGTATCCCTGATCAACGGCCTTCTTTCCAGGCACCCAGGCTCAGCACTTTTCAGCTGATGTCTGTGGGGAACATGCCATTGACTTTTTTTTTTTATCCTGCCGACCCACAGGGGGAAAGGTGTCAGCTGCCAACTCAGCCTCCAAATGACTGTTTACCTGGGCCTCTGTTAATCATGCATACTATAATTGAGTCTCCCCAGGTATCTTGCAGGAAGTGTCCCTGCTCTCTCAAGTCCCCGCAGGTGACTAATTTACTGCTGTGTTTGCAGAAAAAAAAAGAGGGGGTGGAGAACCCAAGCGACCCACATAACAAACTGCTCAAGTAATTGGAAGAGTAGTGCTGGGAGGCAGGAAATACTTCTGTGGGCAGGCAGCAAACACAGGGGGGCAGCAGCTGAAAAATGGCCTTGAATGTCTAGTATGAGGCACGCAGAGCCTTGATTTAGGTGACTAGCAGAACCGACAGTTAAATTAGCACTTGCAGCCATAAGAGATGGCTGGTGTTCTTTGCATGAAGGATGGAGGGAAGGGCAGTGATGCTCTGTTTCTGTAGAGAGACTCAATGTAGTTATGCTCCCTCCCAGGTTAGGATTTGACAGCCCTGCTGTCTGATACTTTGTCACTTCTGACAGTCCTAATGAGGGCGTATTGGCTGTGTGGCTATGGACATCTGCCTTCTCTGATCCACCTCACATCATAGATTGGGTTTACATTAGGTATGCATCACAAACCAAGCACACCAATGGTTGTGCTCAGGCTTAGACCCAGTACAAAGGCACTACTGAACTCAAGGTATTGACTTATTGTCTGCCACAATGTATTGTCTGCCACGAGATGTGCTCATGGATGCTAGTTCACAGTAGATGGTTTTTAGAAGAGGTTTGCACAATTTTAATTCTCTTACAACCCTGAGGGAGAACTTCTTGGAAACAGAGAAATGACTGGTCTTGAGGAAGATTTTTGGAGGTCGTTCTTTTATTAATATATTCAATTGTTCCCTTACCCTGTCTTGAACTCCAGCCTGCCCAATGGGGTTACTTGGATCTGTACCAGCAAAATCACCGGCACAAATATAAAAAATCCTTGTGTAGGGCTTTCAGGCCTGGGAACATAAGACCCCTGCTGGATCAGGCCAAAGGCTCTTCCAGTCCAGATTCCTGTATCTCACAGTGGCCCATCGAAACCTTACAGAGCACACAAGACAACAAGAGACCTGCATTCTGTGGCCACTCCCTTGCACCTGGCCTCCCGAAGTAGCCCACTTCTGAAATTAGGAGGTTGCATAAACCCTTCATGGTTTGTAAACTGTGATGGACCTTTCCTCCAGAAATTTGCCCAATCCCCTTTTAAAGGCATCCAAGCCAGATGCCGTCACCACATCCTGTGGAAAGGAGTTCCACAGACCAACCACACGCTGAGTAAAGAAATATTTTCTTTTGTCTGTCCTAACTCTCCCAACACTCAATTTTAGTGGATGTCCCCGGTTCTGGTGTTGTGCAAGAGGGAAAAGAACATCCCTCTATCCACTTTATCCATATCCACCATCATTTTGTATATCTCAATTATGTCCGCGCCTTTTTTTCTAGACTAAAGAGCCCAAAGGGGATTAGGATAAGGTGGAGGCTTCCTCCACTGATGCTAGTCTCCTCCCAGGCCTATCCACCCATAGTAAATGGGATCTCCAGAACTCTCTTCTCAGAAGGAAATTGGACAAGAAAAAACTGTCCCTAGAGCTTTCTGCTCCTTGAGGAATAATGAAAGCAACAGAGTACAGCGCCTTGACCTCATTAATAAACTCATGTCATTCTTAGAACATTCTCATCCAAGTTTCTAGAAACTGTGTACCAAATGATCTATTTCTACATGAGTCAGGCGAGTACACTATCACGCGTTGATTCTAAATGAACCTTATCTCCATTTATGTGGCTAACCCTACAGGGGATTTTTTGATGTCCCAATCTAATCATAGAGCTTGCATAAACCATCAGTCCAACTGCCACACCGGAGAATCAGGCAATCACTCAGTGTCTGCTTGGCGTGACAGTCCCCAGCCTCAGCCCATTCTCCTGCCAACTCACTCAGTCAGCGTGTCACGAAAGTCTGATGGACTGGAATGGTAATGATTCCACGGAACTCACGGAGACCAACAAAAGGGGCTGAGGCCTAAGAGAGTGCTTGTGAGCAGGAATGCAACAGCACACAAGCAAAAGTTAGACAGACAACAGGGACATCTCTCTGGGAGGCAATGCCCTGTCATCTGTCCACTCTAATCTTTGACCTGTAACTGGTAGCGTAGCTGGAGGGGGGTGTTAAGCAGTAAGTTTCGCAAATATCTTGCGAATTCACAGCGCAACATAGAAAGGGGTAGTAAAGTCTCTTTCTGCACTCCCTAAATGCCATCCCAAAGGTTTCTAAAAGTTCTAAACTAAATCAGTTATTATTAAGGACTTGGTTGCAGTACTGTACCACTTCAATCTACAGATCAGAATATTGTGCAAGTGAATTGTACCTCCATACCCCCCCCCCCCAAAGCTCCACAGAGATAATTGTCAGGGTACAAAGGTTCTACAGTAGCTTTGACAAGCCGGTTCTCTCTCTTTGGGGAAAAGTAGGATTCAATCATGTAGCACCTGAAGACTTCAGTAGAATCATACTTTCTAACAGCGAATTGCATTCATTTATATATTGGATAAAAAAAAAAGGTATTTCTCTAGTGATTTCTCTAAATCACTGTCAATCCATTTCACTGGATGACTTCAAGTTATTGGAGAGAGAAAATATAAGACAAAAATAAGGACTCCCACAGTCCTATACCCACTTACCTGGGAGTAAGTCCTATTGAACTCTTTGGGGATTACTCACAAGTAGACATGCGCAAAATTGTGCTTAAAAAATCTAAAGCAGCCTCCCTTTGCTCATAGTAAAAGTGCTCTGTTCCCTTGATCATTTTCAAAGCCCGTTCAAAGCTCTTTTATCAACGCTACAATTTTTTGAAATGAAAAACAGAACTGCACAAGGCTACATCCAATCCATAGATTATAATAATAATAATATACAGTATTTATATACCGCCTTTCTTGGTCTTTATTCAAGACTTTATTCAAGGCGGTTTACATAGGCAGGCTTATTAAATCCATGCAGGGATTTTTACAAATTGAAAGAAGGTTCTTTCTTTCAAGAAACACTACATTCAAGGTGTTACACTCCGATCTGGTTTAACATTCTGGCCTCCATCCTCCCATGCTCCGAGCAGATGGAACGGCTCAGCTGCAGCTTGCCAGCTGCTTCAAGGTCGCACGGTGCCGGTGGCCTCGAACTGGCGACCTTGTGGATGTTAATCTTCAGGCAAATGGAGGCTCTACCCTCTAGACCAGACCTCCTGCCCTACTTTATACTCGTATAAAGTATTACAATATAGAATACTGTGTACCTATATGTACCATCTTCTCAATCAAGGTTAAGGGACAGAACCTCTCTGCCCTGAAGCAACTAGACCCTTATTCTTGACTAACAAATCAATTCTAGTCATATTGGCTTGGCAATAAGCTCCACTGAACTTTATGAGACTTACTTTAGAGTAAACATGCACAGGCTTGGATTGTACACTACACCAAAGAAGCACACCTCTGCAGATCTGTTTAATGGGCAGTAAATACGATTAAGACTGCATCATCTATACAGACTGCATAAATCTGTTTTCCATGGTATAGAAACTGGGTTACTTTCACACTGTTTTTTGAATGTTGCTATTTTTTAAAATGGGGGACATGTACAGGTCTGGCAGCAATACTACGCAATTACAGAAGAGAGCAAAACAAGTGAAGACTTGAGTGGCAAGGAAAATCCCCAAGAGCGGCAAGGAAAAACCCCAAGAGTACCTTCCAGAGACAACAGGCTGTTGATAAAAGCACAGCAAGGGATTATCATGACATAACTAGAGGGCAGCCCAATCCAACACAACTCCCTGTGTGGCAATGTAGCAGGGTTAATGTGGTGCTTTCTGAATCCCATGGAGAAGTTTAGGCATTAAGAAGCCTGTCTTGCCAAATTCCTGCTCTAAAGTTGGCCTAGAGAACTCATGCCCACTTTAATGCTAGTTAGTTCCCCCACCTTAACCATAGCTAAGGTGGTTAAGCAGTATGCAAAAACCACCACTGTACCCCAGCACCAGTAAAAAAGGTAGCTTGCCTGCAGGGTCCAGTTCCTAAGGCAGCAGCAATCCCAGGTGCAGCTGCACCCCCTCAGTTCTCCACCACCCGGTAGTCTCTAACTTGCCAGGCAGTCAGTTCGTTAGTCAGTTGGGTATTCTGTGAGTCAGCCCACCAGTGTGTTGTATGTCCACCAGACCACTGGTCAGGTTGCCAGTCAATCACTCCACAGGTCCATTAAACAGTTAGCCAGTCAATTAACAGGTCCATGAGTCAATCCACTGGTCAGTAAGCCAGTTAGCAAATCTCCAACTACAACCCACAAACTCTCACTGCTCCAGGTGCTGCTTTTATCCTTAAAATGATCTGGCGGCCTCTAGTGGCTGCAGCTGTGCAGCGCACCTATTGCTGAAAGCCCAGGCTTTAACCCCATGTTTCCCAGATTCATGAGAACAAAGGGCCACTACAGACCCCACATCCTATCTCCTCAAAATATCTTCCGCGATTCTGAGCTTGCTTGGGGTAAGCCTGATCCACACTACTGGATCTACTTGGACCTGCATCAGCTCTATAGACGGTACAAGTTCATGTAGACCCGGGTTGGGGGATCGAGACCAGGAAGGTGGAAAAGATAGTGGAATGTGCTGCTGTTGGTGATAAAGCCACCTTCCCAGTCCTGACCTACCATCCTCCTTGCCCACATCACTGCCCTGTTCTGCCCCCTTCCTGCTTCTCTCCAACCCACTACACCAACTTACCAGCACCAGCATGTGTGGCCATTCACATGTGGAGCCGACCATTCACTACTTGTGGCAGGGCCAGGCTGCGCAGACTGGCCCAGCACATTTTACAAAGGCCAAAACCGCCTTACGCCACCAAAAGGATCACAGACAATTGGGCCATCAGTGAAACATGGGGACAGAATGGGAGGACAGGATAGGATTTGACAACCATTTCACACTTGGGAATGCACCACAGACAGGAGTAAAGACATAACAGACTCAGCCAAGGGCATATCTTAGCAACACTGTGTTACAAAGCAATAGGGCCAAAACCTAGGGTAAATTTATCCATTAACGCATTGGTATACCAACCTTTTAAAAGAATCCTTTTGCCAATGCAAGAGAGCCAGGGTGGTGTAGTGGTTTGGGAGGTGGACTTAGACCTGGACGATTCAGGTTCAAATCCCCCTTTAGCCATGAAGCTTCCTGGGTGACCTTGGGCCAGTCACTTTCTCTCAGCCTCACCTACCTCACAGGGTTGTTGTGAGTCCAGAAGGAGGGGAACACCACCCTGAGCTGTTTGGAGGAAGGAAGGGTAGTATAAAAATGTGAAAAATAAAATAAACACAATGAACAATAATACACTAACCAGAACCAGAGAAGCAAATGTTTAAAATATTATATACATAACTCATTTAATTCAATGGGACTCAAATAAAATACCATCCAAAATATGGCAGGGTGGAAAGAGCTATGCAGGTTCAGAAATTATAAAAAGCATCACTAGAGGATTGGGAGACACATTCAAAGACCAAATATGGAGAGGTTCTACCCGTGCCCTGAGCTATGATGAACATTTGAAGGTCTAATGAACCTTACACGTACAACAGTACACATGTGGTTCTCTCCTTAGCCCAAATTTCCCATCATGTCTTCAAATATACATGGGGCATGACAGGTCTGTCACTGAGATCCAGCATGCCAACTATGCACAGGAATGTCTACTGATAGCAGAGGCCTCACCCAGTGCGAGAGCTCATTGCATCTCAACCATAACGAACCTCTTCCCATACCAAACCATAGAGAATACATTACAATATCATACACGCAAGCTAAATACAGTCGCATCACAAAGGGTTGGTATCACCCCCATTAACTTACTTTGGCCCAAATCCTAACCAACTTTCCAGCACTGGCACAGCTGTGCCAATAGGGCATGTGCTGCATCCTGCAATTGGGTGGCAGTCATGGAGGCTTCCTCAAGGTAAGGGGATATTTGTTCCCTTACCTAAGGGCTGCATTGCCCTTACCTCAGTGCTGGAAAATTGGTTAGGATTGCGTTGGTGCTGGAAAATTGGTTAGGATTGCACCCTTATTTTATTATATAACAGTACAGGTCACCCAACAAACCCGTAACCAACAGAAACCAGTGGTCAAGCTGATGACACACAACTGAATAACGGTCCAGTCCCATCCAATTTTCCAGTGCTGGTGTAGTTATGCCAGTGGGGTGTGTGCTGCATCGTGTGGTGAAGGAGCAGTCCCTGGGACCTTCTCAAGGTATGGGAACATGTGTTCCCTTACCAGAGAGCTGCAGTGTAGCTACACCAGAGCTGGAAAGTTGGACAGGATTGGGACTTAAGTGTCCTAGAATTACCTCTGATACATGCAAATGAGAGCTGACTCATACTAACACCTTATTGGTTCTCTGCCGTGTCATAACACTTCATTGGCTCTTGGAACAATCAGTCTCATTGGTCAGTTTTGAGTTATGCAAATCCACTTTTTTAAACATAAGTCAGTTGTGTTTTCTTTGTTCTGGTTAATTGGCCGTAACCTTTGATAGAATCCAGATAATTCAACACGGTTTATTTCACTACATTCTGCATGAAATTACCTTTCCAATGATATATAACATGATGGTATTATTATAAAAACAAAAGTTTTCATTATTTGGGCCACTAGTGCTGTCACTCCCCCGAGAGTGTGGTACGCACCCCCTAGTGATACCACTGACTGATAGAGGCTTGTCTCTCTGATGATCTTTCCATATGCACACCTCCCTTCCAGGGTTTCAGAGGAGATTAAATATGCTGCTGTTCCAACAGGCCTTTCCTGATATTTTGAGATTGTGGGTTTTTAGCTCTCTCATCACTCCTGCCCTCTTTTGCGGTTTCTGTATGGTTTTTGATTACTGTATTGCAGCTAGTTTATTTCTGGTTTGTATTGATTTTTCTTTTCTTTTTGCAATTAACATAGTAAGCTACTTTGAGTCCCTGGGAGATAAAGAGGGGCAGACATTTTGTATATAAATACTCAGCACAGGATTTAAAAATTAGGTTAGCAAACAAAGCTCTTTTTTAAAAAAATTGAATGTTATAAAAACCAGCAGGAAACATGCTGTTTCAAGAGAAAGACAATACTTTATGTAGGCTGGCAAGTCAAAGACATCAGCAAGAGCCAGCAATGGGGATCAAGGGGGTAATCCAAAGTCTCAGTTCACTAACCAATTGATTCACTAACCAACTTAACATCAACACCCCAACATGGGTGATTCATTAACCAACTTAACATCAACAGCCCTATACTTTAACATGGGTGATAAAATGACAATGTTGATGGCCTGATCCTATATGGGCCTTATGCTAGTGGATCTTGTGATCCATCACCATAAGGCCCAGGCCACTAGTGGGGCAAACATTCTACTGTGCTAAAAGCTGCTGCTGCCACCAGCACAAATCCCTGGAGGCCATGCTCAGGTGAAACTGATCAGCAGAGCCTCTGTTGTTGCCAGGAAGTCAGCAGAGGAATTGGATTGGGTTAGGGAACAGGCTGAGGTGGGGGCAGTTCAGGGTGGGAGATTCTCAGTGGTAACCAAGCATGTTGGATCCTATCCCCCTTCCTAGTGCAGGACCATGCCCTGGGTCTCCTCAGACTTATGCCAGCTAAAGAGCCATGGGGCACTGGAGTAGCTAGAGGGGGGCAGAGCACTAAGTTTTGCAGGGAGCCTCCCCGCAGCATGCAAGCGGACCCTTCCCCTGCCCTTTGGAGCCTTTGGGGGGGGGCAAAACGGAGGCGAATGGCTCCCAAGTGGAGGGGGGAGAGGCCACTTGCACGCTGCAGGTAGGCTCCCTGCAAAACTTAGTGCCCTGCCCCCCCTCTAGCTACACCAGTGCCATGGGGGACCTTCATTTAAAGGGAGGTAAATAAAAATGTCCTCTACTTGCCTCTCCTGGGCTATCTGGTCTCCTGCTGGCCTACGGCATGCAGCATGTGCTATGTCAGTGGTGCTGCATGCTCAGTGCTGGCAAGGGATCAGATTGGGTTGTAAGCAAACTAGTGTGATTCTGTGGCCAAAAATGTGGAAATCCAAGATCAAAATCTGTAAAGGAAATCACCATGGTCACATTGTGATACAAAGCTTCTCCTGTTCCCCTGCAAGTCTCCTGCAAGCCACTTTGGGTGCCCTTTGGAGAGAAAGGTGGATTACAGATCGAATGAATGAATGAATGAATGAATGAATGAATGAATTTTTGAATTCTTTGTTAGGGGAGTATAAGACCAGCCAACCTTGCCCATATACTCTTCCCCATCACCTCTTCTTCCCCATCACCTCTTTGCCCTCCCTCCAGCCCATGCATTTCTCATATTGAAGCTACTGGGTGGCTTGCTATTTGTGAGCTTCAAAGGGGAAAAGAAGAGAATGAGGGGGGGAAAATTGCCGAGCTTGCAAATCTGAATGGCCTCTAATAACAGGGTGGGCTCTGAAAAAAAAAATCAGGGCATTTTCACACATCATGCTCCAATTGCCTGGGAGCCTCTATTGTGCTATCTACAGAACTATGAGATTCAAAACAGAGAGCACAGGGGAGGCATTTGTAATCTAAACAGGCGCATAAGTTTTACACTGGCACCAATTTAGGAAGAAACCTCTAAATCCACATATCTGAAAAAGAGCTTGAGGGCATAAGTGCACTGCAACACGGTAAATGGCACTGTAAATGGCTTTAATACCCATTCATTCTCACTGGAAGCTGCCCCAGGTAATCGTTGTCCACTTAGGCGAGAATGACTTGGGCCAGAGGACATCTATGTCCTTAAGGCTCCAGGCTCACAGGGATTTTACAATGCTCCTTAGTCAGTTCCCTGGGATTACTATCCTGTGGTCTGATATGCTGCCTAGGAGGGTTTGGAGATGGGCGCGCAGCATTAGAAGAATAGACGTTGCCCGCAAAAGAGTTAATGCTTACCTGGGCAGGGTTGTCACAGAGTTCGGGGGAGCAGCTATCCATCACCATGGAATTTGTTTTGGGCAGCCTGCTCTTTACTGTGGTGAGTGCATCTTTCCCCTATGGCTTATGGCCTCTTTTTAACAAACTTGCAACAGGGCTTGAGAACCTTTTTGGTGCAGGGAAGGCCAAGCGCTAGGCTGACCTTCCCTTGTGGCGGTAGAAGTGCAGGGTGGGTAGGCAGAAGACCTTCTCGATGTCCAATCTAAGTCAGCAATGGATGCTGGGTGAAGCAGAACCACTCCCATGACACCTGACCGGCTCGAGGAGGCAGGATGGCTAGCCCCTTGTCCGAACTTGGAGGCCTTGCAGGGGTGACCTGAAGGCATAGCAGTTCTGCTGACTTACCCTCTTCGGGCGACATTGAGAGGCGGGCTTAATAACAATTGAGCTACGTCTGGAGTCGGGTGGACGCCCTACAAGACTGGGGGACATAGATGGCTAGGGCCGTTTCCCCCGCCTAGAACCCCACACTTGGGATGGGTTTGTTTAACCCCTTTTGTTGCCCTGTTGCAATGTTTGGTATTTTAATAAAAGCGGCCCATTTTAATTCCACACCTGTTGTCGGATGTATTTATTTGGGGAGTGCATGGTAATCGCTAACAGAGACTTCTTAGCACTCTCGTCAGACTATAATTCCTAGGATTCCCAAGATATTTTCAAGATATGGGACAGCCCAATTAGCATGCAGCCTGCCCTTTCAGCGGCGCCACTTCTGCCGTAGCAACACTTTGCAGCGCAGCAGCTGAGAGGTGATCTGTGAAGTGATGCCTTGGCAGAGGTGGCACTGCTGAAAGGGCAGCCCACATGTTAATTGGGTTCTCCCAGTGTCTAAGCAGCCACTCCGTCTTTCACCCCTATGGGTCTGTCCTTTTCCCCAAGTGTTCCAAGGTCTCCTTCTTTCTCTCCCAGATCTTTGGCAGAAGCGGTGCTGCTGAAAGGGCAGCTCTGGGAGAGCTCAATTATTATGGAGGGTGGATAAAGAGCTCCTAGGAGCCACACTTGATCTGCAGGACTTATGTTTGACACTGCTGATACAGACAGCTTAGGAGACTCTACCATGTGGCCAATACCAGATGATGATGATGATGATTATTATTATTATTATTATTATTATTATTATTATTATTATTATTATTATTATTAACAGTATTTATATACCGCTTTTCAACTAAAAGTTCACAAAGCGGTTTACAGAGAAAAATCAAACAACTAATGGCTGATAGATTAGCCATTGGCTAATGGCTGATAGATAGATAGATAGATAGATAGATAGATAGATAGATAGATAGATAGATAGATAGATAGATAGATAGATAGATAGATAGATAGATAGATAGATAGATAGAACTAATGGCTGATAGATAGAACTAATGGCTGATATAGATTCCACTATATGGCGCAGTGTTTAGCCAGAGACGCATGGAATCAGCCCGGTGCAAGGAATTTCACATCAGAGATTACTTCCCTCAAAACTCTCCCAGCTGTTTTGCCCCATGACCATCCTGATTCAATCTGAATTTCACTTTAGATTTAATTTGGTGGCAACTCTAATTAAATATTTGTAATGTGATAAAAATGGCATTGGGAACCCACAACTCAATACACAATTGCCTCCCATGTGGCCATCTCTGAGCAGGGAAGAGTTTCCAGATACTGGACCGGCTCTACCCACCCAGGTCACCCCCTGAATCTTCTTACCAGGTAGATTTGTGTTCACACTGGGACTTCACCTGGGCAATGACAATCTTTCTTAGATCTTGACTATTTCCCCGTTGTGACCCACAGCTTGTTCCCTGGCTTGACATTTTCATCCCTGCTTCTCGTCATGGCTCTTGGCTTCAATCTGACAGCTACCTATAGCATAGTATCAATGCTTTGTGCAATTCTCACTTAGTGACAATTACAATCCAATCCTGCAGGGGGCAGTCCTGGAGGTCTCCTCTGGGTAAGGGAACATTTGTTCCCTTGCACTGGGGCAAGCCTCTGCTACCTGAATGGATCCACTTGAATCTGGTGCAAGTCCCAGTAGACCTGTAAAGGCAGATTGAGGCCAGGAAGGGAATAGGATATTGACAGCGTGGTTGCCACCAATACCACCTCCCCTTCCCAGTCTCAATCCGCCCTCCTTTCCAAGCCAATCTCCACCCCGTTCCTCCCCCTCTCTGCTATGCCCAGCCCCTACCTCCTACTACTTGCCCCCTGAGTTGATTTACTAGCACCAGGGCACAGTGGAAGGTGGTTGACATGCGACCCAACTGTGCAAATGTCATGACACATGTAAAGCATACTGCACCACTAGAACACAAGGGTCAGCAGCACAGCATGACCATAAGACTAGACCATGGCTCTTATGTTATTTGTTTTAGAAACGTATATCAGTTGTGGACAATCTATGCACCAGGACCTCTCCATGGGGGACAGCATGAATGTGGTTGCATGAAATAACTGATGCATGTTTCTAGCCTCCCGCAGTGAGGTCCAATCATCAATACAAACACAGGTCCAGGTGGGCTAGATCCTTGGGTTGGATACCTGGTAACATTTTGTTGTTGGTCCCACTTCTCTGGTTCTATCAGCAAAAGGCCTGCCATCTCATTTCCACTCTCTGAAGACCAGAACCATAATTCACCTTTAAAATAGCAGCTAAGACAGAAAAATAGCTAAGCCCCACCGCCCCAGATTAGCGAGAGAGAGAGAGAGAGAGAGAGAGAGAGAGAGAGAGAGAGAAACAAATGCCCCAAATCTGTTCTCAGTTAAAAGCTCTTTAATTGCAGCGAACATTCTATTTAAATCCCCTACAGGCCAATTAAGACCAATTCTTTCCCATGACTGCCTAGCCAGGAATCACTTGACTTTAGGAGGCTAAAGATGTGTTCTTTGGACATGATGGCTGCGAACTGGAGACTGACGGGAACTCCATGTGCATATTGTGGGATGGCCATCGTTTTCAAATGGTTCCCCGAGGAACCCTGGAGATTCTTGGAAGCTCCTCAGGTCTTATCACAGATCTCAGTTTCAGCATGAGAACCAGCAGTCCAAATCAAAAGCTGTCTTGAGGAGAAGCATCTTTAGACAACGCTGACAGCAAAACATTGAAGAGGAAAGAGAATCCTTCTGGGGGATGACATCGAAAAGTCCCTCTCCTGCATGCGCACCAGCTGCGCATTAAAGGAGGGCTTCTCCTGTTTACTAAAGAGAGCATCCAGGATCATACGGATTTGCGGTTCTCTGATGGAAGCAGGGAGATACTGGAAGAAAGGTCTTAGAAGACCAAACCGGTTCTGGGTTTCTGCACAGGCCTGTTACCCATGCTCATTAAGCCCAGGAGTATTGGAGTGTCTGCAGTAGGGGTAGGGATTCTGTTAGGGATGCTAGGACCCTTGACAGTGGTGCCACCTCAGGGTGAAATCACTTGAGGGGGCCCTTCCATAGGTCTCTCAGATGTTATGGGTTTCCTAGGGTCCCAGCCTCTGCCTAGTGTAACAGTAGGGTCCTAATCCTCTTTCTCAGAACAGGCCTCTTCAGGTTTGAGGTCTGTGCACTGACAAGAACTACTGCATGAGCCGGGGCCCTCATTCACTGAGGCAGCCCCTGTTCAATGTCAATGGTTGTCACTGGGGGCAATTGGATCAGGGAAACTTACAGCAATATGGTGCCATACACACCCTGAGCTCTGCAAGATGATGCAGTTAGATGGTGGTTATAAAAAATGCATCATGGGGATTCTAAGCACCACAATAAAAGTAACATATAGACAAGTTGTCACAGGGCAAGAGATTTAGAGTGGGCATTCCCCAGACATTGCCTTCTGGAAACTTCATATGGATTCCTCCTTCTCATACAGGAAAATAAGGCACTGACAAAGCAAACCTGTTTCTGGGCTGTAAGCACTTTAACCTGCAGATGGGAACTCGAATGCTTCTCCAAACAAAAAGCAAACCAAGATCCTACACGTAAAACAGGCACCAAGGAGAAGTCAAGCCTTCTCCCTGACAAGCCGTCTCTCCTTTTCTACCTGCAAGAATTTTTGTTTTATGGAGAAGCGTTTCATCATGCTTCTATCATGTCTGTGGTCTGAAGTGATGAAGCCCAGATACAGAGTTAAGGCAGTTTTGGAGTTTCCTACTGAAAAAGTAAAGGCAATCCAACAGGCAAGTGGATGCACCATACATTTCTTATACGTGTGCCTCATCACCAGAGAAGTCTTGGACCAAACAGAGACCTAATCTTTCACCTCCCTTTCCAGCGGCAAAGCTAATGGGGTGCAGGGAGTAGCAGTTGCACCAGGCAACACGCTTTAGGGGGGCAACAAGCTGAGCTTGATACTAGTGGCCAAAACTGTGAAAATCTTGGTATGCACGAATAATAACATCATGTTATATATCATTGGAAAGGTAATTTAATGCAGAATGCAACGAAATGAACTTCATTGGGAAATCTGTATTCCATCAAATGTTATGGCATTTTAACCAGAAAATGAAAACACAACTGCCATATGGAACAAAAAGTGGATTTTCTCAACTCATTACTGACCAATGAGACTGATTGTTCTGAGAGCCAATTAGGTGTTAATATGATACAGCAGGGAACCAATAAGGTATGAGAGCTCTCATTTTCATGTATCATAATGCGGTTACCCCTGCTAATTGGGTTTTCAGAGGTGCTCCTCTTATATTTAGCGGGGGGAGAATAACTGTCCCTCTTCACCCCAGCACAGTGTCCCTAACCAATAAGGGACATATTCTTTATAAATTAGTTTAATTAATTAAACTTGATTTTGTTGTGGGGGCCTACAGAATCTTCTTTGAGCCTAGGTAGCAGATAGATGCCTTAGCTATGTCACTGGCTGGGGTGGGGGGGAGGCAGCAGAGCAAGTGGGCAGCATGCTGCTGGGGGGGAGGAGTTTTCCCCCAATTTTCATTTTTTAAAAAGTCCGGGCGTGACATCACTTCCAGTTGTGACATCACTTCCAGGTCATCATTTTGAGCCCAGTACTGGGCTACACGATCATTAGCTATGCCACTGAGTGAAACCAAGTTTTTTATATACATTCACGTACTACCTGGAGCTCCACTGTACACTGTCATTATTTACCCAAGTATTGGGTTGCACACATCTGTCTGCTTGGCTGTCTAAGGTGTCAATCTATTTGAATCCTCCAGAATCACTTAGGTGCGCAGCTTCTTTCTCTGTCGGTGGTCATCGACCAAAATACGGAAAGTGATAATCAAGGGAATGAAAACAGACAGCAGCAATTGCTGCAGCTGAAACGCAGATGACGGAGAGTACTGGTAGAAGAGTCATCTTTTATGGTGGCAAAACTTGCAGCTGACTAATGAATTGATTGATAGAGGTGAAGTGCATGAGAGACACAAAGGGACACAATCAAAGCTGTGCATATGATGCAGAATATCATATATTCTGCAGGAGCACAGAAAAAGTGAAAACTATTTTGTATTTGGAACAGAATCCAGTTTCCTGGGAATCCCAGATTTCATGTTTTAAACCCTTATGGTCTTTACTCCCAGGAACACAGGGGCAGATTCAGGGGGGGGGGCCCACAGGAGCCTGGCCTTCCAAACTGTCTCAACCCACCCAGCAAACCTTGGCCATGGAGCCCAAGTTCAACCTGGAGCCCAGGTCTACCCAGCTTCAAGTCCAGGTGGGAGCCAAGGTCTACCCACCTAGCAAATCTCAACCATAGAGTCAAGTTCAACCAGGAGCCCTGGTCTACCCAGCAAGTAGATACGGGCTCCAATCCAGGCAGGTTGGACCCACCCAGCAAACTTTGGTCATGGAGTAAGTTCAACTAGGAGCCCAGATCTATCTGCCTGGTTGACCTGGGCTCTGGAGTTAACGTAGTGCTCGTGCCCCCCCCCAGCACAAATACTGGATCTGCCCCTATGTGAATATATGCACGGAAGTTTGTAGGCAATGTCTGGAAAGGCTGAGAAGCCAAAGGGATGGTTGTGGGGCCGGACTTCAGTGCTCTCCATAACTCCTTATTTACCTCTCTCCACCAAAATCAAAATTAGGCAAAAGAGTCCAAAGATGAATAAATTATATGCTGCAAGAGAAATTGCTGACCATGCGTTCCATCTGCACAGTTTATGCAGGTCACAGAATCTGGCTTTCCTTAGCACTGGCTCTGGAGTTCCAGAAGACAATCTTTATTTCTTTTTTCTAACACAGGGCACAAATGGCTTGCCTGGAATGAGATACATCTTATTCTGCACAGTTCCCTGGCGCTTGAGGACTATGGAAGACAAACCCAACACTGGGATACTTGCCGTTCTTTGCTGTCTACATTTATTCATTATTTATTTATATTAAAAATCCATACCCCATTTCCCCCCTCCAGATAGGAGGTTTTAGCAGTGACAGCCCAAGACAGGGTAGCGTCTGAAATGGAATATTTGCTGTAAATTGCTTTTTCTCTCCATGCGCAGACTTCAACTGTGCCCTGGTTTCTGTTCCTGGTAAATCCCTAATCTTACATTTTCTTTTAGAAGATAACGTTTTGAAAGGTTTGTTAGTGAAAACTCTGGAGTTCTCATTCTTCAGGGTTCAGCCCCCCCCCCAATCTATAGAGTTAAATCTGAATAAGAAATGGGATGCCTCTTGTCTTTTGCGCACCTATTTATGGTCTTGATATGTAAGTATTTTTATCATATCTTCTGGCCCCCAAGGCAGGTCATCACACTACAAAATATAGGTGGGACCTTGATATGCACTGATTTGGTATCCATCGATTTGACTCAACACTGATACCAAGGTCCACCTTTAAATGCCTTGTAACAAGGGGGGGGGGGAAGCACCAAAATTCAATTTCCTACCTTTGCACTGTTAAATAATTATAATTTCATTCCACTAGATTCCATTATTCACCCCATCTAGTGGCTGAGTGCGGTATAGCGTCTATATAATGCATTTGTGATGACTATAGAGGAGCAAGAAACCTGGAAGTGGGTCTTGAAAGCTATTTTTTTTTACTGATTTGGTATCTGTTTTTTTGTTGTTGTTGTTTTTTGTTCACTGGGCGTTCCAGAATAGAACCCCAATGGACAATGAGGCACGACCTGTATATCATTTCAATGTTGTAGGCATCCTTCAGTCTCGGAAGACTATGGTGTCACGCTCTGAATGGTGGTTCTGGAACAGAGTGTCCTCTCCAGTGCGCGAAACCTGGGTAAAGTAGGTATGGAGGATAGGCTGTTACCCATGCAGCAAATCCCCCCTCTCCACGTCGCTGAAATGGTCCAATGGAAAGGCAGAGGCCAATACGGTTGGTTCCAGCGGCGTCGCAGGAGTTGCCAGAACATGACTGTGTTCAGCCATGAACTGTCCCAGGGACTCCGGCTCCTGATTTTGCCTTGAGGTTGACTCCTGAAGCCTTTTCCATAACTGGATGTAGCCACAAGGCAGTGGAGGTTTGGGATCAGAGTTTTCCTTCTCTCAGATGAGCTGCCTTCCCAGGCTGACGAGTCCCATCTACTGGGTGGCTGTTTAGTCGCCTCTTACGACAAGTACAGCCAAACCAAGGGCCTATTCTTATCCCCAGCCCCCAGGGGTACCAAGGAATATACCATTTCAATATTAATCCATTAAAATAACAATTGCAACTAATTGACTAATTGCAACTAGTATTAAATTTAATGTAACAAAAACAAAGTCCACCAAAGCAAATGTATAGTTGCAATCCTATATACACTTTCATGGGAGCAAGCCTTCTCAAACACAGTGGGACTTACTTCAGAGTAAGCATGCATAGGTTTGGGCTATAAAAGCAACAGGGGGAAAAAGACAACAGAACATCGCATGGAGAATTCTCTTAACTGAAATGTATAGCAAAATAAAAACATCTTTAACAGGTACCGAAACACCAACACCGAGGGGGCTAACCAGGACTCTAGGATAAAATGGGGGGGCACAACCAAAAAGGCCCTGCCCCGCATTACACCCAACCAAGTCTCCTTCAGCAGGAGGCTCAGGGTGTTCAACGAAAGACTGCTGATCTATTGGGAGGTACTTTGGAGGCCAACAAGCAGAATATAAATCCCTAGATAAGATAATGAGTAAAAATGAGTGCACCATAACAATATTTTCAAAGAGGCCTTTCCCAGCAATACTATGACTTCCAAGTTAAAGGGACGGTGCATCACTTAAGCACTCCCAAAGCCTCAGTGATGACACTGGCTGCAGTATAGTGCCTTCACTGCAACTCCAGAACCCCCTCCAGTTCACTTGTGACAATCAGAAAGAGCACTTTCCAACTCACACATGGACCGCAACTGTTTGCCACCAACCTGTTGCTCATGGAACACAGGTCTCATATTCCCTGGTCTAAAGAGGAGTGTGCTGCTTGAAAGCAAGAGCAGTAGCAACATCAGCACAGGTCCTCGACAAGAGCCTAGGAGCCAAAGGACTGGTGGGAAAGTGCCAAAAGTATCCATTATTAGAAAAATCTATCTCCCCAGACACAGCTGACAGCTTTACGCCCGTGACTACACTGTAATTAGTTTTTAAGTAACTCAGAATTTATGGGTTAGGCATTGGCAAGTAGGGAATCAAGTCTGAGCCAGAGAACCCGCAAGAAGCCAAAGGCCAGGAGTCAAAGCGCTTCGCTCTGAAAAGTGTTAGTTCTGAAAAAGCACCAGACCTGTTGGCCAAAAGTATTGGGGAAATCACTGGAGCTCCACAGTAGTGGCATAGCCAGAGGCAGTGGAAAGCACTAAGTTTTGCAGGGACCTCACCAAGCAGCCCCTTCCATTCAAAGCCATTCTGGGAGGTGGGAACAAAACAGAGTCGTACGCCTGGCTCTGAAGGTGAGGGGGCGCTTGCAGGCTGCTGTGAGGCTCCCTGCAAAACTTAGTGTTTTGCACCTCCTCTAGCTACATCACTGGTGCAAAGATGCATCAGGATTTGGATGTTTCCTTAGCAATGTTTTGCAAGTTGCATAGAATGAGATGGTAGAATTCTGCCCTGTACCAAGTCGCAGAATGGAGTCATATTTTCAAATGCTCCCCCGTGTTAAAAAAAAAAAAATCTATCTGCTTCATCCAGTAAACTACCACATTACAGAGGGAAGGATCCAACTACTGTAGTTCTTGATGAACTAGTGTTCTACATGCAGGGATCTTTTTTTTTTTTTAAATAAAGGGGAAGCCTTCAAAAATTAAAGATCTGAAGTGATGCATAATCTAGTTGAATTTGCCACAGGAATGAGGTTCCCATGTTGTTGAAGTACCCGGACTGCTCAGATTCTCTGAGCAGTGTCTATTATCTCCTTGGTTCCTGTTTACTAGAAGCAACTTCAGAAACTGGTGATGTAAGAAGCAATATCTGTTTCCATGGGAATTGGGAAGAAAGCCCAAACTTGATACTGATCAAGTTTAACCACTTTTAATCCTACAAATCTAACGTTTCTTAGAGAAGATGAGGAGATTTCTAATCTACTGGCGGTGCTCAGGATCTGCCTATATTGCTTTTTATAATAAAAAGGTCCCATTTCATAAATAAAGGTCAATACTTAACAGCGCATTTATCTGTGTGTAAGGTCAATCAGTAGTGACCCAGGTTAATTACATTACAGAGTTGAATAGAATTATGTATCAGAAGCACCCTCAAACAAGGTACCACTGAGTTCAAGGAACCTACCCAATTTGTGGAATTGGTCATGCCCAGACTAGACGACATGGTTGCAGGTCTTGCTTATACTGGCTGGTAATCTTGCTACCAGTGTACACTAGCCCACTAGCCCCAGTCCACATGCTTAAAAAAGCGTGGTTAAACTTGATCAGTATCACGTTTGGCCCTTAGAAGTTGTGTGTTATAATCCCTGATCTGTAGTATCTTAAATTGCGATACAAGGACATCTGCAAGAGGGATCTGAAGGCCTTAGAAGTGGACCTCAACAAGTGGGAAACCCTGGCCTCTGAGCAGCCCGCTCGGAGGCAGGCTGTGCAGCATGGCCTTTCCCAGTTTGAAGAGACACTTTGCCAACAGTCTGAGGCTAAGAGGCAAAGAAGGAAGGCCCATAGCCAGGGAGACAGACCAGGGACAGACTGCATTTGCTCCCAAAGTGGAAGGGATTGTCACTCCCAAATTGGCATTTTCAGCCACACTAGACGCTGTTCCAGAACCACCTTTCAGAGCGCGATACCATAGTCTTTCGAGACTGAAGGTTGTCAACAACAGTATCTTAAATATAGATCTGTACTTATATACACCATTTATCCCAGTAGATGGTTCATGGCATGCAGGAGGTCATTGGCTCTGCCTCCTGAGCACAATTTTTCTCTGCCCAACTCCACCATATTTAGGGTTCTAACCTCAGGGTTCTCATTTCTTTTGTTTTCTTTTTTAAGTAGATCCCATGAGCCTGAAGTCTCGCCATCTCTGCCCCACCTCACATGCCCTAATGCCTGCCAGTTGCAACCAAATGACCTATTTTTTACAGGGGATGCAAAATGTTTCCTTGCTAGACCACACGGGAGAGTGTGACCTTGAAAACAGCCGAACCAGGAAAAAAGAAAAAAAAAAACCACTACAGAAAAGTTACAAATATCAGTATTCAGCAAATACCGCAGGAGTTCATAATGTAATGTGACAGCAAAATATAGTTAGGAAACTGGGGATTTAAGAAGCAAAGGTGTTGTATTACATCCTGGAGTTCTGGAATAACACAACAGAGCATCTGTGATGGGTGTTTCCATCAGGAGATCAGGGACAGGCTGGAAGTGGCTCAGAGAAAATGCTGAACAGAAGCACGTGAAACTCAATGGGGATGCAGTTTATGAGGTCCAGGAAACAAAAAATGATAAAAGCTCTCTTATGCGACTCCCCCACATGTTCCAGACCTCCTAGTCACTGAGCTGCACTAGCCCACGGTTGGTGGACTGGGTTCTTCTGTGTAAAAGAGCCCACAGAAGGTCCCATAAGCCTGATGCCTGCCAAACCCAACAGATTGGTGATTTGCACATTGTAGTGATGCAACCATCACCTAAGAGTTATAGTAAACTTCCATTAGTCTGAATGTGTGGCAAGTGCCAGTGGTGTAGCTATGGGGGGGCCAGCCCGGTAAGTATTGTATGTGCTGCAACATGCTTGTAAGAGGCCCCTCCCACTCACCGTCGTAGCCAATCCAGGCCATAATGGCAATGTGCAGGAGTGCACCTTATAAAGTTCCATGGGCGCTGCACCACTGTCCAGCAGGATGCTTCAGGAATTCCACCAGGAATAAAGGAACACAAAAACAGGTGTTCAGGTGGGAAGTTCTCTCTTGACACATTTACCTACTACACATTTATCTACTACAGACACTCTGTTCCTTATCAAAGTGGTGACTAGCTCGGTTGACATTGGTTGACATCTTGTACCAAAGATGACATTGGTAGGAGGTGCAAGGGGTGCGGGCCGCATCAGGTGACACCGTTACATGCCAAAAAATTTTAAATCTTGGTATTTTTGAACAATACCATCATGTTATATATCAATCAAGGCGTAATTTCATGCGGAATGCAATGAAACAAACCACACTGAGATAGCTCTAGTCTATCAAAAGTTACAGCCAAAAAGCCAGCAGGGGCGGGGGGGGGTGACACATCACCGCACCTGCTGCCGGGGTATTTCCCTGCCCACTGCATGGGAGAAGGTCCATCACAGGGGTCACATGTTGGTCTCCCACTTAGTGGTTAGTGGAAATGGAAAAGGTGCAAAAGAGAGCGACTAAGATGATTGCTGGGCTGGGGCACCTTCCTTACGAGGAAAGGCTACGGCGTTTGGGCCTCTTCAGCCTAGAAAAGAGGCGCCTGAGGGGGGACATGATTGAGACATACAAAATTATGCAGGGGATGGACAGAGTGGATAGGGAGATGCTCTTTACACTCTCACATAACACCAGAACCAGGGGACATCCACTAAAATTGAGTGTTGGGAGAGTTAAAACAGACAAAAGAAAATATTTCTTTACTCAGCATGTGGTTGGTCTGTGGAACTCCTTGCCACAGGATGTGGTGATGGCATCTGGCCTGGACGCCTTTAAAAGGGGACTGGACAAGTTTCTGGAGGAAAAATCCATTACGGGTTACAAGCCATGATGTGCATGTACAACCTCCTGATTTTAGAAATGGGCTATGTCAGAATGCCAGATGCAAGGGAGGGCACCAGGATGCAGGTCTCTTGTTATCTGGTGTGCTCCTTGGGGCATTTGGTGGGCCGCTGTGAGATACAGGAAACTGGAGTAGATGAGCCTATGGCCTAATCCAGTGGGGCTGTTCTTATGTTTTTATGTATGTGACACAAACCCTAGCAACACCATTGTGGCTGACACTTTTATGCTTCAACCTTCATGTGCTCAGGACTAACGGATCAGGTATTGATCTGCGCCATATGGATCTCAAATCTGTAGTCTTCATCAGTGGCGTAAATAATGAGTTATTGGAGTTCCTTCACCATATGATGATGTGGAACAAGAGAACATAAACACACTTGCTGATTTATACCAAGTCAAATATAAAACCCCCAGAAGAAACATATTTGCAAAGTTTTCAGACGATGTGGATCGAAATACATCCACAAGCTATAAAGATATCTTATCTCTGTCTCCAGAAGCAAGAACAGAAATGCTGTTAACTACAATGTTGCATTTCTGCTCTTGTGCCCAAGCCAGATCCTTCTGGAAAGCCCACACGCAGGGTATGCTGGTGGTGGTGGCGGCGGCTACCATTCCCTCTCTTTCAGGCATATACTGTCTGAGTGTTTCATTTCATAGATAGCAAATATCCATGGAGAGAGGCCTCCTCCAGCAGTTTGTCCAATCTGGTTTTGCAAATAAATCATCAAAAGTTGCTGAAATTAAAAAAAAAAAACAACACAACCCACGCAACTGTACCTCCTTGCTTGCTGACATACATCTGTCAGTCATTTGCAGAACATCAACAACCAAAGCCAAGGAACCACACCAATTCTCTGAGTTTCCCTGCCTAGTTGACTGGGGGAGGGGGGGCAATTCTTTCGCACTCCAGGCAAGTGTCTGTCTGCAAGGCTAGTCAAATCCCTTTAATGGAAAATATCTCTTGGATCTTGTGGCTCAATGAATTCCTCTTAACAAGCACTGCTAGAGAAGCAAACCAAGGGGCTTATTTATTCACAGGCATTCCTGCAAAAGTTGGATCGCTGTAGCATCTCAGTGCCAGGGATGGGAACTTGGGACTGGGGCGAGACTTGAGATGAGTTCCAAGTCTCTGTTCCCTGCAACTCGATTGTGCAGGAGCCTTAATGGGCATGCTTTGCTGACTCCCCCCTCCCCCCCCAAAAAAAATTCCCCGAGTCATTTTGATTCGAGACAGTGTCATTTTGGGTCAGGCACACCAGGATCAGGGCACAGACCAAGGGACTGAGAGGCACCTGAGCTTGGCAAGGCTGGAGGGGCGAGCCAGCAGTGGGAAGGGACAAAAGCAGCAAGCAGGAGAAGAGTTGTACAGCAATAGCTGAAACGTTTATGCTGAGAGTAGGACGCAATCCTTTGCAGTTTTACTCAGAAATAGTCCCATTGCCTGTCATTCAATGAAGCAACTTCTTCCTCCCAAACATCAATGACTGGAGCCATGGGGAACCACCTCCTGGCTTCCCCAACTCTTTTTTCCCCCTCCAGTCAATCCTTAGGCAAGGACCCCCTTGGGCTCCTCTTTCTGCCCTCTTGCATCCAAAGGAGGAAAAAAAAATCACCCATCAATGATCCTTGGTGCCTTCAGAGATGGACAAGAGAGCTCCTGCCTCCTACTCGATGCAAAACATTAACCCTTTCCTGCCTCCTGGCTGGAACCTTCCTGCTGCTACTCACCTGGTCTGAATTATGGCCCCACAAGATGTTTCACACATTGAAAGAAAGGAAGCAAGCACATGCAGACACAGACAGACGAGTCTGCACACATGGGGACCATATCCGAGTCAGTGGCTCAAACTCAAATTCGTGCCCAAGTCAGTGACATGCCTGACTCGAGGGTACACGAGTCAGCAAAAAACACGTGTTTTTGCAACTCAGACTTGAGTCACCTGACTCAAGTTCCCAGCCCTGCTCAATTTTATGCTGTTAATGTGATTGTGTAACTAAGGCCCCAGCTGGTTTTATTCCAGGTCAAGGATACTGTTGAACTGGAATGTATCACAACTGATACGTGATGGATGGATGAAGTTCAACTCCTTAGTTAAATCAGAAGGGGACCCCACAACAAGCAAGCATGCAAGAAGAGCCCTGCTGGATCAGGCCAAAGATATTCAGCCCAGCATTTTGTTTCCAACACTGACCAGTCATCAGAAAAGAGTGGAGGACATCAGAGGTTCCTGAGTCACCTGGTTTGTTTGTATCCCTGACATTCTATGGTGTTCACACTTCCTACTTCTTAGCAGGAGAACTTCCTACTCCTACCCATTCAGAGCTTCTTGATCCTGCAAATGTTCAAACCTGGGGATGATTCTAGTGCTAGTTGCCATAGCAAGTGAATTCAAGGTGCTGTTTTGCAGCTATAAGCTCCAGAATGAAACAAATATTTTAAGACCAGAATCTTACCTTAGACCAGTTATCATAACTGCCTCTACTCTTCTCCAGGCAAAACACTGGTCTTGAATTTTAGGACCAAGTGACCTTCAAAAAGTGCATGGAAGTACCCCTGCTAATTGGGTAAGAGGCACTTTTTCAAGTGGGTGCTCCTTTTTTTAGCAGGGGGAGAGTAACTGGCCCACCTCACCCCAGCACTGTCTGTTCTAGTGGCTGTCTGCTGGTATTCCTTTGCATCTTTTTAGATTGTGAGCCCTTTTGGGACAGGGAGCCATTTAGTTATTTGATTTTTCTCTGTAAACCGCTTTGTGAACTTTAGTTGAAAAGCGGTATATAAATACTGTTAATAATAATAATAATAATAAGTACCTGGAAACCACTGTGTGTTTTGGTTTTCTGCCCATCATATGTGAGCCACATGTAGGTACCACCTGGGGCAGGATATAGCTTCTGGTCACTGCAAATTCCCCTAAATGTCAATCTGTGGAGCCTGCATTTTGCTCAGACCCTTATGAACTCAGACCTGGGGATCCAGTCTGCATGGACTGAGACTATGCCCTAATTATGACCCCCAAATCCTTTAACCCACAGAGGTCCCAAGGCAGAGATGTGCAGGGGCTTCCTGTTCATATTCAGCAATCCCGTGGGATAAATTGGTGCAGAAAAGTTTTCCCGAAAGGTAAAACATTTGAAAACCACTGCTCCAAAATGTGACTGCGCCATTAACCTCCAAGTATCCTTTCCTTGCAAATATCCCAACAGCAAATATTGGCCCTCTCTGATACTGGGCACAGATGCAGACATTATTATTACTGATTTTACTACATTAGTTTTATTGTTTGTATAGTAAGTAGAAATCATTTGATTGTAAGGCGGGCTAGAAATCTCCCAAATAAATACGATTTGTGACTATCAAATGACTCAGCAAAGTTATCAGCCAAACAGACAATTCCAAGCTCAAATTTGGCCAAGAAAACATTTTGTTATTTTTGTTTTAAACTAAATCAGGGGTCTCCAAACCCTGGCCCAGGGTCCAGATGCAGTCCGCAGCAAGCCTCTTTCCCGTCCGCATCCAACCTCTTGTCCCCTGAAAGCCTCTGATTCACTCAACTGAACATGACCATGTGCTCTGATTGTATCTGGAGGGTGTTCTGAGGGCCAGAGAGGTTGAATGAATGAGCCGATTCATTCATTTATTCACTAATTTATTTATTTAAATTTTACATTTAATTTTTTAATTATATATTTAATGGCCCTCCACACCACGCCATATTTGATGCGGCCCTCTGGCCAGAAAGTTTGGAGACCCCTGAACTAAATTATGCCCCCCTCCTAAAATCACAGCTGAAAAACACTGAAGATCATACCACCATTCTTTAACACACACACCCCCATCTTACTCTCAGTTTGGATGATTTCACTTAATTGTGGGAGGGGGACAGTTTGATATCACACACACACATAAATGGAAAAAGCCCCAATATGCCAGTAAATGTGTTGCAAGGTGCAAAAACCAAGATGTTACAAGGGATCCTAGATGTTACAAGAGATCTCAGATGTTGCACTGTAATCCCAGGTACCAAAGCAAACTCAATAGACAAAAGTGATCAAATCCAGGCCTTTATTGTAAATCCATCAGCAAAGGTGGTAAATCCATCCATGTCTCCAAAGGAGACTGCAAGCATTACTGCTTGCACCAGAAGTGGGGAGAAGAGAAGCGTGTAACGTCCCGTTCAGCTGACTTTTATTACAATCTGGAGTTCCCTCCTTGAGACACGCACATGGAGACAATTCATTGGTTTGTTACCCATCACCAGTTGTTCACTTCCCTGCATCTCATTCATACATTATACAGATTTGAGCAGGCCGTAGGTGGTACTGCAACTCCTTAGTTCAAAAGCTGACCTCATCTCATCATTGTATGATTTTCTGGCCTTCGAAATGCAACTTACTTTGCCGTTGACGTCACAGTGTATGTGTTCATCTAAAAACTGCTGCGAAATTGTTTTCTCTGGAAATCTGACCTATGAACCTGGAAGTAGCCTTGACGTGAACCGGAACTGGCTGTGTTATCTTAAACCTTAGAATGTAGTTAGACTATCACAACTCATTTAAATATTACTATTTGCTAGTCACATGTGTTAATGCACCAAAACTGGTTCTGGTGTATAATACTGTTCCAGCGTGTGTCTATACAGCCTGTTGCTCTAATAATATTGTGTAGCTATCTACATATGCCTATATATGCAATCTCTGAGCTTAAAATAATGATAGAGCCTGTGTGTTACAAAGCAAGACAAATTGATTTTTTAAAAAGCAGAATGATTTTTTTTCCTGTGGTCTGAAGACAAAGGCTTCATTCAAATGTATCAACATTGTCCTGCTGTAATGACAACACTGCGGCACGCAGCCAAATCTCAGCAAACCGTTTGTGAGAACCATACTCAAGTTGAACATTCAGAGATGGACCATGCTGTTTACATTTCAGGTAAGCATCCTATACCATAACTACCAGGCTTACCGTGCATCAAATGTATGACCCATGTGCACTCATGACAGTCATATTCCACAAGGATGTGAAGATAGGCTGGTAGAAAGAATATTGTCTGAAATGCCTCTGTTTATTTGACAGTGGCTTCTGAACGGGCAGAGCACTGGAGAGCTTGGAACACTGTTAAGAAATGTATTGAAAGATTAACAAAACTGGCTGAATGTGCAAACAAATCCCTCATGAGCAGGGACTGCAACCAAGCAGCTACACATTAATTTATTATGGCTTGAAGCTCTCTCTACCTGAACACACCCTCTACTCTGAAAGTCCTTTCCCCCTAATCCGGAATGCTTTGAGAGATGCTGTTTGAGTTCACTATTAGAATTACACTCCGTGCATGCTCAAAGACTTTCTTAGTGGAGACAGCACATGAGGTGTGAAGTGAACCTAGACCTGAGTTTCAAATTCCTGATCCGCCATGAAGATCACTAGTGCCTTTAGGCCTAGCCTGTCCTCCTAACCTACCTCACAGGGTTGTTGTGAAAGTAAGGTGAGGGGCACAGAATAATGTATGCCACCCTGACCTCCTTGGAGTAATGACAAAATATACTGTACATTCCAAAATTAATGCTTATCAAGGCCTTTTCTCAGAGCAATCCCAGAACTTTGAAATGACCTCCCATGGAAGCCATTTAAGGCTGCGATCCAAAACACTCTTACTGGGGAGTATAAGAACATAAGAAGAGCCCCGCTGGATCAGGTCAAAAGCTCATCAATGACCCCTGCTAATTGGGCAAGAGGCACTTTTTCAAGTGGGTGCTCCTCTTTTTAGCAGGGGGAGAGTAACTGGCCCACCTCACCCCAGCACTGTCTGTTCTAGTGGCTGTCTGCTGGTGTTCTTTTTGCATCTTTTTAGATTGTGAGCCCTTTTGGGACAGGGAGCCATTAGTTGTTTGATTTTTCTCTGTAAACCGCTTTGTGAACTCTTAGTTGAAAAGCAGTATATAAATACTGTTGTTATTATTATTATTGTTATTCATCTAGTCCAGATTCCTGGCCTGTTAACCCTACAGGAAATAAAGATGCTAAATTGGATGCTTGTGGATGTTTATGCAAATTTATTTGTTATTTCCCTGTATAATGCAGGAGAAATGTAAAGAATTTATAAAAACCTATACCCTAAAGCAGCTAAAAGGACATCAATCAATCTTCCAATTTATCTGTTCTTCACTAAAATAGGGGGGGCAGTTGTATAACTAGTAGGGGTGCAAAGCACTAAGTTTTGCAGGGAGCCAGTGTCTCCATTTTGCCCCCCAGCCCAGAATGGCTCCAAAGGGAGGGGCTGGTTGCAAGCTGCAATGAGGCTCCCTGCAAAACTTATTGCTTTGCACTCCCTCTAGTTACAGCACTGCAGGGGGGGACAGGGTTCTGTGTTACAAGTTTGTATTCGGCAGCTCAGAGTAATCACGCTTGGGCAGGAGACTCCAGTTATGTCCGTGAAAGCACTGTTAGGGACAAATGGGTTGACAGACACTTCAGACTGGTTACATGAGATGTGACAGCAATATCTTTAATAATGAGAGAATGGCAGATGAGTTCTCAGCTGTAGGGTACATTTACACACTCATGAAGTACAATATCATGAAGTACAGGTCACAAAGGAGCTGTTTCCCGCACCTCTCTGTGTAGACCGTAGGGAAATGGCAAAAAATGTAACATCAGAAACTGATCTCAAAACCCGGACCTTCAAAAAGGGGGGGGGGAGCATAAATTAGCATCAAGGTTGCTAATTAAAACAGCTTGAGTAGATCACTACACTAAGGAAGATGTCAGATCAGTCATGCCACTGGATTTTTGCTGTTTATATGAGTTCCTGGATCAGAACTTAAGATTTAAGAAACAGAAAACAGAATCACAGAAGGAGTTGGGAGGTGACCACAAGGTCATCTAGTCCAACCCCCTACCTATAGCAGGAAATTCTCCTAGACCTAGACATCTCCAGTAGGTTCCAGTCGAACCTCTGCTTGAAGATCTCCAGTGAGGGAGAATGCACCCCTCCCCCAGTAATCTCTTCCACTGCTAAGCCTCCCTTACCATCAAGAAATTCTTTTTGATGTCCAAGGAATAAACCAGACAGTTTGTTTAACTGATGCAAATTACTACAAAGAATGATGAAACGCACATAAGGAGATTGCAGACAAATGCCAAAGCATTCACCGCCTGGAATCTGGATCTTTTGTGGATCATTTGGATCACCCAGTGTATCTTTCCATCCCTGCAGAATGAGGCTTGCCAATAAAAGTTTGCCTAGACTGGGATGGTAGGATTCTGGAAAGTACTACTATAGCCTGCAAGTAAGAGGGAGTCAAGACTTTGCAAAAGTTATTAGCACATAATACAGCAGTACATCAAAGAGCAGCATTTAACTTAGCTCTCTAGTTTACTGCATTTAGAGCTCAAGGCTACTCAGAAGTAAGTTCCATTGTGTTGAATGGGGCTTACTCCCAGGAAAGTGTGTGCAGTATAGGATTGTAGCCCCAAGGAGTTAGGGATTTTCATTCCACTCTTAAGTGAGTCACCTCAAAAGTAAGTCCCAGTATGTTCAATGGGGCTTGCTCCCAAGAAAGTGTGCATAGTATTGTAGCCTGTAGCCTGTGATGGTGCCCCTGCAGGATACCACTGCCCTTCCCCCTGCACAATTCCACCACCTCCGACTCACCTGGAGCGAATCACCTGGCTCCAGGATGGGCCCAGGAAGCCATCTCCACAGTCTGCGCTTCCAGCAAACCGGAAGCAGTTTCTGACCATGTAGGGAGCCTCAGTGAGGCTTCCGCGCAGTCCGAGAGATGCATGAGGCTCTGTGCCCAGGGCATTTGCCCCTTTCTGATCATGGCAGGTCTGCTACTGGGTGCCCTAGTTGTGGAATATTCTCCCCAAAGACCCCTGACTGGCACTTTCTTTAGTCCCTATTAGACAGCAAGCAAAGACCATTTCATTTGCTTAGAAACGCTGAAGCGCATTGCATGCATATACCGTGCATGTATGCTGCCAAGCTGCAGAATGCAGCAACCCACAGCATTTTACAAGGAAGTGAAGCTTGGATCCCATGTAGAGTATATCACACGAAGGCATTTTCTGAATGTATCATATGACCCTCGCACACAGAGCAGCAGGCCGGCTGTCTCCCTCCGGCTTGCAGCAAAGATTGAACAGCAGAAAGGATGCGGTGAGGACAGAAATTGCCGAGACTTCATTACTTTTTACAAAGTGTGCTGACGAATATTTATTAGTGCACCATGAAGTATTAGCATCAATAATTAAAATTGAACTGAATAAACCGAGCGAGAACAGCCTCCGCAAATGCAGCAGGATTGTGCAGGTTAATTGGAGCGAGATGCCCAGGCAAAGCTCCAAAAGGGTGAGAGCTCAAAAGGGAACTTCAGCTTCTCCAAAACCACCCAGAGCATAGAAGCAGGTGGCCTGTGTTGTGGCGTAGCTAGAAGGGGTGCAAAGCACTAAGTTTTGCAGGGAGCCTCACCACAGCCTGCAAGCGACCCATCCCCCTCCCCTTCAGAACCATTCCAGGCGGTGGGAGCAAAATGGACCACCACCTGGAATGTCTCCAAAGGACAGGGGCCCCTTGCAGGCTGCGGTGAGGCGCCATGCAAAACTTGGTGCTTTGCACCCCCTCCAGCTACGCCACTGGGCCTTGCTCTTTTCCCAGATATTTGCACAGGGATGGCCAAGTACAAACAGATATGCTCAAATGTAAAAAGACAAACTACTCATTACCACCTCCATTAAGGACATTAAACCATGAGGATGGGACAGTCGGAATGCTCAAGTGACACAATGTACTCATGTATGTAGATTATTTATGAGCCACCCATCCGCATCAAAGTGCTATTCAGAATCAGCTCCCAGAGTGGTGTACAGTTAGAGCCAAAGCCTAGGCATGTCTACTCAGAAGCAAATCCCATTATAGTCAATAGGGCTTACTCCCAGGTCAGTGTGAATAGGATTGCAGCTCTAAAGGATACAGTAAAATTGAATCAGTAAAACAATATAAAACACAGAAAGAGCAAAGTCACCATTTAATAACCCCATCAAAAAATTAAAATCAGAACTATCCACAGACTCTCAACTCTTTCTCCAGAGCCTTAAAGTCTAGAAACAGCTTTCTTTCTCAGTGGCGTAGCTAGAGGGGGTGCAAAGCAGTAAGTTTTGCAGGGAGCCTCTCCACAGTGTTCAAGCAGCCCCTCCCCTTAGGAGCCATTCTGGGCAAGGGGGAGCAAAATGGAAGCATTCACCTCTGTTTTGCTCCCCCTACCTGGAATGGCTCTGAAGGGGGGGGCTGCTTGTTTGCTGCAGTAAGACCTCCTGCAAAACTTAGTGCTTTGACCCCCCCTAGCTATGCCACTGTTCTTTCTTTCTTTCTTTCTTTCTTTCTTATGGGAACAGATTTTCAGGGTGCTGAACTTTGCCTCTTGGTCTGCACTTGCCTGGTGGAACTGCAGAAATGTGGAATACACAAGATTCCTGCCGAACATCACTCTCTAGGCTGAACTAAGACTGGGAAGACAAGCAACAGAGAAGCAACACCATCCTTTTAATTGTCTATTCTGAGGATGAGTCACTTTTGCTGTTTAAAATCATTTCTCATTTTTATTCATTCTGCTCTAAGGTCCAGGCACTGTTTTCTTTTCTGTCTCCAGTTATTTGGTACATCAGAGATTTTGATAGCATCCAATACTTTCACCTTGAACGGATTTCTACTTGTCAAGGTCTGCCCTGGCCTGTCTCGTGGTCAGACAATGAGCAGTCATGCAGCATAGATAATCCTACCACACACTTGCTTCGCCTACATGGTGCCATGTTTGCATGTTGCGTGGGAGTGCAAGAAGAAAGATCAGAACGGAGACATAATTGCTGTGCTCCTTGAAGACACTGTGGCACAGGCTCAGGTCAGGTGATCCAGCAAACCACGGTTTGTTAGAGTGAGAACAAACTCTGCGTACACACATTTCCACCTTCCTGCCTTTGCATTCATCTTCCCTTCATGCACTTGAATGAATTCCTGGGATGGGCAACAAGGACTGCTCTCCCTACAAACCAGGATTGCAAACCATGTTTGAGCTCAGTTGGCAGGATGTGGTTTAAATTGCGGTTTAACAAGCCAGGAAACTTTGCATTAGCCTGCATTGTTTTTCCATGGACAACAACGGGGCAGTTCTGCCTCACCTGCTGCCCTCGCACCGTACGTCCCTCATACATGCATGCTGGACAACCTAAGATCACCTGGAAAGGCTCCTTTCAAATGCTATAACTGATGGACTATATGAATTGATTGACACTTCCATGCACCAGTTACAGGGCCTTCTCACTGGTGGCATGCTTTCTGTGGAACACTCTTCATAAGGATCCTGCCAGCTATAATCCCTCTAACATTCAGAGGAGGGAAAGAAAACCCCTTTTGGTTAGATAAGACTTTAGGGCAGTGGTTCTCAAACTTTTCCAGCCCGTGGCTCCCCTGATCCTTGTGGCCATTGGCCAGGGCTCCCCATTGCAACACCTCACCTACCCCCCAAATGGGGATGAAGGTGTTAGAATTATACACTAGAAACAAAAAAAAACAGCTGCCAGCACTCTGAGGCTGCAATCCTAACCACACTTACCTGGGAGTAAGTCCCACTGAACACAATAGGACTTACTCCTGAGTAGAGCTAGCTAGGATTGTGCCTTTTGTCTTACAATAGCAGCCAACAGAGTACCCCCCCCCCAAAAAAAAAAAATAAATAAAGGAGGCAGGAGGAAAAAGGGGGGTGGCTGAAAAGGAATGGGTATTTTTATTTTTAATCAATTTTTGGAGACAAAGCCATCAAGAGTGGCTTTTTTCTCTTTTTTGAAGGGGGAGGAAAAAGAGAAAGGTGAAGATCCTTGGTTAAGCTGACACAGACCTCAAGCCTATGTAGGTCTACTCAGAAGTAAGTCCCATTTGAGTCAATGGGGCTTACTCCCAAGAAAGTGTGGAAAGGATTGCAGCCACACCGAGCAAGATTACAACTCACCCCAAAGTAGATAGGGGCCTGCTCTCACACATACACCCCAGCAGATGCAGATGCCACACCTATTCCCCCCAGGTAAGACGGAGGAATGCAGGCTGGGGCATTTGGACACCCCCCTACTAAAAGCAGGCTGACTCCTTCCTTCCCAAACAGAGGAAAGCGCGGAGCTGCCTGTACTTACTCTTCCCTCCCAGTTTGAAGCCTGCCAGGAGGGCGCCCTGAGCTGATGAGATGCAGCACCTCCGCCACTGGCCAGCCAGCCTTCTCTCCCACCTCTCCCCACCATGTTTCACACGCCCTCCCCACCTCACACTGCCCCACCCACCTCCTTCACAGCTGCAGAAAAGCAGCAAGTCAGGAATCAGCACATGCAGCTGAGCTGAACAGAGCAGTGCAGCTACAGCCACAGCCAACGCCGCAGCCACCTCTCTCCCCAGATGCCTCACGACCCCCCTGGAGGGTAGCCACACCTCACTAGGGAGGCGGGATGCACAGATTGAATACCTCGGCTTTAGGGGGTGCTGATTTCAGTCTGCTACTGCTCGGGTGGACAAGTTCCAGAGTGTGACCTGAAGCATTCAGATTTTCGTCTTCTTCCTAAGGTTTCCAGAAGAAAGAGTGAACTCTTAAGAGTAAGGGCCCAACGTCTAGGCTAGGGTGAAACACCCTTTCTGCTTGGCTGAAGGGCTTCTGCTGTTTGTCTCACCACAGCACCTAGGCATCAGGCTCCACAGTGAAGCAAGAGACACAACTCGGTTTTCCCCCCCGAGCCTTCAGATCCCACTACATCCTTCCCTTATCCTAGTGTTTCTCAGATTGTGGGTCAGGACCCACTAGGTGGGTCACAAGCCAATTTCAGGTGGGTCCCCATTCATTTCAATATTTTATTTTTAATATATTGGACTTGGTGTGATGTGATGGTATGTGACTGCATTTGGGGAAATGTCACAGATTTGTACTTTTAACAGGCTACTATGAAGATGCTTCTAACAATGATAGCAAATGGGACTTACTCCCGTTGGGTAGTGTGGGTAGGATTTCAGCCTAGGAGTGTTAAAAAAGTTTCCTGCTTCATGATGTCACTTCCAGTCATGACATCACTTCTGGTTGGTCCTGTCACGATGCTCATTCTAATCTAAAGTAGGTTCCGTTGCTAAAGGAGTGAGAACCACTGCCTTTAGAAATGGGCTGTCAGAATGCCAGATGCAAGGGAGGGCACCAGGATGCAGGTCTCTTGTTATCTGGTGTGCTCCCTGGGGCATTTGGTGGGCCGCTGTGAGATACAGGAAGCTGGAGTAAATGGGCCTATGGCCTGATCCAGTGGGGCTGTTCTTATGTTCTTATCCTAAACAGCTCCACTCCCTAAATACCAACCTGTTAGCTCCCTAGTGCCTGTTCTTGCTGCTGCACAAATCTCAGACTTAGGAGTCCATCCTGCCTCAACTGCACCTCTTTGAACCATTTTGTGCTGCGTTGATATTTAGATGTGGTTTAATTGATGTTAAAATTGTTTGCATTTCTACAGAGCCCACAGCTCTGTACATGTTGAAAGGAGAAGATCACATCCTTTACATATTACTAATATATTACAATAATATTCACAGTCTATGAATCTTTTTAATTCAGTGGTTTCCAAACGTTTTAGCATCAGGACCCACCTAAAAAAAAGAAAGCTTTATCAACCACTTAAGCCTCAGTGGCTAAAAATGTTATTTGGCCATAGTGCTCCCCCAGACTAGCACATTGTTTAACCTTGATGCACTTAGTCTAATCTAGCTATCTAAGTCTAGTTTAAATGTCAGCTTCATGACACACCAAAAATTGGGTCGGGACCCACAGTTTGGGAACCACTGTTTTAATTTATTCATCAAAGCATCCAATGTCTATTGAGTCAAAGTATTATCTGGATACCACGTTTTCCAGACTCACAAAGAGAGTCTGGTCCAACAAATTATCTGGATGTGCCAAAACCAGTATTACTGTGCTATTAGCCACTTTATAGGTTATAAAATTTCCGACGTGCATTCAAAATGTGTGACAGTCAGTGAAGGATTGTGTGCTGTTGCCTATTAGTGTAATTATGCAAGGCTGAGCAAGCTGATGCATGTCTACGCAGTAGAAAGTCTCATTGCGTTTAACAGGACATACTTCTAGGAACATCTGACTGGATTTCAGCCTTATTTATTTGAAACTCATGCCTCATCTCAATCACCATCAAAAGTTAATCATCTCAAAAGCTCACTGTTGAGAGCAATGGCTTGCGCAGAGGTTGCCACAGGAACCTTCTTCTCCTATGATCCCCACCCATGTGATTTCCTTGTTTCATGTTACCCAAACACAGGTGACATAGGAACAGGGCTCACGATTCAGCCAGGTGCAAGGGAAATGCTTAACTTCCCACCATCGTCACAATAAGGGCAAGCAGAATGACAACATCACACGTGTGAAGCTGTCGAGGAAATAAGCACATATGCACAGAGAAAGAAAGTGCTGCCGCAAAATAAATTGCCCAGGAATTGTCTGTTTCCAGGCTGCCCCTTCGAAATTGCCAACTGTTTCTAGCAACAAGCTTTTTCCTGAATTGAGCTTCCTGTATGAAAAAATCTGCAAGAGACCAACATCAAAACCCTTGACTCTATGGAACGATGCCTGCTAATAATAAAAGGACCCTGCTGTGTCATTAAGAGGTTTAAGGAGCAAGCCAAGAAGCTCTATGCAGAACAGAAAGGCCTTGATTGTATGTTTGGGGTACATACAAGGAGCATGCAGTATGGGGAGGCCACTGGGAGTCCCATAGAAGCAGCTAGAAGCTTTCCAAAGAGGGGTAGCTCTTCCCATAGAAGCAGCTACAAGCTTTCCAATCAAGGTAGTAGAACTGGGGGTCTTGAGCATTTGTTGACTTTTTGCCACAGGCTGTGAAGTCTTTCTTCACACATGGCATAATTAAGGTGTGGAAATCATGGCTGCTTAGTGGGGAAATAGGCAGTGCTGAGATACACAGCTTTCAAAAGACACATTTATGGGGGAGACGCGTTACGAGTCATGATAGCTAAACAGAACCTGTTAGCTAAACGGAACCTGTTAGCTAAACGGAGAAGCAGACGCCGTGATTTTGCTTCTCTTTTTCTTCACAACTTGGCTGGATCTAGTTAGGTAGCCAAATGCATTTGTCAAGTCTTGGGGCTCTGGAGAGGACTGTACCACTTCAGATTCCGAGTGGGAAAGCACAATTTAAAACTCTTCCCCAACAATTCTCAATCACAACCTGAAGCGATGCAGCCCATTCTACCACCTCAGGATCCACCACCTCATATCGCATGTGTAAATTCAGGTTAGATGCTGGGTGACATATACTTAACAGAGAATCCTTGACTGATTTTTAAAACGGTAGTGGGATGCAGGGGTCAGAAAAGTGACTTACGAACATCTGTACCTCTCCTGCTAGTCCCAAGCAGAAAAAAATTGAAGGATGACACCCCTGGTCATGGCATGGGGTGTAGTTACTCAACAACATTCTCATCCTAACCTGTGTCATTCAGGGTATGGTAACTGATTGTATTCCCTTGGTATATGAACACTGAAGGCTACACAACTAATCCCATATGTTCCTATTTGCAGAATGATTATCATTGACCTGGATTGCCATCGAAGATCACCTGGGACAGGTCTGTGAGATGCTCTGCCCTTCACGATCATGCTCTGTCCAGCATAACACAAAAAGTCCTAGCAAGTGTGAAGCTTCCCCCTAATAGGAGGTTCTACAACAACTCCTATACCCAGACATACTAGATAGTTCTTTAGATGGCATACGGTGCAATCCTATGTTGCTAACACAGAAGCAAGCCCCATTATGTTAGGCAGTACTTATTCTTACTCTCTCCCAGGTAGGCATGCATAAGGTTGCTGCAATCCTTCTCTTCCTCCGAGGTCAATTTCATAAGCACTGCTTACAGCACTAAGAAATGCATGTGCATTTTATCCTAAGGAGCTCAGAATAGCTTATGGACAGTTCCCTAAACTTCCTTTGTTTCAGCAGGACGACCGTTACTTATACCAATCTCTAGGCCAACAGTCCTTACCAGAACCCTCTTAATGCAACACACCATTAACCTCCAGATATGCCAGTACTGGTACTGCAGCAAGGCTATTATTATTATTATCCCACCCTCCCTCCGAAGAACTCAAAGTGGTCTCACACCCCTTTTATCCTCACAACAACCCTGCAAGCTTGGCTAGGCTGAGAGACAGTGGTCAGCTCAAGGGCAGCCAATAAATTTCACAGCTTAGTAGGGATTTGAATGTGGGTCCCTCCCAGTCTAAACTCAGCATTCCAGCCAACGAACCATGCCAGTTCCTGTACTGACTTCTGCACACAGGCCCCAGATTGTTGCCCAGCCAGATTTCATTTCAATGGAGCTTGCACAGGAAAGCTGCCCAGTTACCAGAATGGGAGGCAGGCAATGGCCTTCTACTTTCTTGCCCTCCCTGCTTCTTGCTCATGCCACAATAAGCCAATCAGCTTCTAAGGTGCTACAATACCTGTTGCTACAGATTAGCATCATGACTGCATTTTTCTCTATCCCATTTCACCTACAGTCTTGTTTTTCAGTGTCTGTGTTCTTACTGCTGCAACGCACAAAAAGGTTTAACTGTTGGTTAGTGTGAATTCATTTTTTTCCCCCAAACAGAACAATAAACAAATTAATGAAGAATTATCAGTTAGCCACAACGCTTACAAGGAATCTCCATGCGCAATGGCAGCCAACCTCTGAATAAATAGCCGGTGCCCTGCTTGTGAACTTCCTAGAGGCATCAGGTTGGCTATACTGGACAGAGAACATGGGAGTAGACGGACCCTGTCTGGGATCCATGGAGGCAATTCTTATATTCAGTCATTGATCTTGCTTTTCTAAAAGGTTATTCATCTCCATAATTAAACCGAGAACTAAATGTCAATGGGTATCACCTTTCTTTTCTAAAAACTAAACCTTTAGCAACTAGGCAGCACAACTGAAGCCAGGGAAAGAAACACGTTTTCACCACACATGCTTTCTCACAAGGATCCCAGAGAAACACATCAATGTTCTTCATTTTTAATCTGAAGGCAGCCAAGCATTTCTTTGCAAAGCCCAAGCCTAGCTCCCAGAGAAATTCCCAGTACATTTCTTTCCTGTTGACAACAAGTTTCTATGAGGCTTCTGCCTAGACCAGAATGATAATGCAAGGCTGCTGGGATCATCAAACACAGCCCGTTTCTATGGCAAATTCCCCACAACACCTTGAGCGGCTGAGACTTTCAGGAAAACATGTTCGCTTCCATGTGACCAAGATAACATTACGTTATCATAGCCTGCACATCTTGCGCCTGTGAATTTCTCCAGGGCTGAGCTTTTAAGAGACAAATAAAGCCACACTTGACAATTGGAAAGGGCACCCATCCATCAACCTGTCAGCCGTTTATCTTCTAGGAAAAAGAGAGCTTGGGGGCTCTGGAACAGCACATCACCTAGGGCCACAAACGACACATCTGAACATACCCTACTTATGAGAGCAGAAAGCAATTTCCTCATGCACCTTTTCCTAACTTTTTTTTGGGGGGGGAGCCTTCCCACCATGCAGATTGCAATCTCTGCAAAGGTTCTGCTTTGGGTGGGTTTTGGTGGCTGCAACACTTACTCTGAAGTAGGCCCCAGGAGCCAGAGCCACAGAGAGCTCTTTTGGAGTAAGGATCCTGGAACCATATTCAAGTACATTTGTGAGGCAGGATACCTGATAGCCTGATAGGTCTGCCCAAAGGCCCATTCACACATTACGTTTTTAGGTGTACATGTACAATCCAGTTTCCATGTACAGCACAAATGCCACAAAAATGTATTTGCAGGTACAGGCAGTGGTGTAGCTGGAGGGGCTTCAAAGCACTAAGTTTTGCAGGGAGCCTCACTGCAGCGTGCAAGCGGCCCCTCCCCCATTCTGGGTGGGGGGAGCAAAACAGAGGTTCTGAAGGGGAGGGGCCGCGGTGAGGCTCCCTGCAAAGCTTAGTGCTTTACACCCCTTGTAGCTACACCACTAGGTACAGATATCTTACAGGCGCACTTGTCAGGGAATTGAGAGGCATGACAGCTCCCTGTTGGCTGTAGACTCCTGGCAAACCTAAGCTGGCTGCCATGTAATGTGTGAACTGGTCTTAAGGCTGCAATCCTATGCACAGACTGTAAATTCCATTGGTGGAAGTCCCACTGAACTCAAAGAGGCTTACTTCTGAGCAGACATGCATAGGATTGGGCTGTCAACCAGTTAGAGTCTCCACTTCCCGATCTGTGCCTTCACCAGCTTGGGAGAACGTGTTGCCCGCCTGACCTGGAGCATCAGCTCCATCAGCTCACCCATGGGACCCCCAACCTGCTCCCTGATCCCTGCTGAGGAACGGCACCCCACAGGCGAGTGTGTAGAAGCCTCCCTGGACAAACAATCACCCGAACAGTTCATGGTGCCAGGAACATAGCTGGAGGGGCATCGAAGCACTAAGTCTGGCAGGCAGGTCACCAGGCAGTGCAAGGGGTTCCTCCCCTTCGCCGCCCTTCAGAGCCATTCCCGGCGGCAAGAGGCACCCGCCTGGTTCCAAAGGGGAAGGGGAGGGACCCCTTGCACGGCGCATTCAGGCACCTGCAAAACACAGCGCTTTGACCCCCCCTCCGGCTACGCCACTGCCACGGGGCCACTCAGGAAAGGCCCTGCCCAGCAAGCTGACCCGGCGGCCGGGGACTCACACGAAGGCGTGGTAGAGCAGCGCCCAGCCCCGCGGCCTCTCCAGGGCGTCGTAGATCAAAGTTTGGCTCCTCCGGTACTTCACGTTGTTCCTCTTGACGGGCCGGCTGAGCGGCGTCTTGGCCAGGAGCCCGATGCCCTGCGCGGCCCTCCGGCCCCCGTCCTCCCGGCCCGCGCCCTCCAGCAGCAGGGTCCCGTCCTTGTCCGCTCCGGCGCCCAGCGCCAGGGACCCCTGCTCCAGGTCGCCGGCCGCCAGCCCGGCTTTCTTCTCCGCCGGGCCCCCTCCATCACCAGCCCCGGGCGCCGCCGGGGCCGGGGCCGCCGCCGCCTTCCTGGCTTTCAGCCCCATCTCGCGCCAGTCCCTCCTGGTCCGCTGCCCTGGTCCGGAGAGGCGAGCGCGGGGTGAGCGGGAGCAGCAGCAGCAGCAGCCCAGCGGGGGGAGCCCAGGGCCATGGTCCGCGCCCACCCTCGGCTTCCGGAGAGGAGATCCCCCGCAGGGCGCGGCGGGGCGGGGCAGGGCGACCGCCTCCCCGCTCAGGGCATCCCCGGCCGGCCGGGGAGGGCAGCATCAGCCGCGTCCCTGCGCGGGAGGCATCGGGGATGCTGCTGCAGGCGGCGCGCGCATCGCAGGGCTGGCGGGTCCTCCCTGCGCCCCGGCAGCCCCTCTCCGCCCGCATCCAGCGCCTGCTGCCCGCTGCCAGCCCCACCGCTAGGCGTGGCCCATTGTATGGGCGGCCAGCGAGCTCCTCCTTCCCAGCGGCGCTGGCTGGCAGTCCCCGGGGGCCCGGCGTGCCAGATCGGGGGCTGCCTGCCTGGCGCGAGGCGGGGGGGGCACCTTCTGCCTTCCTCCTCCTCCTCCTCCTCGCGACTGCAGTGGCCAAGCAGGGCTGCCACCCCGCGATCGCCTCTCGCTCCAGCCCAGGCAGGCTGCTGGCTTGCTCTCTCCTTGCCAGCCCTGATCCGGGGGTGGAGGGACGGAGGGAGGGAGAGGAGGAGGATGATCCCCCCCCCCAGCTGCCAGGCTGGGGCTCCCCGCTGCTTGCCTGCTGGGAGGGGGAGGAGGGAAGCGTGAATGAAGGTTGTCGGGAGAAAAATGAGGCTGCGATGGAGAAGGGGGGGGGGATTGTGACCTACACACAGCAGCACAACCCTGTGCAGGTTTGGGATTCAGTTCCATGGAGCTCAGGAAGGGATGCACCAGTGGCGTAGCTAGAGGGGGGCAAAGCACGACGTTTTGCAGGGAGTCTCAGCGCGGCGTGCAAGCGGCCCCTCCCCTTTGGAGCCAGGCGTACGCCTCTGTTTCCCTCCCCCACCATCCCGAATTGGTCCAAAGTGGGGCTGCTTGCACACTGCGGTGAGCCTCCCTGCCAAACTTTGCACCTATGCTACTTTAGCTACCTTTGCACCCCTTCTAGCTACCCCCTCTGCCTACTCTAGCTTTGCACCCATTCTAGCTTCCCCTTCTATTTACTCTAGCTTTGCACCTCTTCTAGCTACTTCCACTATCTACTCTAGCATTGCACCCCCTCTAGCTACGCTCTCTAGCTACTCTAAGCTTTGCACCCCTTCTGCCTACCCCTCTACTCTACTCTAGCTTTGCACCCCCTCTAGCTACCCCCTCTAGCTACTCTGGCTTTGCACCCCTTCTAGCTATGCCCACTATCTAGTCTAGCTTTGCACCCCTCCAGCTACGCCCTCTAGCTTTGCACCCCTTCTAGCCCCTCTATCTGCTCTAGCTTTGCACCCCTTCTAGCTACCCCCTCTGTCTACTCTAGCTTTGCACCCCTTCTAGCTACCCCCTCTGTCTACTCTAGCTTTGCACCCCTTTTAGTTACCCCCTCTATCTACTCTAGCGTTGCACTTCCTCTAGCTTTGCACCCCTTCTAGCTACCCCTCTAGCTACTCTAGCTTTGCACCCCCTCTAGCTATGCCCTCTAGGTTCTCTAGCTTTGCACCCTTTCTAGCTACTCCCACTACCTACTCTGGCTTTGCACCCCTCTAGCTATGCCATCTAGCTTTTCACCCCTTCTAGCCCCTCTACCTACTCTAGCTTTGCACCCCTTCTAGCTACCCCCTCTATTTACTCTAGCTTTGCACCCCCTCTAGCTATGCCACTGGTACATACAGTATAGGATTGCAGCCACACACACACTCCTACCCTCTCCCCTTCCAGCACTGGTTTGGGTTGCCCTTTTTCAAAAAGCCAGGGTGAATCTTCTCTAGATCAGCAGTCCCCAAACTGAATATATTGCCTAGAAGTTGGTCATGACCCCATTTTTGGTGGTTCTGAAACTTAAAAGGCTGAGTGCATCAAGGGTTAAACAACCTACAACCTGGGGGTTGGGGAGCACTGCTCAATAGGTGGATCGCGATCTACTGGTAGATCACAAGGCAAAATGAGTAGATCGCAGAGCCCTGTCTCTCCAAACTGTTAATATGTCAGTTTGGTCTAGTGACTAGACAAAACAGACATATTTAGCTGACACTAAACTGACACTGAAACTGACACTTTAGCTGCTCTTCAGGCATGCAGCAACAAAACTGACGAAACTGACTAGACTCCAGCAGGGGCTCCATACATTAAAGGGGGTGTCTGTCAGACGCTTCCTTCCCCCCTGGTAGATCTCCGGGCCTTGCTGGGTTTCAAAGTAGCTCTCGAGCCAAAAAAGTGTGAGCATCCCTGCCATAGAGGCTTGAGTGGCTGGTAAAGTCAACCTTTTTTTTTTTTAGGTGGGTCCGGATGCTAAAAAAAGTTTGGGGACCACTGTTCCAGATCCTTAAAGAAGTTGTAGTCATCAGACCTGTTTCTGCAATAAATGGTGGTGTCATATGTGTGTGTTTTTCTTTTTTAATGCCCTGGCTCATCTTGACAGAGGGGTGTCTCAAAGCATGTACAGAGTGCATTTCTGAATTCACCACCCCCAGTGGAGTTTCCTGCCTTGCAATAGCTGCATCGCATCATTGGCAGGGTGCCCTCTTCTGGCTTTGCACTGGAGCATCTCAAGGATGGGCAGAACCCTTGTGCATTATCACTGGGTGATACACCCATCTCAAGCCTCCATCACTTCCTTACATGCATGCATCTCGTCTTGGATGCTGGCCTTCTCAGGTGTGTCCTTATGTCATCTCCCCTGTCAAGGCCTCTCCATACAGTCTGTTTTGAGGTGTATCCAAAAGTTAAGGGCCAAAGCAAAGCAGGGTTCTATGGCTGAATCTCCTTGCCCATGATGTTGTTAATGAAAATGCAGGGAGGTGTGAATGTGATCTGAGGAGGACGTGCCCCCCCTCCCACCCCCACAACCACACACTGTGTCCCCAATCTAAAGCCCTTTCCTTCATGCTGCTTTTAACCCTGTTCAGGAAAACTCACAGTACCTGTACCATATATTTTTTCCTGCAGTATAGCTAACAGAAGCTTCTAGAACAGTAGTTCCCAAATACATTTAGCACCAGGACCCACTTTATCAGGACCCACCTATGTTTACCAGACTTTTAAAAAAGATCTAGAAATATTATTTATTTATTAGTAATAATAACCAGGAAAATAGACACTCAAACATTTATCTCCCCATATTAACACATGCTTGCAAACTTCAGGAGCTCAGTTCCTTGCAGGGCAATTATCAGCTATCTTGCAAACTGCGGGAGCTGAGCTCTTAGCAGCTACAGTATCTGATTTTTAAATAGCCTCAGGGCTTGAGGCAATTAGTTATCAGATCTTTCCATCATCCTTTGGTGATCTACCAAAAATCAGGACATGATACACCAGCAGGTCCCAACCCACAGTTTGGGAACCCCTGTTCTCTAGAAGGCTTGATATAGATCAGGGAAATGGCACAGGAAGGAAAAGGGTTCTGGTGACATGACTCCAATTCATTTCACAGCCTCCCATAACTGCTTTTGAGTAAAATAAATAAATGACTGGAATGACTCTTCTGCATTGCCACATGCAGCTTGGCCCATTGTCTTCGTTCTCTCTGTTTTCCCTTTTTCTCATTCCAGCCTCCCTTTGGACAGACCTCTTGGCTCAGACCTCCTCCTGAAGGCCCAATGCTAGTCCCAGCTCTGCGGGGGGGGGGGGGGTGCTTCAGCTGAGCTTCCTGTGTGTGCAGCTACTCATGGCCAGTGCTCATACACTGGGCAATCCTTAGCCATGATACCTGAGTTCTCATCAAGAGGAGATGCCAGGCAGTGGTGTAGCTAGAGGAAGTGCAAAGCCAATGGTGTAGCTAATGATCATGTAGTCCGGTGCAGAGCTCAAAACGATGCCCCAGAAGTGATGTCACAACCAGAAGTAATGCCATGCCCAGGCTTTTAAAAAAGTGACAGTAAGGGGAAAACCTGCCTCCTGCCCCCAGAAGCTCACCTCACAGTTGCTCTGACGTCTCCTCCCAGCCAGTGACATAGTTAAGGCATCTATCTGCTACCTGGGGTCAAAAAAGATTTTGTAAACACCCCCCCCCAAACAAAATCAAATGTAATTAAATAAATAAATAAATAAATAAATAAAAAGTGTGCCCCTTATTGGTTAGAGACTCTGTTCTGGGGTGAATAGGGACTGTTATTCTCTCCCTGCTAAATATAAGAGGAGCACCACTTGAAAAAGTGCCTCTTTACTCTGTTAGCAGAGGTAACTGTATTATGATACATGGAAATGAAAGCTGACTCATATTAACACCTTATTGGTTCCATGCTGTATCATAATAACATCTCATTGGCTCTCAGAACAATCAGTCTCATAGGTCAGTTTGGAATTAGGAAAATCCACTTTTTGTTCCATAAGGCAGTTGTGTTTTCATTTTCTGGTTAATTTGCCACAACTTTTGATAGAATACAGATATTTCAAAGAGGTTTGTTTCATTGCATTCTGCATTACATTACTTTTCCAATGATATATAACATTATCGTATTATACATACCAATTTTTTCACAATTTTGGCCACTAGTGTTAAGCTCAACTTGCTGCACCCCTAAAGCTTGTTACCTGGTGCAACTGCTACCCCCTGCACCCTATTAGCTACACCACCGTGCAAAGCACTAAGTTTTGCAGGGAGTCTCACCACAGCGTACGAGGGGCCCCTCCCCTTCTGAGCCATTCCAGGCGGTGGGAACAAAATGGATGCCTCTGTTTTGTTCCTACCCCCTGGAATGGCTCTGTAGGGGAGGGACCCCTTGCACCATCTGGTGAGGCTTCCCTGCAAAATTTAGTGCTTTGCACCCCCTCTAGCTATGCCAATGGTTCAGTCTGAGGATCAACCTAGGCATGACATGAAACACATTGTCTTTCCGTGACTGGAGCTGCCTTTGCCCTGAAAAGGAAGCTGCTACTGGTATGAAAAGCAGCTTCTTTCCTCGGGCAAATTACAGCTTTGGGGGAGAAAGTCCCACACTCCTGGGTTTGATGGCAGTGCACAAGGAGCCTGGTGAACAGGGGAATGATCTGCCTCTGGCTTGAGCAAGTGGGAAGCAGATGATTGCAGCTTGCATGGGCTGCAAGCCAATGCAATTGCAACCAATGCCATGGCAAGCAGTTGAAGAGAGGCAGCAGCAGCAGATTCAAGGTGAATGGCACCCCAAATCCACTGACCCCTCCCAATCTGCTGCTGATACAGCCTGCATCAGGTAGCCTCCTGGATAGGTGGGTGTCACCTAGGCCCTGCCCGGGTGGCCTGGAGTTCCTCAGGAGCAGGGGTCTCCTCAGGGGTAGGGGCCTCCTCGGGAGTAAGACCTAAACACTGTCAGGACTGGGGTCCCAGGCAAGACACCTCCCTGGGAGTAGGACCTAGTGCCTCCTGGGAGCAGCCAGCAGCCACGTGGGGAAAAGGGGTGGGGCTGGCTCAGCCCGAGGCTGGCTTCATAAGGAGGCTGGGCAGCCTAGAGAGAAGTTGCTCCTTTCCAGTTGGGAGCAGGGTCAAAGGGAAGGCCAGAGGGGGTAACCATCCCAGCCTTATGCAGATGATCCAGGACCCAAGGGAACTTGGCCTACCTTGACCCTGGAGAGAGGGGCTGGGAGCTCCCCAATTCTAGGCCCACCGGGCCCTGGTGGGTGACAGCAGGAGAGGTGAGGTTGCAGAACAAAGGACCTGGTACCGACTACCTCCAGAGGAGGCCAGCTGATCAAGGGGCAAGCCCGGAGGTACCAGGGGTCCTCCTGAGGACAGCTAAGCTGACCCCAGACAACAGCACTGCAGCCCTCGGGAATCCATATCCCTGGCCGACAGGCACCAGCCAGAGAGCTCTGCCTCCGAACCCTCAAGGGGTCGGGAAGGAGCGGCGAAAGAGCCTATTGTGCGCCGACGCCACGAGTCTGTGTAAGGCAATGGGGCCTGTGACATCACAGGCCCCATAAATGTCAAGAGTTTGACGCGAGTAAACCGTCTGTGCAAAACAGCTGTGTCTGCCTCCCATCCTTCTTTCCGCTGGCGACCAACTTGCCTTGACAGAGTAAGCTCCCCGTGCTCAGTCACACTCCAAGGGGCGGGGTCTCTGCCCGCCATGGACATTACAGTGGGCCATGGCCATTCTGTAATAATATAAGGGTAACATACCCTGCACATGCCTGATCTTGTCTGATCTCAGAAGTTAAGCAGGGTCAGACCTGGTTAGTACTTGGATGGGAGACCGCCTGGGAATACCAGGTGCTGTAGGCTTATACCATAGTCTTTCGAGACTGAAGGTTGCAAACCATATGGGTAAACCTGTGGGGGGATGGATTGGGCCGCCACAGAGTAAACTAGCATTCTTTAGGCCAGTGATTTTCAACCTTTTTCGTCTCATGGCACACTGAACTAAAATTGTCAAGGCACACCATCAGTTTTTTGACCATTGAAGCACACCATGCTGTTAGTGGGGGGGGGGGCTCACATCCCCCAATGGCCCTACAAATAAATGGCCCTCCCCCAAACTCCCACGGCACACCTGTGGACCATTTGCAGCACACCAGCGTGCCACGGCATAGTGGTAGAAAATGGCTGCCTTAGACTGTGTCTCTGCACTTGTGTCTAATGCCAATATCAGTGTCTAACAAATGCCTTTAATGGTCAAATGGATAGATTGGAAATGAGAAAAGAAAGCTATCAGGAACTGTTGATCTGAAAATAGATGGATGGTCCATATATTGCCAGCCACTTCTCATGGCTGCCAGATGGGAGATAGCACAGTGTTGGCTTTCGGCATGCAGTCAGCCAATTGTTAATTTGCCTTACCCGTTTCAGCATCCAAATAACAAACGACAGCAGGGATGCCAAAAAAGATGAGCTTGCTGTATAGGTTTGGTGATAAAAAGGCCTCAAAGGAGCATTTGTTAGATAAGGAAGAAGCTTATTTCTTCATCCCCTCTTCTTTTCCCACTCCAGGAAGAAGGACGAGCAGAGGCTGGCATGTCATCAGGTAAGAGGGGGAATAGGATAAATGATGTTGAACTAATAAAACCACCACAGACACAACACAATGAAATATCTACTTTGTAGCAGCAAAACATGGGGGGCACACCAACAACACAATTCCATCTGTGCTAACTTTGGACAAAGACAGGGCTGAAAAAATACAAAAGAAATAATGGATATATAGATATGGAAGTGAAGGGTGATGAGTACATCCACACCCAAGTTCTGCATTGAATGATCAACCCCCTGTTGTGTGTTCTCAGGATAAACAGGCTGTGTGCTTCCTGAAGCCTTTGATGGGCCACTGTGAGATACAGGAAGCTGGACTAGATGGGCCTTTGGCCTGATCCAGCGGAGCTCTTCTTGGGCTCTTATGGGAATGGGGACTGCTCAACAGCTCTGCTTTGCTTAAGCTCATCTTCGGTTTAGGTCATTGTATTGCATTTTACTGTTGGTGCAATTGATTGAGGTCATGAGTAAGTCCTTGATGACACAGTGCAGGATACAGAGGATACAACTGTGTTGTAATCACTATGAAAAATCAAATGAGACGTATCAGAGAACGCTTTGCAATCTAGTATACATGATGCGAGAATAAGAACATATGAAGCTGCCTTGGAGTTAGGGGCACTCCACTGGTCCACCTAGCCCAGTATTCTGGCTGTCAGGGTGGCTCTTTAGGTACTTAGAGCCCAATCCTATCCTCTCCCCCCGCCAATGCAGCCATGCCACAAATGTTTTCCCTTACCTCTTGGATAAGCCTCCTAATTGCCAATGGGTCTTCTTGGACCAAGTCAGAGGAGAGAAAGGGGGTGTGTCAGGAGGCCTCCTTCATGCCCCCCAAATGCCACTGTTCCACCCTCCCTCCACTTCATTCTGCCCCCGCCATGGTCTGGCTGGTGTGATAGGGTCTGTTGCCACAGCTGCAGCACTGCTAACTCTAGCGGTAGCACTTGCAAAATGGCCCCCGACAGAACGCTACAAGCACCGTCAGCAGCCATCTTACAACAGCAGAACTCTGAATCCTGAATAGGATTAGGTTACTTCATGCCTAGCCTTCCCACCTAGGATCTTGTAGGCTGGAGATGCCAAAGATTTCATGTTGGACTTCCTACATGGAAAGTATGACACTGAACTAAGAGCACTGTTCTTTTATTTGGGGGGGGGGGGAGGGTTTCTGTAGTGATCAGGGAAACTATTGAGAGTAAAGTTGATTATCAGTAGTCAAGTAAGAAAGGTGGTGAAATACATCAAAGCCAGTCGAACTGCTATTCATCGTGACGGTGCATTGAGCAGGATCTAGCTAGGAGCGAATAATACACATCTGTCCATTTCTTCCTTGCCAGATGGCTCCATTACAGTGACTGAATTCTGCTCCTTTTCCTGCTGACCAACCCATCTCCAGCAGCTGTTTTGCCAAGCATACCTCCCGCATAGTAAGGCAGCCACCCAGAACAGCCATCACTGTGCGCTTGATGCCCTGACTCAAAGCAAGCTTATTGACTTGAAGCAGCACAACTGTCACCATTCTCCCAAAGAGGAAATTCAAACTGGTAGGTGCCTACTAGTCTGGAAGCAAATGGGACTGTTCAAGAATAAGACAATGACGCTGTACCAGAACCACCATTCAGAGCGCGATACCATAGTTTTTCAAGACTGAAGGTTGCCAACTATGGTTCCTACATATAAGGGGGTTCTCCTAGGTATGCAGAATGTATATGTTTGTGAATTAATAATATATGTTTAGAAAGACCCACATTGGCCTGGGGAGCTTCCGGGACTTGTGGAATGTTGCGGGCTCTTGAACCAGGGTATCCGCTGATTCGAGACAAGGGTTAGGTCCAGTCATGGATATGGGGCTGACTGAAGCGGTTGCATCTGGCAGCAGGTTAGTGAAAGTTGCATGCCACCCCTCCATCCTGCTCTCTAAATTCAGAAAGGAAATGAAGAGAAAGAGGAAGTGCAGAGGAGAGGACGTCCCACCTCTCTCTTCTCCTTTACACTTCCTCTTCTGCTCCATTCCCAGCTTCCTTTTCCAAACCAGGGAATAGGAGGAGCAGACACAGTACATAGCAGCATCTAGCATGCCACATCAGGAGGTCTTGGACTGGCCTTGCAAGGGGAAGGGGAGGGAAAGGGGGATTGATCTTCTCTGCTCCTTGTAAAAATGACTGCAGAGGACAGGTTAGAACTGGGGTGGGGAATTTGTGCTCGAAACACTCTGCAACATTTGGTGGCAAGTTCCACCTGCTGCAACTCTGTCCTAGATGCCCAGTGCTCAGGGGTCTGTCTCTCCTGTACCAAAAAATGCATTTTCATCTTATCAAAGAGAACGATAATGACAGGATGGAGCAAAACACAGATGGCATCCCACTAAGAATTAGGCCAAAGCCACACCTTCCGAGGCATGCATAGCATGGTTATGGTTTGTTTTCTCTAAATAGTGCATTAAAAGGGCCCTGAAATGGCATTTATTTTCTCTAAATAGTGCTTTATTAATAGTTATCTAGTGGTTTATTTTCCCTAAATTTTAGTGGTTTATTCACTCAAATAGTGGTTTATTTTCTCTAAATAGTGCCTTAAAGGGGCCCTGAAAGGGGTATTTAAGTCTTTGCCCTTGTTCAATATTGCCCCAATATGCTATTTGGTTTGGGGGAAAAGAACCTTCTGTTGGCTTTCAACAGAATGGCGGAGCTTCCCCCCCCCCAATAGGAGACCTCTGCCAGTCCTACACCTTCCCCCAGCTCCTCCCCCACCTGTTCTGCCATCCCCTCACCCCAGAATGCCTCCCCCACCCTAAAAGGCCAGACCAGGCACTCTCATCTTGCTCCAGCAGCTGCACAATGTCCTCTTCCGGGTGCTGGCCTGGCCTGGCACCGGTGCTCCCGGCACTAGTTTTTGTAAACATACCATCAAGCACGTTTACGGCACCGTGGGAGAAAGGAGCTAGATCCCAGGCTTCTAGCCCTTATTAAAAAACTCCACATGGGGACGACTTGTCAGGTTAAATGTACGTCATCCGGGAAGTTGACACCCAGAATCTCGGTGGAAAAGGGTGTGAAGCAGGGGTGCATCCTGGCACCTTTCCTCTTTACTCTTTTTTAAAGATATGGCCTCCTTCCTTCATCAAGTTGACGGGCCGTGTCCCAAGCTAGGTTCAACCTACATTCCCATTTTATTTATATGTAGACGATGCTGTGTTGATCTCTCAAACATGAATTGGCCTCAAAAGACTATAAAAAAGAAGCTCTGCCTACCTTTCAAAAAATAGACTGGAGATAAATACCCAGAAGACTAAGATATTAGTGTTCTCCAAATCCTGGAACTCGCTTACCTGGAATATAAATGGTGAGAAAATCGAACAGGTCAAGAGTTTTAAATATCTAGGGGTACACTTCCAATATAATTTATCTTGGTGCACTCATCATAAACTGGCAGTTAACTCAGCCCACGCTACTTCCCAAGCTATCCTTAGGTTTTTCCATCAAAAAGGTCATTGTTTCATTCCTGTGGCAGTTAAGATCTTTAATGCCAAGTCAGTTGGCAACTACTATATGGCATTCCAATTGGATTAGGGCAGTAAACCATGAGCTGGAACAAGTTCAGGCAAAAATTTTTAGGGCAATCCTGGGGTTACCTAGGTGTGCCCCCATGCCGCCACATGCTTGGAAACAGGGCAAAAGCTCTTGTTAACCAGAGTCTGGCTATTGTCCATCCGATATTGGTTGCACATTCATTACAATTCACCCCCAGGCAGACTTCTATATTTGATGCTTGGCGAGTCTGACCTTTCTTCATGGTCAACCTATATAAGGAAGAAAATTGAGACAACAGGGATCTCACTAGACCATCTGAACATGTGTTCATATGCTGAGGCCTATCGGAGCATCACAGTCAGACTGTTGGATATTGAATTTCAAAATCTTAATGATCAGGCAACAAAGGTTTGCTCACCCTTATATTATTCCATCCCATTCCATAAGAACAGCCCCACTGGATCAGGCCATAGGCCCGTCTACTCCAGCTTCCTGTATCTCACAGCGGCCCACCAAATGCCCCAAGGAGCACACCAGCTAACAAGAGACCTGCATCCTGGTGCCCTCCCTTACATCTGACATAGCCCATTTCTAAAATCAGGAGGTTGCACATACACATCATGGCTTGTAACCCGTAATGGATTTTTCCTCCAGAAACTTGTCCAATCCCCTTTTAAAGGCATCTAGGCCAGATGCCATCACAACATCCTGTGGCAAGGAGTTCCACAGACCAACCACATGCCAGGTAAAGAAATATTTTCTTTTGTCTGTCCTAATTCTCCCAACATTCAATTTTAGTGGATGTAGGGAAAATGGCAATCTATCTCTCCTCACTGACAGACCCCACAGAACGTCGTGCCATAACCCTGGCAAGGTTCAACGTTATTCCCTCAAGGGTGACAGTTGGGAGGTATCAAGACTCCCTGTCAAGATTGTCTCCGCCCTTGTAACATGCGGTCGGTTGAATCTCTCCTACGTATACTTTTTATCGTCCTCAGCATAATAGTGCCCGCTCTACCTATCTAATGCCCATCCTGGTTAATAAGGTGGGTCTTCCAGATATGGAAAAGATTAAGTTATTATTAAATGATTGCTCACCCTCAGAATTGAAAAAGGTTTCAAAATTCATGATGGCAGTGATAAGCCATAACAGCTGAATGATGTGTTCAGTCCTATCACCGAGAGGGTGGCAGTCTATCTGCAGCTGATGGTGGCAAGTAGACCCAAGAGAGGTTATCCAGTATATTTGATATATTAGGCCACTATGTTTTATATGGGACAAATATACCTGACTTATTCAATTGTTATGTATTATATATCATAGACTTGTACTCACTACTTTTGCTGTGTTGTTGTGTTTGTGTTTGTGTTTGTTATGTATGCCAATTATCCATCTTATGTCTTATAGATGTCTTATCTATCTATCGATCCATCCTAGAGCATTCCCATCAGATGTATCGACAGCAACTGTTACCCTGCACTTGTCTGATCTCAGAAGCTAAGCAGGGTCAGGCCTGGTTAGTACTTGGATGGGAGACCGTTTGGGAATACCGCTTGGTGCTGTAGGCTTATACCATAGTCTTTCGAGACTGAATTTCTGCCACCCCATCTCTACTTGCCCTTATACAGATATTAGAGGCATCTGCCTGTCCTTCAATGTATGAAATGCGAATATAAGGATTGCCGTACTTTGGCATACAAAACTGCCGTCTGCTGAGTCAGAACATCCGGTCTTTTTTATTTTTTTAAAAAAATTGGACCCAGAATGCATGCAAACCGTGAGCCCTGCCACTGTGCAGCCTGCTATAATAATGCGCTTTTCAGATCTAAATGCAAGACGTTCTTATTACTGAGAGCTGGGTGCACAGGACGGTTCAAATTCTTTGCAGCATCCTTGCTTGCAATAATGTGTCATTTCAGCAAGTATCGATCCCTCACAGCTATTTGACCTTATATAGCTCACCAAATTTATACGTTTCATTTTGTTGGCCCAGCTCACAGTAGCAAAGCAAGACGTTGAGTTTATATTTCTCTCTTGATTGATTCATTATCCTTTCGGTTTCATAACTGTTACCAGGAAAGTAAAACAACAATTTCAGGTCTTATAAAATGAAGATTATCTTGAAATTCAGTTAAAGGAACCAATATCTTTCCTCTCCGGCCTCATCTTTGAGAAAGCTGTTGGCTATTCATTCCTTTTTTTTTTTTAATCTCAGGTCTTGGAAGGGCAAGTAGACATCTTGATTTGTGGCTCCTTAACACTCCTAAACACTCCCTGAAGTGTTTCCTAGCACAAAATTACCTAAGGGCACAATCCTAACCAGGTCTACTCAGAGGTAAGTTCTATTTTGTTTAGTGGGGCTTACTCTCAGGAAAGTGTGGCTAAGATTGCAGCCTAATTCTAGTTGCTCACTATTCCCTTTCTTTAGACCCCAAGAACCATCCAGTGTTTTAACTTACTGGCCATACTCTTCTATCATATTCTATCATATTCCCGCTGTATGGATGGGCTATGTCAGATGGGCTAAATGGGCTATGTCAGATGCAAGGGAGGGCACCAGGATGCAGGTCTCTTGTTATCTGGTGTGCTCCCTGGGGCATTTGGTGGGCCGCTGTGAGATACAGGAAGCTGGACTAGATGGGTCTATGGCCTGATCCAGTGGGGCTGTTCTTATGTTCTTATAGATGCCTCCCAGTTCTTCTTGCCTATTTGTGACAGTCCCTAATGCCCCAACAGTGTGGAAGCAAAGGTTTTGACACAGGGTCACCCTATCCATGAGTGCCCACCTTCACCCGCTCATCTCCACTGCTCCTCCTCCCAGTCCTTGAATTGGAAAAGGAAGAGGAGAGGAGTGGGTTAGAGAGTCTCCAATGCTCTAGACCAGTGGTTCCCAACCTGGGGTACATGCACCCCCCAGGGGTACTTACCAGGACCTTCAGAGGTACTTGAAAAAGAATTGAATTTCCTGGCGGAAAAGGCAGGTCTGTATTAGAATGCCTTGCGGGGCTAATATGAGGTGTACAATTTATGGAAAGGGGCTGCCAAGGGGTACATAAGTGAAAAAATGTTGGGAACCACTGATCTAGACCACCATTCTCCTCTCTTCCACATTTCCTCTTCTACGCTGTCATTCTGCTCCTTTTTTTTAATACAGGGTTTGGGAAGAGCAGAGGCTGGCACACTTCCAGTAAGGGAGAGCGCCATCTGACATGCTACCTTGTGCACCAGGAGACCTTGGGCCAATCCTGATTAGATACATCTGGCACATAAGATTGGCCGGCTCAAGCCATTGCTGAGGACCACACACCAAACCCAGAAGTGTATCTGCCCTGGGGCAAGACAGGGCAGGTGTCCTGGGCACCAATTGGAGGGGAGCCAGCGCATGTGCTCCAGTTTCTTTTCCAGTCGGGAAGCAATTGGAGCGTGCGCACCCTCTCAGCAGCCAGTTGAGTGATTTCGCATCAGCTGCCTCTGAGAGTGTGCACACACTCAGTGGGAAGAGACTGGAGCTCCGGCTGCCTGGACACCCACAGTGGTGGCTGGGGCAATTTCACCCCAGCTGCCACTGTGAGTGCCCATGATCTCCAGTTGCTTCCTGACTCAGGAAGTGATTGGAGAACCCGGAAAGTGGCATCATGTGATGTCATGACATTGCATGATATCATGAGAATGCATGACATCATGATGTTGCTGCTTTGGGTGCCACGTGCCTCTGCCCAAACCCAGCACACAAGCTATGTGACCTGTCTCCAACATGGCCTAACATATTCCAGAGTTATCTGTGAAGATGGAATAATCTTGGCGATGTCCTTAGTTTGCACTGGCCATTCCCCCCCCCTACTGGCTGTGCCTCTACCTCCCCTTTGCCAATTAAGGGGTCCTTCAAACAAAGTTACCAACTGGGTCTCCAAACACTGGACTAGCTCCAACCCTGGGACTAGATCCTCTCAAGTACTGAGATATTCATTGTGAAGAATGCACAGCTCACATGCAACGATGTGTAGAGCACATGCTGTCTTGCACAGATTTAACCAGAACATAGACAATTACTTGTTTGCCTTGATTCCCTTTCTTCTCTTAAGGGATCAGGGAAGGTTTCAATGTGTTTCTCTCTTTATATTTACACCAAATTTTGGGGTTAGGTCATGTGCAGTAAAAGATTAGAGGATGCTCATATAATCAAGCAGAGTAGCCTATAAGATAATAACTGGTGATCATCTATTAGTGGCACTGTGAACCACAGCAGTTATGGTCCAGTGTCAAGGAATGCACATGGTGTCATGTTACCTCTATTTTCCTCTGAGAACATAGAGCAAAAGCTCACTGAATCAACTCGGAGACATCCTTTGACCCCAGTGGGGCTGTCATTCAAAGCCAGCCTGCTAATGATTATATATGGTGGACCTCCCAGGAACAGTGTATAAAATTCAAAATAATACCCTCTGTGGCACTCACGCTTGCTGTGGGCATACATCAAAACAGAGCATGATTTACAACTGCAGGAGCATCCATTCAGAGTCATTAGGACCACAGTAAATTTGTGCCAATAGACATTTCTTGATGTATGGCAACTTCGGAAAAGGATGTTCTGTTATATTCTGGGTAACCAAGCTAAACATACAGTGTCCTTCCAACCTTGCCTCATAGGGCTTGTTTTCTATAGTCCTGACAAACCTTGTTGCCCTTCTCTGAGTAAGCTCCAGCAGAAGGGAAACTGGCTGCATTTGGGGGCTTTGGGCTGCCTTCCTAAGCCATACCCCTGCTGGTATATCTTGTCTTCCCTCTTGAAGCTGAGTCAGATCCCTAGCGCTGTATGTGTCTACACTGACTGGCACCAACTTCAGTCAGGGGTCTTTCCCAGCCATCCAGGGGGTGGGATTGAACCTGAGACCTTCTGCATGCAAGTAAGTGTTCATCCACTGAGCGACAACAGCCACGGGCCCAGATTAGTGGCTCTTTAAGGACAGTATGGTGTCCTATGATGGCTGGAGATTTTCTGGAGTGTCGTACATTTCAGGTGCAATGACAAAAAAGCCAGGAGATTGTCCTTCATAGAAAGCAGTTCTGGAATTCTGTCCTTGCAAGTATATTTTGACTTGTCCATTACATAAGTACTGCAATGCCTTCTGCAAGTTTTTCCATCATGTATTTGCACTGTGGGCAATGAAGTTGTGAAAGCCACATGGAGAAAGATCATTTGTGCTGTGGTTCGGTGGGGCCTGCATGGTCTGGGGTGTGCCTATAAGGCTGTGGTTTTCAAACGCTCTGGGAGTTTGAAACCAGCAGTAAGTCTTTGCGGGGGAAGGGGGAAGGCAGCGACGTGATCCCCAGGATTACGTCACTCAGGAGGCTGCAGGGACTGGGGTGCACATTCCAGTCCCTGCAGCAGCCGTCCCTGTGTGCGGGGAGCCCTGTGCGAGCGCCTGCAGGGCGCCCGAGGTCAGGGAAAGGGAGAGCAGTGGAAGCAGAGCTCGATTGCCCCACTCTCCCTGGGTGCACCCCAGTCCCTGCAGCCCCGTCCGAAGGGAAAGCGGAGCCATTGTGCTCTGCTTCCAGTTTTGCGGAACGGGGCACAATCGCTCCGCTTTCACTTTTCCTGACCTGGGGAGCCCCACCGAAGGTTGCACAGGGCTCCCCGCACCCCCGGGAGGCTGCAGGAGGCTTGGGCAAGTGCACCCAAGCCCCTGCAGCCCCCCTGAGCCGCGCGATCCTGCGGATCGTGCCGCTGCCTTCCCCCTGTCTCCTGGCTGCCCCCACCCAGAGGCCAGGACCCACAGGCTGGAGTGTCGCGATGCCCCAGTTTGAATACCACTGCTATAAGGGAATGATTCTGTGCCTCCAAAGTGGAGTAGGAAAGCTAGCTGGAAATTGAGATCTTTGACCCGTGTTTCATGTTCCAAATGTCTGCAACCAAATGTATTTGTCCACCTTCCCCAAATAGGGCTGAGAAAGGCCCCTGGCTGAAACTCCAGAAAAGCTGCTACCCGTCAATGCGGATAAAGCTAAGCTAGCTAGGCCAAGGGACTGACTCCGTACGTGGCAGCTTCAGGAGGGAGGGTGGGGCAAGGAAGGAGGAGTCCTGTTATAAAAGCCCAGGAGCTGGAGAAGGCAGTCAAATACCCCCAAAGACAGCCAGTTCCCCCTCTCCTGGACCTTGTTCAGCGAAGGACTGACTCATTGACACAGCTACTGTCAGGAAGCTGAAAGACAAGGGACAAGAGCAGATGAGGTCTGGTCTAGAGGGTAGAGCCTCCTTCTGCCTGAAGATAACATCCACAAGGTCGCCAGTTCGAGGCCACCGGCACCGTGCCACCTTGAAGCAGCCGACAAGCTGAAGCCGAGCTATTCCATCTGCTCTGAGCGTGGGAGGATGGAGGCCAGAATGTGAAGCCAGATCGGAATGAAACACCTGAATGCAGTGGTTCTTGAAAGAAAGAACCTTCTTTCAATTGTAAAAATCCCTATTTAATAAGGGATTTAGATAAGCCTGCCTATGTAAACCGCCTTGAATAAAGTCTTGAATAAAGACCAAGAAAGGCGGTATATAAATACCTGTATTATTATTATTATTATTATGAGGTTTGGGAAACTGGCATCTTTCCACCTGAGAGAGAGAGAGAGAGACATCTCCCAAATGCCCTACAAGGAACAGGCTATTCCTCTAGGAAGAAAAGCTCTCTCAAGGGCTGTTGTGGCAGTGACAACCAGCAGCCAATTTATTTCATTCATTTGTATCTTGCCCTCAATCTGAGGTGCTCAGGGCAGTGTGCAGTGATGGAGGAGTGGAGGTGAGTAGGGAGAAGGAGGTGAGCACCGCCTGCCGAGCTGCTGTCTGAGGTGACTGCCCCGTCAGTCTCATGGATGGACTGGCCCGGGGGGGGGGGGAGAGAGAGAGAAGCTGGCGCAACTTTTTCCAATGAGTTTCATGGCTGAGCAACATGATTGATGTAATATTTAAGCTTAGGGCACAAGCCTATCCTTGTCTACTCAGAAGTAAGACTCATTATTTTCAGCAGAGCTTACTCTCAGGAAAGTGTGCATAAGATTGCAGCCTTAGGTGGGCAAACTGGGCCCTGCTGCTTATTTCAAAGCCATTGCCCCCACCTAGTTGTCTCTGCGGCCAGAGAAATACAACATACCCATGGAAGCATGTGCTGAGCAATCTGCCCCACAGAAACCATAGAGAGAACCACAGATTCTCCCCTTACCTCGGATGGTGACTCTCTGCCTCGCCCTGCTAGCGCCTGTCTGGATGATTTTTCACACCCACCTCACCCACCTTGTTGTCTCCAGCTCCAGCAGGAGGTGTGAAAGTATTTTTGCACAGCGTCACTAAAGGCTGAGCTTCTGCCAGAAGGGGTTAAATCAGGATCTCTCTGCAAGATGCATTTTTTGCCTTTTGAACAGCCACAAGCCTATCGATTTCACTGGCAAAAGACAAGCAAAATAAATACATTAGGAAAGAAATCCTTTCCAATTCAAAGGAAAACAAAGGAAGGAATGCAAGCAATGTAATTCTATCAATAAAAGCTAGAGGGGAACATACTTTCCATACTTCTCCTACAGCCACAGTCACAGGGATCTGCAGAGCCCGAAGGGATATGGATGCATTTTCATATGCATTGATCCCATATCTTCTCCACTTTTCTAGCTTAACAAGTCAGCTGCTTGGAGTCAGTGGTGTAGCTAGAGGGGGTGCAAAACTCTAGGTTTTGCAGGGAGCCTCACCGCAGTGTGCAAGCGGCCCCACTCCTTTGGAGTCATTCCGGGAGGTTGGTAGCAAAATGATGCCTGGCTCCAAGGTACAAATTGGAGTACAAATCATATTTCAACATTCAAAGAACACATTCATTGGCATATGTTGGTTGCTGGATCTTCTCAGCGCTGAAGAGGCATCAGGAAGAATCCTGAGCATGAATGTAACTTTTTGAGTTTGCAGAGTACTTCAGTCAAAGTGTATTATCTTGCAAACCTTACAACACACTGGTAAGGGAAGTATTAGGGCCAAATGAGATATGTGCACAAACACAGGTGCAAGAGGCCAGAACTCCCCTGCAGGGTACAGTGGGCACCAAGTTGGTGCCACAGCTTCACCCCCCAGTGGAGTCACATTGGATTGAGACATCCCCAGTAGGTTGGTGATTGATATCAAATGCAGGCCTGCCCCTAGTAAACCAGAACCATCTGCAGCCCCACTTCCTGTGCCCCCTCCTTTGGCATCATGGGATAAAGCTGGGATAAGGGGCAGTCTTCATTTTTGGTGTACATAACAGAGTGCGGATCAGATTCTGGGTGCATCGATCAGGGAGCAGAGGCTGCAGCTGCCTTGGGGCCACAAGCAGAATCAGAAGAATCCTGGTGCAAGGGAGGGCACCAGGATGCAGGCTCTTGTTATCTGGTGTGCTCCCTGGGGCATTTGGTGGGCCGCTGTGAGATACAGGAAGCTGGACTAGATGGGCCTATGGCCTGATCCAGTAGGGCTGTTCTTATGTTCTTATGTTAGAAGGGTATGAATGAGGGCCAACAGGATGGCAGCTGAAGCTCAGGGATCAAATGAAAGTATTTGGGGGGGGGGGGAGTGACTGCAGGATGCTAACTTTGTCCAAATGTTCAGTGCAGAAAACCCATTTTGCACAGTCTTTTGGGGAGTGGAAAACGGCTTTAGTAAGACATGCGGTAGCAACCCCATTAATCTCCTTATCAGATGACGCGTGCCTGGGATATCAAGCATTCCGGACATACATAAGGAAATGGATGCCGCTGGATTATGGCGAACCTGAGCTGCATCCCTTTCGCTTTGTGATTCCGGCTCTCAGCTCCGACACCTTTTCTGTTCTTTTTCTCTCTTGTGCTTCGAGATTGCTCGGCACGTTGGATGAAGGAGGGCCCTTGTGTTGCTCTCCGATGCTAATGCAACAGACCTTGCTACTAATGCCTCTCGCTACTTGACGACAGCAGTTCAGTCTGGCTAACACCCTCAGTGTATTCAGCTCGGGTCCCTGATGCTATTTCCGACTCTGAGCTTGGGAGGGAGAAGCGGGTGCCGTCGTTTTATTTTTAATTAAGAAGACCTACATTCTGAAGTGCAGACCTGCCGGCTGAGCAGATGAGATGCACCCTCCCAGTGATGGCTACTAGAGGACCTCACATTTGGCTGGGGCCCACCACACTGCTAGGGGGCAGCCTTAGGGCAGCTGAAGCCATTGAGCCTGCACAGAATGCTGAGGTATGCCATGCAATACTTATGGATGTGCTTGAACATTACATGTGCTGCTTTTCTCCTACAAAGGGAAAACCATGGCAGTTAGCAGCATATGAATGAAATATAAAAGCAGCCATTAAAAGCATAAAAAACAACATAGTTACCAAACAGAAGCAGCAAAAGATCTTTCTTAAGGCAGCAGCTAAAACCAATATTAGAGGCAAACAAGACCAAAACAGACCAATGAATTAAAGTACTCACCAAGCGACCAAGCAAACAAAACAGGTGAAGAGTTCCATATGCATAAGAACTCCAGGAGAGAGTTCCATATGCAGGGTGCAACTACAGGAAGGGTCATTTCTCCTGTTGTTGCCCACCTGACCCTCTGCAGACGGAGACATCTGGCATTCTGATTTATGACCAGAAACATCTCAGATTCAGACATTCACCACTTTTCCTAAGAGGGTGGAAACGAGGACAGCCTGGGACACCCTGACACATGCTGTGCCCCTTACTTGATGGTGTGCCAATCTCTGCTCTCCCCACTCTCCAATGTTCCAGCTCAGCACTCTCCTCCCTTTTAAATGTTCTTTCCCCCACTTCCTTTTACAATCCAGGGAGCGGAAAGAATAGTAGAAACAGTGGAATCAATAAGGCAGATAGAGATGAAAACCCCTCCACACCAACCTGGTGCTTGAGGCAAGCACTCCAGTTGCCCTCATGGATGGGCCAGCCCTAGGCAGAAATACCCAGTACACAAAGTGTTCACTGTGGCAAAGCAAGTGCCCTTGGGATCTCAGTTCATTCGTCCCCTTCCCCCAAGTAAGGGTACAGCCCCCGCAATGGGGCTACTTGAGTCTGTGCTGGCTGTTTTGCTGGCCCAGACCGGAGAACTTCTATATCAGGCTTTACAGCCTGGGCAGGGTTCCGTTGGTCTCCTTTCAGACCAGTCACTCCCCTAGCCCTGCCTTCTCCCCACCCTGGAATGCCTCTCCTCACCCCAAAAACACACCACTGCCTGGCGGTGCAACGTATCCTTGAACCCTGGCAGCACCTTCTCTCAGTGCTGTGGCCCACTGTTGACTGGTACTGGCCCAGCGCCAGCAGTCCCTCCTCCCCGGTTGCTGTGGACGTGCCTTATGGCACATTTGCAACACCCAGCACCAGTGCTAAGCTCCAGCACTTAGGCCTCTTAGAACTGGGTCCTAAAAGTCCTTGCAGAGTCAATGCCAGTCCAAACAGACAGCACTACTTGGTGGATCAGTAGCTTGAATCAGTATAAGATGGCATAGTTTGGGACACCCGTATGATCCTTCAATGAAAAGTAGCTTTCTTTTGCAACTCTGTCTAATTGGAACGATAGCCAAAGACGAATCCGCACTGGGAGGGAAAGTGACTGGTACTTCTCTGTTTAATGCATGATGTCTAAAGGAAACAGCAGAGAAGCCATTAAATCAAATTGTGCCCATGCATTCTGCCAAGGCTCTAAATACCATCTCTAAAAATTAATAGGCATATACCTCAGCATATGGAAGCCTTGGCACCATCTTTGATGAAGGAAACACGAAAGATGAAAAACAACTATTCTTGTCTCCCTTGAAATCTTCGCTCCAAAGTGTCACAGAGCACATATGCTCCGGCAGTCCCTGTTTACCAGAGCCGATCTCCAGTTTCCGGGATGTGTCCCTGGCAAATCACTGTCCCCATCTTGCCTTGGGGGAAAGATTTTGAGGAAAGCCTTTGGTAAACACTGTGTTAGTATAGCACTTCTATGGTTCGAGTTTTAGTTCCTTCTCCTGAGTGTATAGACACTGTCTCTGAATGAATGAGAGGGTAGGGGGAGGAAGGAATTGGGGACAAAAATCCAAAAGGATTCTCAAAAGCCCTACAGAGGGAACTGGGAAGCTTCCTGCCTGTCTGAGGCACCCGAGTCACCTCCCACTCTGTTTTCCCTCTTGCCATTATAAGACTTGTGTAACAGAAGGTGACTGGCTCCGTGAACACCCTCCAGAGAGCAGCCTGTCACGCTGCGCTACTAAATTGCCTTCTCCAATTTAGACATCCTCCCAAGCCCTCCCCTGTACATCCCTGGGTGCAGCGGGCACATCTTGTACAAGCCACCACTTTTGCCAAGATGGAAAAAAGGGGGTTATTAAGGGCCAACAGCTCACTCCAGCTAGAAAAGCTCTGCCCTCTCGCTTTGCTCTCCCTTGAAACTCCAGCTCCCCTGGGAGTCCCAGCCCATGGTTGGAGAGCACCGACTGTTGCTGTCTCGCTGAAGCCAAGCAGCTCCAGATAGGCGACCACTGGGAACCCTAGCTATATCCTCAAGTTCCACAACAGAAGAGATGGGATGTTGATGTAAACATGAATAAAACGCAGTGGCACCTTCTATCTCTCCTCCTCTCACCTAAAGGGGATATCAGCTAGTCCAGGGGTGCTCACACTTTTTTGGCTCGAGAGCTACTTTGAAACCCAGCAAGGCCCGGAGATCTACCAGAGTTATTTTTACAATGTTCGCGCCATCATAACATATAACATTTATGTGTACAATGTATGTTGGTGTACCTTGAGCCCCACTGAGTATAATAGGACTTACTCCTGAGTAGACATGCCTAGGATTAGGCTGTGAGGCTGCAATCCTAGCCACACTTACCTGGGAGTAAGACCCATTGAGTACAATGGGCCTTACTCCCGGCGTTTCTTCCCAGAGGCACCTGAAGGGGGGGGTCGGCACTCCACGATCTACTCATTTTGCTTCGCGATCTACTGGTAGATCGCGATCCACCTATTGAGCACCCCTGAGCTAGGGGGATTGCTATTATCACCAGTTACTGCAGCTGGGAACTGTCACCACGCTAATCTACCAGAGGGGCGGTCTGCTTAAGTTTGTTGCAGCAATCACCACCAGGAGACTTGTAGCACCTTACTATACTATACTCGTACTTCAGCATAAGTTTTCATGGGCTAGAACAAGTGGATAATAATAACAACAACAACAACAACAACAGGTATTTATATACCGCCTTTCTTGCTCTTTATTCAAGACTTTATTCAAGGCGGTTTACATAGGCAGGCTTCATTTAAATCCCTTATTAAATAGGGATTTTAACAATTTGAAAGAAGGTTCTTTCTTTCAAGAACCACTACATTCAGGTGTTTCATTCCGATCTGGCTTCACATTCTGGCCTCCCTCCTCCCACGCTCAGAGCAGATGGAATAGCTCGGCTTCAGCTTGTCAGCTGCTTCAAGGTTGCAGGGTGCCGGTGGCCTCGAACTGGCAACCTTGTGGATGTTATCTTCAGGCAGATGGAGGCTCTACCCTCTAGACCAGACCTCCTGGATGCTACAGTGAATGCATGTGCTGGGTGGCTCTGTTATTTTTCCTGCTGCAGATTAACATGGTTGCCCCTCGGAAAAAAAGATACGAGCACCATACCCTCTAACAAAGGCAACATCATTGGAAAATAGGGACATGCTTAAGTAACCCATAAACTCTGCCTTTAACTTTTAAAACTGCATACTCTTGGGACTCTTAAAAATGCCTTCATCATTCCCCTCCCCTTATCATTTTCTTCCCATCTGCCTGATGAAGAGGCCTGTAGGTAGATGTTTGCTTCTGGTGAGTAACACTTAGGACTACAGCCTAAGTCTTACTGAACACAATGGTCGTACTTCTGAGCAGTGGTGTAGCTAGAGGGGGTGCAAAGCACTAGGTTTTGCAGGGAGCCTCATTGCAGCCTGCAAGCACCCCCTCCCCCTCCTCTTCAGAGCCAGGTGTATGTCCCCATTTTGTTCCACCCACCCAGAATGGCTCAGAAGGGGAGGAGGATGCAGCCCTTGCACACTGCGGTGAGGCTGCCTGCAAAACTTAGTGCTTTGCACCCCCTCTACGTCACTGCTTCTGGGTAAAATAAACAGCGCCATTTTTGAACACCTCTACTTAGACGTCTTGAAAGTTTGTTTGATAATCTGTTACGTTTCTGTTGGTCCTAATAAAGGCATTGCCCGACTTTGGGTTGTGAGTGTTTTCCCTTCAAATGGACCAAAACAGTCACCATTGATTTTGTCCTGTGAACAGGGTGACCAGATGTCATCACTGCAAGAGAGGACAAGGCACCCCAAAAATGTAGGACATCCAAGAAAAATGTAGGACATGACAAAATAAAGCTAAAAACACGCATACATTTATTTCATGTGGTTAATTTAAACACTATATTACTTATTGTTAAATTTAAAACTATATTACATATAATTTATTAATTACAAGAAGGTTATGTGCTGCATGCTCACAGGGAAAAATGTTGGAGTTGGTGCAACTGCTGTCCAGAAGGGGTCAAGCTGTGGCCCAGTGACTCTGACCTTTCTACCTGTGATCCTTGTGGGGTGTGGCCCCTAACCCTTTATCCTTCCCTTCTCCTCTGAGCACTTCCTCTTGTCCTCTGACCACTGACCTGTTAAGATGCACACACCAGGGCTCTGATGCCCAGGCCATCTTGAGAACAAGGCATGCAGGGCAAGGCAGCTCCAGGGCCTTGCCATCTCTAAGTAATAGCTGAACCTCTGATCCTAATCAGATACTGTACATATACACTCAATGGAACTGTAAGTAAATAACTTCTTTTTTGCAACTTTAACAAGCCATTGCCTCTTTGTCCTCTTTTATTGATTAGCAGTCAGCTGGGTGAGGGAGATTCCCTGGGGTGATACCCAAAGGGGGGGGGGTCAGCTGCTTAAGCTACTCTTCCCCCCCCCCCAAAGTGGAAACTATTTTAATTTCCTCCAACAAAAAAAGAGGGCGTTTAAGTTCTTTTCCAGGACATGAGGCTAAAAAGAGGACGTGTCCTGGAAAAGGGGATACCTGGTCACTCTGCCTATGAACATTTATCTATAGTCTTCACAGCTGCAGCATAGAAAATGGCAGGCTGATGATGTGCATTGCATGGTGCCTTGATGTTCATGCACCAACTTTTGCATGTGCACTAGAGACAAGTTGTGACTACACCTCACCCTGTGATTTAACTTCCCGAGATCCTGGGGAGGGGGTTGAACACTGAACAACAACACTGATGACTTACCATAACAAAATGTCAACAAGGTATCTCGGAAAGGAACAATAACGGCCGTTACTTACCAGGGATGGGAACCCCAAAGTAGGAATTGATTCTGATAAATCAGGACAATTAGAAAGTGTGGCGCTTTGGTGGCTACTTTTTATGCTTCACAGTAACCAGAGATATAGATGGCTCTGAGGAATAACCCCATGTGGGTTTGAAAGGCAAGGGAGAAACTATTTTTACCATTTTTCCTAAATGGTCCCTGTTGCTGAATTGGGAAGCATGAGATGAAGGAAAACAACACCAGAAGCAAAAGGGGGGGGGGAGAGAGAGAGAGAGAGAGAGTTTTGCTGCTATGATCAAACAGCAAATGCAAATTTTTCAGGATATCTTTCCAGGACTGCTCCGATTCATTTAGGCAGTGTCAAGTTCTAAGAAGCCAGAGAGAGAGGAAGTGACAGCCGGTCCCACCCTAAGATTAGCAAAATAACATTGGCAGAAATGAGCCCAGATATGCTAAACGGAAATTTAGGGGGAGGAAAAAGTCAAGTCAATTAACACAGTGCTGTAAGAGAAACGACGCTTCCCAATCATGCCCTGGAAAAGTCAGACGTCTCTGATCTTTGTATCCAATCACACCATTGGGAATGTATGATTACTGTGAATGGATATATTGCCGGGATTCTTGCAGAAGGTGATGCCTGACAGTTGATGTCCCACTTTGTCTCCTTGCGAGGTGTGGGACGGCTGGTTTTTATAATATTTTTTTATGGGTGTAGGGTTGTGGCACATTGCTGGGCTGCTCAGCCTCTTCTGGATTCCTGAACGACTCAGGGTACAAGTGAATGCAGGAAGCTGATTTACACTAAATCAAACTATTTGTCCACCTGGCTCAGTTGGCATCCAGGATTCTCACCAGGATTCCAGAGAAGGTTCTCTCCCAGCCCTGAAGATATCCAGGACTGAAACTGGGACCTTTGGTGTGCTCTTTCACTGAGCAATGATGACCTCTCTTGTAGAAAATGGATCACTCTGAATTAACTTTTCTGGGGCACAGAGGATCTCACATCACTTGGCTTTATATTTACAAGAGAACAGTTGTCTCGCAATGCCTTTGTGCCTAGGGTGATATTACAGCCCTAATATCAACCCTGTGGTTGGTCTGTGGAACTCTTTGCCACAGGATGTGGTGATGGTGACTGGCCTGGACGCCTTTAAAAGGGGATTGGACAAGTTTCTGGAGGAAAAATCCATTACGGGGTACAAGCCATGATGTGTATGTGCAACCTCCTGATTTTAGAAATGGGCTATGTCAGAATGCCAGATGCAAGGGAGGGCACCAGGATGAGGTCTCTTGTTATCTGGTGTGCTCCCTGGGGCATTTGGTGGGCCGCTGTGAGATACAGGAAGCTGGACTAGATGGGCCTATGGCCTGATCCAGTGGGGCTGTTCTTATGTTCTTAACCCATTGTTTGCCCAGCTCACAGGTGTACACATTTGGTCCTTGTTGTGTATATGCAACACTGGGCAGAAATGGCTTAAAATAGTACAGTTGGTATTTTGAACAGAGCCTAGCATTTCTCACTAGTCTCTTAACTGCAACAGGACTGTACATGCATGCATGCACACCTGAACATGGAGAGAGTAGGTGCTGAGGGCTGCCTGGATATGTCTTAGATAGTGAGTTTCTTTCCATATGCTGTAGGAGGGGGGCCCCAGAAAAGAACTGCCCCCCTGTGAAGGGTTGATTTCCAATTTCAGACTTTTATATCCTGCCTTTTGACCTGTCAGGATCCATAAGAGAGCTTACGATATTATAGTAAAAACAACATAATTATAGAAACAAAAACTATACCAAATAACTGAGCACAATAAAATGAGTGTAAAAGATCAGTAAAAAACACTCTGAGGTTCTTTTCAAGCAGTCACTTTATCTCCGAAGCCTCTAGAACTTGGCATCTAAAGACCACCAGAGGTTATGGAAGCCAAGGCTCCTTGGAGAGGTGAGAGTTTTGGTATCACTTCATTGAAGAGTCTTTGTCTCATTTTGCATCATCATCTCTACCTCTGAAAGCAAGAGAGTCTGAAATAGGCTTCTGAGAATGACCCCAGTAGGAAGGTTGGCTTTGATGGAGGAGGTGGTCCTGAAAGCAACCTGGTCTCAGATCATTCAGGGCTTTGAATGTCAGACCAAGTCTGGAAATCCATGACGTAGCAGCAGAATTAGAGTGATGTGGGATGCGGGGGGGGGAGGGGGGGCTAAACTTTTATACTTCATCCTCACTTAGGCAGCAGAATAGGTCGGCAGCCTTCTCCAAACTCTCATCGGACTGTCTTTCCAAGCTTACAAGAAATACCTCCGGCCAGTGGGTGGCCAGCTCCATCTCACTAATGAACTCATTAGTTGGGCTTGGGGTTGGTAACCCGGACAGCTCACTGGAATGATGAAACTCTTGTGCTAGGTAGGTTTGCATTGGCTTGTATGAGCTCAAATTGAGGTGCTTATTTTAATCTTTAATGCCCTACACAGCCTGAGGCCACAATACTTGAAGGATTGTCTTACACCGCTATGTGCCCACCATAGGCTCACATCATCAACAGAGGCCCTGATTAACAGTCCTGGGTTGCCAGAGACTTGATGGGTATTCATAAGAGGTAGGGCTTTTTTAATGGTGGTACCAATCATGTGGAATGCCTTCCCACTGCAGGCCAGATAGACTTTATACACCTTTCTGTGATTGGCCAAGAAGGTCTTTGATGCTGGCTGTTATTGATTATACTAGTACTCTCTCATCTCACCCGATATCTTGCCTGATTTTCTTTTTAGAAGTTGTTTTGGACCGTTTTATTTATATTTTATTGTCATTTTTGTATTAGGTGTTGGCATTTGTTGTGGCGGTCATGGTAACTCACTGTGGATCCTTAGGGAGGAGAGCAATGGATACTATTTTAAAAGCAAATAAGTACATTATTAAGCAGTAATCTAGTTAATCTGCCTAACTAGTAATCTGCCTAACAAAGGACTGGTAAATTAGCAGCATAACACACATAACATGCCACAAACTGACAGCACAATTCTACAGTCCCTGCACCAGTGCTGTCACAAATGTGCCATAAAGCAGCACCAGTAGGGAGGTCTATGTTGTCCCACTATGCTGCATCCTGATGATCAGCTGCGACAGAGGTAAGAGAAATGTTGGGCAGGGGTGGTGGGAGGGTGAAACAAAGGCAGAGGGGTCTTCTGGGCAGGGGAGGGTGAAACAAGGGGCAGATCAGGCCCATAAGTGGGCAGGATTGGCAGGGCAGTCCTCCCCCATATCCTATCCTATCTCTTGGGGCCTGAACACCCTATGTGCAGCTGCTCAGACTCAGCCAGAAAAATGGCTTGGGGCAGATCTGAGTAACCCCATTGGGCAGACTGGAGCGTTACTCAGGATAAGGGGAAAAATATTCTCTTACCTCAAGGAGACCTCCAACCAGCTCCCAAATAGCACTGGACACAGCGGAGGCCATGTGGCTTGGACTGGTTTCGGACTGGTTGCATTTTCAAAGGACTCCTCATTCTAATGAATTGCTGGTGGTTGTCTAATTGTAACGACAGTTCCAGGTCAGGCCCAAGATTCCTCAATGCCTGTATTCAGATGGTATCTTCCTCCAATTTGTTCTTCTCAGCGTCATTAATCAAACCCCGCAGCTCTACCACAGTTGCTATTTTTAGAAAGTGAGATCATCTTGGGATTACAATATCCTTTAACATAAAAATCACATAAGTTTCCTTGGCTAAAAAGCACTTTTAAAAATGACATGCCATATTTCTGCGCTACCCTTGCAAGGGCAAACAAGGAGGTTTGAGTCACCTCCTGGGCCGCCAGCAATAAATCTGGTGGGAGGCTGTTGAGCAGCTTCTTGCCGAAGGGCCACTGAAAAACACGATAAATCATTCCTTGTTGACCTTTATTCATGCTTACTAGAAAAGTCACATCACACAGAGCCTATCCACAACTTGAAGCACATGCAAATTTATAGGACACTTTTTAAAATGTATTTTATCACTTTTTCTGCAAAGTGCAGAATTCCATGCTAAGGTAGTTTCCACTAAAGAGATCCTGCACTTTATGAAACAGTGGTAGAACTTCATTCTGTTTTTGTTCTAAGTTCTGAAGATAAAAGATGAGCAGGAGATAAACTGGATTTACTGATAGACTTCTGAGTGATTTGCAAGGGTCTCTGAAACTTCATAGCATAAGGGCCCAATTCTATCAAATTTTCCAGCATCAATGCAACCACAAACGTTCCCCTACCTTGAGGAGGCGTCCATGACTATCCTCCCACTGCAGGTTGCAGCACATCTTCCATTGCCATGGCTCCATCAGAGCTGGAAAGTTGGATAGGATTCGGCCCTAAGTTGGTTGGCAACCTTCAGTCTCGAAAGACTATGGTATAAGCCTACAGCACCCGGTATTCCCAAGCGGTCTCCCATCCAAGTACTAACCAGGCCTGACCCTGCTTAGCTTCCGAGATCAGACTAGTTACTCATGTGCTATATAACTTTTTGTTTAAATCAGCAAATGCCATGAAGAATGTTTGGGAGGAACAATGGGAATGAATTTGTGCATAAGAGCATAAGAACATAAGAACAGCCCCACTGGATCAGGCCATAGGCCCATCTAATAATAATAATAATAATAATAATAATAATAATAATAATAATAATACAGGTATTTATATACCGCCTTTCTTGGTCTTTATTCAAGACTTTATTCAAGGCGGTTTACATAGGCAGGCTTATTAAATCCCCGTAGGGATTTTTACAGTTTGAAAGAATGTTCTATCTCACAAGAACCACAACATTCAGGTGTTACTTTCTTGATCTGGTCTCACATTCTGGCCTCTATCCTCCCATGCTCAGAGCAGATGGAATAACTCAGCCCAGCTTGTCAGCTGCTTCAAGGTCGCACAGTGCCAGTGGCCTCGAACTGGCGACCTTCGGATGTTATCTTCAGGCAAATGGAGGCTCTACCCTCTAGACCAGACCTCCTGCCCATCTAGTCTAGCTTCCTGTATCTCACAGCGGCCCACCAAATGCCCCAGGGAGCACACCAGATAACAAGAGACCTCATCCTGGTGCCCTCCCTTGCATCTGGCATTCTGAAATAGCCCATTTCTAAAATCAGGAGGTTGCACATACACATCACGGCTTGTACATAGCTTGTAACAATGGATTTTTCCTCCAGAAACTTGTCCAATCCCCTTTTAAAGGCATCGAGGCCAGATGCCATCACCACATCCTGTGGCAAGGAGTTCCACAGACCAACCACATGCTGAGTAAAGAAATATTTTCTTTTCTCTGTCCTAACTCTCCCAACACTCAATTTTAGTGGATGTCCCCGGTTCTGGTGTTGTGTGAGAGTGTAAAGAGCATCTCCCTATCCACTTTATCCTTCCCATGCATAATTTTGTATGTCTCAATCATGTCCCCCCTCAGGTGTCTCTTTTCTAGGCTGAAGAGGCCCAAACGCTGTAGCCTTTCCTCATAAGGAAGGTGCTCCAGCCTAGTAATCATCTTAGTCGCTCTCTTTTGCACCTTTTCCATTTCCACTATATCCTTTTTGAGATGTGATGACCAGAACTGGACACAATACTCCAGGTGTGGCCTTACCATCTATTTGTACAATGGTATTATAATATTAGCTGTTTTATTCTCAATACCTTTTGTAATGATCCCAAGCATAGAATTGATCTTCTTCACTGCCGCCGCACATTGGGTCAACACTTTCATCGACCTGTCCACCACCACCCCAAGATCTCTCTCCTGATCTGTCACAGACAGCTCAGAACCCATCAGCCTATATGTGAAGTTTTGATTTTTTGTCCCAATGTGCATGACTGTTCATTTACTTACATTGAAATGCATTATGCCATTTTGCTACCCATTCTTCCAGTTTGGAGAGATCCTTCTGGAGCTCCTCACAATCACTTCTGGTCTTCACCACCTGGAAAAGTTTGGTCTTCTGGTCTTCACCGCTCGGAAAAGTTCCTCATGAGGAAGCTGCTTGAACCATTCGCTAATGAGGCTATACTACACATGTTAGGGCAAAATGGATGCCATTTTTGGAATCAACACCCCAAATTCATATCAAACCACCATAAAGTTTGGAAAAAACTTTTCTGACCCTCAGTTTTGTAGGCCTGTGTCATGTGTTCAGAGGCACGCTTTTCCTCATTTTTAGTCTGTCCCATCCCTTCCCCCCAGCCACTATTTTGCACCTTGCTCCGGTTGATGGACCTACCTCTGGTGTTCTAGGAAAAGGCAAAGTAGTTCCTGGAAGCTTGAAGTCTACCTGCTCCTGCTGCAGAGCACATGTAGCATCTTTAAGTTTAATGTCAGGTTGTAGAAACATGATGTGAATTCTAAAACCTGGAAGACACTTATGACTCCTTCCCATACTGCTTCAGGGATGCTTGGAGATGGAAATCACATAAGTGAGACCAGTATGTCTGATCATCACTTAGTCACATGGAAAGGGAGCAATTCACTAGGAAGGACACACACAATTGGCACCAGCTCTTGTTGGCAACCTTCAGTCTCGAAAGACTATGGTATTGCACTCTGAATGGTGGTTCTGGCACAGCATCTACTGTGGCTAAAAAGAACGATTCGGAAGTGACAATCCCTTCCACACTGGGAGCAAGTGCAGTCTGTCCCTGGTATGTCTCCCTGGCTATGGGCCTTCCTTCTTTGCCTCTTTGCCTCAGTCTGTTGGCCAAGTGTCTCTTCAAACTGGGAAAGGCCATGCTGCACAGCCTGTCTCCAAGCAGAACGCTCAGAGGCCAAGGTTTCCCATCTGTTGAGGTTCATTCCTAAGGCTTTCAGATCCTTCTTGCAGATATCTTTGTAGCGCAGCTGTGGTCTACCCATAGGGCACTTTCCCCGCACAAGTTCTCCATAGAGGAGGTCCTTTGGGATCCGACCATTGCCCAGTCTCACGACATGACCGAGCCAACGCAGGCGTCTCTGTTTCAGCAGTGAATACATGCTAGGGATTCCAGATCATTCCAGGACTGTGTTGTTTGGAACTTTGTCCTGCCAGGTGATATTGAGGATGCGTCGGAGGCAGCTCATGTGGAAAGCATTCAGCTTCTTCTCCTGTTGTGTGCAAAGAGTCCATAACTTGCTGCAGTACAGAAGTGTACTCAGGACGCAAGCTCTGTAGGCCTGGATCTTGGTATGTTCCGTCAGCTTCTTGTTGGACCAGACTCTCTTTGCAAGTCTGGAAAACATGGTAGCTGCTTTGCCGATGCATTTGTTTAGTTCAGTATTGAGAGAAAGAGTGTCAGAGATGGTTGAGCCAAGGTACCCAAAGTCATGGACAACCTCCAGTTCGTGTGCAGACAATGTAATGCAGGGAGGTGAGTTCACATCCTGAACCATGATCTGTGTTTTCTTCAGGCTGATTGTCAGTCCAAAGTCTTGGCAGGCCTTGCTAAAACAGTTCATGAGCTGCTGGAGATCTTTGGCAGAGTGGGTAGTGACAGCTGCATTGTCAGCAAAGAGGAAGTCACACAGACATTTCAGCTGGACTTTGGACTTTGCTCTCAGTCTGGAGAGGTTGAAGAGCTTTCCGTCTGCTCTGGTCTGGAGATAGATGCCTTCTGTTGCAGTTCCAAAGGCCTGCTTCAGCAGGACAGCAAAGAAAATCCCAAACAATGTTGGCGCAAGAACACAGCCCTGCTTCACTCCGCTTGGGATGTCAAAGGGGTCTGATGCTCAGCCATCAAAGACTACAATGCCCTTCATGTCCTCATAGAAAGACCTGATGATGCTGAGGAGTCTGGGTGGACATCCGATCTTGGGGAGGATCTTGAAGAGGCCGTCCCTGCTGACCAGGTCAAAAGCCTTCGTGAGATCTATGAAGGCTATAAAGAGCGGCTGTCGTTCTCTGCATTTCTCCTGCAGTTGTCTAAGGGAGAATACCATATCGGTGGTGGACCTGTAGGCTCGGAATCCGCACTGCGATTCTGGATAGACGCTCTCTGCAAACAGCTTTCCTACAGCACTAAGAAGAGAGATGCCGCAGTAGTTATTGCAGTCACCCCTGTCGCCTTTGTTCTTCTAGGAGATCTGGTCTAGAGGGTAGAGCCTCCGTCTGCCTGAAGATAACATCCACAAGGTCGCCCATTCGAGGCCACCGGCACCGTAAGACCTTCAAGCAGCTGACAAGCTGAAGCCGAGCTATTCCATCTGCTCTGAGTGTGGGAGGATGGAGGTCAGAATGTGAAGCCAGATCGGAATGAAACACCTGAATGTAGTGGTTCTTGAAAGAAAGAACCTTCTTTCAATTGTAAAAATCCCTATTTAATAAGGGATTTAAATAAGCCTGCCTATGTAAACCGCCTTGAACAAAGACCAAGAAAGGCAGTATATAAATACCTGTTATTATTATTATTATTGTACAGTGTGCATTACACTGTATTACATTGCATTACAATGTAATGCAATGTATTACAATCTCTGCATTACAATCCCTGAGCATGCATACAATCCCTCCCTGCATACAATCCCTCCCTGCATACAATCCCTCCCTGCATTACAATCTCTGAGCATGAACTGGAGGTTGTCCATGACTTTGTGTACCTTGGCTCAACGATCTCCGACACTCATTCTCTCGATGCCGAGCTAAACAGGCGCATCGGTAAAGCAGCTACCACGTTTTCCAGACTCACAAAGAGAGTCTGGTCCAACAAGAAGCTGACGGAACATACCAAGATCCAGGTCTACAGAGCTTGCGTCCTGAGTACACTTCTGTACTGCAGCGAGTCATGGACTCTTCGCCCACAACAGGAGAGGAAACTGAGCGCTTTCCACATGCGCTGCCTCCGACGCATCCTCGGCATCACCTGGCAGGACAAAGTTCCAAACAACACAGTCCTGGAACGTGCTGGAATCCCTAGCATGTATTCACTGCTGAAACAGAGACGCCTGCGTTGGCTTGGTCATGTCGTGAGAATGGATGATGGCCGGATCCCAAAGGATCTCCTCTATGGAGAACTCGTGCAAGGAAAGCGCCCTACAGGTAGACCACAGCTGCGATACAAGGACATCTGCAAGAGGGATCTGAAGGCCTTAGGGATGGACCTCAACAAGTGGGAAACCCTGGCCTCTGAGCGGCCCGCTTGGAGGCAGGCTGTGCAGCATGGCCTTTCCCAGTTTGAAGAGACACTTTGCCAACAGTCTGAGGCTAAGAGGCAAAGAAGGAAGGCCCATAGCCAGGGAGACAGACCAGGGACAGACTGCACTTGCTCCTGGTGTGGAAGGGATTGTCACTCCCAGATTGGCCTTTTCAGCCACACTAGACGCTGTGCCAGAGCCACCTTTCAGAGCGCGATACCATAGTCTTTCGAGACTGAAGGTTGCCAATACATAGATGATGTTTGCATCCCTCATGTCTTGAGGAACTCCACCTTCTCTCCAGCAGAGGCAGAGGATTTCATGCAGCTCAGTGGCAATGATCTCTCTGCAGCACTTTAGGACTTCCGCAGGGATGCTGTCTCTCCCAGGTATCTTGCCAGAGGTGAGGGAGTCCATGGCCACGTGAAGTTCTGCTAGGGATGGTTCACTGTCAAGCTCCTCCAACACATGCAGGCACTCAATGCTGTTCAGTGCTTCCTCGGTTACTGCATTTTCTTGGGAAAACAGCTCAGAGTAGTGCTGCACCCAGCGTTCCATCTGCTGTATCCGGTCCTGGATGACCTTGCCTGTGGCAGACTTCAGAGGGGCAATTTTCTTCTGTGTTGGATTGGACCTAGGGCCAGCTTGATACCATCATACATCCCCTTGACGTTGCCTGTGTCAGCTGGCATCTGTATCTAGGAACAGAATTGGAGCCAGTAATCGTTAGCACATCTCCTGGCAGTCTGCTGGACTTTGCTGCGAGCAGCTCGGAGGACCTGCAGGTTGCGCTCACTGGGACGGGCTTTGTACGCTGCTAGAGCTCTCCTCTTTTCCTCAATGACTGGTGTCAACTCCTCAGAGTGGGCTTCAAACCAGTCTGCCATCTTGCTGGTCTTCTTGCCGAATATGGACAAGGCGGTGTTGTAAATGGCATTCTTGAAATGTTCCCATCTGTTGGATGCATCTACATCGGCCAGGCCTGGAAGAGATCCCTCAAGCGCTCATGCAAATTCCTCCACTTTTCCCTGATCCCGGGTCTTGCTGGTGTCAATTCGAGGTCTTCCTTTCTTTTTCATGTGATACAGTTGCTTAGTTTGCAGTTTCACTCTGCTGCACACCAGGGAGTGGTCAGTGTCGCAGGCAGTACCCTGATAACTGCGTGTGATCTTGACGCTGGGTAGGCTGGAGCGTTTGGTGAGAATCAGGTCTAGCTGGTGCCAGTGCTTTGATCTTGGGTGTCTCCAAGAGACTCTATGTTGGGGCTTCGCATTGAAGAATGTGTTGCTGATGCAGAGACCGTGATGACAGCAAAGCTCTAGCAGGCGTTGGCCATTTTCCTTCATCTTCCCAGTGCTGAATTGGCCTAAGCAAGTGGGCCACGAACTGTGATCAGCACCAACTCTAGCATTGAAATCGCTGAGGATGAACAATGGCTCTTTGGGGGGGATTTTCTTGATAGTGGTGGCCAGGTCATCGTAGAATTTGTCTTTAGCTTCTGTTGGAGATGGCAGAGTTGGTGCATATGCACTGATGAGAGTGACAAGTCCTGCTGATGAGTGGAGCTGCAGGGACAAAATTATTTCACTTCCTGCTGAAGGTGGGATGATGGATTCCAGCAGGGTATTTCCAGCAGGCAAAGCCAACGCCATGTTCCCTGGTCTCATTTGGTGGTTTTCCCTGCCAGAAAAATGAGAAATTTCTCTTCTTGACAGATCCTGAATCCAGCACCTCATCTCTTGAAGGGCGACGATGTCCATCTGCAGTCTGCTCAGTTCCATGTCGATGACAGCTGGTTTGTGTGCATCGTCTATTTCTTGCAGGTCATCAGAGAAGCCAGGTGTCATTGTCCTAACGTTCCAGGTGCCCAGCTTTAAGGCAGGAGTTTTCTGTTTTCTGGTGCAGAGTTGTCGATCCGCTTGTTGGTTTTCACCCTAAACCCCTTGCACACCGTGAGGTTAACGGACTGTGGCGAGGCAGCACCTTACTGGCTGGGGACTGCCCAGCTTAAGGCGGGCGGTAGCTGCCCAATGAGATGCAATGATCTCTCCCACCATCGGAAGCAGCCCCTGGCATCATGCTTTACGCCAATCGAGCAAAGATTGTTGCTTCCCGTGTTGTGCCGACGCTGTATGGCGAAGTTGGAGTGTCCTCTCCAGTGTGTGAGGCCTGGATAAAGTGGGTATGGAGGATAGACTGTTATCTATGCAGCAAATCCCCCCTCTCCACGTTGCTGGAATGGTCCAATGGAAAGGCAGAAGCCAGAATGGTTTGTTCCAGCAGCGTCGCAGGAGTTGCCAGAGCGTGACTGTGTTCAGCCATGAACTGCCTCAGGGACTCCGGCTCCTGATTTTGCCTCGAGGTTGACTCCTGAAGCCTTTTCCATAACTGGATGTAGCCACAAGGCAGTGGAGGTTTGAGGTCAGAGTTTCCTTCTCTCAGATGAACTGCCTTCCCTGGCTAACGAGTCCCATCTACCCGGTGGCTGTTTAGTCGCCTCTTATGACAAGTACAGCCAAACTGGGGTTGTGGAGGGAGAGGATTGCAGTGAATTGTGGGATATGGAGGAGTGAGGGGGAGGGCTGGATTGTGGTAGATAGAGAAAGCAGAGGGAGGGAAGGGGAGGCACCAGCTCTATGGTTCTAGATTCCAATTGTTACTGTGGCAGCCTGGGGAAAAGATGTTGGGAAGCATCGCCTTAGTCACTGCCCTGAAATATGAACAGTCCTATAGATGAATGTTCCAGAGGACTAGCAATCTCAAAATATTTTGTGGTCAAGGTGAATGGAGAAGGACCAGCTCTATGATTTGGTAGAGATCCATGCAGAACAACATCAGTTGACTCTTTGCTTTGTGGGCAAAGCCTGAGAGCATGACTTAGAGCAGCAGGTGCCAAGCCCTGGCCAGCAGACTGGATCTGACACAGCCTTCCCCATTGTGTGGAGCACTTTCTATTCCACGCTGCTTCTTCTTAACTTTCCAGCCATTTTTGTCAGAATGTCATGCCAGGCAGGCACTTCCACTGCCTGTTGCCCCAGCAGACTCTGTGCCCTGCTTTTGGGGTGGAAGCAGCTGCCCAGTGTGACTTTCTGACAAGATTGGCTGGAAAGATAAGCAGCAGCGCGGAACAGAAAGTGCCATGCATGATGCTTTTTGTAGTGCAGCAGTCCCCGGTTTGGAGTCTGATGCTCTAGAGCTGTGCTTTTCAACCTTTGTACCCCGATGTACTACTTCTCAAGGTCTAATTAGTAATTATCTTAAGCACCACCGGAAGCAACTTGTGATGAGGTCCTCACAAGGACATCATCTTCCACATTGGGAGTTATTTCCAAGTTACTTCCAAGTTGGGAGATAACCTCCTACCATTGTTTGCAGCATCACGTCACAGTCTTGTTACAATGTGATGGGTGTCCCCTGGAAGCTACGCATACCACTGGACAACACTTCAAGTACTACCAGTGGTACATACACCACCAGTTGAAAATGCTGTCTTATGGCAAGTATGCTGCACTGAAGAGAGTTCAAAGTAGACAAATCGAGAAATGAAATTACAGTCTCACCCTCTGCCTTGCTTTGACAACTAACAGCTGGTCTTCAGCAGGTGTTCTGACAGAGAGCAATGCCAAGGTTACCTGCAGCCAGTCTCTTACCAACAAAGAACAGCTCACAGCTAATGGGCCTGCTCCTTAGAGAGTGAATTTCTGCCCTGTGCAAACAGAAGGAACTTTGCATCTTAAAGTGCAGGCAGTTTTCATGAAAACACAAGGCATATTGAGCGAGGAATACTAATTATTTTAGTTTGCAGAATTAAATTATTACTTCCCGAATTGTTATTATTAACCTGAATTATTTGGGTTTGCAGAACAAAAAGGAATAGCTGAAGCTGAAAAATGGGACAGTATTCCACACATCTAGCCCCCTCTCCTAAACCAGCAGGCTACAAAAAGATAACAATGTCACAACAACTTATAGCAGTGGTTCTCACACATTTTTGGAGGAGAACTGCCAAGAGGAACCCTGGCTTTGCTGCATACAGCAGTTTTAGCATGTGAGAGAGAAAGGCTTGCCTCTGACCCTGAAAACAATTCTCAGCCTCTCCAATACAGAAACCCTGGCAAAGCATGACATGTGAGAGAAGACCCATGTAATCCCCAAACTGATATGCTGTATAATACAGCAGGACTTCGGTCTTGACAGGGATTTCAATTACCAACAAAGACCACTAAGAGCAATAGGTTTCTAGAAAAACATGTCCCCTTGTTTATACAACAAAATAAGGCAATCAATCAGACAAAATGCCATGGAGTCTGCCCTGAGTCAGATCTATCAGTTTACACTCTTCCGAACGAAAAAAAATGATGTCTTTCAGATTAAGGGTGGAACATCTGGGTCATCCACAAAGGCTGCCGACACATTCCTTGTATCCACAACTTTTTGCTGCCGAAGACTCATGGGCCCTTGTCCGATCCGTTCTTTATCCAGGACAATATTGGCCACGTCAGGAAATGAATACTTGTCCGGGTCAACTTCTAGTTTCTCTGTTTGTTCCTTTCTGTCATTTAAAAAACAATAGTGGAAGACTTAGTTACATGTATGTAACCTCAACATGAAATGAAACTGGAGTAATTTCAGAGTTATTTACTTATGACCCTGCATCTTAAAAATGAAACTCAAGGTCCAAGACACAGAATTCGTAGGCAGTGTTTCAACCAAGCAGGAACCTTGGCAGTTTCAGCAAGGTTGCTATACCTTGCATCTTCAGACACAGTGCCTGGGACCAACCAGCCAAAAAGGTCTTCAGGTTTTATCTATGTTGGCAGAATTTTATCTGTGCTGGCTGAAACATTTCCTGGTAGCCAACTGCTGGCTTTTGAGCTCCTTGCCAATACCCATGTCGAAAAGTCATCTCCCTTTTTAAACCTTCCTTTTACGCTGGAGAAAAACAATTTTTTTTAAGTGAACCGAAAATGATTTGAAAGAGGGACAATGAATTGTGATATGTTACATTTATCCAACTTTTGCCTCCGGTAAACAAGTTTTGTAGGGGTGTGTATCGGTACCGCAACAGGACTAAAGAAATAAACATGCACCATGAGAAGCAATTTCTCAGACCTCTTTCATCTCTCATGCCTTAGATCAGGGGTCTCCAAATCCCAGCCCAGAGGCCAGATGCGGCCCACAGTGAGCCTATATCCGGCCTGCGACCAGCTTCTTGTCCCATGAAAGCTTCTGGCCCACTTGGCTGAACATGACTGGAACTGTGCTCTGGTTGCGTCTAGAGGATTGCGTCTGGTCTGAAGGGTCAGAAAGGTTGAATGAATGAGCCCATTCACTCATTTATTCACTCATCTAAGTTCCATCTCTGATTTATTTATATACATTTTATATTTAAAAAAAATTTCTGGCCCTCAACGCTGTGCCAGATATTTGGTGCAGCTCTCTGGCCAAAAAGTTTGGAGACCCCTGCCTTAGATATCCAGTGCTGATGTATAATGGCCCCTAGAGGATTTCAACTATATACCATCTCCCAGCTAAAGTTAAGAGAGGAATCCCAAATGGCAGACTGACTTTGTCACTGGAGCGATGAGAATTCAGGGAATTCTTCCATACAGTGCTGCTCCTGCTTTCTGAGATTAACAGTACCTTGGAGCCCCTCTGTTTACTTCCTGCCTTGCCAAAGTTATAGCAGCAGGATGTTCAGAACCCAATCCAGGGCCCTGTGTGCCTTCCAAGGCAGCACATTCAAAGCTGCTGAGCAAACAGGTTTCCATGTTCATCTCAACAGTGGGGCTGTTCCGCACCTACAACAGAATGCACAGACAGAACTCCCTCCGTTGAAATGGGGAAGATCTTAAAGAGAGGGGAGCTTCTTGGAGCCCCTTCCAGGCAAGAAATGCTGAATCATGAAACAGCTGAACTGCAAAACTGTATCATATGGCTTATATTTTTATCCTGCTCATCCTCAAGGAGCTCAAGACTGTGTACATGATCCCCCCCACACCCTGTACTTTTATCCACACAACAACCTGGTGAAGGAGATTAGTCTGAGAGAGTGACTGGGTCAAGGTCATCATGTGAGTTTCATGGCTGATGCAGGAATGTGAACATGGGCTTTCCTTCACCAAATCAGACACTCTAGCCATACATCATGCTTGCTCACAACAATTCAAAGCCGTCCAAAGTAACATTAGGGAGACCAAGCAGGAGATGCTGATGGAGCGTCTTGGCCCGAGTCAATGATACACTCTCCTCATGCTAAGTCGATAATTTACATTTAGATCATTTAAAGAACACTCTGAGATCTCTTGAGATCATTTAGCTGTATTCTCACATGAGATTTCCTCCCTTTTCCACCTCAGGAATCCACCTCAACTCCCCTAAGACTCAGTCCATGACTGCAGTCCCATTGCAAGGCATCCATGTCCTTCTGACACTTGCCCTCTTGATAAGCAGTCATTTCTGGGGGTGGGACATGGCAGAAAATGGGTTCAGCCACGCAAACATTAGATCTGCAATCCAATGAAGCTAAGCAACTTTTTGGCATTCTTCTATACTTTTGATGACTTTATTTATGTTATGAATGTTAAATGCACCTTGCCTTGGGAACTATCAGCTTTGAAAAGTTTAAAATGAAATGAATACATAAAAGCCCATGTTTGACTTTTGGTGGTATTTTGCTCTGGGGTACTAGTGTAAAAGGGAAGAAAGGAAAATACTGACCTTCAAATAAAGAGCAGCTGCTTTTGTTTCTTAAAAACCTACTTCAAAAAAAGCACCTTCACTGCGGTTCCAGTAATATGCAAATACAGTTGAATTCAATTGATTGCTGGGTAAAAAACAGACGATGATGCAACCAAAACTCCCTTAATCAGTTGGCAGCCGGCTTTGAAGTACAGATTGTTCATCTGGGGTACTTTCCCTGCCAAATCGCTGCCAGTGAAATGCAACAATAAACAAGAGATGTCCTTCCAGAGACGGCAGCATTTCATTCTTTTCTGAGCAGCTGCTCTGCGGCCCTTCACATTTGCTTGTTCTCTCTTTTTGGAGGGCCATCCATTGGCAGAGATGACCGCATGGAAGGGAGACACCAGAAGGAGAATGAGGCTGCTAATCACGCACTATTATAGTTGAAACTTGTACAGGAACTAGGAAAGCACATCCTCTTGGTACCTGTGTCTCTTCTTGCCTGTTCCCTGCTAGGACTATTGTTAAGAACAGGCTGCAGCGATGCTGCTTCTTGTCAGTGGAGGCCCTTAACCTGACCAAGGCCACCATCTAGTTAGCCAGCAGAGGCAGTAGCCACAGCAGGAAAGCTAGCTAGTCCCCACCACACATAAGTTTAGCTGCCAGCCTCAAACTGTTGGGAAGCCAAGATGACTTGGGCGGGTTAGGACAGACAAAAGAAAATATTTCTTTACACAGCGCGTGGTCAGTCTGTGGAACTCCTTGCCACAGGATGTGGTGCTGGCGTCTAGCCTAGATGCCTTTAAAAGGGGATTGGACGAGTTTCTGGAGGAAAAATCCATTCTGGGGTACAAGCCATGATGTGTATGCGCAACCTCCTGATTTTAGGAATGGGTTAAGTCAGAATGCCAGATGTAGGGGAGAACACCAGGATGAGGTCTCTTGTTATCTGGTGTGCTCCCTGGGGCATTTGGTGGGCCACTGTGAGATACAGGAAGCTGGACTAGATGGGCCTATGGCCTGATCCAGTGGGGCTGTTCTTATGTTCTTATGTTCTTATGACCATCTGCTTAGGAGTTTTCCAACCCCAACAGCTACACAATCCAGGAAAGGTCAATGAAAAACTAGGATGCCTGGGAATGTAGCTCCTGGCCATACATTTTGCACAGTTGCTGTACAGCATCCAAAGGGAGCAATCCAGCCTTCAAGGGCTCAGCTGGAAGTCGGAACTGAATGGAACAAGTTGCCTGCTTCCAGTCATCTGTCCAGCGTCCTGAAAAAAATCTGTCATTGACAGCACAATCCTATTTGTATCTACTCAGAAGTCCCACTAAGTTCAGTGGACTCCCAGGTAAGCTTGTATAGGATTGCAGCCTGAATGCCCTTGTTTGCCAATCTATGGTTCTAGAGTTTGGATGGGCCTTGAAGCCTGTGTGTGGTGCCTGTATAATGATTGCCCTTAGCTCAAGAAGGCTTGTTGGTTCTCCTAATCTGGTCTCGGTGCTTCTGAACAAGGCAAGATGTTGGACTGTGAGAATTCCCTTTGCCCATGTGAATCACTTTACCACTTGAAACAGTGTGGATGGGAATTTCCAAATGCAATCAGGAACAAGTATCCATGATTGCAGAATGTAACTTTTTATTCTACAGTATGTTTCTGGGTTCAATTCAGGGTGCTGCTTTTTACCTATCAAGCCCTAAGTGGCTTGGACCACCTTGTTGGTTCTGTTCAAATCATGCTCTGGGTGCTTCCACTGAATGACTTTTGACAGATGTCTGCTAGGAGGACCTTTTCAGAAGTGGCCTCTTTTGTCCTCCCCCTGGGAGACAAGCCAGGCCACAACACTGTATAATTTTCGGACACCAAGGGCGCAATCCTAACCCCTTATGTCAGCGCTTTCCAGCACTGACATAGCAGTGCCAATGGGACATGTGCTGCATCCTGCAGTTGGGTGGCACACAATGAGGCCCCCTCAAAGTAAGGGAATGTTTGTTTCTCAGAGCTGCATTGCCCTTATGTCAGTGCTGGAAAGTTATACAGTGCTGGAAAATTACACAGTGCTGGAAAGCACTGGCATAAGGGGTTAGGATTGCACCCCAAGTCAGACTTGGCTCTTTCAGAAAGACTTTGGGTTTAATTGATCCTGCTTTATAGGGGTTGGACTTATTGTGTTCATTGCTAGTTTTGCAAATTACTGCCTGGATTCCCTGCTGGTGATGGATGCTTCTATTTTTCATTAAGGTTTTGCTTTTGCTTGTTTATTCTGATGTTTGGTATATTTTAATGTTTGGCTTGATGGCTACTTTGAGTTAACCTTGTTTAAGAGAGAGTGTGCTACACACTTTAAAAATAACTATAAAGCGCTAGCAAAATGGATAGCTGAACTTAAATACTATCTGGGTCTGACTACCCATTCTAGGGGACCCCTTCCGGAGCAGAAAGCCTTAAAGGGAAAGTCCTCTAGTCCAGAGCCTAGCACTCCATCATGTCTCTGCTACTGTCCTCTGGGTACACTGCCTGCTTTATCAAGCAGCCCATGGATAGCGAATGGCCCTTGGTGCCAAGATTACTAGCCCTTCAAGGAAATTTGGCTTGAGGGTTTTTGTCTTAGGGAGTTTTCAGCTATTAGGTTTGGACTCAGTATCAGGATCTGGGTCCCTCTGCAGTCCACACAACTGACACTCCGAACCCAGATCACCCATCTTCCTCTCTGTCAACATCCAGGTCACTGCTTACAGCTGGGTTACATATCATAACCCATCACTGGCTAGCTTCACTAAAAACGAAGTCACTGGTGACTTGCCCATATACTGACATCAGTGTTGCCTGAGAGTGTCGAGCAGTACCTTTCTTAACTGTCATGGCTAATCTAGTCCGGACCATTTGAGAGAACACTTCATGTTCGCTGTTTCCAGTTATCAGGTTATCTGTTATCAGTATCTAGTTATCTGTTTCTAGTTGTCTTAGAATAGGTGTGCATCACGTTTAGGTTTCTGGGTTGTGTAACTCTATCCTGCCATTGCGAAAGCTAGTGAGATAGTACCATGCGCACATGCAGTATTTGAAATGCTTTTCAGTAAGGGAAAGGGGTGGCAAATGATTTTTTGATGAATATTGTACAACTAGGGCTGAAATCCTGTGCACACTTTCCTCGGAGTAAGCCCCATTGAACACAATGGAGCTTACTTCTGAGGGGACATGCATAGGCTTCTGCTGCAGATTTTTCATGTTAAAACATTCCATGAAATTGAACTGAATTTCATAGTACAGAAGATGCTCTATAATGGTCAGCCCTGAAAGACAACCAATTGTTGTCTCCCTAATTCATTTCTAAAAATGTATCATGACTTTGACTCAGATTATTAGTCACTTTGGGGTTGGCTTCAAAGACACTTGCTTGACACTGTTACCTCTGCACTTATGTAACGTAATGTTCCAGGCTATCTCCCACCCCACAGAAAACCTCAAAGGGTAGACAGAAGAAAAATTATCAGCCATCACAAGAAACACTCATATCAGTTCCATTAATACATACCAATGCTTTTCAATTAGCAATACTTGTACCACAACTGGTATGTCACAGTATGGAAGGTGGCGCTTGGCTTCACTGCCAGGGTGACCACAAGGCATTGCTCTGCCTGACCACACCCCACTGGAAATGGAGATAGCTAGGGGGACAGTGACGCACCAGCAGGCAAGATGTGGCTGTGAAGTTGTCTGGCCGTTCAACAGAAGTGTTGTTTGGGGAAGCAGTTTAAAGAGTGAAGCCCCAACTGTTAGGCAAGCCACCCACTCCGGGGTGTAATTACCACCTTTGGTGGCAGTGATGGCATTTTGCAAAACTGGAATTGGATATTTGGAAAAGTGGCACTTGTTCCCCCAAAAGGTGGAAAATTCCTTCTATATAGTATGCACACCTTATGTTTGAGTAGTCTTTCTTCAGGAAAGATGGCTTGAGTGGAAGCAACAGAGGGCTGTTGACGACAGAACACATGAACAGCCCAGCTGAATTAGGACAAGCCCAGCATCCTGCATCCCACAGTGCCCAACCAGATGGCTCCAGGAAGCCCAGAAGCCAACTGAACATATTACAGATTCAGCTAAAGGGCTATTCCTTTGCCATGCTGATAGTCAATACAGCTCTATTCTTTGTCACCTCTCTGTCTATGTATTTGGTTCAGGAGAATTGGTGGCAGTGGTGGCTCTGACAGCTTTGCTCAATCCACCTCCACTATTTCCTTTGATTTATTTGCAAAGCACTTTTCTGTCCAGTTGCTCACATCTGTTCTAAAATGGATGGCATAATTACAGTAGATTCTGAGAGAGAGAGAGAGAGAGAGAGAGAGAGAGAGAGAGAGAGAGAGAGAGAGAGAGAGAGATGCCCTCAACATCTTCCCACTGCAACAACCAGGATTACTTCCAGCTTGTTTCACCCCAGGATGCAGACAAACTGCTTAAGCAAGTGTGCACAATTGCATGTACCCCCAGGTCCTTCCACATCCTGGATTACTAGATCATCAAAGAGTCCAGATTCATTTTGGGGGCAGTTGCAAATGCCTCTTTCCATTAAGGGTGCATAGCAGAGCTGCTAAAGAAAGAGGAACCTTAAGGATCTGCCAGGTATTCTATGGTGCGTTTCACTTGAAGACACTGTGGATGCAAAACACCACAGTATGCTTAGACAGCGGGAATCCTTCTATCAAACAGCAGCCCTTTGTGTAGTATAGCTATTGAGAGAATTAAATAAATGTTATGGAGGGTAAGCCTATCTTCTCTGCATACACTAAACTCCTGTTCAATTCTCCATGCTCAGAACATGCTGGTTATTCTCTAAGTACACATCATAATAGCACTGGTTAGGATTCTAGATACAGGCAAAAGAAAACCACTGATATCCCACAGAGTTAAGAACAGAACAAGCATATCTTCTATTACATCAGCAAGCACTTCATGGAACAGGGCAATGAGCAAAAGTAAGAAGCGATAAAGAGTCAGTATGAGGTACTCAGGGCCTTGAATCTAAAAGTTGTCATGGCTGCACAAGAGGAACATACATGTAATCTGTAATCTATTTTGCCATCAGCAACTGAATTCAGGAGTGATATCAACTTGAGATTCATTATTCTACTTCATTAGAGCCCCATGAAACACAAAGTCAGGGACAAAGTAATGGAAGAGAAAATGGATGTTAAATGCGCAGGGCAACACACCTTTCTTTCTGGAAGTCCTGGAAGGGCAACAAATCTGACATTCTCACTGACATATTCTGAGGCCTTCTTCCAGGGGTCAGAAGGATAGTGGTTAGGGATGGGTCCTTTTCTGGAGTGGTGCTCCTCTTATGGAACTTCCTCTCCAGAAGTCTGCTTGGCATCCACTCTTTTGAGATTTTGGTGCCAGGTTAAAATGGCTTTTAATGAATGAGGGAAAGGGATTGTAACTCACTTATGGAGTGCATGCTTTGTATGTAGAAGAGCCCAGGTTCAATTCCAAATATCTCTAAGTATTGCTAGGTAAGAGCCTTGTGCGAAACCCTGGATAGTTGCTCCCAGTCAGCATAGAAGAGATGTTTCATTTCGATGCAACGTTTGCTGTTGCTGTTTTATGCTTCTGATTTTATTAGTTTAATTGACATTTGATTTATGCATATTTTCTTGGGTTTTTTAAAAAAATTGTTAGTATAAGCTATCTTGCAAACTGCATCCAATTAAAAAGGTAGCATATTAATGCCTTAAGAGTTTGTTATCGCTGAATTCGTAGACTTTCTATGTGAGCTGACTCGAACGCATCATTGGAAACTGCAAGACAGAACAAAAAACTCCAAAATGAATGAGCTGTCATGACCCGACTTCCAGCAGTGACCCAGACACAGGGCAACTAGCCAGAGCTACCAACAGGAGGATGCAGCACTGGGCTTTAGCCCTGACACTCAGCCAAGTACAGTGAGGAACCCCCAAACAATGAAAGACTTGTGATCTAGAGTCTCCAGAAACTATAGCCTTCAAGCAACATTTTAACAAGGGGCTAGCCAAGGGCCTAACTAAGGGCCTCACCCAAGGGCTGCACTAAGCCTGTTCACCATGGATAGCAAAACCAGTCAAAAGTCATGGAGAGGTGACAGAAAGATGCCTGTCCATTTAAGGCTCTGAATCCCCCAGAAAGGGGGTGGAGACTGAATAGTAGTCTGGCCTGCTAAGTATAAAAGTGCTCAGATGAGAGACCAACCTCTTGTCAAAAACGTTATCTGGGCTCTGTCCAGGGTCCTGAAAGTTCCAGAGCCTATCACCTTTCTTTCTAGAAGTCCTGCTTTAGGTCTTAACTCTACCTGCCCTCTCCCTCTGACCTAGAGATCTTGCTAGACCTGTGTTCTTCTGATTTATCTGTGGGCTCCATCCCACAATGATGGAATACCAACCTTATGAGGGACATAGCTGTAAAACAACATGGACATCTATCCTTCTCCTTCCCCTATTCTCCACTCTCATATAGGCAATGCTAATGCTGAACATTTTATATTATATATGATCCAAGAACAAAACAAAAACTATCACCTGCACTTTCTCCTTAATGGCTCTTATATAACACCGTAATGGAAAGTACATCATCTATAAGTTGAACTAGAAGATGGTAGTACAAAGGGCAATATTATTTTCAGAATCACACAAAGCTTCACTTTGGGAAATGGAACAGGGATCTTCACTTTGTAGGTAGACTCTTAGTTTGCTCCCAGATACTTCACTCTGACATCATCTATTCATAAAGCTCTCAGAATACTAAAAGTTGGACATATTATCAAAGTAGACATGAAGAAAAGTTGACCTGTCCATTGCCAGTTACTGGTCAGAATTCAAGTCCGAAATGTTTTCAGTCAGAAAAACTATTCTGCAGCTTTAACCCATTTTTGCCTGGCCCACAGGTGTACACATTTGGACCCTGTTGTGTATATGCAATGTTGGGCAAAAATGGCTTAAGATGCTCTTGAGCTCTGAACCGGCTCATGCAAACTGGCCACCTCTTTTGTGATGTGAAGATTATCATGCCACAACATTTCCAAGAAGAAGTCTCATGGAAGAAGCGTGCAGTCAATCAAGCTTACCCTTGCCAACTCCCAAGAAAGTTCTCGACGCAAACATACTGCAACATAATTGTCTGGGGCACACATGTTGCAGCAGGTCTGCAAAATGCCCAAAAGACAAAACAGTCAGGCTATCGAATTTAGGCCCAAATCCTAACCCACTTTCCAGCACTGGCATACCTATGCCAATGGGACGTGTGCTGCATCCTGTGGTTGGGGGGCACTCACAGAGTCCTCCTCATAGTAAGGGAATGTTTGTTTCCTTACCTAGGAGCTGCATTGCCTTTATGCTGGTGCTGGAAAGTGGGTTAGGATTGCACCCCAAGACTTCAAAATCAGACCACTGCTGAATTGCCACAAATCCTCACTCCACAGCATGCCTCTCCTATTCTCCAAACCAGCCTGAATTTTCTGCCTCATTGCAAGTGCTGACAATCCGCAGGAACAGTCCAGTCTAACATCAGCACTTCTGAGGTGTTATACATCAAGCATCTGGCAGCCCTGATGCTTTTTTCAACAGCCTTTTTTCCTATTGTGCCAAGCAGCCAGAGGCTGAAACTAATGTTTCTACCGACATAAAAAAACAACTGCCTTGAAACAAGCATATTCCTATCCTGCTTCTCATCTGGTTTGACTTCTGTTCTGGGGTGTTATGCATTATTTTTTTTAAAAGCACCTTAAAATGTCTGTTCTTTCCTCTTTGAAATCCATGTATTTTGTGACTAATCCTGCATCCCCACTTGAGGTGTGGATTTATTGTTTAAAATTTGGTGACTTTGTCTGAGGAAGAAGACCCTCCAAATATATCTTGGCAGGTTTGTGCTCAGCGATATTGGCCCTCCATGCACAGGACCATTTATGAGGCCAACTGAGGCAGTCTCCTCAGAGGGGGAAGAGTATCCATCTCTATTCATCCACTTGTCTTCACTGCTTTTCTTCCTGTTCTCTGAATTGGGAAATGAAGAGAGGGTGGAGCAGAAGGGGTGGTGTGAAGGAAACGAGATTGGTGGGTTTGGGTTAGAGCATCAGAGACTGCCCTTCAGGCACTGGGAAAGCTTGAACCAGACTTGGCCCCACTCCAACCCTGTGGGATGAAGAACTATTCAAGAGAAAACACATCCTGGACAGGACACCTCTACCTCCCCCAGAATTAAAAATTCTGTGGGTTATGATATTTTTCCCTATAGATGAACTACAAGTGGGCCAAAGTCGGTTGCCTAGCTTGCCGAGGCAAGATGGGAAGATGGCAGCAGATGGGAAGATGGCAACAGATACATCTATGTGGAAAGAAACTGAAAACAACTCGTTCTCAAAAAAGTCTAACACAAAATATGGAAATGGATGGTACCACATAATCTAGCACAGAGCTTCCTTCACATTAAAAGAAGCCCATGAGTGGAACGCTGCCTTTGTTCAAAACATACATTTCAGTCCTTTGGGAGACAGATGTCACCCTTGCCTCCCTCCACTGATCTCAGTGCAACTTACTCTGCTCTGTGTCCTTGATCTATAAATCATGTTGAAAAATCTGAGTAAGATCAGCCCTTTAAAGAAAGCCTAGACAAGACAAGAGGCAAGGAAATTAAAACCAATGAGTTCTTTCTTCCACAGCTGTTTTGGTATTCAGAAAACACCGCTGTGCAGAACACAAAATCTGGAGAGGCTACTCTTGATGAAAAATCTGAGTTCTAATCCATATCATGGTAAAGAGGCTCAGTGAGAAGTACAACTTATATGCAGATATAAAAGCCTTCTTGGCTCTGTCAGGGAAGCAGACAGGTTTATAAGCAACAACAACAAGCTATGAGTTGTCAGCTACCTTCATGTAAAGCTTTCCTTGGTACAAATCAATATTTTTTTTTATTTTGTACAATTATATACTCGTTGAGCAGCAATGTGCTGGCAAATAAACAACCCATATGAAATTGAGATGCTGTATAAGATGAGAAACAAAAAAAAAAAAACCCAGTTACCTTCTTATATGTGTTGACAGTTTATTGGCATCTAAGGGTTTCTCTGACGTGCCTACTTTTGGGTTAGCCGTGATCATCTCTTTAGCCTGAATGAACAACACATGAATTTCATTACTACATGAGAGTTTAAAAAAATGGAAGTGCTTCATGTAAGATTAAAGTTAACCACATTCTGCATTTTCAGGCTAGGAAGCAAAAATTGAATTTGTATATCAGAATTGTCATCTTGGATTAGCTTCAGGCATGAAAAAAAAAATAAAGGTCTTGAAGAACTTCTAAATGAAATGAATGTTCACATGCCTGTAATGTACACTTATGCTTATAATGTATATCAAAACATGATTTTTATTTTTTTTTTTAAACTTAACTTTCCATCCCATCACACAAATCAGACACAATTTTGCCAAAGAGAAGTCCTTGTTAGTTCCACTGACTTCAATGGGAGAAATACACAGATGGTCAATTCTGTCTTGCTAAAATCAAAGGACCTTAAAGTGCTTCACTTTGGTGGGATTGTATCCATGACGAAGGTCAGCAACATTTTTATTTAAAGGGGCCAGACTTTCAGTGGTGACGTCATCATATCATAGCCAGACTTTCAGGTTGTCAAAGCACCTGGAAGCGGCTGCATGTCAGCTCAGTTCACTGACAGCTCCAACATTCCCCATCTGGCAGGTGGCAAACTGGGCAGGGGGTTTCACTGTGTAAACCAAGCTCTGAACAGCAGATGACTTCGGATGGTGGGCCGGATGCTGTCGGCAAGCTGTAGGTTGCTGACCCCTTAAAAAATATATGTTTGGATTTTTTAATCCAGTGCAAAAGTGGACATGGACTTCAAAATTTTATGGAGATACTAAAAATGTTTGTACATGCTGTTACCAGGAGTATACAGTATCCATGTATGCTAATGTAACACCACAATTCAAATTTACGGTAGATATTATATATAATTAGAAAACACAGGTTAGGGCTCATAAAGTTTAAATGTGCAAGTTTACTAATGGCATCCTAAGTTTAATCACTTTGCCAGCTTTGAACCCATGAAGCTTCCTTGTACCAAGTCAGACTACTGGCCCATTTAGCTCACTAGCTGGAAGATCTGGGACAAAGCCCTGTATTGGACCCCTCTTGACGTCTCTAGTTAAAAAAAAACAACAAAAAACCCAAGCAGACAAGGGAGGAGAGAACCTACTAATCATGAAACATCAAAGTTTTGCTTTTGGTTCACTGCATGAAAAATGTCTACTTCCTTCAATTCAAACCCCCTTCCTGCCCTTGTTACTTGCTTTGAAAAAGGGGAGGACATTAATTTTCAGGTGTAATAGATGTGTGCCTGGACACATGAAATGCTTTCATTTACTTGCTGTAGAAATTCAGTCTCTCCAGGACCTTTGCTAGCACAAGGGCATCAGAAGGGCAAGAAATGGATATTTAAAAAGTCTTTTAAAGGAATCCATCGCTCAGAAAAGATGGAAGGATGATCACTTTTCCAGAGTTAAGAATCCGATCCAATGAAAAGTTCATACTGAACCTCAGTGATCTCAGAACAGTGTTTATTTCGACCAGTGCTAGAGTAAAGCAATGGGAAATTAACTCAGCACTATATAAGCATCTCACTTAGTTTGGGCTACCATAGACTTGGAGTCCTAATCCCAATCTGTCTAGCAAGTACAGACAAGTCTCTGATGGTTTTACTCCATGTCAACAAAAACAGGGGGGGGGGAGAGAGAGACTAAACTCCAGGGATGTAATTTCACTCTTTTCTATCACCATCCACCTCTCCACTATCCTGGCTGCAGTGCATTCCAACCAGGTAATATTTCTTTAAAATGTAAATATTCAGTGCCACCCCTCCATTCTAATTAGACAACCACCTCTGGGTACAAGAACAAAGATTACAAGGATGGGAACTGGTTGCTTCATACTGGTTGCTCCACCCAATGGAGATTTAGCACAGGAAGTTGTGACTTGCCCAAGGTTCCACCGAACGGTATCTTGCAAAATGAATCATGTGAATCCTCCCTCCCCACAGGGAAGTGGGCAAAAGGCCCGAGGCCAGAGCAACAGCAAAATTTCCTTTGAAAGAATACGGGAAGGAAGTCCTGGGTGCTGGCTGCAGGGCCCCCCTCCCAACCAAACATCACAGCATCTGAACATCAGGGACTGTATGGAATTGTGGGTACTTGCGGGTCCTCAAGGGGATGCTATCCACAGTATTTTGCAAAACAATATATTAAGAAGAGGAGCTACATCCCAGAATGGTGGGCAAAGAGAGGATTTCTCTTCCCCCTCGAACAAACATACACACTTTAAGTGCAAAAGCAAGAACACGAGTGAATGTATCCAAAATTCATTTCTGCTGATGCACACATTTTGAACAGCCATCTGCAAAGCTTTCTAAATGTTCACAGCGGTTTCAGAGACATCAATTTAGAAACATAATAGATATTTATTTATGTGAATTTTGAATGTTCAGAGAAGTGAATCTTTGGTCAAATGAATAAAACTGCAGGCACAAGGCCAACTATTGATGAGGCTGCAAACTTGACATTCCAGATGCACCATCTGAATTAATGAGAGCCCTGGCAAGGCAAGACAGATGGTCTGAACTTGAAGGAGACTAGATGTATACAATGGGTGACCAGATATGCAGAACCCCAAACCAGCATACATAGCACAGTGAGGTGGCACCTTCAACTACCAACAAGCAGAGGTACTGTTTACATAGCTGAGAGAGAGAAGAGATACTTAATTCATTGGTGCTGTTTTACCTCTATTATTTATTTGCTTTTTTTAAAAAAAATATGATTACATATGATTACATTATGATATGTCTTCAAAATATTCATAATTCACAATTATAACTACATGTTCACACATATGAGTGAAGAACAAACACCAAGCTGAATAGTTCTCAAATTTAAAAACATAGCATAAAGTCCATAAACAGCACCTACTTACTTGATATCAAACTATACAGGAGCTATCCTTGATATCAAAACAGGTTTACAGTAACCTCTCTTGCCACAAACATCCAGATCCTAAAAATCCCACTCTCCATTCATAATAACACAGAACTATTTCTAGGTAGAATTACCCAACGAAATCTATTTATAATAATTTGACCACGTGTATTTAATAATTACAGCATGGTTGTGACACCCACACTGGAGATCAGCACCGGCACCAAGCATGTTAAGGCTTGGGCCCTAAGTTACCTGGAAACAAAAAAGAACCCTGTTATGTTTAAGCAACCTGTTAGATTTATACTATTTATAAACCAAATGCAGAATTTTGTAAATCCAACCAATGTATGAGATGTAAATTCCCTTTATATGCAACTTGTCCCTCAAAACAGCCACGGTGCCAGAAGATTGGCGGATAGCAAATGTCACACCGATTTTTAAAAAGGGAAGGAGGGGGACCCTGGAAACTATAGGCCAGTCAGCCTAACATCTATACCGGGTAAGATGGTGGAATGCCTCATCAAAGATAGAATCTCAAAACACATAGATGAACAGGCCTTGCTGAGGGAGAATCAGCATGGCTTCTGTAAGAGTAAGTCTTGCCTCACGAACCTTTTAGAATTCTTTGAAAAGGTCAACAGGCATGTGGATGCAGGAGAACCTGTGGACATTATATATCTGGACTTTCAGAAGGCGTTTGACACGGTCCCTCACCAAAGGCTACTGAAAAAATTCCACAGTCAGGGAATTAGAGGACAGGTCCTCTCATGGATTGAGAACTGGTTAAAGATCAGGAAACAGAGAGTGGGTGTCAATTGGCAATTTTCACAACGGAGAGAGGTGAAAAGCGGTGTGCCCCAAGGATCTGTCCTGGGACGGGTGCTTTTCAACCTCATCATAAATGACCTGGAGACAGGGGTGAGCAGTGAGGTGGCTAAGTTTGCAGATGACACCAAACTTTTCCAAGTGGTGAAGACCAGAAGTGATTGTGAGGAGCTCCAGAAGGATCTCTCCAAACTGACAGAATGGGCAGCAAAATGGCAGATGCATTTCAATGTAAGTAAGTGTACAGTCATGCACATTGAGGCAAAAAAATCAAAACTTCACATGTAGGCTGATGGGTTCTGAGCTGTCTGAGACAGATCAGGAGAGAGATCTTGGGGTGGTGGTGGACAGGTCAATGAAAGTGTCGACCCAATGTGCGGCGGCAGTGAAGAAGGCCAATTCTATGCTTGGGATCAATAGGAAAGGTACTGAGAACAAAACGACTAATATTATAATACCATTGTACAAATCGATGGTAAGGCCACACCTGGAGTATTGTGTCCAGTGCTGGTTTTGCACATCTCAAAAATGATATAGTGGAAATGGAAAGGGTGCAAAAGAGAGTGACTAAGATGATTACTGGGCTGGAGCATCTTCTTTATGAGGAAAGGCTATGGCGTTTGGGCCTCTTCAGTCTAGAAAAGAGATGCCTGAGGGGGGACACGATTGAGACATACAAAATTATGCAGGGAATGGACAGAGTGGATAGAGAGATGCTCTTTACACTTTCACACACCAGAACCAGGGGACATCCACTAAAGTTGAGTGTTGGGAGAGTTAGGACAGACAAAAGAAAATATTTCTTTACACAGCGTGTGGTTGTTCTGTGGAAATCCTTGCCGCATGGTGTGGTGATGGCATCTGGCCTGGATGCCTTTAAAAGGGGATTGGACAAGTTTCTGGAGGAAAAATCCATTACAGGTTACAAACCATGTACAAGCCATGATGTGTATGCGCAACCTCCTGATTTTAGAAATGGGTTATGTCAGAATGCCAGATGCAAGGGTGGACACAAGGATGCAGGTCTCTTGCTATCTGGTGTGCTCCCTGGGGCATTTGGTGGGCCGCTGTGAGATACAGGAAGCTGGACTAGATGGTCCTATGGCCTGATCCAGTGGGGTTGTTCTTATGTTCTCCAAAACCAATTGTCATTTTTTTCAGTGTTCATTAATAATGATATTCTGACCATGTATTTGAACCAGATTACTCCAAAAAGAGAAAAAATGGTTTATGTCCTCAGTGTTGCTGTTCCAATAATGCACACAGTCTCCAGTGAAAGATGAACTTATCCATCTGTCTCCCTTTCCTGAATTTTATTAGGTTGGTTAATTTTATCAGTACTGCTGTGTCCCACAGCTTTTTCCACCAATCCATTATTGTAAGGGGATACCTCTATTCTTGATGGACAAGGTACTTTGCCCAGGAATGAATTTTTTTGCAGCATGCTTTTGTTTTCCTAAAGTTAATTATGGAATTCAGTGTGGCTTTGGATAACATTGATTCTCAATACAAGCAATACTTGCCAGTTCCATGCTGTTTCTTTCATCCATCCAGGTGTTGATTGCGATGGGAAAGATTCATTACTTCCTCATAGACATACCACACACTGAATGACAATGTAATAACCTTGTTCTTAAAATGAGTGTCAATCTCTACTTGTTGTTACTCTGCTGGCTTTTTCTTCTAATTCCATTGTGCAATTCTCTCACCTGTGTATGTTCTTGTGTGTTATGCTGGTCAGTTTGTCAAATGGCCTGTTTTTACTGATGTCACCTTTTTCTCATCTTTAACATTACAAGCTCTACAGAAATTTCCACTTCTACTGAAAGTGGCACATTGTTTAGAAGTATCTAGAAAAAAGTTTTCAGTTCAGCACAATTGGGCCTCCACTCATCCAGGTAAGCAATGCAGCTGTCACAGAATGAACAGATTTACTGAATTACAATCTTCTTTGCTCTGGGGAGTTAAGACGGCCCCTTGTGTTTACCTCCATCAAGCATGAATCGCTTACTTGGACGCGGTTTTCTTTCAGGTTCAAGAGCTGCAGTGTCACATCAGTTCCATTTGCATTTTGCTTTTCCATTGCTGTTATTGAAGAGATGGTTGTGCAAAAACCAAAGTCAGGTTTTGCCAACAGTCTCCAACTGCTCTTGGAGGTTTGTTTTCACAGCAAAAGTGGGAATTCAGAACTGAGAACAGCTTCAGCACCCTGTCAATTGCAGGTATCAAAGAATGCCAAAGAGCACCACTAGCACCCAGAGACTACTGATATTCCACATCAGCAAGCACAAAGAATTCCTTCAATTGTTAGAACCAAACAGTGTAGATATGGAAGCGTTTGTAGATCTTCACAACAAATGCCTCAGTGTCAAGGGGCAGCCTGTCAGCAGCAGTTTGTACTCTGTTGCCGACAAAGTGTGCTGCACACCCCACTCCAACCATGTTACTGTCAGGGATTGCTTGGTTGAGCTGGCAGAAGAGGACATTTTGTCTTGCTCTGACCTTTCCCCCAAAGTTGACGTTTGTGCTGTCAACACAAAATCTAATCACTTTTTCTTGTAGATTGTACTTTGCCAGGGCTTAATGTAATTCTCCAAAAGTAAGGCAGAGACTTCTGCAGCATCAGAGGTGAAATCTAAAATGTTTGCTTACTCACTTTAAATAATGGACCACGACGGACATCAACTTTGTATCTTTCCTATTGGAAGCATCAACTGAAACAGAGGCCTGCCTGTTCCAGCACAAGATAGGATTGTGCTGAACAAGAGATAAATGCAGAGAAGGAAAATATTATGTTAGTTTGCCTTCTCCTGCACCCCCATCCATAACAAAAGAGGAGGTGGGAGAGGGCAGAAAGCCAACATCTAAATGCATCATCTTTGCAATGAACCAGGGATTAAAAAAGAAGATAAAATATCCTGAAGGCAGATGAGGAGTTCTTTCACGTAAGGAAATGACTGAAATGCAACATAGTCAACTCAACCTTTGCATCTGTGGGTGTCTCGAGTGGAGGCCACCATGCAGCTCGGGTATCTGCTACTTGACACAGGACTTTCCACTTCAGCAATTTCAGCTTACCTTTAATCTTTAAAATCAGTTTTAAAACTCTGTGATAAAGAAAAAACCACTAAGGAGATGACCATATCCTGGCAACCCAGCTCAAAGTGTTTTTCCTGTTAAGCTGAGTTGTTTACAGCCTTTCATGTTTGATGTGGTTCACGGTCTTGATGTTCATGAAGTAGGGGCACTACAAGGGACGTTTTACCAATAGCTTTGCATGCTTAGAAGGGTAGAATGTACATAAAATCTGATCAGACGGTGCATTTTCACAACCCTATATCACTTCTTGGCTTACCTTAGGCAGACTAATAACCAAGTGTCCAGTTGTCTGAGACCTTTTGGCGGTGCTGCTGTCTGGTTTCACTTCTTCAGGGAGCACAAGCTGAAATGGCTTCAGAAAAGAAATAGTTTCTTGTCTACGTCACGTGGCATGCAAGTAATTCAAAAACATTTTAGTTTACCAGACTTATTTCTGTGAGTTTATGCTGAGATGAAATATGAAGATGATGGAATAGTTGTGACCCAGATAGAAAAATGCAATAATATGACTACCACGACTTTGATCTGGGAGGATTTATCAAGTTAAATCCAGTCCTAATGGGTAATTTGCATCTTAAACAGTCTTCATCTATATTGCAAGTATGGTATGCATGCATGTGTCTCTATATATAGTTGTCACTGAAAAATGTGGCGTTTCTAAAGAAGGTTATGACATGCTGCATGTTATACTGGCAACTAAACGAGAATTATGCTAATCTATTTTAGACTTAAAGTCATTTTAAATCTGCATTTAGTAACATGGTTACAAATAGGGACTCTCGTTTTTAGCTTAACTTGATAGCACTATGGCATTTTTAAAACCAAAAATGAAGGGGAGGGGACTATGTTCAGCTCTCTCTGCTCAGTGTAAATTACAGCTCTTAGGGCTAATCATCTTTTCACTTATAAAGATTTACCTTAACATTACCTCAATTTAAAAAGGCTGTAGCAGGAAAAGAAAAATGTCATGAAGAGAGAACTTGATTCAACATTTTGGAGCCTTTTGGCACCATCAGTCAAAAGTACATTTTGACTAAATTTAGCCTTTGCACAACCATTCCACAACTACTCTTTTTAAACAAAGCAAGATATTCCACCATTTTGCAGGCAACAGCTATGGTGCAGCAAAGGCTCCATTTAAAAACTGGCTAGAAGCACAAGCCAGTGTAGAAGGTAGCACACAAAACTGCAAAGAGAAGAGATGTGCAGATGGTATACTACCAACGATAAATGCATTCACCTTTTTCCCCATGTGATTTTCAACATTTCTTGCTACAGCTGCTTTGTGCAAATGATCCCATCTCAGGTTTACAGATATAATTATAGAGTAAATGAGCACTAGTACAATTCAGTAGACTTGCAACTAGATGATCTACAAGTGGCTACCTGCAAGAAGGTGCAGGGGGAAGGACTTACTTTTGCTTCAGGTTACTTTCTACATCAACTTCAAGTGTCTAGGCCTCACTTTTAAAGGTGTCTTCTATTCTGCCTTATCTCTTCTCACACACCTTCTATGCATGGGCTGATTTATGTGTACAGAAAGCACATAGCACAGGCCTTCTTGAGCTGGTACAGTATTAGATTGCATGAGGTTTCACATATTTTATGTTCACCCATGTAGAAAAACTCCATACAAAAGGAAACGTAACACGTCAGGAATATTAGGCTGGAATACTTCTCCCTGACAAGCTAGCTTTCCATAGGCAAGTGTTTCTGGCATTCAATTACTTTGGGGAGGGTACTTAACCACATAGTTTCCCAAATGGCACAGTGCAGTGGTAAACTACACCACATGTTTTTTCTGCACACGAACTGACTCTCACTCCCTTCATGTCACAGAATTTCACTTGCCTTTCACTCCACCATGTGTCATGTCCTCCCATGTGACTCCCTAGTCCTTAAACAGCCTTTCCCTCTCAATTCATGTGCCATTTTCCTTTGTCTTTCCTGAAGACCCATCAGTGGAGTGAGTCAAGTTTTGCATGCTAACAGAGTCAAAATTAGAAGTTGAAAATGAATAAAAATTAAACTGCCATTCTGAAATCAAAGCAACCACCAAAGAGTACTAACCTTCCCCTTGATCAGTACTTTAACGTAAGTAGGCTGAACATCAACATCAAGCAGAGAGGTGTCCAGATGCCTTTAGAATGAAAAAGAAAGTCTGTTTTTCCTTTTTTTTCCCCTTTTTTAAAAAGGAACTGTGGGAGGTGTGGATTGTATTGGAACTGCAACAAATTTGGAGATCAAAGCCCTCCATCCAAGCCATTTACCTGATATAAATCACCCCCTCCTTCCCCAAAGATATTTTCCTTGCTAGGGAAAACTTACAGGTATACCAGAAAAGATCTAGAAAATTTGATCTTGATCATGACAGGTGATCCATGTCTGCAGACTGCTATATGCAGGAAAATGTTAATTAAAAGCCAATTGATCAGTATCCAGTGACATTCTGCAGGCAAAGCAAGAGTGGAAATAAAACAAATTATTCTGACCTGTAAACAGCAATATCTAGGATGAATTGGTTGTTTTCTTCATCATCTTTCAAAGAGAAATCAAGCCTAGCAAGAAAAGCAAAATGACTTATGTAGCATAACCAGAACAGAATGAAGTTCAGTATTCCAAGGTCAGCTACTAGTGGTGTTACGTTCATGCCAACATGGTTTAGTTAACAAGATACACATTCTTCTCTCAAAATATCAGTTGAATCCTGTATAAATATGTGTTCCAGTTTACAGTTAGAAATACAAACATAGGCATGACATAAAGTCAGTCTAGTTCAAAGCTGGAGTGACGGCACAGAGACACTCACTGGCAAAAAAAACTTGAGTGGCTTTAAAAGGGGTTTGGACAAATTCATGGAGGACAGGTCCATCAAGGGCCACTAATTACAAGAGCTATGTTCTACCTCCTGGTTCACTAGCAATGTGCCTCTGAATATCAGCTGCAGAGAAGCAATGGGTGCAAGAGAAATGGGCCATGCTCTCCTCCTTATGTCTTTCCAGGGGCAATTGTGGGAAACAGGTTGCTGAAATAGACCGGTCTCCATAGACCTGATCCAGCAGGGCTTTTCTTTTGATCTCAGCGGGCATGCACGGGAATATCATCATGGAGACTGTAAGATTAGACAAGAAAAAGTAAAGGGACAGAAACTCTTGTGGATTTTTAAATTAGAAGCAAAACTTCCTGTGATTTGGAAAAAAAAGCTATTAGGATTCTCAGAATCCCACTGAAGTGCCCTGAGACTGCAAAAGTGAGGAAGATGACATTCTGGACTTTGTCATTAGGAAGTCGTAGCCTCGGCCTCCCAGGGGGGAAAACAGAGAACACTGAGCTACAAGGGGCTTGCTTCTCCCCTCCCTTCCAGAAAGACCTTTACTCTTTACAGAAAGACCTTTACCTTTACTAACTGTCAGATGCCCTGGGATAGCAGAAAACACCCTGCCAACAGCCAGAGGTACAAGAATGTTTATTTTTTTTTGCATTATTTTAGTGTGCTATAAATTGCCTTGGAGATTATTAGATTGAAAGGCATAAATATTCCAAAGAAAGAGACTGAAGTTTCCAGCTTGTCTTGTAATGGTGAGATATATCACCATTATATCACAATAAATCACAATGCGAAACTGGGGTCTGTGTTCCTCACCAAGACGTGTAATCATGCATCTACTGCATAGAGATTATACTGTAGCATACCATTCAGTAACTATTGACAAGGCAAGTCTCTGGGGCTCTAGAGCTTTCTTCAATACCTCTGTAGCTCCAGTACCATAATTTTCATCTGTCAATACAACACTTGAAGATATTACATGCTCGACATCCTTGCACAAGAAAGCTACTCTTACTTTTGTACATCTGTCAACACATTTTTACAGCTAAAGAGAGACATTGATAGAATGGTGGGTTTCCTATGAGACACCAATATTTCTTTCCTGCCACTGTTCTTCTCTCTCTGCCCAGTACTCAAGGGTGTTGCAAAAACACAATGTTCTCCTTAGGTAAATAAAATGCTATTAACATTGGTGAAAGTTTTCTAAAATAACTGCTCTGGTCTGTTTTAAAAAGAGAGACCATATCATGCTCCATATGGAAAATTCTACCCAAAGGATGAGAAAAGCTCATGCAGCAACTCTTGATGTCCGGTCTGCCCTACATTTGGCAGAGAATGTAGGCACACACCAATATCTTTTATTGTCATTCACTCATTTCAACCAGAAAAATTGGACAAATAATTTTAAATTAATGTTGTGTTTATGCAGTGTTAGGAGGAATGTTTTCCTATTCTCTTTTACACAAAAAACTATTTGTTAAACTTTTTCTCCCACAGTTAGGGATTTTTTCATTTTTTGAAGCATATAGTTTATTTGTTGACTGATGTTCAGAATGGCAAAAAGAAAGAGATCATCATTATGTAGTAGAACAAGGTAAAAAGCCACAAAAATTGTTTTTTGGTAGTGGAAAAGGTTGGAATAAAGGTCGCACTGCCCAGATGTTATGAAGTCAATACAACCTACCAGTCTCTTGTGAAAGCTTTTAGGGAGTAATTGTAACATTATTATTATTGTTGCTGTGGTTATATTTCTATCTCACATTGCCTTCAAGGGTTTATGGAGTTACCCCCTCCAAACTATTTGGGGGAGGGGCGGCATCTGTAGCAGTGTGTGAACCTTTCTGGCAAACTGAGAAGGAGGCAACTTCCTAGAAGATCTTCCCCTCTCAACAGTTGCAGAACCAACTAAATATACAGTAATTCCCTAGCTTTGGTGATAGCTACACTTATTAATCTGTATAAAGCAGAACACATGTATTTTTAGAATCTGACTAAACTATTAAGAACATAAGAACAGCCCCACTGGATCAGGCCATAGGCCCATCTGGTCCAGCTTCCTGTATCTCACAGCAGCCCACCAAATGCGGCCCAATTAAAATCCTGAATCACACGATTAATCCTATCACTAAGAAATTGCTCATCCTTCCCAGGTGACTGTCCCTCCATACATACTTGGGTTCATTTACATTCAGAACTTTTCCTTCTGGAGTGATCAAAGTCCTCGGAGGCTTCATTTTCTTCTTTTGATCTCTATTTAAAAAAAAACAACAGAGTACAAAAGCAGGGCTTTTGAGTTTTGTTATTCTTGTATTCCTTCTGCTAGGTAACAAAGAAAGAACTGGAAAGACAAGTGGAAGCCTGTCAGTCAAGAGTGAGCTAATGTTTGATTAAAGCAATAAAAACACATTCATTTTAATATCTGATCCTAGATGTGTTGTTTCATATTAGATAAGCAAATAAATTACATCTGACTAGTGCTGTGACAACCTTCCAGAAGGCCATTTTACATGAAAACCAGCTACTAGAATACCTCATGGTAACCGAGTTTCCCTTACTACGTTCTCTTTCCCCCTAGTTTTCCCTTAAGGAAGCTTCAGCACAAGGTTTAGAACAGAAGTTTCCCTGAGATACTTTGAAATTGGCAACACTGCAGAAAGATTGCATGGCCAAGCAAACCTGTTGCATCCAGTGTGAATCCCATGTCTCCTTTGTCTGGTTGTCATAAGATTAATACCCACTTGCTGGATTGGCATGTCTAAGCCAAGTGGGCATCCAACTACACTTAACTAGGTGAGAGGGCAAGTAGAGATGTCCAGCTGGTCATAAGATGGTCATTGGATGGACCAATGCTTTCTAAAGGGCAAGCCCAGAGACACTTGTGAAGCTTGGCTCCTTCAGAGAAGGCATGTGTTAGTCAAGTTTTCACCAACCTCCTTGGGGGTCAGAGAGGTGCAATGCTGTCCAGAAAGCCAAAGCCAAGGAATAAGTACAGAGAGGAATCTGTGAACTAAGATGCTGTTCAGCTTTTAAATTTGCCTGACCAAGTCAGGCCACCTAAAATCTCATAGGATTCTATGGGAGAAAAAATCCTATAAAAACCCCGGGCTTCAGAGCCTTCTGCTCTTCATTTTTCCTTTGCCCATAATATTCTTCCCTGCTGTTGGCCTGTGGAAAGTTAGTGTTGTGTCAATCTACTCCCATTCCAGCTGCCATCCAAGGACCACTGTGAGAGCCAGCACCCATTTAAATGCACTTTCAGTAGTGCAGGAGCTGCTCATGAATAAGGGGTTTCCATACCACTGGAAGACATCTAAGGGGCACCTGACTCAGAGCCCAATTGTAAACAGTGTGCGCTGGCTCACCACCAGCACGTACTGTTGCAAAAGTGCTGTAAAGCATGTTTGTGAGCTCCCAGCACTGCCCAGCACTGGAACTAGCCCAGCACCAGCCAGCACTGTACGAGTGCTGGTGGAAAACTGGTGCTCCGCTGCTTGGCAGTTGCCCAAGCTGCCAGGCGGCAGAGTGGTAGGTGAAGGCATAGGGGAGTCAGGGAGGAGGCATTCTGGGGTGGGGCGAGAAGGCAGGGAGGATGCATGCCAGGGAGATGGAGTGGGGAGGGAGGGCTCCACCAGATCCCGAGCTCCGTGTCAGGCCCTACAGCCCGACACAGAGCTATCTAATTCTGCAGCAGCTCCAGAGCCCTGTTCTTGCCCAAGGAGGCGGCTGCCCGGGCACTGGATGCTGCAGCAGCTGTTTTTGCTGCCGCAGCAACACCACACTCTGGGCAGCTCAGGACTGGGCTGTCAGTTTGCTGCTACCCCCTGACCTCCCAGTCATTTCCTTTTCTAGTAGCTGTACCCCACTTCCTCTTATTTTTATCAGGTCTCATGGCATCATCCCCTGCAGATACATTCTACAGCAGGAAAGTGAAAGCCGGCACCAATAAACTTGCCATGTAGATTAGCGAACACAAACATAGTAAATGCAGCTTTGATAGGGAAGGAAAAATCAAAAAAGCCATTTAAAGACAAAAATCTGATATTGTGAATAAAGAAAAATCAGTGCACACTTGTTTATCATTAAAACATTTACCATTAGTTTGGGAAATACATGCCAGAATTACATATACCTGTTTTCTTTTCCTTTCTTCTTCTTTTCAATATATTTGTGAGCCTCTAACCTTGCCTCTGGAGTGTGAGGCACGGGAGTCTCCCAAAAGTCTCTCTCTTCTTTATCTTCCTCTGTCAGCAATTTACAATATTCATTCTTTTCCTCAGTTTTCTGGTGGTTTTCTCCCTCTTCCACAGAGTAAGGGCTGGAAAGTAATGCATGAAACAGTTTTAAAAACACTCTAATAATAGGAGAGAGTGCCAACTAAATGCTGGCCATAGCATCTAATAATTTCACTTTCTGAAAGTGGAAGTTGAGAAAATCAGGGGCTTCCAAGAGCTTCCAAGAACCAAAAGTGAACGTATACCTATGTTTGAAGTACCTTCTATAGAGCTTGACCATTGGTCCATATAGCTCAATACTGACTCTAAGCTGACTGGCAGGAAGCAGCTTTGTCCAGAGTTTCAGACATATGTTCTACCCCTGGGCCCCCCGTCATGTGACCAAGAGATATGTATGTCTCCGAGTCCTTACGTTACATATGGTATATGCCAAGTATTTAAGACTGTCCAAGACAGAAAAATATCCATATAACAAGAAGGAAACAAAAAAGAGGTCCATGCACATACATAGTGGGGTTAATGTCTGCGGAGTGTTGTACATCAAATCCCAGCTGATATTCCATCTCTGCCTCCTCTTTCTTCCATTTTTCTTGTCTTTGCCTTTCTGCTTTTTCTTCTCTTTCAGTGGACCTTTTAAGAAGGTAGGCCTGCTCCTGTTCTTGGATTTGTTTTACCACCTCAGGATAGTTCTGTACAGCCCGAGTCCTCTCTGAACGTGTGATCTCTTTCCCATCCAGAAACTGAAAGAGAGGGGCAAAAATATAAAATTATTTACATAATCAAGAAATCAATCTCACTTTCTGTTCAAGTTTCATGAAAGTGGAATCACAAGTTCCAGAAACCATTTGGCACTGCCTTAGGGTACAATCCTATCTAACTTTCCAGCACCAGTGCAGCTGTAATGCAGCCTCGAGATAAGGGAACAAATATTCCCAGACCCTGAGGAGGCCTCTGTGACTGCTTCCCCACCACAGGATACAATACTCATCCCACTGGCACAGCTGCACCCACACTGGAAAACTGGATAGGATTTGGCCCTTAGTCTGTGTGTCATAACTGAATGATTATGCTTTTACTGCATTTTTATGAAATCTTTGAAATAGACCAGGGGTCTCCAAACCCCCGCCTGGGGGCCAGATGTGGCCCACAGAGAGCCTCTATCTGGCCCATGATCAGCCTCTGATCCCCTGAGAGCCTCTGGCCCAACTGAACAAACACAACCTGAGTTGTGCTTATTAGTTGGCAACCTTCAGTCTCGAAAGGGGACTAGGGGAGGGCACCAGGATGAGGTCTCTTGTTATCTGGTGTGCTCCCTGGGGCATTTGGTGGGCCACTGTGAGATACAGGAAGCTGGACTAGATGGGCCTATGGCCTGATCCAGTGGGGCTGTTCTTATGTTCTTATGAAAGACTATGGTATCGCGCTCTGAATGGTGGTTCTGGAACAGCATCTAGTGTGGCTGAAAAGGCTGATTCGGGAGTGTCAATCCCTTCCACACTGGGAGCAAGTGCAGTCTGTCCCTGGTCTGTCTCCCTGGCTATGGGCCTTCCTTCTTTGCCTCTTTGCCTCAGTCTGTTGGCCAAGTGTTCTCCTCTATGGAGAACTCGTGCAAGGAAAGCGCCCTACAGGTAGACCACAGCTGCGATACAAGGACATCTGCAAGAGGGATCTGAAGGCCTTAGGAGTGGACCTCAACAGGTGGGAAACCCTGGCCTCTGAGCGGCCCGCTTGGAGGCAGGCTGTGCAGCATGGTCTTTCCCAGTTTGAAGAGACACTTGGCCAACAGACTGAGGCAAAGAGGCAAAGAAGGAAGGCCCATAGCCAGGGAGACAGACCAGGGACAGACTGCACTTGCTCCCGGTGTGGAAGGGATTGTCACTCCCGAATCGGCCTTTTCAGCCACACTAGACGCTGTTCCAGAACCACCATTCAGAGCGTGATACCATAGTCTTTCGAGAATAAAGGTTGCCAACAATGAATGATGATGATTTGCCATAAACAAAGACGGAAAAGAGGGAATCACTCCACATGAAGACAGAAGGGAAGAAGGTGGAGCATGTGAGCCCAAAGTTCCCCACAGCTCATTCATGTCACACATGGTTTGGTTTTAAGTCTGAGCCACCTCACTGCAACATTTGTTCCAGGAAAAATTAAATGCAAGCTGGCCATTTGTCTTCCAGAAAATTATAAAAATCTGCCTTCATGTACTGCTTTTGCATCTCATGCTAAGCAAATTCATGAATAATTTCACCGCATGCTAAAAGGACTTATCTGCATTTTTCAACAGCATGCTGGATTAACTATTTCTGTATCCTGGCATAGAGGAAGGGGATTACTAGTGATATAGTAAGTAAAACATACTTGCAGTTGATGAAGAGTGGCAACCACAAACATCCTATAACCTTCAAAATCAGTGCATGGGTTCCCAGTGAGGAAGAGTTCTTTAAGATGTATGTTGCTTTTCAGGACCTTAATACTGGATAATTCACCAATGAAATTTGCAGTCAAATCAAGCTTCTGCAAGTCTTCACAACCTGCTTGGAAAACATAAGGAATAGCTTTATCATCATCGAACAATTTGTTCAGATCACTCCAAAGCCATGTCTGAATCTGATCCATGTGGTTAATGGCTGTAACAGAAAGCCCTTTCCACATGTGCTTCCTGAGAGGAGTGCAGCGCAATCCTATCTTGCACTGGAATAGGCCTGCAATATATCCAGTGCAAGATTGGGGCCAGAAGTGGGTCAACCAGAGGCAAGGGGAAACTTTCCCCTTACCCCCAGGTAAGCCATCACAGCCCCAATAGTGCTCCTTGGACGTGCTTAAATACAGAAAAGAAATCTCAGAGACCAAGGAAAACATTTATTTATCATGGATTGAAAAGTGAATTATGTAAACAGAGCATGTGTTTCAAGGGAAACAGTAATTTTAAAAAAGTAGCTTTGCACAATTCCAATGCATTCTGCACACTGCTAGCAGGTCAGAAGGTTCCCTTTGTAGAGCATATGGATCACGGTAATAATATAGAAACTTATTTGTATTCTAAATCAGACTGACTATTCTGCCAACACATTCAAAATTATTTCAGGCTTTTTCCATTATATATTTCTGCAAGATAGAATCACAGCAATGCCTAATAAAGACTGAAATAAAAGTACATTTAATGTACACGTCACTATAACCCTATACTGGGTTATAGTTATAACACTATAACACTATAACACTATAGTTATATCACTATAACAACGACAGCCACTCTTTATAGCCTTCATAGATCTCACAAAGGCTTTCGACCTGGTCAGCAGAGACGGCCTCTTCAAGATTCTCCCCAAGATTGGATGTCCACCCAGGCTCCTCAGCATCATCAGATCTTTCCACAAGGACATGAAGGGCACTGTTGTCTTCGATGGCTCCACATCAGACCCTTTTGACATCCGAAGCGGAGTGAAGCAGGGCTGTGTTCTTGCACCAACCTTGTTTGGGATTTTCTTCGCTGTCCTGCTGAAGCAGGCCTTTGGAACTGCAACAGAAGGCATCTATCTCCGGACCAGATCAGACGGAAAGCTCTTCAACCTCTCCAGACTGAGAGCAAAATCCAAAGTCCAGCTGAAATGTCTGCGTGACTTCCTCTTTGCCGACGATGCAGCTGTCACTACCCACTCTGCCAAAGATCTCCAGCAGCTCATGGATCGTTTTAGCAAGGCCTGCCAAGATTTTGGACTGACAATCAGCCTGAAGAAAACACAGGTCATGGTTCAGGATGTGGACTCACCTCCCTGCATTACAATCTCTGAGCATGAACTGGAGGTTGTCCATGACTTTGTGTACCTTGGCTCAACGATCTCCGACACTCATTCTCTCGATACCGAGCTAAACAAGCGCATCGGTAAAGCAGCTACCACGTTTTCCAGACTCACAAAGAGAGTCTGGTCCAACAAGAAGCTGACGGAACATACCAAGATCCAAGTCTACAGAGCTTGCGTCCTGAGTACACTTCTGTACTGCAGCGAGTCATGGACTCTTCGCTCACAACAGGAGAGGAAACTGAGCGCTTTCCACATGCGCTGCCTCCGACGCATCCTCGGCATCACCTGGCAGGACAAAGTTCCAAACAACACAGTCCTGGAACGTGCTGGAATCCCTAGCATGTATTCACTGCTGAAACAGACGCCTGCGTTGGCTTGGTCATGTCGTGAGAATGGATGATGGCCGGATCCCAAAGGATCTCCTCTATGGAGAACTCGTGCAAGGAAAGCGCCCTACAGGTAGACCACAGCTGCGATACAAGGACATCTGCAAGAGGGATCTGAAGGCCTTAGGGATGGACCTCAACAAGTGGGAAACCCTGGCCTCTGAGCGGCCCGCTTGGAGGCAGGCTGTGCAGCATGGCCTTTCCCAGTTTGAAGAGACACTTTGCCAACAGTCTGAGGCTAAGAGGCAAAGAAGGAAGGCCCATTGCCAGGGAGACAGACCAGGGACAGACTGCACTTGCTCCCGGTGTGGAAGGGATTGTCACTCCCGGATTGGCCTTTTCAGCCACACTAGACGCTGTGTCAGAACCACCTTTCAGAGCGCGATACCATAGTCTTTCGAGACTGAAGGTTGCCAATACCAATACCACTATAACCCTAACTAAATGGAACAATTAATGCCTCCTTAGTGGCTTGTCATTTAGCAAACATTTTTATGGAATGATTGGGTGAAAGTGGTAAATCTTTCTGGGTCATTTACAGTAGAGGATTTAAATAGTTGTGATTTTATAAGGCACTATCCCAGAGGGACTGATTTCGAAGTAGGTGACAGATGACATAAATCACACTTGCCCTTTAAAATTTAATGGCACAGGAATAGCTTTGTTCATGAATTGGATAAACTGGCCCTGAGGTCTCATTCTAGCATGGTCAAATTTTGCTCAAATTAGAGGAAACAAATCAGATGGAAAAGTCGAAATGAAGTACCGTATTTCAAGACGTACGTTGGACTTTTATTGCATGTCTCTCAGCAGTTCCCAAACTGTGGGTCGGTGGCCCACCAGTAGGCCACGACCCAATTTTGGGTGGTTTATGAAACTGACAGGGTAGCTTAGGTTATGTGTATCGAGGGTTAAACAACCTGCTACTTGTGGGGAGGACTGCTGCCCAACCACCACTATAGACACAGGGGCTTGAGCAGCTGGTAAAGTGAAACTTTTTTTAGGTGATCCTGATGCTAAAAAGTTTGGAAACCAGTGCTCTAGATGCAAGCAAAAGTTAGATGTTCCTGAGATCCAATCAAAGAGACTTGCATGGGACAACACAATCCTATGCCTGTTTAACCAAAAGTACATTCTGCTGAGTAATGGAGTTTAGTTCCAAGTAAATAGGAGTAACTTACCTGGGAGGGAGACCCAATGAAATCAATGGAGTTTACTTTGCTAAATATATGCATAGGATTGTGATGTTCAGCATTTAACTGTGTGCTGTAGACTAGAACTGTACTGTAATTCAAGTGCTACTAGATTACAGGGGCACACCGCTTAATGACAAACTGCTTAATGACTGACCACATATATAATGGTGATTAATGTGCAACAAAGAGGCTCTTAATGAGGCAGTCCAGTCTCCCATGGCCTGCAGCAGAGTGTCTGTTTACACAACAAAGAGACTCTTAATGCAAAGAAGATGCAGTCTGTAGTAGCCAGCCCAGTGATCGTCTGGAGGTGAGTATCCGTTTACACAACAAAGGCACTAGATTGGGTTGAATGTTTGCTTAACGACCTAATCACCTTACAACAGGGATTGGAGAACATATCCCCATAGTTAGGTGACACCCAACAAGTAACACCTGTACACCCAACATTCACAATTTGGTAGTACTTGTTATGTCCCTCCAACCAGAGACTGAATATACATCTTCATAGAGGGAGGCTGAATTGTCACAATCCTTGTCTCCTAGTATAGATTCTTCAGTCTTTGCTGTGGACAAAAGGCCCCACTAGCTGAAGAACACAAGAGCAATCTACAGAGTTGGGGGATGTGATGCACTCCAACTGGACACAACTACCATTTCAAGCCCCTCTCCCAAAATACACCAGGATCTCAGAAGTGGAGATAGCCATGAGTCCATGTCAAAGCTCAAACTAGAAGGAACAGAGTATACCTGATAACACAAGGCCATCTGTAAGCCCTTCTATGATGAGGACATCACAAACCCAGCTAGCCTCTTCATCGGGGTCCCTCTAATGCTCAAGGAGAGATGGGGATAGCTATGAAGTATTTCACTTGCTGCTCAGATAGTGCGGATGCAGTATATCTTCAGACAAAGCCCTTGGCCAGGGCTACAATCCTATACACACTTACATGGAAGTAAGTCCCACTGAATTCAAGGTGGGCAAATTTAGCTTAAATTAGAGGAAACAAATCAGATGGAAAAGTCAAAATGAAGTTTGTTCAAGAGAAAGAGCTGGGAGACATCTTTAGTTGCCCTCTTTTGCACCTTTTCCAACTCTACAATATTTCCTTCTTGAGGTATAGTGACCAGATAATTTGTTCTCGAAATAGAGTGACATCTCTACCCAATATCCTTCAGATCACTGGTTCAAAACCCACTAAGTGTTTTGACACAGAAGTGTTTTCATGGGTCGTTCCAGTGGGTATAAACACAGCATGAGACAAGTTAAATACATTTGTTTCTAATGAAAAGGATGTGTGCCAAAAGTTCAGAAATGTTCAACAGTACCATTATCTCACTCAGAGACACAAATGTTGAGAAACTATTCCTACACTAACAAGTATTATTATAGAAGAGTTTTTAAAAAGCAAAGGTCCTACCTTCTAGATTTTCAATTTTCTCAATGTTATTCAAAGCCAAATTTAAGTATTCCAGCTTCTTCAATTTGCTAACATTTTCTGAAACAGAATTTATTACATTGTATGTCAATGCAAGGATCAGCTTAACATGTCCTACTTTGTACAGCAGATAATACTTCTTAAAACTACCAAACCGACAAAAATTAAACACAGCAAAAAGATCCTCAACAAAAATCCAAAGAATAAGCCATTACTATTTTATGCAGAGAACTTATAGCTTGTGAATTAATCATGCAAACGTCCTATGCTGGAAAAAGAAAAATACAATGAAATGAAATAAAGACATAATTAAGGATCTTCTTATCCAAAAAGTCAATAAGAGATGGAGTTGTCTGTTCATTTCAGGAATTCAGCAGCTTAACACACACTAACCAGCTCTACAGCCTTAAAACTTGGAGAAGTTGTGACAGTTCAAAGAATAAGTGGAGATTGCTGGTAGCAATGGCTATACTAGGAATGAGGATGGATGGCAGAACCAGCACTATGCCCCTTATAAACGAGCCAGATCACATAAGCATTTTGGGGGGGGGGGAAGAGCCTGAGAAGAAGATTTTGCCTGGATGGCCTTCTCAATGCCTCACTTTCCTATTGCTTGCAAACTTCTCTTGGCTGTAGCTTTCACTATGTTTATAGCTTGAGGGTGTGAAAAAGAATTCTGGAACTCCCTCCCATTGGAGCCAAGTACCTGTACTTCCCCCTCACTGTTGACCTTTCAGTGGGGGCTAAAATTCTTTTTCATTTGATATTTTTCTATCTAGCGGTTCGTGCTTTGGCATCTTTCTCATGTTTCATTGTTGCTGTTTTATGCTGCTACTGTTTCTGGAGGATCTCTTTATCTATTTTAACTAACTGTAGGTATTATTTTTATGTCTTGTATTAAGTTGCAAACCTCCTTGGACACATCATATTTTGTGGGTGGAAAGGTGGCATATAAATCTTAAAATAAAGAAGAAAGAAGTTTTTGATGGTTATTCCCTCCTGTTTCCACAAAGCAGCCTAAGAATAGCATCTTGTCAAACCATTTTGAGTCTTTTTAATATGACATATGCTTTTATGCAACCTCCACTGCCTCCACTGCAACTCCATATATCCAGTTACGAAAAAGGCTACAGGAGTCAACCTCGAGACAAAATATGGAGCCGGAGTCCCTGAGGCAGTTCATGGCTGAACGCAGTCATATTCTGGCAACTCCTGCGACGCCGCTGGAACCAACCGTATTGGCTTCTGCCTTTCCATTGGACCATTTCAGCGACGTGGAGAGGGGAGATTTGCTGCATGGGAAACAGTCTATCCTCCATATCTACTCTACCCAGGCTTTATGCACTGGAGAGGACACTCTGTTCCAGAACCACCATTCAGAGCACAATACCATCATCTCCCGAGACTGAACAATGCCAACAACTATGCTTTTATGAGCTGAGCGGGAAAAGAAGGCTTTTCGTCTTCTCAGACTTTGCAATGTTTTACTTTAAGGATCTGTGTATTGTATCTTAGAAATACTTTGTTGCTGGTCTGAAATATATCATAAAGTATAATTTGTAGATGAGAGTGGAATTGAAATTCAAATTAATAATAATTCGTAAGGATTTGTAAGGCCTGGGTGTGTGGGATAATACTCCTACTTTATCTGATTTACAATAATTGATGATGGCATTCAAATATATGGAAGAATGAACATTATCCTATTGCTAACTCTCTTTCCTCTGTAGGTAATCACAGACCATTTTAGCTTCTTGAAACAGTTGCAACAAACAAGTATACTTACCAATTTTGGGAATCAAGTTGAACTGAAGATATAGAATTTTTAAATCCCTGCACCATTTGTCAATATGTTCCAGTTTCTCTATATTCTGTTGGTGTAAGGAAATTTCTTCCAAGGAAAAGATTTCACAATTGTTGTGCTCTGCCCGTTGTCTAATGAGTTCTTCCGTGACTGAAAGAAATATCAGAGGACATGGACAGATTTCTTTTATAAAGTAAGGTCACATTCATTTCTTCAGAAAATCACCTATGTTTGCACTCTACATTACAACATAACCCCAAATTCTTTGTAACACAAAGGGAGTCTATAACAGTAAGGCACTTCTTAGATATATCAATGCCATTCGGCTGAGGACCATAGTATGAGGGTAGAGGTGATTAACACTTCTACTCTCATACCATGGTCCTGATGGGGCCCAATCCTATCTAACTTTTCAGGGCTGATGTAGCTGCAGTACAGCCCTTACCTTGAGGAGGCCTCTGTACTCTTCACACCCCCCCCCCCACTGCAGGATGCAGTACAAGCCCTGTTGGCATAGCTACATTAGTGCTCGGAAGTTGGATCGGATTGGACACTGGGTCTCCAATACTGATCCTTGCTTCAAAAAGGAAGCTATTATGGGGTGCAAATAGCATCTTCCTTCCTGGGGTGAGCAGCCACTTTGGGTGAGGGCCCAATCAGAACCATGATACGGGGGGGGGGGATGCAAAGAGCAGCTTCCCTCAAGGACCAAACAGCAGCTTTGCATCCCCCCCCCACATGGATAGGGAACATGGTGTGGGGAGAGGGGTTAACCTATGCTTCAATCCCTAATTGGATTAGGCTCTCTCAGCTGTTTAAAAAAATATTTGAAAAAAAACCAGAAATATGACAGAGCATTTCATGTCACTCCTATTTCGCTCCCCCAGAAGTTGATCTCAAAAGAATTCCTGAAGGCAGTAATTTTGAAAACAACTGGTTTGACCTCATTGGAGTATGCAGCTTAGTAGCTCTGAAAGTAGAAAAGTAGGCAGAAAAATAAGAGCAAAGTACCAATGCGATGGACAGACTCTGCTAATGCCTAGATGATCTACATTAGAAAATCTCATCTCCAAAAACCAAATCTCACAGTGGTCCATGAATTACAATACAATCATATTTTGTGTCAAATATATGCATTAAACCCAAGACAGCAACACATTCCAATATTAATACTTTACACAGAATGATTTGGATGGCTGACATTTATTTAAGCTTTGAAATTATGCTGCATAAATGATGTTATGCTTCTTTTATTTGAAAAGCAAAGGCATTCGGAAAACCAAAAACACAACTGTGGATGAGATGGGAAATATTTTGGGCAGCATCTTTGGTTTATTAAACTTGTTTTTATACAAACCCCCGCCTTCCTTGGATCAGAAAAAAGATAAATATGTTAATAAAGATGAAAAACAAGAAATGTAAACAGTTCCTTGGCAGAAAAACTAGGGATTTGCTGTGAGATTTGTACAGACTGCAAAAGCCTTGTATTAATTATTATTATCATCATCATCATCATCATCATATTCACCTTAAGGAATTTTCAGATTGTGTATGAGATGCTATATTTTAGACACAAATTAAGGAAGAGCAGCGAATGCTAGAATGTATATGTGCCAGTTTGAACTGGTTCAAACGATTTCCTCTCCATATGGAAACTACTGTATAGATCTCTGACGGCTGCTAGAAGTATGGTAGATTTGCCTGTTCATAAACTACAATTCCCAGAATTCTTGGGAAAGGAGCCAATAGAAGTCCTCTCTTAGCCTGTAACAGATTTGTTACAAATCATTTGCAACAATGATTTGTTGCACAAGAAATTAAAGATATTTATACAGGTATGCTGTTTTTGAATAAAAAATTTTAGGCACAAATTAAGGAAGAGCACAGGCCAACCCATATTTTGCTGTCTTAAAAGTCAGACCTATCCCTGACTATTTTTGGGGTGCTGATTTTAAAAATGGCATCAGTTTTGTTCTATCATATATAGTTTTGGAGATATGGCATTGCCTAGTTATTAATGGTTCAAGCAGATTCCTCATGAAGATGCTCTGCAGTATCTCCAAAACTAGATACGAAAGGGCAAAACTGATGCCATTTGTAGAATCAGCACCCCAAATTCATATACAACCACCATAAGTTTTGAGAGAACAGTTTTTCTGACCCTCAGTTTCACAGGAGGGCTTTGCACAGCGCTTTGCACAGCAGAAGAAAAGGGTGGCTGGTTCCAAAGAGGCTCACAATCTAGGAAGAAATCCCAGGGACACACCAGCAACAGTCACTGAGAAGGTGCCATGCTGAAATAAATACAGCCAGTTGCTCTCCCTCTGCTAAGTCTAAAGAGAACCAACAATCCCAAAAGTGCCTCTTTTTAGCTACCACTTGTCATTTGTTTTGCAGCATCCAGGTGTGTTCCTCCAAGCTGCCATCAGTGTATTATCCCAGCACTTAAAATTGCAAGACCTGATCCAGGGGATCCAGCCTTACATTGCAATTCCCTGCTGTTTTGCCTACTGTCAAGCAATGCATCCTGCAGCCTTCAGGTAAGGGAACAAAGATTGCCTTACCCTATGGGGGATGGCCTCCATGATTGCCCTCCACCCAGTGGCATAGAGGGGTGCAAAGCACTAAGTTTTGCAGGGAGCCTCAACACTGCATGCAAGTGGCCCCTCCCCCTCAGAGGGAGCCATTCCACACAGGGGGACCAAAACAGAGATGAATGCCACAGTAGACCCAGGAAAGAGGCGAATGCCTCTATTTTGCTCCCCCTACCCGGAATGACTCTGAAGGGGAGGGGGAGAGACCGCTTACACACCATGGTGAGGCTGCCCACAGAACTTAGTGCTTTGCCCCCCCTTTAAGCTATGTCACTGGGTGGGGGCAACCATGGAGACCTCCCCAAGGTAAGGGAACCTTTTTTCCCTTACCTCTGGGTTGCATTGATGTTGGAAAGTCGGATAAGGCTGGGCCCTGAGGCACCCAGCCCAGTTGGCCACCTGAGTGAGCCGGATCCACCTGCCACAGCAACAGACACACTTACCTATTGGAAAGTCAGTCCCATTTCAGATATCTGATACCTGGTATCTGATATCTGATACCATCTGAGGTACCGTGAGTGTGCCTGGTGGTGTGGCAAGTGGATCCGGCTCACTCAGGTGGCCTACTGGGCTGGGTGCCTCAGGGCCCAACCTTATATAGATATAGATATATACACATATAAATACATATACATATATGCTACCCACGTGAGTGTGTGTGTATATATAATTCTCAGGTATATATTGTTACCCAGGTAAACAAAGACTTTGGGAGGAAAGACTTTGCCCCCTACTCACTCCGCACCATGACTGCCCCTTCAAGCCTTTCCCACCCTGTTTTGCCCCCGCTGCCTGGAATGGCTCTGAAGGGGCAGGAACACTTGCATACCAAGGTGAGGCTCCCTGCAGAACTTAGTGCTTTGCCCCCCTAGCTATGCCACTGGGTGGGGGCAATCATGGAGCCCCCCCCCCAAGATAAGGGGGCCTTTGTTCCCTAACCTCAAAGCTTCATCGGTGTCAGAAAGTCGGACCGGGCTCAGCCCTGAGGCACCAGCCCAGTTGGCCACCTGGATGAGCCGGGTCAGCCTGCCACAGGAACAGCCTGAGAGCCCAATGCTGGGCATGTCTACTAAGAAGTAAGTCCCATGCTGGCCAATGGGGCTGACTCCCAGGAAAGTGTGACTAGGGTGGCAGCCTCAGAGCCCCCATCCTGTGCGTGTCTACTCAGAAGCAAGCCCCAGTGCAGCCAATGGGGCTTACTCCCAGGAAAGCATGACCCAAAGACCCCCCCCCAAGAAAGAGGGAGGGAAAAGCCCCCCCGCCCAGACACTCACCCCGCACCATGATTGCCCCTTCCAGCCCTTCCCAGGGACCATTAACGGACGCCGCCGTCGCCAAGGCAACGGGGGCGGGGCCCGGCGTTCCAGAGGAGGGAGGGTTCTAGAGGTAAGCGAGAGTCAGGCAGGCAGCGACTGCCGGCGCCGGATTGGCAGCCTCTGCGAGCTGCGATTCCCCCGGTGGCCGAGGGGCGTCGCTAGAGAGGCCATTGCATTGGAAAGGCTCTGCACTCAGCGCCTTGTGCTCCCCCCCCCCCCGACTGCATCACTTTGCATTGGGAAGGAGGCTGAAGGGCCAGCTCGGTTTCATTCTGCAGGCGAGAATGAGGGTGCTCTGGACCCCACTTCCCTTGGAGGAGGGCTGCAGAGCGTTCCCCCCAGTGCTTCTGTTTCCCTCCACTCGGGGTAGGAGTTGTGCAGAGGGAGCCTTTCCCAAGGCAAAAGCATGAGGGGCACACAGGGATGCAGGGGGTGAATGGGGGGTACTCTTCTCCCTCTCACCCAGCACCTGAACCAGGGGACAGCCACTGACAGCGAGTGTCTGTGGAACTGCCTGCCACAGGATATGCTCTTTACAATCTCACATGACACCAGAACCAGGAACATCCTCTAAAATTCTGTCTCTGTGGAACTCCCTGCCACAGGATAGGGTAATAGAGTGGACGGGGGGGTGCGCTTCTGCCTCTCACCCAGCACCAGAACCAGGGACATCCTCTAAAATTGTTCCTCTGTGGAACTCTCTGCCACAGGTAATGGTAACAGATAGAGTGGATGGGGGGATGCTCTTCTCCCTGTCACACAACACCAGAACCAGAGACATGTTCTAAAATTGTGTTTCTGTGGAACTCCCTGCCACAGGATATGGTGATAGAGCGGATGGAGGGATGCTGTTCTCCCTCTCACCCAACACCAGAACCAGAGGATGGTCACTCAAATTGAGTGTCTGTGGAACTCCTTGCCACAGGATATGGTGATAAAGTGGGTAGAGATATGCTCTTTTCCCTCTCATACAACACCGCAACCAGGGGACAGCCACTAACTGTGAGTGTCTGTGGAACTCCTTGCCACAGGATATGGTGATAGAGTGGGTAGAGATATGCTCTTTTCCCTCTCACACAACACCAGAACCAGGGGACATCCTCTGTGGAACGCCTTGCCACAGGATATGGTGATAGAGTGGATAAGGAGAGATGCTCTTCTCCCTCCCTTACAACACCAGAACCAGGGGACAGCCAGTAACAGTGAGTGTTGGGAGAGCTAGGACAGACAAAAGAAAACACTTCTTTACCCAGAGTGTTGTAAGTCTCTGGAACCCCTTTGCCACCCGATGTGGACATGCAGTCAGGCCAAAAGTGGATTGGACAGATTAAAGTCTATCATGGTTTACAAGCCATGATGTGTATGTGCAACCTCCTGGTTTTACAAGGAGGTTGCACATACCTCAGAATGTCAGATGAAGTGGAGGGCACCAAGATGCAGGTCTCTTGTTGTCTGGTGTGCTCCCTGAGACATCTGGTGGGCCACCGTGACATACAGGAGGCTGGACTAGATGGGCCTGATCCAGCGGGGCTCTTCTTATGCTCTTTTGTGGAGGGGGCACGCCCCAAGTGAAAAGCATGTGCAAGTACATTTTCTGAACCGGAAAAATGTACAGGGAGAGAGCACTTCCCTTTCTCCTTTCTTCTCCTGCAGCATTTCCCAAAGAAAGGCAGAGACCCTCTCCTCTGCACTTGTAACTAGTTAATCTCACTCTTGCTTGTATTTATTAGAGAAGAACACATTGCATTGGGTGGGGTGTTTATGGGGAGCTTAGTCCAGCCTGAGGGATCCATTGGGACAGCCAGTGTCAGAAGGGAGGATGAAAGCTTTTCCCTCACTGCAGTTTCAATAGGATGAAACAGCAGAAACAGAGGAAAGGAATTTTAACAGGGGGTACAAAGTTTTCTTTCAGCCCCTTCCCTTCTCCATTGGATCATCATTTCATACAATCACTGGATCATGACAAATTACAAAATTGTATAGAACTATGTAGGCTAACGCAAAATGAGAAAGCTAGTCTTGACACAGTATATGCAAACATTTTCTGAGATCCCAGGGAATTTCTGGCTCTCTTCCCTTGGATCTCAAGCCCCCTTTTTGATCCTGAGCCTGGGTACTACACCCCCTCATGGCCCTTAGCAGAGGAGCCTTTGGTCTGATGATTGGGTGTTTGTATTTGCTCTCCCATGATCTAGTTTATTTATTATTATATTTTATTGCCTTGGAATTTATTGGTCATTGTGTCCTGAGTTTAATTTGTTTTGGGACTGGTTTTATTCTCGTGTAATCCATTTTGACTGATCCAGTTACTGAAACAGAAATGTGGGTCTGTGAATGATCTTGGAAATAAGTCATAACTTCTGATCCCAGCCTGTGAGATGAAGGGGAAAGTGGGAGATAACAGAAATCATTGTTTTCCTGACACCACCTCTGTGCACAAAGGAGGGCTGGTCTTTTCAAGTGCCCCTTGTAGGAAAAATGAACACATTCAGTTGTAATACGGCACCATCTGGTGGCTTGGTCCTGGCAATAAAAAGGAAATTGGTCAAATGCAACCCTTTTCCTCTAAATGGTTTATTTTTTGTTGTTGTGGGTTCTTGCTTCCTTCCTGTAGCCTGCCACAGTGCACAAAAGACAAGGACACTGTTCCACCAGTTATTACACAAGTGTACCACATTTATTGTCATAAAACATAATCTATTCTTAGGTATATTTGAGGTCCTGAATCCAAAAATGGTATCAGATTTGCCTGGTTGTCTCTAGTTTAGGGGGGTATGGCATAGCCACCTTATACACTGCTTCAAGCAACTTCCTTGTGAGGAAGCTGAAGCCAAGTCTTTCTCATGAGGAAGCTGCTTGAATCAGCATATAAGGTGGTTATGCCATACCCCCCTAAACTAGAGACAACCAGGCAAAACCAATGCCATTTTTGGATTCTGCACCCCCAAAATATCCTAAATTTGTTCAAACATCCTTAGCAAAAACTTAGTGCTTTGCTCTAGCTACACCACAGTTCCCAACAACTCCCAACAATTCAGAATAGCAAATATCTCCACAACCTGAAAAAAATGCTTGTGCTTTATTCATGTTATAAATGGATACCTTTATTGTAAAAAAGGTGCTACAAACACAGTACAGTACAGGTGTATGCCAAGCTTTTAGGGTTAGGCTTCTTTATGTTACGTGCTGGTTAAACTCAGCAAAGTGCTCTTAGAATAGCTTATTACAGTGTTCCACAGCTATGCAAGATGATGCTTGTATGCAAATAAGACAAACCCCAAGAAATTTGCAGTTCAGAGATTTACTCTGGCAAAGTCAGACAGAGAGCTCGGTATCACTTATGCTGATGTTTTATTTATATTATGTCCTTATTCCAAGTAACTCTGTGCCAAGTATTCAGAGTGATGCTTTATCCTCACAACAACCTTGTGAGGTAGGTTTACCCTGAGAGATGGTGATTTGTCCAATAACTGAATGGGAACCTGATTTTTTTGCTTCTAAAGGAAATGTCCAGTCTAATCCTGTGCTCTCATAATATTCATCTCTCTATGTATTTATCCTGCCCTTTGACAGTGATGGGGACCATGGCAAGGTGATCAAGACAAGGCCACTGAGGTCAGGGGAGGGGATCTGACAGCTGTTGGTTTCTGACAAGGCCCAGTCCTCCTCAGGAGCCAGGATAGGCATCAGCAGAGGGAATCCCCAGGGTGCTGGGCCCTTGGCACAAGGATACCTTTGATGGACACTGCCTTTGGATAAGCTAGTGGTGAAGGCCTGATACCAGCCCCTCTTTGTGCATTTGCAGGGTGAGCACTCTGTGTGCATGCACGCCCTGCCCACTTCCTGGACCACTAAGCATTTTTGCTTAATCACATAGGGGGATGACCATTTAAATGAACATGGGAGAGGTCATTTGTCCAGTCAGTGCTGTCCATAAAAAGACTCAGCATGCCTGGGAGTAAGAAGAGCATGCACTTTCACAGTACTTTCCCAATGAAAATTTGCAAAGATGGGCTGTTCAATATGTATCATCCGAAGCAGCCATTGTGAATAAAGGTGGCAATCCTACACACAAGGGCAGCCCAATCCTGAGCTGCCCGGAGCGCCCAGGCTTGGCGGCACCGAGCAGGGCTGCCACTGAATCCTGTGCCTCCCGTGCTACCGCAGGAGGCGCCTCAGGAGAAGGGGACGTTTGTCCCCTTTCCCCGAGTAAGGTAAGCAGCTCTGGAATGGGGCTACTCACTTTACCACTGACCAAAAGGTCGGTGGTAAGGAAAAGGTGCTTGTGTAGGGCGCACAGCCCTCCACCAGTGCCCTGGATCCTGCAGAGCAGTTCTGTGGATCCTCCTCCTGCCCATCCCCCGGCACGCCTCTCTCCGCCCCCCGCCAGCCTCCCCCCTCCCTGGATCGCTTTCTCCCCACCCCTGTCCATGCCCCACCTCCCGTTCCACTGCTCTGCAGTCCGGGAAACCACCGAGCCGTGGAACCTGGGCGACCGCCCTGTGCTAGCCCAGCACCGGCCAGCGCTGGGCTGGCACTGGCGGGAGCCCGGCGGTGAGCCCCGCAAACCTGCCTTGCGTGTGCACGGATTCATGGGTTTGGACTCTAACTGCCCAATCCTATCCACACTTTCCTGGGAGTAAGCATCATCGACACTAATGAGACTTACTTCTGAGTAGACCCAATCTGAGTAGATTGGGCTGTAACTTGGGTATAAGCCTCTCCACTGAACATGGTGAGTCCATATAGGTATATATATAACATGCTGAACTCTCATGCTTTAGCTCAGTGTTTTTCAAACTATGGGCTGGGGCCCACTAGGTGGGTCCCCATTCATTTCAGTGTGTATTTTATTTTTAATTATATTAGACTTGAAGCTACCATGGATTGTGACTGCATTTGGGAAAATGTGAACAGGCTACTATGCATATGCTTTTAACAATGATAGTCAGTGGGGCTTACTCCTGGGTAAGTGTGGATAGGATTGCAGCCTTTTAGATGTTTGAGGAATTTTTTAAAAAACAGATCAGCAACTGCTTGGGAGGGTTAGGTTCTTCTTTATTTTAAATAAATTCTTAAACATGTATTTATTGTAAACTTTTAATTTACTCTCTCTCATCTGATCTTGGAAGCTAAGCAGGGTCAGGCCTGGTTAGTACTTGGATGGGAGACTGCCTGCGAATACCAGGTGCTGTAGGCTTATACCATAGTCTTTCGAGACTGAAGGTTGCCAACCGTTTACCAATTTACTCTCTTACTTAATTTAATTAATTAAATTTGATTTTTGCCTCATGGGGGTGTTAAAAATTTTTCTGCTTGACGATGTCACTTACGGCCTTGACATCATTTCCAGGTCATTGACATCACTTCTGGTGGGTGCCAACAGATTGTCATTGTCATTCTAAAAAGCAGGTCCCAGTGCTAAAAGGTTTGAAAATCACTGCATTAGATGGACGGGCAGTAGTTTTCCAACTGTATTCTAGGGAATCTTAGGCTTTCTTAGAAAACACTGTTGGGGGGGGGGGCTCTTCAAGGAGGAGATCAATAATAGTGGGCAAATATTCCAGAAAAGAATTATTCATGACTACTGTTTTCCCCTGTAATGCAGAAACAGAACAGAGGGGGTGTATTCATGGCAGAGAAGTCTACAAATGGCTGTTAGTCATGATGGCTTCATGGCACTGACATGTTCAAAGGCTGTACAGTACTGACACTGAATATCATTTGCTGGGGAACAACAGTGGGAGAGAACAGTTTCTTTTGTGAGCTTCTGAGAGGGATCGGTTTGGCCACAGTGTTTCAGTTGGATTCACTGGGCAGTAGGCACACACTTCTAGAGAGCGAAATTAGTCTACAAGCAGCATCCATCCCTTGTGAAACTTGGTCCTTTTAGGAACTACAACAGCTGAGAGGAGGAGGTCCACTCAAGGATATGATTTGTACTCCGTACCAGTCCTGCCCACCTGCCCCATCGTCCTGCAAATTATCATTTTGATGCGATGTCAGAAGAACCTGAAGGGGTTTAACAGCATTCCATGTCGCTCTGACTTCTCAGATACTCCTTAAAGGCATGTGATTTAAAAAAGCAAGTTTACAGATGTTCCTACAGACACTCATACATGTATCTCAGAAGTAATGCTGAACCGATGAGGACAGTTCTATAGTGGACAGAAGATGGCATCAAGAGGTGGCTAGTGCAAAAGTGCCAGCAGACCTGCTTCAAAAAAGGAAAAGTGAAATTATGGCACTTAAAATCACCTAAGTACTAATCTTTTTCAACAGAGCATACTTCAGGACCAAAAAACAGGAAGTAACACATTTGTTAAGATACAACAGTATCCAATTTCCCTAAAGCAATGGCTCATACGTAGAGGTGTTTGTTTCCAGTGAGTAAGATAGCATTACAGCCTTATTGAACCCAATGGGCTTACTTCTAAGTAAGGTAAATAACACCATTTTCAAACACCTCAACTCAAACTGTTGAGAGTGTTTTATCTTTAAAAAAAAGGGTGTAGTAGGGTAAAGTTGCATGCATTTATGTAGTTTGGCCCTCAAATAGAGCTAGCATCTCAGGACAGTTTTAACTGAGGGCCAAACTACATAAATTTTAAAGATTTATACCCACCTTTTGGCAAAAATGATTCCCACCATGAGACAATCTCCTACAACTCTTGATTCACAGAACACATGCAACTGATTTTCCCCAACAAGAGCTGCTTTGTCAAGGGTTATTTTGTTGCAAAGCAAGCTTACCTTACTTAAAAGAGCCATAAAATATCACCTGTGTTGAACAAAATGAAGTTATACCTTTAGTATCTTAAGTAACGGATTTACCCAAGATGAAGAAAGAAAGAAAAAAGCAGGTCACCCATGAATATTTAGATCCTGGCTGCACAATTTGCCTGATTTCATTTCCTCTCTCAGTTTCTACCTGCATCATATTTTATAACTGATTTGGCCGTAATAATATTGAATATTGCTCATTTTTAGGTTCATCAGGATCCTTTGAACGACTGTGTGAGGGAGAGTGAGCATAAGAAAAAGTTTTTGCTTACAGATTAATATGATCAACAACAAGGAGCTCAGCAGAGTGGTGAGGAGTCCATCCAGAAAGAATCTGAAACCACAAAAATCATTCCCATTTACTGAAGGTCAAGCCTATGCAAGCTATTCAATTCCAGTTGACACCAGCTGCAACTCACATGGAACCTGCGTTATATTCAAACAATACACATGTGCTCTACATGTCCTTGCTATTTTTCCTAACATGCTGGAGGTCCGCTGTGACCTCTCCCAGAGTAGTGAGGTCTCTTTGATACAGCTGCTCGTATCAAATTGAAGAGTGACAAGATACCTCAATCCTGTCTCCCCAACCCCTGACCCCAGCTCTGGCCCAAATTCCCCCCCCCCTTTTTTGGTTCCCAAGTAGGAACGCAGAGGGCAGGAGGTAATGTTGATCACAAAAACGGCCTGAGGAATCGTTAGACCAGCAATTTTCAACCTTTTTCATCTCATGGCACATTGACAAGGCACTAAAATTGTCAAGGTACACCATCAGGTTTTTAACAATTAACAAGGCACGCTATGCTGCCAGTGGGGTTCACATCCCCCCTTGGCCCTATTAATAAATTACCTTCCTCCAAATTCCTGTGGCACACCTGCGGACCACTCACGGCACACCAATGTGCACAGTGGTTGAAAATGGCTGGATTAGACACTCCCTTCTCCCAACACCATGGCTGTGATCAATTTTATAGTCCCTGTTAGCAATTTTATAGTCCCTATAGGCTACATTTTGGTTTATTTTTGTTAAAACCTAAGTTTTGCTATATAAATCTGATTTGGTTTTGGTGTGTGGCTGTTTAATTTTTACAAAACCTTTCTTAGCAGCTTTGAGTTATTTGTTAATAAAAGATAAAGATACACATTTTTAAAATATCAATAATATCACAAGTTTGAATTACAATGTGCCATGAAGCCAGCACGGAGGGTTTGCTGGTAATTCAAAACCATTCCGGGGGCAAATGGCTAGTCACCTGTCAAGGATTGTGCTGTATGTCAGATTTGCAAATTTTTAAATGTTTTAAATAATAATAATAACTTTGTTACCCCACCTTTCTCCTGGAAGGGACTCAAGGCAGTTTTATATTAAAGCATCATTAAATCATCATCTTCACTTCACAACCTTTATTGGCATATAACAAATAAACAAAATAAAACAAAACAAAATTATAACAATCACTAAAAGGATAAACATAATGAGGCAGGGAGGAGGGAAATAATCCAAAAATAGAAGAGGAAGAAAGAAAAAGTAAAAGGAAATTTTTTAGGAAGGGGGGGATATTTTAATAATTTGGGATAAAAAACTAGCAACTGCTATAGTAATGTTTGCTTGATTATCACTAAGCAGAACGAAAAGGGGATCAATAAATGGACCGGCAGGATGGCGTAAAAAGGGCTCCAACATCATTAAATCAAAAGTTATTAAACTTACCTTGCAAACAGAGAAATGATGAAACATGCAGACAGCATGACCATTTGAGAAAGGTTATTTTTCACTGGAAAAGTTTCTAACATAAACAGAACAAAGTTATTGTTAATATACATGGAAAAATCATACTTTCCTACCAATGTCTCTGTTTTGAAACGGTACATTTGCCTATTTAACATATGAATGCTGAGCTACTAAATAATGACTTTCCAGTAGTCATGTTAGGGTCCAATCCTGAACCTGGTTAGTGCCGGTGCTGAGCCCTAGCACTGGTGCTGGGTGCAGTAAATGCCGTAAAGCACATAAAATCCGGGGTAGGAGGGTGCAGGATTGGCAGAACTCAGCTTCACCGGATCCTGAATCTCTCAACTCTGTACCAGCAAAATAACCAGCAGAGACTTGAGAAGCCCCATTTGGGGCTCTCCCCAGGGGGAGAGAAGGGGGAAAGGAGACGGTTGGTTGCTTCCCTGCGCCCATTGGATACAGCAGTAGCCACTTTGGCACCACTACTCCAGCGGGCGCCGGGAAGCTCAGAACTAGGCTGTTAGTCTGTTGCAGCAAAACCAACAAAGACAGTTGTAGCACCCTAAAGACTAACCCATTTGTTTCAGGATCAGCTTTGGAAGACTGCTCTCATCCTCCCTGCCTCGCTCCACGCCCTCACCTACCTCTCTGCTGCCTGGCAGTCAATCATTCACTCATTGACATGTTTCTTGCCCCTAGGACAGTGGTTCCCAAACTGAGTGCCGAAGTGCCCTCAGGCCCCATGATGAACTCATGGGGGCACTGCGAGATGTCTCCAGTGGCCTCTTCTTCTGCTCTCCTGGGTGCTGCTGTCTTGGATCTCACAAAATCTCACGCGAATCGGGCAAGATCGCGTACAATCCAAGATGGCAGTGCTCAGGAGAGCTGGGAAGAAGAGGCTTTGGACTATATTACCCGGGAAAGTTTGGGAACTGCTGCCCTTGGAGATTGAATTCAGCTAAAGAACTGCTTTGCACCATCTTGTTTTTAACATGATTATAGCAGTGACTATTGCGTGATGGCTTGGTTGTGCATTTGGGAAGGGGAAGAACTGGTTCAGGGAGATGGTTTGGAGTGATGAGGTAGTGGATGTGGAAATGGTTAAACAATCCCCCCCCATGCCGCCCACTTCTTCTCCACTTCATCTTGCTCCTCTACAAGCTATATTGTCTGAGGAAAAGTAAAGCTTTCCCCATAAACCCCCTGCAAATAATAATTGGGGCAGTGCATTGTTAATCCAGCAGACTGCATGTTCATTCATCCAGCCATCTCAACTGGCAATGCAGAAAGTTTCTAATGCAGGCAAGGCTGAGGAGGAATGAACAGTGAAGCAACACAGTCATATCATTGAGGTGACGCCATCTAGGACTCTAAAGCATTGATGCTGGCCAAGAGGGGAATTAGGTCATCAACTGATCTAATCTCCCTGTTGTTGTTGTTCTTTTCAACCCTACCAAGGACAAGTGTTGCTTCAACCCTACCAGAGGTGTTAGAAAAGCATTTATCTTACTAGTGTTAGTATTGTTTTGAATCTTATTTCTGTATTTTTTTTTTCCCCAAACAGCCTTCAGGACTTTTTTTTTTTTTTTGCTTGCTATAAAATTCTTCCATAAACAGTTTTCTTCTGAAATCTATCAGAAAACATGTGAAACAAACTGTAGCACACAGAAGGTCCTGAAAAAATATTCCGGCACTCATTCTAGAGCCAGTGGCATAGCTAGAGGGGTGCAAAGCAATACATTTTGCAGGGAGCCTCACCACAGCATGCAAGCAGTCCCTCCCCCTCCCCTTCAGAGCCATTCCAATCAGGGGAGCAAAACAGGCATTTTGCTCCCCTGTCCAGAATGGCTCCCTGCAAAACTTAGTGCTTTGCACCCCCTTCTAGCTTTGCCACTGGGCTGGAACTAATAAACTGGTTCTAATAAACAAATAACTGGTTCTAAAAAACATTCAGGGTAACAATTGTTGGCCAAAATGTTCAGGGGCATTTCAAAATTCAACATCCATTTTCCTTGAAATGATAGGCTAGTTATGTAGGATTAGGTTTTTCCCAGTCATTAAAGTTCAGATTCAAGGCAGAGCATGAAGGCCAATTCACCATGGTTTACCATCCTGAGAATGCACTACTATACCATATGCACTACATTACCATAACTTTACACCATGGTTTACCATCCTGAGAATGTGCTATGGTAGGCATTGAGCTTGCACATTCACACATCTTTTCCCTGTTTGATATCCTGGTTTGTTGGCTAACTCTGGTTTGTGTAAACCATATTTTCCTCATATTTGGATGAAGCAGGAAGTTCTAGTTTGGAACACAAGTGGAAATGGAAGCTTTGAATGTCCTTTCTTTGCTCATGAGGGAGAGGGAGAGAAGGGGAGGGGTAACATGCAATCCCAAGATTCTCTGCAGCTTATTCTGGGCTGCAGGAGGCTTCCATCCAAGGACTGATAGAACCTTGCTGGCATGCTGAACAGTATGAGAACATACCTTTAATAAGCAAGTAAAGATATATTATTTCCTGTAATTAGGAAAATAATTTAACTCACTTGATGACGCCAGAGATTTTTCATGGAAGTACTCTTGTTCTGCCAAGAGAAAGGGGAAAGGAGCTGAACGCATCTATTGTCCTGATTTTATGAAAATTACATCTGTTAAAGAAGTAGGTTTGTTGCGTGCTAAATTATATATTTCTGCTGTTTGGGTTGTGCATTCCAAAGAAACACCAATGGTGTCTGTAAAAAAAATGTATAAAACTTGTACTTGTATCCAGTACTTGTATCCAGTACCGTACTTCAAAAGTCTATAAATATATTAGCCAAGGATGACACAAAAATGTTAACTGATAACAATGGACTGTAGATGTTTACACAGGAAAGCTTTTGCAAATTATGCTGATAGTTAAAATTAAAACAGCTTTCAGAGATTGATACAGAGGAAACTGCTGAACAAATACTGTAAAAACTTTTAAAATGTTTTAATGCACAAGATCCCTCAAGGAGCTAGGTTGTGGTGTCAACAGTGGCGCTTGCTCTGGCAGGTGTGAGAAGCATGGTGTTAACACCAGAGCATTAGACAGCAGTGAGTGTACTGCAAAACTGCAGCCACTTGGAGACAGCAGGGCTTTTGGGGATAAAAGCAGCATCTGGAGAAAGGAGAGTGTGCGAGTGTAAAAGGAAGGAGTTTGGAGGAAAGAGGACTGACCAATGGGTTGGCTTGCTGACCGACCGGAGACTGGAGAAACAGATACTGCTGGAGACTGGTATGTGGCTGCCATGGCCAAGAGCTACTGAGACCCAATGTGTTGTTGCAGCTGGAGAGGGAAGGAGTATCTACTGGTTACCTTCCAACTGGTGCTGGGGTTCAATAGTAGTTTTGTGCACCGCTATAGCTAGCTGTGTTTGAGCCAGGGGGACTTAATTAGCTCAAAGTGGGCATAAGTCCTCTAGACCCAGTTTGGAAAGGGAATTTGGCAAAACTTTGTCTGGATGTATTATATAAGTGGTTCTTAATCTGTGATTCAGAATTCTGTGAAAGCTTATCAGGAATTCTTCAGTGACATGAAGAAAGAGCCCATCTGCTTCATGCAGTGCTGGGCTTTCCCTCATTGGAGATTTTCAAGCAGAGTCTGGATGGCCATCTGTTCGGGATGCTGAAATTGCTTGCGCTGAGGAGGTGACTGGGCTAGATGAGCTGAAGTTACTCCCAACTTCTATGATCAGAAATGGCCACAGCCAGGATGTGACCACTGGTGAGACACTCTACTTTCAGAGGAGGGATCTGAGAACACACAGGGAAGAGTGGTGCCAGATTCATCCCCAGAAAAATCATACCAGAAGTTAGGCCCCCCCCCCCCGGTGACTGCAATGCCTTCACTGATGCAATCTAAAGAGATAGCCTGTCCCTCTCTTATAACTGAAGACTCTTCAGATCTCCTTCGCAAGACAAAAAGCTCCCCAGCTCTCTGAGATATCATGTCTGAGAAACAGGACATGGCCCCTTTAAACACCAACCATCCAACCATGTCTTCAAATGCAGAAAAGGTGGAAATGCCAATGGGACAATAGAATTATTTTAGACCTTTGGTTAGCTCCAGATTATTGCTTGTGGCTCATGGGTGCCTTGTATCTGCATGCATTCTTTTTTTAGCTTCTAGAGCTAGAAGCACTAGAGCAGTGTTTCTCAAACTGTGGGTCGGGACCCACTAGGTGGGTTGCGAACCAATTTCAGGTGGGTCCCCATTCATTTCAATATTATATTTTTAACATATTAGACTTGATGCTACCCTGGTAAGTGACTGCATTTGAGGAAATGTAACATAGCTGTATGTTTAACAGGCTGCTATGAAGATGCTTTTAACAATAGTTAATGGGACTTACTCCTGGGTAAACGTGGGTAGAATTGCAGTCTAGGAGTGTTAAAAATTTTCTTGTTTGATGATGTCACTTCCAGTCATGACATCACTTCTAGTGGGTCCTGAAAGATTCTCATTCTAAAAAGTGGGTCTTGGCACTAAAGGAGTGAGAACCACTGCACTAGAGAGTGGTTTTGTTTTTTTTTTGTTTGTTTTCTAAAGCTTCCAGCACACTCAGGTCACATTCTTTTTTTAGATTCTAGTGTGCTAGCCATGCTAGAAATTTTCCTAGCGAACTCGGAGCTAGAAAAGATGACTGCCACCATGCTTATGTCACTTCCGCCTATTTTCACTCAAAATGAATGCAGGAACCTGTCGGAAACATGGTGGCCTCCACAGTGCCACCACAGAGTGTATGGTGACAACATGGCAACACCCATACAATTGATTTCAGTGAGGGGACAACAGTTTGTGGTTTTTAAAATAACCGCGTTGCAACCTGCTAGAAATGTCACTTGTTGATTTTTTCAAGTTAAAAAAAAGAACACAGTTTTAAGCTTGAATCTACCCAGCTCCATGGTGAGCTGTCCATGGTCCTATTTCTCTACCTGGACTCCTGCTAAGGCTCCACGGTCTCCCTGTGGGCCACAACATGGTTTAAAAAAAAATTATTGTTGGTGGGCATCATCCCTATGAGGCAGTGCTCCAAACTCCACTCAGCTGACCCACTCAGCTCTGCCCATCCAAGACTTTCCTTAGCTGGAGGTGGATATTCAAGATTGCTATGACTTACATAACATTTAACTGCCTTTAGGTACCCTGACCGTGAGCACAGCAAAGTGCTTTAAGGGGATTAGGGGTAATATAAGGATGTTATTAATTCAAGAAGGTATTAATTCTAGTTTCTTAATTTAAAAAAATAATTGTTCTTATTCAGGCCATAGGTTTCCAATGTTATCAGTTCACAGACACTTGAGCTTGGCAACAAGAGGAGGAAAATTTCTGTTAGTTATGAGGAAATCGCTGATTCTCTGTTAGTTCTAAAGCGCCACCAGGCAATGAGATTGGTAATGCCTCTGTGATCAGTAGTGCCATAAACAAGTCCTTGAAAGCAGTGTTCTCCTCTACTAATATTCCCCTACAGTAGTGGTTCCCAAATGTTTTTGACTGGTGGGTCCCTTGACCTACTGGGGATGGCTCCCCATTAGGGCTACAATCCTATACATTGTATAGGGTGACAGGTTTTTTATGAGGGTTCCATGGCTCTCCTGACTGGTTTCTGTGGCTCCCCAGTGAGCCACAGTTTGGGAACCAATGCCCTATAGCCACTGAGAATCACTGGGTACATAAAGGGGCATTGTGGGGGAACTATCAGTTCACATGCAGGTATATGGGGCCTAACAGGTCTGGATGGTACCCTGCATGAACTCAGTGTTCATACTAGAATATGTCCCAGAATCCTCTGCAGCACACAGATTGGCAAATATTACTCCTCTGAGAAGTTGACATGGAAAGACTTCTTGAAGCTAGAAAACTTGACTGATATAGGTTCCTTATATCTTGTTTACATCCTTGGCTCCTATCATATTCCTATAAATATGGTCAGCTGTTGGCAGCGGCATAACTAGGGCAGAGGCTGTGGGGTGCCTGCCACAGGTGCTACACCAAGGGGGGGCATATGACTGCCCCTCAGGCTTCACCCTAGTTACAGAAGAGGCACTGGAGGCTTGCACAGAAGACAGAATAGGGGCACAAAGCCATCGCTGCAAGCACCACCTCCTCTGGGAAGCACTCAGAAGTGACTGATGTCAGGCTTTGGGGCAGTGCATTGCTCCTCTGCTTGTAGGCCTTACTTTTACAGAAGCAAATCCTATTATACCAGCAGTACAATGAAGTAAAGTTACTGCTCACCATTGCCATAGTACTGACTGGCATCCACCTTACTGCCACCTTCAAGCCAGGCATCCTCTCCATGCAGTGACTCTATATCATTACAAGCAGTGCTGTTCAGCCACAAATTCGAGGCACTAACATTGAACAGCCCAACAAGGGACCGGCGGATTTTCTTTCTCCTCCTGAATATTCTGGTGGTGTAAAAAGAGAAAAATAAAAGAGAACACCATAAAAGTGGCCTTTAATGGTCAAGATATACAGCTTGTTTACTGCTTAACAGCCTGATCCTATCCCCTGCTTCTCCATAGCAGGCAGTCATACCAACAGAGAAGTGACCAACAACAGGTATGTAAAAAAACCTTTTACTTATTCCTTGGCAGTATCAGAGGCAAAAAGCTAAAACATCTTGCTCAGGACTACATGAACAGCACTTCTAGCCCAAGCCTATGCATGTCTACTCAGAAGTAAGTCCCATTATAGTCAATGGGTCTTACTCCTAGGTAAGTGTGGATAGGATTGCAGCCTTAGGGCACAATCCTAACCCCTTATGTCTGTGCTTTCCAATACTGACATAAGGGCAATGCGGCTCTGAAGTAAGGGAACAAACATTCCCTTACTTTGAGGAGGCCTCCATGAGTGACACCCAACTGCAGGATGCGGCACATGTCCCATTGGCATGGGAAAGCACTGGAAAGCACTGGAAAGCACTGACTGAAGGGGTTAGGACTGCACCCTTAATCTTCTTATAGTTAGGAAGAATGAATGGAAATTGAAAGCGCGTGTGAATATGTGGCTACAACCACAGACGTAGCTCAAAACATGTTGGAGGCAGAAGCTATGAAGGACCAGGGACAACAGGGAGGCGGCGTCCCTTGTCTTTCAAGGAGAACGTCACAGCAAGTGGAAGCCAAGGCTAGCCCAATCTTTAGACAGAGAAGAAGCAGCTGCAAAATACTTGCTTTTCTCACCCTGGCCAAAAACACCTCAGCTTCAACTGCTAGTTGCCCTGGGACTGCTGTAGTGAGGAGAGAAGATTATTCTGGTCTCTGCTATCAGTCACAAGGTTCATGGGTATACGTGAGATTTCCTTGTTGCTTTTTTTTGTATTATAGCAATCTGTTATAAACCACCTTTTAGGATGATGCCATAGCTCAGTGGCACAGCAAATGCTTTGCATGCAGAAGGTCCCAGGTTCGGTGTCTAATATCTCCAGGTTGGCCAAAGTCCAGAACAGACTTTCCTAGTCGGTGTACATATTTCTAAGTTAGAGGGACTAATGCTCTGACTCAGTACACAACAGTTTCACATCGATTTTGGGGATCATTGGATTGAGAGTTGTAGATCTCCAGAACAGATTAATTAAAAAGGAGCATAAAAGTAACTGTACAAAATGTAGGAGGAGTATTCATGCAAAAAATAAACCATATTCAAGCGCCTGCACTTACTTTACTGATTTTTCTTTATAGGTAATACTTGTCTGTGATGGGCTCAGTGTGATGTTGCCATCTTCATCAGACAGAAAACTGTCCTCTGTGAATGTGTAGTAGCCATTAGTGAGAAGCCGAGGGCTCCGACGGCATGCGATGACACAGTCTGTCCAGGGGTCGATGGAACAAAGTTTGTAGGAGCCCTTGTGATCCAGGAAGGCATCTGTGTAACTGAAATGACCAGAAACAAAATATTGTTCTTCACATATAAGAGCATAAGAAAAGCCTCTCTGGATCATGCCAAAAGCACACCTAGCACAGCTTCTTGTATCTCACAGTGGCCTACCAGATGCTCCAGGGAGCACACAAGACAACAGGAGACCTGCATCCTGGTGCCCTCCCTTGCACCTGGCATTCTGAGGAAGTCCACTTCTAAAATCAGGAGGTTGCACATACCCATCACAGCTTTTAACCTGTAATGGACTTTTCCTCCACAAATTTGTCCAATCCCCTTTTAAAGGCATCCAAGCCTAATGCCATCACCACATCCTGTGGCAAGGAGTTCCACAGACTAAATTCCACAGAATATCTGGAGTCCCACAGAGATCTGGCAGGGGATCATCATTTCATTAAAATAACTTATCAACCTTGTTTCCGGGCTCAAATGCCACATGACTTTCAGCCTGTGATTGGAGCTGGTGTGTTTTTTGTATGCCTGAAGTACACCAAGTTGCTGTAACCAGCCCCACACTGGCCAACTTACCTAGAAATCCCCCATTAATGCATGAAAGACACAGCGCTGGCATGCGCGTGAAAGAAAGGAGTGCTCGAAACTTTACTTCTGCACACCTGGATCTCTAACATTAGCAAGGGCTTTACAGTGGCATAGGTTTGATTCAACTCTGGAGAACTGAATTAAATAAATACAGGATCAATGCATAGATTTAGTACACTTCCCCTAGTGTTGTTGTAGAAACGTGATGTACTCTAATTCATTAATGGATTACCTGGGGAAAATGTATTCCAATGCCAGACTCTTCCTAGGCTCCTTTTCAAACAGCAGACTCTTCCTAGGCTCCTTTTCAAACAGCGCAGGACCTGTTGAAGCAGACAACAGATTATCACATGTTCCAACACTGACTCATTGCTTAGGGTCAAGGCACTTATCTGAAGTCAATAGCTGCTGTCAGGTGCAACACAAATATTGGATAAAGATAGTTCTCTCAGATGCCGAACTTCAGGGATGCCTAACACATAAATGCATCAAAATCCAACCTCTCCTTCCAGAATTAAATCATGCTAGAACTTGATTCCACGATTAGGCTCCCCCCCCCCCGCTTCCTGTTTCCTTTCATTTTTCCATATCTTCTCAGGAACTGCTTCTGGGCTTTTATACCGTAACCTTTGATCTTGAAGAGCCAGGGCTGCATCCTGCACACACATCACCTCGCCCTGAACCTGACAGGACCCACTTTTTGTGACAGCCATAGTAGCAAGTAAAATATTCAATTCTCTATTTGTTTAATCCCCCCCCAAAAAACACTCTTAAAAGCCTGCCTGCAGCATTTCCTTCTATGAAAAGAATCTCTTATTGACTCTTGAAAGCCACAGTAAGCCTTTGACATAATCCCCTGGTCCAGACATGCCACTGTAACAATGTATAATTGCAATCTGTGCATATTCTTCCTCTGTTTACCCCACCTCTATATGCCTTCCCTTCCTCTATCACACTCCTGTGTCAACATTTGCACTGTATGCTCTTTGGGGCGGAAACCTAGTCTCTTGTATTTTGGAAACCACCATACTGATAACACCCTGAAAATATATATTAAAAGATATTGTTATTTTTGAAACACATGTGAAGACCAGACTCTTTTGGATCAGACCAAAGGCCCAACTAGTCCAGCATCCTGTTTCCCATTGTGGTCTATCAGCTGCCTTTGGAAAGCCCACAAGCAGTAGGGAAAGGCACACTTTTGTCCCTCCATTGCTACCCTGCAACTGGTATTCAAAGGCATTACTGCCCCTCTGCTTGGAAGTACATCATGAGTAGTAGCCATTGATAGACCTCTACACAATTCATTCCTGCCCATCTCCCAGTGTATGAATTGCAATAGGTTAATTAATGAAATCTGGCATTTAAAAACTTCTCATACAATAAATGAACTTTAGCTTGTCACCTATCCACCAACCCTGCATTTCAAAAGGTATACATAAACACATACACAGAAGCACCTACAAACACCTAGGCATGTATGTTAGTATGTACATATGAGCCAGTCACAGGTGTCTAGTCCTAGGATTACATCAGCAATGTAATCACTGATTCGACTGGTGAACTCAGGCCACCAGTGGGGAGACTGTACACAAGGTGAGCGTCAGATTAATTTAAAAAACCTGTGGACAAAAGCCAAATAAAAAGGTTATTAGCAATATCAGCTTTCAATTTACAGCTGCATTATGGGCAAATCATTTGATGGGTTACATCTTTGATCTGCTTTACTGTGCAGTAGTATTACCTTTCAAACATTTACAGACCTTTGATTTTTAATGACTGAAGCCAAGGCAGCCAGAAGGAAATCAGTGAGGTTCATTTGCAAGCCCGAGGGAAATCATGTACACTTTATGTGGCATGGGGCTTAACTTAAATTCAGAATCCTGGGTTTGTGTCCTGTTTGGTGCTTATAGTCGATGTAAACTCTTGGGTAGGCAAAGATCTCAGCAAAAGGCTATGAGCATAATTCCAGCCTTAGCCACTTTGCTAAGCTAGCAAAACTTTAACGTTACATGTTCAGTACACATCACAAGCTGGTATACAAAGTGAGCAAACATATAATCAGCCCAATCCTAATCAGAGTTGGAAGTCTTGATTTACTCGGAAGGAAAGTTTGTTGACTTAAACAGGGTTTGCTTCTCAGGCTGCAATCCTAACCTGTAAGTAAGTCCCATTGAACTCAATAGGACTTACTTCTTAGTAGGCCTACATAGGATTGTGCCCTAAATCAGTATATTTAGTATTGTGGCCTCAAACTATTAAAACACTTTGGAAGCCAAGGCATTCTGATCATTTTTCCTCATAATAGTGCAAACCTATGATTTTACAGAAGTAAGTCTCACCAATCAATGGGGATTACTTCCTTGAAACTGTGTTTAGGATATATACACACTTTACTGGGATTAAGCCCCATGGTACATAATGGAATTTATTTTGAATAGACATGTCTAAGAATGTGCAGTCATCTTTAAATCAGCAACTCTGCCTAAATGGATATCTCACTATTTTCTTTTCATCATATTATTTGCCCAGTCAACATTTGTGAATATGCCTGTCAAAATGTGTGGAGGCAGAGAGGTAGAAAATCCCAGTAGAAATCTGGGATTAAGCAAGCAAAAACAAAAAAGATAGCCTGTCAAAGAGACAACTAACAAAATAAAATATCTTAATCTGAGTCATTCAAATATTGATCATTTGTCACATCATTACACATAGTTACACAAAGAATCATAACAGATTTAGTTTGCATTCATCTCTCATTGGCTTTGAATCGCTTTGGAATGAAAAGAAGTTCAATGGAATTTGTACTGCACCCATAGAAATTCCCATCTTGACAATGAGTGGAGAAATTTTTTCTTCAGAGATCTGATGACAACTCTGTCCAGAAAACATTATACGGAGTAAAACCTCACAGACCTGGAAAAGCCATGTTGATTGTCACAAAAAGCACACCAGCAGTTTATCCATCCAACAGCAGAGACCAAGGGTCGTAACTGTTCAAATAGCAGAAGCAAAAGGACAGAAGGAACACTGAAAGCTTGCTTGTTTCCTTTTGAAAACAGGCTGTGCAATAGGAAACAGAGACAGAATGAGGTCATATTTCCTGTTAAGTAGCCTCTCACATCACACAAGCCTTCATTTTGAAGAGCCTGTCAAAGATTAGCCCCCTGAAGAGCTGGGCTGCAACTTATTAAGATATGTTCAGCTATAAATAAAAGAGTCATTCTTTTTCCATTGTTCCTGGTGCTGAAGGGCCAGGAAATTGGCAAGACACCCCAGCCACAATGCGTGGTGGTGGACAAGGTATCCCCTCTGTCCAGGAAAAAGGTGTGGGCGGTGGATGAACAGAAACTGCCCATCAAGAAAGGGAGACTAGATTGCATTAAGATCTGGGGGGAAATGGATCTTATGGAAAGGACCTTAGCTTAGTGGTGGAGCACCTGTGAAGCATGCAGAAGGATCTAGATTTGATCCCTGGCATCTACAGGTAGGTTTGGGAAAGAACCTTGTCTTTTACCTGGGACAGTGGCTACCAGCCAGTGTAGAACTGGATGGACCAATGGTCCATCTGACTTGGCAGTGTAATGTGTTCATATACGATCTGGACACCACTGAAAAAAGGCAAAAGGGTAGAATATGTGCACATGGGCATCTGGCTGCTGCACCACATGCACACCCTAGTAGCCAACATTCTCATGCTGCAAAGTCCATCTTTTGAAATACAAATTGTAACTATTGAGGTGGTACAGATCTGAGTTGGACTGAACCACAACTGGTTTCAGATCAAAATTTTGAATGTTTGTGTACTTAAAACACACATACACAAAACAACACCTCTCCCTGAAAGAAGAAAATGCAGACAACAGAGAGAAGGCCGTGTTGGAACTTTTCTTCATGATGTACTTGTGTGGTTTTTACCTTGTGGTATTGTGTGTTATTCACATTGCTGGCCATTGCTGGCGGGGTAATAATAATAATAATATAATAATATACAGTATTTATATACCGCCTTTCTTGGTCTTTATTCAAGACTTTATTCAAGGCGGTTTACAAAGGCAGGCTTATTAAATCCACGCAGGGATTTTTACAAATTGAAAGAAGGTTCTTTCTTTCAAGAACCACTACATTCAAGGTGTTGCACTCCGAACTGGTTTAACATTCTGGCCTCCATCCTCCCATGCTCCGAGCAGATGGAACAGTTCAGCTGCAGCTTGCCAGCTGCTTCAAGGTCGCACGGTGCCGGTGCGAACTGGCGACCTTGTGGATGTTAATCTTCAGGCAAATGGAGGCTCTACCCTCTAGACCACACCTCCTGCCCTCCGTTTTGCTCTGGAGGCCCAGAATGACCCCAAACAAGAGGGGCCACTTGCACACTGTGGTGAAGCGCCGTGCAAAACTTAGTGCTTTGCACCCCCTCTGGCTACGCTACTGATTGTGAGCCCTTTTAGGACAGGGAGGCATTTAGTTATTTGATTTTATCTGTAAATCACTTTGTGAACTTTTGTTTTTGTTGAAAAGCAGTATATAAATACTCTTAATAATATAGCAATAACTTTTGCATTTTTTTTGCATGGTATACAAAATACATTTACATGCAACGGTATATAAATACTCTTAGGGCCCAACCCTATCCAATTTTTCAGTGCTAGTGCAGTTGTGCTCATAGGGTGTGCGCTGCATCCTGTGGTGGAGGGGCAGTCCCTGCGGCCTTCTCAAGGTATGGGAACATGTGTTCCATTACCATGGGGCTGCATTGTGGCTACACTGGAGCTGGAAAGTTGGATAGGATTCGGCTTTTAGGCTACAATCCTATCCACTTTTACCTGGGAGTAAGCCCCATTGACTAAAATGGGATTTACCTGCGAGTAGATATGGATAGGATTGTGCTCTTGATTATATAGTAATGACTTTTGCATTTTTTTGCTTTTAATGCAAAATGTATTTATGTGCAAAGGTATATAAATACCCTTAATAATATAATGCATATGTTGCATAATAATAATGCATAATAATATAATTTATGTACAATGCATTGATATGCAATATATAAATACTCTTAATAACAGTAACGACTAGCAGTTTTTGCTTTTAATGCACAATGCATTTATATGCAACAGTATATAAATACTCTTAATAACATATATTGCATAATAATATAATTATTTCCCCTCCTTCGTTCCCCTCCTCCTCCCCAAGATGGCGGCGGCCGCAAGCGGTGAGACGGTTTGTGGGGACGGCCCCACAAGCGGGCGCACCTGGGCATCCCGGAGGCCGTGTTCGTGGCCCTCAGTTTGGCTGTACTTGTCGTAAGAGGCGACAGCCACCGGGTAGATGGGACTCGTCAGCCTTAAGCTTTAAGGCTTCAGGAGTCAACCTCGAGGCAAAATCCGGAGCCGGAGTCCCTGAGGCAGTTCATGGCTGAACACAGTCACGTTCTGGCAACTCCTCCGATGCCGCTGGAACCAACCGTATTGGCCTCTGCCTTTCCATTGGACCATTTCAGCGACGTGGAGAGGGGGGATTTGCTGCATGGGTAACAGCCTATCTTCCATACCTACTTTATCCAGGCTTCGCGCACTGGAGAGGACACCCTGTTCCAGAACCACCATTCAGAGTGCGATACCATCGTCTTCCGAGACTGAAGGATGCCAACAACAATATAATTAATGCACAATGCATTTATATGCAAAGGTATATAAATACTCTTAAAATACAATATAATTAAAAAAATAAAATACTGTATATTATAGTTTTTGTCTTTTCTCCCTCTGCATTTTTCAGTGCAGGACCATAGAGGCAAAGGGTGTCTCCCTCCCAGCCTTCATTCTTCCCTGCGAAAGCACTCGAAGCTCTGCATGAAGCCACTTCCCTGGTTCCCCGCACGGTCGCCTGGCGCCCGGAAGTGTCTATTAGGAGCCGGAGGTGCTCTTTCTCTCGAGCCCTTTGGAGCGCAGTTCGCGCATGCGCAGTCGGCGCCCGTGCCCGGCGACGGCGTTCCAGCCCGCTCCCTTGTCACGTGGCGGGGGAGGACGCCAGGAGGGAGCGTGGCGCCGCCTGTGGCGGCCTCGCGGACGCCGCCGGCGGCGAGCGTCGCGGGGAAGTGACGTCGGTGTGGGCGCGGGGGCGAGAGGCGGGGCTGCGCGGAGGAGAGGCGATGGGGCTCGCTGAGAAGGCGAAGGGGGGGCGCGGGCGGCGGCGCGGCTGACCTTCCCGGCGGAGCGGCAAGCGGGACGTCCCCGCCCTGCCCTCTCAGGCCCGGGCGGTCGGCGGCGGGTAAGGAAGGCCGGGCGGGGCATCCCGACCCTCGGCGCTGCAGGCCTGCCCCGTCTTCCAGGCCTCCCTCGGCCGGGGGGCTCCTGGGCCTTCTCCCGGTCCAGGCCCTGGGGGCTAAGGCGGCCTTTGCCCTCCCGCAGCACCAGTACAGGTACAGGGTGGGACAGGCTCAAGGAAGTGTTAGTCGGTGGAACTCCTTGCCACATGATACGGGGTCAGGCATCATGTGGTTGGTGGGAGGAGTGGATAGGGGGGTGTTCATTCCCCTCCCACACAACACCAGAACCAAGGACAGCCACTGAAAGTGAGTGTCTGTGGAACTCCTTACCACAGGATATGGTGATAGATAGAGTGGATAGAGAGAGGTTTTCTTTTTCCCTCCCACACAGCACCAGAACCAGGGGATGTCCACTCAAACTGAGTGTCTTTTGAACTCTTTGCCACAGAGTATGGTGATGGATAGAGAGATGTTTTTTCCATATAACACCAGAACCATCGGACAGCCCCTCAAATTGAGTGTTGGGAGAGTTAGGACAGACAAAAGAAAATATTTCTTTACTAGCATGTAGGTAGTTTGTGGAACTCATTGCCACAGTATGTAGTGATGGCATCTGGCCTAGATGCTTTGGGATGGAGAGAGTGGATGGAGGGGTGTTCTTTCTCCTCCCACACGACACCAGAACCAGGGGACACCCACTAAAATTGTATGTTATGAGAGTTAGGACAGACAAAAGAAAATATTTCTTTAACGGGTGTAGTTCATCTGTGGAACTCCTTGCCACGGGATGCGGGGGTGGTACCTGGCCCAGATGAGTTCAATTTTATCAGACAGCAGAATGGTGTCCGCCTATTGGCCTTCACTGCTCCTTTTTCTCATTCTACTCCTTGGATTGGAAAAGGAAGAAGGGAGCAGAGAGGAAATGCAGAGTGGAGGAGAGTGATGAGCTCTTTACTCAGCATGTAATTGATCTGTGGAACTCATTGCCCCAGGAGGTGGGGATGGCCTCTGGCCTAGATGCCTTTATAAGGGGATTGGACAGATTTCTAGAAGTAAAGTCCATAACAGGTTACAAGCCGTGATGGGTATGTGCAACCTCTTGATTTTAAAAGTAGGCTACCTCAGCATGCCAGATGCAAGGGACGGCACCAGGTGCAGGTCTCCTGTTGTCTTTGGTGCTTCTTGAGGCATCTGGTGGGCCACTGTGAGATACAGGAAGCTGGATTGGATGGGCTCCCTTTGGCCTGATCCAGCAGGGTTCTTCTCATCCTTTTATAAGATTGTGTTCTCACTCCCCTCACCTTGCAGCGCCAACCCGAAGAATGTAGCTCTCCTCTCAGAACAAGTTCCTGGGTTCAGTGGAGTTGAAGATCCAGTCCTGTCCAGTTTCCCAGCACTGATGCAGCCATGCTAACGGGACACACACTGCATCCTGCTCTTCTTATGTTTGCAGAGCAGCCCTGTTTGTTTCTTGCAGTGGGTCCTGGGCTGTGGCCCTGGCAGCATCTCCCAGTAGGGCAGAGAATAGATTCCTGCCTGAAAGCCTGGAGAGAGATGCTGCCAGCAAGCTGTGACCCCTGACCTCACTCAGTGGAAGGGGGTTTCCTACATTCTTTTGGCAGAGAAAGGATTGAGGTAAAGAAGGGTACCTTTTAAATTCCCTCTCAAAACCCAACTTTTTTCTTTATTAGCACTGCTTCCCTCACACCACCCATTCTCCCTTGTTAATGGCGCCTCCCAGAGCAACCTCTGTTGCCTCTTTCTTCCAATCCTTCCTCAGAGCCCACCTTTTTCGTGAAAAATTTGGATCAATCTGCTTCCTGTATTGCACCATCTAAACCCATCTAATTGCGGTGTCTGTGGAACTCCTTGCCACAGGATGTGGTGACAGCATCTGGCCAGGATGCCTTTAAAAGGGGATTGGACAAGTTTCTGGAGGAAAAATCCATTCCGGGTTACAAGCTATGATGTGTATGTGCAACCTCCTGATTTTAGAAATGGGCTATGTCAGATGCAAGGGAGGGCACCAGGATGCAGGTCTCTTGTTATCTAGTGTGCTCCCTGGGGCATTTGGTGGGCCACTGTGAGATACAGGAAGCTGGACTAGGTGGGCCTATGGCCTGATCCAGTGGGGCTGTTCCTTTGTTCTTATGTTCTAACCTCGATGTCACTACAAGAAAGAATGTAGAAGAACTTCTAGACTGTAAGCCTCTCAGAGCATCCACCTTGGTTTCTCATTCCTTATAAAGCACCTTGTACACGGATGCTGCTATATAATATGAAAATGTGGCAGTTTACGTGGATATCTCCCAAGGAAGGGCACAGACAGTGAAGGACCCTAATTACTAATATTTTTGCCCCCAATTTTTGTGGCAGATGCTGTTGCCCCAACTTTGACTTGATTCTTTGTACCTTTTCTGCTACTGATGGTGTAAGGTTGAGGTGTGGGTTGCATTAGGGTTCTGGGATTTTTGCTCTTGCATCTCGAATCCAGACAATAGTAATAATTTTTTTATACCTTAACACGGAGTGGGTCTGTAGTCTCTGTGGTAACTGGAGAGTTTTTCCCCAGGTAAATAATCATTTCCTATCCTTACAATCAGTCAGGGTAGTGGTTCTCAAACTGAGGCATCGCGACACCCCAGCCAGAGGGCCCTGGACTCTGCCCCCTTAAGGGGCTGGGGTAGGGGGAAAGCAGCGATGCAATCCCCAGGATTGTGTCACTAAGGGGGCGCAGGGGCTGGCATGTACTTACCAGTCCCTGCAGCAGCCTCCCAGGGGTGTGGGGAACCCTGCGTGACCCTCCACAGGGTTCCCTGAGCTTTAGAAATTGAAAGTGGAGTGATTGCACCCCACTTCTAGTTTGCGATCAAGGCAAATATTTTTCTGGCTACTGCTGTTGAGGTCACGAAGATGAAGTGAACTTGATGCAACTACCCTGTTGGTAACTGTGAACATTCAGCAACTTTCCAGTGCTGTGGTTATCGAACAGTGACTCTGAAATCTGTGTTTCTCAAGTCCTTTAATAAGTAAAGTTTAACTATGCTCCCTTCTTTTTTATAGTTTAAAAAATAAATTTAAGAAGAGCCTATTAATGGCTTCTTTTTTGATGGTTATACTTTTTTTTTTCTTTTTAGACCTGAAAAAGAGGAATAGTACCCTGTCAAGATGAGCAGAAAGCCTCCAAATCGTCCTGGGATCACTTTTGAAATTGGTGCTCGTTTGGAAGCATTGGATTACTTACAGAAATGGTATGGAAACTGGTGCCCATGGCCATATACACCATATATGACAGTCCTAAATTAAACATTGTTTTACATTAAATGTATTTTCACTCTTCGTTTATATACTTAGTTTCAGATGTGGTCATTTTCTCTGAAGAAGCGATTAAAGTAGTGAAAAGGATTGGTGAAATAATTTTCACGTAAAATGTTTATGACTAAATTAAGTTGCAGGTTTGCATGTCTGTTGAGTTGTTTTGAGTGCATTTATGGTATTCTGATTCCTGATGGCAAAGGAATAGGCTTTATCTTTCCTGTAGTGTTTCTGTTAATAGCTATACAAGAAATACCCTTTCTTCCAGGATACTTAACAGTAGTGGGTTTCAAACATTTTGGTCTATGGAGAACTTTACATTCCTAAACAAGAGCCCTAAAGCGCCAGAGCACACGCAGAGTGTCACAGGGCTGAGTAGATGGTGTGCCAGGGCTCCTAGGAGCACACTTTGAGAAGTGCTGCTTTAGAGGATGAAGTATATTTTGGGACATGGAAGAGGGCATTTGCTAAGGTTGCATCTAGGATCATTAGATAAAAGTGGGGTGAAAGTTGCCTGGAATGATGTACACTGTGAGACATGGAGCTGTCCTTGAAGGCAACCTGGAATGTTCAGCTGGTGCTGCAGTTTTCAAACTCTCAGGGAGTTTGAAACCCCCAGTAAGTCTTGGTGGGGGGGGGGAGAGATGCAGCAGAGGCAGGGAGGAGGCAAAACCGGAAGCAGAACGCGATGTCTCCACTCTCACTTTCCCTGACCTGGGGAGCTCTGCAGGCGCTCACGCATGGCTCCCTGCACCCAGGGGCGGCTTCTGCAGGGACTGGAGAGTGTACCCCAGTCCCTGCAGCCCCATTAGAAGGGAAAGTGGAGAGATCACGCTCTGCTTCTGGTTTAGCGGAGCAGGGTGCTGTTGCTCTGCTTTCACTTTCCCTGACCTGGGGGGCCCTGCTGAAGGTCACGCTTGGGCAAGTGTACCCAAGCCCCTGCAGCCCCCCTGAGCCACGTGATCCTGGGAATCACGCCGCTGCCTCCTCCCTGCCTCCTGGCTGCCTCCGCCCCTTAAGGGGAAAGGGACCAGGACCCTCAGGCTGGGGTGTCGCGATGCTCCAGTTTGAATACCACTGAATATGAAAATGCTGTTCATATCTGATGGATGTCGAAAGGTGTGAATGTAACCGTCTTGGGCTGTGCCTGTGGCCCTGGCTTCCTGTTTGCTTTGGAACTCAAAATGCAGTGATGGTTTTAAGTCTTTGAAGCTCCTCATGTTCTAGGACAGGGGTGCCCAAACCCCGGCCCTGGGGCCACTTGCAGCCCTCAAGGCCTCTCTATGCGGCCCTCAGGGAGCCCCTAGTCTCCAATGAGCCTCTGGCCCTCTGGAGATTTGTTGGAGCCCACACTGGCCTGACGCAACTGCTCTCAGCATGAGGGCAGCTGTTTGACGTCTCATGTGAGCTGTGAATGAGGGTTTCCTCCACTGCTTGTTGTTTCACATCTGTGATGCAGTAGCAGCAGCAAAGGAAAGGCCATCCTAGCTTTGTGCAAGGCCTTTTATAGGCCTTGAGCTATTCCAAGACCTTCATTCATTCATATACGTTCATCTTTAATATATTCATTTATGTCAATTTATTCAAATTTGAAATGTAAATTGATTCGGCCCCCGACACGGTGTCAGAGAGATGATGTGGCCCTCCTGCCAAAAACTTTGGACACCCCTGTTCTAGGACATGCACACCTCAGATAGCACTTTCCATACATCAGTCCCTGTGTTAGCAGCATTCTTCATACCAGGATCTGCTTCACTATGTAAGGTTACGACAGCTGCTGATAGAAATGAGATTTTTATAGGGGATGTTGTGAGGCTATGAAAGACTAATTCCACTCTATTTGCCATTAGTAAAGGTTGCAGACTTTTTTCTGTTTTATGTTATGTTCTGCTAAGTTCTTTTGTTGTAATTGGGAATAGAGGCTATTTTGGTTAACTGTCTTAATTGTTATGGATTAGTTTTATTTTGATTGAATAGTAGATTTTTTGGTTCTAGTAAATTTTGTTTGAGTTAATGGACAAGCAGGATATACAGGTGAGCCCTCCATATCTGTGGGTTTAGGACCCTTGGGTTTGACCCTGTGCCAGTCAGGAGGGCCTCACTGTGCCTCCTGGATGCAACCTGAAGAGTCTTCCAGTCACTTTGGGAGGTAGGCCTCCCAAAGTAGCATGGGGAGCCTGTGTGACCTCCCTGTGCCTCAGAAGTCCTGCCGGAGCCTTCTAAGATACACTTCTGGTTTAGTGAAAAACTGGAAGTGCATCTCAGAAGGCTCCAGCAGGCCTTCTGAGGTGTGGGAAGGCCGTGCACAGCTCCTCTGCACCTCTGGAAAACAGAAGTCTGGAGAACACCTCCAGACATGACCAGAAGACACTTCTGGTTGCACACAAAGGTCCTCTGATGGCCCTGACCTGTGGATTCAGTTTATGTGCAGGTTTCAGTATTGGGGGGGGGGGGGGGTTGTCCAGCAACAGATCTCCAACCAATACCAAGAGCCAACTGTAAATGTGTTAAATAAAATGTATTCAGTGACCATCTCCATCCAGAATTCCAGACACTAGTATGCTCATCAACCTACCTTAGGAGACAACCTTTTTTTAACAGATACTTGATTGGGTGTTGGCCATTCAGCCATTCTCAATGAGAGACAGATGTATCCCTGGGGAGCCTTGGCACATATGAAGGGGGTCACAGACTGAAAACTGTTTGACTGGGGAACCCTGGAACCTGAGAAGAGCTCCTAAGGGCCATAGGACTAGAAAGGCACCTCTCCCTAGAGCCTTTTTTCCTTGTGCAGTGAATATGTGCATGTTGTCAAGTTTTTTGCAGTGTTGAGAGCATATGCAAACTGGTTGGGCAGGTTGCTCATATTGTCTTTGGATAGGTCGGATATGCATATGACATAGCTGATCCGTAGAGTAAAGGGGCATTAAAGAGAAAACGTTATATAAGGTAAATTCTGATATATAAAAAAGGAAGCTATCAATTTTGTGTATGCTGTAAAACATGAGTTTAAAATGTGTTATGGTCATAACTTCAATGCACACCCAGTGATCTAACATAAATGTGACAGGTTTATGATATTTGTTTCATTATTACATGAAAATATTTGTCGGGGACTAGCTCTTTTGAAGTAGCCGTATGTTCATTTTAAAGATTCTGTGCCCTGGCCTAGCTCCAAGGATTCAGGACAATGCTCAAATGCAAATTAAAACAATGCAGTATCTTAAACAGCAGCACTATCAGTAATAAGACCCACAACATTACCCATAAGATCAAGCAGTCAGGGAGCAACTTACTAGTTATACGCCTTGAAGGAATGCATCAGCAACCTGCCCAAAAGGCAGGACTCCATATTTTGGTGAAACTGCAGCAGCGAGGAGTATTGAAATGGGGGTATTGAAATTTTAGCACCTTGTCAGCGTGTTGTGAGTTAAAAAAGGTTGAAAATCACTGTCCTAGACCATCCCCAGTTGGTGTTGAGCCTCTGCTTGAAGATCTCTAGTGAGGGAGAGTCCAGCAGCTCCCTTGGCAATTTGTTCCACTGCTGACCCACCCTTATCGTCAGAAATTTTTTCCTGCTGTCCAGTCGGAATCTCTTTTCTTGCAGTCTATTTATTGAATCTAATTCTACTCTCAAAGGCAGCTAAGAACAAATTTGTCCCTTCTTCTATATGACAGTCCTTCAGATATTTGAAGAGTGCTGTCAAATACCTGAAGGGGTGTCATATGGATGCTCAAACATTTTTTTTCTCTGTACAGAAATGGATTGATTAAAAACTATTGAGCTGCCTCAATAATTTGATAGAATATGAGAATAATCAGTGAATTTCTTCTGAGCGTCTTGCTGTAAGTCGAGGTAGGGGGATAGGGAAAAAAATAGTTGTTTATGCAGTAACGAAACTGATGATTTTGGAATTTTCCTTGACCTAAATTAGTATTCATTGCACCCAAAGGAGTTCATGGTTCAGCCTTTTGATGATTGACTAACAAGGCAATCCTATGCACGATTGCTCAGAAGTCAGTTCCACTGTGTTCAATAGGGCTTACTCCCAGAAAAGTGTGTATAGGATTGCAGCCTAAGGTACCCATTATGTATTCAATATCACCATGAGCTCTGGCAAAATCAGACCATTGATTTTGCTATGGATGTGGCCATCTTTTTCAATAATTTTTTCCTGAGTGGAGGCAGAATATTAGCACCCTAAAGTTTCATTCCAGGTTGTGCATTTGGCTTTTGATATTGTGGAACACCAACCAGAGAACCAATTCTTATTGGTGAAAAGACAAATTTTTAATGTGCTTCCTGACTATCTGAAGAAAAGGAATGTTCCTTGTTTGAGACCAATAATGCTCTAGTTGGAATATTCTTGGAAGATAGGGAGTAGTGGTGTTTTTTTAAAAAGTAAAATCAGTTAAGCTTCCCAGTAACTGTAGTCTGCTGATATGTAAATATCAAGGACTGAGTGTCTTGTACATATCCTTCTCAATACAGCTGTGGGTGGGTGGTAATTGTAGAAGTGGCGTGGCCCTAGTGACAATCTTGTAATCGTAAATTGTACAGGGTGGTTACATTGTTTGACTGAAAGGTGAGTGGAGGTTAAATTATAAACCATGCTTTGCAAGAAGACTTGGAATATTTAATTAAGGTTGCAATCAGTATATGCCTTTGCAGCCCGTTACTGTAGATGAGAAGATTGTGTCTAATTGTACCGGTGTGCCCTGGTATCCACAGGGGTTCCATTCCAGAATCCCTTGTGGTTAACTGAAACTGCATATACCAGGAAAACCCCCCCCCCCCACCTCCTGGAGGCATTAAAAGGTGTTATAAGGCATTAAAAAAGTCTCTTCTGGTTTTATGAAAAACTAGAAGTGACTTTTTTTATTCTAAAACTCAGTTTAAGCCCAGCAGTGACCATGAACGGATGAGTTTGGCCTCTGCTGGGCTCAGAGGACCCTCTGGAGGCGAGGGGAGTAGAGCTCCTCTGGCTTCCAGATGGAGCATGCACGGGGGCATGCGCAGGGACCCCGTGGACCCGATCTGCAGATAAGTGAATCCCTGGACATGGAATTCACAGATACAGGGACCCCCTGTACTTAATAATTTATTTAAAAAGTATTGTAATGTGTATATTAGTTATTATTGTCAGGTATTATACTGAAGTAATTATAGTTTTTACCCTTTCTCGTTCTGCATGGTGCTTACCATTCCATGTGGTAGCCTCATATCTTTGCCTCCAGTTGCCCCAGAACTTCACACCGGGCAGACACTTCTACTGTCCATCACCAAAGCTGGCCCTTTGCCTGGATTTCCAGGCAGACTCAGTTGCCCGGCATGAGGTTCTGGGGGAGGCCAGAGGCTGCTGTGTGGAATGGTGAGTGCCATGTGGGACAGGGAAAGGCTTTTCAGTGTGCAGTGGTCCTGTGGTTTGGAGACAGCTGATCTGTACCGTCTGGTGCTTGCTTGCTGGCAAGCAAGAACCTTAGTTTCTGTGTTTTCTTCTAGTCAGATGGATGCATACCTAATATCATGTCATCTAGGACTGAGGTATTGGTGTAGCCACCATGAATGAAAAGGTCAGTATAACAGATAACAGGTGAGAATACTAAGTTGGGATACAATTGGTAATGTAAATTGTTTCAGTGAAGCAATCCTGTTGAGGATTCTACTTCAAGATAGGCAGTCGTTCAGTCCTAGGGAGGCTACCACCCCGCAGTACAGTGGCACTAAAACTGTTGCTGCTGTGTCCCACAGGCCAAGGAGATAACTGTGTGTCTCCTCAGGGCAAGAAAGTATCAATTCCCTTATCTAGTGTTGGGCCCAGGCAGCCCCTGTGGGTCTACTTGGTTGCTAACTGGCATAGAACCAAGGAAACCTGTTTAGGGCTTTGAGGCCCTGGAGGGGCAATAGGACGCAGCAGCAGCCTCTGCTGCTATCACCATCTCCTCCTGGACCTGAACTGCCCCATGAGCTGCCCTCCTCCTACCCAGTTAGACCTCTTCCTTGCCCCTATTCTGCCCTCTCCTGCCTATCCACCACCTGGCAGTTCACTTACACCAGTTGGTGGATGCAGCTCCAGCGCAGACCTCTCCACTGGCGTTACTGGTCTCCGCAAGACCACAGTGTGGTTTTTGGCATGTTTGCAACCTTACATGTGCCCAGTCTATTGACGCAGGTTGGCATAGGATTGGGCCGTAAGTGGTTGGACATGAACACTTGGATACTTCAGGCTGGTCTCTAGTATCATTTCCTGGCAAAGTATTATCCACATCTTAGGACAGTCTTGTTCTCCACAGCTGTTAATGTATTGTTCCTATTTAAGGTTTCAGGCCAAATATGAATCAAAATTTTAATATAGGTGGAGATTCCCAGTCCTGTCTTTTGTGCTTTTGCTGTAAACACTCTTTTCGCTGTTCTGTTGTGGACACCAAAGTGTTACTTATATGACTTGTAGCTTGCTCTGTTACAGGAATGACTTTGTTGAGCAATTCAAGCTAGTCATAGCCACTTTTTTCAAGCATGCCACTTTTTTTTATGACTGGCCTTAAATGCAGAAATTTAGCAGTTAGGCCTTTCTTGACTTTTTACCTCCTTGCCAAGAAAGCTTTCCTTGTCAAATTTCTGTGTTGGGCTTTCTATAAAGACACAGAAACCTGGCCCATGAAAAAAGGTATCAATTTTAGTTAGTTAAGAGTAGGTAACATAGGGCGCAATCCTAACCAACTTTCCAGCACTGACATAGCTGTGCCAATGCAGTGTGCACTGCATCCTGCAGTGGGGAGGCAGTCAAGGGGGCATCCTCAAGGTAAGAGCATGTGTTTTTCCTTACCTTGGGGGCTGCATTGCGGCTAGGTTAGGGCTGGAAAGTTGGTTAGGATTACACCTTTAAGTTCTGAAGTTTGTTTTGACCATATTATGCCACAGTTTTGCAAAATGTAGTGGAAGCCTAACATAAATCTCAGCTGGAAAGAAGAGAAAAAGCTCCTTAACACTTGAAGCTTTTGTTCTGTTGTATTGATTCTACACTTATAGGCTGTACGTTGATTCTTAGAGTGAAGCAACAGCTAGTTTTTATGCAAGACCTTTGGAGTTGTAGACCAGACATGCCCGGAGTTGTTCCTAATAGACATGTAGGCAACCAGTGTAGTATCTTGTGCACTGGAGTAATGTGCTTTCCAATTTCCATCCATATTTCATAAGGGGTCACCAAAGCGTGACAAAATTATTTACTCAAAACTGCCCACTAAGAACTGTTCTGATAGTTTCCTCCCATAATGAGCTTCATAAAATAGGAACTGTTTATAGCTGTGCTCTAAGCATATACATGGATATGTCAGGCTGCTCCCAGATTCTTGGCAAAGCCAGTGTGATTTGTGAGTAGCCACAAATATAAATCTTTCTCCTACATTTTTCTTTTCATAGCAGTGAGTTGCAGGACATTTCTGTGAGCCAAAGTCATGGGAGGCTGGCTAACCCAATTGAGCCTAGTTTTTTGGGCAGTCACCTTGAAGAAGGAAGGGTGGGATGGAATTCTTTTTAATTTTTTTAAAAAATTTGTTAATTGAGTAAAATTTAAAAATTTCTTATACAGAAAATGTGACGCAAGTATGCATAATACTGTATATATTAGTTGGTCGCAAAATAATATAGTAATGTTTGCACTGTGATTAAAACCCATTTTTGCCCAGCCCACATGTGTACACGTTTGATCCCTGTTGCGTATATTCAATGTTGGGCAGAAATGGCTTAAATCCCTATTTAAAGCCTTAGCCAGTATTTTATAATATTTTGCACACTGTCACATTCAGTAATTACATTTCACTGTTCTGCACTTCCAAGCCAAAAAAATACTAGAAAGTTATCAAAATTACATGAATTTTAAGACTCAACTCTTCATCCTGCTGTGGCTAAAATGATTGTTCTGACATAAAATAAAAGGAGATTTTGCACTCATCAAAACTTTTACTGTGTTACAACTTCCCTCTCTATTCCAAGTGTTTCTATTCAGGTGCTTATGCTAAAACATGTACATGTGAGCTAGCTGAACTTGTCTGATTCTTTTGGGGAGAAAAAGGTCCATGTCCCATTCTAGTAGCTGCCTGCGCTACCATGAACGTAGGCTTTTTGATATGGTTGGGAGAGGTTTAATGAAGTAGGGTGAGAGTTGTAGATTGAGAAAGGTGTGATGGAAGTCTGTACCGTACTATGGGAGTTGGGATTGAGTTGACAACAGCAGAGATGTACATAATCTTATCACCGGCTCACTAATAGTGTGTTAAGTTTAGACTTGGAAGATGTGTTTTCAAATCTGAGCTCAGTTATGACCTCTTCTGGGTGAGATTCTTTCAACCTTAGTTTTCTATCTATAAAATGAAGTGACTTCTGCTACTGGGTGGTTGTTCGAATGGCAGGCAGGGAGGATTTTATATACAGGTCTAGCCTATTTATACATGGATTTGACTCAACAGGAATGGCCCCCTGCAAATGAGAAAGAATGTGCTGATCCCTGGAGAAGGGGAAAAATGCATCTCTTTAAAATCAGTTTTAAAAACTGAACAGTCCCTTAACAACAGCCTCCTTAATGAGAGGGAGGGAGGGAGGGCAGCAGGCTAAAAATCCATCAATCCTTCTTTCTCCTGCAGATGCATGCCTTCCCCCAGCATGTGAAAGAAAGTTTTGCATTGGTGAAGGGAGGGTCTGAGTGAAGTACTGATGGATTGTCTTCTTAATGACTCTTAGAGTCAAAAGGTCAGCAAGGCTGTTTTTCAATCACTGGAGCAAAGAAACTTTGTTTTTTAAATTGATTTGCCATAGTGTAGGTTTTGTTTTTTTATCCAGGTGAGTGCTTGGAATGGGAACCCATGCGAATAATTAGTCTCAACCTGTACTGAAAGAGCTAGAAGTGAACCCCTCATTCACTGTTTGTAGAGTGAATGAAGCACCACTGAATTTTAAATAGCCTCTTGGAATAACATCTGCTATGTGCATGAAGTCTTATTATGTGTTAGACTTGTCAAAAGCTACTCACCTGTTTGCTTGTGGTGAGTTGGAGTTGCTTCTATGCAGCCAGGCAGAGAAACTTTTGAAAACTGGAAGAATGTTCTCTTTCAAGCCATGCATGACTGACATAAAGATATATGGTACAGTGAATGTCTTCATGGTTTACCAGCTTTTTGAGACAAATCCTAGCACATGTACTTTAAAAAATTTTAGGTCTTTGTTGCTTTGCTTGTGTTCATCCTTCATTTCTTAGTACAGAAGAATCTTGACTACAGCATATATATATATCTTAGGTGCAGTATAAATATTACTATGTGACAGATGAGGAGGACATTGTGTATTACAGTGTCCTCTGTATGATGAACTCCAGGCTCAGTATATTTATCTAGAATTTTAAAGATATAATTCTGATTGTGGGTTATAACTTTGTAATGGTCTGTCTACAATATGTCCCACTTACTTTAGTGCTACTGTCAAGCAGGTGTTCCACTCACAGGTAGCATAATAGAAATATGTTATATAACTTGATCCATATGTTTATGGAATGTGCTCATTGGTCTTATAAGCAGGACATAACTTAAGGTTTTATATGCAGTATCTACAACAGCCATTTTCAACCACTGTGCCATGGCACACTGGTGTGCTGCGAATGGTCCCCAGGTGTGCCTCGGGAATTTGGGACAGGGTCATTTGGGACAGGGAATTTGGGACAGGGACATAGGACCACTGGGGATGTGAGCCCCCATTGACAGCACAGTGTGCCTTGTCAATTGTCAACAAGCTGATGGTGTGCCTTGACCATTTTAGTGCCTTGCCAGTGTGCTGCAAGATGAAAAAGGTCAAAAATCACTGATGTATAATATCAGCACCATTCTGAGTCAGAGTTAACTGTAACAGCAAAAGTTTTCTTAGTAAGTGCCTTTAGACTAGGTAGCAAGTGTTACTTCTGCAAGAGGGATAATGTTACCCAAATGTATGTTAATGCGTTGTAGAGGAATGTGTTGCTGTGTTTCAGAAATTGTTTTCAAATGGTTCAAGAGCAAATTGTGATTTTGTGTTAACAAGACCTGGATAACAACTGTGAAAGCATTTGTCTCCAAATACATTTTACAATAATACAGTTTTAGAACCTCTCTACTTCTAATTTTTTTCAGCCAGCAAGTATAGGCAAGCTTTGCATTATTCTGTAAGGGATGGAGAGATGCTAATTTTTAGTAATGTACATCTATTCATTTTTTACTTGATTAATATACTCGATTGGCAGCTGAGTGAGTGAACTGACTGTTGAGAAGTGTTGTATCTGAAATGATATGGATCTTTGTATTCATATTTGGGATTGAATTAATAGGCTGTTATTTCTGGCTATATCACGAGTCTTGTGATTACGCTCACTTTTATTAAGAATATGTATATACTACTTTTCAGTTTAATTGAATATCGCTTTTATGGTAGCCACCAAAAGTGGGTGAGAGAGCCTATCAGGCACATGAGCTTGTACAGCGATAACAAGTCTAGTTAAATAGCGTGTTTTAAGTGGCACTGGTATCTGTGACTTTAGATCTTTGAATGCCACTTGCGGAAATAAGTAAATTTTCTGACTACTTTTTGGCAACAATCTTAGGTGGAAGTACGCTTTGGGATAAACTGGTTGTGTACATCTGGGATATGTAAAAAGACCATCCAACTTGCATAACTGAAGTTTAAATATCAACTCTGTTAACAGTTTACAAGAATGCTGTGAACAGAGCCAAACAGTTCCTTTGGTCTTTTGTATATTGTAATGCAGAGAGCAGTATGCTGAAATAGTGCCTTTCCATCTTGCTTTTGGAAGGTATCCTTCACGTATTGAGAAGATAGACTATGAAGAGGGGAAGATGCTTGTCCATTTTGAACGTTGGAGTCATCGTTATGACGAATGGATTTACTGGGACAGCAATCGATTGCGACCCTTGGAACGGCCATCCCTGAGGAAAGAAGGTCTAAAAGATGATGATGAATTCATTGTAAGTGTTCATTCCTTTTGCCTGCCCCCTTCTCCTCTTCCATATGAATCTCTTCATACAGGCATTTTGGACCAGAATCATACACATGCTTGCATGGAAGCCAAATCTGTAGAAAAAGTCAGTCTTCCTGTAGCACATTCAGGGTTTGGTACTACGTATATTGAAAGCTCTTGCTGAGTTTTTCTGGTACTAAATGATTGTTAATCATGTTAACTGAAATATATAAATTTTCTTGTAAAACAGGATTTTAAACCTGGTGAAGAGGTTCTAGCTCGTTGGACAGATTGTCGATACTATCCTGCAAAGATTGAAGCAATTAACAAAGAAGGTACGTATGAATCAGTAAAGTAAGATCTCACTTGTTGGAGCAGTCCAAGGGCCCAGCAATCTGTTTATAACAGTGACAAGACATGTTTCTGGGAAGTTTACAAAGAGGGTGTTAAGGCAATTACTCTCTCTTATTTTGCATTTGGTGCTTATAGGCTTTTTTCCTTTAAACAAGGAGATTCTGCTAATCATTATTATGGTGATGTTCAGAGAGCTATTCTCAATGAATGAATTCTTCCAGGCCTTTTATAAAATCATATGATTGAGCATGTGGCTGTCAACTAAGTTAAGCAGCACATTTGCCCAAGTTTTCAAGGTTTCTTAGTCACACACAGATATATCTGTGGCTCTTCAATAAAAGCATTTCCATTTGTTTCAAATCAACTCGCTGTCTTCAACACACAGTGAGTCCTTATTTTATTATTCAGATTTACAACCCTCTCCTATGTGTGAGGATGGAGAATGTTTCTTAGCTTATCTTCTCCAACCTTTGAGTAACTGTTGTCTCAATTTGCTGACCTTCTATGTCACATTTTAATGGTTAAGAACAACACCCTTAAAAGAGCATGCAAATTCCTATTTTCATAAATGAATGTAATGTGCAAAGAATATGTGATTTCATTCTGTGTCATTTATGTATGATCTCCAGGAAGTCCAGGAATTTTTTGCTGTACTTTTATCTTTCTTAGAAATAGTTGTGACTATAAATCCATCTCACAATAAGTTTTTGGGGCATGTGAGTGACTTGCAGGAGCTGTCCTGTGTCTGTGCTGCTGCTGTTGGCAGTGTTCTCTGTTCATGGAAGGAGCATTCTGCTGATGGAAGAGGGGCTTCCATGAGCGAACTACTACTTCTGTGAATGGAGGAAGCTTCCTTCTGTGCCAGAAATGCCTGTTAATTGGAAAGTGACTTTTAAAGTGATGGACCAATTTAGTGAATTTTTCAATGTTGAGCTTTAGAAAAGTAGATCTTAGTTCTTATTTTTAAACATGATGAAATTTTGAGCAAGATACATGAGTAAAAAGGTTTAAAAAGCAATTGTCCATCAAGGAATTCAGTTTTGTATTGTACCTTTCCAATGTGAATAGGATTTAGGGGAATTTTGACACATGATTGTGTGACATGACTTGTAATGGCTTATTTTTAACAGTGGATAAATCTTGTTCTAGGAACTTTCACTGTACAGTTTTACGATGGAGTGATTCGGTGTCTTAAAAGGATGCATATCAAATCTATGCCAGAAGATGCCAAAGGGCAGGTAAGTGAAGTTTCAATTAACTTCTATAGGGCTCCTCTCAGCTTCTGATTATTCAGAATAATTGCATTGTCCAGGCTCTTTAATTGTAATTATTTATACTTTTTGCCTCCATATTTCACTGAGTGGGTAAATACTTATTTGTTCCTTGTTAACTGCTCTTTTTTTTCTTCTTTAATTTATTTGTTGGTCAGACTGCATAATGTGGTCAGCAATACCACACCAAGACTTCAGCCTTTGAAGCAAAACTGTCCTTTTCTTGTGCTCCTTGGAAAAACAATTGCCTAGCATTCAGTGTTTCCCAAGCAATTCCTGGCATACTGTTCTTGTTCCTGTCATACTGTCCTCTTGGAGTTAGCAGTTGCTTTTCAGCCAACCTGTTAACTGCTGTGGATCCTAATAGCTGATCTTGAAGAGAGGATTGCATTTGGTTGCAGTTTAGGGAGAAGCAGAGTGAATATTTTGAGAGCTTTTACTCAAGTACTTATCACAAGTTGCACATGTACACAGTATCTTCCTTTAGCTTGTTTGCCTTCTTGGGGTTTGCTTTTATCTTCTGTGCTAGATCTCAGCAGAAACTGTGTTAGCTGTGATGGCAGATATGCGGTCTACCTATATAAAACCACATGTTGCGAAATGCTACCTCCACCAGGAGATGGAAACAATTGTGTGAAATGGCATCTTGGTCTAGATTAGCCATGTGTCAGTGATAGGGCATGTCTTTTGAATACAGAAATCCGTGTTTCAATTCCTGTTGTTGCAAGTTAAAGGATCATAGATGTTTGGACTAGAGAGAGACTCTACCAGAGAGAGAAGGGAAGAGCTGCTGCTATTCAGGGGAGATAAAAGCGGGCTGGATGGACTAGTAGGCCAGTGGTATGAGGTATCTTCTTTTCTTTGTTATCTCCATCTAGATCAGTGATTCCCAACCTTCTACAGGCAAGCTGAGAACCACATAAATTTTTGCAGGAGAGAGGTGAAGGCAGCAACACAATTGTGCCACTGCCAGGGATGGAAGGGGTCTTTTCAACTTAACAGGGCAGTCCTGGCTTCCTGGGGCTGCGGAGAGCCCATGGGCACCTGTGCAGCTATCTTTCGGTAGACACCTCTGCAGGGCTCCCCAAGCTACAGAATGTTTTAAAAAGCTATCATGATCTATTTCCAGTTTGTGATTGCAAAACTGGAAGTGGGTCACAATTGCTTTTTTAAATGCGGCTTGGAGAGCCCTGCAAAGGCATCTGCAGGAGGCCAGCTCTGCTCCTGGTAAGTTGAAAGCACCTTCTTCTGTGCTTGGCATCAGCATGATCTTGGCAATTGTGTTGCTGCCCTCTCTGTCCCTTAAGGGGGCAGACACAGAGTTTTTCCCCTGGTTGTTAGGTCGCAACCCACTAGTTTGGGAACCACTAGATCGTTCTTATGGATTTCAAAATAAATATCTGCCATGTTTTGAAAGCTGAGTTTTTGCACAGGAAAGAAGTTGTCTGCTAACATTTTTTGAAGCTGTAACAGAGACATGGTATCTTAGTAGCTAAAAGAGCAGTTATTTTTCCAAGCAGTCCAGATATAGTAAAAGGAAAGATGAGAGTTACCACAGCCACTTCTGGGATGGAGAACTTATAGGAGGGGTGGGAGTTATTTGAGTGGCACCTTAGAAATGAACAAAGTGTCACTGTGTCTCTGTAAGATGTGTGTTGGAAGTAACACATTTGTCTAAAGTGATCATGTTGTATAAGTCAGTATTTTTCAAACCGTGGATCAGGACCCACTAGGTGGGTTATGAACCAATTTTAGGTGGGTCCCCATTCATTTCAATATTTTATTTTTAATTTATTCGATTCGATGCTATCATGGTATGTGACTGCATTTGGGGAAATGTTACAGATCTGTACTCTGAACAGGCTACTATGTATATGCTTTTAACAATGATAGCAAATGGGACTTACTCCTGAATAAGGGTGGGTAGGATTGCAGCCTAGGACTGTTAAAAATGTTCCTGCTTGATGATGTCACTTCTGGTGGGTCCTGACAGATTCTCATTCTAAAAAGAGGGTCCTGGTGCTATGACCGATATGTCATATCAGCAACTGAGCTTTCGAAAAAAATGTGCCTTTCTTGAACACATGGTTTGAACAGGAAGACCATTTATTATTTTTTCAAAACAACTTGTGTGCTGGTACAACAAATAATTGTCAGTAATGACTACAGAAAGAGTTCACCTTGTGTATTACAAACTTCTGAGTGGATCAAGAAGGAATTTTCACTAACTTTTCCAATGCAATGCTATTGAGAATCTTCTTCTTTTCAAAAGAGCTGTTTTAAGAGGGTTTTTACTTGCAGCCTGTCCTTCATTGCAGAGTTGTATCCATTCTTAAGCATTATAGTACAAAACTGCCAGGTGACTAGTGGCATGTGAGATGCAGGACCTCTTATTTCAGCAAGACTGGCTTAATTTTAAGTCTAGTGTGGAATGAATTGAAAATATATACAGCTCTCCTCCCAGAAATGTTGCTAATCTTATCAAAACTTCTGACTTCTCAAAAAGTACTTCCTGTGTCTTCAGATGAGAAGGCACCTTTAAGTTCTCTTTGTGGAATCTGCTTGAGAAATGTTGGTTTTATCAAAGCTCATTTGGCTTCCCTAGAAATTCCTCTAAATTTTGCTTTGGATGGAATTGCAATGGCAACTTAAATGCATTTCTGCTGGGAACATTTTAGGTCTTTTTTTCCAGTATGCTCTTTATAGCAGCATGCACATAACTGTTTTGACCACGGAGCCTTTTAGGTGCTAGTGGAAACACTTGAGATTTTTTTTTTTTACTGGTCTTGACAGTTGTGCTGCGAAAAAGGAAAGTTTTTTTGTTTTTGAAAATTTGTATCATTACGTATTGCTTACGTTAATCTCAGAAGTTGTGTCTAGTGGAAGATTCTGAAGAACATTCCAGAATTTGAGCTTTTCTTGGAAGAGACAGTGGTCTTTAGATATATAACTATAGTTTTAAGAGCATTTCTAGACACATTCCATTATTTAATGTCTGGAAAGGTGAGCCAAGGTAACTCTGGTTTATGGGCCATAGGTTTGATGGACTGGGTTCTTTCTCAAGTCATCCAATTATTTGGATTATTATGTTTATTCTCTTAATTTTTTTCTAGCATGAATATTTATCTATTGCTTTTCAACAAAAAACTTCCAAAGAGATTTCCATAGCAAAACAAATTAATGGTTTCATGTCCCCAGAAGGACTAACAAAAAAAGATGCAAAAGAGGTACCAGCAACAGCCATGGGAATGGACACCATTCTGGGTGACACATGATTGACTTGTAACATAGGCCTCTTTTAGTTCAAATGAGAACTCCTAGAAAGTATTGGTTTAATTTGAATGATCTGGTAACACAAGTTGTTCTGTTCTTGTGAAAGGCTTTTCTATCATAAAGGTGTGTATTTGAGGTTCTGACATGTCATGTTTATGCAGTATGAGATTCCTTTAAATTTCCTTAAGTGTTCTTTCTCATCTATATCTTTGAATTCTTCATGCATGAAGTGCTACTAGGTGACAGACATGATGTTACGACATATACAGAGAAACATCTTAAAAATTGTCAGTGATATTTATTCTTCCTATTTCACTTACCTTAGAGCTTGTAATTAGTTCAGTTTTGTAGAAGTAACAGCTGTTCTGTTGACCAACTATTTGTCCAGCGCTGGGATTCTGTTAATGCTGCCGTTTTTTAATATTTGACTGAACATAAGCCATGTCTCTGAGAGAGGCAAGGCAAAAATCTATACCCATCTTGATTAGCTATGTCAATTTTGAAGGCCATGTTGCCATCTGAAATAACTTCAGCTGTTGAATTGGAGAAATATGTGATTGAAGATTGGTGAAAATGATAAAAGGTGTTTGACTGGAGTCATCTGGTGGAGCTGCACTTATGATAACTTTGTGTTTCCGTGTTTGTTTTATCTTCGATATAATTAGGCGTGCGAGAGGGAGCAGATAGCGCCGGAGCTGAGATTAGTGATGGATAACGAACCATATGAAGTGAGTTTTGAGGGATTTGAAGGAGAGGGAGGGCTTTGGCGCACAGGAAATGGAAGCAGAGGAGGAATCATCAAAAACCAGTTCAGCAAGAAGTAACAGAAGGAGGTGGCAGTAGGTGGAAAACAGGAGTTGAGGGGAGGGGGAAGTAGTGGCCTAATACTTCAAGCAAATGATTGATGAACTGTGAAGATTTCTGTTGGAGTTGGAAGGATATAATGTTCAGTAGGGAATGAAAGATCTTGTAGTGGATTCAAATCAGAAGTGTGGGTGCTTGCCATTACTGGAGAACCTAGATGTTGGTGAAATACTGCTCCTGGTTTGCTTTCCCACTCAGAGCTGAAAGATTATGAAATAACTGTAGAAAAATTGCTGTATCCAAAACAAAGAATTCTCTAGGGACATTGAGGTTTTGGAGGTAGTTTTTAGTGTTGTTACTGTGTGGTGTTTGTTATGTTTCCTGTGCTCTGATTTAGGGAAGCAGTTCTCCGATATACCATTGACTTTGTACTTCTTTGCAAACTTGAAATATAGCAGTGGGTTAGCTGTCTGCGTAATGAGAAGCCCTGGGATGGTGACCATTGCAAGGGGAAACAGTTCAGGTTTTGAGATGCTTAATAAGTTCTTGATTGTAAAACTGTGGAATTACTTGGAAGGTGTTGAGATTAGGTTTGTAGGACCCTCAGCAAAATGGATAGGAAAGAGATGTCCTGCAAATATAACTAAAATAATTGTAATAACAGGTTACCTCGCAGAAGGAGAGTTGATGCCTTTATTGTGTCAAGTTCAATTCATTAAAGTATTCTTCTTAGGAAAATAATAGTGAAGCTTGATGTCTTGGTCATACTCGACAGAAGTTGGTTCCCCTAAAGGTATCGCTTTGCCTTTTGTGTGTGTGTTCCATCTTGAATTCCAGTGCAGCAAAACCCTTCCATTATTATAGTAATATTCAAGGGAAGTGTTGAGAAGTGCGTTAATTAATTTTGCCCTTCACGCACTGGTCTTTGATGCGTAGATGAAAACATTTGTGCTCATCACAAATGCCAGTGACTTGAAAGTGCAGAATAATAGAAAATCTTTTTGTTTGCAACAGAACTCTCCAAAATGCATATGAAGGTGTCGATTTAATGTAGGGGAAAAATTATTCTTATTCCAAACTGCTTATCTTTGTAATGTTAGTAGTTTTACAGACCAAATGCTTATGACAGGAGAAGCAAAGATAATCGTGTCTTTTGAACCAGTCACCACTAGATTGTGAAAACTCATTTTCTTTTACATAGAAAGATTTCTGTATGTATATGGAGAAGATTATATGGAAGCAGTATGACCTAGTAGGTAAAATTTTTGACTCAAAGCCGTAGCCCACCTTTGGTCTGAGTAGCCTTAGGCAAGGCAACTTTATCAAAGTGTGTTCAGAATGCAACCTAAAATATTTTTTTGCTGCCTTTGGAGTAGAATCAAAAATCTGTGACAAGTGTTACCAGTGCTGTAGCACTAAAATGTACATTGGAGCTTTTATGGATTGATTGTTTATGTAGTGTATGTATACATACCTAGTATGTATTCCAGTTTACCTTATTCAGAATGTATATCTTATGAATAGAGGAAGCCAAAGTGATTAAGTGAATGTTGTCACTGGAAGGTTATGGACCCTAAGAAGGCTCAGAACAGATGACCTCTTACTATCAGTGTACACTATTGTCAAAAGTAATATGAGGTTCTCTGGGCTGACCTAGCATAAGACTGCATTATGCTAGGTCAGCCAGATCAACATGGAACAACTTTGAATTGAAGTTGTAATTAAAATAACCACTCTTGTACAGGGTTATAAAAATCCCTATTTAGGCTAGCCTTAAAGGAAAATAGTGATTGTATTTTGTAAAGATTTATTTGAACCTTCATGTTTCAAAGTGTATCAGGCATGTTTCAGTGTGAGACTTCAACCTTCATCAATCTTTGACTTACCTGTAGTGTAACCACTGGGCCACATCTCACTGTATAGCTTTATTGTGTTCCTTTGATCACTCAAAACAACCAGACAGGTTGTCCATTTGTGGTGTTGCTTTCTAATGAGACTTGGGATATTTTGCTATAGTATTAAACAGTAGACTGTCACTATAAAGACATACACAAGTCTGAAAGAGGCAGTCTTTGAAAGTGTAGTGTGAAGAATCAAAAAAACCTATACAATAATGTGTAGTCAGCAGTGTAGAAGGTCTGGGGCAAAACTGATGCAGTTCAACCAACAGCAGGCAGGTGTTGAAGATTTAAAACAGAAAAAAAAGCTTATTAAAAATCAAAAGGGGGCACGGTAATAACAAGGAGGATGAATAAGAAGTGGGCTTACAAAACGGCTTGGATATTGGACTGCCAAAGCGTAGAACTTGGCAAAAGGTACATGAAGGCAATTGCATACAACCCTTAAAGCAAAATAAGGTACCTTGTGTGTCTCATCTCATTGATTTCTAGCTGTATGTTCTCGGGTCTCAGCTTATGAACACCATTATGCCTCTCCAACCTAGGGAGGCGATTGGATCTCACTACACACAAATCCTTATATGCAGCATTAGGTAGATTTAGCTTAGTGAAGCCTTAGATGAGAAAGTCACAGTGTGAAGTCACAGTGAAGCCTTAGATGAGAAAAGGGAGGAGCAGGGGAACCTCATCATCACAACTAAAAAAAAGGACATTGTCAAGCATCACTTTAACATGGTTTTAGGTTTGCCATTGAACATAAACCTGGTTCCCCACCCAAGATGAGCAAGGACCATCTCTGGTCCAGCTATATTGTGCCTGGATTTACTGTGCAAAACGACCTTTGTCAAATGGGCTATGTACCTTTAACTTCAGAAATGGGCACCCTTTGATATGTATGGATGAACTAATTTAGGAGTCTTGCTGTTTCCCTAAAATAGTGCTCAAAGGAGTTTACAAAAATTGAAATCGAAAATACAGCTACAATATGGTCAACCGTCTAAAGGCAGCATGAAAAAAATCAATATAACCATTAAATTGGGTTAAGCAGGGTAGGCTTCATTTGGCATTCATGGAGAGAGAGAGAAAGACAGAGTATGTCTGTACTCACATGCAAGAACTAGCTGGAAAAAGCCTTAGGAAGTCATTCGGTTAATCCTCTTGTCTCAAGAATTGAACCTGGTTAAAAATTTAGCCAGGAGTTTAGTCCATTCTGCTTTTAAACAATTGTGGCTCTGTGGCTCTACCTCACCTTAATGAGAACACTGATCAGAACTTAACACACACACAGCCATGCTTGTCAGTCTTCTCCCTCCCACACATTTTTTCTAAATGCCTGTATCATCTTGGCAAAAGACACATCAGCAGAAACCTAGCAGGAAGCCCCATGATATGCCAGTTGGCTCTGCCTTCTATGAAAACTTTGTCAGTTGCTCCATTCCCCATTGTTATTGAGGCGGAGTCCTGTTGGCATAGACCAGCGGTTCCCAAACTGGTGGGTTATGACCCACCAGCCTGGGAAGCAGTGGCTGCCCATTTAATGGTTGGGGAGGGGGGGGGAAGGCAGCAACATGATCATGCTGCTGCTGCGACAGAAGGGGGAGGTTTTACCTTCTAGCATGTCTGGCTGGCTTCTGGGGAGTGCGGGGAGTACTGTGGAGCACTCCACAGCAGTCCCCAAGACTCCAATTCACTAAAAATAGTGTTCGGAAACCACTTCCAGTTTTCACTTGTGAAACCGGAAGTGGTTTCTGATGGCTGTTTTAAATGAATCAGAGGCTTAGGGAGTCCCCTGGAGGGGTTCCTCGCACCCCCTGTAAGCCAGCTGGTCCTGCTGGAAGGTAAACCCCCCTTCTGTCGCCCCTTCTGCCCCAGCAGCAGTGTGATCCACATTGCAGTGTAGCTCTGCCCCACAAAGACTCAAGTGGTTACTGTCTCCCACAGAGGATTTTGGAAACTACTAGTGTAGACAGTTCTTCTGTCGCCAGTTCCAGCTGCCATGACCCCTTCAGTCTTGAACAGAGGCACGAGGCAGAGCTGGCTATGCTGATTGCAGAGATTGTATTGAGGTGGCACCAAGTATTGTGAAGGTTGGCTGCAGAGTTGGCTGCAGAGGAGGTGCCTGTCCTGAAGGTGCTCACCTCAGACAGTATGATAGGATAAATACATGTCGCATATGTGCTACATCAATTCATAAGTTGTCTTTCTGCAATGTAACTTTTCTTTGTGATATTTGCATCTTTAGTCGGGGAATAAGAGTTTGTATAAGGCTCAGAACTGGGATGTTTGCTTTTTTGTGCGTCTGTTTGCAGTTTTGATTGTAATGGTAAAGTATGCAAAATTAATGCCTGTCTTTCAGTGTGTATTGTAAAGATGCATAAGGGGGGATTTTGCAGGTTGACATTCACATGAAATAATGTCGTCTACCAGAACTAAAAACAAGACTTTCCTTGGTGTAGTGGCCTGTGTGTCTTTCAGTGTGCAAGCCATGTTCGTTCATGCAGGCTTAACATAGCCTATGTTGACTTAATACTGTAGTTCAATTCTTGAATCTCTGCGGTGTTTGAACAATGTCTGATGTTGGGTTTCCACTTCAGCTGTTTGCACTAGCATTGGTGGTGCAAAGCACAGGGAGTGACCAGAATTTCACTTTCTGTTCAACATTTTTCTTCAAAGAACCCAAGCTTGCGTAAGAATTGGTTGTTGTCATGGTCTTTAATAATCTCCTGTTAACTGAGAAGAAACACCTGGTGTATCAGCATCTTTTTTCCCCCCTCAGTTGAATGGTTGTCAGAGTGTAGGACTTGTCATTACTTCATCATCTTTACATTCTTATAATTCTGTAATTTCTGTGCTATGCATAGGTGAATTACTTGTAACTAAAGTGGGTAAATGACATGGCTGTGTTCCAAAGAAACTAGATTCATATCCGCTGTATCTGTAGGCACTTAGCAGATATAGTTAGCCACAAACTTCCAAAGCCACAAAATGACTTTAAACTAAATTTGCTTCTATGCCTGCTGGCACTATTGCAACAGAACTTCAGGGTTGTTGCAGTTCTGCCTTCACACATGCAAACTAATTTTGAATAGCATTGGGGGGGGTGTATGTGAGAAAAACATCCTCTAAAATGTTCAGCAGGATACAGCTGATATCTCTGTGTACCTTTTTGAATGAAAAACAGCAAATCGAGAGTGATGGGGAAAGGATCTGTTTTGTAGTTCATGTTAGAAATACTTTAGAGATTTATGTTCAAGTCTTCATAATATGAACTGGAACACTGTTCCTTTTCCTACCAGTCCCTTTATATTTCTCTTATAGCTTGACTTTATTTGATCTAACAGTTACTCTCCATTTTCCTTTCTGTTTTCCTCTTTGAAGGACTGGATAGCTTTGGTCAAAGCTGCAGCTGTGGCAGCAGCCAAAAACAAAGCAGGGGTTAAACCACGAACCAGTGCGAACAGCAATAAAGACAAAGAGGAACGAAAGTGGTTTAAAGTACCTTCAAAGAAAGAAGAAACCTCAACCTCCACAATTGTCCAGGATGTCCAAAAGAAGGAAGAGCAGCCTGCATCCAGTGAGACATTTGGTACAAACTAAATTGTTATACATTCTCCCCCCCCCAAGTGTAGTGTGTGAGGGGGTGTTTATCTCTGCATGTTAACATCAAGTGCAGGTGGCATTAGGCACCAAGTATCTCTACTTCTCTTGACGCACGTCACAGGAGGACAGTTCAAACTTAAAGCAGCCTGCTGAGTTACTGAATTTTTCTGCAGGTGCTTTAACACAGAACAGAGGGAACCACACTCCCTTCATTGCAGGGGCCAAGGTGAAGTAAGAATTCAAAATGGAATCTCCATATCAGGGCAACTATAGTCTTTTTGAAAGTGTGTTTGTAGGGAATGTGTCCTGATTGGCTACGGGGTTTATGCCCACCCCTTCAAGGTATAGAATTTTAGACTCATTGTTGTGTCTGTTTCAAGAACCAAACTCCAGAACTCCTGATTGGCTCTGCCTGTTTACTAAATTCTTGGGTGAGAGGAGACAAAGGTTGTCGATTGGGGAGATGATGGATGTCTGGAACATGGATAGAGTGTCAATTGCTGTAGTAAATGAAACATAGACAAGGATGTGGCAATACGAGGTCTTGAGTTGGTGGACACAACCCTGAGGTTAGGGTCCTTTGTTTATCCAACTTGACTTTATTTAAATGTGTTCTAATTTCCTTGCCGTGCTGATTGGATATGCTGAGAGAGTATCAGCATAAGCTGTAGGCACTTCTTCCGAGTGGCTTTTCCATTAAGAGGAATAAAGAGAAATGAGAAAAGACTTGAGAAATGAGAGGGCTTTCCATGGCTTGATTGTCTTCTGACAGATATCCTTGGGCCAAAAGATAAATTTAGTGCCCAGTGAGAATATGGCAATTCTGCCACACCTGCCTTAACTTCTGTTTAAAAATGGCGCTGTGGCGTTGTAGCTGTTCTTTTAGTGTGCCACCATTCTTTAGTCAAAGGCTAAAATGAGAGACCTTGGAAAAACCACAAGGGGCTGATAAGCAAGGTGCAGTCACTGTTCCCTCTCACCTGTGCAGGCACACAGCTTGAAACCAAGCTCCGTGCAGCTCGGAGATTGGCAAGCTGGCAATTCAGTGATTATGGGTAATACATGGACCCCTTACAGGGAACACTGGGTGCAGTAGCTTAGGACCACATGTCATTGCCTGGCTATTGCTGCCACTCTGGGTTTTTTTTACTGGTATTACTTGATGCTTTCACTGTGTAATCCTATTGAGATTTTATGAGTAGTTAACTGGTTTGTGTCTATTTTCTAGAATTATTGTCCACTAATGTTGAATCTCCTCTGTCATTTTGGTGCCTGGTCATGCGACGTAGACGGATCCAAAGTAGAACTTTTTGAATACCCTGTATCATAACATGTTAGTCAGAAGGATCTTAGAGGTCATCTAGTCTACTCCCCTGTTTATTGCAGGCAACTGTTGCAGCATCTCTGACAGATGGCTGTCCAGCCTTTGCTTGAAAACCTCCAATGAAGGATTGCCCAACATTACATGAGGCAGAGTGTTTCAGTGCTTGGTAGTAATTGCAGTTAAGCAATTCTTCCTTTTGTCCACCCGAAATCTGTTTCCTTGTATTTTTAACCCTTTGCTTCAAGTCCTACTCTCAAGAGCTAGAAAGATAAATTTCCCCCTTCTTTTGTGTGACAGTTAGAAACCTGAAGACTGCTACTGTATCTCCCCATAACCTTCTTTTATCCAGCCTAAACTTGTCAAGCTCTTTTAACTGTCCTTCATAGGACTTGATTTTCACTTCACCTTAGTTACCCTCTCTGGACCCTTTCCAACTTGATAATGTCTTCCTTAAGATGTGGTGACAAAACAAATCAATGAGATCTGAGTGGTACAGAATAGAGTATATCTATTGCTTTTCATAATCTGCAGCAGTCCAGCATTGCATGAGCTTTTTTTGCAATGACGTCACATTACTGGCTCATTTCAGCTTGTGGTCTACTAAGACGCCTACTTCTTTTATACGTGTGCTGCTGCCAAGCCATGCCTCCTCCATGTCTCCCCACTTGTGCTCTTGATTTTTTTTTTGTTCCTATATGCAGTGCTTTACATTTGTTTCCATTGAACTTCAGCTTATTGGTATATAGGTCCAATCATCGAGCCTGAAAATATTGTTTTGAATATTCAACCTTCCAGAATGTTAGCTGTCTCCCCTGACCTCACATCCCTCTGTCCACTTATCCAAGGCATTTCTTACTTTTGAACAGCACAAGGCACAACACAGAGTTCTGTGGCACCACACTCAGTACCTCTTCCATGTGCCTCCTCTCCAAGTGTATCTTTAGAGATCGGTCTGGTAGAAGGGAATGTAAAGCCACAGAGGATGGTATCTCTAGGAATCCATGCCAGTAAATTTTCCTTAGGTGGGGTCTACTGCTTGGTTGCTAAAGTTTTGCATTGGTTAAGGGACCTCTGTTTGGGGGCTCTGTGGTATTTTGTGGAGCAGGGTGTAGGTTGATTGCAATCAAGCAAATTAATATGGAAAACTTGTCTCCGGGTTCCCACTGACTTTTATGGAAACCGTTTTACTTTGTTTACAGAGGTTAAATGCCTGCCAGTATTGATTATTGTAGCCTTGTTATTTCCTTAAGTCGTACACCACCCAGAAAACATTGCTGTGAAGCAGTGTAAAAATCTAATACTGTTCAGAAGTATGTGGCAGTTTTATTTCAGTTCATTAAAGAAAAACATTTGTACTCTCCTTGTTTTAGTGGGTGGAATTAAACTCCTAGAATATTTTCTAAGTACTTGTTTTTAAGCATATTTTTGAAGTATGGACTTAGTACATGATTTCTTCTTTTTACATCCAAACAGGATTCCCTCTAGTGGATGTCCCAAAGATTGCCTTTGTGCAAGCAGAGAATGCACACAAGAGGAAAAATAATCTAGGCAACTCATTTCAGGCAAAGCGGGCTCGTCTTAACAAGATCACGGGTAAGCTCTCATTGAAGAGTTGATATTGTGTGCTTTTTCATTGACAGCTGCAACCTCGGTATCCACGGATCCAACATCCGTGAATTTAACACACGGAGGATGCCAGCAGATGCCTGGTTCGCCATTTGTGCTCTTTTAAAAGAAAAGCACTAAAATCACATCTCTTACCTTCAAGTGGTTCCTGCAAAGTAACCCTCTTACCTTCAGTTCCTGTGCAGTTCTTGGCTAAAAATAGCACTAATGACCCACTTCTGGGTCATGCAGAGGTTCCTGGTTCCTCCCAGGGTTACCCCAGAATGCATCTAATGAAGTAGCAAAGTACAAAAGCCACAGGTCATTTCGATAGAAACCACAATTCATTAAACTGAAACTCTAATAAAGTACTTTTTCTCTAGTTTTACAAGCAGCAAAGCAAAATATACCACTCTTGCAAATTGATGCTAATTGCTTAATAAAAGCTTAATGTTATTGTGGACCGTCTCTTTGTCTCTCAGGTCACTTTACAGAGTGTAATATAACATGCAGTGTGGTGACTGTTCAGTGACCCTGGCTCTGCATTCATAACTTTGTTTAAAAAAAACAACACACCCTTCAAGTTCTCTAGAGATGTCAGGGAGGTTTCTGTGAAGCAGTGTTGCCATAAAATAGTTTCTACCCAGACTCATCTGCAAGATTATACTTGTTGCGCTTGAATCGTTTTGAAATGTTCTTATTGCTGTGTTCTGATTTTTTGCAGGATTGTTGGCATCCAAAGCTGTCGGTGCTGATGGTGCTGAAAAAAAGGAAGGCAACAAAGAAGCAGCTCCAGTCTTGGAGCAGGTATGAAATTTCTTTTGCGAGGGTCCTACTGGAAAGTACCATGGGAAATATCAGGTCCATGACATTAACATTGCCCTGCCAGACAGAAAGTAATGGGGGACTAAAGAATTGTTTGTATGTTTACATCTCTGCATAACTGGAGTTAATGGAAGTAATTCTGCAATCCTAAGAATGCATAACATGGAAGCAGGTTCAAATGTTAAGCCTGTTGGACTTGACTTCCACAGTATGCGCTTTGGATCAGAAAGCTTTGTGTCCCAAATCATGGCTACCTTTATTTTCAAAAGCAAACTGAAACTTTTGTGAGCATCAACACCTCAGATGACTGTCCCCAGGTACTGTTTCAGTATAGCAGGAATTGTACCCCCAGTGGCTTAGAAGACCCGTGACACAAGTTCAGTTTGTGCTTTTGACACAGGGTTTTTGACATCCAGCAGAACTTCTTTTGTAAGAAGTTTCCTTTCTATTGTAAGAATTGGTGTTGTAAACCTGTTTGTGTGTTATGAAACTGTTCAATGAGCCATACGTTTTTTTGCTAGGATGTATATTTTTAATAAATATGAAAAAGAGACATTAAAAACATTTTAGGGGTCTGGTTGAGCCCACTTCTAAAGTGGAGATGGCCATGTTCTGTCTAGCTTGCTCTGCCTCTCATGTTTTGTGCATGACCGTGCCTACTAATAACAGGGCTAGCTCACTAACCATACTAAGAGCTGCTGCTTATGCTTCAGTTGATACACAGGCTCATTCCCAGAAGTCAATCTCAAGAGTGAAAATAAGTGCTAAATATGTTGGTCTATAGATGTGTGTGCACCAGGCAGGACTCATTATCATCTTCCCACCCCAGTTTCTGTTTGATGGGGTACATTTGGCATTCTAAGGAAATAGTGTCACGATTGAAGTAGTTTAGTCTGCCATGGGAATAACAGTCTGGGCTTTTCATTCATAAGTAGGCATACTGTCAGGAAGGGCTCTGATCTCCCATTTGAAGCAAAGTTCCTTTGCAGTTGTGGCTTCTGTTTGTCTGGCAGGAGGCCTTTCTCAGGTATCTGTTCAGAAATTCTGGAGAGCAGTGTTCATCTCTATGGAGGGACTTGCTTTGCCTACAGTCCAACCTGCAAATGTGGTGCTGAAAACAATCCTGCTGCCTTGAATTTGTTGCAAATAGAGTCAGGCGTTTTCCAATATGTTGTCAGGAAAAATGCTTGGGTGTCTGTATCCCACCCCTTACTTGGACAGAACCTCTGAATTAAAAGCCATATTTGAGTCACTTGCAGACTCATTGCATGATGTAGGTAACGGCTTCCTGCTGCGTTCTGATGTTTGTGTTCTAAACAGGAAGCACAGGAAGTAAAATAAAATAAAATACAGGTAAGTACATGTATTTGGGTGCTAGTAACTTCTGCCATATAGACCATTCCCCCTGTGGTGTGGGTGGGTGGAGACAGCCATAAGGTGAAATAGCATGTGCATATTTCACGTGCATATTTGGCATGCATGTGCATATTGGGCGTGCATTGGAATCCATCTCCCCTCAAAACAGCCATATGGTCAAACCTTCAACATATTTAGCACTTTTTAGTTATGAGTGACTTGTGGAAGTGTTCTTGTTCTGGTAAATTCTGCCCAAAGGCTAGTTAAAGAGTCTTAAAATCAGTACATTTATTTATTTGAATCAGAGCCTTAATATAGCTTTTAATGTGGCTTTTTTGTTGACTTGGATCTGTAGTGAGTAGGATTTAAAAATTTTTTCCCCTTTTCAAGAAGAGCTTCTTCTGCCACTTTTTTTTCTGACCAACCCTTTTCTAAAAATTTCCTTCATACTGTTATACATGAACAGGTTTAAAGACCCCATACAAGCTACTCTGTTAATAATATTTTTTTCCTTTTACTTCCTTGACCCCGTGCTGGTTCTGGGAGCACACATTGTTTATGGTGTGTGTAGTTTCAGATTTAACAACTGAACCTGAGTTTAGAGATTGTGCATAGAGATCCCACATGAAATCCTTCTGTCCTCCTGTAACTAGTTTTGATGTTGTGTGACTGCTAACCAGTTTAAAATGGAGCTGGGTATTCTCTTTGGAGGATCTGGATTCATTTTAAAGTTCTTAAAACCGTACTGTATGTCTTGGTGAGGAGGCAGTTTGCAAATCTTCGGAGATTGTGAGTGTGTGTGAGTGAGAGAGAAATCCTGCAACTTGCTCATGATCTCTAAGCTTGGGTTCAGTTGTAAGTCTTGACTGGGCTTTAATGGCCATTTCTGAGTCACTGTGGTGTCAATGCGTTGTCATAATATTTTTGCATAAGAGTTGATAATGTATTGCTATGCTATGCAGCTTCTTAGGGCAGTTACATGTTGCAATGAATACAGGTTGGCTGCCAAAAATGGCAACCTCATGTTGAATTGCTCCCTCCACCATCTTTGTATGTCAAGTAGTCTTCAGTCTTTTCTGATTCAGAACCCACCTTTAGCCTCAGCCTGCAACATGGGTCCAACTACTAATTCTTTTTACGTCCCCTTCCTTCAACTTCTCCATCCCGATCACACTTTTTCTTTTGCTTATAAAAACTGGATGTGGTGGTCCAGCCCACTTATGGGGTCACCACCCATCAGCTGCAGGCCACTGGTCTAGTTCAACTTGGCCTGCGTCCTGATGCCATTATGGTGTGCTTTTCCCAGCTCCTGCTCCCACAGCATTGGCTGTTGATGACAGAAGCAGAAAAATGCACATCACTGTGGCGTCCACATATGGTAAATTGAACTAAACGTGGAGTGGGGTGCTCAGTATTTTTGAGTGGCAGCCCTGTGCTTTTTGTCATAGGTGTTCTGTCCTTATCTTTTTGCATATTAGGGATGCAGGCTGCAGCCCAGTAACTGTACAATCAGAGATAGTTGTAGGCCTCATAAAACCATAGAGGCTGGAAGATACTTGAAATGTGAAACCACTGCCCTTGAAATGGGCAATTATCTTTCCCCTTCCTCACAAAATACCCAGGTTTGATTCTACAGATTAATCCACATCGTGCAAACCACAGTGTGCCAGAAACAACGAGGAGCAGACAGAATATTCCTCACCAAATGTGCCTGCCAACTCTCAAACAATTTGCAGCCTAGTCAATGGCTTGGGGCATTGCAGCCAGTTTTTCCACAGTGCGCTGCTGTCAGACATGCAAAAAGGAAATTATGGAATGATTGACAACCTGATGACTCTTCCACAAACAATGCCATGCTACCCTTTGGTTTTCAAGCAGAACCATCACTGCAGTTGTCAGTTTTGCAGACTTCCTTTATGTTCTGTAAGCAACATGGAAGAGAGCATGTTGCATATTTTGAACTAAGCTTGCTGTTTGTTAACTTTCTATAGAAACAAAATCCACAGATTGTAGTCAGCATTAGCAACCTACAAAATGTGTCTCTATAAACATTTGGTTATGTGGACTTGTTTTTGAAAAGCATTTAGTTACTAGGAAACAGTTTCCCAATTGGGGAACAAAATGTGAGCTTTTCCCTTTTTTTGGTAGAAAAAAAAATTCTGAATTTGCATTTACGGGTCTTTTTAAAAAAAACAACAACTAGTTACTAGCTCAGATGAAATGAATAATGGCCAAGTAGTGAAACCTGAGAGGCCCAGAGCATATATAATGCTATCTCCCAGCAAACCATGGAATTAAATTGGGAAACATAAGTGTGAACATGTACTTCCTTTTCCACAGTTCAAAGCAATTCTTCCTTCTCCACACACCCCTCCCAATATTAACCATGCTCTAAAGTTGCGTATGCACAGGTGCAAACCATGGTTTCTTTTTAAACCAGTTATTGTAACCATGGTTTGAAGTGGGTTTTCATATAATCGTATGAGAACTGGGTTAGTTTGTTAGCCATGGTTAGTATCGGGTCACCTATAACTCTAAATGGGTTAACACTGGGAAGAGAATCATTCAGAAGAGGAAAAGATGGCAAGGGAGCATGCATGCTGAGAGCCGACATTATGTCTGCACTAGGCTAGAATGGCTTAATCGTGGCTAAGCTGACTGCAGCTATGATACGGTTAAAATGTCTCTCAGATTTTTTGAACATTGTAATGCAAATGAGGAATTCAGTGCAGCAGTTAGCTGCTGCTGATTTCTCCCCCCTTCCAGTTTACAGCTGTTCTAAACCTAAATCCTCAGGTTATATGGATGCAGGTACAGTAGTCTATTTAACTGTATTAGGGTTGGGCCATGTTGTATTCCTTTTGAGCAAGATCTGCTTAGATGAATTAATAACATTCGTTAAGGTTTTTCTAATGTTTCATTTTGTCCTTGTTAAGAGGTTAAGCACCTTATTAGAACAAGTTTTAAAAACCTTGTTTTAAATAATTTTGTAACTTTGAAAATAATGGTTGCTGTAGTGATGTCTTTCACACATGTGAAGATAAACAATAAAATCATTTATTTACAAGTTACGGCTCTAATTAATTTCTGGTAATAAGTTTCTCGATCAGTATAGATGTATGCTACCATCCTTCAAATGTTTGTTTGACTTGAATAAATCTTCCTCTGTATGCATGGGAATCTGGTACAAAGGTAGAAGTGGACCACAGCTGAATGGAACGTTTCACATCACCAGACCTTTGCTTGGTACTTCCAGCATAACATTGTGTGACTTTTTAGTATCTAGAACATGAGTGGAAACTTAAGGGCTGTGTGTCAGATGCAAATCCAGCATATCCTGTTGTGTAGTCCTAATGCCAAACGCAACATTAATCTTACTATGCTTATGGTAGTAGTTCATATGCTTGTTCTGTACCCCATGCAGGAGACTGGTTCACATATTTATCTGGCCAGTGTACTATTCCCATGGTGAAGTGGTGTGTGCGTGCGTGTGTGCGTGTGTGTCTGGTTTAGGAAGGCTAGCTATAATGGCTCAGTTGTCAGGTTGTCCTCTCCTGATCTGTTACTTTGAATGTCTGGAACCACTGGGAATGAAAACTAGCAATCAATACCCAAAATGCATTTCTTATATACAGAAGTCTGAAATCCAGAGAGCACACTCAGGTTATGAACATGGTGGTCTTTGTTGCGTGGTGTGGTGTGTGTTTTTTTACCAAAAGTGGGAACAAGTTCCTGAATTTCTTCGATGATTTGGAACAATGGTCTTGCATACTATATGAAACCATGTTATACATTGTGTGGGAAAGTAGAATTTTGCAGCTATATACCTAAATGCCAGTATCTTTAAACCTGTTTTTTAATAATGTTCTGTTATGTGTATTAGGCAAAAGTATTGCACAGTCAATCACATAGTAGAAAATGCCGTATGCTTTGATTTTTCCAAGCTTATTAGCCTACAACGTTTGTTCTTTTGGTTTTGTTCTTGTTGCTGCTAACATTATTATTAACAATTTTGGCACTTGTGATTTCCTAATGCAAAGACATTTGGTGACATTCAGATTACTACACTAAAATATTATTTAATCATTGTTGATTTTACAAAATTATAAAGGGACACTGCCAGCCTCTTCATGTCTTATATTCAAATTGTACTAAATTTGTGGAACATTGATAAACTTAAAGACTTACGGCCATGAAATAGCATCGGCTGGTACTTTTAACGCCTAAAGCTTTATTTAATTCCATTAGTAGGCTCTTCATTTTAGTTAAACAATTGCTGTTTTCAATTTATGAGAACCGAAGAGATGTTTAAAATTTCATACTCTGATCCAGAGATCCATGTGTTGGAAGGGCAGATACAGATTTTTTTGCGTGCAAAGTGAGGTCCTCCTTCCTTTCCATGGAGTAAACCAGCCTGCACATGCAAAATAAGGCGTATGTGGATCAGTCTTTCTTCTCTGAAGGGAGTGGGGAATCTGTTCTAGGAAGGAAAGCCGCAAGGGTGGCACATAGCCCTTGTGCCCTGGAGCAGATTGCTGGATTGGGATGAAGGTCTTTGGCTGTGTCCCTTTTTTAGTTTGCTTAGTTAACAACATTTTTAATTTGTTCTCAAAATAAATGCTTGTGTTTGAATACTAAACTGATTTTTAAGAAATCAAAGTAGAATACAAGTGCTGCAATGAAGAAACTGCAATAAAAGTATCAATTTCTTATTATTTATTCAGGAGATATCACCTAAACCTCAAAGTCAGAAAAAAAATGAAGCTGATATTAGCTGTTCTGCCAACATTCAGAAATCTGCACTGTTGCCCTCAACTTTGTCTTCAGGAAAGGCTCGCAGCAAGAAATGCAAACAAGAATCTGGAGATTCTGCAGGGTGTATAAAGCCCCTTAAGCCACCAATTTCCCCAGAATTAATACAAGTGGAGGATTTGACCCTGGTCTCCCAGCTTCCTTCTTCTGTGATAAATAAAACTAGTGAGCACAGACATTTTAAAACATACCATAATTACTTATTACAGTCATATTGGGAAATAATAATCATTGGGGTTTTATTTTTTTGTTTCATTTGACTGTGGCTTGTTTATACCTAGCTGGGTTTTGAGAAAAGAATTTGAATTGCAAGTAAAATGTGTCATGGGGTAGTACAGCATTACAATTAAGCCTTGGAAGGTACAGAATTACTATAAAAGTACTTAGTGTCCTGTGTTAGCAGTTTCCTGCACATTGGCTACTGTAAAGGAGGAAGAAAGCAAACCAAAACCCAGCCACCTCTTCTTTCAGTTTGCAAACGTTTTCCTGCAAGATCTCCCGGTGGCTATTTTTCATGTGCCCTAAGGGACCAACTGTTGTCCTGAGTTATTTCATATTACGCACACAAGGTGTCACATGAAATTGCAGTATAGAATGGCCCTTCTGTGGTAGTGGTGGAAAGTCCTGACAAGAGAACAGCTCCTCATACGACCTGGAACAACAAAAGGGTACCGCCTGTCTGCTCAGAGGGCCTGATTCTTCAAAAAAGAGAGGATGAGCCATGTTCATATGTGTTGCTTCTCTCCCATCGCCAAGGAATTCTAGTGGCGTAAAACATCTGCTGAACTTGCTGTTTCTTATTCAATGGAAGGATTCCTCTATTTCTGGCACAATAAGCAAAAGTAAACTGAGTTTCACCCTCTTGGCTAAGGGACCGAAGGAGGTAGGCTTAGATAAGGCCTGGGAAATGTAAAAAGCAGCAAGAAATATTTAGGCAGTGAAATGCCTGCAGCTTTAGAAGATATTTAAACTCTTAACAGGAAGATGGAGAGGGATCTTGTCTTTTTTTTTCTTCCCCACTTTCTTACAGACTCCACCACTTACTATGTTTCCTTAGTCCTTGCTCCAGAGTAGCCTAGAGTGTGGATTTCTGCAAAGCACTAGCCTATGTTTATTTGGTCTGTAGTCAAATGAGGAATGCTGCTTTCTTGCATCCATGGTTGATAGTCACTGGAAGACTTAGGGCACCTTCCATTCATAGCTTATTATTATTATTATTATTATTAACAGTATTTATATACCGCTTTTCAACTAAAAGTTCACAAAGCGGTTTACAGAAAAAAATCAAATAACTAAATGGCTCAATTACTATTGAGTCTTTGATTTCAATGAGGGAGTTGAGCTTGTGCTTTAGTTTCCCACTGAAATCAAGACTACCTAAATGTGCTTAAATTTGACTGGATCATGCCACTAGTATTTTGATGAAGCAAAAGAGGATTTTTGAGGGACCAGTGGGATATTCACCTGGCCCAAATTCAGTTTTCTAATTCTTATTGCCAATAACATTCTAAAATCTTCCCTCATTAAATGTTACCATCCACGCTTGTTGCAATAGCACCTGATGCGGTAAGTAACCTTCACTGAGGATGAGTTGTCTTTTTTTAGTATTGAGAGTTAGCAATGTAAAGCAAATAAATCTACCACTGTTGCCTTACATTGGTATAAGATGGTGCCCATCTTTCTTAGGCCCATCTTCAGAATTGTTTTCTGAAGTCTTCGCCTTCCTCAAATTTTGATTTGGAGGCAAAAGGACTTATTTAAATTACCAAGGTGTTTAGCATTTATAGTAGCATTTATAGTGTGAACTTTTGAAGTGCTTCTCATAATGCATGCGTGTGAGAACTACATTGGACTCAAACCTTCTAAAACTTTGAGGTCCCATTGCCTTCAGTGGGAGAGTTAAGCATGTACCTTTTCTCTTGGAGTTGATGGGATTTAGAAGTACTGACCTTTGGCTGAATTAAGCCCATTGTAATCACTACTATAACTTTCTTCCCAAAGAGATAGTCTTTTAATGTAGCAAAAGATACTAAAGGATGCTTCCTTGGTTTAGGAATCTTATCTGTGAACAATTGTATAGATAAATTATATACAGCATAATGGGGATCACTTCAAAATGTTATCCAGTAAGCAGCAAATGTTGCATTAATAGCCTGTAGAACAAAACACATTTTTGAAGCTGTATAAAGGCCTAATTATAAGGACATGCCTAGCTAGTGAGATGCTTGCCAGGACCAACATCACAAAACATAATGTTTTTGTGTGTGAAGAATTTTATAACAGCATTGCAAGCAGGTACAGTACCTCAATTTTATTTATATATTGTTATCATATAACTCTCTACCCTGTTCAGTTGTGAAAGAGGGACTCTCACGTTGAATTACAATTAATTGACATTGAACAGTGAAGAATAGGGGAAAACAATTTAAGTAAATAAAATTATGAAATTGAGCTATGTATACTAATTGACACATCATTCATCTTAACAAAGAACTAACCAAAAGCTCAACAGAACAAACAAGTTTTTATTAGTCTCTAGAAAGTTCCCAGAGACTTTGTGCTCTCCTGGGACAGGCATTCAATGGACACAACACCTGTACACAAAAGGCAATAGATCTTTTAGATCAAAGAAAGAATGATAAACTTCACTGGACATGTTGAGATATGGTGGACTTTTAGACTGATATTTGCTACATCCTATTGCATTAACTCATAAGATGAGGGAAAAGTGCAATTCAGAAATTAAGTGAACCGTTGAAGTTAGGTTTTTGGTACTGCCTGTGACCTTTTGTGTCAGACCTGTTCCCACACAAGGATCTCTTTTCAACACATTTTCAGTTAAAGCACATTTCTACTAAAAAAAAGGCTAGACCCACAAATTCATCACCTCAAAACACCAAACACTTCCAATAGTCCTCTAGTCTTGCTTTTGTTTTAATAAGTGACACTGTGCCAGATGGGAACTACTTAAGACAAGTGCCTTATGACAGTCTTAAAAAATATTCGAGTAAGACGGTGACCTGTGTCTGCTTCATGAACATTGCAAGGTCTCTTTTTAGGTCCATCACAACCAGTGAGTGCCCTTAGATCCTCCAAAAATAGCCAGCGGAGAAGAAGATCACAGCGCTTAGCAACTGGTTCGTTGCCTCATGATTCTCTAGAAACAGTTCCTTCTCCCTCTCCTGTCACTGATGGAAAAGTGTTCTCCATCAATGTCCCAAATCAACTGCCAGCATTCCTGGAGGGTAATGTATTTCAATCTAACTAAAGACCCAGAGAGAAATCAACTACTTAAAAATAAGGCCTTCGCAAGACATTGCCCACCTAATGAGAGCTTCTGACTAATAGATGAGACCTGTGCTACTTTAGGAGTGTAACTCAAAAATCCCAAGATATGCGATGCTTGTCTGTTGTTAATATTACGTTCTTTTTTTTATATAGTTCCCAATGTTGCTCATGTCTCACTTGAGAAGCGCGGACTGTGTCTCCCTCTTGACTTAAGCCGTAACTTGGATGTTTCAGCATTGTTAACTGCGGAGTCCCCTTTCCGTAGTGAACATCCCAGTAAAGAGAAGGAAGATAATCAGATGGTTATATGTCATTCATCTAAACCAGTAACTGATGGCAGACTAACCCTACCAGCATCAGGTAAAATGTTTGTTGACCACTCCGCTCATATATTTGAAAAGTATATTTTGGCTCATACTAAAGGTGGTTTGGACTACTCCATATCTGGGCATAGCTGTGTAACTTACTCCCAAATAGTGCTTGAAAATGCAGTATGAATGTGACAGGTCTGTGTTTGTAAATAGCTGGGTCATAGTACACTTATCAGAGAGAAGGGGTTGAATAAACTTCTCTGAAGGATGTGGACAGGCATACCTTGACTTTCATCCACTTGGCTTGCATTGCTTTGCTCTTTCAGCCACTTTCAATTAAATGCTTTGTCATTCATCCACTTTTTACTTTCATCCATGCTTTGGTCCCTAACCGGATGAAAGTGCAAGGTATGCCTGTACTTAACAGCAGTCCTGGGTTTAGTGCCATACAGTAAATGAAAGCATCCCTTAATTGTAGATGTTGTTGTTTTTGTGATTAGGAGGCCAGTCCTGTGGTCCACGGCACGGCTCCATGCCGTGGACCATAGTTGCAAACGTGCCGTAAGGCACGTTTGCAGGACGCACTGCTGGCCTCCCACTGGTGCTAGCCCGCTGGGCGGTGACCCAGGTTCCGCGGCTTGGCGGTGTCCCAGACCGCCAGGCTGCATAACGGGGCATGGGGGAGGCGTTCCGGGGAGGGAGGAGACCAGCGGGGGCGGGTGGGAGACATGTCAGGGGAGGGAGAGAGGCGGATCCATGGAGCTATGCTCCGCAGGATCCAGGGTACCCATGGAGGGCTGTGTGCCCTACGCGAGTGCCTTTACTTTAGCGCTGACCTTTTGGTCGGCACTAAAGAAAGTAGCCCCATTGCGGGGCTGCTTCCCTTACTTGGGGTAAGGGGACGAATGCCCCCTTCTCCCCAGAAGCCTCCTGCGGTAGCGTGGGAGACGCAGGATTCAGTGGCAGCCCTCTGCAGAGCTGCCGAGCCTGGGCGCTGTGGGCAGTTCAGGATTGGGCTGTAGGTCAGTAATTACACTTTTTAGTAAGTAATGAATCCATGATTGTGTTTACATATTCAGTTACCTTGGGAGTAGCAGTCTTGCAACCTGCTTTAAACCTATAATGTTGCTCTACTCTAACCATGTAGTTAGTCTTTCATGGCCAAGAAGTGAAATAACTTAACACCGAACACACACACAATCTCTTATGATCCTGGAAGTCTTATTTTTTAACCTATAGGAACAACATGGTATGTGAAAAGAGATCCTAAATCAGTGGTTCTTTCAATTGCAACAAGACTACAGGTGGAGCCTATTTATCCACGTTAGTTCCGTTCCGTGACTCAGCACAATTAACAAAAAATGCGTTGTGCTAAATTTCATAGAGTTAAGCAAACAGACTGCAGCCTGACACTTCTGGATGGAAGGAAGCTAAGGCAGCTGTTATCAATCCCTTCCCCTCCGTACTCAGCCCTCCCCGTTGCCAGCTGCCTGACTTCTTTCACAGTTGGGTTGCTGATCTTTTAAGAGTCCAGCCCTATGCGTTTCTACTCAGAAGTAAGCCCTATTCCAGTCAATGGGGCTTACTCCCAGGAAAGTGTGGAGAGGATTGTAGGGTATATCTCATGCTTTGCTTGGTGGGAAGGCTTGCTTGTGTAGGTGATTGCCTACACCATTGGGGGGGGGGGGTTTGCTTGTGTCAGTGATTGCCTGCACCATCTCAATTGGGGGGGGGAATTTGGCAAACACTCCCTGGATTTTTTAAAGCAATCCCTCTGTTGCTACCACACCTGCCCCTGTGTGTGTGTGTGTGTGTGTGTGTGTGTGTGTGTGTGTGTGTGTGTGAGAGAGAGAGAGAGAGAGAGAGAGAGCTAGAGCTCCATCTTGCTGCACGTGTTCTGGCTACAGAGATTTTTGGCCCCTCCTTCCCCCTTCAGCCTCTTTGCTGACTCAGGGGTTCCAGGAGTGTTACTGTTCCTTTGCAAGGGGAACCTCTTCCAGGGCTCCAGGATTATTTCCCTGCCTGGGCGAGGCAGAGCCTTTTTGCAGTGTTTTGTGCTGCCTGGAAATGGAGCAAGACGCCAGCACAGGGCAAAGGAGGCAAAGGTGTGCGTGTGACTTTTGGTTCCTCCACCCCATTCTCTTTGAGACAAATCCGCAGATAAAAAAATCCGTGGATAAATAGGCTGCACCTGTATTCAGGAGCTCTTTTCAAAATATTTATACGGCCTACGTACTAGAGTTTGTATACCAGCAGCCCTGTATCTTCCTTCTCATCACTATTTCTTGTAATGTAAGGAATCATTCATTAGCACAAGAGTTCATAGTCATCTGTGACATTAATACGTCATCTTCCACTGACCTTTTTTTTTGTCCAAGCCATCACGATTTCAAAGAGAGTAACAATATTCTTGGAAACAGTACAGCCAAGAATAAGACACCTCTGTTGCTTGAGCTTTTGGAAGTCAGGAAGGAATATGAGTACAATGCTAGTTTGAGGAATTTAGCTCTTCTTGGGTGTCTGGCAAACATCTCATCTTGCCCTCAGCAACTTTTTTGTGAGGTCTTCTGAGCAGAGTACCTATAGAAAGCAATTGCCAGCAATTTAATGTCAAAGACCACATCCAAAATAGATAACGGTAGTGTTGATATATTCGCAAGTGTCAATTTCAGGGCAACATAAACCATCACCCCTCCTTGTTAACCCAGAGAATACAGTGTTGGAGAAGATATGAACAATGAATGCTAGCTTCTGTTTCAGATCTTTTACTTTTTCAAATAAATTCCTCTAAAGGTGAAAGCAAGAAACTCACATTTCAAAAAGAGAGATGGAATTTCTAAGCATTCTAGTGAGATTCCTACGTGAGCTACGCAAAGGTGTGCTCAGTTGGCCATGTGAAAGTATACATTTTTCTCACATGGACTAGGGATTACCAAAGCAAGTTAACTAAAAAGAGCCATCAAGGCCTTGAAGGATAGAAATCCATTTCTGAGCCTGTAGAGGGTAGGTTTTGCGAGGCTTCAGAAGAAAGTGTTTGAGGTGACTGCATATCAGTGGTCCCATCCACATAATCCTTCTCATGACACACATGTGGTGCTCCTTGAATGACAAAAGCTTCTATGGTCACTTCAAGCTGGTGTGCATTCCATGTACACATAGCTCTATCATGCCCGTGGAATTGTCCACGATGTTGAACTAGTTGGAAATCCTTGTTATTGGTTCTGTGAGCATATTGGAGCAACAATTGCATTTAGGTTGTTTGGGTCAAATTATTCTTGGTTTGCTCATCAGAAAACTGTCTTTCTAAAGTATCCCTTTGACATTCACCCTCTAAAGCCATCCTTTTCTACTAAAGGATTGACTAGAACAGTGCTTCTCAACGTTTGTCCAACACTACCACTTTGCATGATCCACCTAGTACCACCATGATCCATGAAGTACCGCCAGAAGTAACTGGTGATGATTTCATTGCCAGTTATGTCTGGTTGAGAGGCCAGATATAACATGACAAAAACCAGTAAGAGGCTCAGGCTGGACAGAAGGGCTTTTTACATGAAAAGTATGCTTTGGAGCTCAGTCCGCCAAGCTTCCTACTGATGTTCGTTGTGTCACATTGCTTGCTCATCTTGCTGCTGGGCAGCAGATGTCAGGTGGTTCCGCAAGTACTACCAGACACCACCTTAAGTACCACTGGTGGTACCTGTACCACTGATTGAGAAACACTGGACTAGAATGATTGTTAGAAAGAGAACTATAGTTCTGGTTCCAGCTGTGATCTGCTAAGTTTCTGTTCCTTTCTTCCATCCACAGGAATGCTGAAAACTGAGAAAAAAGTGAAATTGGAAGACAGATGCTCATCATCACTTGGTATGAATAAGACACTTCAGCAAAAAGTCTACATCTTGAGCAAGAACAAGAGCAGAGCCTGCCTCTTGCATTTTGTTTTCCTTGTTAGTAGACTTCGTGGGTGCATGTTGTAATCTGTTCTTAATCAGTGGCAGGCAATCAGGCTTTTATTGTTTTTGGTTTGACTGGTCTTCTGTGAGGTGTGTTTGTGCTTACTAGTTTCAGTCCCAAAGGCAGCAAGGAAAAAAAAAACAAATGTTAAGGGCAGAGGTACCAAACCGGCAAAAAATGAATGTCATGTTCTTCAATTACAAGCACAATAGGGGGGTGGTTAAAATAATTCCATTGTACTCTTTTCCTCTTGTGTGTGCTGACTGTTCACCAGGCACTCATGGCCTTACTGATGTTAAGATTGCAGTTCATAAAAATTTGTCATTGGTGAACTTCCAGGTGGCTCCAAAGCCACAAAAATAAAAGGGATGTAATGAAAAAATTTCCTCAAAGTGATTCAAAGGTGAGAAATTCATTCCAATCTCCCCCAATCCCCCCGTTAAGGTTTGATAGGAACCTTGGGTGTGTCCCAGTGTAGTTCAGGGTGCACAGAAACCAGCAGACACAGCACAGTCTTTAAATTTGCTGTTGTATTTTTGAGCAAGGAGTTAGACAGAGTAGTCAATACAGCCCAGGTCATACACGTAGAGTAAAGCAGTCCAGCAGTACCGTATCCAATTCAGTATCCACAAAACACAGTCAGTCAGTCCAAGGTCAGTAACAATATATACATACACAGATATTCAATCGTCAAAGTCTCCTGCAGCAGTTTCACAGTTTACACCTACTGCACTGGTGGAGCTGAAGACTGAGGTTTAAGTAGTCTGAGCACCCAATTAGAGTCTGCTCTGCTAACTAGGGTGTGGCAGGCACAGGTGCAGTGTTATTCTGCTGACTCAGCTGCCTGCAACTTTCCTTGAACCAAACTTATTAGCTTTGTCTCTGGCTTTGACTGAGCAGAAAGCTAACACCACCCACTTCACAATTTCTAGAAATATTACACCACTGTTTTTGTCAGAATTAACCAACAGCTTCCTTGAGGGAAAGACCTAATGTTTCAAAAGCAGCAGTATGAGGTGTGATTAAAGGAACATTGTATTTGAAGGTTGATCTGAGTTACACCATGGCTGACTGAGCTAGGATATGTCTTTGAGATGTTTGGCTCAGTCTCTCCCATTTGTAAAAGTGTACTTAGTAACTGCGTCCTTGGTGGGTTGTGTAGGAAATACTGCTGAGCTTCAGTGGTAAGCCGATCCCTTTTTTTTCAAGCATACATGATAGAAGTTCCTGTGCATTAAAATTTTGACTCAAGTATTGGAAATAAAGCTTTTTGTTAAGTGTCAAGTCAGTTTATAATACATTTTGTATTTTTCTGGTACAATAAAAGAAAATGAAGAAAAATTAAACTTCTTTAATAACATGTTGGTACTGGATATAATTTTCCCCTTAATTCACTTTTCATTCCTTCTAACTTCATCAGAAGTTAGAAAATTAATTTGCCTGTCTATAGCCATTCTAATTTGAAAAAGACAAAGCTAAGGCAAACTTTTCAATTCTGAAATAGTTCTTGTTACCTTTTTGGGGGGAAGGGGTCACATCTCAGTGTGTGTTCCAATGTTTCTTTTCTAAAAAAAACATCTCCTTCCTGATCCCTCTACCCATTGAAAGAGAAAAGCAGGATGGGTTTTTGTGTATGTGTGTTTTAGTCACTTAATTATTTAACTGTAGAGTTCCACTCTTAGATTGGTAACTGGAGCAAGTTGACCTAACTTTGGAAACGGGTGTATGTGTGTTTTAGATCATTATCATTTGATTAACCAAGATCCTTCCCATTTGCAATGTAGGTAAAAAGGAGAAGGATAAAGAAAGAAAAGAGAAGAAAGAAAAGGATCATAAATCAAAACAGAAGAAGAAGAAAAAGAAAAAGAAGAAATCCAAGCAGCATGGTAGAGTCAGAATACAAGAGATTAAGCCCAGAGAATTCTGTATTTATTGTTTCAGGCTGTTGGTAGTAAAGAGAAGGTGTTCATTGCATTACAAGTTTTAAATGTAACTCTCTTTTTAAAAATAAAATTATAAATTCCTCCAGTGTTCCCTCAGCACCTGCTTATCACTGACAAGAATTGTTCTTGCATCATATTTCAGTGTACGCAATGTATTTATATATACAACATTGGTCCAGTGTTGTTCACCCTTTAGGGACTGCTTCTTGTTAATTAGCCATTTTACTTCTCATTAAGAACCAAACACCTTGTGAGAGACTCACTTTGCATGTGCAGAAGTGAAAAGTTGTTGCCTGAGTCACCCATACTTCTGGGTAGTGTGGTAAAGGAGAACTTGCACATCTGCGCTGTAAAAAGAATCACAACTTGTGCATAGATCTGAAGCTTGTGCATCTTGCTGAGGCAGTAAGATGTAAGGTCTTCCTCTGCCTGTTAATTTGAAAGCCTGGAAAAGGAGGGGCGGGTCCCTCATGCAGCCAATGTCTTGTTGCTTCTCTGAGTATGTGAAGTCACCCAGAGTTGCACCGATTGTTGGTGGTTACTGGTATACTGCAAACCTGGCCTTGGTGCAAGATTTATTTTCTAAGTTGCTGCAGGGCCAACTGAAGCAGCATGTAACTCTGTTTAAGGTAGCTACTTTGCTTTTTGCCAGTAAAGAGTCTGTAAAAAAAGCTTTAGAAGGAGAACATGAGTTGATTGCTCTTTAAATCTCTTATGTTTATGTTCAAATTTTTTTTAAAGAAAATAGGGTATCTTGATTCTTGCTCAATACTATGTAACCATGTTTTGTTATCACTTGCAGATTATTCTGATTTTGAAGATAGTTCTCTTGAGTACTTGGACAGGTGCTCTTCTCCGTTCACCAGATCTTCTGGGAGCTCGTTGACACTACGGAGCATGACAACAGAGAAGAATACATCGTACCAGTACCCAAGAGCTATTCTGTCTGTCGACCTTAGTGGTGAAAGTAAGTTTGCTGTACTATGTGAAATTCTGCTTAGTAAAAATAAATTCCATTTTTCACTCTGAGAAAATGATGAAAAAACCAAATTTATCACTTTAGCAACCACACTGGGTTGTGTAGCAGCGCAAGATGCTGCTTTGGGAAACAACCAAGGCTTTTGGGGCCTTGTTGTTTGTTGGGAGTGCAGAGCACTGAAAGATGTCGCAGTTTGACACTGCTTGGGAAGCCCACAAGGCCTAGGGCCTTGTGGCTTGCTGGGAGTACAGAAAGCAGATGCACTGAAGGGTTAGTAGGAACTGAAATAGCAAGGAATCAGAACAGCGAGGAACAAAGCAAAATGAATGAGCCGGGAGACAGATTTCAGAGGTGCAGAGAGGCTGAGGCTGGAACAGATCTGAGTTCTCCGTCTGTGTTTCGCCCCGTCTCTTGCTAGCTTTATTCATCCTTAAACATGCGTTATAATACTGTATGCTAACAGCTCTGAGCTGGCCTGGCTAACTGCAATACACATTCCTAGCTAACTTCGTTTCTTCATAACATCTTCAAAGCTAGCTCATCTTGTTTACTTGCACTGGGCTTCAGCCTTCGTAACTGGCCCACTCCGGTTTGCCTGAGTGGGGGGACAGCAGGTTTGCCTGCCTGCCGGTGGCCATGTTACTAAAGCCAAGCCCAGCGCTTGTGCTTCTGCACTAATTACTACAGGTTGGATCCGAAGGTGCCTTGCTTGAGCAGAAAGGCACTTCAGCTTGTATGGCTTCTCTCTTCCTGCCCGCCCACATCCCCACTTCTGCTGAGTGCCTCTACCATTCTAAGAAGGCCCTCTAACTCTTAAGGGTGGTTTTTCAGAGGGCTACAGTGGGAAGGGGGTAGGTAAGTCTTGTTGCATTAGTGGAACTCTGCTCACGATTCTCTGGATTTAATCCAGTATGTATACTAAAAATAGTAGAGTATATCCAACTTGTGTACACTTGCACAGCATAAAGAGCATTTCAAAATACCTCACATACATTGTCTCAATAATCCTTGCAGCAGCTCTCTAAGGTTGTCTTGTTAGCATTTGGTTTGCAACAGCAGCCAGCCCTCTTGAAATGCACAAGCAAGGCATGTTGGCGATGAGCATCCTGTGTTGGTCATCTAGTAACTGTATCCCCAGTATCTAGTAACTGGAGAGATTTTGCATTTAAAAATGGAAATTCAATATTGCTGTCATGTTTAATAGCCTGTCACCCATCAATCTGCCTAATTTTTTTAAAGTCACCTAAGCTGGTGGCCTTCAGTGCATCTGGTGACATGGCGTGCCTGAGTGTGCACACTGTGCTTATGCTCTTGGCCACTGTGCTATGATAGGTCTGAATGTTTAACTGCAGTATGTTTTTCTTGTATTTCTTCTGCACTTTCTTACTCTGTGATTTATAACTGCTTGCTCTTCACTTATTGTTTTCAATTGTAGGTTGTGAAAGCGCTGAAAATTGTGCAGTTCTATTGAGAATGCCAAAAACATGTACACTTCATAGATATGTATAATTTCTTTTGTGGTGTAGGCATATCAGCTTTTAAAAAAAAATCACGAAACAAGCACTCTGAAAACTAGATTTTCACTTGGTGTTCCAGGATCACTTGGTCCTACACAAAGCCGTATAATGGTTACAGATCTTCTCTGGTTGTCTGCATCATCAGATGGGTAGTGACCAGAGAGAGGGCTTTGGGGGCTGTGGTGTGGAATGCTCTCCTTAGGGACGCGTGCCCTTTCAGACTTGCAACATCTGAGATTGAAAACTTTTATTTGCCCTATTTTTATTTACCCAGTTCTTCTAGTCTGATTATGCTACTTCTTACAGACCGTGTTGCTGTTTTGTATCTTTTTAAAGACTGTTTTCTGTTCTATTATAAGCTCTGGATATTTTTTGAACTAAAAAGTGGAGTGTTAAATCTTTTTCAGTAACTAAATAAGTAAAGTGGCTGCTCTTTTTTCTTTTTTTAGCAAGAAAAATGTCATCTAAAGAGTACATATGTGTTTTGAACAATGTATATAATCTAGCTAATTAGCCCAGTTCAAACACAATGTTAAACCGTGGTTGGCGCTATGCAAATGAGCCCCATTGAGTGTCAGTGTCCTGCCTCTCACATGCTAAAGTAGGAGATTAAAGCTTTCACATTAAAAGCAGTTGCAGTTCTGTGATACATACGTGTTATGTATGTTTGGGAATTGTGCTTTGTTCTTAGTAAAGTGAAAGCAGAAGCTTTCAATTTCTTCTTCTAGCACATGAGAGAGGAGGGGAGCAGAAAGACTCAAGATAATAATTTAGTGTTACGTTGGAAGTAGGCCATTCTCTTAAGTTCCTTTGCCATCTGCTTGTCAAACACCTTATCTATAATATACTTTTTTCAAATTTCAGACCTCTCTGATATGGAGTTCTTGGATGACTCGTCTACTGAGAGCTTGCTGCTAAGTGGCGATGAGTACAATCAGGACTTTGATTCAACCAACTTTGAAGAATCTCAGGATGAAGAAGATAGTCTCAATGAAATTGTCAGGTGTATCTGTGAAATGGATGAGGAAAATGGCTTCATGATTCAAGTAAGCAATCAGTTTGCAGTCAGATTTTCTATGGACATTCAGCTACAGACTTGCTGCTATTGAGGCATTGTAAGGAACTTATACTGTGCCATCAGTATACTTTTGCACAACCCGTGTGTCTTCATTCAGTATTTATAGTCCTGTCTTGTAGAGATAAATGAAATGTCGCTCATGTTCTCAGGTGAAGCACTTGCTTTCTCTGAACAAAGTACCAGTGATTAAGGAGTGATTTAGGAGTCACCCTGTCCCTAAATGGTAACTTGAGAAGGCTTATTCCTTGTGTATTAATCAAGCACAAAATAGAACTGTGCTTATATATGTTTTGTCTTCTCTCTCTTTTGTCACCACAGTGTGAAGAGTGCCTGTGTTGGCAGCACAGCGTGTGCATGGGGTTGTTGGAAGACAGCATTCCAGAGCAGTACATCTGTTACGTTTGCCGGGACCCGCCTGGTATGAGTAAATTTGCAAACTAAATCCAAATACTTTAAGCCCTGTATGTCATCATGTTAATTAATTGACATAGTGACCACCGCTCAGTTCCATTCTTACAGTGATCAAGGGTGGGTTTACACAGTCTTCATTCGTGGCTTGTCACAGTGGTGGTTTCTGGGGTATGCCTGCTGGTTTATGTGGTCAATAGTTGAAATTTACATCCTTTTCCTGCTCCACCTCAGTGATGGTGTAATACTGTATTCCACCAATATAGTGATGCTGCTACCTTCTGTTGTATACATATATGATTGATTTGTCCTACCCTATTCCAAAAGCTCTGTGCAAGAACAAGTTTTTTAAGTTGTAAAAATCCCACTAAAACAGAATAGGATTCAGCAAGACTAAATAAAAAGGACTTGCCTCCCAGCTTAATATTGATCTGTCCCAGCCTAGTCTAATAACTCTTCTCAAAATGTTCAGGGTCCAATTTTAACAAATCTCCAGTGTGAAGGAATCCCATAAACTTGAGGGAGGGGCATGTCAATAAGTGAGAAACTTCTCCTTGCATCCAGATAGTTTTGTTGGGGGAGTGTCCATTGGTTGAGCTTGGATTACAACAGGACAAAGGATAAAGTATCTTAGATGTGTTTGGCCAAACTACTTAACAATTTTTAGATCAAAATCTCCACCTTTTGATGTATCCAGGACTTATGACACATGCTGGTAAGAAGTCATGAACGTCACAAGATTTACACTTGATAGAGAGGGGCATGGTGGTCTTTCCCATTGAAGATGAAGAAAGCATCACTGGCCCAGCTGTCTCGAACTGGGCTTCTGGGTGTAGCTGCAGTTCTAGGAATAATACTTCAGGAATTCAAAGTTGTGTGATAAGGGGGTAAACCACTTCTGTGACAAGCGTCTCAAGCAAACCTACCCAAGTTACAGACCTGGCTCGGATGATGATGTTCCTTCCTATAGAGAGCTAAGGGCAGCATGCATGGTCTCTCTCCCCCCCCCCCCCCGAATCTTCATAGTAACTCATTGAGATGGATTAGGCTGAGCAATGGTGATTGGCCCAAGATCATCCAGTGGGCTTCATGACTGAATAGGTATTTGAACCTGTACTGTACTTCAGCAGCAGTATAGACATTATGCCACACTAGGCTCTACAGGAAAACAGCAGATGGAATGAAGACTGTTCACACAGTCTTCTTTCTGATAATGAGATTAATACCTGGGTTAAACAAACAAACATGGTTTGTGAATGTCTCATTGGCATCTGCTCAGTTCCTGATAAATTCATCCAGTGGTTTCTCTGTCCCTGCTTCTGAAGCCAGGCACTTACCGCTTTACAAGCTTTTCTTATGCATCTATTCACTGTGCAATGGAAGAAAGATTATGGGAGGAGTTTCCTTGACTGCATGACATAATAAAATCTGATTTTCACATTGTCCCTAGGTCAGAGATGGAGTGCCAAATATCTCTATGATAAAGACTGGCTGAATAACGGCCACATGTGTGGCCTGTCATTTTTAAAAGAGAACTACTCTCACTTAAATGCCAAAAAGATAGTATCAACACACCACCTCCTGGCTGACGTGTATGGTGTGACGGAAATTCTGCGTGGACTGCAGCTGAAGATTGGGATACTAAAGTAAGTTCTAATGTTACAGTTCATTTTCTCTCATCACCGCTCAGCAAAGGTGCTATCTGGTTATTTTATTCTCTTACTCGATAGATCAGTGAAATACTTACTAAGAATCTTGTCATCACTATGGCATAGATGGTGAGCTGTTTGGGGGACACTGTGGCACATTCTGATGTGAACATTTCTTTGTCTTTTTAGCCTTGTTTTCTTTGTGGATGTGTTACTTTTGTGCTGTTGTTGTCTTCACCAGCTGTTTAAATATTTGTTTAATCAGTACAAGGTACACAAAACAAAAAAAGTGGCATTCTTCTGCCCAGAGAAATGAGAATCGTGCAGCAGAATGAGGTGTTAGACTGGACTGCACCACTTCAGACAGCAGGTTGAAACTCTCTGCAAGGGGATAAAAAAACCCTGGCACATCAGGCAGAATCAAAATTGAAAGTTAGCACCTAAGGGAGGTACATAGGTCTACTCTGAGCAGGAGCAGAGTCCTACTTGTGAGTAAGAGCCTAAGGGTCAGGCACTTAAATCAAAATTGAAAGTTAGCTGCACCTAAGTTAGCACCTAATCTAACCGAAGGAAGGGAGGAGGATAAAGTGGAAAGCAGGTTTTTCTACTTTGTTTTAAATTAAACCTATACTTAACCCAAGTTAAACTTAATCCAAGTTAGAACATAACCTAAACAGTTCAGTAAATTGGGACACAGGATCTAGAGAGCAATAAATAATTAAACAAACTCAAATAAAAACTAGCTTGAGGTCACAAAAACAGTGCAGCCTAAGAGAACAGAACTAGGAGGGAAAGAACCTAGGAAGGACCAGTTCCCAACCACCCAGGCATATTCCATTTTAGAAATTCAGCATCACCACCTTTAGGAGGTGATAAGAGCCCCATTAGGCTAATCCAAGCACTCCATTCAGGAGCCTGCAGAGTAGATTACACCCATCAGCAGCCTTTTGTCTTCCTGAGCTTTTGTAAGCTCACCTGGGAAGGCCAGCCCCCCTTTTAATCAGCAAGGAAGGAGGGAGGAGGAGCCAGCCAGGAGTTTAAAGCTAGGGACTGCCATCTCGTGAGGCTCTCTGCAGATGCGTGTGGCCTCTGGGAACCCAAGTGCCTCTGGGAACTAAGTGCCAGGTAAGACACCGAGAGTTTAGCATCTGGGCGAGTTCAGCAGCAGGGTGAGGAGGGCAGGGCCCCATACACTGCCCTTCCTCTTCCCTTGAGAAGAGGGCTGCTAACCAGTGTAGGGTTTTTAAAAGTACCCCTAAATAAAACAACAACAACAAAAAAAAAGCTATGCAGTCAGACAGCCAGCAGCAGGGTGGGGGCTATCCAGTGTTCTGCATTGAGTGCCACGTGTATGAGTATATGCCTCTGGGGCATAAGTCATGGGTGTGTCCTCAGTGCAAGGAGCTCCAGGGTCTCAGGGAACGTGTCCGCTCCCTTGAAACCTTGGTGGGCGACCTGGAGAAGCGCAGCCAGGCAGAGAAGGACCGTGGGGAGACTTCCGGGGACGATCAGGCTTCGTCCCAACCTCAGGCGTGCAGCTCCTTAGCTGCCTGGGTGGGAAGTCTCGGGGCTGGAGGACATAATCCTGGAGAGGAGGGAAACAATTCCCTGGCGGGGGGACCCCTTCTCCAGGGGACGGGCCCGTATCCGAACGTACTCAGGATACTCCTCAGTGGGAGGGGGGTCGGGGGCTTCTTGTAGTGGGGGATTCAATTATTAGAAACATAGAGAGGGGGGTTTGCGACGGATGTGAGGACTGCATGGTGACTTGCCTGCCTGGTGCGAAGGTTGCGGACATCACTTCTCGTCTAGACAGGCTGGTAGACAGTGCTGGGAGAGAGGTAGTGGTTGTGGTGCATGTCGGCACCAACGATGTGGACAAGTGTAGCTGGGAGGTCCTGGAGGCCAAATTTAGGCTTTTAGGCAGGAAGCTGAAAGCCAGGACCTCAAAGTTAGCGTTCTCTGAAGTGCTACCTGTTCCACGTGCAGGGCCAGCTAGGCAGGCGGAGATCAGGGGTCTCAATGCGTGGATGAGACGGTGGTGTAGGGAGGAGGGGTTTAGATTCGTTAGGCACTGGGGAAGGTTTTGGGACAAGCGGGGCCTGTACAAGAGGGACCGGCTCCACTTGAACCAGAATGGAACCAGACTGCTGGCGCATAACATTAAAAATGTGGCAGAGCAGCTTTTAAACTGATCCCTGGAGGAAGGCCGACAGGAGCCGAGGGGCATCCGGTTCAGGACTCCTCATCCCTATGGGATGAGGATGGAGAGGTTAGAGAACAGCAAGGAAAAGGCAGAGTAGGAGAAGAAATTGGGAAAGGTAGTGCGGTTTGGCACAATGAGAGGATGCGGGGACAAAGGAGCGAATAAGCAGCGCATCCTGGGGCATTCCGTGTACAAATGCTTTTATGCGAATGCCCGAAGTCTACGAGCAAAGGTGGGAGAACTGGAATGTCTGGTGACAAGGGAAAATATTGACATAGTGGGCATAACGGAAACCTGGTGGAATGCGGAGAATCAGTGGGATACCGCAATCCCGGGCTATAAACTCTACAGAAGGGACAGGCAGGGGTGTGTTGGAGGTGGGGTGGCCCTTTATGTTAAGGAAGGGATAGAATCCAGCAAAATAGAGATTGAAGGTGGGTCTGACTCCACCGTAGAATCTCTGTGGGTTAAATTACCAGGCTTGTGCAGCGATGTAATTACTGGGGGCGTGCTATCGTCCTCCAGACCAGAAATCGGAAGGGGACCTTGAAATGAGGAAACAGATCAGGGAGGTGACAAGGAGGGACAGGGTTGTAATCATTGGGAACTTCAATTACGAGGGTCGCCCAGAAAGTAATGCACCACATTTTTTTCTTCAACAATTATTTATTGAACACAATGAAACTTACACACAAGAAAGAATGATGTTTCTTCTACACTCCCTATTTTTCCACGTAATCTCCGTCCAGTTCTATGGCCTTCCTCCAGCGAGACACAAGGGCATGTATGCCCTGTCGGTACCACTCCTTGTTCTGGTCACGAAGCCATTTCTGCACTGTGCGAATCACCTCTTCGTCATCCTCAAAATGTCTTCCGCGAATGGCATCCTTTAATGGCCCAAACAAGTGGAAGTCTGAGGGAGCTAGGTCAGGGCTGTAGGGTGGATGGGGTAACACAGTCCAACCCTGTTTAGGGTTCCGAAGTCCTCAAACTTGTGTGAGGCCTAGCATTATTCATGTTGAATCAAACATTCACCTGGGTTGTTATGACAGCTTCAGCGCCAACTGCCTAGTCATTATGCGTCGGTCCTTGCGAATGAGCACATCAGCAAGCTGCGTCTTGTCAGGTGTGACAGCCGTCGATGGCCGCCCCGAATGCTGCAAATCTTGGAGCTCTGCCGAACTGCCTTCTAATGGCCTCACCCAGCGACTAACCGTACTTCTGTTGACTGCAGATTCTCCATAAACTGTACACAAACGTTTGTGAATGTTCCCAACAGTTTCTTTCTCTGCAGTGAGAAATTCAATGACGACACGCTGCTTGTAACGTACATCACATACAGATGCCATTTCGAAACACTGCTGCAGCTACGCTATCTATCTGAAGAAACCAAAAATTTGTGTGCGCACTCCTGAAAATTCAAATAATGTATATCTAAAGTTTCGCATTTGTACCATTACTGTAGGCTGAGGAAAAAAAAATGTGGTGCATTACTTTCTGGGCGACCCTCGTATCCTCATATAGACTGGGTCAATTTGTGTTCTGGTCACGATGAGACCAGATTTCTTGACGTGCTAAATGACTGTGGCTTAGAACAGCTAGTCACCAGAGTGCAGGTGACTCTGGATTTAATATTGTGCAGTACACAGGACCTGGTTAGGGATGTCAATGTTACTGAGCCATTGGGGAACAGTGATCATGCTGCGATCCGTTTTGACATGCACGTTGGGGGAAGAATACCAGGCAAATCTCTCACAAAAACCCTTGATTTCCGACGGGCGGACTTCTCTCAAATGAGGAGGCTGGTTAGAAGGAGGTTGAAAGGGAGGGTAAAAAGAGTCCAATCTCTCCAGAGTGCATGGAGGCTGCTTAACAGTAATAGAGGCCCAGCAGAGGTGTATACCGCAAAGAAAGAAGGGTTCCACTAAATCCAGGAGGGTGCCCGCATGGCTAACCAGCCAAGTTAGAGAGGCTGTGAAGGGCAAGGAAGCTTCCTTCCGTAAATGGAAGTCTTGCCCTAATGAGGAGAATAAAAAGGAACATAAACTGTGGCAAAAGAAATGTAAGAAGGTGATATGGGAGGCCAAGCAAGACTATAAGGAACGCATGGCCAGCAACATTAAGGGGAATAATAAAAGCTTCTTCAAATATGTTAGAAGCAGGAAACCCGCCAGAGAAGCGGTTGGCCCTCTGGATGGTGAGGGAGGGAAAGGGGAGATAAAAGGAGACTTAGAGATGGCAGAGAAATTAAATGAGTTCTTTGCATCTGTCTTCACGGCAGAAGACCTTGGGCAGATACCGCTGCCCGAACGGCCCCTCCTGACCGAGGAGTTAAGTCAGATAGAGGTTAAAAGAGAAGATGTTTCAGACCTCATTGATAAATTAAAGATCAATAAGTCACCGGGCCCTGATGGCATCCACCCAAGAGTTATTAAGGAATTGAAGAATGAAGTTGCAGATCTCTTGACTAAGGTATGCAACTTGTCCCTCAAAACGGCCACGGTGCCAGAAGATTGGAGGGGTGCCAGAAGATTGGAGGTGCCAAGAGGGGGGACATGATTGAGACATACAAAATTATGCAGGGGATGGACAGAGTGGATATGGAGATGCTCTTTACACTCTCACATAATACCAGAACCAGGGGACATCCACTAAAATTGAGTGTTGGGAGAGTTAAAACAGACAAAAGAAAATATTTCTTTACTCAGCATGTGGTTGGTCTGTGGAACTCTTTGCCACAGGATGTGGTGATGGCGACTGGCCTGGATGCCTTTAAAAGGGGATTGGACAAGTTTCTGGAGGAAAAATCCATTAAGGGGTACAAGCCATGATGTGTATGCGCAACCTCCTGATTTTAGAAATGGGTTATGTCAGAATGCCAGATGCAAGGGAGGGCACCAGGATGCAGGTCTCTTGTTATCTGGTGTGCTCCCTGGGGCATTTGGTGGGCCGCTGTGAGATACAGGAAGCTGGACTAGATGGGCCTATGGCCTGATCCAGTGGGGCTGTTCTTATGTTCTTATATTCTAATGATTATGGCCTGTTCCTCTCCCTGTTGTGCATGTTTTCTACTTGTAGGGAGAAATTTGTGTGGGGACTATGTCACAATTGTGATTTGCAATCTGTCGTGGCCCAGTTCATTCTGCTACTTCATTTCCCCCACAGTCTTTCCATGTGCATCCCTGGCCTCAATCATGAGACAAACCGGTCCCATTAGATAATGCATTGTGCCTGCAGGCTGGGCAACTGCTCACCCGAAACTCTTCTTTAGAGATTTTATTTAAAAAAATTATCTGAGTAATTTTAAAAAAATGTTTAGGTCTGTTCCACCTGTCAAGATTGTGAATAAATGACGACTTCTCTATATCAACATGACCCTGTAGTATTTTTCTGCTTTCTAGGAATAAGCATCACCCTGACCTTCACCTGTGGGCTTGTACAGGCATGCGGAAGGATCAAGACCAGATAACTCTTGAAGTGGAAAGAAGGGTATTGGCTGTGCCAGATACCTTTAACCCCCCTGAAAGGACGTGTCATGGTCAAAACCATAAAGAGCCCCCTAATTTACCCCCGAAGATGGAGGAAACCTATATTACAAGTGAGCACAGCTACCAGAAACCACAGAGTTTTGGTCAGGACTGCAAATCGATGACGGATCCCTTAAGCTCAGACGACGATGGCGCTAGCAGTTTTGAGGACGATCAGGAACTTCTCTTAGAGGATAAAAACTGTTTACAATACTCATCTAAACAAGATGGTTTTCGCCACCAGGTAAAACTATCCAATCACCTGTGTAACTTTCCAGAATTCAATTATGACGGAAAAATTGTCTTCTGATTAAAGTCCTGCAGTGTCTTCAGCCAGGAGTAAAGAGGATTGGGGGTGGGGAGGAGGAGAAATATCCTGGCAGTTTTGTGATACTTAGAAGGATCATGGAAACAATGCCAGGATAGAACTAGAAACACAGCTTTTAAGCTGAATGGGGTGCGTTTGAGTTAGGATCCTAGAAACCACTTCCTAGTTATAGAAGCAGATTTGCAGTGGACTCATTTGGATGCTGGGGAGCCTTTGCCACAGAGGCTTTCAGAAACAGCTTGGGAGTGCTTTGTGTGCACCGCGAATACTGCAAGAAAGACTCAGTGGGGGAGGGGATTGTGTCATTTCTGAGCAGAAGCAGCAGACACACTTCAACTTGAAGCGGCGTAGTCAGACCTGCACCTTAGCCTGTCTCTGTTGCACTACATTTCTGCTTGCTCCTCAACGCAAGAGACTGCTCGAGACAAAAGCAAAACCACAGCACTGGGCCCTGTACCTGTGCTGTAGACTTGCCTCAGGGGAGGAGGTTGAAGATCATCTGTTGGACCCCTTCCTGTGACATCAGAAGTGGGCAATCTTTTTTGCATGTGTGTTGCTAGAAAAGTCCAAAGTATGAAATAGTGACTCTGTCTGGTCTTTCTGTGCAGTCCCCCTGTGTTTTGGGATGGCTTTATCCCACGTAGTTTAGCAACAAAATGATTGCCTGAGTTGGTCACAGCCAGGCCATCCTGCTCCAGTCCAGGAATGCCACAGAACCTCACTACTTGCTTTACTGGCTACTTCCCCCCTCCCCTGCCCATTAGCCAGTCATAAATTCCATGATTTTACATGGAAAATTTCAGTATGCAGACTTTTGCTCTTCTTTGCCACATGCCTTACTTTTCTGCTGGGGAAACAGCCAAGAAAGAAAAACCTAATTTCACAGGTGCCCTCTTAAGGGGGACAATCACATTTTCTACATGACTGCTCATGGTTTTTCTGGTATTATTTTGGGCGATGGCATTCAGGGTGTCAAAAAGAGTTCTTAAAGCACACGGTTCCCCTCTTTTGAGGCATTCAGGTATTTGAAGAAAGCATCTCTTTTCAATCTGTTCCATTTCACTTGGGTACTCCTGCCTTTTGTGTTGCTGAAAACTTACCCAGAGTGCAGATAGTTCCACATTCCTTTCTTAAATTCTGGTTTCCCTGCATGTGTTTGGCTGTGTTCATACTCCGCCTACTCTGCAGGGTTCTTCAGGATCAAGGACTGGATGCAGATAATGTTGCTCTTGCATTCTCTTCAGCTCAGCCTCTGGTTGCCTGTCCATCTACTCAACTGATGGACTGTCATCTGATGGCAGACTTCCCACTGTCTTTGCAGAGTATTTGGGGATTAAAAAACAACATGCCTTTCCTAGAGACTGTTCTGCATTTCTGATTGTGCAGCACAGAGCCCTTTTGGGAGCTCAGCACTGCTGTGCAGTTGGAGCCCCACCGTGTGTGTGCCTAGAAGATTGAGGTGGAACAATAGGTGAACCTTGACGTTCTGAAAATTCTTCCACTGTTGTTTTTGCTTCATTTGGTTCCCTGAATCAGCAAAACCCTGGACTTGTTTATCTTTTCTCCCACTGTTCAGTGATGCATTCAGTATGAAGGACATTAGGTGCAAAGTCTTTCTACACCGATACACTTCTGGGGTGAAGCACATAGTAGCACATGGGGTGTCACACACATAAGGCTCTAGTCCTCATAGGAGCCCATGAACAAATTTTTTTCACCAGAAAGATGGGTTAGCATAGCAGCTGAGAGCTTGAGCTATGGATCTGAACTACATTGGCTCAAATGTTCCCCCTGCTATGAATTCAGAAATTGGCCTTAGGCAAGCCTCTATCTGCCATACAGAGGTGATAATGTGTAATAACTTTAAATTGTGGTTGTAAAGGTTACACGAAGGTGATACCAGTGAAGCATCTGAATGTGTGAAAACACAATGTGGTGTTATTACTGTACGGTCAGAAGCTTCTGGGTGACTGTCGCAACTATCGGTTCAAACAGCTTTCCAGTCCTCTCTCACTTTGGGCCCTCACTTGCCAACTTGACTTTCAGCAGTGCCTTTCTGCTTCTTGCAGCACAGCAGGTAGGGCAAAGGAAGTGCATCACCTTTTTGGATCCCCTCTGCTGCTATAAGAAGATGACAGGTGCTCCTGGAGGGGTGAGCAAGGAGGTGTCTCGGTGTGGGTGGGAAGGGGTTCCCTGCAGGGCAGTTGTGGTTGTCAAAGCCAAGATCTTCCACAGCCACATGAAGGATTCTGACCATGTCCTTTTGTGTGACCTAGCCCACAGTTTTCTTACTTAGAAATGATGCGTGTTTAGGAAATCACTGAACAAAAACTAAAATCATGATGAAACTTTTTTTAGAATACAGGTCGTGCCTTGTTATCCATGGGGGTTCTGTTCTGGAACCCCCAGTGGATTAAAAAATATCAGTGGATACCAAATCATTGGAAAAATCGCTTTAAAGACCCATTTCCAGGTTTTACTCTTCCAAAACCTTCCATTGTCTTGCTCTTCCATTGTCGCCCCAGAGTGCATTGGTATAGACACTATACCGCATTCAGCCACTAGATGGGGTGAATAATGGAATCTAATGGAATAAAATTCTAATTATTTAACAGTGTGAAAGTAGGAAATTAGATTTTGGTGCTTGTTTTTCCTTGTTACAAGGCATTTAAAAGTGAACCTCAGTATCAATGGTAAGTCAAATCAGTGGATACTAAGGTCCTACCTGTAGTGGCATAAAGTGGGCATGGCAAGCTCTCTAATGCTGCTGGAGGCCTCCAGATATACCCATCTCGTAGTTTCAGCTCACTAATTTTGGTGTAACTCAGTGCACTGAAATACATTTTCTCAGCAGTGCTTTTTTTCTTCTACGTAGCTTGTTTCATAGTATTCATGATTTAAAGTGTCCTATGTCGGGTTAGTATTATCAAGCATGTAATCTGGGCTGCCTGTATAGAAGGAAAATCCAGGCTCTTCATTAAAGAATCAAAATTGTGGTGACAAATCATGGATATTACATTTGTATGTGGTTATTTGAGGACTGTGGCAACTCTCTCTCTCTCCCCCCCCCCCCCATTTTCAGGACCTCATTTGCTGGGGTGAGCATTGAAGCCATGTTAGCCATTTTTCTTGTGGACCAGGCAAAATTTGCCAGACATTTTTTGAGGAGAGGGCATGTCTGGGTGACAATGACAGTGGCTTTTTAGTCTTTTCTCCTTTGTCTTTTGCCACTACAGTGTCAGCAGTGGCTGCCAATCTCACCCGCCACCAAGAATGCCGTAGAATGGTGCTGTGTCACGTTGTAGCATCATTGCATGGACATTCTAGGAGAGAAAAGTAGCAGTTGCCTTTCTGCCTCTATTTAATATATTTATATCATGCCTTTCTCTCACTTTTTAAAAAAATATAAAAAGCAAACTACCCTGCATATAAAAGCATAAGAAAACAGTAAAAGACATCACATTAAAGCAGCAAGTAACACCCTTTGCAAGATTTAAAAGCGACACAAAATTGGAGTAGCCAAGCTTTGCTTCTTGCCCACTTCCCCTCACAATTCATACCAAAACTTGCTTCCATAGGCAAGCTAAGTGCACAATCCTAACCTGGTCTACTCAGAAGTAAGTCCTAGTTTGTTCAATGGGGCTTACTCTCGAAAGTGTGGTTAGGATTGCAGCCTAAGTCGCATTAACCCTCAGAAACAAATCAATCACCATTGTTGTCTCTGATTCTGCTGTGTCATTATGACAGGTTGATCTTAATCTTTCTCCTTCAACTACAGGAAAGGTGCTTGAGTTGAGCCTCTTCTGTGGGCAAGTGGTGTGAAATGACAGCCTTAGATGGACTTCTGCCTTAAATAGTGACTAAGCTTTTTGTTAACTTTTTTATCTGCTTTTCACAGAGGCATTTGGCTGAAGGAAACACAGTGTTTGTATTTAATGAAAAAAGAGGAGCTGAAGAACATGTGGACTCCCGTCTTCAGTGGCAGCTAAATCTCCTCACTCATATAGAGAATGTGCAGAACGAAGTCAGTAGCAGAATGGACCTGATTGAAAAGGAAGTGGACGGTAACTATCTTAATGAAATAAGAGCATATATTGAAATTGGGGGTTGTTTCTAGCCCAAAGGCAGGCAGCTTGTTTAGAAATAGGTAAGGTACCATTTTTAACGTGAATCTAATGGTTCATCCCGGGCATGCTGAAATGGCAGCCTGAACAAAGGCTGTCCTCCAACATGAACTGCCAATTCCATGTTAATTGAAGTGCTAAAGTACTTCTGTGCAGTTCACAATATCAGTTCAACCAAGAATAAATGACTTCTGCTCCTAAATTTATCTGGATACTTGTGTAGTGACCATTTCAGGAGAATTTGATTGTTGTGCTGTACAGTGTATGCCTGTTTTGTTATGACAGATAGTCAAGACAATAACCAATTTGCTAGATGGCTATTCCTCTGTTCTTTGTGCCCTCTGCTGGAAATAAAGTAGAGCTTTTCTCAGTGTTTGTCCCCCACTGTACCGCTTTGCGTGGTCCACCTCTTGGAAGTACCACTGGAAGTTACTAGCGATGATGCCATGACCAGTTACTTCTAGATAGGGAGGCCAGATGCAATACAGCAAACACTGGTAAGAGGCTCAGGGTGGATGGGAGGGCTTTTTTCAGCACATGCTGGAGCTCTACCCGTGAGTGTTTCCCCCTGCTGCTGCTTGTCGCATTGCATTGCTGTTTTCACTGCCAGGCAGTGGGGTCTAAGGGTCCCACGTGTACCACAAGACATGTACCTCAAGTATCACCAGTGGTATGAGTACCACTGGTTGAGAAACACTAGAGTCTAGCTCATACGTCTCTAGGTCACATCTTGTCTCAACCATGAGCCCCATTATCTCCTGGAGTAGCTTTCATAATACTGGTAGAGGGTTGCAGTGGTTAATATATTGATCAATCTGACATGTCTCTTATGTAGTTTTAGAAAGCTGGCTGGACTTCACTGGAGAACTGGAGCCCCCAGATCCCCTTGCACGACTGCCTCAGCTCAAGCGCCGGATCAAACAGCTCATATCCGACATGGGGAAAGTCCAGCAAATAGCAACTCTTTGTTCAGTATGACAAAAGGAACGTGAGAAGCTTAATTAAAAAATAGGCTCTTACAATAAATTTCTTAAGATCTACAAGACTTTATGGAAGGATAATTTAAAAAGCAGAAGCCTGAACACTGTTCCTTATTCTGTGCGGATTCTTTTGTTATCCTTGAGATCAAGAGAAGGGGATAAAAGAAAGTCAAAATAATTCAGAAACGCTCATCAAAACAATCTGCAAGGTGACGAATCAATGTCAAGATAATTTCTTCTCTCCTTATACAAGGGTGTAGAAATCTCTACAAATATTTTATATGTTTTTACAGGCAGTAGTGGGGGGAAACATTAAGCCACCTTAAATCAAACTACGTTGGAAGGAGGAATGAATTTGGTATGTTTTCTTTCAGCGTTGCTAGCAGGACAAGGAGATTTGTACCCATCAGTATCTTGGAGGATGGAAAAATCAAGCCAATGTCCATTTTCCCTTGACTGATAGTTTTTATCCAAGAGAATGAAAGCTACTAGCTTCCCTTTTAGAAAGAGGCTAGATTTTTTTTCTTAAGGTGGTCTCTTTATGAATATAATTTTTTTAAGCATAACCCTCCTTGCAGTGACCTTATGCTCCTTCTTAGAAACAAAAGTGTGAGAGGATGCTGGTCAGATGTGCCAAATAATAGCATGTTTGAAAACCACTGGAACAAAAGAGTGGTCATTCAAAGGATCTCTTCTTCCTCATCCTCCATGGTGCCAGCAAACCGCCTGGAGCTATATGTAGTTTGTCCTGTCAGCTGTAACAGCAAGTATTGGGGCTCACAGTACAATTTTAAATTTCTTTATCCTGGGTAGCTCTCTTTGTCTTCCTCAGCTGGATTGGGGAATGACCGGAGCATTCAAAGTGGTGGTGACTGGGTGCGTCACAGGACCATCTCCTCACTTGGATCAGCATGGGAGACGTTCATGCAGGTTCTCTGTCTAATAGACCAGTTGTATGCCAAGAATCTGGGGATGGGGCAGCGGTACCTGTGTCACTTTTCCCACTTTATTGGAAACACTGGAGTGTGACCTGCAGGGGGATGTGCTGAGAATCAAATCCCAATGTTGGTAGTTGCCTCTTGGGATTGGATATGATGAAAATCTGTCATCTATCAGAAGTATTGAGTTACAAATTGGCAAAGCATCCTGAAACCAAAGCCAGCCTCTGGTTGCTGTTTTTAATTATTTCTGGACCAAGTCCAGAGCCTTCACTTGACCTTCGCTCATCTTCATTGTTGCTGCACCCAGTGCTACAATATACATGCTGGAATATGTATATGTGTCTGTCTGTCTGTATATGTTTTATATACACACACACACATCCATATACATATTGCACACTAGAGACATATTTATATTGACACGTCTAGTTTTCTTACAATAGACTGAGACCTTGGTGACAAAGTATTTAAAATGTTACCTTTTAACAAGCAGTTTCTAAAACAGCAAATGAAAATAATGTATGTACAGGTTTTGAAATTTGTAAAAAAAATAAAATTAAAATTAAAAAATACTGACTGTTCAGAGAGACTGTGTAACTGATGGCAGCATGATACTTGAACTCTTGATGCCTCCCCGACTGTTCCAGTGCTGGTGATGTGTATAGAAGCATCCGAGAACTGCCTGATGGGCAGCAAACTTGAAGTTCCCCTGGGATGAGAGTACAAGCCACTGTATATTACCTGTATTTAAATTTGCAGATACACTGTTCTATATGTAAGGTACTGTATGTAAAGCTGTTTATTAAACTATTCTGCATACTCTGCATTCTTTTCCTTTCCTTGTTCACCTACCTATTAAAAATCACAGACTACCAGATTTGGTTAAGCCATTTCTGCCCAACGTTGTGTACACACAACAGGCACCAAATGTGTACACCTGTGGGCGAAAAATGGGATAAATGCCTTTCATAATGTTGGGGGAAAAAAATACCCAAACAGCTTCTTAAACTAAGCTTGTGGATGTAGCATTTTGGGCTTAGACAGGAAGTTTCCCTTTCTAAGAAGCAGGAACAAATTGAGGAGACCTTCCAAGGTGCACAGAAGATGGTTTGTTCATCAACCCAATGTGTTTTGAGTCTGTTGGCTTTGCCTCCAGGGCAACGGTTTCAAGTTCTTCAGAAGGTACTTCGGAGTGATAGAGGAGACGTGACATTAGAGGACATCGTCATACAGTTCCAGTCGCACTCTAATGTGCTGAATCTAGAATTCAGAATCTGACCCATGGACTCTCATTTTCAACCAGCCTTGGTTTTTTTAATGGGGGATTGTGGGGTGCAAACAGTCTAAGGCAGTGGTTTTCACACATTTAGCACTGGGGCCCACTTTTTTAGAATGAGAACCTGTCAGGACCCACTGGAAGTGATGTCATGTCTGGAAGTGACATTATCAAGCAGGAAAATTTTTAAATATCCTAGGCTGCAATCCTACCCACACTTACCCTGGAGTAAATCCCATTTACTATCATTGTTCAAAGAATATACAGAGTAGCTTGTTAAGAGTGCAGGTCTGTCACATTTCCCCATATGTAGTCACATACCATGGCATCATCAAGTCTTAATATATTAAATTATCGAAATGAAGGGGGACCCACCTGAAATTGGCTCGCAACCTACCTAGTGGGTTCCGACCCACAGTTTGAGAAACACTGGTCTAAGGAGGTTTACAGGCACTACCAGTTGACCTCCACATTCACTTGGTTTGCTTGTTGGTGACAAATGAGCTTAAAATATATATATAGTGCTTTTAAGTGGAAAAGTGCAAGACTATAGTTTTGCTGTGTGGGCCAGTAAAGCGGATACTGTGAAAGTAGAACTGCACATATTTCCGAATGACCAGAACAGAGCAATGAGAGGAGAAAGTGTCTGCTCACAATGGCCTAAGAACTGGGTCAGAGATGGATGATAGTAACTGAATGCCTGGCCTACTTCTCCTTAAGATGATGAAGCTGTGCCTGCTCCTCAGGGGCTGGGTGGGAATTCCTGATTAAATATGCCTACAGTTAGAATTAAATTTGCATAGCAAGCTAGTCTGTGAGAGTGAAAGGTTCCAGCACTAGCTTTCTATGTATCTAGTTCTCTGTGGTGGGAGTTGTGTATGATACGGAGCATTCAACCTTCTAAGTCTCTCCTAGACACCTAAGTTTTCTCATTTCAGTGAGAACCAGGCCTATATCTTTGTCATAGCTGGTACTGATGCAGGAACATAGACACAATATGCCATGGCAACCTTCAGATCAAGTTAAGCAGGAAACCATCCTAAATTCTCCTGCAGCTGCAGTCATGCCTCCTGTTTCTTTTGGCATACAAATACGAAATTGGGCACTAAGTGGGGAAGGAGCCCAAGTCTGGGGTCAGAAGCCGCTCACTTTCCACACACACGCATACTTAGCTTTAATACAGCAAATGGTGCAAGTTCACTGGTTCTAATTAGGCACCGTGTGTCAGCTGCACTGGTGTAAATAAACCTCCTTTCAGAAGCCCTTGCATCATGTTCCTGGTTCCTGGTCAGTGACTAAGTTCAGATGCAACACAAAACCATGGTTTGTGCTGACAGTAGTGAAGAATTCCCATCCTTGTGTTAGCTTTCGGATGTCAAACAGGCAAGCTGTCATGTAGAGGTGCTTTGGTTTTTCATCTGCTCAAGACTCAGTGCAGTAGCTATCTTGAGATGAAGTATTGGCCCTCACTGGCTTGTCAGTAGTCAGTCAATTCTGACATGATAGCGAAGCACAGTTGGTGGTGTGGTGTCAGATACTGGTTTGTTGGTCCCAAACAAACCTTTATTTGTGGGTTTAGACATAGATTAAGCAATGATTGAGCTAAATAAGCTTTGGTTTTGAGTTATATCTGAACCCAGCTGGTATGTATACTCAAACTATGTCGATATTACCATTTCCCTTTTCGTATCCTTTCTTTTGATTGTTGATTCAATGGAGATCTCCAACCCTTGAGCAGTTCACCCTTGTTGCTTCTCCTCTTCTGTTGCCTTTTGAGTGGCTTGTTGTACCTGCATGACTTGGAAGGCAAACAGAAGACAAGCAACGAAGAAATCCACAGTGGGGATGAGCCAAGTCAACAGCCCTTGTGACTTTCTCAGAACTAAAACCTGCGTCATTTGCCCCCTTCAGTGCCCAGTCTTCCATTTCAGATCTGAAGCTATTCAAGTGATCACAGACTATAAAAGCTGTGGTCAAGAGGAATCTGGAATGCGTGGGTCTGATCTTTCTGCCTGCTGGCAAGGGGGTCAGTCTTCATGTCAGCATGGATCCCTTGCTTCTCAGTACCATTCTTTGCTTGATTGGTACAGTGGCAGCCAACATATTTGGTAAGTGAAGTCCTCTTTCTCTGATTTGCAGCTTCTTCTGGCTTAGATTGATGTACTCCAGGACCCACAAAGGCTTTGCCTCTCCCAGTTCAAAGGGAAATATACCATTTGGTGTCAATGAGAAAGACGCCTTCTCAGGTGATGCTTTAGAGTGTCTTTCAGTTTGCAATACATCCCTTGTTTTTAAGTGTGGTATAGAAATTAATTCAGTGTGCATCACCCCTCCTCCCTCTGCGTCTATGGGGATGGGGGACAAGCATACAGGGTCTCAGAGGAATTTTATCAGGGGGTACAAAGTTTCTTTTGGGCCCCTGTGCAAAGGGGGAGGTTGAAACAGAGCAGGGGAGGTGAAACAAGGTGGGGGATGGTAGAGACAGCTAGAAAAGTCTTTGGAGCCCAGGTCTACCAATCCATATGGCATCAGTAGTGTCTACAGCATCCCCAATTGTGATAGTGTTGCCAGCATCCTGTGCAGGCAACAAGTCTGATTAGGTAGGAAAATGTAAGATCCCAGGAACTTTCTGGGCCCCCTCCTTTGGCTCCTGGGCCCCCCTTTTGATCCTGGGCCTGGGTACAAATTATCCCCTTTAGCCCCTCTCCTAGGCCCTGCAAGCTTATGATGGACAATTAATGTGATTCTGGTAGTATGTAGTTTGGCCCTGGTCCCAGTATCCTGGAGAGCTGCTGCCACAGACAGTAAATAATTCTGGGCTTGTTGGATCAGGGGGTCTAATCCTGTATGTACTTACACGTTGGGTCATAGGGTTACCAGTATTTTCACCGCTGCCTCCTGTGCTAAACAACAGTTGGGCAAACACTGAAATCAGGAAGGTGGCATTTTTGCCTTCTAGAGAACAAAAAAGCAGGAGTCCTATCCCGTATTATAGGGTAAAACTCCTGTCCCTTCAGTTCTGTAGAACATCAGCACATGACTGCATCATGTGGAGAAGATAATACCTACCAGATTTCTCCCACTGCAGAATTATTTCATCTTAAAGGTGTAGAAACTGTGTCCCAGACTGGATCAAGGCAGCCTTGAGGATTATAATGGGGGGCTAAAATCTTCCAAAAGGTATCTTGGAGAGGGGGTCAAAAGCATCTTTTCAAACAAATGTATATTCTTGTGGCCTTCAGAATACCAGGCAGAAACCCAGCCTCTCCGGCCATGTGAACTCCAGAGGGAGAAGGCCTTCCAAAGAGGTGAAAACTACGTCCCTCAGTGTCTGGAAGATGGCCAGTTCAGGTAACATAACCCAATATCATGATGAGACATTTCAGGAAAGAAGACCATAGCACTAAAGTGGCTCTCCTCTTGCAGTCTTTTCCCGTTTTTCCTGGGCAATCTCAGGCAATCTCAGTTCTCACTGTACAGTTTGTCCTCAGCCATGGGGTGCATAAAACACACACTTTTCCCAAGCAGCAAAGAAAACAGGACTGCAAAATTCAACATGTGCCACTTTAAAAAGGCAATCTTGGAAACAAATATTAGGGGGGAATCAACATTCTCCTGCTATAGCAACAAGAATTTATTTTGTCCCAAGGCAGATAAGTTGATGTTGTAGGGATTGTCCGTTTTTAATTAAAAAGAAAAGGGGTGGGACTAGGGCAAGAAGGATGGGTACACCGAGGTGGCCAACAGCTTCTCATTCCTGGGCAGGTTGTTCATCACTATGATCCTGACAAATGGGAAGGAGAACTTGACTGTACATCAGATGTGTGTCAAAGTCTTCACCGAAATGATTGGTTGTATAACCAGCCTGAGCAGGGGGCAGAATGTGAAGGTTCAGAGGCAGAGCCTCCAGGGATCTGGTGGGCCAGGGGTGGAGCCCAGCTGGAATATCTAGGACCACAGGTGGTCCCTGGCCAAGCTGTAGGTCTACTGACATTTCAGATCTCAGTGTTGATGACCTGAATGAATGGGTGTTTATTGGGCAGACCAAACATTGTAGGGACAGCCATCCAAGTAGGTGAAGGAGCAGGATGGAAGAAGCCTTGCCTTCATCCTCTTCTTCAGCTGAGGAGCTATGAAAAAAGACAGGTGGTTCCTCCAGATTGCAACTTGGCATTCCTGGGTGTGTTGCTTACACCTAATTCACACGTACAGCAGAATGAAGTGAGTGTAACCTAATCCTGAGCTTGTAGAGAGGACTGTAGCACTTTAAAAATGACTGTCCTATCTGTTGTGGGAGATGCTATTTTTGAATGTTCCTCCATGTTCCCCCCCTCCTCACACCTTCCCCAATACATTAGGGGGAAGCTATTTCCCCCCTTGCTGTGTTAATGTTCTAACAGAAAATTGTTTTCTTTACACACAAAAGAGCATTCAAAAATGTGGTCCCACCTGCAATCAGAAATGGTGCAATCCATTCTAGGACCTCAGACACTTCTACTGCTGCATACTATCAGGACTCACTCTCTTGGCCCTTGCCCCATTCACTCATAGGAGGTAGCTCTGCAAGGATTAATAGTGTCAGTTTTAAAGGTGTACAATAATGGCCTTCAGGGACATTTGCAGTGATACTGCTTAAGAACCTCTGGTTTATATCTCTGAGATACACACCTGATAATTCTGGAAATTTCTGTTTTGTCCCCTAGGAATGTACAGTGTGATAACAATCTTTCCTGCTGGTGTGTAGATGACAAAGGAGTTGAGGTACCCGGTAGCAAGCAGACTGGATCTGCCATAGCCTGTAAGTCCACCATTGTTGCACCTCGCGTTTAGGAGCATAAACCATTTTGGATGTTGGAAGCACATTTTTGTTTGTTACAGGTGGGACACTAAAGAGCATGGCACACTGACCCCTATGGTCTTCTCCTCTTTTGATGTCACTTCCAGCTTCTGGGAGACTCTTCTGGGTTCTGCAGCTCTGTTTCTAGGGCAATTGTCTATAGTCCATTCGCTCCAATATGTTACTACAGAAAAAGGAGCTGCAGAAGAACCCAGAAGAGTTTTTCAACTGCTGTGCTTTAAACCCGCTCGGCACGCCTGTAGACCTTCTGTGGCACACCAATGTGCCGTGGCATACCAGTTGAAAATCACTGACTTGGTGCTCAATCCGATCTGATTTTCCAGTGCTGGTGCAGCTGTGCCAATGGGGCATGCGCTGCATCCTGTGGTGGGGAGGCAGTCCCAGAGACCTTCTCAAGGTAAGGGACCATCTGTCCTCTAATTTCAGGGGTACATTGTGGCTGCACCAGTGCTGGAAAGTTGGATAGGATTGGGCCCTTAGAGCTCAGTTAGAAATGCCTCTGATCATGCAACATGCTGGCTGGGTTAAGAAGCACATTTTGAAACAATGACTTTCTTATATTTCACAGAAGGAGAGCAACTTGTCTTTATTCACCACATCTTTTCTAGTGGCCATTTGCTGGTGTCTCTTTTGTGTCTTTCTTAGATCATGAGCTTCTTGTTATTGTTGGAAAATGATATATAAATCTTTCACTTTAATAACTATAACAACATGATTTATCTGGTTAACCTGATTTATCTGTTGTTGTTTTTTTAATAAGAGCACAGATGGGAATATGTGAAACAGAGTGGAACCATGGTGGGAGTTGGGGGGGGGGGAGACTTATCTTTGAACTTAGTAGAACTTATCTACTTGATTACACCCTCACCCCCAAGTACTTGTAGAAGATGAAAGCTTCCATTGCACCACAAATCATCTCAAAGCACTTCAGTGTAAAGCTATCCTGGTGATGATTTCACAATGTGTTGAAACATCTCACTGTTTAACACTGCCTCTTCTTGCCATAGGCTTGTCCTTCTGCCAACTTCAAAAGCAGCGGATCCTGGTCAGTCGTTACATCAACAGCACCACCATTTCTTACCTCCCACAATGTCTGGATTCTGGTGACTTTGACCCAGTACAGTGTGACATGGGTCTTGGGCAGTGCTGGTGTGTGGATGCTGAAGGGATGGAAATTTATGGCACAAGGCAGAGAGGGAAGCCCGTGCAATGTAAGTCATGCTGTATATAAAGTGATTATAAATTTGAACCCATTTTAGCTGCAGTGACTTCCTTCTTTCATGGTTCTCCACACCCAAAAATTGGGAGTTGCCATTCTGTAAAGCAACTGTTACCCTGCACATGCCTGATCACATCTGATCTTGGAAACTAAGCAGGGTCAGGCCTGGTTAGTACTTGGATGGGAGACCACCTGGGCATACCAGGTGCTGTAGGCTTATACCATAGTCTTTTGAGACTGAAGGTTGCCAACCATTATTCTGTAAAGGGACTAGGAAGCTCTACAGGCATTTTCTCAGCATCTTTACAAAAACAACAATAGCACTATGCTACACTAGTTCTGAGACAGCGTGTCTGAAATCCTTGCAAGACCTGTGTGCGGTGATATCATCGCAAATGTTGTATGTTTACCTGTCAGGCCCTGGGAAATGTGAGGTTCGAGACCGTCGTATTCTGCATGGTGTTGGAGAAAAGAGCCCGCCGCAATGTTCCGCTGATGGGGAATTTCTGCCCATCCAGTGCAAGTTCGTCAACACGACCGACAGGATGGTTTTTGATCTTCTTCACAATTTTAACAGGTATGAGGTGCGCACTTTTATGAGTGGTGGCGGGTTGCTGCAATTTATTTGTGGGTGATTCCATTGAAAATAGACGGGGAAAGTCATGGAGCTTGAGAGAGCCTGAGTGCTTTTAAGGAGATGGTACGCTGTGCTTTGGGCATGGATGGGGAAAAGGCACAGTCCCCTTTTGGTCTGTTGGGCCATCTAATCCCAAGTACTAGTACTATTGGGTCTTGTTCTGACCTTGTTCTGAGTATGCCATTGTACAAATCAATGCTAAGGCTGCATCTGAGGTATTGGAATGCAGTTCTGGTTATATTGGCAACCTTCAGTCTCGAAAGACTATGGTATCGTGCTCTGAATGGTGGTTCTGGCACAGCGTCTAGTGTGGCTGAAAAGGCCAATCCGGGAGTGACAATCCCTTCCACACGAGGAGCAAGTGCAGTCTGTCCCTGGTCTGTCTCCCTGGCTATGGGCCTTGCTTCTTTGCCTCTTTGCCTCAGACTGTTGGCCAAGTGTCTCTTCAAAAGTTCTGGTTGCCACATCTCAAAAAGGTCATAGTAGAAATGGAAAATCTGCAGAAGAGAGTGATCAAGATGATTACTGGATTGGGGCACCTCCCTTATGAGGACAAGCTACAGTGTTTGGACTCTTCAGTCTAGAAAAAAAGGCGCCTGGGGGGTACATGATTGACATGTACAAAATTATGTTCTTTTCTCTCTCACACAGCATCAGAACCAGGAGAGTCAGAACAGACAAAAGAAATATTTCTTTACCCAGTGTGTAATTAGTCTGTGGAACTCCTTGCCACGGGATGTGGTGATGGCACCTTTAAAAGGACACTGGGCAGATTTCTAGAAGAAAAGTCCATCACAGGTTACGAGTTGTGATGGGTTTGTGCAACCTCCTGGTTTTAGAAATAGGCTACTCAGAAGGCCAGGTGCAAGGGAGTGTCAACAAGATGCAGGTATCATCTTGTGTGCTCCCTGAAGCATCAGGTGGGCCACTGTGATATACAGGAAGCTGAACTAGATGGGCCTTTGGTCTGATCCGGCAGGGTTCTTTTTATGTTCTTATGACCCAAAAAGGTACTTCTTAAGCATGGCACATCCTGAATCATTCTACACAGGCTAGTTATTCCTTAAGTGTTGCAAAGCGTGAGTATGCACTCTTACTTCAGAACAGTAATGGACCACAGCAATTTGGGGTAGGCAGAGTAGATCACACAAGACTGCAATCAACCCATCGCTGGCCTTAGTTGTCCACAAGCCTGATTGGATACAGGAACACGGTTCCCCAGTGCAGTTTCTGGATGGGCTCCCTGTTGTCACTTCTGATCCATAAGAAGGGGGGAGACTTCCTGCCTTGGAATTTTCAACTTAGCACTGGAGGATATGGTTATATATTGGTATAAATCATCTGTGGGTACAATGAGAATTCAGAATTAATTTATGCCACTAGAGGGCAGGAAAGTATTTAATGCCACAATGTCTGCTTGAATGAGACCTATTTCTCCAATCAGTGAATTCCAGTTGAGGCTGGGGGTGGGGGAGGGATAAATTTTCTGCTGTTCTTTTGGCAAATCTGTGCTTGCAACCAGTATGGTAAAACACTATATCTTAACGAGCTTAAATAATGAGTTTAAATAGTTGGCAAATAAAATCTTCCAGTGCATCAGCTGCAGTGTCCGGGAATATGATGATTGGAGCTGGTAAGCTCCAAGTTGCTTATGGGATAGTTCCCTAAAGTAAAAACAAAAACCATGGCATTTGGAGGAGGTTGCTAATGATTGATTAGTGATTCTGTGACCCAGATACTTATTTGCAAATGAGGAGGACCCTCAATAATTTGCTATGGGCAGAAGGGGTTGGGCAAAGGGAGGAAGCAAAACCACCCATTTCCATCATCACATAAGCCAGTTTGCTGCCAGGCCTGAATTGCAGGCAGCTTTCATGGCTATTGTGTTGTCCTTTGTATTAGATGCTGTACAGTGGCATACCAAGGCCAATTGGCACCTGGGTCCAATAAATTTTTGGCACCCCACCATGACAAAATTATTTTCAGTAATGAAGAATAATGAAGGCCAGAGAAGAAGTACAGACAGTGGACATTTTCTTTTATTGAACTTTGTTTATAGAAGTGTGCACCTCTTAACGACGGGGATACACTATCTGATCTCTGTTGTTATGCGATTAGGTCATTAAGTGAACATTCAGTCCAAACTATTGCCTTTTATTATGTGATTCTTTTTTTTGGTCCAATCATGTTTCCTGCTTAACTTTTCCACTGGGGGAACTGGGCTGGCATCAGGCCTTGAGGAGTTTGGAAAGCCTTACTTTGGCTTGTCTCATTTGCCTTGAAATAAATGTTCGTTTAAATCTGTTGAGTCGTGCTGGACTTCAGGAGTAGTAGTTTAAAGAGGCAGAAATCAGAGGCATGAGGGAGAAGCAGTCATTTCGTTTAGGCTGTTTGCCACCTTGCATGGACGTGTTGAAAGCAGTTAATGGGTGGAGATAATTCCCACAAGGAAGCTTAGCTGACACACATTCTTATGGCCTTGGAGGTTTCAAATGTTGTAACAGAACAAACCTATCAACACTCTTGGGGGGGGGCTGTTTTGTTGTCATGATGGATGACCTGCCAAAAATGTATCTTTCTCATCCTACAGCCGCCATCTGAGTTGCTAACAATGCTTCTGTGTGGCTGTGGTCCCACAAGGTGCCCAGAGCCTGAGAAATGCTTGCCGCGTGGATTGTCCGAATGAAATGGAGAAGGTCCACATTGGCACCTCAGCTTCTGGGGACAGTTGGCACCGCCTTAAACACTCTGTGCCCAACTGGAACAATTCACATAATGAGCGTGTTGAGGGCATGGGTGCAGAGACGCCACCAGGAGGATTTCCGGTGGCTGATTTGTGTTGACCCAGTTTAAGAATTGGCTCTTGGAGACAGCAAATTGCACGGTGGTTTTTCAAACGATAACTTTATTTTCAGACTAGAAGGAGGTTACTATTCCAAAAGATGTTACAGGTGTTGGAATCTTTGCCTTTGTTGAGATAAGGGCTCGAAGCTGACACGACTGTAGCCAGGATAGTGTCACTGGGTGCACTGCCTCTCCTGGAGTACTTATTCACCCCACCAGGGTTTGGGGTGAGGGGAATTGTCTCTATAATTTATGACGTGGCAGCCTCTTTTTAAAGAATGAGAGCTTATTTTAGGAACAGGAGCAATTGTAGGTTAAATATATATATATATGCAGCAACTGGTGCTCCCCCTAAAAGTGCAGTAGAGCCGGTGATGTTTTTGCAGGGGGAGTGCAGTAAGTACTGCAGTGCCTCAATGTGCCTTATAAGCACCATCAGAGCAATCCCGAACCGTGATGGCACAACATGTAGGAGCACTCCTGAGCATTGCCATAGTTGTCCAGAATGTCTTTGATGATGAGTGGGAGGGGCCACAGGCACATTGCAACATCTGCAGTACTTACCGCACCCCCTGGTAGCTACACCACTGAGTAGATCTCTAAACACAATCCACCAGACCTACGTTGTTTTCCTTTCTCCGGATTTCCCCTGGCTCAGGGTGGATTTTTCATAATCAGAATCGCCCCCAGTATTTGCAAAAGCCAAGACCTTTGTGTTAGCCATCATGATACCGAGTAGACAAGGGTATGTTAACTTAAAGTAACTTAAAGTGACTCAGGGCAGGGGCAAAAGCCGAGAGGAGGACTAGAAACGTTATCCACAATCCAGTTATCTGCTGTGCCCCCAGGCTTCATTCAGGCTTCAAGTGCCCCAGAGTTACTGCACATCCCCTATCAACTTTCTCATAGCCTGTTGTGTAAGTTCTGAAGAACTCAGTAATTTCTGCTTCCTGGATTTGAAACCCCACCTAGCAGCTGCCCCATCAAGTAAAGAAAACACGTCAGGTGGCTTCAGAAAAGGTCTACTTGCTTGTTTTGAAAGTTCTCAGTCCAGAGCACATCTGGTTTCTCCTAATTAGCTCCACAAGTATCTTGCCAGCTTCCTGAACTGGACTGTCTGTTTCTCCTACCCACTTTTCTCTCTAAACAGTCTGAGTTGGAACATGGACCCCTTCTTCAGGCGCATAACATTGAGATGAAGTCATGTCACCATCCTGAGATGCTCAAAATTGCTGTCATGTGTCATCATCAAGCTTCTGAACTGCCAAGCTCCAGGCTGTGTGGAATGCGGCTCAGAGCTGTGAGGCCACACTGCTGTGCAGCTTACAGGCAGGGGCAGTCCTGGCCCTGATGCTGCCCAAGGCCACAACTGCAAGCTGCTGCCCCCTGGCTGGGCTACCACCCCCTCCCCATTGGTTCAGTCTGCTGCCTCCCTTCTGGAGGCCTTTAGAGGGCTGGAGAGGCCACATGCAGCCTTCCTGAGCCTCTGAAGGCCTAATAAGGCCCTCAGTAGGCTGAAAAAATCACCTCCGGCTTCACAGAGAACTGGAAGTGATGTTTTTTAGATCACTGGGGGCCTTACAAGACCTTTGGAGGTTTGAGGAGGCTGTGCACGGCCTCTCTGGTCCTCTAAAAGCCTCCAGAAGGGAGGCAGCAGGTGGGACCGTGGCGAGGGGTGGCATGGTTGGGGGGCAGCAAGACTTGGGGGTGCTGCCCTCCCCCACACATGCCACCCAGGGTCAAGTGACCCCTGGACACACACCCCCGTACACCACTGCTAACAGCAAACCCTGCTGCTACCTTGTCACTACTGTTAAAGCATGACTCATGGCCAGGAGGGTGAAAGACAGAGACAAGTGAGCAAAGAAGCATGGAACACAGTCCCATAGCCCATTGATTGGGGTTGTGTGAATCTCAACACACCAACTTCTTTCTGGGATCTTTTTTTTCTGAAATTGCCAAGCATTTACGCTTATTTATTAACGTTTACGGCGTAAGTCACACAGCCACCAGCTTTTTGGTGTGCTTGGTGCATCAAACCAGCCTGCAGGTGTTCATGTTGTGATTGTCACTGTACCCTGGAAGATTAAGCAGCTTAATGCAAACCCCTTTCTGCCCTTTCTGCCACCTTTGAAGCAAGAGGTCACTGTGACTTGGTAAACTAGCCAAGTGGAGTATTAGTGGATACTAGCCAAGTATCATCCTCCTATACATTCCGGCTTACCCTCTTTGGTCATCTGAGTAGACTCTACTACAAGCAGGGATGGGCACTTGAGACTCACAGTCATGACTCAAGTCACCAACCCGTGCTTTTCACGAGTCGTGAAGACTCCAGTCATTTTGTGTCACTGACTTGGACTCACGACTCAGGATTTTTACCTGAAAAGAGTCATGACTCAAATTTGACTTGAGTCCTGTCTCACTATAGCATATGTGTACCTACTTCCTTTTTTACCATTGCTTCCACATTGCCCCAAAAGACCTCGTAGGCAATCTGGAAACCATCCTTCAGACCAGGGCTCCAGGAAGCAGGGGTGCGGGGTGGTGGAAGGGAGGAGGAAGGCTTAAGTTTTTTTGTTTTCAAATCAAGGACTTGATTGTTTCTCAAAATGTCTCAAGACGAGAGTCAATATGACTTGGAAATTTTCCACGAGTTGAGTTGTGACGGCAGGAGCTATGATCTGTGACTTGACTCGAGTAGTGGGGTTGCTGACTTGGGACTCGACTCCAGACTTGGCGCTGTGACTCCAGTTCATCCCTGCCTACAAGTGCTGCCTTTATTCATGTTGCAGGGATGGTGGTGTGAGGGCAAGCCTTGTCTGTAGTGGCACCACAATTATGGAATTCCCTACCCGGGGAATCAAGATCTATCCCCTCCCTCATGGTTTTTCAGTGAGGGCTCAAAACATTTCTGCTTCTTCTGGTGTTTGGTGTATTGGGATGATGTCTGCCTTCTGTACCTCTGTAATAGTGTTTTGGTTCTGCTGCCTCTCTCTGGACCAAACAGTTGCCACCCCCCCCAGAGATTTATAATTTTTATTAATGGTTTTACTTATTGTTTTTATACAATTGTACATTTTATTACGGAACTTTGTAAGCCGCCTTGGGCATTGTTTCGGCATGAGAAAGGCAGGATATAAATTTTTAAAATAAATAAATGCTGCACATGTACAAGTTCTTCTATACACATGTACAAATACACTTCTCTTAAGTTATGTATTGTTAGAGCATAGCTGGTCACAATGGGTCACAGTCAGTACTGTACTCCTTAATGAACTGATTTTCCTTTATAGATTTCCAAAACTGTTCCTGACATTTAGTTCCTTCAGAAGGTCTTTTCCAGAGGTCTCTGGGTACTGTTACTGTGCTGACAGTCTAGGGCGCGAAATAGAGGAGACAGGTTGGTGTCGATCAAATCCCGGGGGATCTATCCTAAGGCTGGCTATATATGTGGGTTTAGAAGAGCATATAGAATTTTGTTTTGCAGAACTTAGAATGAGAGCCTGCTGCAGGTACCTTATAAAAACTGTTAAAGAATTATTGTATGCATTTTCAAGTCTAAACATGCCAGGTGTTTGAGGTGAGACACGGCCCCTTTTCTCCCTCACATTGGAGGAATGCTATTCCTGGGAAGCCCTTGCTTTATTCCTGTGCAAATGTATGCAGGTTCAAGACTCATCTGATTAATCTGAAAAGCTCTGTGAACCAGGTAGTCAGTTTGGGAACTTGAAAGAAAAAGAATTAACAGTTTAAAAAAAATCAAATCTGCTCTCTGATTAATTGGAGCAGCTTTTTAATCCAGTAAAACTTTTAATCCATCTTGACTAAACATTGCCATTTTAATGATCACCATAACAATGTTAACAAATGGTATTAATAGTTTGCCAATTATAATACATTGCTTTTTGCTAGCTGGGATGATACCTAGAAATCTGTGGTATTCATTCATGGCAACAACTGTTTTTACCTCTTTTGTTCATTCATAAGAATGCCTCACAGAGGGGAAAATGGGGAAGGAGAGAAGCATAACAACTATTGTTGAAAGGAGCCCCTTTGTGAAACAGCTCTGAGAGAGCTGAAAGGCTAAGCCCTGAATAGCAGATCAGCTACTATTTAGGACAACAGTTCCGAAATGAATATCTCTGTGCTATTCTTAAAAGGAATTCTCAGTTGTGTTTTTGATATGGCCTTTCAAAATAAAAATTCGCACCATATTTGAAACAGTACGACTTCCTTTTTTTTCAAAATTGCGAGACAAACGTTTGCGTTTCAAAATCAACATTTTTGTGGTTGCAAAACTCAAATCTTACCCTGGAGATTTTGACACCACAGGCCCCCCTCCCCCCCAATACATCAGTTACAAAAAACGAAAAAAAAAAAATTCAAGATGTTTGTCTCAGAAATTATGTTTGAAACTGTCTGTCTTACGATTCCATAGATGCTTTTGAAATGTATGAATATGGATTTTATATTTTATTATTAATTATTATTAACAGTATTTATATACCGCTTTTCAACTAAAAGTTCACAAAGCGGTTTACAGAGAAAAATCAAACAACTAGTGGCTCCCTGTCCCAAAAGGGCTCACAATCTAAAAAGATGCAAAAGAATACCAGCAGACAGCCACTAGAACAGACAGTGCTGGGGTGAGGTGGGCCAGTTACTCTCCCTCTGCTAAAAAAAGATGAGCACCCACTTGAAAAAGTGCCTCTTACCCAATCAGCAGGGGTAAGACAGATTACAGTTCAGATCAAGGGGGAAAAAATGGCTCAAGCTTTATAGGACCCTTTGCTGAAATGCTCTCTTCTTTCTCAGGTCTGGAAATGTTGCTTGAGAACGTCTATGATACAGTTTTTGCGTTGCAAGAGCCCGCTCGCACCTTTACCGACACCACCATGTATCGAATCCTCCAGAGGCGTTTTCTGGGAATACAGCTGGCTCTGTCTGGCAGGTTCAGATGTATGTAGCATAAAGCCAAAGGCTTAGAAAACATTGTAACCCTTTAGGGTACCTGTAGGATACAATGGGTCTTGGACCATGGTCACTGGTTGCACGTGCATTACTCTTGGACCACCACAACAGTGCACAGGCCTCAGGAACTGATGGCCTCATCAGGGTTAATTCCAAATTTATGCTGGGCCCCAAGGTCAGTAGATGGACCCATTGCCCCAACCAGGTAACCATTCACCCTTTGCAAAGAACAACCCGGAAGAACAGACACTACATGAGAGAATTATCAGCTTCCTTAACCCATCCCTTCCAGGGAAAGGGGACATTATTTGAAGGGCCTTTAAATTCTGGATCCAGCTCTAGGCCTGACCACTGCAGCACCACCATGGCTGGTGGCCAGAAGATGGTACTGAAGCTTCTAACCCAGCAGGGTTCAGGTGACCAAAAGAGCCAGAAGAATATTATTTCTATAAATGAGATATTAATAGTAACAAGTGCCAGATGTCAAATATGGCTGGCGTGAACATCATTACCTGGAAGACAAAACTACAAAAAGAGGGCTGTATTGGGGTACAACCAGAATTGACATGTCTGCCTGAATGGCCGTTCCGCTACTATGGCACAAAAATCATGCTGGCAAGTCCTACTCTACTGAGTTCTAATGTAAATGACTAGCCCTAGGAAATGGCCTTTATTTCTATTGAATGATGCTTGGCTCAGACCACATTCCATGCCATCCCACACATGCATGGTGGTAGACAATGACAGAAGTGAACAAACACCTTTCCCAGGACCTCAGTGTTTTCCTTGTTGACTGCATACGTTTTTCTTGCAGGCCCCTCCAAATGCGAAATGGAGAGATCCACTGCCATTCATTTCAAGCACCATTATAAACCTTCCTGTGATGATACTGGAGCCTACAAGGCAACACAATGCCAGCTGGATGGGCAGTGTTGGTGTGTGGACACCAAGGGACAGGAGCTTGTTGGAACAAGGAGGCGAGAGCAGCTTCCATCCTGTGGTATGTATAATTGGAGGCTTGGAATGGATCTGTTGAGAAAAGGGCTACACTCCAGTACAGATCTTCTATCAGAAGATAAGGAATCTGGAAAAATGATAGACAGCCATCTCAAGGCTCACTTACACTTCTTATAACTATCTGTTCAGCCTCCAGATGACTAAGGGTGCAATCCTAACCTCTTATGTCAGTGCTTTCAAGCAGTGGCATAGCAGTGCAGATGGGACATGTGCTGCATCCTGCAGTTGGGTGTCACTCACGGAGGCCTCCTCAAAGTAAGGGAATGTTTGTTCCTTCACCTCAGAGTTGCATTGCCCTTATGTCAGTGCTGGAAAGCCCTGACATAAGGGGTTAGGATTGTGCCCTAAGACTCTGGCACTGCCTCTGGAGTCTATAGAGCAATGGGCCTTATTTGTTTTTGTTAGAATGAAACAACAATGATAACTTTTCAGTTGTATGCCTTGGGTGCTGGTGCCATGTTGTGGCACTAGTCTGGGCCCTTCCCTGCATCTCCCATGATGCTCCCTGCAAGGGTGATCCTGGCCCCTGTACTACCCAGGGGTGAGCCTGGAAATGCCCCCACGCCGAAGGAAATGCTGCCTCCCACCAGTTGTGTCCTGAGGTTTTTGGAGGGCCAGAAAGGCTATGACAATCAGCCTCTTTGGCCCTTGGAAGAAAGGTACTTCTGATTTCTTCTGAAAGATGTGTTGGACATTACTGGCACCAATCCTGAAAGTTCTGGGGTGACTTGATCAAGTAGGCCGCTGTCAGTCCTGATCAGCCACGCCCCTACACCTTAAGAACATTAGAAGAGTCCTGCTGGATCAAGCCAAAGGCCCATCTAGTCCATCCTCCTGTATCTCCCAGTGGCCCACCAGACGCCTCAGGGAGTCTACAGACAACAAGAGACCTGCATCCTGGTGCCTTCCCTCACAGTCTTGTTCTTGTACCTGTAAATTAGGACTGATATGTGATTTTTTTCCCCCTCATGCTTTCCTTCTGCTTAATTCACCTGTCTTAATCTGTTTAAACATTTTTTTAAATGTATGCCTATTTTTATGTAACATATTCCCTGTGTTTTGAACTGGAAAAGCTATTTTTTTTTTTTTTAAAGGTAATTCAGTTTGAATAATTACTAGATTTATTTTATCTTCTGCCTAGGTGAGGAACACGCTTGTGTCTCTGAGCGACAACGGTCACTCTCCAGACTTTTTCATGGTCCCGTTGGACACTTTAGCCGGCACAGTTTATTCTCTGCTTCCCAGCAGATGCAGAAAACAGCCAGATTCTCAAATCCTTGTTCTCCTTCATTTAAAGAACTCTTTGTGGATTCTGATGTGCTGTCTCCCATCCTAGAAAAAGCAAGTTCTTCTTACCGACTTACACTTGAATCCATCCTTGGTGAAGCTATTGGAGGGATGTTTGCTTCAAGAGAACTCGCCCGTATTGCCCTTCAGTTCACCAGCAACCCCAAACAGTTCCAAGAGAATCTTTTTGGGGGGAAGTTCCTGAAGAATTTAATCCAGTTTAACTTCACAGGAGCCTTGGGTGCTAACAGCAAGTTTAATTTGAATCGGTATTCCCAGCAGGTAGGGTTGAGTGGTGGATTTGCTGAACTGGCCCAGCAGCTCTCGTCGGACATCCCAGAGAAGTTCAACCTGAGCCAGCCTATTGAGGACAGTTTTGGTCGCAACGTCAATTTACAGGACAACCAGAACACGATCAGATTTCTTGCTTCAATCCTTGAAATGCCAGAGTTTTTCACTTTTCTGGGATCAGTGATTTCTGTCCCTGAAAGTTTCTCTGAAGATTTAAGTGATGTCGCAAGGATAGTATTGAAATCCAAAGACTGCCAGGAGCAGGACAGAGATTTTTTTGTCCCATCATGTACCAAAGATGGGAGGTACCAGGAAATACAGTGTTATGCAGGGGATTGCTGGTGCGTGGACCGGAGAGGTAAAGAAATCCCTGGATCCAGAGTACACAGCGCCCGGCCGAGGTGTCCCACAGTGTGTGAAAAGCAACGGGAAAGTCTGCAGCGGTTGAAAAGGAGCCAGCCTGCAGGTTCTGAGCTGTTTGTTCCCTCGTGTACCCAGGAAGGAAAATTCTTGCCAGTTCAATGCCATGGAATAAATTGTTTCTGTGTCAATTTGGAAGGCAGGGCTATTCCTGGAATAAATGCCAATCTTGAACAGCCTGTACAATGTAAGTTATATATATATTTTAAATTTTGGTTTATGATTTTGAAATTCCTGTTTCTTCTTTTGTGAGATGTCTTTAATGTTGAATGATGGTAATGGAGAGGGTCTATTGCTCAGTGGCAATAAGTTTATAAATAAATATGTTTTCTGTGCAGAAGGTCCCAGGTTCAATTCCTGGCATCTGCAGGTAAATCTGGGAAAGAATTCCTGCCTAAAATCTTGGAGAGCAGCAGCTGGTCAGTATATACCAGTGATTCTCACACATTTAGCACCGGGAGCTAAATGTCAGAATCTGTCAGGACCCACTGGAAGTGATGTCATGACAGGAAGTGACATCACCAAGCAGGAACATTCTTAACAATCCTAGGCTGCAATCCTACCCTGGAGTAAGTCCCATTTACTATCATTGTTAAAAGCATATACATAGGAACCGGCTGTATCCCTGCATGTGCCTGATCTTGTCTGATCTTGGAAGCTAAACAGAGTCAGGCCTGGTTAGTATTTGGATGGGAGACCGCATGGGAATACCAGGTGCTGTAGGCTTATACCATAGTCTTTCGAGACTGAAGGTTGCCAACCAGGAACCTGTTAAAAGAACAGATCTGTAACATTTCCCCAAATGCAGTCACATACCATGGGAGCATCAAGTCTAACCTATTAAAAATAAAATACTGAAATGAATGGGGACCCACCTGAAATTGGCTCGTGACCCTCCTAGTGGATCCTGATACATAGTTCGAGAAACACTGGTATAGACCATACTGAGTTGTATGACCCAATGGTCTGGTTCAGTACAAGTCAGGTTCATACATTCATGTATATTGGACTGGTTGTTTGGGTCTGATAAATGCCAAGTTCAGAAAACCTTTATCCATAAATCATATTTTTCGTAGCTATCAGAAGGGATACTTGCAGTATATAGCCAGGCTCCTGGCTCTTGGGCTCAATTCATTTATGTGCTTAGTCAATCTTTGGAATGTCAAGCCCAGAAGCACTACCTAGTGACTCCACCCTGGTGTGAATGCCAACAGCTTTGGATGCAATGTACGCTGACAAAAGATGCTACTGTAAATATACCGTTATGGACACAATCCTAACCCCTTATGTCAGTGCTTTCCAGCACTGACATAAGGGTAGTGCAGCTCAGAGGTAAGGGAACAAACATTTCCTTACGTTGAGGAGGCCTCTGTGAGTGACACCCAACTACAGGATGCAGCACATGTCCCATTGGCACCGCTATGTCAGTGCTGGAAAGCACTGACATAAGGGGTTAGGATTGCGTCCTAAATGGAATAACTTGTCGTAATTGTACGATTTGGGTCATTGAGTTTGAGAAAAAGTTTCTTTAGACACCTTTTCAGAAATAGAGTAATCACTTTAAAGCAGGACTGTTGGTTGATTTTATTTATATAAACATGTATGCTAGTGATACTTATTTTGAAGAAAATGGCACTTTTTTCTTTGTAGCTGATGTACACACGTGTCATGCCAGTAATAATTTTAGAAGAGGTATTCCATCTGGAGTGACAGATGGGAAAAGCCTCTTCCCAGCTGGTGTCTACTGCCCAGAGTTTTTGACAGAACTTTATATAAAAACAAAAGTTTGAATTAAGAAGAAATCTACTGTCCAGTTAATCCAGACCACTTCTTTTAGTCAACCCAAAGGTTTTAATGGATTAATCAATGGGCGGCCCAATTCTAACTGGGATTGTGCTGTCCATGGTGACAGTGGAACACAGTTGCGTTGTCGTACATGGCCATATGGTAGTGTGCACCGTGCATCACTGACAATCATTTTGGGGCCAGTGCTGCAAATGGCAACTATGCTGGAGGCCCACTGTTGCTGCCAGCTACATCTGGCAGTGAAGATAAGTCAGCAGGGGCAGGGGGCAGCTGGGTTGGGTGGGACAGGTTAGGGAGGGGGAGGAACGGGGCAGTTTCTGGGCAGGGAGGGATGGGAGGGAGGCAGAGGGAGGGGTGAATCTCAGTGGCACTGCAGTGCGCAAGTTCCCTTTCTGTTTTCCTTACTTGTGCCAGCAAAAGAACTGGGCAGCAGAGGGTTGCCTCCAGGTAAGGGAATGAAAATTCCCTTACCTCGAACGGAGTTCTGCGACTGCCCCTCATCTAGGATACAGTAGGTGCTCCACTGGTGTGGCTGCATAACAGGGAACGATTTAGTTAGAATTGGGCCCTAAATATTTCAGCTATACTTTGAAATCTTGTCTTATGTGTGCTTTCTTCTCCTTTAGGTCCAAGTGGCTGCCAACTGGCAGGTGGCCAGGCATTTTTAAGAACTGTGCAGGAACTACTATTGGACCCTACTTCCCTGCCTCAGCTCTCCAGCGTTTACATCCCACAGTGCAGCCTTGATGGTCAGTGGAGGCAGGTCCAATGCAATGGTCCCCCTGAACAAGCTTTTGAATGGTACCAAAGGTGGATCACCCACAACAATAATGGCAATACTCTTCCCTTCACAAGTATTATGAACATACTCCTTGACTATAAAGAGAGATCTCAGCAAAGCTTTGAAGTCTTCATCAAAATCCTTTATGAAGCTGGCCACCAGAATATCTTCCCAGAGTTCTCCAAGTACCATTCTTTTGATTCTGTTCCTCAAGATGTGCTGGTGGGAAACACCACAGTAGGTTCTCAAGAGAACATTTTACTGGAGCCATTCACTTTCTGGCAGCTTCTTCATGGACGCCTCATCCATTACCCAGGATCTTATGGTGATTTCAGTGCTCCACTAAGACATTTTGACCTTCGCAATTGTTGGTGTGTAGATGAAAAGGGACAAATCCAAGGAAGTGAAGCAGATGTGAACAAGGTTCCAGACTGTAAGTAATTCACCCCTGTCATTTGATCTTATACTTGACACTGAACTGTGTTGTATATTTTTATGGGATCCAGCACCACTAGACATATCCTTGCTGGAGTGTGTTGTTTTCATGTTAAAATTAAAGTCTTAAGAATTAGGTACTCACTGGAGTAGGCCTCAAGCAATTCAAGAAGTTGAGGAGGCTCAGCTTTCTCATGATGGAGAGAAGAAAGAAAGGGTTAGAACACTTAAATCTGAGAGGAGGAGGTGCCAACAGTGGATGAACAGACATGTCCCCAGGAGCTCCTGGGAGACAGTTTGTTTTCCCCCAAATACTGCAGGTCTGAAGAGAACCTGAAGATCTTTGTTAGGAGAGTCAAGATCTTCATCGGTGTAGGTATATGGGAAACTGAAAGCCTGACCGAGAGGGGCTTTCTTCTCAGAGGAATCTAACCATTTGTGACAGTATTGGGAGAGCTGCAGTGATCTGCAATCAAGCTGCTGGCTGTGTGCTGAGATGCCATATGGAGGGGGGAAAAAAGCGTGAAGTGTAAAGTTTAAGCTGGAAATTTAAGATAAGCAAGTGTTAATATTGTCTGTGGCTCTGATTGACTGATTTGGTTAAAAGCCCTGGATATATTGGAGGCGTTAACGAGAGACTTTTTAAGGAGGTTGAAAGTGCTCTTTTTCTCTGTCGTGGAATAAATTGGTGGTGGATTATAATTACAACTATAACTTTGCTCCCAGTGTGGAAGGGATTGTCACTCCCGAATCGGCCTTTTCAGCCACACTAGATGCTGTTCCAAAACCACCTTTCAGAGCGCGATACCATAGTCTTTCGAGACTGAAGGTTGCCAACATTATTATATAACTTGGGTGTGAACTAAAATCCAGAATTATTCTTGGACATAATAGTATGATTAATTAGTAATGGTATATGGTATTTAGCACTCCTAAATGTATGTTATATGTTTGTATGTTTGTGTGTCTGTGACCACTGGAAACTGCTGACACACTGCTCTGACACCATACATGTGGCTGCTGGGTCCCAAGGGCTACACATCAGAATGATGCTGAGTTACAAAGTCTCCAACTTCCCTGTGAGCACAAAAACTAATGTTATCAGAACAGTGGGGATAAAAGGGAATAGGTAGAATAGAATGAGAAATTTGAGTCAAGCAGATTTTCATTCATTCATTCATTCATTCATTCATTCATTCATTCATTCATTTACTTTCTTAGGACCCAGTCCTATCCAATTTCCAGCCCTGGTACACCTGTGCTAATGGGGCGTGCAGTGCATCCTGCAGTTGGGGGGGGGCAGTCATGGAGGCCTCCGCAAAGTATGGGAATATTTATTCCCTTACTTCAGAGCTGCATTGCACCTGCATCGGTGCCACCCCTCTGGTGGTGGCACTCATAAGAAGACCTTCTCTGATGACCTAAGGGTATGAACCAGATTGTATGGAAGTAGGCGGTTTCATTCCTTTGTTGTTCTGTGGCTTTACTCTGCCTTGAGTTCTACTCCTCTGAATTCCAGTTTAATTAGAAGAGCGTCTAAAATTAATTCTGAACATGCACATGAAGAGCCCTACAGGATCAGACCAAAAGATGCATCGGCAGTTGGGCTTCTCACAGAGGCCAACCACATTCCTCTGGGAAGCTTTTTTTTTTTAAAAAAAATATATTTTATTTATTCATTACAGATACAGGAAAGGAAATAGGTTTAACTTTCGGTAGGGTACAGCACAGATTACACATAAGGTTTGGCCCCAGATTCCAACATACATCATTCAGTTAACACAGGAAAAAACACAATAATCATCAATACAAAGGTTCGCATATTTATCAATATAAAAAATTGATTTTTACGAAACACGAAATTTTATCTAACTAAATTTATCTACCCAGTCATAAAAAAACTTCCAATATTTTCTTACTCTATCTAAATCTCTCTCTTTCATTCTTTCTGTTAAAACTTCCATTTCTGCTACTTCATAGATTTTATCTATTAAATCTTCTTTAGTTGGCACATCTATGGATTTCCATTTTTGCTCAAACAATATTCTTGCCGCTGTAACAATATGTACAATAAGGTGTTTCTTAGGTTGGTCTCCTCTGGGAAGCTTTTGAACAAGGCATGATGGCCAATAGTAGATGCGCACACACAAGTGTATTTTGGGAACAGTGGGAAAAGAAGGAAACATGGGAGAAAATTGGAAATGTTCCTAGCAGAGAAGTGCTGATTTTGTCCAAAGTGCAAAAGGCTATTGAATACACCTCTCCTCTCCCTGCAGGTCCTAGACCATGTGATGCTGCCAAACAAGAAGCCATGCAGTTTGCCAAGGAAGTTGAACAACTCACCAGGGCATCAAACACCTCCCACTTTCCCTTTGGACAGAGTTTTCTGTTGGCCAAAGGAGTCCTGTTGACGGATGATGAACTCCTGAGTTTTTCTCAGCTGGGGACCACATTGTCAGAAAAGCTGCTAACCGGCAGCACCTATGCCATCCAGTTGGCTGCACAATCAAGTATGTTTGCGAGGAGGACAGTTTCTGTTCATCTGGTGAAACAGAGTGGTTATCAGAACAATCAACTTTGGTGGGCTCTTTGATGAAATAACGGAAAGGAACGTATGTGTCGGGCATAGTCTTAAAGGAATTGGTTCTGTCTTCCCCACAGTTCACTGGGGCTTTCCATGATGGGCGGAAAATATGGGGGATGCTCAGATGAGGCTCTTGATCAAATGTTTCTACTGCAGGGTCTGGGATTTCCCTTGTATCATTCGCTGATGAACCCTTGGCCTCAGGGCAACGGTCTCTGGCAACCCTTGGTCTCTGGCAGCGAGACTGCTGGTATTTCTCATTGACAGAGGCACAACTCTTTCTGCGCCCCTCATTCCTTGGGAAGCGGCTGTGGGGAGGGAGACATTTTCAGTGGAGAAGCAGGGTGGAGCATGTATGCTTCAATCTTTTCCTGCCTGAAGCTTTTCTTCTGCAATTTCTCCTGTCCCCACAAGTCATCTCTCTGCTCTACACTGCTCTACACATACTGAACCACTGGAATGGCCTTTCCCCAACCACCCTGTACGTGTGCGTGCGTGCACGTAATGAATTCATTAGTTCTTGCCACCTGTCCCATGAAGTCCTGTGTTGTCTCCAAAGCCACAAGTGCTATCAAGACCTGTCCTCTGAGCCAGAAGACACGGCAGGAATGGTGCTTGTGTTGAGAGTGAATGCAGTGATTAAACAAGCTCCTCCCCTCAGCATGACCTTGGTCAGTGGTGGGTCAGCACATTCTCCCACCTCATCATAAGAACATAAGAACAGCCCCACTGGATCAGGCCATAGGCCCATCTAGTCCAGCTTCCTGTATCTCACAGCGGCCCACCAAATGCCCCGAGGAGCACACCAGATAACAAGAGACCTGCATCCTGGTGCCCTCCCTTGCATCTGGCATTCTGACATAACCCATTTCTAAAATCAGGAGGTTGCACATGCACATCATGACTTGTAACCCGTAATGGATTTTTCCTCCAGAAACTTGTCCAATCCCCTTTTAAAGGCATCCAGGCCAGTCGCCATCACCACATCCTGTGGCAAAGAGTTCCACAGACCAACCACACGCTGAGTAAAGAAATATTTTCTTTTGTCTGTTTTAACTCTCCCAACACTCAATTTTAGTGGATGTCCCCTGGTTCTGGTGTTATGTGAGAGTGTAAAGAGCATCTCCCTATCCACTCTGTCCATCCCCTGCATAATTTTGTATGCCTCAATCATGTCCCCCCTCAGGCATCTCTATTCTAGGCTGAAAAGGCCCAAACGCCGTAGCCATTCCTCATAAGGAAGGTGCCGCAGCCCCGTAATCATCTTAGTCGCTCTCTTTTGCACCTTTTCCATTTCCACTATGTCTTTTTTGAGATGCGGCAACCAGAACTGTACACAATACTCCAGGTGTGGCCTTACCATAGATTTGTACAACGGCATTATGATATTAGCCGTTTTATTCTCAATACCTTTCCTAATGATCTCAAGCATAGAATTGGCCTGTGCCAATAGGATGTGGTGAAGCTTCTGCTACCCCAGGATGTAGCTAAAGGGGGTACAAAGCACTAAGTATTGCGTACGCCTCTGTTTTGCTTCCTCCGCCTGGAATGGCTCCGAAGGGGAGGGGAAGGGGCCCCTTGAACACTGCGGCGAGGCTCCCTGCAAAACTTAGTGCTTTGCACTCCTTCTAGCTATGCCACTGAGTGCTTTGCACTCCTTCTAGCTATGCCACTGCAGGTGGTGTAGTGCTATTCCGGGGACGGGGGACGGGGGAGAGACAGCCACAAGGATTAAAACTAAGGCAGATCTGAGCTTCAGTTTGTGGATGGAACTTGGGGTAGCATAAAGAGGGGGGATCAAAACAATTGGGCCCTAAATCTGTTTTCTTTGCTGCCTGCTTCAAGGCGGCACTCATTCCAGCCAGCTGGTGACAGCTATCTTTATGCCCCAGAATGCCTCCCCATGCCTCCCCATGCCTCCCCATGACTCACAGTAGGGAGTGAGTGTACCCACCCACAAAAATTGGAGCAAAAGGGGGGGCCCGTTTGCACCAAATTTCAAGGGGCAATTGAGCCAGCTCTAGAAGAAAATCCATGCTTGCATGTAACATGTAGTCTGGCCTTGAACTCCTTGAAGGAAATGCAAGTCGCAACTGTGGTATATCGTTCGCAGCTCTTTATGAAGCCTGCAGGAAGGTAGTTCATTTGTCTACATTTCTACGCCTAATGCTTTGCTTTGGTTGTGTGTCCTTTTTTTCAGCTTTGCGTTTCTACTGGCAGAATCTTTTGGCATCCCGTGATTCTGCAGGCTTGGCATTCCAACCTTACATCCCCCAGTGTGATGGGCTGGGGTACTGGGACCCTGTCCAGTGTTACGGAAGTTCAGGTGAGAGCAGGGCCACTGAGAGCTGCCACTGGGCCTGGGGCAAGATGCTTGATTGGCCCCTCCCGTTCTAAATTTTCCAACAAACCAGATTTTGCTACAGTTTCAAATAAGTTTTTTAATTGATGGTTTTAACTTGGCATGAGCAAGATTGAAACTAAATGAAAATATTTATCAGAATGGGATAATTTCCTTCCTTTGAGTAGTACTACTGAATTTCTTTTTGTCAACTTCAGCAAAGTTCTACTCATTTTCTCCCCTTCAGAGCTTCCCCAGGACTCCTAATGCCTTACAAGGCATTATAAACATCACTTCTGGTTTCACGGAGAAACTGGAAGTGATTTTTTTTTTTTCAGCTCTAGGACTCAGTCCAAACCCAGCAGAGGCTGCAGACTGGTCTCAAAGGACCAGTCCAGAGGTGAGTCCACTGAGTCCACTGCTGGTCTCAAAGGACCCTCCAGAGGTGGGGGGTGCAGACTTGAATCCGTAGATAGGGAATCTGTGAATATTGCCCCCTCTGTCTTATATCCATCAGGTGAGGAGATGACCTTTCCCTCTAGGCTTTTGCATAATTAACAGCTAATATGGTTTTACTGACCACATAGTAGCTAAAAAGTGCCTTTTCAAGTGAGCATTGATGGTCTTTGGTAGCTGGTGGCTACTAGTTAGTGTAACTCCTCTTGTGCTCAGGATGTGGGCTGACGGTTGCAATATACATGTACTCAGTAAAGGAGACTTCATTCTGAATTTGGAGTGTTCATCTAATCCAGGGGTGTCCAAAGTTTTTGGCAGGAGAGCCACATCAGCTCTCTGACACTGTGTCGGGGGCCGGGGGAAAAAAGAATTAATTTACATTTAAAATTTGAATAAGTTTACATAAATGAATATATTAAAGATGAACTTAGACGAATGAATGAAGGTCTTGCAATAGCTCAATGCCTATAAAAGGCCTTGCACAAAGCAAGCCTGGCCTTTGCTGCCGCTGCTGCATCACAGACATGAAAAAGCAAGCAGTGGAGGAAGCTCTCATCCCACAGCTCACATGAGAGGTCAAACAGTCACCCTCACGCTGAGAGAAGTTGCGTCAGGCCAGTGCAGGCTTCAATAAATCTCCGGAGGACCAGAGGCTCATTGGAGACTGGGGGCTCCCTGAGGGCCGCATTGAGAGGCCTCGAGGGCTGCAAGTGGCCCCCGGGCCGGGGTTTGGGCACCCCTGATCTAATCGTATCTGCTCAGCATATACGTTTGTAAACAGTCATTGCATCAACCACACCACCAACACGAAAGAAGATATCCTGTCAAAACCTGTCTGTGGAACCTCCTTCCACTTGAGTGGTCATGAGTTGTTGTTGGCAACCTTCAGTCTCGAAAGACTATAATAATAATAATAAACTTTATTTATATCCCGCCCTTCTCCCTAAAGGGACCCAGGGTCCCTTTAAAAAAGACTATGGTATCGCGCTCTGAAAGGTGGTTCTGGCACAGCGTCTAGTGTGGCTGAAAAGGCCAATTCGGGAGTGACAATCCCTTCCACACTGGGAGCAAGTGCAGTCTGTCCCTGGTCTGTCTCCCTGGCTATGGGCCTTCCTTCTTTGCCTCTTTGCCTCAGTTTGTTGGCCAAGTGTCTCTTCAAACTGGGAAAGGCCATGCTGCACAGCCTGCCTCCAAGTGGGCCGCTCAGAGGCCAGGGTTTCCCACCTGTTGAGGTCTCCATCTCCCAATTGTTGGGAAAGCTGTGCTGCCTTAGCAAGGTCTGGTTCTTCTGTAGAACATCTCCTGGCAAAGGGCTGCCCATTTCTGCAAGTCTTCCATATGCCTTTTCTTGCATTCCAGGGCACTGTTGGTGTGTAGATGGGAGAGGACGGTACATATCCAATTCTCTGGTGACCCGCTCAGCTCAGCTGCCCCAGTGTGAGTTACTTTTCCTCGTCTGTTAATAAGCAGTGCAGACCAGGTCAGGTGACTAGCATAAGGCTTATTAAAAATAAAGTCTGTTACAAAATGGCCTAGAACTAGGATAAGTCAGGAACTGCTTTCTCCCATGCAAATCATCCTGGGAACTCTTTTCCACTGCAGAGGTTCTATTCTGTGTTTCCTGCTGCTGGAGGTGCATGAAGTGTGCAGGAGACATGGGGCCCTACCCAATCACATGGAAGAACCTTAGCATAGACAGCTGCATTTGTGTAGCATCCTTTTCACACCTTTCCCTGAACACAAAGAGTTCTGGAGCTCGGTTAGGGGGTTTGATCTTGCTTCCTCCATTGATGCAGTGGTGGTGAGGAAGTGGGGCTATTATGACCCAGGGGGTGGTCTGAGGGCATGCAATGAAGAGACCTGGCTGAAACTCAGCAGGTCTAGGTCTGTGCTTAGATGGGCAAGTGGCATCTAACTGTTAAGTTCTATCATGGAAGGAAGGTGGGAAACAGATGAACCACTTTGGCACTACTTGTGAAAGGCAAGTAGTGTGTATGAGTGTGTATTATGTTTTACCTGTGGCTCTTCCATCCAGAAGAGAGATTTTTCCCTCTTCCTGTTATATACTGCTATTGGGCTTGGTTGGGAGCCCTTGGGCCCTGCCGGTTGGGCAGGGGGAAGGGGAAAAAAGGCATTAATCAGTGAAGTTGTGTGCCATGCTTGGCCTGCGCATGGCTTTGAATTCTTCAGAAACCTACTTGATGCCATTTTGTTTCTTGGGCAGCTCCGTGAAAGAGTTTGTAACCTCTTCTTTGCTCTCCAAGCCAAGTTTCATTGAAGATTTCTAGGACACATCCACCCTTGGCTAACTCATTTAAAGACACTGAAATTATTCTGGCGATGGACTTAGTCCATGACCCCTTCACCCAGGCTAGGCAAGAGATTGCCACCATTCTTTGATGATTTTAACTGGATGCAGTCCTAGGCATGTTCAGTAGCTTGGCTTTTCTAATACCTAGAACTATTGGGTGGACAGCACAGGGGAATAGATGACTGGGTCAGTAAGGCACTAACTGTCTGGGATTTGCATACTAAGGAAGTTTCTGGTTTCAAACAGGTCAGACATCATGTCAGCGCTCTCAAACAAACACATTGATTTCCAGCTGGAGAAGGACTGGATCGAAACAAAATGCTACTTCAGCAGACCTGTTTGCTCCCTCCTGCCAAAAGGCAAGCTGTTTAGTATTGAAACAGATTTGGATTATTAAACTGTAATCCAAACTGTCCATTTGCAGTCTGAATTTCAGAACATTCAAATTTTTCTGGATTAAAAAAAAACAACGCATTCTGCCATTCATGGTCCAAAGATGAAACATGAGAATACGGCAATCTGGGACAGAATCCAGGTGTTGGCTGTGCAGCAATATGGCATACTGGGCCATGGTAATCCTGAACAGCTGGCAGATATGCCCTAAGTCTCAAGGATGTTGGGGTTGCAGTTCATTCATCTGCATCATTCCCACAGCACATTTCCAAAAGTATTATGGGAACATTTACAGGAATACCCCAATTGGGGGGGGGGGGGGAATGTGACCAGACTAGAAACAGAGGCTGATTCAGGTGATTCACTAAATCATGATTGACATGTTTGTGAATGAGCCATAGTGAGCCTTGGTCTCATGTACACTCCCTCGCCCCTTTTCTTTGGTGTGCAAGGAAAGGCAATTCAAAGGTTCAACTTGTGGTGTGCTCAAGACTGAGTTTCCCTGGCGTCCAAACTCAGGCAATGTGAATTCTTGATTCTACATCTGGTCAGTTAACAAACCAGGGTCTGAAATCCTGATTTGTCTAAATTACTCACAGTCTGAGTAAACCCCACAATATTGTCCTTGGCTCCCAAACGTAGCATCACCATGTGGAAAATGGTTCTGTCAATCTGAACAAATGCCCCACTGCTTTCTAGATCATGCCTTTCTCAATAGCAGCCCTGGAGAAAGCCAAACATTCTACCATGACTTTGCCACTCCTTTTGCCTAGGCTGGTACCTACTCTGTGCTACAGAAATCTGGCACGCAGGCCTGGTGCGTCGATCCTGTGTCAGGAGAAGTCCTTCAGCAGAGTAGCATAGATTCAGACGGCACAGCTCGTTGTAAGTGCTTACGATTTTTTTTTCTGCCTCACCTGTTGCTGCTGTCACCTGGCCAGTGTTTGGTCCTGCAAACAACATGCTAGGAAGATCAGGGCCAAATGATACATCCCATGAAACTCATAGTTTGGCCCTGCATGTCTGCTTTGTAGCTGTTGTGACATCAGGACCACAGCTTGCAGGGAGGGTCTTTCCCCTTGTGATGGACTCCTGACAAAAATGTCCCCCAAAGCAGTTATCTGGGGGGGGGGTGGATAGGTGTGAAGCTGCCATTGGTACCACTGGTCAGGGTCTCTCATTCACCCCCTTATTTTGAAGGTCCTGGTTACTGCAGCATGCTGAAGTCCCGAGCTCTCTTACGGGAGAGTGGTCCAGGCTACATCCCTCAGTGTGAGATTGACAGTGGGACCTTCTCAACCGTGCAATGCGACGAGGCCCAGGAAAGCTGTTGGTGTGTCTTTGTAAATGGAGAGGAGGCTCCTGGGACACGAGTCCATGGCAAGAGGCCTGCATGTGAACGTGAGTCACCCCTGAAGTCTATGAACAATTTTTCACTGGTTTAAAATGATCCCAGCCAAGCAGGAGATGCTGTTTTTCATTACAAGGCTTGGTTTGGCAATCCTGAGAATTTAGAGCTTTTTTAAAAAGGCCGCAAACAAAAATCCTTAAATCTGGGATTGCAACTCTCAGGATCCTGGAGGTGCTCTTGCAAATGTGATTTTTCTGCCTGCACCTTTGAGACTGAAAGGTTAATTGAGCCACTTAAAGGCTGGATAGACCGGGGCTCAGATTTTGGCTCAACAACAAAACTCTGTATGACCTTGGACAAGTGATGGTCTTGCTGCCTAATTTCCTGTAGAATTGTTGTGGGGATAACATGGTGCAAATCTAGGGTTACACATGCAGTCTACCAAAGTGATAGTATTTCCTAGTTCCAGAGAGCATGAATCTGTACTTACAGTCACCACACCTGCAGCAAAGAAGTTGTCTCCTGACCCTGAAAGTTGCCAGTTGGGCAGAAAGCTGTCACATAACACTCCTAGGGCCCAATGGAGGGATTAGATGCCTTTGGGAAGCCCGCAAGCCGGAGGTGATACCTCCACTGCTGTTACTTCCCTGCAACTGGTATCCAGAGGCATATTGGGAGCTGTCTCAGTTGATCATTCTTAGGGCCAGTTTGAGCATCAGCTGGTAGTTTGTCCTGGTTTGTACCATTTCCAACACCAATGAGTGCCCCCCACTCACATAACTGGCAGAATTAAAATACCTTTAAAATGTGATGCCAACTCTCCTTTTCATTTAAAGTGGCAGACATTTTTAAATTTCGTCATTAATTGAATTGCATGTTTAGAAGCTGTTTGGTGTTCCAGGTTTTATTGCAAAAGTTGCCGTTTGCTGTTTTGTCACTGGGGAAATAATCTTTGGAAGATGATCTCATTTACTGCGGTGATATCTAATGTGTGTTTCCAATCTGTGTTCATTGCCTGCAATGCAATGACTCTCAATGCAATGGAAGCTGAAACCTGCCTTTTTCTCCCAGTCTCAAGAGGCAGGTGGGGCTTAACGTATCTGGTCCTGAACTGTCATGTTTGAATGTGAACTCAGGCCACTATTCACCCACTCATTGAGTGCAAAAAAGATAATCAGGAAGCAGTGGTGTAGCTATGGGAAGGGGATAAGTATTGCAGGCACCACAACACACCATATAAACAGCCCCTCCTGCCTGCTGGATCTTGTCTGATCTCAGAAGCTAAGCAGGGTCAGGCCTGGTTAATACTTGAATGGGAAACCGCCTGGGAATACTGGGTGCTGCAGGCTTATACCATAGTCTTTCGAGACTGAAGGTTGCCAAACAACCTGCCTGCTGGGCTTACTCCTGTAGCTACACCACTGCCAGTAAAGGTCTTGAAACCTTGAAAAGCTGTTGCCTACGCTGTCTGCCAGTTGAAAAACCGATGGGCTGAATCTGAATAAATACCTTAATAAAAACTGCTTCCAGACAGCATATGATGGTACTTAAGTCAAGCGCCGAGACCTTCTACAAGACCTCACATGGCAAGGTCTCATCCCCGCAGCATGGGAGATGCTTCCTCTTCTTTAGAGTGCTTTAGCCATCTCGTTGACTGTTAGAGAAAGCCAGCAACTAGGTGGGGAAGTTTCCCACAATTTGGGGCATAGCTGGAAGGCAGGAACATGGCCCGTCAGCAGATGGGAGGGTGGGAAAGAACAATAAATCCATCCTCCTGATCACAAGAGACAGTTTATACAGGCAAGTAGTAACTTTGGAATGCCCATTGCATCCAGTGAGGTTTCCATCCAAACTAATCGGTTCCATATGAGAGAGTCTCTCCTGAGGTCATTTGCAGCTTCCATCTAGGATAGCTGGGTGGGATCCAGTATTTGCTTGTCGACATGCATGTCAGAGATGTTTAATGCCACGTATCTTACTGCTTCCCACTGCTTGCATCCCTTCTCCTTTTAGATACATCAGAATGGCTGAGCAGGGATTTGAACTGGCTCTTCCAGGTCTAAGTCCAACTCCCTAACCACTATGCCACCCGAGCTTTTCATCAGTTGAAAAGATGAAGGTTTCCCCCCTCCCAAGAGAGCAGAGACTAGGAGATCCTCTGCCCCTTTAAATTAGATTTGGTGTGCTTTACATTAGGCTTGGGACCAAGGTCACTGAAGCTTGTTGTAAGAATTTGCTTGGAAATACAGTGGGCATGTTCAAGACACTTCTTTGAAGTGAAACAGCTTTACTTATTTATTTGATCGAGTCTCCCTCCTGCTCTAAATGTTTCCAAGAGAGACTTGAGTTTGTACTTAGGTATCCTTTCTAATCTCATTTGCTTGACCTTCTACATCATCTTCTTAGGTCCCCAGTGTCGCTTGCCTTTCGACAACCCCGATGTAATCAATGGAGGTCTTTTTTGCAACAATGCCTCTTCTCCGGACATTCCAAAGACTCAGAGGTGCAAAGTGATTTGTGCTCCAGGGTTCCACAGTGCAGTTTCCAGTACAGAGATGCTGCTCTGCAATACGGAGAGTCGCCTTTGGCTAGGGGAGCCTCCCCATCCTCAGACCTGTCAAAGTAAGCACAGGAGTTAAGCAGCTGCTTGGGTTGCAAGGAGACCGTGTCATATTGTGACTGGTAGAGACTCGGGTTTGACTGGGGGAAACTCTCTATGAAGATAGGAACCCATCTAGACAACTGTAGATTGTGCATTTTGAGTTCTGCATGTCTTTGCTTATATATGCAAATAAAAGTACAAATAAATGCAAATAAAAGGGCCCCCAATTTGGATTGTAATCATAGAAGGAGTAGGGGATGGGGCCATTAATTCTTTGCACCCGTTGTGGTCCTGACCCAGATTTGGCCTCCTTGCAGGTGCTGTTTTTAAGGGAAGAAGCTCCCATTGGTAGAAATGGAAGCTTTCCCCTCTATAAAATAGTACCTGTGGTGTGGGGGATGCTACCCTGATCAGGACTGCTGAATTAAAGCCTCCCTACCCCCTTACCAGGGTTCATTTCCAAATTAGAGACCCACACAGTTGCTGTGAGTGTTTAAAAAATGCACATCCCAACAATGTGATCTATTTATTGTCTGTTTTGGCCCTGAGTGGCCATGGGCAAATTTGTTAGGGACATAATTTCATGTTTGTTGCCTTGGGCTTCTTGGGGGAACTCAGATGTGATAAATAACTCTGGATCAGCCTTTGGCATTACATTGGGCCCTCACTATCTGGAATGGGGGATCCATTCCAGGGCTCCTCCCCTTGCAGATACTGAAATCCACAGATGCTGGAGTCCACAGGGAGGGCAGCAGAGTCGTGGCACCACAATTACTCATGTTAAAGCCACAGCAGGCCCTCAAGAGGCCTCACTGGGTCTGTCTCCTATTCAACGTTCCTCTCCACCTCCTCAGAAGTCCTCTAGGATGCAACTAAAAGCCACTGGCAGTGCACATTCTTGACTTCTGGTTGCATATGGGAGGTGTTCTGAGGCACTTGGAGGTCCTTAGAGTGGGCCTTCCATCTTTTTGTGTAACCCCTTATCGGAACATTCTTTTTGCTTTTCTGTTTACTCAAGAGTGAACTGCTTTACCCCGTCTTTACAGACTGCTCACGTTTGCGATGCCTGGCTTTTACAGCAACTCTCCCCCCCCAATGGGGATTGAGTATCTCCATTCTTCTAGGAGGGAGGTTTCCCCAAAGCAGCCTCCTCCCATCTGATTTCCCCTGGTTCTGCATGGTGGCATAAGAAGAGCCCTGCTGGATCAGGCCAAAGGCAACACTCTACTGTCCCAGTTTTTAACCCAGTTCAGGACAGGAAGCCTGGCAGTGGGTGGCAGTTACTGGGCTCTGTGCCCTTCACCCATCTGTACTTGCTACCACAGGCGCTTACTCCGAGCTGAACTGATGAGTGCCAGATGCTTAAAGCCGGTTCACACAATCACTGGATTTTGTTACTTCTGCCTTTTTTTTTCTCTGCAGCAATCAGTTCTCTAAGTTTATTTCCAATGTTTACTGCCTTGCCTTCTGGCATTTTGAGAAAAACGTTTTAAATGGGGGAGGGAAAACTAACAACAATAATGAAAGAAAATCTTCTGAATCTTGGCATGCATCTCTCGCTCTCTCTTCTGCATTCACATAATTCGACAGCTTGGCTTGTCAGTAGATGTGAGTAGAGAGGAGCGGTGACCTACATATAAGGTCTGAGCACTGCCAAACAGTGGGGAACATACGTTTTAAATCAGTATCTCAAATTATACTACTGTTCCCTGTTTTTCCCCGCTTGGCGTTTTGGGTGTTTTTCTTTAAAAGTAATATAAAATGACCTCAAACAGATTTCAGGACCATTTAGCCAGCGTTTCACACTTTTGAGTCCTAATGATGTCAAGCGGGGAGAGTTAAGTAGGTACTTGCTAAAGCAATGAGGCTGCTTAATTGGGAATGGATTTGTGCCCATAATTTTTTTTTATATATATTTAAAAGCAAACCACACCTGTTGCTATCATTTGTGGATTCTTTATAGTGTACAGTTGGAGAGTAGTCACTTTGTGCTTGCTTCTCATCCCACCCATTTAACAGATGGAATGACAGAGGATGAATAGATGATGATGATAGAAACAATTGGAAAAGATCACAAAATACAAAGATCTGGAAACTGAAATACAGTGCCTTTGGGGAAAGAAAGCAGCCTCCCTTTTGTCATTGATGCACTAGGTGCAAACCCCAAGGCTCTTAAGAAATATCTGGCCAATATAGGCGTTGACAAGTAATAGTTTGTCATGCTACTAGGAACACTGAACATTACATGTTAATATCTCACCATTGCTTAAACTCTTGGATAGAGTTTGAACTAGTGAGCACCCAAAAATCCTAGCCCAAATAGCTGGTGGGCTGTGACACCATTGATGATAATGAGATGATGATGTCTCTTTATCCACAGGTTTGGAACCTGCAGATTTGACTCAGTGTGGGTTCTAAACCCCTACTGGAGGGCCTCACCTGACCTTCATGATGTGACCAGAAGCTCATTCTAGTTGTGTCCAGGAGGCTTTCTGAGGCCAGTGGAAACCAAAAGTGCCTTTCCAACACCTCCAGTGTGTGTGGCTTTCTGAGCCTCTTAGAGGCTGCGTGTGCTGCCTCTCCGAACCTCAGAACACCTCTCAACACAATTGGAAGGTGATTCTGGTTGCCTCCAGAGGTCCTCTGATGTTCCAGACCCACAGATTCGCTTAACTGTAGGTTTCTGTATCTACGGGGGAGGGGTGTGAGTTTGGGAATGAATCCCTTTGTGGACATCGAGGGCCAACTGTAATATAACTTAATTGGTAATAAGCACCACACTCATCACACGTAAGGTCAAACTACATGAGACATTAAATGCATCACTTTCCTTTGATATCCTCCTATTTTCTTTGACAAGTAGCAGCTGACTTAAGCCCCCCATGGACCAGGTTGCAGTAGGGAAGTAGGAGACTTTAACTGTACTCCTGCGGCATGATTCTGTTAAATGTATAAAGAGTGACCCTCAGAGGGAAAAGTGGATATGTCTGTATCTTTCATTTAACACCTCTTTCCTTAATTCTATTTCTAGAGCTCCAGCCATTCCAGAGTGTTGAAACTCAAAGTCAGTTCCAGTTCTTGTTGCCCCCTGAGAAGGCCTGCAGTCTGGACTACTCTGGTTTGCTAGAGGCATTCCAGATTTTTATTCTGGATGAGATGAATGCCCGTGGTTTGTGTCATATTCAGGTACCGTCTGTTTCCCTCTGCCAAGCGAATAAATATTTTCTTGATTCAGAAAATCAGGGTTTTGTTTTTTTACTTCTCCATTGGGCTTTGACTGCAGCCCCAGTTCTGATTGATTAAACTAGAATTGGGTTGACTGAAGAATATTATGAGCCTTGCAGTCACTAGTTCAACACCTGGTGGACCATAACGGATGATAGAGCAGCTCTTTATTTCCATTGTTTGGTGACGTAAAAAGGGAATCGTATTTATCAAAGAAAAGCACAAAACAAAATAGTTAGAAAAGCCAAACTAGATGTGATGCAAGTAGCCATTTTTGTTCTATATATGTATAAAGTAGGGGTTGGGCTTCTGGCATTCTGATACTGCAATTCATACCCCAGCTTGACTCTGATATCAGGAATGAGCCAGGCTTGGGAGAAAAGTGCTTCAGTCAACAGAACACCTCTCATCCACCTCCAGCTGAAATTCTCTCACCCCCCTGTGTCCCAAAGATGGATGCAGACTGCTTCCATCTCTCTGTCCCAAACACTGATGGGTGAAACATTCCAGAGACTGGAGGACATTAAGAGCTGTTAAACGCCTTCTGTTAAGCCTTTCATCAGCCCTTAGTATTTAGCATTGCAAAACCACATCCACAGGACCATGTGCAATGTTCCAGGCAGTCAAGCATGTCAACCGATTTGGATGTGGGGAAAGTCTGGTTTCTTTCTTTTCAGGGAAATGCTTTTGGGCACCTGGAATCTGCTCCTGTCTGTGGCGATTCTGCTGTGCGCGTGGAGTGTTTGGCTGTGGATCGCCTGGGAGTGAATATCACGTGGAGAGCATTGCTTGAGGATGTCCCGGCAGCTTCATTTCCTGATTTGCACAGCATTGGTATCATTCAGCATTTCCATTTGTCTGCTATGTTCTTCCAAATCTGTTCTTCTCTGTCCATTCTTGGAAGATCATGGTGTGCTAGGCATCTGCCAGGGAAGTTGTGAGTGATTCATGAAGAAATCCTCCCCAACCCCCCTACACACAAATGAAGGAATCTTGGAGCTTTCAGAGTCTTGGCACTGCAAAGAACATTCTGGTTTGACTAGAGCAGCAATGTGCAACTGTAGTACTGTGGCACATTGGCATGCTGTGAAATACTCCAGGTGTGCCACAGCGTTCAGAGCGCAGCAGTCAAAAATCGCTGAAAACCTGACTGGGTTCTGTGACTCTGTTGGTCGGGGACCCACTGGTGGGTTGTGACCTGATTTTTGGTGGGTCCCCAAAGGGTAATGGAAAGATCAGATAATTGCCTCAAGCCCTATGGCTGTTCAAAAATCAGATACTGATTACCCTGCAAAGAGCTCAGCTCTAGCAGTTTGCAAGCATGTATAAATATAGGGAGATAAAAGTTTGAGGGTCTTTTTCCTGGTTATAGTAAATAAATAAATAGTATTTCCTTCTAGTTTTTTTTTTTAAGTCTGGTAAACCTAGGTGGGTCCCAGGAGAGTGTTATTTTAAAAAGCGGATTCCAGTGCTAAAAAGTTTGGGAACCACTGGTCTATAGTAACAAATTACCTGCCTCCTTCCTCCACCATCTCCATTGTAGTAACAATTCGTTACTACAGACACTTGCCTTAGAATCAGAGCCACAGAACCCAGAAAAATCTCCCGGAATTTGGAATTGACATTACAAAAGGCAAAGACCATAGAGAAGACCATAGAGGTCAGTGTGCCATGAAAAGAAAATTGTTGAAAATCTCTGGACTAGAGTATAGAAAGGAATCTTTAAGGAAATTTCCAGAAAGGAAAGGTTAAAGACTATCAAAGAGAGTTCCCAGTCTCTGCTCTTTCCCCCCCCCCCAAATGTTCTAGCTCTGCACCCCAAGAAGCAATGGGGACAGGGTGGGAGCTGGCATGGATGGTCATCAGCAGTAGTTCTGCTCCTAATATAAAAAGGAACATTGACCATCAGCTGGCATTCTGATCCAATGTATGAAATCTTGTTTTCTTGCACAAACTAGGAAGGCTCCTTCTGCCACTTTCCTGTCATTCAAAAGACAAGAGGCACACTTTGAATTCCAAGTTTAGGTTTCTTTCATACTTCATACTACGGCTACTGTTCTATCTCTGGATAAGGTTCCATTCCAACTCCCTAGTTGTTTAATTCTGTTCCCAGTGATCTTGCATGCATTCATTTTTCCAATTGGATGTTTCTCTGTCTGTCTGTCTGTCTGTCTGTCTGTCTGTCTGTCTGTCTGTCTGTCTGTCTGTCTGTTTTCTTTAACAAGGACCAAATGTAAACATCTCCAGGAGCTGGCTGTGGGTGGTGTGCTTGTCTGATGACCAGTTCTGCAACGTATTTGTGTTTACAACTATGCACCTGGGCTTGATTATGTGGGAAAGTTGCAATATTAACTGACTCATATGTGCATTGGATCAACGGAGAAGTTGTATTTAGATGTGTAGTAAGAACATTGTGATTTAGAAGGCTCTCTGGACCATCCAGAGAACATATTGGGTCTGTTCCTTGACAAGGAGTGATCATCGACTGTATGATAAACGGAAAATGTAGGAATTAAACCTCAGTGGATGTAAAATGTCCCAGACTGCCATGCAATTTAATAGTTTCAAGGTGCATGAAACTCAACTGCTGATTAGGTTTCTTCTTTTTCTTATCTAAAGGCCTTACATTGAGACTCTATTTCAGATCTAAGGGTCTCTCCTTGCAATGCATGTACTCGCCTGTAGAAACCTGAGTAGAAAATGCATGCCCCTTGTGATACTTGTGAATGGCCCATGAGAATGCAGGCAGAGAGACAGAAAATTCCAGTACACATGTTATTCTTGTCTCTTTCTGCCAGGATAAAAGTAGGACTTCAGCCCAGTAGACTTACAGCCCAATCCTATCTAAACCTTGCACTCACCACTGATGCAGTTATACCCTTTGAGCACACGCTCCAACCTGTAAGATAGTGCTTGCCAAACCACGACCCACAGGCTGGATCCAGCACAATGCTGCATCTCTCCCCTGTGTGAGAAGCACTTGCTGTTCCAGGGTGCTGCTCACAAGACTTCCCTCCATTACTGTTGTTCAAGCAACCAGGCAGTCACATCCGTTCTGAAATGCAGGCGCAACGCCTTCTGGGACAGTGGGCTACAGACGTGACTGCCCAGAGCATTGTGCCACAGAGATGGAGGGGCTCCTGCTGAGCCGTGCACTGGTCCAAACAGGGACTGATTTATGCTGCACAGCAGTCACAAGTTTGGCGACACATCAGTTGCTACTCTATGAGGAAAGTCCCGGAGGTCCCCCATGGGTAAAGGAACATTTTGCTGCCACAAGTCCGAGTGGACCTGGGAAGGCAGATCGAGACCCAGAAGGGGGATAGGATACTGTGGCAGAGCTATTGCCAACATTAACACCCCTTCCCAGCCTCAACATACCCTTCTCCCTGCCCTGGTCTCCACCCCATTCCCTTCCCTCGCTTTTCCTCCCACCCCTGCATTGACTTACTGGTTTCGGGGGTTCTCTGGAAGCCACTTGTGGTAGTGTCCTGGCTGCACAGAATGGCTGGTCGTGTTTTGTGACCACCATGAAGCACACTGTGCTATTAGGACATGCATTCCAGAAGCACAGCAGCTCAGTCGGACTGGGCCAGGTATGTGTCAACAGCCTACCCCATTCATTTCAATTTGCTTGTGCAAGAAGAATGTGCATTTTAGCCTACTTCTACTGGACTGAATGAAGAAACCATTGAAGACCTAGATGGGCCTATGGCCTGATCCAGGGGGGCTATTCTTATGTTCTTAAGGCATAGGAGCTCCATGTGTGTACTGGAATGTCTGCAATTCAAACATCTGAATAGAGGTGCGACAGCATTGTTGCAATTTAATAATTGCATTTAATCCAGTCTGTTCATATTTTCCATTTTTATCACTATCATGAGGACTAGGAAGTTTTTTTTCCTCAAAAAAAACAAACAAAAAAAGGAAAGCTGAGCATGATCAATACATTTTACCACCTGGTTAATCAGATTATGTTAGTAGATAAAGTTTATCAAGCTCTGATTTCCTCCCTGCAATCCTGTGCTGTATTTATTTATTTACAGAAAAAGCAATGGTGGGTGAAAATCTCATTGGACGCTTTGAGGCACTGATAAGGAGCGGTGATTTTGTTCTCCATTTGGACTCCAAGCAATTTCAGGCAGGTCCTTCCATTCATTTCCTCAGAGATCTTGATTTCAACATAACTCCTGGAGTTTACCTTGGATGCAGGAATGGTTTCCGAAAAGTTTCAGCTGCTGGAGGATCAACCACAAATCTACAAGGATGTGGTACGTGCCATCTTGTCCTGACCAGGTTTTGGCCTGGCGGTGTTTATTGTACCTCGGCCTGCCTGCTTGATTGGACAAGTTTCTGGAGGAAAAATCCAGTACGGGTTACAAGCCATGATGTGTATGTGCAACCTCCTAATTTTAGAAATGGGCTATGTCAGAATGCCAGATGCAAGGGAGGGCACCAGGATGAGGTCTCTTGTTATCTGGTGTGCTCCCTGGGGCATTTGGCGGGCCACTGTGAGATACAGGAAGCTGGACTAGATGGGCCTGTGGCCTGGTGCAGTGGGGCTGTTCTTATGTTCTTATGCTCCTTATCCCATTCTCTGAACTGCAAAAGAATGAGGGTGTGACATGAATATCGAAACTACTAGGTGTCCTCATAAATATGCAAGCCCATCTGAAAAATTTGCTACTGAACAAGTAGAGAGCCTGAGACATGGATCATATCATAGAACTGGAAGGGACCCAAGGTGATATAGTCAACCCCTTGCCTGTAGCAGGAAATTCTCCTAGTGCATCTCCAGCAGGTGAACCTCTGCTTGAAGATTGCTAATGATGAAGAATCCCCCACCTCCATTGGCAATCTGTTCTACTGCTGAACTGCCCTTACTGTTAATAATTCCTTATATCCAACCAGAATCTCCTGCCTTGCAGTTTGTACCTGTTTGATCAGGAGAAGCCAGAACAGTGTGGCAGGGAGATCAAAAAGCCACTGAAGCTGAAGGTGGCTGCAGCGGGGCTTTTCAAGGGCTGTGTGTTGAATCACCCTAATCTAGACAAACAGGAGAGAAACAAGGAAGGAACTGGGCAAGACGACAAGAGAGCCATGATCAGATCTCCCATGTATTTTTTTTTTAAGCACTGAATACAGCTGTTGGGGTTCTGTTCTGGATCAGGAGCATAATGCTGAGGAAAATAGAGGTTAAACCATTACCTCCACGCATTGAGCTCCCAAACCACTCAAGACAGTATACACAGTGCATAGGTGGATCTTCCCTGGACTGCTTTGTGCCTAAGCTTACAATCTGAACTATGTGTTGCTTTTTACGACACAATTTTAGCAAGGGGAAAATATGTAAAACATTAAAGACAGGCAAGTTAAGTTGCATTCATTATGCGTTCATTCATTATTCATTCATTAGGCAAGCCAACACAGACATTGTGAGTCACCTTCAGGCCCTCTTAGGGAGTGGACAGGCAAGCATTCAATTATCCAGACAAACACATAAATTGCTTTGGAGAAAATCAGTGGAAATGACACCAATTCATGTCTGGATAAAAATACTACCAACATTCCATTAGTTTCTTTCCTCCCAATATAATCAATCAGTACCAGAAGCCAATAGGCTAGTAGGCCAGTTGATGAGAGAAGATTTCCTATTTGGTTAATTCAAAAATATTCAAAAATATTATCTTTTGTCAATATACCTAAAGTTCGAGATTGTACGATACCACCTTGGTTTTCAATGGCAGACTTTTCTCAACTAAAAAAATAACCTATGGCAAGGCAGAGAGGGGCAATTGGGATCCCAGCCCCAGTGGGGTCAAATTTCTGAAGCCCTCCTAACCCTGTCCCACTGGGGATTTTCCTTGGTTTGCTCCCCCACTCCACAAGCTCTGTGTAAATAAAAATACCCTCCCCATCGGGCCATGTGGCATAATTTGGCGCACATCTAGTTTGACCCCAATAGTTAAATATCTGAGTGGAGACAGATGTATTTTCTAGTACAAACTGTCTACTTGCTTGTTTGAGAATGTTTACCTTCCATTTCAAATTCAAAAAGGGAGGGGGGAAAAAAGCTCAATGTGTCTTACATAACTGAAGCTGCAATCCTAACCACACTTTCCTGAGAGTAAGCCCCAATGAACAAAATAGGACTTACTTCTGAGTAGACCCGGTTAGGATTGTGCCCTAAAATTCAATTGCGCACAAAAATACCAAAACCCCACCAATGGTTCAAAATAAAGTGAAATTAACTGGGGGAAAATGATTGGTGAAAAAGTTACAAACAATTTTTTAAACATCGCTGAACCGAAATCGAGAGCTTGCTGAAAAAGTCTTGTGCTCCAATGACACATTTACGGACACTGCCTGCCAGTCATAAGACCTCCAGAATGGTTTGCAGTTTAAAAACACAAATAATCACACCATTACAAAATAAAGCACAGATACCTCCAATCTAAAACACATCAAAAGCCAGTCAATGAAAAGCCTGAGCAAATAAAAAAGTCCTCATTGTTCTGACACCTGTTACCAGGTGTGCTTGTTAACATGTTCACGGGGGGGGGGGGAGTTTCACTGCTGTGTAGTGGCCAGTGGTCCAGCTCTGATGAGAGAGGTGAGGGTGAAAGCTGCAACAATACAAGTTTATGATGGGGATAATTAAGAAAAAGAGGAACAACAAAGTATTTATTAACCACTTGTGCAGCTAGGTCCCATCAGATAGTGCAACAGATTGCAGAGGAAGATGGTGGGGACTCCCTCACTGCAGTTTTCTCACTCATGCAGGGCTGAGCAGTGGTGTAGGTTCAGCCCCTGTCCAATATCCCTCAGGGCTTGAGTTCAAGATTTGCTGCAGGCTCTTTGCAGCCTGCTTCCCCTATTTGTATCAACATGGTGGAAAACTCCAAGTCTTCCTTAGGATAATGTTATGGGCGGTATGCTTTGCCCTGCATGTAAGTGAGAGCCAGGCTGGTGTAGTTGTTTGGGAAGTGGACTTAGACCTGGATGATCCAGGTTCGAATCCCCCCTCAGCCACACAGCTTCCTGGGTGACCTTGGGCCAGTCGCTTTCTCTCACCCTGACCTATCTCACAGGGTTGTTGTGAGGACAAAAAGGAGGGGAGGAGCGGCTGTGTAAATTGCCCCGAGCAATTTGGAGGAAGGGTGGTATAAAAATGTGAAAAATAAATGTAAGTTGAGACGGGACCCTTCTACCAGTGGTGTAGCTAGAGGGGGTGCAAAGCGCTAAGTTTTGCAAGGCACCTCACTGTGGCATTCAAGAGGCCTGTCCCCCTCCCCTTAGGAGCCATTCCCAGGGGTGGGAGTAGAATGGAGGCGTACGCCTTCTGGAGCATTCCAGGAAGGCCTTCTGGGTATATGCCTCCGTTTTGCTCCCACCACCCGGAATAGCTCTGAAGGGGAGGGGGAGGGGCCGCTTGCATGCTGCGGTGAGGTGCCTTGTAAAACTTAGGGCTTTGCACCCCCTCTAGCTACACCACTGCCTTCCACTGCCTGCCCCTTTGTCAACTCTGGGCATCAATGTTGCCTTCAGAACATTCAGTCCTCAAGGTTTTGCGGCACGGAATGCACGTATAAAGTGAGAATGTCTTGCCAGGTAGACATTTAAATCCCTTCCATCTGGAAATGACCTCATAGCGGCTTTGTGTTTGTTTTCCCCCCTCCACTCATTAACATATGAAAGAGATCTAAAAGGAAAACAAATCCAGTTCACATATTTGGTGAATGGAATTGAATTAAGTGGAGACATAAAGTAGGGCTGAGTCAACTTTTGTCCATGAACATTTTTGGTGTGAGAAAAGGATTTTTTTTGGGGGGGAGGAGGGGAGGGAAGTGTTCAAAATCTTCAGAAGACTCCCAAATACCTTTTCTTTATGCACCATTTTGCTTTTCAGCAGCTGCTTTGGGGCAGTTGTTTTTTGTTTTTGCTCCAAAAAGAGCCTCCTCTTTTCTGGCTACTGGATGTAGTCAGTGTGAGGGCATCTTAATATTATGGAGCCAGTCAGATTTGGGCCTGTGGATTTGCACTGATCAGGGTGGGACCTAGCCAGCGCAATCCCGCTCCCCTCTGTGTATTGACTGAACGTGTGGAAAAGACTATGAGAACTGGGCTTAAAGAGTGCCTTGGTTTCTTCTCATTTCCAAATGCTCCAGCCTCAGTCGGTGTGACTGGGAGAACAGTTTCACTCCCAGTTCCACTCTTCCCCTGAAATGGGTGATTTTTGCAGAGGGCAATTATTTTTCCAAAAAGTGTGCTTCCTTCCTGTTTTCGCTCAGTCCCACTAATACATGGCAGTTTTTCCCCCTTTGCAGTCGCCTGTCCTCCAGGTGCCTTCTTCCAGAATGGCCTTTGCATTCCGTGTCCTGCCGGATTCTATCAAGACCAGGCAGGAAGCCTCTCTTGCATCCAATGTCCTTCTGAGAAAACGACTGTCTCCACCGGCGCGTTCAGAGCGGAGCAGTGTAAGGGTTCTGAAAAAATGGTACTCTGTATCTTCTGCTGCAAACTGAAGAGTGGATAGCTTAGATAGAGACAGACAGGTCCTTTTTTTAGAATGCTCATGGTTTTACAAGTTCCAAAAAAATGAAGCCATTGGATTCTGGACTGTATTAAGTTAATTTGCAGGTTGTGTGTGATATTTTTGAATGTTTGCCCTTGTAAGAAGCTCTTTGCATGTAATATATGGAACTTGTACACTGTTGAGAGGGAAGACCTGTGACCCAAAGGATGGATTGTCTTTATATTCTGGTCAAGGTAGAAGTTCCCTTCAAAGAGCAGATTTGCAGCTTAGGAATAATATTGGACCTGACTTTGCACCTGGTTGCCCAGGTGTCAGCTGTGATCTGGCAAGCATTTGCCCAATTAGGCTGGTGCACCAGTTGTGTCCTTTCCTGGCCAATTGGAACTTACCATAGTTATACTCAGTATTGGCACATCTCACTTGGATTATTGTAATGTACTCTATGTGGGGCTGCCCTCCCAGACTGTTTGGAAACCTCAGCTAGTAAAGAATGCGGCTCCACAATTATTGACTGGCGGGCACAAGGTATATTATTAACAGTTATTATATATCATAGTATATCATCATCTGTGCTTCATCATCTGCATCAAGTATGCTTTCAGGTGCCATTCAAGGTTTTTCCTTGTGGTTTTCATGTAATAGGTTTTACTGACTGCCAAATGAATGAACAAGGTGTACAGTGTGATCGCAATGGCCGGTATAGACCCTCCTACGAAGATCCAACCACCGAGAGATCATTCTGTGTTGATAAGAGTGGGGAAATATTGGACTGGACGGAAACCAGTGGCCCTCTTACGGACTCCCAGTGCTTAGGTGAGCAGGCTGGGCAAGGACAATACAAACAGTTGCATCCATGAATGAGCTGCAGGATGGATTCAGCCAGCCTGGCAGTCACCACTGAAATTATTATCACCACCAGCTCAGATTATTCAGAAGTGGGTATCTGTGTTCTCCAGGGATACAGGATGCTGTGGTGAAGAAATCCAATCTTTTCTTCCTTCCCTTCACTCTTGGGTAATGTAGTCTTCCCAAGGGCTATTAACTCCAAATTTCCCAAATAACATGTGCAGTGTGCCAGAGAAAGGGGAGGAAGAGTTAGGATCTCTCTCATTCCCTCTTTCAGTGGTGGCTGCCCCAAACCCAGACAAGTGAGTTTTGCCTAAAAGAGGCAGGAGGAGGAGATTGGGGGTGTAGAAGATGAAGTTGGATCTGAAATAAGCCAAGCCTCTTGTCTTGTTTTTTGTAAAACTGCTTGGTTTATTTCCTGTGTGGTCCAATGCAAGCCAGGCCCACTTACCCGTTTCTGGTCTTTCCGTATGTTTGCTCTTTCCTTGCCTGGATCTTTCCTTGCCTGTCCTGAACCTTTTTTTTTGAACTTGGATCATACCCTGATATACATCCCCTTTGCTTATAAGGCTGATGTTTTGGAGCTTCCCTGGCTGGGTGGTTGTAAAGCACAACAAGAATGATAAGATTCTTTGCAAATTTAAAATGCTGTATAGGTCAGTGATATGCAGTCAGGGTAGGTAGAGAGCCTCACCTAATCTTGTGTCATCAGTCTCTGGGGAGGCAGAAGGAAGAGTTGCCTCCAGCAGGTTAGGCTATAATCATGGGTGTCAATGTGTGGTTGGTCTGTCGAACTCCTTGCCACAGGATGTGGTGATGGCATCTGGCCTGGATGCCTTTAAAAGGGGATTGGACAAGTTTCTGGAGGAAAAATCCATTATGGGTTACAAGCCATGATGTGTATGTGCAACCACCTGATTTTAGAAATGGGCTATGTCAGAATGCCAGATGCAAGGGAGGGTGCCGGAATGAGGTCTCTTGTTATCTTGTGTGCTCCCTGGGACATTTGGTGGGCCACTGTGTGATACAGGAAGCTGTACTAGATGGGCCTATGGCCTGATCCAGTGGGGCTGTTCTTATGTTCTTATGTGTCTTCCACTTAATAAAAAAGCAGGGTGGCTGGTTTCTAAACAAAAAATAGCAGGACCCCTACATCAGAAAGCTCTGGGGAGGCAGCAGGAAGAGTTGCTTCAGTTTAAAAAAAAAATCCACAAAAAAGCAGGGAGCCTGCACAAATGACCTGCTCTCAAAAGCTCCAGGAGAGGCAGTTTATCAGTTGCCTCAGTGGGCTTGTACTGCTGAGCTCTCCCTAGCTCCCAGTGGGAGAAGAAGAAGTGAGTTTAAGAAACAAATTCCCAGGCGGTGGGGGAAGAGATGGTGTGTGTTTCAGAGACTGAGCTTAAGGGTCAAGGGAGCGGGAGTGTGTGTTATTGCCTCCCCAGGTCCAGAGTTCACTGCACATGATTGATACAGATGGTGGTGATCACCACTGTATTCCAATTGCCTCTTGCAACCCTCTTTCTGGCTGCCCTAAGATGTGGGGATATTTCTTTCTCTCCGATTCCTGGCTCAGCCCCATGTCCCTTTGCCAAGCTGAAACGATGGTTTGATCAAAGGCACCTGCAGAGCTGACAACAAGCATTTGTTTCTGATTAGCGCAGGCTGGTTTTGCTTTGCGAGAACAAATAATCGTTTTAAGGGTTGATCTCTGACTTTTATTTTGTGGTTGTGTATAGAGGCTAACATTGCTCCACGGTCCTTATGATGGATCTTACCACAAATCTCTGATATGTGCCACACGGATGGACATGACAGGAGGAAAACCCCTTCTAATGAGTCGGACCATTTATCCATCTTACTCAGTGTTGTCTCCATTGACTAATTGCTGGGCAGAGCTCTGAGGTTTCAGGCAGGGATACATTGGTTCCCCAAGGTTATGGACACGAGTTACGGGTGGGTGCATCAGAACTTTCATGCAGGCACAGGCTCAGTAGCACCAGCTGTTTTGAGCTACATATGTTCCATATGGAATGGAACTGGTGTGCATGCAGAAGACTAAAGCCCCAATCCAAACTAAATCCTCCCCCCCCCCCACTGATGCTTGGTGCCAAGGAGGTGCATCTAGAGGGTAGAGCAGGAGGTCTGGTCTAGAGGGTAGAGCCTCCGTCTGCCTGAAGATAACATCCACAAGGGTCACCAGTTCGAGGCCACCGGCACCGTGCGACCTTGAAGCAGCTGACAAGCTGAAGCCGAGCTATTCCATCTGCTCTGAGCGTGGGAGGATGGAGGCCAGAATGTGAAGCCAGATCGGAATGAAACACCTGAATGTAGTGGTTCTTGAAAGAAAGAACCTTCTTTCAATTGTAAAAATCCCTATTTAGTAAGGGATTTAAATAAAAGCCTGCCTATGTAAACCGCCTTGAATAAAGTCTTGAATAAAGACCAAGAAAGGCGGTATATAAATACCTGTTATTATTATTATTATCCTATGGTGGGACAGTAGCGGAGGTCTCCTCAGCATAAGAGAACTTTTTCCCCCTTATCTTGGGGAAAGCCTCTGCTTTCCTTGGTTCTATGGTTCCTTGGTTTCCTTGGGTCTCCTTGGTTCTGTGCCAACTAATTTGTTGGTGCAGAACCAAGGGCTCTAAGAGCAATGGAGAGGATCTGGTCGCATGCTTATGCCACAGATCCCATCCCCTTCCCCATTCTGCCTCCTTCCCCCATTCCCCTTCCTGTCCAGAAACTCTACTGTTCCTCCCACCACCTGCTCTGACTGCTGCCTTACCTGACACTGGTAGACAGTGTCTTTGTCACTGGCAAGCCCATGTGGCTGCCAGCAACTAGCGGCATCATTCATTATGCTTCCTGGCAGTATCAGCAAGAATGACACTGTCAGGCAACATCTAAGCACTTCTGCCCAAATCCTGCTACAGCCTGATCCAGTGGGGCTGTTCTTATGTTCTTAACTACAATTCCCAGGAGGCCTTGCATGTCTTCTTGTTGTCTTGTGTGCTCCCTGGGGCATTTGGTGGGCCGCTGTGAGATACAGGAAGCTGGACTAGATGGGCCTATGGCCTGATCCAGTGGGGCTGTTCTTAACTACAATTCCCAGGAGGCCTTGCAGGTCTTCTTGTTATCTGGTGTGCTCCCTGGGGCATTTGGTGGGCCGCTGTGAGATATAAGAAGCTGGACTAGATGGGCCTATGGCCTGACCCAGTGGGGCTGTTCTTAGGTTCTTAAACTACAATTCCCAGGAAGCCTTGCAGGTCTCTTGTTATCTGGTGTGCTCCCTGGGGCATTTGGTGGGCGGCTGTGAGATACAGGAAGCTGGACTAGATGGGCCTATGGCCTGATCCAGTGGGGCTGTTCTTATGTTCTTATGTTCATTACTGTCAGGTCTCAAAGGATTAAAGCAGTAGGTGACTCAAAGGACTATAGTGCAGGAAAATTTGTTCAAGTAATGGAGGTGTAATTCCATCACTCGAGTTGCAGAGTAGGTAGAATAGTGAACCAGCATCAAATAGACTACACACATTGTTATTCACCAAACTGAATACTGACCATCAACCAAGGATAGCAGAGCTCAGCAATGTGCTAAGAGCTCAATAACACTCCTGGTTTTGCTACCTGCTTGGAACTGCAAAACATTGCAAGCCACAGTGCATGTGGGGCTCCAAGAGGTGCAGATCCCTGAGTGTCATATCGAGTGTCACTTTGTCAGGCAGAATGGAAAGCTAACAAAGTAGCAGAACACAGTCCACGAGGCAGGTAGTGCTGTCTGCTGTGTGCTTCTCAACTCACCCCTGTTTTTGTCATCCCAGGACAGGAGCAAGGACAGAGGGTGTGCAAAATGCATCACACATAATGTAAATGCCTTCTTTCAAGCACCTATGGCTGCCCTGGGCACCTTGAATAGCATTGATCCATCTCTGTACGTTTTCAAGGGAGCATGATTTTAGAGTCCTCACTCTAGTGTTGGGTTGGTGACCAAAAAACTGCTGAGAGGGGTCTGGGCATATATCTTCATACTCAACTGTTATGCATGTGTTGATCAGGTCCTGTGCCCAGCGTGCAGCACAGAAGCATTCTTGATAAAATGAGAAAACTGCACCAGTTGCAGGTGTTGTTTTTTTTAATTGACGGATGATTATAAAACATGACCGGTCCTGAAAATTTTATCATTTCAGTTCTCAGACGTTTTGAGAGTGTTCCTCCTTCCAAACTTTCCTTCACAACTGAGGCAACAGAGATTGTTGGATCGCAGACCATCCGAGGAGAGCCTGGAAGTGTGCTCCAGCAGTGCGTTGCAGGTACCAAGGGGCTTTTGGTTTCCTCTTTGCCAAAGAGGACAGCCTTCTGTGTAAAAGGCAATCTGGAAACCCGGAGATGCATTATTGTCCACAGTGTATGTGCTCATCCCACAAGTTCAGTGGAGAGGGTCAATGCTTAGGGTCTTTCCATGGTCAGACTAACAAAAGGGTGGTTGAAAAGGCAGACAATTTTTTTCCCTGACCCTCCCTCCCTATTCTGTTGGAAGTTCTTCTTGAAGAACTTTGGCCAACATTGGTGGACCAAAGACTGTAAGGAGCTGCTAGAATAATGTGCTTTCATTTAGCATCCTTAGTGTGGTATAGGAATATCTTTGACATCACCAGAGGTCCATTCCTCACAAGCTAAGTGCTGCATGAAACAGCACTAAAGGAGACACCATTGAAGGAAATGGGAGCTGATTGACCTTGCCCTACCTAGAACACACTGCTCCCATTGGCTATAATGGCTCAGTCTACCTGGGGTGAAGACCTCTGTAATGAAGCAGCTCTGAAAAGAGGCAGCTTTATCAGAGATATTTCAACTGGGAATTGGAAGGATGTTTATTTTCAATGCCTATGTGAAGTGTTTATATTAAGACATGCTCAGGGCTTCCTGTGCCTTATTTGCTTTCAGAGTGCGAGAAGGATGAGTCTTGCGGACATCTCACATTGTCAGCTGTGGGAACAGAAACACTGTGTGAGCTGTACAGTGCCCAGGAAAGCAACTACAATTGTTCTGCTTCTGGACTGGTAACCAAACACAATTACTTTGGGGTGATAATGATGGTGAGGGAAAAGGGATGGGATTTGGATAGACATTGGCCATCTTTGGGATTTTCAAGAGCTGGCAGGTTTACTGATAGTTCTCTTTGGAGAATTTTCCCTTTAGGACTGGGGGCAAAGGCTTTCACTGTGTGAAAGCTACCACCAAAATGCTTCCACTCATCTTTTTACCACTGATAGTGCAAGTGTGGTGGTGGTCCTCTGATCAGCTGATGGCTGCCATTTTAATCAATTTTAATCCAGTCCCCCGGGAGCGACATCACATGATGTTGTTGCATCAGTCTCAAGAGACTTATGGAATATTGAAATGATGGCCACCAGCTGCCAATATCCAGAGGAATCCCACCAGCAGCAATGAATTCATCTTCATTTTTGTTTCATGCCCTCCCAAAATCATAGAGCTAACCCTCTCTATGTTCATTGCATGTGAATGTGTCAGTGGAACAGAAAAAGGCATCTGGAGGTCAGCCCTTGATTATATTGGGAATAGGTCAATCAGTGACCCAAAGGCCGGTAGTTTTGACAACAATGTGGTTTTCAATCTTTCCATCTGATCCACCAGTGGCTCTACTAAATTTTAATCAAGATTGTCAAGATGAGGTCTGTCCCCATGATGTGGAGTCTTGTATCCTGTGGAAGGCATTACAAGAATTAGTTTCTTCCTAGGGTTTTTGGAGTTTCCACCCTTAGGACCAGCTTATCACAGGCTTCTGGGAACACTACTTTGGACTTAACAGTTCTTTTAGGATGGAATAAGATGGATTGCCATCCAATTAAAAAGAAATTAGTCAACAAAAGTTTGAGTATTTTGTGGAAGGCAAGTAACCACAAATGAGTCCTGTATATTTTGTCTGTAAAGCCCCGGATGTACCCCCAGTGCATGTCCTATGTGAGGCCACTGATGAACCTGACCAAATCGGAAGGGGTGGGCTGTGTGGCCAAATGTGTAGAGAAGAGCACAGTTCCTCCTGAGGACACCAAAAACTTGGCTCTTGCACCAATGTGCAATGTGGAGCATAAGTGATGATCACTATAAATCTTATGTGCAGATTGACTAGTTCTTTACTGATTAAACCTTTACCTTTCTTGACTAAAGTTAGTTATATTGCATTGAAGAATGACAATTCAATAGACTGCATTTAACTTGCGACCATTAATAGCAATATTCTCTCTCTCTCTCTCTCTCTCTCTCTCTCTCTCTCTCTCTCTCAGGTTCAGGGTGCTTGGGACAACCCTGCCACCACTCGTATTACCCATCTCAGCTGCCTGATTAGAGTGAGAAGCCAAGATAAGGATGTAGTGAGAGTTTTCCTGAAAAAAGGTATGTTCCAAATACCTTACAAGTGGGCCCTTTGTGCCCGTGGGTTCGGAACCTGTGTATTAGACTCACTGTGGGTTCCGAACCCATGGTGGAGGGTCCACCTGACCTCCTGGACATAACCAGAAGCGTGTTCCACTCATGTCTGGGAAGCTTTCTGAGGCCGAGGGAGGCCATGCGCAGCCTCTCTGGGCCTCAGAACATCCCCTGGAGGTGTCAGACAAAAACTGGAAGTGCCTCAAAATCAGACCGAACACAGGCATTTAATGTGAGAGGCACCGAATTGCATTGTCTTTCCCCACCGATTTCCCACAGTCCCTGATTTCTCTGTCATTGACTTACCCATGGCTTCAGCATTCTGACAAGTGAGAACATCTGGGTCAGAGATTAGTCCTCTCTACAGCCTGAAGAGGCAACTTGTCACCTCACCCTATGCTGAAGTTCATGTTGCAGTGCTCCATTGGGATGTTCTTCTCCTCCTCCTTCCCAGGACAAGAACTCACGACAGCTGGAGTCAAGACCTTTGAGAAGACTGAGTTCCAGGATGTTGTTTCTGGCGTGTTCAGGAATGTGATTTTCTCAGCAGCTGGTACATCTTTGACCGATGTTCATCTCTTCTGCCGCCAGGCTTGTGGCCAAGAAGCTTGCTGTGATGGCTTCATCTTGAGCCAGATCATACTTGATGGAGGTAACTCAGTGCTCAGACTACAGATGTAGAGGAGGAAGTTCAGCCAGGCATTGATCCAGTTGAAGAACTGTATTTTAGGAAAGCAACAGAGAACAGAGAAATGCATTCTTGTTGATGTCATCCCATGTAAGGATTAGGTTTTTAAGTCAGTGTGATTTATCTCCACTTAGGACAACTTGTTATCTTTTGTATTTACAGTCATTAATGGCAATCAGCAGACTGCCATATCTTTTTGGCAGGAGTAAGTATGCAAGGGGTCTCCTGATTACAAAGAAGGGTGTAATTACCAGGAAAATAGTTGAACTGCATCTTTCCTCCTCCCCCAAATTTCAACATGCTAATTGGATGTACTTGGTTCAAAAGCTGTTGGCCGCCTGTGCCAGCAGCTTTTCCTTTCAAAATGGCTATCAAGTGATGATATCATCATATGGGGCCCTGCTGCATTCCGTGAACTGAGTTTTTTCCACACCTGATATTCGAAAGGTAGCACTTTCTAGAGCCCTTTCTAGAGCCCTTCTACAGCCCAGTCCTATTGCAGAAACCTAGAGGTGAGTAAAAATGTTTAGAGTAGACCCTGCAAGGGAGAGGCTCCCCCATCCGCATTCATAACTAGTTGACTTTTCCATTGAATAGCAAGGTTGTTTTAATGTTTAGGATAAGGGACTATATCTGGTGTGGAGTGTGATGGGGTGGAAGTGTTTTGTTTGTTTCTTTGGAGTGGAACACTGTAAAGTCCTGGGATTGTGTCAGTTTCTTTCCCAACACTTAGCCCAAATTCTCCTGTGCTGGGATTGGCGAGGACAGCCTCTTTACTCTCCGTGCAGAGGTAGGAAGTCCTTTTATGGCCCCTTTGTAGGCATCCAAGTAGCAGCTGGCCCAGGTCTATAATGGAGCCTTTCTGTGGGGTTGACCTGCCTGTGTCAAACTCATCCTCCTCCTCATCATGAAAATCATCCACATGAGATCATGCAACAAGAAAATAGAACTTAAACGCTGTAATTCTTTCCTTGGCTACATCCAGGTAGTATCATATGCGGACTCATGAGCTACCCAGATGTTCTAATCTGCAACATTAAGGACTGGGAAAGAACCTCAAGGAGTGGGAGAAGAGATGCATGTCAAAAAGTGAATTATAATGAGGAGAATAAGCAGTACACATTCCATTTGGGAGGCCAAGTCCTCACAGGAAGTAAGTTCACCAGTTTTCAATATCATACTTCTTTATTGTTAGTGCATATGTATTTCCTAGTCTTATGTAGTACAATTCCCCATAATTACTTGAAAACAATACAGTGTAACCCACCCTTTCGTGATCTTCTGCTCTAAGTTCTGGGCCAGTGACACAAATGCCACTCTGATGGACCGGTGGCCGGGGCCACCAATGCAATTGGCTGGAGACCTTGCATGTGTGCAATCTGAACAGAAAGGCTCAGTCACCCCACAGGATCAGGTAAGATACTCCCAGGGTGCTTCAGGAGAGGATCATGGTGGGAGAAGGCTGAAAAAGAGGTGGTAGGGGAGGATCTCAACAGCAGTAGCACACACCAAGATCCTATCCTCCTTTTCCTGGCCTGACACGCTCCCTGAAGCTCATTGAACTTATGCCAGCTAAATAGGTGAGCAGGTCTGAGGAGACCCAGTGGAGGCCAGGTGGCCTACCGGGAAGTAAGCAAAAAATAGTGTTAAAAAAAAAAACTTACATCCCTGTAGATCTGTTTATTTACCTCTCCTGGGCCATCTGATTCCCTCCCAGCATGCAGCACACATTCTGTTGGCAACACTCTGTCCTTTGGGATGAAGGGGGTTGTATTGGGCTATGAGTTTATATGTGTCTCTCTCCAGTATGAAAAACGGATTCTGTAGACGGTGGTCACTGTGCTGGCCATTTGCACAATGGAAATTAACATGGTTTTCCTTTTGTCATCAGCATCTGAGGACGTAAAAGAAACAGCAAGTTCCTTTGCCAGCTTTCAGCGTGTTTACCTATGGAGAGGTGAGTGCTATTTGTTCTCCTGAGTCAGCAGAATGTAGTCCATTAAAAAAAAAAATTGTAACTGTTGTAAACTGGGACACATTATGATTAGAACATCAGTTTCCTGCGCTGCTGGTTTTAGTGCAAAATTGAATGTATCTCTGCAATTATCCATATGCAGCCCCAGCACCCAAATGACTTGGGGATTAGGTATGTAAGGGACCACCTGCTCTTATGTCAACATGCCTGTTGGTTAAGCTCTTCTGCAGACATTCTACCATCTCAAATTATGGTGGGTGGGTGGTGACTGGGAAGAGACATTTTCTATGATGATATCCCAGCTCTCCAGGGAAACTCACCTGGAGCCTTGATTAACCCATTTTTGCCCAGCCTCAGTTGTACATATTTGGCCCTGTTGCGTATATGCAATGTTGAACAGAAATGGTTTAATGAGCTGTACATACCAGACTATTCCTTGAAAACATTTGTTCAAACTGTAGTGTATAGTCTGAGGCTTTGTGCTTTGATTGCAAGTTTCATTGCTCCTTTTGCTATTCTGGAAAACTCTGATCCCAAACCTCCACTGCCTTGTGGCTACATCCAGTTATGGAAAAGGCTTCAGGAGTCAACCTCGAGGCAAAATCCGGAGCCGGAGTCCCTGAGGCAGTTCATGGCTGAACACAGTCACATTCTGGTAACTCCTGCGATACTGCTGGAACCAACCGTATTGGCTTCTGCCTTTCCATTGGACCATTTCAGCGACGTGGAGAGGGGGATTTGCTGCATGGGTAACAGCCTATCCTCCATACCTACTTTACCCAGGCTTCGCACACTGGAGAGGACACTCTGTTCCAGAACACTATTCAGAGCGTGATACCATAGTCTTCCAAGGCTGAAGGATGCCAACAAAATTGCTATTCTGTTAAATATAATATATATTTAAGCTTTGTCTTGCTTGCCTTCTAGATTCTGATATGCTGACCCGAATAAGATCCAGTGTGTGTAATGTCGCTGTTGCTCCTACACAGACAGAGCCACTACTGCCAGGTACTGCTATGTAAAGGTGGACTCAATTTGAACATTGTCTTCCGCCAGTCCAAAAGACTGAGAATGTGCCATGTATCCATGTGCTCCCCCTTTCCTTTCTTTGTCCTCATGGTTGGTACTTATGAACTTATACTGTGTCAGACTATATGGGTTAATGTAGCCAGTGGTGTTGCTAGAGGGGTGTGGGAGGTGTGGGCCACATTGAGTGACACACACGGGGGGAGGGCGACACCAATACTAGCCAAAATTTTTAAAATATTGATATTTTTGAATAATGCCATCATGTTATATATCATTTGATGCGTAATTTCATTCAAAATGCAATGCAACAAACTGTGTCAAAATATTTTTATACTACCAAAAGTTATAGCCAAAAACCAGTGGGGGTGGGACGATGGTGCATCACTGTGCCCATTGCCGAAGGTGTTGACCCGCCCACTGCATAGGAGGAGGTCCATCATGGGGGTTGTGTGCACTGTGATGCCATCATATGATTGGACAACACATGATTGTCTTGCTGTGTTGCAGAGGTGTGGTCTACACATGCAGCAGAATGAAGTGTTTGAATTGCACAGTTTCAGACTACAGGCTGGAAAGCTACCTTACTTGCTGAATCAAAACAAAAAAGGGCTCCCTGCTAACAGAAAATTAGGAGGTCGAGGAAAAAGGGTCTGGTTCAGTTGTTTGTCTGCTATGCTGCTTTTCTCTTTGCAGATCACTGTCAGCATAACTGAACACTCACCTGAAGTCTTAAATGATGCTGTCCATTTGATCATCAGACCTCAACCCTCATTCTGCTGCATAGATAGATGAATTTCAGATTTTGCTCCAATCCAGTCAGGTCACTTCCTTGCACTATTAACCAGCACTAACCTTATTTTGAACACATGTTTTGATTGGATGGCAACCATTCCAGAATAAAGACTCGGGCATTTCATTCTCTGTTACCCTGTCATTAATGCTTCTGATTTTTTTCCACGTTGCATTGATCAGATCCTGCCATGGAACTCTTCTCCCTGTTGGACAGCAGCCTGATCCGGGTTGACCAAAACCGTTCCTTACCATCCCAAGAGTCCTGGCTCTTCAAACACAGATATTCGGCAGAGCAAGCCTTTCTCTGGTGTCTTGCACGTAAGACATTTCAGCTCTTGGGGAAATGTGACTGCATCATTAATTAGTCAATGATCCAGACATTCCCTAATCCTGAAGAATGCTTGCAACTTTCCAGTTAGAATACCAAGAGAGAAGAGAAAACCCAGAAGCTGCATGCGATTGACCTCATATAAAAAGTTCCCATTAATTGAATGCTTGGTAAACTTGGGAAGTTGAGAATGCCCTTCTCCAAAATTTGATTCAGCCCTAGTTAGAACCTGAAGTACAGGTTGAGACTAATTTGAATGGGTTCTAAGCACTCACCTGGATTAAAAAAACAAAACGCACTATAGCAAATCAATTTAAAAAACAAAGTTTCTTTGCTCCAGTGATTGAAAAACAGCCTTAATGACATTTTGACTCAAAGATAAGAGTCATTAAGAAGACAATCCATCACTCAGCCCCTCCCTTCACCAATGCAAAATGATCCCTTTCTTTCACGCTGGGGGAAGGGAGGGGTCTGAAGGAGAGAGAAGGATTGATGAATTGTTAGCCTGCTGCCCTCTTTCTCTCTCATTAAGGAGGCTGTTGTTAAAGGACTGTTCAGTTTTTAAAACTGATTTTAAAGGGATGCATTTTTCCCCTTCTCCAGGGATCAGCACATTCCTTCTCATTTGCAGGGGCCATTCGTGTTGAGTCAAATCCATGTATAAAAAATCTGTGTATAAATAGGCTGGACCTGTATTAGCAAGAGCATCATAGCTGAGCCATTGGCAGTGTAGAAGAAGGGATGAGGCAAGCAAAGGGTCAGAGCTGGAGACGGGGAGGTCAGAATCGACTCGTCAAGAGCCTGTAGAATGGTGATTTTCAACCTTTTTTGTCTCATGGCACACTGACAAGGTGCTAAAATTGTCAAGGCACACTATCTGTTCTTTTGACAATAGACAAGGCATGCCAAGCTGTTGCTGGGGGGGGGGGCTCACATCCCCAATGGCCCTACTAATAAATGACCCTCCCCCAAACTCCTGTGGCACACCTGTAGACTATTCATGGCACACCTGTATGCCACGGCACAGTGGTTGAAACTGGCTACAGTAGAAAGTACCACTGCCCAGGCAAAATCCAGTGCTGGTCAGGGAACCTTTATAGTTCTTGATGATGATATGCAATAGCCAGCCTGGGTTGGTGGAATTCCCTGTGAACTCTTTATTACCCAGGGTGGTGATCCATTACCCAGACATGATGGGTTGCCCTGTATAGGCAGCTGCACAAAGAGCTGTGGTTTAGACCTAGTGGCTTCTGACAAAGAGTTGACCAGAATCAGTGGCATCAGGGGATGGGGAGTTCTGGTGGGGAGGCAGCACAGGATGTGTGGACAAGGATTGCCAGGATTACTTATTCTTTCTAGGTTGTATGGAAGAGGAGTTCTGTCAGCTGGTAGACATCCCAAATGTTACGATTGCAACGTACTTCCCCTGCACCCTCTATCTGGGGGCCCAGGTCTGTGACAATATCGTCAACAATGTTCCTGAGAAGTGCCCTGTTGTGTTACCTCAGAAGCCACACCTTTTGTACCAAAAGACAGGTGAGAAAGCAGCTACATTCTCGTCTTGCACCCAGCAGGGTGAAATCAGCATCTCAGCTGTGCTAAGAAGGATGTCACAGTGGAGTCATTGATTCTATGAACCATAACAAGGAAACTGCATAGCAGCAATTTTCAGCATTTTTCATCTCACGGCACATTGACAAGGTGTAAAAATTGTCAAGTCACACCATCAGTTCTTTTACAATTGACATGGCATGCTGTGTTGCTGGCATGGGAATCACATCCCCCAATGGCCCTATTAATAAATGACGTTCCCCTAAACTCCTATGGCTACTGAAAAAACTCCACAGTCAGGGAATTAGAGGACAGGTCCTCTCATGGATTGAGAACTGTTTGAAGGCCAGGAAACAGAGGGTGGGTGTCAATGGGCAATTTTCACAATGGAGAGAAGTGAAAAGCGGTGTGCCCCAAGGATCTGTCCTGGGACCGGTGCTTTTCAACCTCTTCATAAATGACCTGGAGACAGGGTTGAGCAGTGAGGTTGCAAAGTTTGCGGACGACACCGAACTTTTCAGAGTGGTGAAGACCAGAAGTGATTGTGAGGAGCTCCAGAAGGATCTCTCCAGACTGGCAGAATGGGCAACAAAATGGCAGATGCGCTTCAATGTCAGTAAGTGTAAACTCATGCACATTGAGGCAAAAAATCAAAACTTTAGATATAGGCTGATAGATTCTGAGCTGTCTGTGACAGATCAGGAGAGAGATCTTGGGGTGGTGGTGGACAGGTCGATGAAAGTGTCGACCCAATGTGCGGCGGCAGTGAAGAAGGCCAATTCTATGCTTGGGATCATTAGAAAAGGTATTGAGAACAAAACGGCTAATATTATAATGCCGTTGTACAAATCTATGGTAAGGCCACACCTGGAGTATTGTGTCCAGTTCTGGTCGCCGCATCTCAAAAAAGACATAGTGGAAATGGAAAAGGTGCAAAAGAGATCGACTAAGATGGGGCTGGGGCACCTTCCTTATGAGGAAAGGCTACGGCGTTTGGGCCTCCTCAGCCTAGAAAAGAGACGCCTGAGGGGGGACGTGATTGAGACATACAAAATTATGCAGGGGATGGACAGAGTGGATAGGGAGATGCTCTGTACACTCTCACATAACACCAGAACCAGGGGACATCCACTAAAATTGAGTGTTGGGAGAATTAGAACAGACAAAAGAAAATATTTCTTTACTCAGCGTGAGGTTGATCTGTGGAACTCTTTGCCACAGGATGTGGTGATGGCTTCTGGCTTGGACGCCTTTAAAAGTGGATTGGACAAGTTTCTGGAGGAAAAATCCATTATGGGTTACAAGCCATGATGTGTATGCGCAACCTCCTGATTTTAGAAATGGGTTGTGTCAGAATGCCAGATGCAAGGGAGGACACCAGGATGAGGTTTCTTGTTATCTGGTGTGCACCCTGGGGCATTTGGTGGGGCCGCTGTGAGATACAGGAAGCTGGACTAGATGGGCCTGTGGCCTGATCCAGTGGGGCTGTTCTTATGTTCTTATGGCATACCTGTGGACCTTTCGCAGCGCACCAATGTGCCATGGCGCACTGGTTGAAGATTGCTGCTGTATAGTGTGAGGGGATGAGGTGAGAGTGGGGAATCTCTTCATAGAATTCTTCATAGAATTATGAAATTGTCTTTCCTTGTTCTATCATAGATTGTAAGGAAGGGGGCCAAAGCCAACCAGTCCAGGCCAGCTAGCAAACTGTGGACTGAGTCTGTCCCCTAAATTTACTTTGTCTGCATCTTGGTGTATTTTAATCATCCTGCTATATTTTAATCCAGGGGTGCCCAAATCCTGGCCCGGAGGCCATTTGTGGTCCTCAGGGACTCCCAATCTGGCCTGTGGCGAGCCCCCAGTCTCCAAAGAGCTTCTGGCCCTCCAGGACTTGCTGGAGTCCACACTGGCCCGACGCAACTGCTCTCAGCGTGAGGGCAACTATTTGACCTCTTGTATGAACTGCAGGCCAAGGGCTCTCTCCACTGCTTCCTGTTTCACATCTGTGATGCAGCAGTGGCAGCAAAGAAAAGGCTGACCTTGCTTTGTGCAAGGCCTTTTATAGACTTTGAGCTATTTTAAGACCTTCATTCAGTCATATAAATTTCATCTCTAATATATTCATTTATGTAAATTTTTGTAAATGTAGGGCGTAATCTTAACCCCTTATGTCAGTGCTTTCCAGCACTGACATAAGGGCAATGCAGCTCTGAGGTCAGGGAACAATCATTCCCTTACTTTGAGGAGGCCTCCATGAGTGACACCCAACTGCAGGATGCCGCACACGTCCCATTGGCACTGCTATGCCAGTGCTGGAAAGCACTGACATAAGAGGGTTAGGATTGCGCCCTTATTCAATGTAAATTAATTCTTTTTTCCCCAGCCCCCGACATAGTGTCAGACAGATGATGTGGCCCTCCTGCCAAAAACTTTGGATGTACCTGTTTTAATCAATGTGTGCTAAAATGTTTTCCTCACAAATTTCATTCCTCGTTGTTGCTGTTGGTTTTGCAGTCTTTCTAGAAGGGAGCGTAAAGAACTTCTACACCCGCTTACCTTTTCGTAAAATTTCAAGAACCTCTGTGACAAACAAAATGGACATGTCTGGGAAAACAGTGTCAAACGGGTATGATTTCTTCCTGTTCAGGTTGAAGAATATGCTGTGGGTCTTTCTGTCTTCATCTGAGCAGCTTAACAGTTCAATCCTGTTAGGGCCTCCCCCTCCTCCTTCTTAAGAGTATTTATATACCACTTTTCAGCAAAAATGTTCACAAAGCAGTTTACAGACAAAATCAGATAACTGAATGGTTCCTTGTCCCAAGTGGTCCAGTTGTGTAGGGACCTTTACAGCTGTCGCAAAACATGACACGCCATTCAGTGTGGCCTGACCACCACTGTAAATGGTGAGTGACTGGGTCCTCACACCAGTGACTGAGAAGCTTCTCAATGCAAAGTGTATGCTTTATGACTGAACTGGCCTCTGAGCGGCCCGCTTGGAGGCAGGCTGTGCAGCATGGCCTTTCCCAGTTTGAAGAGACACTTGGCCAACAGACTGAGGCAAAGAGGCAAAGAAGGAAGGCCCATAGCCAGGGAGACAGACCAGGGACAGACTGCACTTGCTCTCAGTGTGAAAGGGATTGTCACTCCCGAATCGACCTTTTCAGCCACACTAGACACTGTTCCAGAACCACCATTCAGAGCACGATACCAGAGTCTTTCGAGACTGAAGGTTGCCAACAAGGTAAGGTTTATTCCCAAGTGAACGGTTCCTGCATACAGTGGTTGCTCGGTATCCTTGAAGAACCATTCCAGGGCCCCGGGCAGATACTGATTTCAGTGGATAATCACATTAGCAGTCAAACCTCCCAGGACCTCCCAGTTGCAACTGGAAGTGTTCTGAGGCTTGGGGAGGCCACGCACAGACTCCCTGGGCCTCAAGGTCTCCCGAATGCATTTGGAAAGCACTTCTGGTCGCATCTGGGATGTCCTTGAGGCCCTCCAGCTGTGGGGCTGGCACCCACATTGAGTCAAATCCTCCGGGGGCCAAACCGATGGTTAAGGAGGGTCCACTGTATTTCAAAAGTTGGTTAAATGCATCAGTCTGGATGGTAAAAGCATTCTGGGGTCCAAAACTCCAAAGAAAGACCCAGACAGCCCCCCCTTTTTATAGTATTTAGGGAAGGGTCTCTTCACTGTATTCTGCACACACTTACATCAATTTTATATTCAATTAATCAGTATGGAAGTGTAAGTAGGTCAGTGGCCTGCCCTTACCTGGAGAAATATCCTTTATCCTTTATGGGATAAAAATGCATTAAATAAACACATTTAAATGGGAACATTGAGAGCCTCTATGAGCAGCTACTAAATATTTTGGTAATAAGAGTTGAGAATAATATTAAGGAATTCAAAGCTCTGTGTGTGTGTGTGTGTGTGTGTGTGTGTGTGTGTGTGGGCGTGGGCGTGGGCGTGGAGCTTAAGCAAAGGCAAAATGCCTATCAGTCAAGGCTAGATGACATTTCCGCCTGCTCAGCTGAAGTAGTGCTCCGGCCTGCCTTCTCTTTCATCCATGCTGGGGGCTAAACAAATTAACTGTGCCACCCACAGGTGGGTAAACATCCTTTGGCCTGCAGTGCAGCCTGCCTCTGTCGCTTGCATGTGGTTCCGAAAGCTAGTCTCATTCAGATATTTATGTTTGTCAGGCATGGGAATGAGTTGCATATTTCTAAATAAGAAAAAAGTGAGATGTGCAACCGGCCAAGGTTTTTAAAAATATATATATATAATGTGGTGTTTTTTTTCAGGTTTTTTGACTGTGAACGCCTTTGTGATGCTGATCCTTGCTGCACAGGGTTTCAATTTATAAATGCTTCCCAAGCAACAGGTACTGTTGTTATTCAACTCAAGCAGACACTATTCACATTATTTCTGTGAGAGAGGACCCCCCAAAGGCAGGCCCGGTCTGAGTCCATGCGCCCTTAAAGCTGGCACAAAAGTCATGGCTTTGCACCCCTTCCCCCCAATAACAAAATAAAACCTCATGGAAGGCAGTGATCCTGCCACATACTCCCCTCATGCCTTCCTCAGGAATTCCTACCGTCAAACAAAACAGGAAACATGGAATGGACTGACGGGGCATCCAGCCTGTTTGGCACTTCCTGTTTTTGTTTAAAGCAGTGTTTCTCAAACTGTGAGCTGGGGTGGGTTGTGAACCAATTTCAGGTGGGTCCCCATTCATTTCAATGTGCATTTTATTTTTAATCTATTACACTTGATGTTACCATGGTATGTGACTGCATCTGGGGAAATGTTACAGATATATCCTTTTACAGGCTACTATGTATGTTTTTAACAATGATAGTCAATGGGACTTACTCCTGGGTAAGTGTGGATAGGATTACACCCTTTGGGATGTTTGAGGAATTTTTTTAAGCAACTGCTTAGGAGGGATCTTCTTTATTTTGAATAAATTTTAAACATAAAGTTATTGTAAACTTTTGGATAACTTAAAGTTTACAATAACATAAGGTTATTGTAAACTTTTAATTTTATTTTTTGTAAACTTTTATTGTAAACTTTTGGATAACTCAAAGTTTAAATTTTATTTTTGTAAACTTTTATTGTAAACTTTTTATTGTAAACTTTTAATTTACTTAGGGCACAATCCTAAACCTTTACGTCAGAGCTTTCCAGCACTGACATAAGGGCAATGCAGCTCTGAGGTAAGGGAACAAACATTCCCTTACTTTGAGGAGGCCTCCGTGAGTGACAATCAACTGCAGGATGCAGCACATGTCCCATTGGCACAGCTATGACAGTGCTGGAAAGTACTGACATGAGGGGTTAGGACTGCGCCCTTACTTGCTTAATTAATTGATTTGATTTTGTCGTATGGGGGGTGTTAAAATTTTTCCTGCTTGATAATGTCACGTCCAGCCATGACATCACTTCCCGGTGAATGACATCACTTCTGATGGGTCACCTGACGGATTACCATTCTAAAAAGTGGGTCCTGGTTCTAAAAAGTTTGAGGGCCACTGGTTTAAAGGAGGGAGCAAGATAAGAGAGTAGGTGGCTGGATCACTGCTTCAATATGGTTTTTTTGGGGGGGGGCTGTGCAGAGGCAATCCACTTTCCTACCCCCTTACTTCACTTCTTCCTTGCACAGTCCTTTTAAACAAATTGGGAACTGCAGAATGTGTTGGCAGCACACCCAGGGTATCTTGCTCTTTCTGTTTCATTTAAAAGGAGTGAGATGAGTGGACAGAAAAGAGAATCAGAATGGCTATGTCCATGGTGGGCTGGGGGAAGGCAGTGGCAGACTTGGGATGGAAAGCATCCCATCTCTTTGCTGCTTCTTGCAACTTGTTGCTAGTAGCAAGCCACATTGCTCACTCCATGGATGGGTCAGCCATGCTTATGGCCTTTCTGTATGGTGGAAAAGACAGAAAGTGCATCAATTTTCAGCTACAGATTATGACTCTGGTAGTGTCAGTCCCTGCTAAGAGATTCTGCTGCACTGGAACTCTAGAAGTGCACTGCCTCTGCCTCCACCTTCCCCAAGGATTTGGGGGCAGGAAAAGTTGTTGCATGTGCCTTCAATCCTTCTTCACTCAGTCTAATCAGCCTCTTACAAAGGCCTTAAGTTTTTGCACATCTTTGAAGGTATACAAAATGTGACCCTTTTCAGTTTGAATGTGGGGTAGCTGGTGAGTCCTTAGTCTGCGTCCCAAACAATATGTCTCCTTGCACCATGTTTGCTTTCAGAATGTTGGCACAGAGAAGGAGTATCTACACTCATCAGAAAGCTTTACAGGTTTCCAAAGTACAAAGCCACCCTGAAACAGCCCTCTTCTGCCTTCTGAGATCTAAATTCTTACCATATCAGAAGCTTTTCCAAGATCTATTTTTGACATTATATCCATGCATTCTCAGAAACCCAGTCTAGGGCAGCAAATGGGACCCCCACTGTACCACCAAATGATCATATATTGAGCACCTAGAGAGATCTACAGAGAAGATGACTGCCATAATTTATGTTCTCCCTGCAGGTGGCAAGATCTTGTGCTTGATACTGAACAGTTTGGGAATCCAGACATGCAGTGAGAAGTTAAAAAGTGACTGGCAGGTTTCCAATTGTGCATCCTTGGAGACAGGAGACAGGATCCATCCCTTTGGCTGGTATCAAAAAACAGGTGGGTAGCGGGTCTGGTGGTTTGCCAGCATTTGAGTTATTTCTGATTACAACTTTGTATTTAAATGTTAAGGGTTGGTTGGCTGGCGTTGGAGCAGAGAGCTTGGAGAGCAAAATTTTAGCAGGAACAAGTGCACCATGACAGGCAAGCAAGACCAGAAAATGCAGAAGAGGGCTGGATAGGTCCTCAAGGCTGTTCCCTGTTCATTGACAGCCGACCTTCTCACACACTTCCTCACTCTCTCATTCTGGTGTCTCATCAACTCAGCAGTGATTTCATCCTTCTAGAATAGATAGCAGCAGCTTATCAGCCTGGCATTCCAGCTCCCATCCAGAATGAGACTACTTTTGTTCCTCCTTAACTCTTCCCTCAGACCACACCTAAACATGTGGGGAATTGATGGTTTGTCTGCACTGCCCCTCTGAGTGTGGCTAAACCTACTTTTAAGCCTTGTGTAATTAGCAGAAGTGACTGAGAAGGGAAGGGAGATGCTAGGTCATGTGTGCAGCTTGAGCATGCATGTTGTGAGGCCAGTTCAGGCACTAAAACATAGTCCAAACCCAGCCCCTGGTGGTTACTGAGCCTGAGGTGTACCACTTCAGGATGGGGGCTTGCAAACTCATGATTCAGCATCTTGCTGAAGCGGAGCAGGTCTAGACCTGCATAGATGACTGCTTGAGAATCTCATGTGCGCTGCCTTGATTTCCATGATGAAAGAAAGACAAATTATCAATGTAATAAAGAACTAGAAACGAGTGTTATTGAATGCGCCCATATATGAAAACTTCCCTGTTTTCAACTGTGCATGTTTGAAAAGTAACACATCAGGAAGAAAGTTGGGCTCAGAACTGTCTCCCAGCTAGATTTCTGCATGAAGGGCAGATATTCTATGGAAAAGCGTCCAGTCAGTTGAAGCTCCTCCTATAGTCTTTTGGTACAGTTGGAAAAAGTGGTTTGCAGCCTCAGTGGAAACACGACCAAAAGTGCAAAACCAGATGAGTTCAGAGACAAAGCACAGCAGAACTATCAAGCAGCTCTATGCCAGGGCTGATGACAACAACCGGCCAGCAGCTTCTTGCTGGTTCTTTTTCCAGGCGTTCTTCTGGAGCAGGGGTGTCCAAAGTTTTGGGCAGGAGGGCTGCATCAGCTCTCTGACACTGTGTTCGGGGGCCGGGGGAAAAAAGAATTAAAATTTGAATAAATTTACATAAGTTAATATATTAAAGACAAACTTGTATGAATGAATGAAGGTCTTGCAATAGCTCATATACAAGGTCTTGCACAAAGCAAGGCTGGCCTTTCCTTTGCTGCCGCTACTACTGCATCACAGACATGAAACAGCAAGCAGTGGAGGGAGCCCTCATCCCACAGCTCATGTGAGAGGTCAAACAGTTGCCCTCACGCTGCGAGCAGTTCCGACTGGGTGCTTCCTGAGGGCCACATTGAGAGGCATGTGGCCCCAGGGCCAGGGTTTGGGCACCCCTGCTCTGGAGGCTTGCATGATCTGGCATTTTCATACCTTGTCTCCCCCTATGTGACTTTCTTCACTCATCTGCTGGAGTTTAGTCAGTTTGCTTTGTTGTATGTGCCATCCTTATAGGAAGAAGAAACCCTAACAGCTCAGAACAGGGTTTTCACAGTGACAAGTCTGAAGCAGGGGAACCTCCTTCCACTAGATGTTAGGACACTACTTTTGTGTTCACTCTGCTGCTCTTTAAGGATATCCCCCCAAATGTGAAATGTTAGCCTACCTGCTGATCCTACCCATTCCTGTCTTATACTATTTATTGCACATTGACTAAGCACGTTAGCAAATGATTATTGAAACCTGGGACAGTTAAGCTTCTCTTTCATAACTTAAAGCTGTGGTTCTCAAACTCTCAGGGAGTTTGAGGACCGCAGTAAGTCCTTGCAGGGGAGGGGGGAAGGCAGCGACATGATCCCCAGGATTGCGTCGCTAAGGGGGCTGCAGGGACTGGCGTGTACTCACTAGTCCCTACAGCAGCCTCCTGAGGGTGTGGGGAGCTCTGTGCGACTGTCTGCAGGGCTCCCCGAGGTTTAAAAAGCACTTCACTTCCGGTTTTGCGGAGGTGGAGCGTGATCGCTGTGCTTTCACTTTTTAAGCTTTGGGGAGCCCTGTGGAGGGTTTTGTAGGGCTCTCTGCACCCCAGGAGGCTGCTGCAGGGACTGCCAGTATATGCCAGTACATGCCAGTCCCTACAGCCCCCTTAGCAATGATATCCTGGGGGTTGTGTGCTGCTTCCCCCTGCCCCGCCTCTTAAGGGGAAAGTGGCCAGGGCCTTCAAGCTGGGGTGTTGTGCCCACCTCAATTTGAATAGCTCTGACTTAAAGACTCAAGGACATCTGCCACCTGGAATTTAAAACACTTTAAATGTTCCTAGCCAAATTCCTAGTCAAACTTGAACTTTTGGCCTTCTTTTTATAAGTTGGGTCACCTCTTGCCTTTAGATGGTGTTTCTTATAGTAGGCACCCATGCTTCAGTGCAAATGCCGTTTATGTTGCCTTCATCTTCTTGCTCACCGTTAAACTTTTTGCATAACAAAACTTTCTTCTGTATAAGTAGTTAAGCACAGTGTTATCCTATGTGCATGGGTGGAGTTTCTAAGCTTTACTTCAGGGGTGCCCAAACCCCATCCCTGGGGCCACTTGCGGCCCTCGAGGCCTCTCAATGCAGCCCTCAGGGAACTCCCAGTCTCCAGTGAGCCTCTGGCCCTCCGGAGATTTGTTGGAGCCCACACTGGCCCGATGCAACTGCTCTCAGCATGACAGCCAACTGTTTGACCTTTCGCACGAGCTGTGGGATGAGGGCTCCCTCCACTGCTTGCTGTTTCACATCTGTGATGCAGCAGTGGCAGCAAAGGAAAGGCCAGCCTTGCTTTGTGCAAGGCCTTTTATAGGCCTTGAGCTATTGCAAGACCTTCATTCATCCATATAAGTTCATCTTTAATATATTCATTTATGTAAGCATATGTAAATTTATTCAAATTTTAAGTGTAAATTAATTCTTTTCCCCCCCGGCCCCCAACACAGTGTCAGAGAGACAATGTGGCCCTCCTGCCAAAAACTTTGGACACCCCTGCTTTACTTAAAAGCAAATGGAAGAGCATGAGAAATCCTGCCTCTTTTTCTCAAGCAATATCTGAAAGAAATGCTTTTATTTATGCATGCATTTACCTTTATAGAATTCTATCCATGTACATGGTGGTAACATCAGCAAATCAAGGAGATGCACCAGGTCCCAGACTTGAGGACCTCACAGTGTGGGGAAATGGCAAAGGAAGGAGGAAAAAGGAGTGGCTAGTTCCACCACCAGGTTACTGTGGGTCTTGAGGCAAAAATCTTGCAGTAGGCAACCCATGATGCCTCCTGTCTACCCCCGATGGTGCATTGGGTTCTGCAACCAGCTCTGAGGGTTCAGATCACATACCAACCACATAGGACTTCTGATGGGCATGAGGCCTTGACCAGTGCCAAACCCCTGATCCCCATCCCTTGGAGATTCCACAGCGCCAAGGAAGTAGCGTGGTTCAGTGGAGAGCTGGTTCATGCATAGACGTTTATCATTTCTCAGGAGTCCATTGACATGGGTAGGGCAGAACTGCTGGTCCCCAACTCCATTTCACTGCTGAAAGGAAGGACTGTTCTCTCACACACCATTACTCCAGAGCAGCCTATCGGAGGCCTCAGCTCACCAAGTCGAATCTTGTCAATGACGACTGCTAAAAAAATGCTGGAGGCAGTATAAAAATAGATTATAAATATTTTCATTTGTGAAGAGATTTGTGGAATGTTTAAATGGATGGGACGCATCGCTCCTGAAATCTGTTATAAATAAAGGACCTTGAGTTCATTTATGTTGTTGTCGAACACCTGAGTTTATGACCCTACCTCAAACTTCATATTTTTTTTTTCCGAACAGGAAGTGTCCCCAGTGTGTGCCCACCTGTTCTTCTACCTGGAATGCAAGAAAACGGTAAGAAATAATAGAGATGGTGATACACTGAAATCAAGGTTTTCCCTTTTGTACATAGCCAGTTCACCAGTGTTGACCCAAGACCTCCTGACACTGAGGTGGCATGCCAAATCTTGCCACCCCTTACCTGGCAATGTGCCAGCCTTTGGTCCTCCTACTCCCTGCATTGGAAAGGAATAGCAGCATAGACAAGAAGAGGAAGGGTGGGGAAGAGGAAAGGGTGGGCTAGAACACCCTCTTCTGCTCCAACCCCCTCTTTCGAACGAGGATGTGGGAAGAGAGGAGGAGTGGTGCAGGTGCATAGGATCGGTGGAAGTGGGTGCCCCCTTCCAGGCTGCTGCCGAAGGCAACCACTTCAGCCAGTCTCATGGATGGACTGGTCCTGTGGTCCACCATTTTTAGGAATGCACTTTGTGTTCTGAACACATCACGTCTGGTCTCCAAAGTCTCTCCTAACAAGTTTGTGTGTATTTTATTTTGCATTTATTTATTTAAAAAAAAAAAATCCAATTGAAACTAAACTAAAATGGCATAGATAAGTTATAAAAAAGGCAGTAACTTAACCTAAACAAACCATATAAACAAAAGCCTATAGTGTTACTCAATTTTGAGATATAAAATAAAATAAGCAACAGGACAGGAAAACAAAATTGCCTCATTGACTTTCCTGAAAAGCTAGCCCTTACCTAGGTCTTGAAGAAGAGTGTTGGGACATGTGGAAGGAATTCTACAAAGCTGGTGCCATAACTAAAAAGGTCCTGCTCCTTGTGGACATGATCTGATCCTCAACTGGAAGAAGCATGAAGGTTGGAGCCTCCAGTTTTGGATGGAGCATGTGACAGGAGATGAGGGATATGCAGGAGCCCACTTTCAACCTATAAATACCCAACCTTGGATTTTTCTCAGTGTAGGACCACTTTTTAAGGTTTTCTGCAGGAGAAATCTTCCCAGCAATCCAAAGATCATGAAAGTGTATGAGTTGTGTGTTGTGTTATAATTAAGTTAGATAGATAATTAATACATGTAGTAATTAAGCTAGATTAGGGGTGTCAAACTTGTTTCATACCAAGGACAGAATAGCATTCATTATGCCTGCTACGGGCCGGAAGTGATGGCATTAGGCAGGAAGTGATGTTATTAAGCAGGTCGGCTAATATTATAATGCCGTTGTACAAATCTATGGTAAGGCCACACCTAGAGTACTGTGTCCAGTTCTGGTCGCCGCATCTCAAAAAAGACATAGTGGAAATGGAAAAGGTGCAAAAGAGAGTGACTAAGATGATTACGGGGCTGGGGCACCTTCCTTATGAGGAAAGGCTAAGGCGTTTGGGCCTCTTCAGCCTAGAAAAGAGACGCCTGAGGGGGGACATGATTGAGACATACAAAATTATGCAGGGGTTGGACAGAGTGGATGGACAGAGGGGATGGACAGAGTGGATAGGGAGATGCTCTTTACACTCTCACAAAATCCATTACGGGTTACAAGCCATGATGTGTGTGTACAACCTCCTGATTTTAGAAATGGGTTATATCAGAATGCCAGATGCAGGGGAGGGCACCAGGATGAGGTCTCTTGTTATCTGGTGTGCTCCCTGGGGCATTTGGTGGGCCGCTGTGAGATACAGGAAGCTGGACTAGATGGGCCTATGGCCTGATCCAGTGGGGCTGTTCTTATGTTCTTATAACCAAAAATAAGCAGTTTTATTCACTTAGGAACTCATTAGCTGCAAATGACAGAAGAGAAAATATGCAAATCTGGATCATATTTCAAGATATGGGAGAGCCCAATTTTCATGTGGGTTTCCCTTTCAGCAGTAACACCTCAGCACTGCTCAGCAGCTGAGAGCCTGAGGGCCAGATAAAAAGCTTCCACGGGCCACATCCGGCCCCAGGGCCTTATGTTTGACACCCCTGAGCCAGATGATTCAGTATGAGTTTCTAATTAACAAGCAGGACACTGCTGATGAGAGAGTCCTCCTTCCCAGCCAGAAGGGGCCGCCTTTCACCGCCGCACACAATCAGGCTGGTGTGTTGCCTTTTTCTTTCCCAGAGAGTTAAAAGTAGCATGCTGGAGCCTTTACTGTGCACTCCTTAATCACCCTCACCATCACCTCTGGTCAGACAGGTTTTCTACATTTTTGTCGTGTTTGGCAATAAGAGGATAAAAGAAATGAATGCATTATGAATGTAGTACATAAGAAATGAGGGCATTAGCGGTTCTGCGGTATCACTTTCAGAGTCTGTGGACTAGATCATCCTGTCCTTATTCCTGCTCCTGATATCCATTCCCTCATACAAAAGATAAAGGCTTCAGTCATGTTTACACACACTGTTCTCCTGGGCTGCAACAGCAGCTAATCAGTGCCCTTTGTGATCTTGGGGCTCTGTTTTCTTTCCTCTCATCCGACTTTGGCTGAAGTCATCGGTCGAGAGAGAGATTCCGAAGCTGGAACAAATCTTATCTTGCGGTAGCGAAGTGTACAGAACGGCTCTCAGGGGCTTCCGGGACCTCAAGCGTTGCTTTCCTTTTCTCGGGCTCCTCTTGAGGCAGACTTCAAAACGATTTGACTGGTGTTGCACAGGTACTCTGTCTCAATGGACCAAGGCAATCCAGAACACGCAAGACTTGTGACAGTGGCGCTGTGGGCTTGTAGTGGCTTGTTTGGTTGAGCCTATTTATAAGAAGCCTATTTCAGAATCTAGATAAACATCTGGTGTGCTTGCTTTCTGCTTTGTCCGATGTGCCATACCATAATAGGCACTGTCAAAAGAATGCCGGAGGCTTCCATTTCCTGTCCGAAAAGCTTCTTCGTGCCATCAAATAACAGCTTTGTGGGCAGAGAAAAGTAGTAGTCCCCAGGGCATGATTATAGTTATTATATGAGAAAGTTTGGGGAAAATGGCACATGTTCCTGTATTCCTCTCCAGCTAGGCTGGCAAAAACATGTGAGTGCACCACACATTCTTGAAATATCTTGAAATAAACTTCATTCACTGTGAATTGTCCCCTGCTTCAGAGGCTTTAGTGTGGCAGTAACATAATTTTTATTACAAGAGACTCAGAGCAGTGTGCTGCTAGATTCACACTTGCACTTGGATCAAACTAGCAGCTTGGATCTCCTCTATGGAGAACTTGTGCAGGGAAAGTGTCCTACAGGTAGACCATGGCTGCGATACAAGGACATCTGCAAGAGGGATCTGAAGGCCTTAGGAGTGGACCTCAACAAGTGGGAAACCCTGGCCTCTAAGCGATCCACTTGGAGGCAGGCTGTGCAGCATGGCCTCTTCCAGTTTGAAAAGACACTTGGCCAACAGACTGAGGCAAAGAGGCAAAGAAGGAAGGCCCATAGCCAGGGAGACAGACTGGGGACAGACTGCACTTGCTCCCAGTGTGGAAGGGATTGTCACTCCTGAATTGGCCTTTTCATCCATACTAGACGCTGTTCCAGAACCACCATTCAGAGCGCGATACCATAGTCTTTTGAGACTGAAGGTTGCCAACTACTAGCAGCTTGGGATATGTGTATGATTTGTATTGGGTCACAATGTCCCTACAGCCTGGCTGAGCAGGGTGTGTCATGAGATTTTGTGAGATCCAAGATGGTAGCGTGCAAGTCTAATGAGATGTGGGCACCACCATCTTGATCTCATGAAATCTCGCAAGCTTCAAGATGATGGTACCCAGGGGAACAGGTAGGAGACCATGGGCATCCCGTGGTGTCCCGTGGGACATCCCGTGGTGCCCCTGTGAGTGTGCTGCGATACCTTAAGTAATTGTGATGCACCATGTGAGAACACCTGGAATAGGAACATAGTACAGAAGGGAGCTGATCTAACCCTTTGCTCCTGTGCTGTTTGCCCAACATAACCCATGCCTCCTACCAAAGCTGCAATTGCATGTGGACAAATTTGCCTAAGACTAACATGATGAAGTAAACGTTGCATCTGAGTTTGTGCTCAACAGTTTGAGTTTGTGCTGGCAGCTTATAGCATGATTTTGTTGATTTAGGGCCCAATCCTATCCAACTTTCCAGTGCTGATGCAGCTGCACCATGGGGCACGCACTGCACCCTGTGATGGGAAGCAGTCACAGAGGCCTCATCAAGATAAGGAATGTTTGTTACCTTGGGGCTGCGTTGCAGCTGTATTTGTGCTGGAAAATTGGGTAGGATTGGACCCTTGATTTATTAACTTGGCGCCATCAGTGAGCACAGTACTAAGAAAAACCCTTGCTTTGAGCGTTGACATTCTAAAATTTGAGTTAAGGGGAACCAACAGAGGAAAAGGAGGAGTGGGGAACAAGGGTAACCAGAAGGTTGTGTCAATCAGCAGAACTTCTGTGGTCCGCTGGGGATATACATAGAATTTTCTCTCTTTTCATTTTGAAACCTCATTGGATCATTTGGATTCACTTTGGGATTATTTGGGTTCAATTCTGTTTGTTTTGTGGTCCATTTGGAGGGACCCAACTCCTTTTTGAAACTATTCCACCCCGTCTCCACAATTCGTTTTTTTGCTTTAAGATAATATGATAATGTAATGTAACAATAATTTTTAAAATCTTAGAGTTACCACGTGGTTGGTTTTTTAACCACGGTTTATGCTGGTTACAGCAGGAGCTGCAATGTGCCATCTTAAATACCCATGTTGTTCTGGGGCACAAACAAATGAGTGGCGAATGGGTGTTCAAAAATGAATCACAGTAATGCCCATTAAACACATCATGCTTGCTTGTTTTGGAATGCATGGAAATTGAACCGGATGGGCTGTGAAAATAAGTGCTAACTCCTGTTGTCCACCACTTTGAAGCAGTAACTCTATTATTGATCTTTGTGAAGCTAACAATAGACTCCAGTGGTTATACGTTGATACATTGCCCGTATCTGAGCAAAAAGAACATCTGGAAGACAGAAACCATTCTCATAGGCTGCCTGTAATTTTACAATAAAAGTTACAGAACTGGTTGGATTCAAGCAGCTATAATTATGCAATGAAAGTTTTTACCAAAGTGGGTTTACTATGAGGATGGTCTGGTTTGAACAGAAAAAAGGAGTCTTCTTAGCAATGTGAAAGCTGTATAGATCTGAGGCACCTGTCTGCAAGGATACCATAGGAGTCTGTCTACAAAGCTTTTGCACGTTGTATAAACGATGACCTTGAAATACTGTGGCATCTGCCCCACTAAGAGAAAAAGGTGACATCAGACAGGAAGTGGCATCACTAGGATTCGCACCACTTGGTGTGGGAGGCCTGTGCGTCACCCCATGCAGTGGGCGGGGCAACACCCTAGGTGGTGGGCGTGGTGATGTGCCATCACCCCGCCCCCACTGGTTTTTTGGCTGTACCTTTTGTTAGAACACAGATATTTCAATGTGGTTTGTTTCATTGCATTCTGCATGAAATTACGCATTGGTTGATATATAACATGATGGTATTAGTCCTCCAAATTCTGATCGTAGTGATTTTGAAAACTTGTAGAGTCTCACACGCACACACCCCGTGTCAACTTGCTAACACCTTATTGCAGCAGTTCTCAAACTTTTAGCACTGGGCCCCACTTTTTAGAATGACAGTCTGTGCAGGACCCATTGGAAGTGACGCCATGGCCAGAAGTGACATCATCAAGCAAATTAAAATAAATAATTATAAATAATTAAATTAAAATAAAAGAAATAATTAAATAAGGGGAAGCCAGTCCTGTTCCACCAAGTGAATCTACTCTGAAGTAAGTCCTAATGTGGTCAATGGGGCTTACTATCAGGGAAGTGTGGGTAGGATTGCAGCCTGTGAGCTCAAACCGATGCATGTCTACTCAGAAGTAAGTCCCATAGTGGTCAATGGAGCTTATTCTGTAGTCTGCCTGCAATAACCCCCCCCCCCCAAAGAATCAGTGAGATTTTCAGTCCTCCCCGGTGCCCCGTTTAAAGTTCTTCTATTTCAGGCATATCAAGATAAAGACCCTCCTGGCTTTGCAAGTGTAAAATAGAAAACTTTCCCTTATCAGTTCAAGCCTCTTTTTTTGTCCTTTTTAGTGGGGGGGGGGGGAGGCTGCCTTCTGGAGCATTTGTTGTGCTTCAGCTCCTTCGGATCAGGACCATTCTGGTGTCCTCACATTCCCCTTTGCCTGGCCTGACCACCAGCCAAGGCACGTCTGCCTACTCGTGAGTAAACGCAATCGTGAGGCTGCTTCGCTTTCCATAGGGGCTCAATAGACTCGCAGCTGGGAGGGAGAGACCTCCTTCTTTTGTGTTTTTGGGGGCTGCACTGATTGGATCAGGACCATTCTGATGTCCTTGGAGTCCTCTCAGCCTGTCCTTTCCAACGGACTAAGGCAAATTTGCCTACTTGAGAGTAAACGCAGCCACGTGACTTTGTTTCAGGCTCAGACTTGCAGCTGGGAGGGAGGGACATTCTTGAGTGTTTTTGGGGGGCTGCATTCATTGGGTTGGGACCATTCAGGTTTTGTTGGATTCCTCTCAGCCTGCCCTTTCTGATGGACTATGGCAAGTATGCCTACTCATGAGTAAGCATGCGATACGGCTCGGTTTCACTTTCCATAGGGATCCATGCATTTTTTCCTTCTGGTTTTTTGGCCATAACTTTTAAAGGAAAGTTCATTCGGGTTTTTTGCATTGCATTCTGCTGGACATTCGGCATCCAACAGTGTATGGCATGATGGGGTAGCTCTTAATGCCACGATTTTAGTGCGTCACCCGCCAGGGTGCGTCACCCCCTCCGATGCGTCAACAGGTGTGGCCCGCACCCCCCTAGCGACGCCACTGCAGACAGGTGCCTTGGACTTTCGCCATGATGGTAAATGCGATAAAAATGCCAATAACATCTTATGGGCCAGCAGCAGTTCTTAGGTCAGAAACAAATTCCAGATACAAGTGGGGCCTCCATATCTCCGGATCTGGCTCAATATGGGTTCACTGAACCCATGTTGAGCCAGACTTGTCCCCACCTGAGCCTTCCAGAGGCAAATGGAGCTGTGCTGTAGTTGCCCCTGGAGGACTTTCTGAAGCCTGCAGGGCCAGTGTGTATCCGCCCGCTACCTCTGCAGGCTTCAGAATGGCTGTTTCAACAACAAAAAAATGCTAGTTCCAATTTCCTGAGGCCTCTTCCAGCCTCCCAGGAGCTTCCCCAGGCCTCAGAATGCTTTAAAATGCATAAAAACACCACTTTTGACCAAAAGTGACCAAAACAGCCATTCTGAAGCCTGCAGAGGCAGTGGGTGGATGCACACTGCCATTGCGGGGCTGAAGATCGCAGATTTGATTACTATGGTTGGCAACCTTCAGTCTCAAAAGACTATGGTATAAGCCTATAGCACCAGTTATTCCCAGGTGGTCTCCCATCCAAGTACTAACCAGGCCTGACCCTGCTTAGCTTCCAAGATCAGACAAGATCAGGCATGTGCAGGGTAACAGTTAGATTTGATTATCCACAATTTTTTGTATTAGTGGGGTTTCCAAGTACGGATCCCCCGCGGATACCGATGCTCCACTTGTATCTTGGATTTTCAAGTGCGAATGTGAATGTTTCCAATTGGCTATTTGGATTCTGTAGCGCAACACATGAAGTGTGGAACATTAATTTTTATTTGGAAAAAAAGAGGTCAAATTTTGCGCGAGGGTGTGCACATTTGAAAATCTGAGTCTGGGGTATACAAATTCTGAAATTTTGCAGAAATTTCAAATGCAGCCTTATCCAATATTCATTTACTGTATTTTTATCCTGCTTTTCTCCCTATATGGGAACCCAACATGGCTTACAAAAGGCAAATCATTTGTCAGTTAAGCAAATGCGGAGATCAAGAGCCATACATAAATAATACTTGCAAGTAAGTATACTGATGGCTGTAGATTGACAATAATTACAAAAAAATGGGGAGGGGTGTTGTGTAGGCAACCCTCAGTCTCAAAAGACTACGATATCGTGCTCTGAATGGTGGTCCTGGAACAGCATCTAGTGTGACTGAAAAGGCCAATTCGGGAGTGACAATCCCTTCCACAGTGGGAGCAAGTGTAGTCAAAATTCCCTTGGCTAGATTGTGCTGGGAACTTCCCTGTGCCATCATTATTTTAAAATAACTACAGTTCCATTCTCACATTGCAAAGTTAGTATTAAGCACATTTTGTCCTTATATAGATACTTGCTCATGAATTCTCAAGAAGTCCCATTAGTTGGAAGTAAGATCCACTACACTTTGTTGAAACAGACATGAGTAAGCTTAATTGTACTTTTAGCCATTTTGTCATCAGCATGTTAACTTGCATGAAATTATTCCTGATGACAGTGTCTGAATTTTTTAATCTGCAGTAGCTCTAGGTTGACTAATACAGCAGCACTCAAGAGATTTCATTACTTGAAATTGTCGAGTGGAAAATGATCTCTGTGAAAATAACTCTGAAAATCAGCAAGATAAACCAGACACGTTGGCCTACAATGGAATCCAGACAAAGCCTTTTTCATTTTTTTTTAAAGAGCGTAACTAGTCATTTGCAGCTTTGTGTCTGGAGCTAGACATACCGCTTCCACTGTGTCAGACCTCAGCAGACCTCAGCAGCTCAGTGGCAGCCTGTAGAAAATTCATGTGTAATTATTGTTTAAATTGTGTAACTTAAACTCATGTTAGTGAAAAGGCTCTATTTTTCTTCCAACAAAAGAAAAACACATGCAGTGGTATAATTCTTTAGAAAAAAACAAATAAAATTGATATGATTTTTTTTTTAAAGCAAGCCCACACAAGTTCACACTAGAAATAAATCCAAAAATATAGTTTGACGATTATTTACTGATATGATCGTACTGGAGACAATGGGATTGGCTGCAGTATAGGTGATGATTAACAATTCCTAAGACTGGAGTTTTCTAGTCCCATTCACACGTTCAGTGTTTAGAAAGGGCTTTTCATATTGGACGCCTGGGTGAAAAAATGGCACATGAGATTAGACGTGAACACTGGTCTGTTTCACTATAAATAGAAGAGTCTTCTGTTTTTATGTTTTTAAGGTAAAGTCAACCTGAGCTGATTGTTTTCAGTGATGTTGGTGTGCTAAATGGGCTTTCTGAGTATCTCTGATGTGTCCTTTTATGGATGTAAAATTTGGGCTACCAGGATAAATGAAATTACTTGATATTGTTCCAGCAAATAGCAATTAAAGCCTTCTGGAATTCTGGTTCCTCTGTATTTTTTTTCATAGTGACATTGGACAAGTGGCAACCTGTTGATGTGACATCTGTTTTCATTGATGTTTCGATTTCCAAATTTGATGTTCTGCACATCAGCAGAGATGTTTCCAATGATTTTTCTGCTGTCCGAGACTTTTGCCTCTCAGGTGAGAATGTCTTTTTTTTTTTTTTTAAGCAAAATTACTTGTCTTTTTGCTTAGACCAGGGGTGTCCAAAGTTTTTGGCAGGAGGGCCACATCAGCTCTCTGACACTATGTTGGGTGCTGGGGAAAAAAAGAATTAATTTACATTTAAAATTTGAATAAATTAACATATGCTTACATAAATGTATAAAAGATGAACTTATATGAATGAATGAAGGTCTTGCAATAGCTCAAGGCCTATAAAAGGCCTTGCACAAAGCAAGGCTGGCCTTTTCTTTGCTGCCACTACTGCATCACAGACATGAAAAAGCAAGCAGTGGAGGGAGCCCTCATCCCACAGCTCACGCGAGAGGTCAAACAGTTGCCCTCCCTCTGAGAGCAGTTGCGTCGGGCCAGTGCGGGCTCCAACAAATCTCCGGAAGGCCAGAGGCTCATTGGAGACTGGGGTTTCCCTGAGGGCCGCATTGAGAGGCTTCGAGGGCCGCAAGTGGCCCCAGGGCTGGGGTTTGGGCACCCGTGGCTTAGACCCACAGTACCAGTGACTCCAATGTATTTGTAGAGGGGCACCAAGCGACCTATTGTAAAGATCTTCTGTATATTTTCTATAGTAGGATTTCTCGATAATAAGGAGTAAGATTTCTCAATATCTACCTTCCTCTGGCACTTCTTATCAGAGGAGCCAATGCTATTGCATCATTAAAAGTCCAAGCATTTTTCATTCTCTCCTTGGTCAAAAAACAATCTCCAGGTTTTTGTAAGTCCCCAAAGAGGACATTTGGAATAGATCCTCAGGGTACAAGATTTGCTAGGAGTCCCCTTCTTCAGGCAATACATATATCCCTCATCAAGAGGACACTTCCTATTTGCTTCTGAGATTCTGATCATCACCCTTTCTAAAGACTTGCCCAAGTACTGGAAGAGGAGTACTAGTGGAGCTGCCCATTCTTGTTGGGTATCATCACCAGCCCTGTGTCCCTCAATCTTCCTTTCCTTCTGCCTGTCCTACTGATTTGTCCCTCTGTTGATCTACCAGAATATGTTTCTGCCTCTCATTGCTTGTCTCTCTCTCTCTATATATATATCTCTAATTCAGAGCCCTTCTCTCTCTCTCTCTCCCTCTCCTCACAGTCTGCTCAAAGGATAAATTCTGCTTGGTGACTACTCTGGAAACACAGCCTTTGGCAACACGGTGTATGTTCTACCCAGAAACACAGAGCTGCGTACTTGACCTCCAAGGCCACCACTGCCAACTTTTGCTCAAGGAACCAGCTACGTATATCTATCGTAGGCAAGGTCAGTGCAGGAGGACTAGAAGGGTACAATTTACAATTTGTCTAGTATTTGTCTAGTATTTGGCTGGAGTATTTGGCTGGAGCAGAGTATTTGGCTGGAGCAAACCAGCATGGTTGACAATGATGTTAACAGAGTTAGAGCAATCCCAGGTTTGGGCAGGAACTAAACAGCAGCAGTATTATGAAGAGTATTATGAAGTATGAAGTATTACTCCGTGAGGTTGTTTGATGTGGGTGGGTGGGTTTACATTTGGTGACACAACGTGTTGGTTGCCAAATGCAAAATCTTGCCAGTGGTTGTATTCGTTTTGACTTTCAAAATAAATGGCAGAGTTTTAAAAAAAAAAAAATGGAAATGGTGCTGATGAATTGCTTCCATCATCCATTTTTCCACTTGATACAGCATTTTTAACACACTTTCTAGCAACAGCATATGTCAGGAATTGGCAACTGTTCTCTATGGTGCTAAAACCGCCCCTCCATTGCAACCCAGGGATGAAACAGATGTGAGAAAAAATAGCTTGCTGTTGCGGTTGGATCACCCAAGGACGTTTTTAGGTGGTGGTCAAAGGGTGGTTTATTAATCTTCATTTCTAAATGCCCCTCCAGCAAAACTAGCAGCTACCCAAGGGGTGCAGAATTTTCAAAGCTGGAATTATCTCAAAGCAGCTTCTGGGGATTGACCCCTGTAAATGGTTTGAGGTTACTACATCTGTGGAGTTTAGGTAGTGTTTTGGTTTTTTTCCCATTGACTTGCCAAATCCTGACCTTGACTTAAATACCAGTAGAGCTGTCTGACAGAGAACCCAGCCTTACTAGGAGTCTTTACTCAGGCCAGCAGATTCTTTTCAGTTAATTCTCCTGTCCCTCTGCACAGATACATCCTTGACCTTTATGGAAATGGGCGACACCCCTTCTGTGACCATCCCATCACAAGGAGCTTTGTTTGGTGCTTCTAAAGTTATTCAGATAGGTTCCAACTGGAAGAGTGTCAGCCAGTTCCTTGGGATTCCATATGCAGCAGCCCCCCTGGCAGAGAACCGGTTCAGTCCTCCACAGGCTTTCACCTGGGTGGAATCCTGGAATGCCACCACAATTCGGTGAGAAGATATATTCATGTTGATTTCTTTAGGTATTTCTATACCTCCTTTTTGATCTCTCACAGAAGCACTCAAGATGGCAAGCAGTGAACAATTTAAAAAAAAAACAAAAGCAATTAAAAAAACCTTAGAAAACAAATGATTTATGGTAGATAGAAGATAAATTCATCCCTAGAGGTCAGCCAAACAAGTATTCAACTTTTGGTCAGGTTGAATGTCTGCTGGAATGAAAAAGTCTTCAAGAGATGATATTTAATTAGGGTAGTGATTCCCAGTCTGTGGCTCTCTGGGGAGCAATGGAAACCAACCAGGGGAGCCGTGGAATCCTCGCAGAATCCCCGCTGCCCTATACGATGTATAAGATTGTAGCCCTAATGGGGAGCCACAATCAATGGCCTAGGACAGCCATTTTCAACCACTGTGCCGTGGCACACTGGTGTGCCGCGAGTGGTCCACAGGTGTGACACAGGAATTTGGGGGAAGGTCATTTATTAATAGGGCCAATGGGAGATGTGAGCCCCCCACTGGCAGCATGGTGTGCCTTGTCAATTGTCAAAAACCTGGTGGTGTGCCTTGACCATTTTAGTGCCTTTTCAGTGTGCCATGAGATGAAAAAGATTGAAAATCTCTGGCCTAGGATGTCAAGAGAGCTGCCAGTCTAAAAAGTCTGAGAACCATTGGATTAGGAAGTCAGCATGTAAGAGCTACAGGGATGCTTTGTCTGTTTGTGTGAAAAGCTAGTCATATAAATTCACCCTTAGAGTGAACTGACCTTTCATAAATGGTTCTTTACCGGGAGAGGAGGGGTTCAAAAATGTGGTGATCCTCTACACCACACAGTCTTGCTCCTCTTGTGCAGTGTGGTTGGCTGGTTGATGGAACCTGGTCTTCAGCGACCTCATTTCTTGTGCACCTGAGTCGTGTGGGTGTCGGTGACTTAGCCACATCAAACTTGCAGCTTTGCCAAACATAAGAAATGAGGCGCCTTGTTTATCCAGGTGCACAAAAGCATCCAAAGTGTTGCTGCATTACCTACATCGGCCCTCCCTGCCTTTGTAAAGACAAAGTCATTTCTGTACCTAAGAAAATGTTACATAGCTGTGATCTGTGTACATTTGACATGAACTGCAACCTTCCTTTGTCAGCGGCCCCGTTCTGAACCAATCTTTGGCCGGTACAGAAAATCCCCCATGGAAAATGCTTTTATGGAACGGTTAACCCTCAAATATTTGGGTGAATGATGTAATGCTTAAATATTTCCTCTCCTCAAACAAATGTCGCACTTCCTGCAAGAGCTGATTCTACCCTGAATGTCTCTTAGCCTGGTTGTCACTATTATGTATTCATTTCGTATATTTTGAAATACCAGTTTTTAACAGAAGGTTCTCAAAATGGTTTACATGGCAAAGGAATAAGGAGATAGTTCTCTGCTCAGCAAGGACTCACAATCTAAAAAGAAACACAAGGGTAGTACCAGCAAACAGCCACTGAGAAATGCAATTTGTTAGAATGAAGAGAGAGGAGTAGGCGCTCTCCACCCACTACATTTAAGGGTACCACTTTTAAAGATGCCATTTTGTCTGATTAGCAGGGGCAAATTAAGTGATGGCAATGATGGCAAGACAATTTGAGATTTACGGGTGATTGAGTTCAAGACTGAGAATGAATGAACAAATGACTAACGTACATGAGTCTAAAGTATATCAATGATAAAGTGGTCTCCTTGGTCCTCTGCCCTGAGGAGCTTACAATCTAAACATGAGACAGTGGTGGGCAGGTGAAGACAACAGGCACCTTTTGCTGAAATGGATGTTTGACAGTACAGGAACCGCACAGCACAGACAGCACAGGACATCAGTGCTGTGGCACTTCGCCACTGCAAAGTGAGAGAATTGTTGTAACAATTGTTGTACCCTGGAGAGAAACAGGGACTTTCCGCCAATATGCTAAATTTTCTCATTGCCGCAGGCACATGGAGAAGAGCTCTTTGGTGTACTGTCCTTACCACAAGAGCAGGATGGTAGCTTAATATTTATTTGGTATTAATGCAAAACGTTCTTGCTTTATTTCCATATTCAGATTAGGTTAAAAAGATGAAAATTCATATACTGTAATTATTTGACTAGGCAAAGTTTATCATTGTATCTATAGGGCTAGCTGCTGGCAACCAGGGGACGGTGAGATCAGTTCTTCGTCTGTCAGTGAAGATTGCCTATATTTGAATATTTATGTCCCAGATAATACTGTAAGTACTGAATGAGCAAAACACATAACCCGATGATACATTCCTTAGTAAGGTTAACCAGTCTAAAGATACAGACCCAAAGACAAATGGAAAGTATTTGTTTCACAGCGAAGTATGTTTGTCATACTTCTAGGTATGTATATTTTGAGCGATCATGCCAATTTTTTTTTTTTAAAATGCCTTTTATATTGCAAATATTTAGAAGCTGAAAATTGAATTTCAGCTCGTATCAGTGGTGTAGCTAGAGGGGGTGAAAAGCACTAAGTGTTGCAGGGAGCCTCACCGCTCCACACAAGTGACCCTTCCCCCTCTGCAGGGGATGGACAGAGTGGATAGGGAGATGCTCTTTACACTCTCACAGAACACCAGAACCAGGGGACATCCACTAAAATTGAGTGTTGGGAGAGTTAGAACAGACAAGAGAAAATATTTCTTTACTCAGCGTGTGGTCGGTCTGTGGAACTCCTTGCCACAGGATGTGGTGATGGCATCTGGCCTGGACGCCTTTAAAAGGGGATTGGACAAGTTTCTGGAGGAAAAATCCATTATGGGTTACAAGCCATGATGTGTATGCGCAACCTCCTGATTTTAGAAATGGGCTATGTCAGAATGCCAGATGCAAGGGAGGGCACCAGGATGAGGTCTCTTGTTATCTGGTGTGCTCCCTGGGGCATTTGGTGGGCCGCTGTGAGATACAGGAAGCTGGACTAGATGGGCCTATGGCCTGATCCAGTGGGGCTGTTCTTATGTTCTTATGTTAAGGGCAAAAAGGAAGCATTGCCTCTGTTTCGCAAATGCCAGCTCATAGCATTCAGTGTCGTCAATGGAACACACATTGCATACCATAATGTGAGCATAAGAACATAGGAAGAGCCCTGCTGGCTCAGGCCAAAAGCCCATCTTTCTGTATCTTACAGTGGCCCACCTGATTCCTCGGGGAACAGTGGCATAGCTACCAGGGCAGCGCAATAAATACAGCAGGCATCCCAGCACACCAGGTAAGTGGCCCTTGGAACCATTCCAGGCTGAGATGGCAACACACAGGTGCTCATGCATGGCCTTGCTGCCCAGAATGGTTCTGAAGGCAAGTGGGAGGTGCCACTTACATGGTGCATTGTGGTACCTGCGGTACTTACCATGCTACCGCCCCCTTTAGGGAGCATGCAAATGGTTGGCAACCTTCAGTCTCGAAAGACTATGGTATAAGCCTACAGCACCCGGTATTCCCAGGTGGTCTCCCATCCAAGTACTAACCAGGCCTGACCTTGCTTAGCTTCCAAGAGATCAGACGAGATCAGGTATGTGCAGGGTAACAGTAAATGTGCAGGGTAACAGCATGCAAGACAACAAGATATATGGGATGTGCTCTGTGGCTGCTTGTAGTTGATTCAAATTCTTCAGTCATTCTAGCAAGGATTCTGGTGCTGGTTAACTTCTCCATTATTCTGTCTGTTACTGTTAAAGGGTGGAAATCTACCTGTGCTGGTTTTCTTTCACAATGGTGTGAGTGGAGATGTTGACCAACCCAGGACAATTATTGATGGCTCGTTCTTAGCTGCAGCCGGCAACATCATTGTTGTAACCGCAAGTTACCGGGTTGGAATCTTTGGCTTTTTTAGCACAGGTAAGTTTATTTATTTTACTTATTTTAAAAGATTTATATCCTGCTTTACCTTAAAAAAAAAAAGATGAAAGCAGCCTACAATAGTAAAATAAATAAGATATAACATAAAAACTAAAAACATAGTAAAGAAGAGATAAGTAACTTTTGAGTCCTATCCTATGCATGTCTACTCAGAAGTATGCCCCATTATAGTCAATCGGGCTTACTCCCAGGATAGTGTGGATAGGATTTCAGCCATTGTAAGATACATGAAAACAAGCACATTAAATAGGTAGTTAAACAGTACTGAACAATAAATAAACCAGTGCATATAGTTTAAAAACCCAGCAGAGTAGAGAGAAATCAGACAGCAGTCCCACCAACATTATAGTTGGCATAAATTTCTTTAGCCTCACTGGAACCCCTCCAGAGATGGCTCAGTCCTTAATGTAAAAGGGAGAGGGTTCCACATAAGAGGCACCACCACAGAAAAGGCCCTGCTTCTAGCTCCACTCCTTTAACTTCTGTCAAGGTTGGCACATGAAGCAGGATGCCCTCGGAAGATCCTAGGGGAGGAATTGGAATTATGGGAGTAGAAGCTTCCTAAGGTATCTAGCTCCCTAGCCGTTATGGGTTTTTAAAGGTCAAAACCAGCACCTTGAATTGGGCTTGAAATCAAATAGGTAACCAATAAAACCGCTGGAGCAGCAGCCTGACCAAGTCAATCCACTGGACTCCAACAACCACATTCTGCACCAGTTGCAACTTCTGAACAATTTTCAATTTTTAAAGGCAGCCCCAGAGTGTGTTAAAGTAGCCCAAGTGTGCTGTCACCAAGGCATGAACCACGATGGCCAGATCAGCCTGACTCAGGTGTGGCTGCAGCTTGTAGTCCATGAGAGCAGGAGGTAAAACCAAGACTTTGGGAAAATGCACTTTTGTGTAGGGTGTATACTTGCCCACCTGATGGAGCAGTTTTGCTTCCTCCTCCCAGGGCTTCCAGTTCATTATGGAAGAGAGCAGGAGAGGGCAGACTTCAGACTTGGGGATTGAATTTTTTTTTTTAAACTAGTACCATTTAAGTCCACCAAACTGGAACCAAACCCAAAATGGCTCGGGGGTGGCTCGGGGGGGGCACGGAGGGACCTACCAACTGGTCTGATCCCCATGAGGCATTCACTGGGAGTACCTGCCTACACAAGTACAGCTCTATATCTGAGTGAGTACAGATCAGGGATTCGAACACAACTCTAAATCTGGGCAGCAGGTTCATAATTCCCTGGTCAAAGCAATCAATTAATAATCATATTTTACTGGTTAGGAACGCTGAATCGGGGAGATAGGTGACTAGCACAAGGCCAGCCACGGTAGAGGATTTTTAAATTATGGTTGATGGCAGTGGCATAGCTAGAGAGGGCGCAAGTCACTAAGTTTTGCAGGGAACCTCAATGCAGCATGCAAGGGGGCCGTCCCCCTCCCCTACAGAGTTAGGCGTATGCCTCTGTTTTGACCCCACTGCTTAGAGTGGCTCCAAAGGGGAGGGCCCCCTTGCATGCTACAGCGAGACTCCCTGAAAAACTTAGTGCACCCCCCTAGCTATGCCACTGGTTGATGGGAAACAAGATGGCTCAGGGAGATGCGACTGCCAGTGGATCGGCCAAGGAAGCTTGCAAGGGGAACTCTGCCTGTATATATATTTTTTGTTGAAGAGATTTGTGCAAGATTATATACTTGCAAGGTGATTGTCATCAGTCCTCCCCTTGTCTTTGAATTCAGGGGATTTTTTTTAAATTGCATGTGTTCTTTATTTGCCACAAACATGCCTTGATTAATGTACAAATTCCCACTTGCTTGCTAAATGTTTGAATGTGATGAACTTAAAACTTAGTTTGCTTGATAGTTTTGTGAAAGTCAAAATGAAGGAAGGAAATGGTGGAGCTAAGCAAGCATGTTTCCCCAGTTCCTCTCCTCGAGCCACAGTGGGCTATTTTTGGCCACGTCCATCCTATTTCAGTGAACATTTTGTAGAATGTCCTCTGTAGCCCTCACTGCTGTTGTGTTCATCTACCTCTGCGGTGCACCAAACTCCATGTGCAAAGTTTCTAGTGAAATGGAAGACCACAGTCAGGGTAGCTTAGTCAGATCACAGCAAATCTTTGTTAGTTTCTCTTCCTTTTCAAGACCTTCTGACAAATCTCTTATTTCTTCTTTTCTGCATTAAGTTCCAAGTCCTTCTGAGAAACATAGCTATGCAACGTGACCTACTTTTGAGTAAACACACACAGGCTTGGGCCAATAGCCTAGCAAGTGTGGCTAGAAAAATGTATTTGTAAACATAATCCAATTTGGGGGGCTATTAACATCAAAAATTAATTTCCACCACCCCCCGTACTTGTGGGTATGCTCAGGTATTTGTAAGGTAGGATGCAACTCCACTTCCTGCACACACAGATTTGGAGTCCAATCCTATTGGGCTCATGCACAGGCAGAATAAACGTTCTGCCAGCATAGACCGCCTTATGGCAGTCGCAAAAACTCTCCTGGTGCATAAGGAGTAATGTATTTAGAGCCCTTGCGGGGAGGCCAGAGCATTCTCCTGCATGCTGGCAGATCCGTGAAGACCCGCCATCACAGGTAAGATGGCAGGGGATGTGGGCCAAGATGGGGGAAGGCAGAATGGAATTGGAAGGGTGGGAGATAGTGAATCAGGTATGTGAAGTGGGTGGGTTCAGCCGCATTGGTGGCCACCCAATCTTAAAACCCCTTCCCAAGCCCAATCCCTCAGTACGGGTCCATGCAGACCTGCGCCAGTTATTTCAAGTAGACTTGTCCATGCCACAGAGGCTGTTCCCTTATCAAAAAGATGTTCCCCATACCTACACCCTTTGTGAAGCAGGATGCCATGGTAGCCATTTTGGAGTTGCTGCATTGGGGTGGAGGTGAGGAAGGATAGGATTGGACTATTAATGATGGAGACCCCCCAAATCTCCTGAAATTTCAATGTAGGGGAGACACCAGAAGACAGAAACAGTCCCCTGCAAACATTGGTAAGGCCTTACATTGCAGTTCATAGCATAAAAGAAATTTGCAGCAGTTTTTTCCACCAATGTAGACAATCTCCATGACTGGTGCAGATGGATAATATATAATGTTGGATACTTCAGCTTTCCCCATTGTAAAAAGTGGGTGTGTGTGTCCAGTCCACAGAGCGTGAAATCAGGTAGCTCATGATATAATATTTAATATACATCCTATTTGGAGAAAAAAAATCAACATGAAGCATATGAGTTCTAACGGGCTGTAAACTGCAGTCAGGAGTCCAGAAAAAGAAAAATGACATAACAGGAAAAATGGTTAACAGACTATATAAAGTATGTGCAAAGCTGCATTAAAATAAAGTCATTTAACATGTATCTAAGTATGCAGTCAAAAGCTGAAATTTCTGCCCCCACTTCAGCATATTGGCATGAATACAGTATAATAGCATGTTACTCCAAAGGATTTCCATCCATTAAAATAAAAATGCTTCTTTATTGCCTGCTGATAATTATGCTGCTTCTGTTCTGATGATGGCAGCAAATACTTCAAGTATGATGTTATTTTTAGAGATGTGCTACCAGTTGTAGTTGTTTTCAAATCCAGGCTGGAAATTCATTTCTTAACTGCTCTCTCTCGCTCTCTCTCGCCTCCCCACCTTTCTACATCACCAACAGCTTACAGCATCTCTCATACCTAACCCTGTGTGAGGTATTACTATTAATCTATATAGCATCATTAATGTGCATGGTTCATCACCCAGAGTGATGACAAAGATGGGTTCCTGGTCCCTCTTACAGTCTAGATCAGGGGTGCCCAAATCCCAGCTTGGGGGCCACATGCAGACCTTGGGGGCTCTCAATCCGGCCCATGGGGAGCCCCCAATCTCCAATGAGCCTCTGGCCCTCCAGAGACTTGCTGGAGCCCGCACTGGCCCTACACAACTGCTCTCAGCGTGAGGGTGACTGTTCAACCTCTCACCTGAGCTGTGGGATGAGTGCTCCCTCCACTACTTGCTGTTTCACATCTGTGATGCAGCAGAGCCAGCAAAGGAAAGGCTGGCCTTGCTTTGTGCAGGCCTTTTATAGCCTTGAGCTACTACGAGACCTTCATTCATTCATATAAGTTCCATCGCTAATAAATTCATTTTTGTAAATTTATTCAAATTTGAAATGTAAATTAATTCTTTTTTTTTTTCCTGGCCCCCCACACAGTGTCAGAGAATTGATGTGGCCCTCCTGCCAAAATATTTGGACACCCCTGGTCTAGATATTGATACAAGGGAAACAGCACAGGAGAAAGGGAAACGAAAACAGGGGAAGCAGATGCAAATGACATGTACTTCAGTGACATATTCAGTGGGCCCTCCTTGTCCATGGGCTTGGGATCTGCAGATTTGTCTCAACACAGATCCCACCCTATGGCTGGAGGGCTTCACAGGACTTCCCAGGTTGACCAGAAGTGCTTCTCAGAAGACCTCCCGAAGGATTCTAAGAAGCATTTCTTGTTTACCAACAGGGCCCTCTCATGGATTTGATTATCTGCGGAAACCTAGATACTCTGTTGATACCGAGGGCCCACAGTACCTCAGCTTAGCTGCAATAAGGGTGCAATTTGTGCTGGCATAGGGTTCATGGAAAAGATGGGTTTAAGAAGGGCTGTGAAGGAAGCAAATGTGAAAGCATTGGGGAGGCAGCTGTTTTCACCCTTCTTCCCTCAGCTTTTTCCTTGGGCCTGACTCATGACCTGTCAGTTCTCTGCCAACTCCATATTCTCCTTCCTTCATAAACCCATCTAGTCAAGTACTGTGCAATGGTTCATTGACATTGCTTTCTGGTGGCTTTTAAAGAAGAGTTTGTGGTGAAGCTCTTGTGTTCCGGCACTTCACCACATCTTGCACTGGATAGGTCTGAAGAGGATTCCAGAATGGCCGATAATTCCAGGGTCTTCCCAGGATGTAAAGACATCTCCATCCTTGGTGGCTAAAGTGCTCTTTAATTTTAAACTAGGAAAAAAAAAATGGAAAATGGACTTGTAAATCATCCATGGCCATATTTGGTCCCTTTTTAATATTCACTGCTCATGGTTGTTTTTATCACCTGGTTTAATTGTTAATTGCCTTTATTGTTTTATTGTTATTATGTTACTTTGGGAACTAGTTGGATCCTTAGGCAAAAGGCAGGACAGACATGTCTTAAGTCAATAAACAAATGATTCCCTGACCTTGCTGAATCTAAGCAGGTCTGGGATTCTTTTTCAATGCCTAGATGGCAGACCATCTTGGACTTCTGTGTGCCTTGCTATGAGTTCCAGCACGTGGAGTATAATTATAAAGATAATAATTAATGTAGGCAATTGATATTTGGAAGCATTGCTGAGTTTATCCATTCAGGATTGCTTCTATCACCTTTGTGTAGCACTATGACATTCAGTCTTTTTCCTCTGGTTCTTTTTTGATAGGTTCCAGTGTGGCGAGTGGAAACTGGGGCCTTCTAGACCAGGAAGCAGCTCTGAAATGGGTACAGAAAAGCATTGCAAGTTTTGGAGGGGATCCTGCTGAGATTACAATTGCATCTGATCGCAGTGGAGCAGATGTTGCCAGCATTCACCTGTTTGATTGGACTATAGATTCAGGGATCTTCAAGAGAGCATTACTGATGGTGAGTACAATTTCTTTTAGAGCATAGGTGCACATCAGCACTTCACAAATAGTTTCAATCTGGAATTACTACTAGTCTGCTTCTCTGGCATGGATACAGTACAATACTAGTGGCAGGTCAGTGCCTAAATTGAATGATGCAGGGTAACAACTGATTGGAAGACAAATGAGAAGGAAAGTCCAAGTTTTGATTTCTCCAAAAGTGTTTCAGAGAACATTCCAATGCACTGCTGTATAGCTACAGAAGGTTGAGACCCACCAAGAAGCCAGAGCCTGACTTAAGGTGGGTTCCACTAGTCGCGCTAGAATGCTTGCTTTTTAAAATAAGAGGAGGAGAGAGGGTGGAACAATGTCTACAACACACATTTATACTGGTTCTATACTAGTTTAACTGGCATAGCTCCCCCAATGGGTTTCTGTTACATGGTTTCCCCTTACAATTCTTGGGAATTGTAGTTTGGTGAGGGCACGAAAAATCATCTGATCCCTAGTACCTCCCTAGAGATCCCTAGAGAATAAAGAGAAACAAGGCCATATACATTGTAAAAAATAAATAAATAAATAAATAAAAGAAAGCTGGGTTTCCATGTTGCAGGTCTGGATTAAAGATGAATCCCCAGTCTGAAAAGGTTGAAAACTAGTAGTTGGCAACCTTCAGTCTCGAAAGACTATGGTATCGCACTCTGAAAGGTGGTTCTGGAACAGCGTCTAGTGTGGCTGAAAAGGCCGATTCGGGAGTGACAATCCCTTCCATACTGGGAGCAAGTGCAGTCTGTCCCTGGCCTGTCTCCCTGGCTATGGGCCTTCCTTCTTTGCCTCTTAGCCTCAGACTGTTGGCCAAGTGTCTCTTCAAACTGGGAAAGGCCATGTTGCACAGCCTGCCTCCAAGTGGGCCGCTCAGAGGCCAGGGTTTCCCACTTGTTGAGGTCCACTCCTAAGGCCTTCAGATCCCTCTTGCAGATGTCCTTGTATCGCAGCTGTGGTCTACCTGTAGGGCGCTTTCCTTGCACGAGTTCTCCATAGAGGAGATCCTTTGGGATCCGGCCATCATCCATTCTCACAACATGACCGAGCCAACGCAGGCGTCTCTGTTTCAGTAGTGCATACATGCTAGGGATTCCAGCACGTTCCAGGACTGTGTTGTTAGGAACTTTGTCCTGCCAGGTGATGCCGAGAATATGTCGGAGGCAGCGCATGTGGAAAGCATTCAGTTTCCTCTCCTGTTGTGAGTGAAGAGTCCATGACTCGCTGCAGTACAGAAGTGTACTCAGGACGCAAGCTCTGTAGACCTGGATCTTGGTATGTTCCGTCAGCTTCTTGTTGGACCAGACTCTCTTTGTGAGTCTGGAAAACGTGGTAGCTGCTTTACCCATGCGTTTGTTTAGCTCGGTATCGAGAGAAAGAGTGTCGGAGATCGTTGAGCCAAGGTACACAAAGTCATGGACAACCTCCAGTTCATGTGCAGAGATTGTCATGCAGGGAGGTGAGTCCACATCCTGAACCATGACCTGTGTTTTGTTCACATTTCAGTGCTGAGGGTCTCAGGACGCAATCCTAACCCACTTTCTAGCACCGACATAAGGGTAATGCAACTCTGAGGCAAGGGAACAAGCATTCCCTTACTCTGAGGAAGTCTCTGTGAGTGCCACCCAACTGCAGGATGCAGCACACGCTCCATTGGCCTAGCTGTGCCAGTGCTGGAAAGTTAGTTAGGACTTAAGCTGCAGTGGTGTTGATTCAGAATGTGATAGAATCAGAGGCTGTTCAGAGTGGACAGAAGGGCAGCCACCCTTCATGTTATACGCTGCATGTGGATGGTTCCTTACTTGCATCTCTGGGTGATCATAGAATCATGGAATTGGAAGGAGCCTAATAGGTCATCTAGTCCAAGCCCCTGCCTAAGGCAGGAAATCCTCATAGAGCGCCTCCAACAGGTGCTTGTCGAGCCTTTGAATATCTCTAGTGACGGAGAGTCCACCACCTCTTTCGGCAATCTATTCCACTGCCGAACCGCCCTTACTATCAGGAATTTTTTCCTGATGTCTAATTGAAATCTCCTCTCTTACAGTTTGGATCAATTGGTCCTAGTTCTGCTTTCAGGGTGTTAGAAGGTATAAAAAACTAAGCACAAAAGCAGGCTTCAAACAATGCACTTTTTTTTTTGCTTTTGCAATTTATTCTTAAAAATGTCCTGTTAATCTCCCACCAATCGCAATACTTGGCAGTTTTACTAGATTGGGTAACAAGACCTTTGTTGACTCAGGGCCCAATCCTATCCAATTTTCCAGTGTCAATGCAACTGTGGTAATGGCGCATGCGCTGCGTCCTGCAGTGGGGAGACAGTCACAGAGGCCTCCTCAAGGTATGGGAACATTTGTTCCGTTACCTAGGGGCTGCATTGCGGCTGCACCGGTGCTGGAAAGTTGGATAGGATTGGGCCCACAGTGTCTTTTGGAAAATGGTTGGTTGGCAACCTTCAGCCTCGAAAGACTAAGGTATAAGCCTACAGCACCCGGTATTCCCAGGTGGTCTCCCATCCAAGTACTAACCAGGCCTGACCCTGCTTAGCTTCTGAGATCAGATGAGATTGGGCATGTGCAGGGTAACAGTTGATACCACTCTTAAGTTTGGGTACTGTGATATGGAACATCAAATTGTCTTTATACTGCACGTACTTTGAGAAGATGCAAGCAGACACAAAGTTTCTCACAGCAGCTGTTGCTGAGGTAATCGTTATCTGCTGGCTTCTCTTTGCTTTATAATGTTTTATTATTTAAGTTTTTACACTTTTATACAACTTTTCAGAACACAGTTTCACCAAAGGCTCATACACTGTAATACAATTGATATCTTACAAGGTCATCAACGTATAAATAATTTTATATACATATCGGAAGCCTCTGTGAGATTGATAATGATGTCTGGTCAGCCACAGGTAATCTAAAAGCATCCATTCTCTGTGTTTCTTTTCAATAAGAAAAGGAGAGTTGGGAGAGTTAGAACAGACAAAAGAAAAAATTTCTTTACTCAGCGTGTGGTTGGTCTGTGGAACTCCTTGCCACAGGATGTGGTGATAGCATCTGGCCTGGATTCCTTTAAAAGGGGATTAGACAAGTTACTGGAGGAAAAATCCATTACGGGTTACAAGTCATGATGTGCATGTGCAACCTCCTGATTTTAGAAATGGGCTATGTCAGAATGCCAGATGCAAGGGAGGGCACCAGGATGCAGGTCTCTTGTTATCTGGTGTGCTCCCTGGGGCATTTGGTGGGCTGCTGTGAGATACAGGAAGCTGGACTAGATGGGCCTATGGCCTGATCCAGTGGGGCTGTTCTTATGTTCTTAACTACAATTCCCAGGAGGCCTTGCAGGTCTCTTGTTATCTGGTGTGCTCCCTGGGGCATTTGGTGGGCCACTGTGAGATACAGGAAGCTGGACTAGATGGGCCTATGGCCTGATCCAGTGGGGCTGTTCTTAATACATATAAGGGAAGTTTTATGTGAGGGAGCTTGAGAACCAATATCCCCCCACTGGCAGTCAGAAGTCCTTCAAAGTGTAGCACTTAGAAGTGTAGCCGGGGAGGGGGCAGGAGGGGGGCAGCAGCATGGTAAGTGAGCTGCCGTGTAAGCAGTCTCTTCCACCTGCTGTTGGCACCATTCCAGGCAGCTGATGGCAAATAGCTGCGTACTCCACAAATATAATGTGGTGAACTCTGACTGTCCCAGGTGTCTGCATTGCCTCTGTAGGTAGAGCAAATGGTAAGCTTTGCAAAGGATCGTATCTTTCTTAAGGAAGACCTGGTGATCTTCCAGTCTTATTATTCATGCTACCCAGAATCAGCTATGATGGCAAAGTCCCATAATTTTCCCAGTGGTGGGCTGTACCTGCAGGAATTGTGGCTTGTGCACCACTGACCTGAGCCCTGAGAGGGGCGAGCAAAGATTTTTGAGCTTCATTCCAGAGGTGCAACTATGTAGGAAGGACAGGTGCCTTTCTTGTTAATGGATGAATGAGTTCCAAAAGTGGGGATCCTTTGAGGGAAATAGGAGGCTGAGAAGAGAGAAGGTTCAGGACGGCAATTTCCTAGTCCTTGCAGGTCCCAAATGGAGCTGAAAATTAATAAATGGGTCTTGCAGAAATGAATGTAAATGAGAACGTTGGGCAGGTGGGTGTGGTGTAAAAAGAATACATTTTTTAACAAAAGTATTGTGTGCTTACGATACCTTGTGAAATGTGGAGTGGAGGGAAGGATATTAAGCTTTCATTTGAATAACAGTCCACAGAAATGTGGCTGTTAGAAATTGAATGGCTTGGGCAGGACGCATTTTTTGATGTTGCTGTAAACAGAGGTTGTCTTTTTAAAAGTCTTGTCTTAGCAACTAGTTTTTGTTCAATGCTAGATACCAGGTTTTCTTCCTGCTGGTGGAGCCTCTCTAGTAAGTGGTGGTCGTGGTACTTTCGTGAGTATGGCTGACCACGGAGCATCTCAGTCCCTTCTTGGCTGTCCTCCTTTTTCTCTGGTTCAGTCCTCGTGATAAATTAAGGGTGTTTGCGATTTGTACTTGCTTCGGTATATGAGAGACCGGGATTTCTTTTTCTTGCTGCCTGCATAAGAAGCGTCTGCTCCTGTAGTTAAGGCGAGATAAGAAGCGATGCTGTCTCGTAACCCATAGCTGAGTTCAGTGTCCTCCATCCCAAGCGCGTCTACAATGTCGTCATTACTCTCCTTCGATCTTGTTTAAAAAATAAACAAATAAAGGTTGGTTAGTGTTTTCTTTATTGATTCAAAATAGGACACGTCCACAGGGCAGCTACCTAAGAACATAAGAAGAGCCCCGCTGGATCAGACCAAAGGCCCATCTAGTCCAGCTTCCTGTATCTCACAGTGGCCCACCAAATGCCCCAGGGAGCACACCAGATAACAAGAGACCTGCAAGGCTTCCTGGGAATTGTAGTTAAGAACATAAGAACAGCCCCACTGGATCAGGCCAGAGGCCCATCTAGTCCAGCTTCCTGTATCTCACAGCGGCCCACCAAATGCCCCAGGGAGCACACCAGATAACAAGAGACCTGCAAGGCTTCCTGGGAATTGTAGTTAAGAACATAAGAACAGCCCCACTGGATCAGGCCATAGGCCCATCTAGTCCAGCTTCCTGTATCTCACAGTGGCCCACCAAATGCTTTAGGGAGCACACAAGACAACAGACACAACCTGCGGCCTGGTGTCCTCCCCTGCATCTGGCAATAAGAAGCAGCCTGCCTCTAAAACCAAGAGCTTCCACATACCCCATATGACTTGTAACCTGTAATTAACTTCTCCTCCAGAAATTTGTTTAATCCCCTTTTAAAGGCATCCGGGCAAGATGCCATCACTACTTCCTGTGGCAAAGAGTTCCACAAACTAATTTTGTGGCAAAAGAGTTTTGTGGCAAAGAGTTCCACAAACTACCTGCCTTGCTTGTTTAATAAATTCATTTAATGTCATTTAGTTTATTACAATAAGCCAAAATCTCCACCCCATTTGCAGGCAACAGAATAAAGGGGAAACCACAAAAATGTGTGCTGAAAGTTTTCAAGTGAGAAGGTTTGGCTCAGCTTTGCAACAAGGCCATTTTTGGCTTATATCATTGAGGCTGGCCTTGCTAAGATTCCCCTGTGGCTTTTGGACCAAGAGAATCAACATAGGGTTTGGCACAGCTCTTGGGCCTCGTGGATCTCAGAGGTACTGAACCAGCATTCCCAATTCCCAAAATATCATCTCTAGATACGGTGTTAATGCAATATTTAGAATAGAATATTCTTAATAATAACAATAATTAATGTGATCCACACAACCTAACCAGCCAAACATTAGCAAAGCAGAGGTAAATGCGTAATTTATACCAGTTGCAGAACTGGGATTCTAGGGCAAAAGACTCCCAGGTCTCTTTCTTCTGGACTGAAATAACCTTTCATTAGTGAGGTTTGCTACAAGCAAATAGTACCTTTGCTTATCCTTCCATGTGAAGTTTTTGTTTCGCATGACCACAGGTGACTCTTGGTTCTTTACTTCGTTGTTGCTAGTGTGTTGGGTGAGGCAGGGAGTCGTGAGTACACAACAGAGACCGTCAGCTACTTCTGAATGAAGAAGTGAGCACAAAATGAGCGGCAAGGCAAAGTTATCTGCTGCTGTTGCTCTTCCCCTGTTACTACTTCTAAGCGTCGGTGAAGGTGTACTTAGAGCCAAACTAGACAGGGTGGAAAGAAACTAGCAGCACAATTCTGTGCAGGACTACTCAGAAGTAAATTCTATTGCATTCAACGACACTTACAGCCCAATCCTTACACCAATGTCAACTACCTTTAGACAGTCACAAAAGACATAAGAACATAAGAACATAAGAACAGCCCCCTGGATCAGGCCATAGGCCCATCTAGTCCAGCTTCCTGTATCTCACAGCGGCCCACCAAATGCCCCAGGGAGCACACCAGATAACAAGAGACCTCATCCTGGCGCCCTCCCTTGCATCTGGCATTCTGACATAGCCCATTTCTAAAATCAGGAGGTTGCGCATACACATCATGGCTTGTACCCCGTAATGCATTTTTCCTCCAGAAACTTGTCCAATCCCCTTTTAAAGGCGTCCAGGCCAGATGCCGTTACCACATCCTGTGGCAAGGAGTTCCACACACTGACAGTGCACTGCCAATGTGCCAGCAGGAAGGCCACTGCCTTGCTGTGTGCAGCAGTGGCTCTGTCAGGTCCCGCCCACAAAGATAAAGTGGCAGAGGAGGTGGGACGGGTTGGGGGACGGTAGAACAGGAGCGGGGGATGATAAAAGAAGGTGACAATGGGGTGGGGGAGGGCAAAATGGGGCAAGGAGGGGGAAGAAGGAGGCAGTGGGAGGGGATGGATCTGGTGGCAATGTCACATGCCATATCCTATCCCCTCTTTTTGAAACCTCCTTGCCCTTTTCTTCTCTTCAGACTTGTGTGAACTAAAGAGCGGGTGTAGTTCTGAGGAGAACCATTTTGGAGTGGGAGGCTTATGGAGAGGTAAGGGGGAATAATTCCCCTTTTCGGCAAGGCTGCATCAGAGTGGGGGAGGTTAGGATTGGATTCTTACTCCCAGGTAAGTGTGTATAGGATTGCAGCTGAGCAGCCCAGCCCTAACTAAGAATTATCACCACGGAACAGAGGTTCCACTGTCATAAATGTCCATCTGGTGGCGTGCTGTGCTTGCTGCCGACAGCCACTTTGGAACCCCCACCAGAAACAGCAGCAGTGTTGGGGGCCTACCGCTGCTACTGGCTACCTGCTGTAGCGAAGGTAGTATGTGCTAGTATGCACAAGCTAGTTTGTGCGGTGGGAGGTGGAAGGAATGGGGTGGGGAGAAGGAGGAACAGGGGAGTGTCTGGACAAGGAGGGAGGAGCAGGAACCAGAACAGGGGAAGGAGGTAATGGATCCTGCTGCATCAGCATGCACCAGGTTTCTATCCCCATCCCGTGTCCCTTGTTCTTGAAAGTTTCTGGCAGAGATCCAAGGAGACACATTCAGTTAGTGGAGTCCTGCCCCAAGGTAAAGGAACTTGCATTCCCTTACCATGAAAAGACCTCCATGACTGTTTACCACCCCCCACCATAGGATGTTAGTTAGGATTGGGCTGAAGGTTTCTTCATTCTCCTGTCTTCCCTATCCATGCACAGAATGGAGCTGTGTATATGGGTGCAGGGAGCCAAAGCCTCTGCCTTACATTGACATGCTTCATTATTTTGTCAGCGCATCAGCAGTTAGAATACCACCCAAGCCCTGGTTTTGAAAAGCATTGTACCATCCCATGTTTTATTTTGATTCAGCTTTGTTTGTGATAAACAGCAGCTTATTTGGTAATTTTTGTTTGCGTAGAAAAAGCCGAGAAAACGGGTAAGCTAGCTGTGTTGCTGAACGTAATGTGCCTTTCACATTCTCTGTTGCAAATTTGCAAGAAGCAGACATTTGTGCAACGAGTGATGGCAAGATAATTATTGTTCTGTTTTTGTGGGGCTGTTGACGTTTTTATCCTCAGATGCTCTAAATGCAGGCACTGGTGTGCCCCGTTTTCCTTCCTGCCTTTTCTCAGCTAGCACCGAGTTCTGAGAAATGGCTTGGCTTTTAGGCAAATGTTGTGGCTTCACACCATTTAAAATGCTCAGGATATTGGCATTAATTGACAAAGGGCTGCGTTGTATTTCCTCTGCAGATGTTTTGCGAAAGGCTCCTTCTGACCTGCCTCCCTCTTTCCTTGTCATCATTCTGAAAGGCAGACGTCATTTTACCACTTAAACTTATCTTGGCTTCCGATCACAAGGGTTTGCAGGCAGGCACACACACACGCACACACCACACTTATGGTGTCCTAACTGAGACCATGGCTTATATCAGAGCACAGATATAATGCTTGCAAATATTCATGAGTACAGCACGGCAGAGGCCAGCCAAGCCTGCTGGGAAAGGAACCTGTCTGAAACCCTAGAGATTGTTGTCAGTCAGTGTAGACACTACTGAGCTAACAAACAGCCCAGTAGAAGGCAGTTTCATGTGCACATGTTCAGGGCATTTATCTTCCAAATTGAATTGCAAAACATGGCACAAGAATAGTTGAGCATTTCATGCGCACTGTCACCTGCAATAATCCATCTTATTCCCCATTCAAAAGCGTGACTATTGGTGTAAATTAAAGCAGAAAGATGTTCTCAATTGCATATTTCTGAAATCATGGAAATAGTGCGTTTTGGCTATCGCTTACCAGAGTAGTGATTTACGAGGTCTTCAAGGCACTGGAACGTTTGCCGAGGAGAGATGTAGTACCAATTGTTCGGCAGGCGGAAAATTCTGTAATGTTTCACCTGTACATGCCGGACTGACAAGGAATATAAGCCTGGAAAAACAGGAAGGTCAAATGATATAAATCAGTGTTTCTCAACATTTGCCCTCTGCTGCACCACTTTGAATGGTCCACCTGTTCGAAGTACCACAGGAAGGAACTGGCGATGACATCATTGCTAGTTCCTTCTGGGTTGGAAGGCCAAATGTGACGCAACCGACACCAGTAAGAAACTCAGTGTGAATGGGGGGAGGGGCTTTTTCGAGCATGGAAAAGCATGCTTTGGAGCTTCCTATGTTTGTTGTTGTGTCTTGTTTCTGGTCTCGTTGTCCAGGGTTCCCATGAGTACCACCAGACATCACCTTAAGTACCACAGGTAGTACCCATACCACTAGTTGAGAAACACTGATATAAATTATATCTGCATGCAGTTATATAGTAGAAATGGCTATGCCTTGTCTGGATGTTAAGCAGCCTAGGACTGTTGATATGTTTAAGGGAATATTGCTGCTACAGACTTATCTTGCAGCCCAAACCTCACTAAAGCTCTCCTCCCATTGATGCAGCGGTGTCAACAGCGTGGCCAGCCATGTGTGCTGGTGGCCTCAGTGTGCAGGCTATCATGGTGGCACTTATGCTGGTGTAATGCTTAGTTAGGATTGGACGCTCAGTTTTAGACCACTACAGCTGTTGTATCAATATCCACCAATGAAGTCTGGGAATTGTAGTTTGCTAAAGATGCTAAGAGTTCCTGGGTAGAGAGATCTAACATTACAGGAGGTCCGCTGTGATGATGTAGTGACTGTTAACATATCCTAGGCTTAAACCGTCCTAGGCTGCTTAACATCCAGACAAGGATACAAAGCACTAAGTCTTGTTGAGAGCCTCACCGGAGGGTGCAAACGTGTTGGGAACCTTACCACAGCATGCCCCGCCCCTTCGAAACCGTTCCAGGTGGTGGGAGCAAAACGGAGATGTGTGCCTCCATTTTACTCCCACCACCTGGAATGGCTGCAAGTGGGAGTGGCCCCTTGCACACTGTGGTGAGGTCTCAGCAAGTCTTAGTGTTTTGCACCCCCACTGCCTATGCCACTGATCTGAAGACTCAATAACTCATGGAGGACTAGAAATGGGGAAGAGGTGGTACATTGTTTGAAACACAGTTGTGGCTTTGCTGAAATGGAGAGGTGCAGAATCAGTAAAGGACTATTTGGTGATTTTGTGTGTGTGTGGGGGGGGGGCAGCAAAATGTTTGTAGGCAGCTGTTGCAAATACCTGCTGATTGCCCAGTGCATTTTTGACATGGTCCTGTCCATGTATACGATTCTTTTGGCAAGGCACATGCCTGACTTATCTCCACATGGAAGTCATACAATTTTCTCTGAGATCAGGCTCCAAAACTAGATGAAACTAGACTAGTCTAGGCTTGAAAACTAGTCTCCCTGACATAATACACAATTTTTTTTTTCCATAGGGACAATTTCAGAGAAATGTCTCTTGTAAAAATAAGGGAGTGTCACTGTCAGCCCATCCATGGTTTAGGACACACCAAATTGTAAAGTGTGTGAGTGGCAGATTTAGGGTGCCTTTTATACTGAGCCTACCACTGTGTGAACATGCTCTCCCTGTAAATGAAACTAGAAGTCCCGCACTTCCATTTTTATGGAAGTGCACAAGGAGATGGTAAGGATTTTGGTTTTTTCTGTAGAGCAAAGGCGACAGACTTGAGACTGCATCAGGTGGTGTTCTGTGTCACGCCACTCCTGGGCGGTATAGTCCTTGTATGAGGACAATACCGCATTTGGAACTGCGTGCATGAAACAATCATCTGTTGGAGAGAATGGGAAGTTTTATATAAGCTACAGAGAACCATCTGCTGAGAATATTTAAATGCCTCCTGAAATGAAACGTCTAGGACAGAACGGGAAAAGTCAAAGCAGAGACGTCTCTTTTTCTCACCTTTCGTCGTCTCGCTCTTTCTAATCATGAAAGAGCCAATCTTGGTGTTGGGCAGCTGCAGAAGTTCTTCAGCTTTTTCTCTTCCCAGACCTTCAAATAACCAACTGTGGGATACAATGGGGGGGGGGAGAGATCAGAATTATTCAGGGGAAAACAGAAACCCATTTTGCCCTCTGAAGTGCAGAATTAGCAAGGAAAATCCCATTTAACATGTTCGTGGAAATGTTTTCTGTTTCTAGATTCCCTGAATAGCTGGAAAATTAGCTATTATGAATGACTAGACAGCAGTTCATAAAAATGGCGGTGGCGTATTGCAGTCCCCCTCCATGCTTTGGCTATATGTGCTTTGAGCGAATGTGAGTATAGGGCTAAGAGACACCATGTGTGTCCAGAGATCTCGCACCAAAGCCAACTAATAGTGGTGCCTTTTGGATTAGCTCAGTGGTATATAATATTCCACATGCGCTGCCTCTGATGCATCCTCGGCATCACCTGGCAGGACAAAGTTCCAAACAACACAGTCCTAGAACGAGCTGGAATCCCTAGCATGTATGCACTGCTGAAACAGAGACGCCTGCGTTGGCTCAGTCATATCGTGAGAATGGATGAGGGCCGGATCCCAAAGGATCTCCTCTATGGAGAACTCGTGCAGGGAAAGCGCCCTACAGGTAGACCACAGCTGCGATACAAGGACATCTGCAAGAGGGATCTGAAGGCCTTAGGAGTGGACCTCAACAGGTGGGAAACCCTGGCCTCTGAGCGGCTCGCTTGGAGGCAGGCTGTGCAGCATGGCCTTTCCCAGTTTGAAGAGACACTTGACCAACAGTCTGAGGCAAAGAGGCAAAGAAGGAAGGCCCATAGCCAGGGAGACAGACCAGGGACAGACTGCACTTGCTCCCAGTGTGGAAGGGATTGTCACTCCCGAATCGGCCTTTTCAGCCACACTAGACGCTGTTCCAGAACCACCATTCAGAGCGTGATACCATAGTCTTTTGAGACTGAAGGTTGCCAACAAAAATATAATATTGGGAATTTCCTCACCCATGGAAAACTTTTGCTACGCATTTTTCTGGGATATAGTTTTCTTGTCCTGTAGCGAGAGATCGTGCTCTCCACCAGCCACCTTCGCTGTGAAAGCAAAAAGAGAAAAAGCCATAAAACACCCGTGAGAAAATCCGTTACCCGACTTCACTGAAGTGAACCAGCCAAGGCAGAAAATGGTCTAAAATAAAACTGTTTGGGTTGCAAAACTTAGCATATGTATGTACGAAGGATAAAGGTGAAATTACTGAACTTCCTCTTTCCACCTAATTTTTTTTTCTTAAAAAATCCTCTGAACAGTAAAGTTAATGAGACTTCCTGTTTCCAGATGAGGTAATGTCTCCCCCCCCCCATGGTATGTTGGCTATTCATCTGGCTGTTGTCCCAGTGAATCACAAGGAGCGGTTGTTTCATGAGCTTGGAAAGCCCACCTGGTTTCTGTTCTCAAAAGGAGGGTGCTTTTATGAGAGCTCAGATGGTTTTTTTTTTTTATGATGATTGTATCTTAGCTTGTTCAGCTGATCTTGGGCTTCTGCAGTCGTAACTGCACGGCCGTTATTTTGGATGTCAGACGTTTCAGGATAGTATTATCTAATATGATATGCAGAGCCCAGACTCAGATACGACCCACTAATTTGATGGGCCGAGATTCGGATGACTTGGACTCAAGTTGCGAAAACATGTGTTTTTTGCTACCTGTACAGACTCGAGTCACACGTGTCAAAAACGTGGGCACTGATTTGGGACTCAGGGGTTTTAACCTAAAAAGAAAGACTTGACTAGACTTGAGTCAAGATTCACTTTTGTGTGTGCTTGCGACTCTGTTTAGTGTGTGTGCTTGCTTTTTTTTTTTTTTTTTTTTTGCCACTTCTGGGGCTTGACGTGCTTTTCAAAGACACTTGGCCTCGAGTCAAAATGACTTGAAAAATGGCTCTGGAAGAGTTGCGATGGCAGCCCGTTATGGCTCAAGGGCGACTTGAGTCAAGGGGCGGATACTCGGGGCTCAACTCAAGTCTCGGGGCTGGGGCTCCGGCACATCCCTGATGATATGTCAATATGATAAGGTGGAAGAAAGAATGAACTTTGATGGTGGCTCAACTGGTGGAAAATCCAAAAAGCTATCAGCTTAGGGCAGTGTTTCTCAGACGGTGGGTTGGGACCCACTAGGTGGGTCGCGAGCCAATTTCAGGTGCGTCCCCATTCATTTCATTATTTCATTTTTAGTATATTAGGCTTGATGCTACCATGGAAATGGTAACAGACCTATGTGTGACAGACCTATACTTTTAACAGGCTACTATGTATATTTTTTTAAACAATGACAGTAAATGGGACATACTCCTGGGTACTTGCGGGTAGGACTCCAACCTAGGATTGTTAAGAATTTTCCTGCTTGATGATGTCACGTCCGGTATTGACATCACTTCCGGTGGGTCCTGACAGATTCTCGTTTTAAAAGTGGGTCCTTGTGCTAAATGTGTGAGAACCACTGGCTTAGGGGGGAAAAATGGGGAACTGATTGGATAGCCCATATCAGCTTTAGCTATATATAGCGAATAGATGCATACAGCTAATAGATGGAGTTTCTAACAGGCCTGTGGTTTCTACCACATGTCTTTCATATTGGGGGTATGTGCTTGTGACTGTGGCATAACGCATATGCTGAAACTGACTATAAGTCCAGCCAACCTCTGAGGGGATTTTTCTTCCTGTCAGGTAGTGGTAGGCAAAATTTGCCCTCCCAGTTTTGCCAACTTTAAATGCAATGACAACTTGGTTGTGGGGTCGAAGAACATTCCAACTCAGCCCTAATAATGTTTTCAGTTTAATTGAGGAAGCAAATTTTTAGAAAGGAAAATTTTCCACAGAAAATTTGTAGTTGTCTTCCTCAAATCACTAAATTCAGCAGGAAGACCTGAGCTCCTGGGGAATATCCTATTCTAAGCTCACTAAAGGTGATATTCATGCTATAGCTTGACCTACATTTAAGAGAGTTATGGCTGTTAGCAGGGGCTGTAAGTGCTTTTAATGTTTCACAGCCGAATCATAACAGGAAGAGGAAAGTTCCACTCAGTGCTAACTTTCATAATTGGCAATGGAGGGCTCCAATGCGTGACTGGTACACAACAGATAAATATAGGAACAGAACCGTATTTTGCTGTCTGACTTAAAACACCTCTATGTATTATAAGAAACCCTCTTCAAAATATTGGAACTGTGCAAAGTACCTTGCAATATGAATCATTCAGTGCAGTAGCTATCTTTCCTTACCAATTCTTTTTTTTGTTTTAAGAGTTTGGGCTTTTTCTTACATGCCTACGTATTGGAAAAGTGACTTCACCCCCTCATTTTCACATGCGGGGAAGGAGGGGAGGGGAATTTGTTGGAAACCGCTCTTGCTAATTGCTGTATATGGCATTAGGAAAAAGAAATTTCCATCCAGAGCAGGTTGGTTAGAGCATCTGAGAGATTTGGGCTCATCCTTGGCCTCGATTGATCTGGGAACTATCTGCTGTCCTGTTGGCTACTTCTTTGTGGCCTCTGAACAGGAACGTGTGTGGGTTCTACGCCTATACAGCACATCATTTAGACCCTTCTAGAACAAAAGCCCACAAATGTTGGTACTAAGACCTACCCATAAGTGCCATAGGTGCCATGCATGGGCTCGTGACAGGTTTACAAGTGACAGGTGGGACCGCCACTTTCTCTTGCTCTGTTCTCTTTCACCCACTAACAACAGTAGCAGGAGGAGGCAAAATATTTTTTTAATAAAAGGAATTACGGTCTCCTAATTTTCATGTTTATTACCCCTTTCAGGTTTGTTTTTTTTTGTACTTCTGTTCCTGTCAGTGTTTTAATCCATGCATCTTCTTCAGTGTCCTGGCCTTTGATGGAATGTATTAGGGATGTGCATAGGCCCCTGAGAAATGTCACTTGTCTTGTAGAAAGTCTTGAAAATTCTTAGGGAAGAATCCTAAAAGTTGCTTCTAATTTCATTTTCAGTGCTAAACCTATGTACTGTGACTTAAGTGTAGAGTAGTGGCTTTTAGACTATTCCAGAGAACCCTTTTGTTCCATAGAAGCTTATCGGAGGTTCTTTGGTGAGAAGATCATAAATGCGTCTAATCCCATTCTAAAACGATCTAAGATATATGCCATCACATCTTGTGGTTATGAGTTCCATAGATCATGAGTGGTGTAAATGAATTCTTCCATTAGCCAATTCTAAATCTCCCACCAATCAGTTGTACTCCTACTTCTAGTGTTGTGAGAGTGGAAGAAAGACCTCTCTCTGTTCACTCACTCCATTACTCGTATAATTGCCCCAAATCCCCTCCTCCCTTCTGTATTTTTGGAAGCTCTACTCTCTCTATTGTACACTGTATTTATTTACTATGCCATAGCCCCTTCTAAACTGGTTTGAGAAATCAAGAAGGAGCTGGTTATATGTGTGTGTGTGAGACAGAATGTTGATATGGTAGAAACAAATTCATTGTCAATCTATTACCCACATTTCCAAATACCAGTGCAGTGTGCTAAAAGGCAGGCTGTGCACATTATGGTAACTAACTGTTTCTGCACATAAATAGTTATGTGGGTCCCCACTTGCAATCTGAAGCGACTGCAATTTGAAGCCCAGACCCAGATTTAGTACCCCAAGACAGGACTAAACCCAGTGTGTGCCTTTTAGCACTTCCCAGAGTCATCGGGGACATAGAAGGGCTCTGCGGCAGACAAATTTATGTACAAAAGTTCCCCAAAGCCAGAAAGTGTAAATAACACTGCTGTAGATATTGCAGCCTGGTGGATTACTTAGATAGTTGTGAGCCTTTTGGGTTGCTCAAAGTCTCTGATTCTGTGAGCTGGTTTTCATTTCTAGATGGAACTGGACAGGCTAATTATTTAGGGTCCTGCAAAACTTCTCAGGCAGTTCACATGTCAAGCCAGACTGTTTCTCTCTCTCTCCCCCCCCCCCCAATCTTGTACAGAGAAGCCTCAGAATGAATTGATCTGTACACAAGAAGAGCCCACAGTTGCAAAACGTGCTGCTGTGGTCATGGAAAGCGTTATTTGACACTCTCTCTGCACAGCCCAGGTCACGTTGACAGTTCTCCATGTGATCTTGTTCATGGAGAGGAGAAGTGCATGAAGAAAACACATGGCCAGCTTGCATGTATAAAACAGCCCCATTAAACATCCATAAGGGGAAGAATGTGGATGTCAGCTAGAAAGCGAAAGGGTAGCTGCTTTTTGTAGATCAGCTCATCCAGAAGGAAAATCAACACCCAAGAATAAAATCATAGTGGAAGCCAGATGCAAGAGAACAGGAATTTAGAGTCACTCCACAACTTAACACAAGTGGCTCTTAAACATTTTATGTTTAAAAAGTAGGAACACACTCACTCTGATATCACACGTAGTTTCTCCCCAACTTGAAATATCGGCTGGCTTATGTCTGGAGCGGGGTAGTCGTAAAGGACAGCAAGAAAGTCACTCCTGAGACCTAAGAATGAATGAAAGGTTTAAAATGTAGACTGCAGGCTGATCTAGAAGTTCAGTGAAATCTTGCTGTAGCCCTATGCATCACACTATGATGTGTTTAAGAACACATGGGGCAAATTGTATGTTAATTTCTAGTAAAAAAGATGCCAGGCCTGAAGTTCGTCTGGAAGCCATTCTTCTAATCCTTGAGCTTCTGCACTTGCTCAGAGACACTTTACATTTACTCTTATTTCATATGTTCTGAGGTTGAGCCCTGGCATTATAACCAAAGTCAAGATGCCAGGACTGTGTTCTGTTTGGGCACGGTGAATTAACTGTGCAGTCCACTTAAGCACACCACCTTCTACATTCTCTCTCTCAGACAAGGAGAAACTTGGCTGCAGGCCTGCTTTAAGAACCCTGCTAGGGAGCTGTATGCGATCCTTTAAATGAACTTGTATAGTTACCGACCCCTTTGTGGGATCAACCCTGGCCTCTGAGCGGCCCGCTTGGAGCCAGGCTGTGCAGCATGGCCTTTCCCAGTTTGAAGAGACACTTGGCCAACAGTCTGAGGCAAAGAGGCAAAGAAGGAAGGCCCATAGCCAGGGAGACAGACCAGGGACTGACTGCACTTGCTCCCAGTGTGGAAGGGATTGTCACTCCCGAATTGGCCTTTTCAGCCACACTAGACGCTGTTCCAGAACCACCTTTCAGAGCGCGATACCAGAGTCTTTCGAGACTGAAGGTTGCCAACACATGTGGGATCAGGTTTCAAGGTCTGGGGTCCAATGCAAATTAAGCTCAGGTGCCTGTAACACATTCCAGTTGGAGCTTTGCCCTAGCCTCATGACTACTCCACCCATGAAGCAGCAAGCTGGGGGAGGTGGTAAACTGGCAGGAGTGGCCCTGCACCCCTACCTGCTGGCCCATATGCTGGCTGCTCCAAGGAGAGGGAGCAAGAGGAAGATGGGGCCTGGTTTACTCCCTTCTCCATTGGTGCTCCTACTTAAAAGAAAGCATGGCAAGGTTGGTTAGCAACCTTCAGTCTCGAAAGACTATGGTATAAGCCTACAGCACCCGGTATTCCCAGGCGGTCTCCCATCCAAGTACTAACCAGGCCCGACCCTGCTTAGCTTCCAAGATCAGACGAGATCAGGCATCTGCAGGGTAACAGTTGCAAGGAGAATCCTAAGAGCTCCCAGCCAGCCAGTTTTGAAGAAGAAGCCAGCTGTGGGGATGGGAAGGTCACGGCTTCTGTGCTTCTGCCCGTGAAAAAAAGGGACTGGAGAGTAGACACTTTCTTGTCTAGCCTTCTAAACTATATCAAAAAATAACCTGATGATTTCTTTATATCGCATAAACAGTCTATCTTTATCTTCCCAATAGGACAAAAATAGCTTTAGACTTAAATATAGCATGAGGCGGAAATATAAAACCACAGGAAGTCAGAAAAATCAAGGTCACCTTCCTGTTCAGTTAGTTTATGATTAGCTGTTAGGATGGGTGCCTCCTGGCTTGACTAGTTCAAGTGTATCAGAATTACAACTGCTCTGAGCATGAAAGTAGGGACACTTTTAGACATAAAGAAGAAAAATACATTTAAATGTCTTATCTGTTCATGCATAAATAGTTTTTTTTTTTTGGGGGGGGGGGGATATCAAGTGAAACCAAAGGGAGACAGCACAGCTTTGGACAAGGGTGTCAAACTCATTTCACATAGCAGACTGAATATCATTCAGGAAGCCTGTGGAGGGCCAGAAGTGATGTCATTAAGCAGGAAGTAGTGTCATAAGCAGATGATGGCCAGGAAGAAGACCTTTGTTCTCACATAGAAACTCATTAGCTGCAAATGGCAGAACAGAAAATGTGCAAATCTTGATCATATTTTCAAGATATGAGAGAGCCCAAATATCACGCCGGGGGGGGGGGGTGAGTGCCCTTTCAACAGCGCTACTTCTGCCGAAGCATCACTTTGCAGCCTAGCAGCAGAGAGGGGGTCTGTGAAATGATCCCTCAGTAGAAGCAGTGCTGCTGAAAAGGCAGCCCACATGACAACTGGGCTGTCTTAGCACCTTGGCAGCTTCTCCCTCACCCATCTCGGTCTGTCCCTTCTCCCACAGCATTCCTTGCCTTCTGAGACCTCCTTCCATCTCTCTCTCCCAGAGCCTCAACAGATGTGGCGCTGCTGAAAGGGCAGCAAGGGCAGAGCCCAATTATCATGGGGGCCAGATAAAGAGCTTCCATGGGCCACATCTGGGCCCTGGGCTTATGCTGAGGACTTTGCCTGCAGAAGCTTTAGAGTTAGGTTGTGGGCATCTCCAAAGAAATGTTTATTCACTCAGCACAGGGCACATGCTTGGCATGCAGAAGGTCCAAGGTTCAATCCCAGCATCTCCAGATAAAAGGATCAGGTGATAGGAAAGACTTCTGACTGAGTCCTTGGAAAATCACTGGCATTGTTAATTATTGTTTATATACCACTTTTCGTCAAAATAAAAATTCTCAAAGTGATAGAGTAGGAACTAGAGGAACAAATTTGGAACTGTATAAGACAGGTCTGTATGTTGTAGTGATCTATTAGCTTAGTGGGAGGGCACATGTTTTCCATGCAGTTTCCCCCAGATTTGATCCTTGACAAATGGGAAATTGGAGCTCAAGGGCCTGGCAGGTTGGACAGGAAGAATTTCCTTGGCCCACTTTGTAAGAATTTGCAGCAGGCATATATGAACACAGTTTACATGGAGTCAGGTTTGGTTCAAACGAAAACAATCTGCCAATGTATGGAAAGGATGTTGTGAATCCGATGTCCATGCCTACTGTATTTAGAACGTATCTGTTGGGGTTCCATATGGACTGGACTAAGAGAGCCAGTCACTACAGCATCTCTGCTTGCCCACTCTCCTCTAGAGTTGGCAAATTACCCTAGACTGCTAGACCCTTTTTTTGAGCATTTCAACTTCCATCCTTGATATGGATTTTAGCTGAAATCATATGACTGAGTATAATGGATTCTCCTGTTACTTCCTCATTAGACCATGCAGGCCCCAAAATAACATTGTCTGATGGCAAGCACCACAGTTCTTTGGAAACTGAATCTGTTGCTTTATTTTAATGCTGTTGGGAACATAAGAAACTGCCTTCTATTGTGCGTCATAATGGATGCTTGGTCCATCTAGCTCACTATTTGTCAACACTTGACAGACCATGGCTCTTCAGCATTTCAGACAGGGGTCTTTTCCAGATCTACCTGAAGATGCCAGGGGTTGAACCTGGGACTTGGTACATATAAATTGTGTGATCTTCCACTGAATGTCAGCCCCACATCCCAGTTAGTTTTGGCTCAACAGAACACTGGTACTTGGAGTCAAGGAAATGCTACTCAAATGCTTCAGATCAGAGTCCTGTAGAACTAGACATGGTGCATAGTATCAGACTGACTTAAGTTTAAAAATCAACATAAGTTAGGTGGTCAGAACTATGGGAGATATGGAGAGCTGTTCCATCGAAAAAAGGTGGAGCCAGGTGGTTCATAGTGAAAAGCTTATAGTTTGAGGGGAAGAGCTATAGCTCGACACGTGTGCTCTGCATGGAGCAGGTCCCAAGTTCAATCTCTTGCATTTTCAAATAGGGCTGGGAAAGATCCCTATTGGAAACCCCAGAGAGCTATTGTCAGTCAGTGTAGATAATGCTGAATGAGAAAAACCAATGTTGTGTCTCAGTATAAGGCAGCTTTGTGTGTGAAAAGAGCCTACTCCCATCCTTAATGCCAAAATGAATGTGGCCGCAATATGGAATAGCTGGAAATCAAACATATTCATTAACATGTGCTACCTGGATAGGTGGTTATTTGTGGGCGGGTTGGAAGGGAAACAGCCCTGGCATTATGTATTTAGACAATTGAGAAAGGAACCATTTAACCACAGCCCAGGTCTGCCCATAAGATCTGAAGGGAATCTTTGTTCTTTTGGTTCAAGGTATATTTTGGAAAAACACCCGTAATTGTTCTGTAACATGTTATCATATATTTAAAAGTTCAAACCTCATCAGCTGAAGTATGCAAAATGATAGAGTGGGCAACAGATACACACATGGTAAGAGCATGCAGGATCCCCCCCCCCCATTCAGAAAGCCAACTAGTTGAGGCCTGGGAGTGTGAAGAATGGCTGCTCTAGTGCATGCTTGAACATACTTGTCCAAAGATGCTTCACAAGCAGCCACAAAACTCATCAAGATAAAATCAGGGCCAGATACCTGGATACAAGCGAAAGTGTCCCTGGTAAATAAGGATGGTTGTGGGCTATCCAGATTGTCAATGCAACAGTTGGCTCAAATTGGTTCGGCCACAGGAAAGACAAGAGTAGGGAGATTGCATCAGGGAAAGAAGGCAGGAAGCATTGGTTGGGGGATAAGAATAGCAGGTAGTAGCCCTTTACTCTTCTTGCTTTTGTCAGGGAGAGGAGAGGGCAAGGGAGAGGGAGTCTGTTGCCGACATCAGCAGCAAAAACTTCTCTTGTTGCACAGGCCTGTTTGGTGTATAGAGATATATGTATGGGGGGCTCTGTGTATGTGGATCCGCAGAAGGCCATGTGCCCCCTGCACCCCCTTTGGAGGCAAAGGAAGATGTGATTCCCTTGCCTCCAGAAGCTCTTCTGCTTGGAACAACCTCCTGGAATATCTGTGCAGTGTCCCTGTTTTACTTCTTTCTGGTCTCTTCTGAAAATTTCCCTTTCCCACAAAGACTTTTGCACCATACTTTAGTCCCCCATACTTGAATGCAGTGAACCCATGGTACCTGTAGCTGAAATAATTGCAGAGTCTTCCCTGTTTAACCTGCCTCTGTTTCCTTCCTCCTCTTCCTCTGTTTCTCCCTTGTCAATAATGTCTAGATCAGATACTGTCAATGCTTTTCTTCTCATGAAACATTGACCTCTTTGGCTCTTGTGATGTCACTTCCAACTTCTGGGAGACTCTTCCAGCTTCTGCAACTCTTTCTAGGGCGAATACCTTTAGTAATACTGTTACCCTGCACATGCCTGATCTCGGAAGCTAAGCAGGGTCAGGCCTGGTTAGTACTTGGATGGGAGACTGCCTAGGAATACTAGCTGCTGTAGGCTTATACCATGATCTCGGAAGCTAAGCAGGGTCAGGCCTGGTTAGTACTTGGATGGGAGACCGCCTGGGAATACCAGCTGCTGTAGGCTTATACCATGATCTCGGAAGCTAAGCAGGGTCAGGCCTGGTTAGTACTTGGATGGGAGACCGCCTGGGAATACCAGCTGCTGTAGGCTTATACCATGGTCTTTCGAGACTGAAGGTTGCCAACCAACCAACCAACCAACCAACTGTCTGTCCCTCTTCCTCCACTAGCTCTCTGTAGGACCCAGAAGAGTTTTTTTTTCCCCTTCAGTGATGTTCAAGCACTGTGCTCCAAACTCCTACAACACCTCTGTAGACCTCTCAGAGCACACCAACGTGCCACGGCACATCGGTTGAAAATCGCTATAGCCTAGCTATAAAATCGTCTAGCTATAAGTCTCTCAGCACAAGGACCTTTCATTCTTTGAAAAATGCCATGTAGATGAGTGGCACAAAAAAAATAATAATAACCTTATTTTGGGATTGCAAATCCTATCATTTCTGCTCATGTAGAATGAATGTAAACAATTCATGTATTTGCACTGTGCTCTTCACCCTCCCACCCCACTTCCAAACTGATGTTTAAGTGCACTTACCAGATTGCCAGGGTGTGTGTACTGCAGGTGCGGGTCTGGTTGCTTTCATAGTGTTCCCCATTCTTCTCTCTCCTTTCTTCAAAGCACTAACTTCAGAACTAAAGCAGCAGGAAAGGCAGATACAAAACCTCGGGTTAGCACCTGCCATGCCGAGATGTCAAGCTGTCCCACATACAAGAGCTCATTGGAGGAGGGAGAAAGATCTACCTTGTCTCGGGTTTTTGAACTTCGATTTTTTGCCGTGCGTCTGAGGGCTGCATGCCCTTGTTAAAATGCACACAGCTTCTCTCAGGTTGTTGCAGCGGTCGCAAGCAAACCACAGCCCGAGACGGTGCTAAGAATCGCTGTAGGCAGCAACATTTTCCACTACCCCTGACTTAGCATAATAGGAAGTTGCAATCGAACCATGAAAAAAATAGACACACCCACACACATGCAGAGTGGCCCCTTAAGAGCAGTTCTGGACACTGAGCACAACAAGGGACAGAAACCTCTCCCCAAAGAGAGATACATGCTAACCTCTTTGTCCCTGAATCAGCCTCTTTGCCCTGGTTTGCTTTTCCCCCTGCGCTTTCTCTCCTTTCCTTTCTGGCTGTGCAAAGGAACTCAGTGCTTCCTACCTGCAGTGTAGCTACAGGAGGGGTCGCGAGGTAAGTACTGCAGGCGCAACAACATGTCAGCAGCCCCTTCCACACCATCGGAGCCATTGTGGGCATTGACGGCAACAGTGAGTGGGAGGGGGTACTTACATGGCACACTGCAGCACCTTGTAGCTACACCGCTATTCCTACCTATCAGCTTATCTTCAAAGTATCATGACTGCCTCAGGTCTGGTCCAGTCATCTTTCACTGACTTCAGACGGTCAGGTGAAAATGAAGGCTACAGTTGTATGACTTCCCAAGCTTGGTTCCAGTGTTAACATAGAAAAACATACATTTTTTCCTGTAATGTCAAACATTTGAGTCAAACATTTGAGCATACCTGTCATAGGTATGCTCTGTAGTTCTACAAGAGCAAATCTGTTCTTGCTGTATCAAATCCACCTCACAGCCAGTGTCAGCTCAACCTTTTGGGGAGTCCAGCAGTGGCAGTAGCAGTGGACCCACCCTGTCTCATGGGTGTGAGACCCTGGCATGTACCCTACCAGGCTCCAACTGCAGAGCTGCCCCTGCTCACAGTGTTATTGCAATGGGAAAACAGGACAATCCCTTCCACAGGCCTGCAAAATCAAGGGTCTTAAGAACTATTTTTTAATGCTCAAAGTTTATGGTGGTTTTATATGAATTTGAGGTGCTGATTCAAAAAATGGCATTAGTTTGCCTTATCGCTTCCAGTTTCGGAGATATGGCATAGCCTTGTTAGTGAATGGTTCGAGCAGCTTTCTCGTGAGGAAGCCATGCTGTAGGCCAGCAACGCACCTGATGATTTTGTCTGGGCTCAGTGTGGTGGCTCTTACCGTTCTGGTGCAAAGCGACCCATTTTTGCGCTCTGACTTTGCAGAGTGTTGCGCTGGGTAGCCATTTTTGTTGCCAATCAACCCAGGAGGCTCTGCGCCCCAATTTCCTAGCAGAAGTGGCGGCCCGACACAAAGCTGTCCGAAGTCATGGTTCAAAAATGGGTTGTTTTATGCCAGAATGGTAAGACTCCAGCACCACCATGGTGCACCTGGATACAATCATTGCTTGTAATGGATCAAGCCCATGGGCTGGAGTTTGGAGACCCTGGTGTAGGCCATCAATACCAAGGCTATGCTGTTTCTCCTCCGTATTCACTAATGAGGCTATGGCATACGACTGTGCTGTAACTTGTTGTGTATTGCTTTTTATTTTTACCACCTTTTGGGTTTTTAGAACTGTTTTATCATTTGCCTTGCTGGTTTTTAAATTATGTACTAGATTTTAAATGCTTTTAAATATTTTTATTTTATTTTTAAATTTTATACTGTATTTTATTTACACATTGGGGTCTGTTAACCACCTTGGGCTTCTGGAAAGACAAGATATAAATGTCTTAAATAAATGAATAAAAATATACGAAAAGACATGATCGAACAAAACCGAGGCCATGTTTGGAATCAACACCCCAAATATTCCTAGGAATAGGTCTAATGTTTAAGGGCCCAATCCTATCCAATTTTCCAGCACCGTGCAGCTGCAATGCAGCCCCAAGTTAAAGGAACAAATGTTCCCATACCTTAAGGGAGCATCTGTGACTGCTACCCCACCACAAGATGAAGTGCATGACCCATTGGCACAGCTGCACTGGCACTGGAAAATTGGATAGGATTGGGCCCTGAGACAGCAAAATGTGTATTGTTGGCCTATGTTATTTATTTCTATTAATTAATTATTATTAGATTTCTACCCCAGCCTTCCTCCAAGGAGCATAGGAAGGAATATAAGCTGTGTGCTGGTGATGTAGTTATTGCTGAGGGGAGCCCGCACTCTAAGAACATAAGAACAGCCCCACTGGATCAGGCCATAGGCCCATCTAGTCCAGCTTCCTGTATCTCACAGCGGCCCACCAAATGCCCCAGGGAGCACACCAGATAACAAAAGACCTCATCCTGGTGCCCTCCCTTGCATCTGGCATTCTGACATAGCCCATTTCTAAAATCAGGAGGTTGCGCATACACATCATGGCTTGTACCCGGTAATGGATTTTTCCTCCAGAAACTTGTCCAATCCCCTTTTAAAGGCGTCCAGGCCAGATGCCGTCACCACATCCTGTGGCAAGGAGTTCCACAGACCAACCACACGCTGAGTAAAGAAATATTTTCTCTTGTCTGTTCTAACTCTCCCAACACTCAATTTTAGTAGATGTCCCCTGGTTCTGGTGTTATGTGAGAGTGTAAAGAGCATCTCCCTATGCACTCTGTCCATCCCCTGCATAATTTTGTATGACTCAATCATGTCCCCTCTCAGGCGTCTCTTTTCTAGGCTGAAGAGGCCCAAACGCCTCTGCATGTGCAACTCTCCAGGTGCAGCTGAAAAAGTTTCCACCTGAAACTCCGGAGACCCACTGCCAATCAGTGTATGTAGACAGTTGCCTAATTCCATGCAAGGCAACTTCACAGAGTCGTGATACAGCCTTTGTTTTGTTCTTGCAACAGCCCTGTGAGTGAGCCAGGCCAAAGTAGTTAGGCAGTAGTTGGCCCAAGGTTAGGCAGTGAGCTTTGTGGCACGGGAGGATTTGAACCCGAGTCTCCCTACTCCTAGACTGATGTCCTAACCACTGCACCCCTTTGGCAGAGCAGGCCAGCCCATGAAGCAGCTGTTTCAAATGGTGGATGGGCGCAAGCAGTGCCCCATGTCAGGACTGGCCTTAGGCGTTATGGGTCTCAATACAAAACATTTTTGTTGTGGGGGACCAGCAGGGCTCCCCACTCACCAGGTTGAGTGGCAGTAGCATCACTTCAGGGGGGCAATTTCAAGCCAATCGGAACCAAGTGTGGACGAGAGGGAAGGCTGTTTAATGGCAATGCTCTGCCTGCCATGCTCTGCTTGTGACACCTCGGCATGGAAGATTTCATGCCAGAGCATCAGCTACTGAGCAAGGTGCTAGCTGCATCTGAGGGCTCTCCGCTCACTGCCCAAGTGCAGGGCCACTCCAGGCATGGGGCCCAATTTGGCCCAATTGGTAATTGCCCTAATGCCAGCCCTGCCCTGCGTCCACTGGCCACCTTCACAGCTGTCTCCTTTTGCCTCCCTTTGCCCCCATATTTCTTCTTCCTTGTCATTCTGTGTCTTGAAATAGGAGAGCACCCCACTTCCAAAAAGAAAAGGGGTTACCTTTTTCGCTGGTTGGTTTTTGCAGTGGGAGGGATGCCCAGAGAAGGGGTGGGATGCAGATGTGATAGAAAAGATAGGTAGAAAAATCCCAAAGTGGTGACCTCTTATATTTAGTGCAGGGGAAACAACTTTCACTCTTCACCCCAGGTTGGCACCTTTTCTAGTGGCTGCTGCTGGTGTCTCCTTTGCATTTTTTTTGGTCAGCTTTTGGGGACAGGCAACCATTTATTGATTTATTTTGTCATGGGAACTGCTTTGTGAACTACTTATTGTATATAAGTAGTATATAAATAGGCATAATTAATAAATTAATAAAACTCTTGTCATTGGGTTGGCAGACATGCTGATCCAGTAAAGTGTTATCTGTTGAGCTCATATGCTCTTTTCACATGTCTACTTTTATTGGCTACCAGATAAAGCGTCTGGCAAACACAAAGTTCCAGGGGCTTCCGATGTGGAAGGCCAAATGGTTGTGTATGTTATTCTCCATAATACAAAAATAGACATCAGGCTTTAGGAAATCTGCTGCGTAACAAGAATAGTCTAACTGCACATCAAAGCAAAGTGGGTGCAGATACATGGGTTTAGAGGGCAATAGTATTTCTTGAGCTGCCAGTGCAGTTGTCTGCAGCCTAGAAACCCTCCCCAGCACCTGGGCCCTTGAGAAGGGAGTGCAGGGGCTAAATTGTACTTGACGCAGGATCAAAAAGGAAGTCAGGGGGCTCAAAAATTTCCTAAAATCGTAGATTTTCTAATCTCACCAAGGCCCATGGGGGGGGGGGGTTTCAAGGAGGACATAGTACCTGGGCTTGGGGTTAAAAAGCAGCCCGGGAGCCGAAGGAGGAAAGCCGGAAATTTCCTGGGATCTCAGAAAATGTTTTAATATGTTTTGTGAAGACTAGCATTTACGTTTTGTGCATGCCTCCATAGTTTTATATATCGTAATTCATAGGAATTATGATCCAATTATCATATGAAATTATGATGCAATGGAGAAGGGAGGGGATCCAAAATAAACTTTTTACCCCTGGATAAAATTCCTCTCAGAGTTCCTACCCAGCACTCTCAGAGATGTTTCAAGGGTTCCTGGAGCATAGGTCTCAAATCACTGCAATGTAGACATTAAGGGCCTAACTTCATTTCACTTTCAAAGTGAATTTTGAGAATCTTCTGAGCTGGTTTTGCTTCCTCCTGGAGCAAATAGCGCACACAGGCAGCAATCTAAAGCTGGACTATGGCAGAGGAAAGAGTAAAGTTCCTTTCCCTGGCACCTGGGTTCCCAATCTGGATTGGGATCCCCACATGATATTTTTATTTTTAAAGCAGGCACTGAATGCTCAAGCTGCACATTGAAAGTAACATGGGACCATGTCTTGGATCAAACCAGCCTTGTAATTAGTATCCAGTTTTCTTTTTCCTTTCTGCATGTTTTAAAAAAAAACGATTCTGGGCAGAAGTCTTCAAATATTATTGCAAAGGAAAAAAAGGCAAGAAAATAAGAAAGGAAGAAAAATCTGAGAGAAACTTTTTTTTTTTTTAAATGAAGACACTGGAGAGAAATTGCCTTTCATTGTTTCCGTGGCCCTGTCAGAACATGCAGAGTATTTTGTGAAATGCAGGTGTTCATTTGTTCAACCTTCACCAAAGCCTTTCTTATTCTGGTTCAGCGAAGAAAGTTAATGTGTTTGATTTTCTCCCTGTGCATAAGAGAGTTTGTTTCTCTCACACACAAACATCTTTCAAATTACATTTTAATAAATGATTGTCTAAAATTTAAAATTCATGATTTTAAAGCCCTTGCTTTCTATTCCCTTCTATGTAGCTAGGCTTCCTGCGTTAGACCAGATAGTAGCTTTCTGCAGAGTGTTAACGTGGTCTGATGTTGCTTGTAGTGTGTACACCCGCCCTTTACTTTTGATAAGCCGGTCTTATGAGTTTGGATAGGGGAGTTGTGTTCCAAACATCTGTTTGATAGAGACAACAGCAGAGCAAAAGAAATGTGCGTGTGAGAAAAGGGATGCACTCTTACAAAGCCCAACCTATTGTCCATCTCCAGTTGCAGGGCCCCTGTACCATGAGTGGACAGTGCAAATGAAGCTGTCTTCACTCAAGTCAGACCCTTGGTCTAGCTCTGTGTTGTCTACACTGACTGGCAGAAATGCTTTCACATTTCAGGCAGAGGTCTTCTTCTCCAGTCCTACCTGGGTATGCAGCCAGGGATTGAACCCTTCTATGTGCAGCTCATGTGCTTTTCCTCTGAGCTATAGCCTTTCACCAAAATAGGAGCAATAGGGGAAGTCTGCTATTTACAATAAAAGGGGTGCAGAGGTGAGGGGAACTGAACTCTGCCTATACCCCACCTTATGCTCCTGCAATAGATTGCTGCAGGCCAATTTTCTTCTGGCCCAACTCCGATGCCCAAAGTGATCCAACTTGTGAGAAAGGTGCTTGAGGTGATGGAGTGGTGAGGAGTCTACTTCCCCTCACCTGTCCACCTCTTTTGCCATAAAAAGTACTCCCCACTCCTACTTCCATTTTAGATGTGCACAGGGTGTCTGAACCTGGCTGACCCCATCACATCCATCCCTCTTGCACCACTGAGAAGCACCTTTGGGTAGACCTGCTCAAAGACTGAGCCCTGAAGTCTATTTGCCAAGCACGGCACCTTTCTAACTTCCTTGGATTGAGCAAGAGCTCTAACGCTCTCAGACAGTGAGAACATCACTCTGTCTGGGTGCCTAAAGAGCAAAGCTTACCTTGACTTCAGTTTCCAAGCATCTTGCCCCTCTTTTTCACTGGCAGGTTCTGACTTTCATGCTGCATGACAGGGTTAAGGGAAAGCAGGTTGAGAGGCAGCTGGCTGAATGAGGCTTTTGGGAAGTTCACCCTATCATGTAGCACAGTACTTGCTAAATAAGCCACATACTTCCTCTGTGAGAAATAAGGAAGGGCTCAATGCGCTTGCATAAGATGAAGTTCCTGTTGCCAGTGAGTGATTAGCTGGGCTGGGGGGTCGTCTTGGTGGCACTTTTTTCCATATGGGTTGTTTTAATGTTGGGTTTTTAATGGTTGTGCTAAGGACAGATCTGCTGCAAGATAGGCAGTGCCCAGGGCCGTCTTTGCAAACAGCTCCCTGGTGCATGATGAATGGCCTACAGATATCACTTTGTATCACCGTTGTGCAATTGTCTTGTGCCTTTCCTCCAAAGAACTCGATATGACACAGTGTTGTGGTGCTGGGACACAAACAATCCATAGAGCCAGCGGGGCCAAGTATTTAGCAAGGCTTGATTGGGTAGGCAGGGGAGCAAGTTTTCATTTGCACAGGAGCCAGGTCTAGCAACCAGGGGAGCAGAGGCAAGGCCTGAGACCCAGTTGTGCAAAGGTCTGACAGCTTTTTATTCCTGGTTAGGGGAAAAACAAAGAGCCGTTTGTGTGATAAATGCACATTTTATCTACTTCTTCTGAGGGTACATCCTGGTGGTCTCCTCCAGCCTGGTCTCTGGAGCCATTCCTGCACTCACTTGTCAGTGGAAACTATCAAGGAGATGATCCTTTGCTTGACCTGTTTCATTACATGTATCTGATGAAGGTTGTTGCCTAAGAATGGTGTTGCCGTAATAAACGTTGCCCTCTGATGTGCCCATTTGCTCGAAAGTCAGTTGCCCAGTGAAGGTTCAAATGAGATGTAACAGCAGCAGAGCAGCTTGCATCTACTCAGATCCCCCCAGCCTGATTTAAATCAAGGGGCAAAGGGGGGCAGATATTTAAAGCAAAAAAAAAAAAAAAGGCACACAAGTGGGGTGCTAAACTCTCCCTTGGTCTGGTGCCCCAAAGACTTTCCTTCTCAGTCAAGTTTGCATACAGAAGTGGACCTGTGTGGAAGGAAAGCACTTTGGTGGAAAGGTTTGTGGGGAGGTAAGCTGGAGGACAAGTTATTTAGAAATACTGCACAATTACAGAATATAATGAAGTTGCATCTTTCTGTCTGTTTAGTCTGCACACTATACAGACACTCAGCAGATTAAACTAGCAGAATACCTCAGTGCACCATTAAAAGCAGCATCTAAAAAGCTTGCAGAAAGAGCAGCGTTTGAACTGCCTTCTGAAAGACAAGTGGAGATGGAGCCTAGCAAATCTCTCTTGGGAGGGCGTTCCATAGTCTCAGGGCCAGAAGAGAGAAGGCCCTGTCCCTCTGTCCACCCAGCGTACTTCTGACAATGCAGGACTGCCCTCAGTGCTTGGGCCAGCGCCTATCCTATCATGTTCTCAGAAAGTTAAGAAATTAGCAGTCCTGGGTAGAAGAGAAGCATATGGTAATAGCAGGAAAGTTTGTGGCAGATGCTAGCACTCCGGCTTTCAGTTAGATATTCCAGACCTGCCCAGATATGACAGCTGAGAATTTATGAAAGCCATGATGAAGAATATATCATTTATTTACCCTTGCTATGAAACCACAGCTGTTTCTCTAATACTGTCTCTGATTTGACTGATCATGCCTTTGAAGCAGGGAAAGGCCGTTTTTAGATCAAGGTCATTTTCATGCTGCTGATGAGATGGGATAGTGATGTATAAGAAGGAATGCCAGATGCAGGGGAGGGCACCAGGATGCAAGTCTCTTGTTGTCTGGTGTGCTCCTTGGGGCATTTGGTGGGCCGCTGTGAGATACAGGAAGCTGGACTAGATCGGCCGATGGCCTAATCTAGTGGGGCTGTTCTTATGTTCTTGTTCCTGGGTATGGGGAAAGAAGGCAGAGGGACCACTGTGTTCCTTACCCATGAGACACAGCACTATGGCAAATGCTTGGGAGGTGTCTTTCCAAAGAACATTCATTCATGACACTGCATATGGTTGCATAATTCACTGTCTTCTTATGTCTGATGCGAGTGCCGGGACGGTACCAGAATTGCGTCACTTGAATGGAGCAATTCATTTTCAGGAAGATGAGATTTTTGTGGTCCTTCTTCTTTTCTGGTGGGGTCACAATAGGCCATGGGCCTGTGTGGGGGCTTCTATACCAAACAGCCAATTTCTGTGCTAGTTTGCATGAATTTTTACAATACTTTTACTGTATACATGGTGCTTTGCATAGATAACATAATCAAACGAGATTGACTTCTTTTCTACGTCTCTTATTTCTGGTCTCAGATAACACATTGCTGCAAGGTGGATTTTGATGCTATCAGAAATAACACATGCTTCCAAATGGCGTTTGGCAGGTGTGGTTGGTAACAACATGGACATGAACATTGTGGATAGAGGCACAATATCTTGTGTTGATAGAACATAGAGTGGATAGAGGGAAGTTCTTTTTCCTCATGCAACACCATAATCAGGGCATCCCATAAATCAGAATCAAGACATCCACTAAAACTGAGTGGAGGGAGAATTAGGTTACAAGCCGTGGTGACTATGTGCAACCTCTGAGTTTCAGATGTAGCCTATCTCTGCATGCCAGATACAAGGGAGTGGCAACAGGATGTGGGTGTCTTGTTTTCTTGAGTGCTTCCTGGTCGGCCACTGTGAGATACAGGAAGTTGGACTAGATGGGCCCTTGGCCTGATCCAGCTTATGTTCTAAGCTTACTTTATTTATTCCATTGATATCTTGTTGTCTTCCATCATGGAACTCAAGTTTGTCTACATCAGGCTCTGAAGCAGATACCTGTCTAGTCACTGGCCAGGCCTAGAACTGCTTAGCTTCAGCGAGGTGGCTATATCTGGTGCCTCTAGACCACTGGAACCTGTTTTTTTTTTTCATTTCATTTCATTTACCTTTATGGGCATATGACGTGTTCTTTCTAAGGGTACATTCTAGCTGCTCATTTAGAAATTTAGTAAATGAAGAGCTATGTCATTTAAGATGCCTTCTAACTTTTTTCCCTGCTGTTGTTTTGTAAGCCACCTTGACCTGTAAAAAAAGCTGAGTTACAAATCTTTGAAGTAAACTGCCATCTATTGTCAGAACATTCAGTCTATTGTCACTGGATCAGTCTAGTGCAGTAGTCTCCAAACTCCGGCCCGGGGGCCAGAAGCGGCCCACAGCATACCTCTTTCCAGCCTGCGGCCAACCTCTTGTCCCCTGAAAGCCTCTGGCTCACTCAATTGAAGATGAGCAGAACTGTGCTCTAATTGTGTCTGGAGGGTGTTCTGAGGGCCAGAGAGGTTGAATGAATGAGCCCATTCATTCATTTATTCACTCATCTAAGTTCCATCTCTAATTTATTTATTTAAATTTTATAGTTAAATTTTTTTCCCGGCCCTCCACACCATGCCAGATATTTGATGCAGCCCTCTGGCCAAAAAGTTTGGAGAACCCTGGTCTAGTGCTACAGTGTCTCTTCTAGGGGTTGGTATCTCAGAGGCCCCTGGGCCAACTCTGGATGGCTGCCAAATGTCATATCTCCCCCACACTCCCCAGTGAAGAAACCTGAGACAAAACAGGTATTCTGTTTGAAACAGCTTCCTACGTGTGGAAATACCTTCATTTCAGGCAGTTTCCAACTTCTGTTTTCACCATCAGAAGTCTGAGGTCACCAGGAGAAGAGAATGGAAATGCTAATAAATGGATATGGATTTTAAAAAACCCACACAGCCTGCACATATTTGTTTTTGTAAGTGTTTAGCTCCCTTCCCATCAGAGCTCAGCCAAAGTCATGAAACAGAATGGAAAGCTTCATAATGTAACTAGATTTTTGGTTTCAACTTTGAAAAAAAGAGGATAAACAAACACAATCCACTTCTCTTGACCTGACGCAAATTTGAAGACTGAGCCGAAACTTTCCTGGACACAAGCGTTATCAAAAAATGCACTTTGAGGAAGTGGCCTGTAATATAGAAACCAGAAGAACACTCTCAACGCTGAACACATTGCAAAATTACCACTGGAAGGAACGAACGGGTGCAAAATGGTCCCCTTGGCAAATGGTCTGAAATGTGGTTTGTACCTTCAAACTCTGCTTTGTTGGCTGGTGGATGAGTGACATTTAGACTGACCACCTTTTGTTTTCAATTCTGCTTTCCAAGGCGAGTGTCTCTGAGCAGAACCAAAATACTTCCTGACCCCATTTGTTTGAATCATGTATTTTTTTGTTAAGTACCTAATGCAAAGTGCTTCTGGGCATGTCCAGAATCCCCCTTGTTTTGTTTGTTTGTTTTTAATCAAAACAGATTTTAAAATATCCTCTGTGCTCCTTGTGATGGGCACCTTCTCTTTTTTAAAAGGAAGCATCTCATATGCAAATAAAAACACAGACCACATACTTTACTGGCATTTACATCCTTTGGGTCCACTGACCAGCAAGATTAAACTGTCTCAGCTGGTAAAATTCTAGCAGGTTGACTTACCCTATAATCTTATTAGGACTACTACTGCTTCAGCAGCGTGTGCTTGGCCACTGTCAGGTGTAATTCCTAGGAAGCTCTTTGCAGGACTTCAACTCCAGATAGCTCAGCCAGCTCAACACAGGAGAGGACTCCTGGGGAGACATGGAACTGGAATCCACAACAGTACGCAAAAAGCATGGCCAACAGGGAGTCAGGGTCACAGACCATGAAAGCAGTCCATAATAATAATATAATATAATATACAGTATTTATATACCGCCTTTCTTGGTCTTTATTCAAGACTTTATTCAAGGCGGTTTACATAGGCAGGCTTATTAAATCCACGCAGGGATTTTTACAAATTGAAAGAAGGTTCTTTCTTTCAAGAACCACTACATATTCAAGGTGTTACACTCCGATCTGGTTTAACATTCTGGCCTCCATCCTCCCACGCTCCGAGCAGATGGAACAGCTCAGCTGCAGCTTGCCAGCTGCTTCAAGGTCGCACGGTGCCGGTGGCCTCGAACTGGCGACCTTGTGGATGTTAATCTTCAGGCAAATGGAGGCTCTACCCTCTAGACCAGACCTCCTGCCCATGATGGACCTCTAGTCCATGATGATGTGCCTATCTCTGCTCCTCCCACACCCCAATGTTCTAGCTCAGCACTCTTCTCCCCGTCACATTTATTCTTCTCTCTGTGTCCCCCTCCTGCTTTTCAATCCATCCGGAGGAAGGAGAAGGCGGAGCAGTGGGGGCAAGCAGGTGGACAGAGATGGATTCCTCCCCCCATCTGACGCCTTAGGTGACCGCTTCAGTTGGCCTCATTGATGGACCAGACCTGACTGGCCCCACATACCCAAGCTGGTAATTTGGGCTCTCTGATAACCTAAAAAAAGACTATAAAAGGCGTCCTGTCTCGGCTGGATTCTGGTCTGTTCAACATGTTCTCCTTAACTCCAGTGGGTACTCATGATGTGACGCTTGACTTCTTCTCACTTTGCCAGGGCATGACCTGGATCATCCTGTAACACGGCTCCCAATTCTTCTCGCTCCGCCAGGGCGTGACTTGGATCACCCTGTAACATGGCTCCCAATTCTTCTCACTTCGCCAGGGCGTGACTTGGATTATCCTGTAGCATAGCCTGAAATTCTTCTACTTTTGCCAGGGTGTGACCTGGATCATCCTGTAGTAGGACCCCAAATTCTTCTCTCTCCGCCAGGGTGTGACTTGGATTATCCTGTAGCACGGCCCCAAATTCTTCTCCTTCCGCCAGGCGTTTTGTTAGGAAAAAGGGAACAGAATTTTAAAATTCTGCTCCCCGGCCCAACAAAGTAATGTAAGTAATGCCCAGTCTTATAATGTAAGTACTTTCAGGAAATCAGCTAAAGGCTTCACTTACCCTCCCCTCAGATTCCAGTTCTCCCCAAACATCTCTGCTGGACATTAAAAAGATGAACACTGAAGATACTACTCATTAAGTACCCCAAGTCTCTATATGACATCATGTCATTGTTTACTATTACAGGCTCCTTTTTCTAACCAATAGAAAAGAACCAATAGAACCAATAGAAAATCAAGCATGTGATAGCAAACAATGACAAGATGTCATCACTTGAAATATTCACCAGGTACAATAGATTTTTACCAATTTTTAATGCTTTCTTCTGCTTGCAGAAGGCACTCCGCCCACTTCTGATTAGGAAAAAGAAAACATTTTGCAAAGTCTCTGCTTTGTCTGTTATTGTCTGTTTTCATTTATTCGACATTATCTGGTTAAATATGTCTTAAACTTTTTAGAGTTTAAGGTGTTTGTACCTTTGGGTAAAGATGTACTGAGAGGATGGTGTAGTGGTTTGGGAGTTGAATTTTAGACCTGGAAGATCCAGGTTCAAATCTCGTTCAAAGCCAGGTTCATGGCTCTGCCATGAAGGTTCTTGGGTGACCTTGGGCCAGTCACTTTCTGTCAGCATCACCTACCTCACAGGGTTGTTGTGAAGACAAAAGGAGGGGAGCAACCATGTACACCACACTGATCTCCCTGGCATAAGGGCAGAACAAAAATGTGAAAATAAATAATATTGGGGGGAAAATATAATTATCTGATAATACGCAACTGTGGTTCAAAATGTATCTTGGCATGTGCAGTAGGAGAAGTGGCAGGCTGGGCACTGCATGTTGGCTTCAGTGTTCATGCATGTGGATTTTTTTATGTAAGTGCACTAACAGTTACCCTGCACATGCCCAATCTTGTCTGATCTCAGAAGCTAAGCAGGGTCAGGCCTGGTTAGTACTTGGATGGGAGACCGCCTGGGAATACCAGGTGCTGTAGGCTTATTCCATAGTCTTTCGAGACTGAAGGTTGCTAACCAACCATTTCTCTAATACAAAAGCAAGTGTTATAATTTCTCCATGAGGAACTAGGAGGATATGAAGAAAGCAGACATTCCACCTGTGGAATATTTCTTTTCAGAAATGGACTGTAGCTGCATCGATGAAAACTGCCTTACCTGTTTATCAAAGGCAAAGTCTCTTGGTCACTACAGCATGACCAAGAGACATAAGCAACTTTGGACAGTGTGTCTTTGCCATCACATGAAATGAGTATGCATGCCCGATCTCGTATGATCTTGGAAGCTAAGCAGGGTCAGGCCTGGTTAGTACTTGGATGGGAGACCGCCTGGGAATACAGGGTGCTGTAGGCTTATACCATAGTCTTTCGAGACTGAAGGTTGCCAACCACTAACAGCAAAGGCGTGGGGAGTTGCTGAGGGCCCTGCTTCTGATCCCTGACATGCGCACCTTCATGAGGCAATGGGACATTGCTGCCACCTCCAGAATTATCAGAAGCAACAAAGGAGAGAGAAACTCTCCCAATGCCAAGGTGAGCATCACTGGTGTAGGTGGGCACTCTAGTGAGGGCCCCTGGAAGGGTCTAACTGCAGCTTAAAACAACCTGGCATCAGAGCCTGTTTCTGCTGCAGTGCTTCTTCCAGTGGGATACAGTATTTCCTCCTGGCATGGAAACTCTGTACTAGGCAGAAGAATTACACAAGTGGTGCTGCTACATGTTACAACAATGGAGCCTAAACATCCTGAATATAAGAACAACCCTGCTGGATCAGGCATAGGCCCATCTAGTCCAGCTTCCTGTATCTCACAGTGGCCCACCAAATATCCCAAGGAGCACACAAGACAACAAGAGACCTGCATGCTGGTGCCCTACCTTGCATCTGTAGGATCTGATAACTGAACAGGTAGGCTGGACCTTGGTGAGGCCTAATTTTCTCTGGCTTGCAGCATTAATTAGGAAACCTAAACAGCACTGATTTCTTTCCAGATTCCTGAAATGGTTTTCTCCTAAGACAGGCAGTGAAAAGAACGACACTCATGTGCAGCATAGTCAGAGACCCAGTGAGAGTCTTGCAGAGTGCAGGATTGACTCAACAACCCTTTCTCATTAGATCTGCAGCCAATATGATCCACATCCAGCAAAAAATGCTCTATGTGTATTAGTTTCCCTTGTTAAGGAAAACACATCAGCCTTCTGACAACTCATAGACTGATGGAAGCAAAATAAGTGCAACAGATCTTTGATCTGATTTGGTGGGCCACTGTGAGATACAGGAAGCTAGACTAGATGGGCCTTTGGCCTGATCCAGCAGGGCTCTTCTTATGGTCTGCAGACCATCTGTAGTTCCTAGTCCATCTGGTCTTGGGACTATCAAGTCCTTGATGGGATCACACAGGCTTTCTGAACTGAAAGAAACAGAAACTGTTTCTTCCAGTTCACTCACATGGCCACCTCATTCTGAGGCCTTCTGCCTTTTAAAAAGGCAGAATTCATTGACTGATAGGTTCAGCGACTGGTAGGGCTCCTATGTCTTCTCCCTACTCTTAGTGGGATTTGAACACAGCTAAACCATCCTTAATGGTTGTTCGCTCAGGTACCATTTTACAGAATCTTTGTACGCATCCAACATTTTAAAAGTCCAGACAAGAGGCTGTTCATACTGTGCAGTTGTACTTCCATGCACCTCTCTCCTTAAATGTTTGATTTTTTTCATCAGTTTATTTATGGACAGTTGTGTCAGTTAAGTTTCTTGGTAACATCACCAGTGTAACAGATGTTTTCCAAGCAAAGGCAGGCATGTTCTTGTGCATTTCTTTTACATACTTTGCAATTAAAAAAAAATAGTTTCAACAACTGTGAGTGTTAACCAGTGTTCAGAATGTAGAATGAGTCATTTGTGAAAGCAAGTTTTTGGTAATTGTGCTTTCTTATTATAGGTCAGATGCTATCTAGTTGTCCTCTGTTGTCTTCAAGTCAATACATTTTGCAGCTATCAAATACTATTGTTCTGAGTTGAAAAAGGCTTTCTTACACCACTTCTTTTCAATACAACGTCTTACAAAACATTGTTGTAATCTCAGGAAAGGAAGATGTGAGAGATCCAGGTTGTGAGGAAGGGTTTCTTGGATTCAGAAACTAGGAGATCCAGAGCCTGTGAGATGTCAGTTCAGAAATGGTGTCAGATTAGAACCAGGGGGAAAAACAGAGGTATACCACATTGAATCATAAGTGACTGATTCCACTTTGCAGGTTTCACCTCTATGGAAAATGTGAGCAGAGTGTGATATCACCTCTGACCCAGGGGTTTTTAGGCAGACAGGCAATAGATACTTCTTCACATAAATCCCAGAACATAATCCTTCTGAGAGAGAGAGAGAGAGAGAGAGCCAGTCAAGGAGTTCTCCCATTGTGTCACTGTGTGATTTACTCTTAAGACCTTCCAACTTCTGATCAGCATGTACTGCTAGGGGTGGAATGATAATTTTGCTGCTGCTTCTATAGTACAAGACTAGGTTGTTTAGCCATTCCTGATGCAGACCCATTTATTGTTTATTTATTTAAACTATTTTTACCCTGCTGTTCCCAAAGCTCAAGGTGGCTTACAAAAATTAATACCTAAAATACAGCATCAAATTAGAAATTGAGCAGTAAAAATCTAGAACATCACTGAAAGCTAGCACAGCAAATAATATCATATAGTAATTCTAAAAACCCTTAGGTGGTGACAAGTAAAAATGCAGTACACAACAAACTATAACAAACAAGTATTGGATAGGGATTTAAAGTTCTTTGGTGGTTTGGAAATAGCTAGCTAAATTTAATGCAAATTGTTAGGCAACATATGATAGAAATTTTCGGGTTTTGGCTTAAACTACCTTTTTCTTCTATTTTATGTTTTGTTGTTATTAAGGATAACTTTTAGGCTTTATTTAACCCTATCACCTGACATAGTTATAAGAGACTGTTACCTTTCCAGCAATGCTTTTCACTGGCTTGTTGTTTTTGGGATGTATGCCAATAAAGGTTATTCTGAGTCTGATTCTAAAATAGGGTTGTGAATGCACAACCCATAGCAGAAATCCTCACCCTCAGTTGAGACTGCCCATTGTATCTCTGCTTGATTTGCTGGTCTGAGCGTATCTTTGTCCAGTGAACCACAGGGAGTTGCTACTGTTATACACTCTAAAAATGAAACAGTTGTGTATCTCTGATTTTGAATTTAAGAGTGTTGCTCAGTCTTTGAAAAATCCTACATCTGAAGTAGTAGAGCATCCAGAGGGAGTAAAGCAACTGAAAGGTATCTTGGTTCCACTTACACAAGGCAATTTCTCATACTTTCCCATTAACTAGGTCCTAGGAAGAGTGAGGCTTCCCTGTGACAAATACGGTTGTCAGAATTAAACTGAATGCTGATGAGGCTTACTGACAAGTGGAGTCATATTGTACCCAAGCATCCCTTTCAGACTCACTAATGTCTAAGTGACTCATCTAAGTCGAAATGTTTTAACACACTATTCTGCTAAAGGCACTATTATAATCTCCATATTACAGATAAGTGGGATTGGAAGCACAGTCCTGAATCACACTCAGCGCATGATGTTTTTCATCAGTTGTCCGGACAAGTACTGGACTTCTCGGGCTAATGATTTTTCTCTCCAGCGTTTTAATATCATTTTAAAACAACATGTATCGGGGAAGCTCATGGATCCAAAGCCAATTTGACGGGGTTTCTGCTTTCTCTTTTTAGGGAGGATCTGCTTTTTCTCCAGCGTCAGCAATCAGCAAGCAGAGAGCACAGGTGCAAGCTGCTGTTTTGGCTCGAGAATTTGGCTGCCGTTCAGCCAGCAGCGAAGAAATTGTATCCTGCCTCCGCCAGTTGCCAGCCAAAGCTCTCAATGATGCACAGACCAGGGTGTGCCTTTTTTTCCTGGTTTTGATAGCACGTTACAGTTGAGAAGGCTGCAGGGATTTTCAAGCCTGTTTTGAAAAAAAAAAAAACTGCTGGATATCTTGACCATCATGTTGCTTGCACTGCTGTTTGGTGACTATTATTAGCTTGAAAGGAAGCTGTGTAAGCTTCTGCTCCCTTCTTATCCAGTACTGGTTCTTCTAAAGGGGCTTGCAATAATCTTACGATAAGCAATAAAATATTCTAAAAACAAAGAACGCTACAATTAAAACCATCAGGAATATTAAAACACCATAAAAATCAAGAGTGTTGGGAGAGTTAGGACAGACAGAAAAAAATATTTCTTTACCCAGCGTGTAATTAGTTTGTGGAACTCCTTGCCACAGGATGTAGTGATGGCATCTTGCCTGGATGCCTTTAAGAGGGGATTGGACACATTTCTGGAGGAGAAGTTGATTATGGGTTACAAGTCATAGTAGGTATGTGTAAGCTCTTGGTTTTAGAGGCAGGCTGCCTCTGATTGCCAGATGCAGGGGAGGGCACAGGGACGCAGGTTGTGCCTGTTGTCTTGTGTGCTCCCTGGGGCATTTGGTGGGCCACTGTGAGATACAGGAAGCTGGACTAGATGGGCCTTTGGCCTGATCCAGCGGGGCTCGTCTTACATTCTTATGTTCATAGCTGCAAGGAGGCAGCACCAATTAATGATCTAATGAAGAAGAAGGAAGGTCTTTGTCAACTTCTTTACAGAAGGCATCACTAACTTGTGGAACTCAGTGCCACAAGATGTGGTCGCGGGCAGTCACTGGCATAGATAGTTTTAACATGAAATTTTTCGAACAATAGCTACCAGTTGCTTGGGAACAAACCAATGAAGAGGGGTGTGCAGAGAGGAGCTTGCCCTGCTTGCAATTTCCTGGAAGCTGCTTGCTGGCCCCTATACAGGATGTTGGACTAGCTGGACATTTGGTTTGATCCTCTTTGTATGTTCTTAACCTCCAGAAAATGGAAGTGGAAGCTGACTAATCAAGTCTATCTAGAGAGGGTGCTGCTTCTGAGAAAGCCTTCGCTCAGTGCTATGCAGGATGCTTTAGAGATGACAGGACCAGTAGCACTGTCTCTAAAAATGTAGACAGGAGGAAGGATATGGGAGTACGTGGGATGGTAAAGCTGCACCAGTGGAGATTGGCAGCTACTATATTTTCTGTTCTCCATGTCCTTTATTCTAACGCTGACTCACACACTCTCTCTCTCTCTCTCTCTCTCTCTCTCTCTCTCTCTCTCTCTCTCTCTCTCTGCTCCTAATGTAGCTACTAGCTATAAGTGGGCCATTTCAGTACTGGAGCCCAGTGACTGATGAATTTTGCCTCCAGGAGCCTCTTCCAGCAAACCCACAGTGTTCCCGACCTCCGAAGGTAGATCTGCTCATTGGAAGTGCTCAACAAGATGGCTTGATCAGCAGAGCAAAGGCAATTAAGGTGAGAGGTCATTAGAGGTAAATTGTGGTTGTAATAACAGAGATAAGTCAATTGAGAAAAGAGAGGCAAGGCCTTGTTGGGGAAGCAGGATATCTGAGTTCCATTGATAGACATCCAAATATTGGTGTCAAGCAATGCCTTTTCCCGGTGGTTCCTTGCCCGCATCATTGGCATCATTTACCACATGGATAAATATGACTCAGAGAGGGAAAAACTTGACATGAGGGCTGCCATATTTGCTGGCAACAAACTCCACATGAAGTTCTAGATTTAGAATTAGAATGAAACTTCCAAATTCACAAAACCATTACATACCCATCACTAGCATTACCTGTTTTCAGTCCTTGTGATCCTGAATTGCACCTGAATTGTCCTTTTGATGGTAAGTACATGGTATTCAAGATCAAGTTAATATACATGTTACATGAAAACAGTTTTGCTGACATGCGTTTGAAACCCTGAAAAATGAAGAGCTGCCCAGGAGGCCATTTTGAGCAGGGGAAGCCATGGGGGTGTGGGGGGGAAAGGCTCAAGTGCTACCACTGCACATGTTTGCATGTAATGTGTAGTTTGTGTTTTAAATGTTCAGGGCAGCACATGTATGAGGATTCATTCTTTATCAAAGGACTGTGATCCTAAATCTTCTCTCAAGAGACATGGATGGTGTAACTGAGAGTTCTGTGGTTTCTTCTTTATGACTGTAGAGTGGGAAACCATACTTTTCAAATTAAGATAACAAGAGGCAAAATGTCTGCCACTTGCTGAAATATTTAGGAGCCAGATGGTTCTGACCATGTGCCCCCCCACCCCCGAAAGACCAGCAACCGTTCCTTTTTCTCTGGTCCTTTCATCTCAGCATCCAGACCTTTCCTTTATTCCAGCCTTTGGTTTTCTCTTAGGTGCTTTGTGCTGACCTGTTGCTAATCATCACCGGTTTTATTGCCTCTGAAATGGCAGACACAAAAAATGTCTCCTGGTTGTTCAGAAAGGTCACCAAAAATCACTTTTGTAACTTCTTCTAGGTTCTCCCTTTTTCCAGTGAATGGTTAACATTAGATATCAGAAATTACTCATAGAGTGATGAATTTATTTCTGTACAGAACAGTCTTCGGTGGGTTTAGAATTCAAAGCTACTTTATAGATTATGTCTGTACCAGTTTGATATCATGGCACCTGTCGCTGAAAGTTGAGCCTATTCACACCTTGTTTCGTGATCCATCACTGATTGTCCTTAGGTGAAGACGAGTATAGAAGAGTTAATAATAGATCTCCCAGCCATGGTGTGAGCTGGGCATCCTCTTGGCTTTGCAACCTGTATACATACCTGCAAAGCTGTTTTGTTTCAGTCATCTGTCTTGCTCTCTCATCTTAAGAACGTAAGAACAGCCCTGCTGGATCAGGCAATACGCCCATCTAGTCCAGCTTCCTGTATCTCACAGTGGCCCACCAAATGCCCCAGGGAACACACAAGACAACAAGAGTCCTGCATCCTGGTGCCCTCCCTTGCATCTTGCATTCCGACATAATCAGGAGGTTGCACATACACATCATGGCTTGTAACCCGTGATGAATTTTTCCTCCGGAAATTTGTCCAGTCTCCTTTTAAAGGCACCTAGGCAAGATGCCACCACCACATCCTGTAGCAAGGAGTTCCACAGACCAACTACACGCTGAGTAAAGAAATATTTTCTTTTGTCTGTCCTAACTCTCCCAACACTCAATTTTAGTGGATGTCCCCTGTCTTACTGAACATCCTTTTTTTTAAATTTCAAAAGCATGTTTATCTGTTCATTTGTTGCCCTTTAAAAAAAAATCTTAAAAAGAAAGAAATGAACGAAAGTGCAAGACATTTCCTAAAATGTAAAAAGGACGGTTTTTTGGTGACCTTAAAAACACCAGCCAATCGGTGCTGTTTGCAGCCAGCTTCTGCTAGAAACCATACAACTGAATGGAGGTTCACGGGCTGAACCCCTGCCTCACATCCTTCTGATTAGCTTGGTCAGGAGCTCTGCAAACTGAAGACCTGACAAGGACTCATTTACTGAAATGCACATTTGAAGCCATCCTTTGCTGGCAAGCAGAGAAGGCCTCTGTCTAATGCTGCTGAATTTTTGTTTGGCTTGATTTTCTGTGCAAGGATTGTTGTTTGGAGGAGAGGTTGAAGCTTCCTGCAAAAGACAAGCCATTCCCTGCAACAAAATCTGCTTCTTGCAACAGTGGTTGATGCATGGCATCATTTCTCCCACCCACCCTCCAGGCAAGTGCTTTGCCAAAGGGGGGGTGGTGGGAGATTTGCACGTAGACTGTGCTGCAAATTGTCTTCTTTGAGGTGGCAGGTGCTCCTTTGAAGTGGCACTTTAAAAGACTGCTGATCTGCAGCTTGGAACCACAGGAGGAACTCTCCCCCATCTGCTTGTGAATCTCTTGCCAGGGTATGGGAAGAGAGATTCTGCAGCTGCAAAGCTGTAGTTGCCGCTGCTAAAGAGGTGAACATTTTCACCCCTGTTCAAACACCCTGATTCATGGACTCTTTTTGCAAAGGGTGAACCATTTCACAAAAAGGACCCCCACCTACAAATCTTTTGGGAAAGCCATTACTTCTATTCCTTGTATCTCTGTGCCTCCCCCCATTTGCTTCCTATGCTGAATTGTGGAAATATTTTTCAAGCTCTTCTGATGCAAACCAGATACAATACATTGAAAATAACCAATCCAGAAGAAGCCTTCATTCTCACAAACAGCAGGTGACGTAGCAAAATATGACTAAATTCTATTATTTCAATCTGCTGTTGGAGTTTCCTATCAGTGCTCACCTATGCAGTTCTGGTCCAGTTCTGGTTGCCACAACTCAAAAAGGATATAGTGATAATGGAGAAGGTGCAGAAGAGAGCAACTAAAATGATTACTGGGCTGGGGCACCTTCCTTATGAGGAAAGGCTATAGCATTTGGGCCTCTTCAGCACAGAAAAGAGGCGCCTGAGGGGGGACATGATTGAGACATACAAAATCATGCAGGGGATGGATAGAGTGAATAGAGAGATGGTCTTTTCTCTCTCACATAACACCAGAACTAGGGGACATCCACTAAAATTGTGTGTTGGGAGAGTTAGGACAGACAAAAGAAAATATTTCTTTACTCAGCATGTAATTAGCCTGTGGATCTCTTTGCCACAGGATGTGGTGATGGCACCTGGCCTAGATGCCTTTAAAATGGGTCTCCAGTCAAAGGCATAGTGGCAATTTTTGAAGTGCAGGGGCTGGTCATGACCTCCCTTCCCATCACCCATCACATCTCAATTTGTCATGTCTTCAATTGAGCATTTTCTTCTCCTGCCACTTATTTCTGCTTTGAAGCATATTAGACTTCAGTTCAAGATCTCGTTAATTTAATCTCAAACTCTTCTGGTTTGCAGTAATTTTAAAACATATGTAGGGAAATGAGATTTTTAAAAATCCCAAATGAGTTACAAAAGCAAGGAAATACATTTTTCCTCAAAAGCAAGCACTGCTGTGTTCATTAGGACTTACTCCCAGGCAATATCAGGGTGACCAGATGTCGTCTTTTCCCGGACAGGTCCTCTTTTTTTAGCCTTGTGTCCTGGAGAAGAACTTAAATGTCCTCCTTTTCCCTGTGAGCGGGCAGTGCATAGCATTTTTGTAAAAAACAAATTATATGCAATGAATTATATGTAATATAGTTTTAAATTTAATAATAAATAATATAGTGTTTAAATTAACCACATGGAATCGATATACAAAAGTTTTTAGCCTTTATTTTGTCATGTCCCACATTTTTCTTGGATGTCCTAGGTTTTGGGATACCTTGTCCTTTTTTGTGGTTGTGACATCTGGTCATAAGAACACAAGAACAGCCTCACTGGATCAGGCCATAGGCCCATGTAGTCCAGCTTCCTGTATCTCTCAGCAGCCCACCAAATGCCCCAGGGAGCATACCAGATAACAAGAGACCTGCATCCTGGTGCCCTCCCTTGCATTGGCATTCTGACATAGCCCATGTCTAAAATCAGGAGGTTGCGCATACACATCATGGATTGTAACACGTAATGGATTTTTCCTCCAGAAACATGTCCAATCCCCTTTTAAAGGCATCCAGGTCAGAAGCCATCACCACATCCTGTGGCAAAGAGTTCCACAGACCAACCACACGCTGAGTAAAGAAATATTTTCTTTTGTCTGCCCTAACTCTCCCAACACTCAATTTTAGTGAATGTCCCCTGGTTCTGGTGTTATGTGAGAGTGTAAAGAGCATCTCACTGTCCATCCCCTGCATAATTTTGTATGTCTCAATCATGTCCCCCCTTGGGTCATTTGCAAATATACATAGAATTTGTATTGGCAACCTTCAGTCTCGAAAGACTATGGTATCGCGCTCTGAAAGGTGGTTCTGGCACAGCGTCTAGTGTGGCTGAAAAGGCCAATCCGGGAGTGACAATCCCTTCCACACCGGGAGCAAGTGCAGTCTGTCCCTGGTCTGTCTCCCTGGCTATGGGCCTTCCTTCTTTGCCTCTTAGCCTCAGACTGTTGGCCAAGTGTCTCTTCAAACTGGGAAAGGCCATGCTGCACAGCCTGCCTCCAAGCGGGCCGCTCAGAGGCCAGGGTTTCCCACCTGTTGAGGTCCATCCCTAAGGCCTTCAGATCCCTCTTGCAGATGTCCTTGTATCGCAGCTGTGGTCTACCTGTAGGGCGCTTTCCTTGCACGAGTTCTCCATAGAGGAGATCCTTTGGGATCCGGCCATCATCCATTCTCACGACATGACCAAGCCAACGCAGGCGTCTCTGTTTCAGCAGTGAATACATGCTAGGGATTCCAGCACGTTCCAGGACTGTGTTGTTTGGAACTTTGTCCTGCCAGGTGATGCCGAGGATGCGTCGGTGGCAGCGCATGTGGAAAGCGCTCAGTTTCCTTTCCTGTTGTGAGCGAAGAGTCCATGACTCGCTGCAGTACAGAAGTGTACTCAGGACGCAAGCTCTGTAGACCTGGATCTTGGTATGTTCCGTCAGCTTCTTGTTGGACCAGACTCTCTTTGTGAGTCTGGAAAACGTGGTAGCTGCTTTACCGATGCGCTTGTTTAGCTCGGTATCGAGAGAAAGAGTGTCGGAGATCGTTGAGCCAAGGTACGCAAAGTCATGGACAACCTCCAGTTCATGCTCAGAGATTGTAATGCAGGGAGGTGAGTCCACATCCTGAACCATGACCTGTGTTTTCTTCAGGCTGATTGTCAGTCCAAAATCTTGGCAGGCCTTGCTAAAACGATCCATGAGCTGCTGGAGATCTTTGGCAGAGTGGGTAGTGACAGCTGCATCGTCGGCAAAGAGGAAGTCACGCAGACATTTCAGATGGACTTTGGATTTTGCTCTCAGTCTGGAGAGGTTGAAGAGCTTTCCGTCTGATCTGGTCCGGAGATAGATGCCTTCTGTTGCAGTTCCAAAGGCCTGCTTCAGCAGGACAGCGAAGAAAATCCCAAACAAGGTTGGTGCAAGAACACAGCCCTGCTTCACTCCGCTTCGGATGTCAAAAGGGTCTGATGTGGAGCCATCGAAGACAACAGTGCCCTTCATGTCCTTGTGGAAAGATCTGATGATGCTGAGGAGCCTGGGTGGACATCCAATCTTGGGGAGAATCTTGAAGAGGCCGTCTCTGCTGACCAGGTCGAAAGCCTTTGTGAGATCTATGAAGGCTATAAAGAGTGGCTGTCGTTGTTCCCTGCATTTCTCCTGCAGTTGTCTAAGGGAGAATACCATATCAGTGGTGGACCTGTTGGCTCGGAATCCACACTGCGATTCTGGATAGATGCTCTCTGCAAGTACCTGGAGCCTCTTTAGTACAACTCGGGCAAACAGCTTTCCTACAACGCTAAGGAGAGAGATGCCGCGGTAGTTGTTGCAGTCACCCCTGTCACCTTTGTTCTTGTATAGCGTGATGATGTTTGCATCCCTCATGTCTTGAGGTACTCCACCTTCTCTCCAGCAGAGACAGAGGATTTCATGCAGCTCAGTGATGATGATCTCTTTGCAGCATTTTAGCATTTCTAGGAAGGCAGCTCATCTAAGAGAAGGAAACTCTGACCTCAAACCTCCACTGCCTTGTGGCTACATCCAGTTCTGGAAAAGGCTTCAGGAGTCAACCTCGAGGCAAAATCAGGAGCCGGAGTCCCTTAGGCAGTTCATGGCTGAACACAGTCACGTTCTGGCAACTCCTGCGACGCCGCTGGAACCAACCGTATTGGCTTCTGCCTTTCCATTGGACCATTCCAGCGACGTGGAGAGGGGGGATTGGCTGCATGGGTAACAGCCTATCCTCCATACCTTCTTTACCCAGGCTTCGCGCACTGGAGAGGACACTCCAACTTCGCCATACGGCGTCGGCACAACACGGGAAGCAGCAGTTTACCGGTTATAAGTCTTTGCTCGATTGGCGTAGAGCATGACGCCAGGGGCTGCTTCCGACGGTGGGAGAGATCATTGCATCTCATTGGGCAGCTACCGCTCGCCTTAAGCTGGGCAGTCCCCAGCCAGTAAGGTGTTGCCTCGCCACGGTCCGTTAACCTCATGGGGTGCGTGGGGTTTAGGGTGAAAACCGACAAGCGGATCGACAACTCTGCACCATGCAACAGAAAACAGAAAACTACTGCCCTAAAGCTGGGCACCTGGAACGTTAGGACAATGACACCTGGCTTCTCTGATGACCTGCAAGAAATAGACGACGAACGCAAAACAGCTGTCATCGACATGGAGCTGAGCAGACTGCAGATGGACATCGTCGCCCTTCAAGAGACTAGGCTGCCAGATTCCGGATCTGTCAAGGAGAGAAATTTCTCATTTTTCTGGCAGGGAAAACCACCAAACGAAACCAGGGAACATGGCGTTGTCTTTGCGGTCAGAAATACCCTGCTGAAATCCATCATCCCACCTACTGTGGGAAGTGAAAGAATTTTGTCCCTGCAGCTCCAGTCATCAGCAGGACCTATCACTCTCATCAGTGCTTATGCACCGACTCTGTCGTCTCCAGCAGAAGCCAAAGACAAATTCTATGATGACCTGGCCACCACTGTCAAGAAAATCCCTGTAAAAGAGCCATTGTTCATCTTCGGCGATTTCAATGCTAGAGTTGGTGCTGATAACAGTTCATGGCCCACTTGCTTAGGTCAGTTTGGCACTGGGAGGATGAACGAAAATGGCCAACACCTGCTAGAGTTTTGCTGTCATCACGGTCTCTGTGTCAGCAACACGTTCTTCAACACAAAGCCCCAACATAGAGTCTCTTGGAGACATCCAAGATCAAAGCACAGGCACCAGCTTGACCTGATCCTCACCAGACGCTCCAGCCTTCCCAGCATCAAGATCACACGCAGTTATCATGGTGCTGCCTGCGACACTGACCACTCCCTGGTGTGCAGCAGAGTGAAACTGCAAACAAAGCGACTGTATCACACGAAAAAGGAAGGAAGACCTCGCATTGATACCAGCAAGACCCGGGATCAGAGAAAAGTGGAGGAATTTGCACAAGCGCTTGAGGAATCTCTTCCAGGCCCGGCCGACGCAAATGCATCCAACAGATGGGAACATTTCAAGAATACCGTTTACAACACCGCCTTGTCCATATTCGGCAAGAAGACCAACAAGGCGGCAGACTGGTTTGAAGCCCACTCTGAGGAGTTGACACCAGTCATTGAGGAAAAGAGGAGAGCTCAAGCAGCATACAAGGCCTGTCCCAGTGAGCGCAACCTGCAGGTCCTCCGAACTGCTCGCAGCAAAGTCCAACAGACTGCCAGGAGATGTGCTAACGACTACTGGCTCCAGCTCTGTTCCGAGATACAGATAGCAGCTGACACGGGCAACATCAAGGGGATGTATGATGGTATCAAGCAGGCCCTAGGTCCAACACAGAAGAAAATTGCCCCTCTGAAGTCTGCCACAGGCGAGGTCATCCAGGATCGGGCGCAGCAGATGGAACGCTGGGTGCAGCACTACTCTGAGCTATATTCCAGAGAAAATGTAGTCACCGAAGAAGCACTGAACAACATTGAGTGCCTGCCTGTGCTGGAAGAGCTTGACAGTGAACCAACCCTAGAAGAACTTCACATGGCCCTGGACTCCCTTGCCTTTGGCAAGGCACCTGGAAAAGACAGCATCCCTGCTGAAGTCCTAAAATGCTGCAAAGAGATCATACATAGAATAGTATCCTTAATATAACATGAATTACATACTGTCTCAGTGGTGGCCCATGCCCCTGCGTGATCTGAATGCTCCTCAGTTTTCCCACCCTTGTGCTGGCTGGTGCACTCACACCCCTGTGGATGGAGTGGTGGTCAGGCGGATGAGCAGGCCAGTGTTCAACCGGTGGGGGGGGCAGCAAGCACCCAAGGTGTGGAAGAGAGAGGATGCGCACTTGACTCCCACAAGTAAAGGGATGGAAGGGGGTGAGCTACAGATTGTTTCTCCTTGCCTACTGGATGATTCATAAGCACCAAGTGGGTGTCATGTGGAGCCATGGCAGTTTTTTCCCCTCCAACAGCTTTTATTTTATTTATTTTATTTTAGAAATTTATATCCTGCCTTTCTACCCAATGAAGGACACTCAAGGTGGCTCACAATATATATATATATAAGACATTAAAAACAATAAAATGCAATAAAAACCTGGACTGCAAATTAAAATGCATTCAAAAAGCGCCATGCCCCTTGGTGTCAGCGTAAAGGCCTCTCTAAATAAAAAGGTCTTAAGCCCCCACCAAAAGGACTCTAAAGAGGGAGCTGTTCTCAATTCCAGGGGGAGGGAGTTCCACGGATGGGGAGCCACCACCTAGAAGGCCCTCTTTCTTGCTGCCACCCCCCTCATCTCCGCTAGTGAAGGCACAGTCAGAAAGGCCCCCTCTGATGACTTGAGAGGACGGGTTGGATTGTATGGAAGGAGGCGATCCCTCAAATACCCTGGACCCGAGCCATGTAGGGCTTTAAAAGTTAAAACTAACACTTTGAATTCAGCCCGGAAGTGAACTGGCAGCCAGTATAACTGCCAAAGCAGCGGCCCGACGGAGTCGAACCGCTGAGCCCCAGCAGCCCCGTTCTGCACTAGTTGCAGTTTCCGGACCATCTTCAGAGGCAGCCCCATGTAGAGCACATTGCAGTAATCTAATCTGGATGTCACTAGGACGTGGGTCACCGTGGCCGGGTCTGAGTGACCCTTTGGAGGGAGAAGGGGGCAGCTATTGCCATGATCTTCTTCTGTAAGTCAGAAAAGAATCAGAGCCTCCCTGGAGCAACAGGCTGGATACGGTGGCAGACAGATGGCCTGGGAGCTTGTCTACTCACCGCCACTCAACCGCTTCAGGTTGCTTCATGGCAAGCATTTGGCCTGTTGAGATCTTAATTTTTTTTTTTTTTAATTTTCCTAACATTATGGCTTGAATTATTTCATCTGTTCTCTCTTATTTTGTTGCTGTGAATTTGTATTTCATTGTTTTGAACGTTTTTAAGGGAAAATATTTTGAATATGCGAACCGGAGATGCCAAGAGATGCAAAGCATGCACTCACTTAGCTACAGCTTCTCCCTGTGAGCAGCCATTTGTGAACAGTTACGCCTAAGTGTCGACAGCAACTCTGAGCGTGTAAGCCAAGATCTGTTTCATTTGATTCAGGCGTAGGATATGAAATAGAGATGGTTTATTCTGAGCTGTCAGTCTCTGGAACCATTTAGAAAGTGATCATTCAACCAAATTCTTCAGCCACTCTGCCAATAAGACATTGCAGCAAGAATGCTCAGGTTACCAGATTGTCAGGAAATGGCTCTAGATCCAGTTCAGACGTGGGAGACGCCACCTCTAAAAAAAGGAAAAAAACAGAAGGGAAAAGGAATTGTTTCCAAGGCATTCTTTTCCTTAAAAGATAGAACAAGTCTCCAAAAATTCTTGGCTCCGTGCCAATGGGGGTGGATGGCCAACTTTCATTCTTGCAGGCTGGATTCATGAGCTATGTGTAGTTCCTGGAAAGAGGTGGACTGATGCAGCCCCCCCTCAACAACCTCACAGAATCTCTGCAGCCCCCCCTCCCCGCCAACAACCTAACAGTACGCAAGGGTTGTTTTCATTTTACAAGAGCAGAAACTGATACTGAGGATAGCAGAGAACTTCGATTTTTTTTTTCTTTAAAAGCAAGATTCCAGCTGTTAAACTTGTTGCACCAGTAGGAGTTTTACTTCCAGGACTAACAGCAGCTTTTGGGGCACAAGTTTAATCAATACTGGAGGATGGTGGGAAAGGATTAAAGCCCCTCCCTCCCCATATTGCTGCAATCCTAATCAGATTCTCCCACCAGCTGCTATTTAACTTCTGAGAGTGAAAAATGCTGAACCAAACTATGCATTTTCCATAATAACTTTGCCCCTAATTCTGAGTAGCTCCACAGAGAAGGTGGATCATGGTGGATCTGACACAGTTCATGATAGATCAAGCCTGGTGTTTGGAATCTCATTCAAAATGTAATATCTCATACTGGTTTCAATTTCTGGTACTTCCAGTCAACACTCTCTCTTCTCTTAAATACCAGAACCTAACTGCTTATTCTTTGAAATATCCTGTAGTAGAGCAGTGCATGCATGGAAAAATAAAAGTATACTTCAGTCCATCAATGATTCTTCCAGTGCACAGTTAGGGTTCAGTAAACTAAGAAATGCACTGGCTTTCCTTTTGGAGTGTGTGAACTTAGGTTTCTGTGATCCTCCGAATGACGTCCCTTTTTCCAACAGCGATTTGAAGCAAGCCAAGGCCGTGCCGACAGCAAAACAGCCTTCTACAAGGCTCTCCAAAACTCTTTGGGGGGAGAAGACTCCAATCCTTTGGTGCAAGATGCAGCCACCTGGTTTTATTCCCTGCAGCACTCATCAGACGAGTATGCCTCATTCTCCAGGGCTTTGGAGAATGCCACTCGGTAAGCAAGTCTGGTACATTATGTTAATTCAGCCATTTTCAGCATTTTAATTCTCACAGCCCACTGACCTCTATAGTCTTCTCTATGGTCTTAGCCTCTTGTGATGTCACTTCCAGCTTCCAGGAGGCTCTTCTGGGTTCTGTGGCTCTGTTTTTAGGACAACAGTCTGTAGTAATGAATTGTCTGTTCCTCTTTTTCTGCCAGCTCTGCAGACAGTTTCCCTAAAAACAGCTGCAGAACTCAGAAGAGTTTTTCAGTGATTTTCAAGCACTGTGCCCCAAACTCCTGCAGCTCACCTGCAGAACTTTCTTGGCAGACCAGAGTGCCACGGCCCTATGAAAATTGCTGTTCTAACTGGTTACCATTCCTATTTAAAAATAGGATCAAAGGAAGAAAAAGGAAAAGATGTTTTCACCGAACAAGTAATTATTCTTTTATGCCTGGTCTATGTGGTTGGTGTATTTACTTTGATAGGTCACTTGTGATGTATGTAACTGGGTGTGTATATGTGTTTGGGGGGGGGGGGCGCCTATTAGTTTTTTTTTACTCCTGTGAAGTGAGCCTGGCTTCCCTTGCTTTTACAATGCTCTACACACTTACCAATCCCACCTCTGATTAAGGCACCAGTCTTCCCCCTCCTGCCCCAGTCCAGGCAGCTATCCATGTTTTTTAATTTTTCAAACTGCTGCTTTTATATATTTCAGCAATATGCAAGTTCATTCAGGACCTTCATTTTAAAAAATAGAGTTTTAAAATGCTGCTTTTTTTTAAGGTGAGAGAGAAGCATGGGTGGATCTAAGGGGGGCCATGGGTGCATGGCCCCCCCAAACTGTCCACTAGTGGGGAACAAAGTCGGGAGCCAGGGGAATGCCCATTGGGCAGGACATTGGTGGCTGAAGGAGTTGAGTTGGAATGGGGGCACAGGTCTACCTGACAGGTAGATCTGGGCTTCATGTCCAGGCGGGAGCCCAGGTCTACCCACCCAGCAAATGGCCACGGAGGCCATAAGCTCAACCGGAGCCCAGGTCTACCCCACAGGAGGATCTGGGCTCCAAGTCTGGGCTGTATCCCAGGTGTAACCATCCGGTTGACCTGGGCTTTGGAGTTAAGGGAGAGCTCATGGCCCCCCTCAAACACAAACACAGGATTCACCCCTGGAGAGAAGAGGCTTTGTGATAGTACAGGTACAGTGCTATTGATAGGCACTTTTTTTTTTTTTTTACTTCTGCTATGGAGAACCCACAAGAATTTGATGAACCCACTTCCAGAGTGCAATGACTGTTATGTTTATGTATGTCCATATGCCCCTTTATGTAGCTAGGATAGTGTACCCGCACAGCCTGACACAGTCTCCATTTAGTCACCATATGGGCCACACACATACTTGTGGGCACACAGATACTCACAGGAATGTTTGCACTTACCCTTTCTCTCTAGTGATATTGTTCTCCAATTTTTAAAAAAAGCAGCTGGCATGGAGAGGTTCCTTACTGCATGCTTGTTCAAAGTTCCACACCTATGCACTGCTGACTGTTTCATTCCAGAAACCCCCAGTGTGCACCATTTGCCCCCCCCCCAAATAAGTAAATGACCTTATAAATATCATTCCAGTTTCAAACATGAATTGAGGTTTGTTGAGATAGGAGGCTTACTGGAGGGGAAAATGTAAACACAGTCAACAGCTGCATGCTTTAGATAAGCAAAAGGCACAAAGAAATGTTAAGTTCCCTTATAGCCCAATTCTACCCTTCCCATCTCCCCCTGCTGGTGCAGCTGCTCTCAAAACAGGGTGGGGGGAGGGCTGTTTCAAGCAGGGGCAGTGGATAAGGAGACTTTGGAAGGGAAAGGGGATTTCAATCCCCTTACCTCTCTGCAAGCCTCCCGCTCCACAATGCATCTCTGTGTTTCTCCTGGTGGTTTTGCTAGCGCAAGTGTGAGGAGAGAAAGGGGGAGCAGAGGCTGTGTTCAGAGGGGATAGGATCCAGCACACACCATTGCTGCTGGATCCACCCCCTCCCACAGCCTCCTTCAGCCCAGTTCAGCCCCCTTCCAGATCAGTTTCTCCCCCTCCTTGCCCCTGGTCTGCCCTCCCTTGCCCACTCACCGATTACCTGCTTCAGTGGGTGGCCAGCGATCAAACGACTCAGCGCACTGCTGGAGTGCGCTTTATGACTGCTTTTCAGCAGCAGCCACTGCCGCCGGTGGAACATGTGTTCCTCTGGCGGCTTCAGCCCATAGGATTGGGCTACCAGTATGACAGGCTGCAAATCTGGGGCATACCTCCCATAATTTTCAGAAGTATGGGGAGTGCACCGGATCCGCAGTGCCTTCTGCCCTGAGTCTACCACCGTCACCTTCCTCCAACCTTTCGCCAACGCAAGCCACCATGAACTGCTGCCCACCAGCTTGACCAAAAAGCATGTCATTCCCCTCCTTGCGCACTGCTGTGAAAACTGGAAGTGTGGGACTTCTGGTTTTATTTACAGGGACAGGACTGTGCAGAACTTCCTCATCAATATGCAAGGAGCATGGTAGGGATTTTGGAGTGGTTTTGTTTTGTAGCACCGAGGTTTGTAGCAGACCTGAGATTGCATCAAGAAGCGGTCCAGGTTGCACTGCCCCGACTGCAAGAGGTTTTGGCTGACAGATTTCAAGGATTCTCTGCCTGTAACATCGGAACTCTGTCTGTAAGAAGGGGCTGGGGAGAGAGGGAATGGATATATCTTGGATTCTTCCTGCAGAAGTCAGGAAAAGAACAGCAGTGAAAACAGGCGTTCCTTCTTTTATCCATTTTATTCTTTTATTCAAAAAGTGTAGCATGCTGCATATCTGTTAAAACTTCCAAAGTGGTTTCTAACAACTTTCAGGTGAAAGAATACAAAAATACCATAATATGATTTAAACCCACCTGTTATGAAATGCAGTCTAAAATTCACAAAACCATTCACAATACCACGTGAATGAAATCAGAGAGGACAAGTCAATAAAAGCGCCCTGTTTTGGAGAATGTAATGGGCTTCACCTGTCAAGTGGCAAGAGTCCCAGCTCGACCCACCCGGACACAACATTCATAAGTCCCTGTCCTTGGCCACCCTCTGCTTAACGCTGAAGGGGATCATTTGGAGAAGGACCTCTGAAATAGTTCTTAGATTTGGAGCAGGTTCTGATGGGAGATGGATGTCTTTTGAGTACAGTACTTAAGTCCCAAGCTGCCTGGGGTTTTCAAGGTCGAATCTGTGCCTCAAACCATGCCCAGCACACACCAGAAACCAATTCCTCATTTTGTAACATTTGAAGATAGCTGGTGTCTTGCCTGGCAGAAGTCTTGCCTAGCCGTGCTACCTAAGATATTTTTAACTAGAAAGGGTAAGCATGTCAGGTTCCGTTGTCCTCTGACCCTTTCCCTTGATGGCACTACCCTAGCCCAGCTGTTGTGGAATCTAGTCCTCTTGTGTTGCCATTGCTGCTGCAGGCAGCAATTTAGTGCTGGCTTTTCAGAGTTTGATGATGAAACTTTTGATGATGAAAGAGGAAGGCAGATTACTGAAAATTCCCCTCAAGCCTATGCAGAGCCCACCCAAAGTCATCCCCAAATTTTGCTTGAAGCAGATTTTGGCAGAAACGCTTCTGCGTGCAGTTGTATACATTTCAAGTGATTGATCTCTGAGTGTCTCAGCTGTGTGCAAAGCCTTTCTCCCATTACAGCCCTCCTTGACTATTACTCTATTTCAGAGGGGAGTTAGTTGTGAATGCGTAGCTATTGAAGTAAATGGACCTCAGCATGCTTGCATTGGATTGTGGACAGTGTATTTAGAGAAATGCCATTTAAACCACTGCTGTTGCTTTCTTGGAAACAAAATTAAAAGGTCTCCCCCTTTTCCTTTCATAACCATTTGAACGGCTCAGAAGGTTAGCTTCTAAAATGGTGACTTGAAGATCTTTCTCTGCATCTCTGAAACCTCAAGCGCCACATGTTAATTTTAGCATTAACAAACATGGGCCTGCTTGATTTCAGGGTTGTAGAGAACAGGAGCAGCAGCTTTCAGTGTGATGGTTGTTTACTGTGGCTGCTGCATATCACGGGGTGGTCAGTCAACCTGCGGTTTTGTAGTCTCCACTAAATGACAATTTTCAGAGCCCAAAATAGCCTCACAGGAATTCTTGGTAAACAGCCTGTATTTTAAGATGTAAAAAAATTAAGTGACTGAGCAGTTCTGTCCCACCTTATAGAAGAAAAGCAAAGATGATACTGCAAAGGCTCGTCAAAGGCCACCCACTGAGATCGGCTTGGGATTCAAGATCCAGCAATTTAAAGGCCCAACCGCATGTTACATGCAAATATGTGTAAAGGGGATATTCTTAAATTGAAAGGCAGGATACAAATGTGTGATTATTGTGCCCCCCTCTTTCCTCACATCTCTCTCCATGAAGGAAAGCCTTCTTGTAAAGTTCACTAGGAAAGGGGCTTCTCTGAGGAACCTTGGAACTCTCACCATTGCAGAAGAATGGCAAGGCCAGGTAGACAAGTCGCTTTGTGAACTGAGGAACCTCATTTCCTGGGTTCAGCAAAAACAATGGTCCCTAGCTTGTGCTCACTGGGTGTCCATCCAAGCCTGCCTGGTTAGCTCTGGGAGTCGAGTGGGATGTCCAAGTGAGGCAGTCACGCCATCAAATTTAGGTTAGTTAGGACGAAGACCAAGGTGCTTGGGTGTATTCTGACCTGGTTCCCTAAGAGCATGCATCGAAGAGGTGTAATGGAATTTGCAAGGTAGGGTAAGTACAGTTAGAGGTCAGTGAGATAGTCACATAGGGAATTTTTAGTTTACTTTCAGATTTGTCAGTAATTGGCTGCTTTGTGAAATTCTGCACCCAAGATCCCCAAAGTCATTTTGTAGGCTCCGCCAAGCCTACTTAATAGTTTCCTCCCTGCCCCCTGAATCATTCCTCTAATAAATTATTTTTTAAACTCTTCATCTTCTTGTCATTGAGTAAACTCAGTCAGACCTTTGCCCTAGCCCTCCTGGACCACAAGCTGCATTAGAGGTTTTGGAGACCTTTCACACAATTGGAAGGAAGGCTTTTGAAGATGATCTCTTTGTCCCTGTCTTTGTCTTTGTGGTGGCAGTGGAGCCTACCAGTTTCGCCCTGGGCAAGGAGCAGTGCTTTTTTTGTAAAAAAAAAAAAAAAAAAAAAAGGTGCAGGAACTCACAACTTGTTTATTTATTTATTTATTTATTTATTTATAATCCATTTTTTATTGGAGAAATAAGTAATAAGATACAACTAGACAACACGTGATTAACACGTACAGAGAGGATAACAAAAAGGCATTCAACACTATTGAGACATATTGAATTTATTGTATTATGCAAATGTTCATAATAAATTCCAAAGTTTTGTCCAATTCTCATCCGACAAATCTTCTCGACTCCTTTCCTTGCTGTTAGTATCTATGGCCGAATGTCGTCCTCTGAGTAACCACAGATCAACGTATTTTGAAGGATCGAAAAGTCTCAGAGGTGGTCCGACAAGTTTGATGAACAAAAGTGCTGAAATTGTCTTAGTCTTTAATGAAGCTCTTGTTGGGGTGACAATTAGATTCATCTGTGAAAACCCGCGTTCACATTCACTTGAAGAAATGGGAATGGTATTCAGAGTCCATATCAAATGCAACAGTTTTTCAGGATATGTCTTTTCAAGAATGTATTCACGGAATCCACGAATCATTTCTCTTTCATTTAGTTGCAGTCTGATTGACAAGTTTCTAATTTCCACTTCTCCAAATGTCAGTTGAGTATTAACATCTTCAGGCCAATGTTTTTGATCAAGTACGTGAGACCAATACGCCAACTCATCATCTTTGCTATCAAGCAATCTTTTTTCGATTGACTCTTTCAACTTTGTATAAAATGTATTTGGGTCAATGGGAGGATCCTTTCTTGAATCTTTAGCGTGAAGTAAAACTCCATGAAAGTGAAGATCATGTACAGCAGCAACAGCGCATTTATAATAGGGCCCAGGGTTCTGTCTTCTTTCTTCAAAAACTTGTACCAGTATTTTTATTTTCTTATTTGCCTTGTACAGGTCTATGTTGCGGTCCTGTAGGTCCAAACTTAATTCCGATAATTCTTGGAGAGCGTCACACATCAATCCTAGGTCCAATAAAAATTCTGTAGATGTGATTTTTCTTTTCAAGCCATCATAAGTGCATTTATCATTTTTATCTCTTGTGGGATCATGCATTGCTTGTTCAAAATGACACACAAGGGATTCAAAATTATTCCACACAGCCAAAACTACACAAACTAGATGATACCCATCGGGTACTTAAAATTCTTCCAATTTTCAGCAGCTTAGCCCCCAGTAATTCTGCACATAAATGCAGCTCTCTACTATTCTTTGCTGAGGCATGGTATATGACATAAAGTTTATCAATAAATGATTTGAATCTATTTATTCCTGAAGTTTCCTTGACAGCATCACCTACTGATAATTCTAGTCTGTGATTAGCACAATGCCAAACTATAATAGAAGGAAAATGTTCTGAAAGCAATTTTTTCACTCCACTTTTACACCCTAACATCACAGCAGCGCCGTCGCACGCCAGAGAAACCAAATATTTTTTTAAATAATCTTCTGTCATCCCATAAGATTGAAGACATTGGAGTAAGGAATCAAATACTCCTTCTGCCAATACTTTTTCAAGTTCTACCATGTCCAAAAACAAGTTTATTGGTGCATTCATTCCAACACCTTCAATACAGCATCGAACATATACTATGAGGGTAGTTATTTTGCTTATTGTGGTTGATTCATCAATTATCAATGAAATTTTATTATTGGATTGAACAATTTTTTTTAACCACAGTTTTCCTCATTTCTTCACTTATATGATTGACAATGTTAATACATGCATTTGTAGAATGAAGAATTTCAACTCCGTTCAGTTTTTGCAGATCAATTTCAGTTTCAAAATGATGGAATGATTGATTTTCCTTTGCTACTTTATATGCAGTTCGAAAATTTTTTGCAGTTATTATTTTTTCGTGAGCTAAGGATGCTAAAAAAACATTCTCAAGAGTTTTTTTTCACTTTCAGCAACTATTTTTAATGCTGCTTTATGTGCAGCAGATTCTCTGTGCTCAAATATTTTTTTTCGAAGTGAGGTCAACTGTTGCTTCCTATCTTTGCCACAATAGGTTATCTCATTCTTGGCCCATTCTTTGGAAACTTTCATTCCCATTTTTGTTTCAACTCCAAGAGGTCCAACTTTTCTACAAGCCGTACAGCCAAGTTTCATTCTGCAAACACAGAGCCATTCATTTTTCAAGCAAAAATCATTTTTTTGATCATAGGTCCAGCAGTCCGGCCAGTCCTTTGTAGTTTGGCTTTGCTTCTCAAGATCAGATTCAGAACTATGAACAGGTGTTGTTATGTTTGTGTGTTCTGTGACTGTCGTTGTGTCTGTCATTCTAGCCTTTTTATTAGCAGGACTGGTGGTTGAGAAGAAATTGGTAATTTTTTTCATTTTTAAATTTGCGGATCACACTTTTACACTAAAAATTAAAAAAAGATTACATAGAATTACTCTACAGATTTGTTTGAACCCAAATCAAATAGCACACAGGGGAGAGGGGGCACAAAAGATGGATTAATTAATTGGTTAATAAACAAGTTATGGATCAAAAATCATGTGGTCACACACCCTCTATTGGCTCAAGACATTGAAACATGATTGGTGCAAAAAAAAAAAAAAGAGAAATATGTGATCAGATAACAATGAATGCGCAATATAAACACACAAGGGGGGGAGCAGAAGAATAAACACAAAAGATGAGTTGTAAAATAGATAAATTATATAATACCGGAATATAATCTATTTTACAACTCATCTTGAACCAATAGAGGGTGTGTGACCACATGATTTTTGATTCATAACTTCATAACTTAATCAATTCATTAACCCATCTTTTGTGGTTCCCCCCTTTCCCCTGTGTACTATGTCCCCATTCCCCATTATAATAATAGTGATTATTAAATATAGTCTAAAAAAAACCAAAAATTAATAGACAACAATGATCTGACCTACTGCACAGAGGAATACATATTTCCTAAGTGTTATTATAAAGCAGCAAGGACACTTAAGCTTCCCCATTTATAGTTAAAAACCTAAATCTCCTGTTGATGACATTACAAAGCTACTATATTATTAGTAATAATTTTTGCTTAATTAATTTAGATCAGCCAAGCCTTATATTAATAACTATAAAAATGAATGAATTACTTGCTTCTGAGTAGACCTGCATGGGGTTGGGCTGCAATCCCATCCACATTTTCCTGGGAGTAAGCCCCACTGAACACAAGGGGACTTACTTCTCAGTAGACCTGCATAGGCTTGGGCTGCAATCCCATCCACATTTTCCTGGGAGTAAGCCCGACTGAACACAAGGGGACTTACTTCTCAGTAGACATGCCTAGGCTGTCTCAGGTGCAGGGGCTGCACCAGCCAGCTTCCTTCCCCCCCTCCTCTTGCCAAGCCAGTACCTGGGTGCTGCAACCCGTCTCCCTGGCTGGCTGTCCCTCGTCATCGTCGTCCTCCTCTTCCTCCTCCTCAGCACATGTCCCCACTCCCTCACTGGCTTGGTAGCTGTGCGGGAAGCAGAGCGCGGGGAGAGGAAAGGCAGGCTGGGCTCAGGCGAAAGCTATGAGTGCGGTGAGGCAGGGGCAGTGTTTTTTTTGTAAAAAAAAATAAAAGGTGCAGGAACCCACTTACAAGAACAAGTTTAAGATTAACAAGTGTAATCTTTTATTTATTTACTTCCCTACCTAAAAAAAAAAAAAGAAGAAAAAAATTATTCCTTACGGGGACTTGAACCCCCAACCTCTGGCTCCACAGACCAGCACTCTAGTAACTGAGCCATTGGAAGTCTTAAGCTCAAAGTGTTTGGAACTAATACTTGAGGTGCTGATGGCCACCAGCTGGGCTCAGGACCTTATATATTAGTTCTGAACACTGTAACTCTAGGCTTTCCTATAGGCTAATGGAGAGAGTGCTGGACTGTGGAGCACAAGGTTGGAAGTTCAAATCCCTCCTTAGCCAGCAGTGCTGGGTGGCGCAGGGAGGGAAAAAAGGTGGTGGGGGCCAGGAGGAGGGGCCAGGAGGAGGGGGAAAAAGGTGGGGGCCAGGATGAGGGGGAAAAAAGGTGCCGGAACGCCGTTCCAATGCTTTCCATTACAAAAAAAGCCCTGGCAAGGAGTATATCTGGGCAACAGTGGGAGGCCCTGGTAACAGGGTTTCCCCCTTCCTCTACCCAGTTGCTACAAAACGTAATCAATCAATCAATCAATCAGATTGTTTGCTGTTTTTCAGAGATCATTTCATCATTTGCCCAACAATAGACATGGCTAAGCACTGGGCTGCTAACAACAGAGGAAAGGTCTTCATGTACCATGTACCAGAAAGCTCTTCCCTGAGAAGGTAAGAGGATGGATGGAACTGTCTTTGGTGAATGTCGTTTACAAAAATAGACCATGTGAGGTCACAAATCCTCCTTCAGATCAAATGCCATGGGTTATCTGGTCCAGTCTTTCTTTCTGTTGCATTTCTCTGGCTTTCATATTCCAGGGCATTTTCTGTCTTTATGACTTAACTAACATCACCCAGATGGCATTGTGCCACCAGCAGAAGGTGCCGGAAGGAACAAGGTGTGTTGCAGCTTCTGTGCTCAGCATTGTGACTGTACTTAAATGAGTGCTGTGGAGGAACTCAACTAAAACTTGAGCAAAAAATAACTGAGCTAAAATAGAGCCTTTCTGGTTTCCCTTTCTATTACTTCCTGTGTATAAAACAGTAAAAACACTCGCACCCTCCTCATTCCCTCGCGGGTGTTTACATATGAAGCTGCCTTCTACCAAGTCATACCACTGCCTTTTCTGCTTGGTAGGCTGCAGGCTGTGAATCCTTCCCCAGTCGGATCATGAGATGCTTTAGCTGGAGAGAGTAGGGACTGAGCCTGGTATCTCTGCTTGCACTGCAGGTACTCAAGTTCTGGGGGATGGAGATGGGCCTCGTTCCTTGCTTCCTGTGGCTGCTAGTAGCCCATTCTCCTGCAAACATAACAGAAAGAATCCTTTACGGTTTCCACAAAGTGCTACATGTCAGCACTGTCAGCTGCAAGTGAACACAGAGGACCTGAAGGGCATATCCTTTCAGGAAAAGATGCATGCCCTTGGTCTTGTCTCCATAATTGTTGAATCATTCTTTGAAAGCCACTTTAAATACTACTACTTTTTAAATATGAATGCTTCTTTTGAAGAAAAGAAAAAAAAGTAACCGCAAAAATCTAAGCGAACCAAGTAATGTTGCATTGCGTATGGGAAAATTCTTTCAAACTTGACCTTGACCAAGTTTCTTCTTAGTTTGAAGTTCTCTCTGAATGAGGGAACAAAACATCTAGCCAACTTTTGCACAAATACAGAAATCAGCTGCTTGCTTCCAAAGCTCCTCCACAGTGCCCTTTTACTAGAATTCAACCTCAGAAAACTTACTGTAGACACTCTCCTATGAGTCGATCTCACGGATAAGGTGAGGGCAGGTTTTCAGCCCCAAATCATGGAATGTTCCATGAACTTCAAATAAGTCCAGGGTAAAACTTGGGGAATGGTGCTTGTGAGGAGAAGCTGCAGATCCTGATTGCCCTGGAGCCTGATTGAAAGGGGGGAATGAGTCTGAGCCATGCCATTGTCTTGGAAGATATTAACAAGGTGCTTATGTAGCGCTGTGTGTTATTCCCCACCCAAAGCAACGGAATTGAACATTGCATTGAATTGCTTTAAAAAAAAAAAATCCAAGTTTGAAACAGCAGAAAAGCTGTTTGCAGTTTAAAAACCATCCAAATTTCTGGAGAAAAAGTTCATCATGGGTTGCAAGTCATGGTAGGTATGTGCAAGCTCCTAGTTTTAGAAGTAGGCTGCCAGATGCAGGGGAGGGCACCAGGACGCAGTTTGTGTCTGTTGTCTTGTGTGCTCCCTGAAGGTTTTGGTGGGCCACTGTGAGATACGGGAAGCTGGACTAGATGGGCCTTTGGCCTGATCCAGCGAGGCTTTTCTCATGATATAATTGCTGGCAACTTTTTAGACTGTTCACTCTTGGTATAAGAGGCACTTCTGAGTTTGGAGTTAAGGAGCCAGCTCAGAAGACTCTACAGCAGAGCTTCGACAAATGAAAACAAAGCTGCCTGTTTGTAAGCTATATGCAATCACTCAAAATGTTCCTCAGACACTTTGCAGACCCTCCGAAGGCACTTTTAAAGCTCCTCCAAGCTTCTCCTGGCTGTCGTAATAGCCTGAACAGTTCTGACCCCCCCAAGTGACCCACAGATAAGACAAGGTGTCAATCTATGCTTGATTTATTGGTAGAAATTTCTCGTCTTATGTGCGAGATGTGAAGTCCCCATTTGCATATCTTACTTTCCTATAGTGGGATTCCTGGCCACCATAGTATGTATATAAATCTTGGAACCATTTGAATGGATCAACTTACCTTGTTGTTCCTTCCCACCCAGTTGGCCTTGTCCAGATAATTTCAGTATTCATAAAAATGAAAGCACGTGACATTGGCACAGGGAAGTGGATTCCACACATAGAGATATGTGTGGATGGGTTTTAAATCATCATGAAGATGTAATGGGGATATTATATTAATAGCTGGATTTGGCCACAGCATGCACTGACGGAGCATCTGGTTGTTTATAGTTTCTTATTTTGGAGAATAGGAGCTGTATATGAGCTCACCGAGTGCAATCTGGAGACAATTTGGCTCACTGAAATAAAAAAGCCATGCATATAACTATGCACTGAAGCCACTTAGAAATCAGTGGAATGCAAGTGAGTGTCTAATTCTGACCAGATGACACAATAACGTCATCTTAGCTCTTCAAATCCTTCTTCACTAACGCAAAATTAATTATGGCATTCACTGTTCCGAGGTAGATGATAGTTGCAAGCTTAGATAACTTTAAAAGGGTTTAGAACAGGGGTTCCCAAACTATGTGTTGCAGTGCCTTAGGGCATTATGGCACACTCACAGGGGTGTCGCAGGATGTCCCCAGTGACCCCCCGTACCTGTTCCCCCCCAAGTGGTACTATCGTGGTTCTCATGAAATCTCATGAGATTTGGGTGCCACCATTTTGGATCTCGCAAGATTTTGTGAGATTCAAGATACTGATGTCTGGCTGAGCTGGAAAGAAGAGGCTGCAGGGGTGTCATGACCCAGGAAGGTTTGGGAACCACTGGGTTAGACAAATCCATATAGTGCTGGCACTAGTTGGAGGCCCTGGAACAAAGTTCTACATGTCTCCTCCTATCCTCTTAGGGGTCAGCCTGACTAGGTGGGCTGTCTGATGGGTATAAACCCTCACCCCTGCATGACCTGCCCCCCTCGCTGCTCTTGAATTTATGGTGGTGAAGTCTATTAATGGCTATTACCAATGATAGCTTAGTGGAGCCTCCGTAACCAGATGCAATATGCCACTGGTTAGCATTTGATTGGGAGCAATAGCAGGATAGGGCAATTGCCCTCACTTTGTTGGCCGCTATGCAGAGCAGAACACTGGATTTGATGGGTCTTGCCTCTGATTTAGCTAAGATTTAAATATTTTAGATGTTGTCATCTTTTTCCCCAGTACAGCTGAAAGAAAAGAATGTGTCCATTAAGCCTTACATTTCCTGTGACACAGCACATATGTTCACATATATGAGAGCTCTTTTAGTAACAGCGCAGGGTTGAAGAGACTGAACTGTGAACTCCCTCCTTCACTCCTCAAGCATCGGTAGCAAGCCACAATTTCTTAGCTTCAAGCAAGCTACAGTTGCTCAGCTTCAGTCCCTTCAGAGCATGATCTCAACCTGGAAAAGGCTATACATCCCTAACCCCTTCCCACAGCATACATTCTGGTGCAAGGTCCACCCTCTCTCTCTCTCCTGCTCCATCAGTTACTTTATACTGCAGGGATTTTTAAGGAAACCACATAAGGCAGCACTTCCCAAACCCTGGCCCAGGACACTTTCACATGTCATAAGATAACCCCTACTGCACTGCAAGGAATTAATTTTTTAAAAGCAGAGATCTCTTTGAGCCAAAAATGTCCACCTTTGGCTCCCTTCTTGCACTGTCTACAGACTGACAGCCCAATCCTAACTAACTTTCCAGTGCTGATGCAGTTGTGTCAACAGGGCATACTGCATTATGTGGTGGGAGACAGTCACAGAGGCCTCCACAAGGGAAGGGAATGTTTGTTCCCTTACCTCAGAGATGCACTGTGGCTGCATCAGCACTGGAAAATTGTTTAGGATTGGGCTGTGACTCTGTAGTGACAATCCACTGTTTGATTCCCCATGGTTCTTCTGTCTCCTTGCTTCATCTCCATTCTGCTGATTTCCTGTTGATTGATTTCATTAATTCCAGACTGGTTGAACCTCCTGATATGGCCTCCAGGACTCACTCTTCCCCGTACAATCACCCATACCTCCATGTGGCAGATCCATTAATTCCACCCCAGCTTTTATTCAAATCATCCCCAAGAACGATGCTCGCCTTTAAAAATCTTAAGTGACTGCAAACCAAAGTCTGCAGCTTGCTTCCTGTGAATGGTGACATGACCTTCATCAGATGATGATGTGCCCCGATGTCTTTGATTTCTTTGTTAACATGACAGACCAAAACTATTCACTAGGGCAGCTAAAATATCTTAAGATGAGATCATGCAGTCTTAGACAATGAGGTTTGGAAATGTTTTATGGAGCTGAGGAAAAAGCGCTTTGGTTTTGGGTTTGCTATTATTCACTGAAAAATGTTGACCACTGATATCTATAGAATGATCCCCAGGGTGAAGTAAAATTCTGAGTCACGCTCACTGAGGGCTAAACTCCACGTGATGTAAACCCACAGACAGGCTTAAATCAGGAAGCATAAGAGAATGGCCCTTTTCTATCCAAATACAGAGGTGGAGGGAGCATTTTTGTCCTCTAAATACACCCCCACCAGCAGCTGATTGCCCCTATAGTGGCTACTTGGAGGAAATAGCCCTCAGGAGGAAGAAACTAACTTGCAGGATGTTTAGACTGTGATTTTCTTAAGTGTAAACCATTCAGCAATCCTATAAGATGGCATTATTGTTTCCGTCATGATACACGTAGGACACTGAAAGTGAGTGACTTAGATAATCTGTTCTCAACCAGTGTGCCGTGGTACATCGGTGTGCCACAAAAGTTCCACAGGTATGCCACAGGAGTTTGGAGCAGTTGCAAATTGCTTCTAAGTTCTGCACCCTGTTTTTGAAGGCAGTTGCCTGTAGTAACAAATGAGGAAAGAATTTGCAGCAGAGGAACAGACAATTTGTTACTGCAGACAGTTGCTCTAGAAAAAGGGCCATAGAACCCAGAAGAGTCTTCCAGATGTGACATCATTAGAAGCAAAGAGGACAGTGTGTTGTGAGAATTAAAATGTTGAAAATTGTTGGCTTAGATAGCGGCTACCTAGCGAGTCTGAGGCTTCTGAGGTTTAAACCGGGCCTTCGTACGACATGTTAACGTTCTGTCACACCTCTTCAGAGGTGTCACACCTCCACACACCTCCCCTACACCAGGTCCCTGAATAGCACATATAAAGAGTCTCCTCACATGCGCCATTCTTAAAAAGACTTCTTTGTGTAAACGCTTTCCATTTTATTCAGATTTTTATGCTTCCATTCCTTTAATGAGCTCAGAACCCTGACAACACTTTTCTGAGGAAGACCAGGCTACTAGATGGACCAGGGTCACCCAGGAAGCTTTGTGGGAGAGAATGAGTAGGGCTGGGAATGTAGATATCCTTGGCCAAAGTCCAGCACTCTGGCCACTGTACCACACTGGATTTTTGAGATGGTGCATGCAGATGATCTGCAGAAGCATCCCTGCTGTCATTACAAGGAAACAAACAGGCTATCACTCCATGCGTGGGAAAACTCTGAATAACCAACCCAGGGATAAAAGCAGGGAACCATAACTTTCATGCGCTTCTTGTGAGCTTTCCCAAGCTCTCGATCTTATTCAGCAAGTCAGTTCCAATGATATTGGAGTCGCTGCTATTTCATAGGCTAGAATTAGACCGTGGGTGAACTTAACTGTCCCATTGCCAAGGGGCACATTTCTACCCCTTTCCGTCTTCCCTTTATGCCCCTACCACTTTAAAAGCAATATTTATGGCAACTTTGCCTAATGCAGAATAAACAAGCACAGTATTGTTAAAGCAGAATTATGGAGCTCTGATCCAGCCTAATCCTTGTCTAAATATTTTCAGATGGAAAAATATGCTTTAATCTGGTTTCAGTTCCCTCTGTCTCTGTTGTGAAGTGCTGGTAAATAATTCAGTTTCCAGATGCAAAGCATTATTGAGGTTTTAGGATGGGACCACTAAGGCAAGAAAGGCCCACGTTTTCTTGCATTTTATGGAAAATGTGCGTGTGAATATATAATTTATTTTTACTGGAGGCAAGGGGGTGCTGCTATTCGTTGGAGGGCAGCAAAAACGCTAGCGACAAAACACTCAGTTCTTTTTGTATGCCAATCAGTGAACTCACTTACGCACAAGGGGCAGAAATGCCACCTATCTGTGATTCTGTTCTCATCATCTACGAAATCTGTGCCAATGCCACATCAAATGGACATTGGTATTGGCCCATAGAGAATTGTCGGACACATTTGTGACTGCTTCCAGACTTGCCTCACCATCTTGGGCAGCATCTTGGGGATTCCAGTGGAACCTTCACAACCCTGGCGATGATGAGAGGACTCTGGAAGGTTCCCAGAGGGCTGTTCTGGGGCAAGTCAAGAGACAGGTGGAGGAGGAAGAGGAGGACAGGTGAAACAACCTCCTCCCCACTGCTAAACTCTGAGGCCTCATTGTTGGGTCAGCAACCTTCAGTGAGAGGAGGGATAACCAGCAGAGAGAAATCATCATCACTACAACCTTCAACATATCTAGGGGTGTCCAACACGGAGAAGAAAGCATCAGATGTTGGAGATGTTGATAAGCCCTCAGTACTGCCCAGCCCCATAGACTTCAAGTTAAGAATCAGGTTCATAGAGTATATAGTGAAAGAGGTCCCCTGGAACCCAACTCCATTTTCCCCTTAAGCTCAATGATTCACTATCCGCTAATTCGGTATCCACTAGGTTTTTCAGGAACTTAACTCTCTAGTGGATAACTGTCTGTAACTGGATGACTTCTGCTCTTGATGTGCATGTAATCTTTATTGGCTCGGCAACTGCTTCCTATCAGATGATGTACATGTGAATGTACGAAACTGCTTTACTCTGAGTCAGACCTTTGGTTCATCTACCTCATTTCTATCTGTGCTGAACTGGTAGCAGTACTCCAGGGTCGACTTTTCCAGCCCTGCCTGCAGATGGCAGGGATCAAACCCAGGACTTTCTGCATACAAACCACTGAACAATCCTTCCTCAATATAGTGGGTTGATTATAGTTGCAGTTGGCCTGTCCTTGCTTCACTCAGGAACAACCCAGGCAGATGTCACCAAAGGGCATCGTTCTTTGATTATGCCCCTTTCCCATGTTGCTTTGTTCCATTACATGAGGTCAGCCTCTCCTGTACCCACTCAAGAAGGTTCTTCTGCAGCCTCTCCATGTTCTGTCCGCAGTATGGGAGAAATGATGGCAGATTTTCTTTTTTTTGAGGGGGCACTTTTGGGAAGGAGAACCATGCAGGTGGCCTTTAATGCATCATTGAGGTAGCATGGGACTGTGGGTCCAGCTGACCTATTTATCTGGTGTATGGATTTCCCCACTGTTAGCACTGCATGGTTCTGGAGTTAACTGCCATGGAGTGTGGTCTGGATCAAAGGCTGTTGCAATCTTGCCAAAACAGCGCATGTGTATTTCTTGAGAAAGAAATGCAAACCTGCCACATGAATTCTTCCTTTTCCACCTCACCCTGTATGTGCATCCTGAGGGTTTCTTATGAAATCTGTGACCAAGTTCTGCTTTTCCCTTATCTCTTCTTTTTTTTTTTTAACTTTATTTTTATAACGTTTTGAAAAAAAGAAACTGCAAACCATATAGAAACACAAACCCATGCACAAAAAACTTTTGTCAGAATTACTGCATTCACTTAGTCTAATATGCCATACATACAAATAGTAATACAGCAATGGATAGATACTGGCTGTATATATAAATCAAGAAATGGTTTCCAAATGTTTTCAAATAAATCCATCCGAAATTGGTGTCTATAAGCCATTCGTTCATACGTAGCACTTTTCAATAGGCTATCAGTCCAATGTATGGAGGGCATTTATCCCTCCAATTTTTCATAATCAACCTTTGAGCTGTCCTTAGAGCGTAAGGAATCCATTTAATCTGCAAATTATGGGTATGTAGTTCAACACAACATGTGCATCAGTAAATATCGGTTTTTGTCCAGTTACAATATTAATATTGTTGACAGCTTTGTCCCAAAAGCCACATATTGCTGGGCTGGACCATAGCATATGAGTCATAAGTCAGTACATTACACCTCCAACATCTCGGTTCAGCAATCAGTCCTTTATTATATAACTGTTGAGGGGTCCAATATATCTGGAAAATAATCTTCTGTTGGATTAATTACAATCTTAGATATCAAAGAAATATTTTGTAATACGCTAATCCATTGATTATATTGAATTGGTCTGGTAAGCTCCTAATTCCATTTTTCATGTAGTACCATTGTGTCACGTTTATTAAATACCAACAAATATTTATACCAAAAAACTTGTAGATTTCTTCTTGTCATTTAACTCTATAATCTTTTCTAATAATAATGGAGACTCTGCAGCAGACAAGGCAGATGGACCATAGTTTTTTTTTGCTAACAAATGTATCAATTGTAGATATTGCCAATTCACAGACTCAGGTAATGCATATTTTGTTTTTTTAAATTAGAAAAGGAGATAAATTCATTATTTTGATCTATTAGTTGATCCAGAGTTGCAGTATCTTTATCAGCACATGACCTCCACAAAAAGGGTTCTTTTCCTAGCCTTAATTCAGGGTTCTTCCATAATGTAAGTTTACAATGTGAATAAGGATCAAGTTCGTATTTATGGGCCAACATTTTCCACACCAATCGTGTTGAGGATAATGCCAATTGGCTCTGGTTTGTATTAGAGTGTGTGGATCCTAAAGCCGTCCATTTCCACAATGGGGCAACAATATCTTCTTCCAAAATCATCCACAATGGTTTAACAAACCAAGGGCCAAATCCTACCCAACTTTCCATCCCTGGTGTATCCATGCCAATGAGCTCTGCGCTGCATCATGTGAAAGGAGAGTAGTTACAGAGGCCTCCTCAAGGTAAGAGAACATTTGTCCCCTTGCCTTGGGGACTTCATTGCAGCTGCACCGGCACTGGAAAGTTGGATAGGATTGGGCCCTAAGTTATCCCAATAAATACAAGAGGAAAGTAAGTATGTCTGCCAATCAGGCAACCCAAACTCACCATCTCTCAATGGCAATTGCATCCGCTTTGACAAAATCCTTGGTGTTGCATCTTTTTAGATTGTGAGCCCTTTTGGGACAGGGAGCCATTTAGTTATCTGATTTTTCTCTGTAAACCGCTTTGTGAACTTTTAGTTGAAAAGCGGTATATAAATACTGATTATTATTATCCCCACAAAAATTTTCTAAACAATAAATATGAACGGTTAATATATCTAAGGAGAATATCTGAAAAGATTCCACTCTATATTATATGTGGTAGAATATTCATTTTAAGGGTATTTACTTTTCCCCATAGGGACATATGAAGTGGTGACCACCTATCCAAATCTAATGAAATATCAGTAATTAATTAATCAAAATTCAGTTGAATCAGCTGCGCTATATCACTGGGAATTAAAATTCCCAAATACTTGATATTCTCATCTCTTCTTCTATAGCTGTACTTCTAGTCAACCTGTGTTCTTTCCTCCACCAAATAAATACAGTACACTAAAGATCCTCATTACTTTTAAAAATCTCTCTGTGTTTTCAGTTCAAGCTTGGAGTTCTTGCCAGACGTGCAGTATGCATTTGGGCTGCCCTTTGATCCACGTTTTGAAAACCAGTATACTCAAGAAGAGAAGACTCTTTCCTTAGCCATTATGCAGTACCTGGCCAACTTCATCAAATCTGGGTGCGTAGTAAGTGTGTGTATGTCTTGTAACCCAAAGCATTGCATTGAATGACGGGCTTCTGCTTGCACAACAAAACCTCTGGACTCTCTTTTCTAAAAGCACCTTTGGGTCTCCCAGGAAGCTGCTCCCTAATATGGGGAAACCTTAGATGTAGCCTGCAGTTCAGAAACTTGGAAATATTTAAGTAATAAATAATATAATATTACAGTCAGACTCCATAAGAACATAAGTCCAGCTTCCTGTATCTCACAGTGGCCCACCAAATGCCCCAGGGAGCGCACCAGATAACAAGAGACCTGCAAGGCCTCCTGGGAATTGTAGTTTAAGAACATAAGAACAGCCCCACTGGCTCAGGCCATAGGCCCATCTAGTCCAGCTTCCTGTATCTCACAGCGGCCCACCAAATGCCCTAGGGAGCACACCAGATAACAAGAGACCTCATTCTGGTGCCCTCCCTTGCATCTGGCCTTCTGACATAGCCCATTTCTAAAATCAGGAGGTTGCGCATACACATCATGGCTTGTACCCCGTAATGGATTTTTCCTCCAGAGACTTGTCCAATCCCCTTTTAAAGGCATCTAGGCCAAATGTCATCACCACATGCTGTGGCAAGGAGTTCCACAGACCAACCACATGCTGAGTAATTCTCATTTAAAATCTGATCTCCTGACTTACAGCCCAATCCTGAGCTGCCCGGAGCTGCGGGACCTGGCGGCTCCACAAAGGGCTCCCGCCGGATCCCAAGCCTCCTGCACTACCGCGGGAGGCTCCTCAGGAGAAGGGGACATTCTTTCCCTTCCCCCAAGTAAGGGAAGCAGTCCCGCAATGGGACTACTCACTTTAGAGGCGACTGTTTGGTCGCCGCTAAAGTGAAGGTGCTCATGTAGAGCGCACAGCCCTCCATGAGCGCCTGGGATGGATCCGCCTCTCCCCTGCCCCTGGGAACGCCTCCCCCACACCCCCGGGAACACCCCCATTCCCTGTTCTGCAGCCTGGCGGTCGCAGGCACTGCCGAGCTGCGGAACTCAGGCACCCGCCGGGCGGTGGCTCAGTGCCGGCCGGCGATGAGCCACCTCTGGCAGGAGCCCAGTGGTAAGCCCTGCAAATGTGCCTTACGGCACGTTTGTGACTGTGGTCCAAGCCACAGTGGTGCGCCAAGGACCACAGGATTGGGCTCTTAGCCTTTGTTCAGTTTCTGCTTAACTGAAATTGAGAAAAATTTTCCCAAGAAGTGAGCTGACAACATCGATATACCCTGCTTTGCAAGACATCTCAAGTTCTTTTCAGGCTTTGCGAGACTGGTGGTGACCCCATTATGGGGAGGGAGGCATTGTGGTCTTCAAATTTTGGAGCTTTCCCCCCAGCTGTTGTTTTTAGAAGACTATTTTATCTATTTTTTCCACATTTTTGTACTACCCTTCTTCCAAGAAGCTCAAGTTGATGTACGTGATTCCTTCCCTCCTTTTGTTCTCACAACATCCCTGGGTTAGGCTGAGAGATAGCGATTCACCCTTAGTGCAGTCACCCAGGAAGATTCATGTCTAACCAGGGATTTGAACCTGGATCATCCAATCCTGGGTCTTATACAGTGTGCACTGGCTCACCGCTGGCACACACTGTTGCAAATGTGCCATAAGGCATGTTTGTGGGCCCTAGCGCTGGTGCTAGCCCAGTGCTGGCCTGTGCTGGGCTAGTGCCGGGCAAGCACTGAAGCTCCGCTGCTTGGCAGTCACATGGACTTCTGGGCACTGGAGAGGTAGATTGGGGCTTGGGGGAAGGTGGGGAGGAGGTGTTCCGTGGCAGGGGGTGGGGAGAGGTTGGAGGGAAGGCATGCCGGGGGGGAGGGAGCGGGGCGGGAGGGAGGTGGGACAAAAGTTCCCTTCTCCTGAGGAGCTGCTGGCGCTGCCAGCAGAGTGCGCAGGATGCAGCTGCAGCCATTTTTGCCGCTGCTGAAGATCTGGACACTGGGAGTGCGGATTGGGCTGCCCATCTAGTACCAGAATCACTGCACCGTCCTGGCTATGGGGTGGCTGTGATTTGGTAAATGGAAGAGGAGGGGGTGTGTGGTTTTCATTATGGGCTCCTGTTTACCCTTTCCCTCATAATTCAGACACTGAAATAATTTGCAAATAAAGAAAAGAAAATTAAGATCATTACGCTTAAACCTGTGCTGCTGCTAAATGCTGGTGAAGTGTATCAAACACTTTTGGTGAGTTTCCAGGAAGTGGAACAAATGAAATCCAGATGGAAGAGAGTTAACAAAGAAAATAAGCACCCCCTGAAGCTGTTGACCAGGCCCAGCCTAAGAAGAAACATCCCTTCTAATTCAAATGTGTTTGAACTGCATTTCACTTGCGAATTTCAAAAACGCATTAGGAATAGTCACAAGTTCATTGTATGTGCGTGTATTTGTTTGCACATACAATGTTTGCTATACTGTAGCCTGCTTAGTGTACAGGTTGTTGATCTGTACATGTGTACACTTATTCACACGTAACGTTCCAGCATGTACAGCCGAATGCGCAGTCTATCCCAGCAATTTTCAGTCTTTTTCATCTCATGACACACTGACAAGGTGCTAAAATTGTCAAGGCACACCATTAGTTTTTTTGACATTTGACAAGGCACACCATGCTGCTGGTAAGGGGCTTAAATCCCCCAATTGCCCTACTAAGGAATGACTCTCCTCAAAGTCCTGTGGCACACAGGCACAGTGGTTGAAAATCGCTGATCTATCCCCTATCATTGAGTAGCCCTGTCCTTTTAAAAGGAACACGTGTACAATTCACACAAAAACATGTACAGATGTGTATGTACATATAACATAATGCTTGCATAACCCTATTTTTTTTCAGATTTGTCTGCATGGAATCATAGTGGATGTTGGATTTTTCCAATATTCTTTTTAGATCTACTGCTTATTACATGATAGGGACACGGGAGGCTGCCTTTTGCTGAGTGAATCCTTTTGCTCAGTGTGCCATCATGGCCTCACAGTGGCTCAGGCATGTGCTTTACCACTGAACTATAGCCTCTTCCCCATCAGGTACTGTCTTGTTAATCCCTTGTGAACAGAGTTGCTGCCTTGAAAGAACTGAAGGTGCTTCACTTTGTACCAACGCACTCTGAATCAGGCCTACCTGTTCTATAATTTTTCTTGACTTGATCAGAAAAGAGAGGAAGGAAAGAAGGAAGGAAGGTCCCTTTCCACATTGTCCCCCAGATCACTTGAATGGGCATGTGGCCAGTTATTTCTGAATTTCCTTATTACAGCACCATCATCATGGGAATGGGAGAGATTCGTTGCTTCATGTTCTTGTGACCTTTTAGTATTCAGTTTGTTTCACAACCTGGCTCTGCTTGACCCCAGGTCGTGCTGACTCTGTCTGGAAGCACACCGAGCACTGGTATGGATGTTTTGATGATTGGGGAGGACGGACCTCAAACCATAGCTCAGCTATGGATTCACCAGATGATCCACTCTTCCCCACTTGGAAAATGATTGTCATTATGACTCACCTGAAGCCATTGCTGCAAGGACAGAGATTGTTGGCAATCTTCAGTCTCGAAAGACTATGGTATCCCGCTCTGAATGGTTGTTCTGGAACAGCGTCTAGTGTGGCTGAAAAGGCCGATTCGGGAGTGACAATCCCTTCCACACTGGGAGCAAGTGCAGTCTGTCCCTGGCCTGTCTCCCTGGCTATGGGCCTTCCTTCTTTGCCTCTTTGCCTCGGACTGCTGGCAAAGTGTCTCTTCAAACTGGGAAAGGCCATGCTGCACAGCCTGCCTCCAAGCGGGCCGCTCAGAGGCCAGGGTTTCCCACCTGTTGAGGTCCACTCCTAAGGCCTTCAGATCCCTCTTGCAGATGTCCTTGTATCGCAGCTGTGGTCTACCTGTAGGGCGCTTTCCTTGCACGAGTTCTCCATAGAGGAGATCCTTTGGGATCTGGCCATCATCCATTCTCACGACATGACCGAGCCAACGCAGGCGTCTCTGTTTCAGCAGTGCATACATGCTAGGGAACATTTTTGTAAAACAATGTGCTTCAAACCCATTATGGTAATATTGAATGGAACACATATATGTGTTCCTTGGTTGGATAAGACCTAGAGGTTCTATGCAGCAGTCATAGCTCCTAGTTATCTATAGGCACTCTCCTCCATGACTGTCTTTTTTTTTCTTAGCACACTGTCTGCTTCCCTACTTTGCCTCCATTATAAGCTCTGTTGGATTTGAACCCAGAACTTCACGCAACCAAATAAAAAATCATGCCCCTAGATCAACTAGTAGTATAGAGGAGAAGAAAAAAATTGTGCACATGATATTCTTGTGTCTTAATAGCTATTGCGCAAGTTGTTGTTCATGCTGTAGGCTTTTTAGCTATAAATTGTTCCTGTTTCTGTAGAAATCCAAACAGCCCTTATCAATTCACAAGAAGAATGATCGGTCTTACTTCACCCTGGCCTACGTTCCGAGCAGACCTTGATGGAGACAATTACAAGGAATTTACCACTGCCTTGGAGAACCGTAAAGGCCTGAAAAATGCTGAGTGTTCGTTCTGGGGCAATTACATCAAAACACTCAAAGCTTCTGCGAGTCGTAAGTGTATAACTATAGTGCTACTATTCAAACTGTGATGCTCACAAGGATGACCATATATCTGAAGTTATATGGTGTGGTCCATCCACCCCCTCCTGCAGACACTGCCCTTCCCCCCTCCCACCCTGACTGTTAGGTGGGCACAAATGGTTAGCATGACTATGGGGAGAACAGGGCTGCTTCATCCTTCCTCCAAATGCACTCACAATGCAAAGGACTTCTACTGCAAGTCACGCCCAACTACAATGCACCACTTAACAACACAATTTGTTTGGGACCAGCATTCCTGATGAACCACCCTGCTGGGCAGCTGTGATTGGAAGTCCTTCTGGGTGTGCTGGGTGGTAACTGGAGAAATAGCTTTTTCTTTTTATGAGCAGCAATTATGGAACTTCCACACAGTGGTGTACCTAAGGGGGGCAAGGGGGACAAATGCCCCCGGGTGCCAGGCTAGGGGCGGTGCCACATTGCCACCCACCCCTGCAGCACCTCCCCTCATGCCACTCAGGCACCTGGGGCCCAGAGGCATTCTGAGGGCTGGGGAAGCAGCATGCTGCCTGTAAAGACGGAGGAAACTATGACATTTTCAAGCCCTTGAAGGCTTTCTGAGGACTAGGGAGGCTTTCCTGGCCCTCAGAATGCCTTCTAAGGGCCAAAAACATCATCTCAGGTTTCCTCCTTGAAACCAGAAGTCATGTTTTTCAGCCCTCTGAGGCCTTTAAAAGGGTCCAAGGCCTTCGGAGGGTCAGGGATGGTATGCGCAGCCTCCCTGGGCCTCTAGAAGGCCTCCAAAAATTGTACACTGCTTTTTATGCAGACTGTCCTGTTTATAAAGTCCTTTGGTGGGTAATTTAATCATTATTCATGTTTTTTTTTAATCCTTTGGCATTCCGTACTGTATTTTTTTTAACCATTTTTAATGGGCATCCCATTGACCATCTTGGTTCCTACCTGTGTGTAAAAAGCAGTTTACAATTTTTCAAATAAATGTAATTTCCAATGGAGATTCTTTCTCAGGCATGCCGCTATATGAATTGTGTGCATGGAACAGGATGGATTGTTCTGGTGAAAATTCTAATTTTCCCCCAGATTTTTTTCCTGCTTTGCCCTTTCCTCTCATATATGAAGCTCCTGGATTGAAATCAATGTTCTGAATGGGTTACTGAATCATTTAAAACAATCGCATATTTGCCCTTCTGTTGCTTATTGTTTGTTCTTCTCCAACTGACCAGACTACTTAGAGTCCCAGGCAGGTGCTTAAAAATCCTTGCCAGCTTTAGAACCCCGAAGGTTCCTTATGGGAACTTCGTCTTAAGCACGCCAACTTTGATTTTGGAACTTTTAAAACCGTACTTTCTGAAATCTCCCAGCTGCATCAAGACTGTCTTATTGTAATGGAATGTTTTGTTTGGAATTTACAGCAAGCAAAGCTTGCAAATAATTTAATTAGTACAAAATGATATCTCTGTCCTGCAATGGAATCTGCGGGTAGGTCATTAGATAATTGTTTGCAGACAACTGTATAACAGAATAATTGGAAAGAATAATTAGTGAAGTGTAGTGGGTAGGAGACATTAGTTCAAATAGGAATAATGATTGCACGAGCTTTTCCTTGAATGACATACCTTGTCTGTGTTATGGTTTCAGGTAGGAGAGAACCGCTAGCTACAGATGGGCCTAGAGATGAACTGGCTGTGGCATCCATTTCGAGAACCACCCAAACGAAGCCACTGGACGACAAGGTGGCTTACAGCAAATAGAATATAACACTCCTGTCTCATTTTGACTGATTGGATAATCAACATAAGAGAGAGAGAGAGAGAGAGAGAGAGAGAGAAAATAGTTTTGTTCTGTCTTACTGCAGTATGTATCAGGATTACTACAATTTCAACTGTGCCTCCATTCAAGACAAGCAAGAGCTTAAATGGTAGAAACAGGATACCGTTCAATGGATCAAACATGTTTTGGTAACAAGGCATCAAATTATAAGCATAGCACTAAATAAAGCAACAATAACTTAAAAAAAAAAGGTTTCTATCTTGCATCAGTCAAAATGGCATATCTATAAACTGAGTGAATTTTCTTTAGAATCACCTCTGTAATTATGAGATTATCTCATCTGTTCATCTGTCCTCTCCTTGTTTGTAGTGTAATGTTGGTGAACATAGGAAGCATAAAAGTTGGAGCATAGATGCATCTATGTCATAAGTGTCTACACTGACTGGCAGTAACTCTCTAGGGTTTCAGGTGGGGGACGTTCTCAGCCTGGGATTGAACCTGGGACCTAGAACTGCAGCCAAGCAGTTGTCCTACCACTGAGGTACAATTGCTTCCCTTTATGGCCATGAGTATTATTGCATTGCCTTCTGGAAGCTGTAGTGTAGTTTCACCAGCCAGTGACTCTCAGTGTAGCAGCTGCAGCACCTGGAACTCCAGCTATACTACCTCCAAGTTTGGGAACAAAAAGATTTAGACTCAAAAGCCAGACGACTATCATATAAATATTATAGAAGGGGGGGGGGGGGAAATGTGAGAACTGACTACTTCTAATAAGGAAGATCCACTCACCAAAGAAGAAAGCTGCTTGGCTGGGTAGTCTGGTAATGTGGCATGTATTTTAAAAAGCCTGCAGTTACACTGGATTTAACATCAGTCAGAATTTGCCGAGTCAAATAAGTGCATTGGTTGCACCTCCAGTAGTTTTCATAACTATGCACATATCTGTGAAAGGAGTAATAGCAGCCAAACAAGAACAGAAACAAAACCCACAGAGAACACATTTGCCTTGGATGCAGCTCCTTTTTGGCTATCCGACCTCTTCCTCTTTCAGGACAAATTTGTTACATTGTGCCTGAGTAGGCTTCTCCCCTCCATGCCTGCAGCTTCCAAGGAGGAAGGAGGGCCAAGCCCACTTCCTGAATCATATAATTGTGGTTCAGCTGCTGGGTCTAGTCCCAGGTAAGCACAGTACTCACTGTGCTGTACTGCAAGTATACAGCAGCCAGTGAGAGTCTGCATTAAAACAAACTTCTGTGCACATCATGCTCACAAAGTAGCTGGCTTTGATGCTCACTGCAGCTCTGCCCTCCCCGAGATCAGTGTTTGTCTGCAGTGACAAATGCCATACATGGGGCGAGCTTCTCCCCATGAATGCCGCCCTGGAATATTTCAGGAATGACCACGGGGAGCGCAGAGGCTATGTACGGATGTCATTGGCGTGCTCTAGAGATAAAGCACTTTGCAAGATCTTCACAGTACTACATGGCCAGACCACCCAGCCATGGGGAGATGAAGACTGAACAGAATCATAGTTTCACAGTGAGAATATCAAGAAGAGCTTAACCTCAAATAACTGAGCACGTATCTTCAAAGGAGGTGGCTTTGAACACCTGATCTGCTGAACACTGCTGACCATGTATGGTCTTGTTTATTATTATTATTATTAATAATAATAATAATAATAATATCGGTATTTACATACCGCCTTTCTGGTCATCGGATTACTCCTCTGACTTTATTTAAGGCGGTTCACATAGGCAGGCTATCTCTAAACCCCTGAGGGGATTTTTACAATAGAAAGGTTCTATTTTTCAAGTACCGCACATTTCAGATGGATCTTTCACAGTCTGGTATCACTTCTGGCCCCCAGTTGCCTCCCACGCTGGCTGACAAGCAGCTCCTTCATCTCTCACTCAAAGGGCAGCCAAGACGCTTCTTCGCTCACACCAAAGAGCAGGTGGAATAACTCGGCTCAGCTTGTCAGCTGCTTCAAGGACTCGCCATTCACGGAGCTGCCGGTGGCCTCGAACTGGCGACCTTCAGATGTTATCTTCGGACTAAGGGAGGCAACTCAGAGAAGAATGCCTAAGGGAATGCCTAACATTCAGGCCCACAGTTTTCTCCTTCACCAGTCCAACAGGTTGAAAAGTCAGCACAGGTTGCCGCTGCTGTATTATGCTTTCATCCAGAATGCAACACTATCCTGCTCTTGAGCACACACAAACCTGCTGCCCCGTGGAACTACAGTGCACTTGAAATTCAAGTTCAGGAGGTTAGCACAAGGAGTGAGAAGAGTCTGGCCCTGAAGTATTAGACACAAGGTCTGTTCCCCTCTGCAAGTTTGCCAGGAAAAGAAAGCCAGCAAACCCTTCATGCATGCTAAAACCTCCGTTGGCAGAGACACACTACAGCTCTGAGCTGTAGTAACAGTTCTTGAAAATTGGATTTAGCAGCTGACATAGAACGTGAAGCCAAGATTCTATGTCAGCTACAAAATCAGGAACTCAGGAGGTGTAACTACAGTTCAGAGCTGAAGCATGACTCAGGCAATGTATGCTTTAACATGTGCAAAGGGCACAGAGTGGTTTCCTGCGATGCATGACTCTTGTGAGCAACCTCCATTTCCCATTTCTAGCTTCACCATTCTCTAAGTGACTTTTGAGTCTCTCCGAGTACACAATCATAGTTCAGAATAGTTAGCATGCTGGGGAAAAAATGTGTCTCAATAAATGGGGGAAATTGCATAAAGATATGGCAAGGGCAAGATCCTCTACTTGGGTAAGAAGATCCAAAGTACAAATTTTGGATTAGTAACCACCCATGTGGAAAAAAAAGCCTGGGAAGAGAGGCAGGCAAGAAAGACTCATAGGTAATCAAAAGTTGACGGTGCCCTAGTTCAGATGATGGTTAAACCAGGGGTCTCTAAACTTTTTGACTGAAGGGCCGCATCAAATATCTGACGTGGTGTCGAGGGCCAGAAAAAAAAATTAAACATACAATTTAAATAAATACATTAGAGATGGGACTTAGATAAATGACTGAAATGAATGAATGAATGGGCTCAAATGTCCAGCATTTGTCCAAGCACCAACCCAGCCCAAGAAATAAAGCACATACACTTAACTGGACCCCCATTCCCCCACCCCACAAGCACAACTCTGGTTGTGTTTGGTCAACTGGGCCAGGGGCTCTCAGGGGACCAGAGCCTGGCCACGGGCTGGATAGGGGCACTCTGCGGGCCACATCTGTCCCCTGGGCCGGGGTTTGGAGACCCCTGGTTTAAACCATAGATGATTACTGTGGTGAGCCCTGGGCTTATGTCTCCTTTTCACTTTTCACTTTTGCAAGCAAAGAGGAAGAGATGGAAACCTTCATCACTTTTGAACAAACCCGTTTCCTGTTTTGTCTGAACTCAGGAAAGAGTTTTGCTCTTCTCACCGTGTTAAGAAACTGGGAGAGCAGATAATTTGTTTGTTTTGATGATTGTCTGTTCTGGGTCAATGAGTTGGCAATGAGACATCCTTACCAAGAAAACCAACCCCACACTGGCTTGCAGTACTAGAGGATCTGATTTTGTTTGTTTGTTTTGGCAGCTCTGTGAACTAAATTTGTTGGAAAGCAGCATATCAATATTCCTAATAATAATAATTGCTGATAAGGGTTTCTCCCACTCTGATTGATTTTGGTCTCCAGGCTGCAGGGAAGAGAGAGAAGAAGTAAGAAAGATGTAATACAGTGTTAGGCTCAGTTTAAACAGTCAAGCAGAGAAACTTTTCCTAGAGCTAACCAGCAGTGCTTTTTAAAATCCATCTAATGTGCATGTGGGGGGGGGGGATCATGTACCCAATGTCATGGTCAGTGATGTGATCTATTTTGGTGTTGAAAGGAAAACAGAGACATGGATGAATGTGCACAAAGGTTTATTAAAAGAAGAATCAAATTGGGTCTAACTGAATTAGCTCATTCCTACTTACCCGATTCAGGGAATCTACAGCTAACATTCACCCCAAGAACAGAGCCCTGGAAAAGTAGTTAGAAGGAAGAGAAATAAGGAGGGGGGGGGAGTTCTTAGAAGGAGAAAGTGCAGAGAGAAGTGGGGAGGGGGAAACATGGGACAAGAACCAAGAGAGATTAGCAGGGCTTCCCAGAGGGTGAAGAATGGCAAGGTTTCAGAGTTAAGAAAAAGGGAGAGAAAGGGAGAATGGATGGAAGATTGGGGGGGAGGGAGAGAGGGGTTTAGGCCAGTGGTTCTCAAACTTCTTAGAGGCCCAGGAGCAGTGATTTTCAGCTTCATCTCATGGCACACTGGCAAGGCAGTAAAATTGTCAAGGCACACAATCAGTTTTTTGGACAATTGACAAGGCGCACCATGTTGTGAGTGGGGGGCTCACAACTCCAATGGCCTTACTGATCAATGACCCTTCCCCAAACACCCATGGCGCAGTGGTTGAAAACTGCTACCCTAGAGGCTGCCGCCTGATTTATAAATGCCAAGGAGTGTGGCTATAATTTGTGATTTGGACAGTAGTGCTCCCCCCCCAGGCAGATTTTTAACCCTTGATCCGCCCTGTTCGTTTTGCAAACCACCAAAAATTGGGTCACAGCCCAGATCCACAGTTTGAGAACGACTGGTTTAGGCTATTCAGGCCACTGAAAAAGACTGACTGGAATGCTTCCCTGAAGCTTGAACCAAGAGCTATGGGCAAGGGTTTGAGCCTAGAAACAGGCTATGGATGTGTTTCACCCACTTGTGGTGTGGGGAGCAGGTCTCTCCCACTGACTAAACACTTTTGATCTATACTCCAAGCTTCATAAGGAGATCGCAAGAGGCCAGCGAGATTCTCCTTGTTGCAAGGACTTGCTAGATCAGTCAAGGGAGTTGTTTGGGGAAAGGGGCAGAACAACAGTACAAAAAGTAGTAAAAACTTTCATTCACACACTCGATAAACATGGGGAAAAGTAAACAACACTGAGTGTGAACATAAGAACAGCCCCACTGGATCAGGCCATAGGCCCATCTAGTCCAGCCTCCTGCATCTCACAGCGGCCCACCAAATGCCCCAGGGAGCACACCAGATAACAGGAGACCTGCAAAGCCTCCTGGGAATTGTAGTTTAAGAACATAAGAACTGCCCCACTGGATCAGGCCATAGGCCCACCTAGTCCAGCTTCCAGTATCTCACAGCAGCCCACCAAATGCCCCAGGGAGCACACCAGATAACAAGAGACCGCATCCTGGTGCCCTCCCTTGCATCTGGCCTTCTGACATAGCCCATTTCTAAAATCAGGAGGTTGTGCATCCACATCATGGCTTGTACCCCGTAATGGATTTTTCCTCCAGAAACTTGTCCAATCCCCTTTTAAAGGCGTCCAGGCTAGACGCCATCACCACATCCTGCGACAAGGAGTTCCACAGACCAACCACACGCTGAGTAAAGAAATATTTTCTCTTGTCTGTTCTAACTCTCCCAACACTCAATTTTAGTGGATGTCCCCTGGTTCTGGTGTTATGTGAGAGTGTAAAGAGCATCTCCCTATCCACTCTGTCCATCCCCTGCATAATTTTGTATGTCCCAATCATGTCCCCCCTCAGGCGTCTCTTTTCTAGGCTGAAGAGGCCCAAACGCCGTAGCCTTTCCTCATAAGGAAGGTGCCCCAGCCCCGTAATCATCTTAGTCGCTCTCTTTTGCACCTTTTCCACTTCCACTATGTCTTTTTTGAGATGCGGCGACCAAAACTGGACACAATACTCCAGGTGTGGCCTTACCATAGATTTGTACAACGGCATTATAATATTAGCCGTTTTGTTCTCAATACCCTTCCTAATGATCCCAAGCTGTCAGCGTGAGACCTCACATGAGACGATGACAAGGAAAGACAGCAGGGATTTGGTGGGTCTTTGGCAAGGCTGTATTGTAGACCAAGGTGACCTGTCCTGTTTCTGTGAGACTGCGGGGAGTTGAGTTAGAGATCATGGCAGTAATGGGCCAACCATGTGATTCTCTGTGGTCAAAGTAAGGTCTCAGTGATGGAGAGGAAGCCCTGAACATGCACTAGAGGCAGTAGTAGCCTTGCAGGGTAAGGGAGCTGAAGATTGGCAGGGATAAAAGAAGGGATGCTGATGGAGAGAAGGGGACCAAGAGGTGAAATGACCGCCCTGTGCTGACTCAGCAGCTTCAGTAGCACTCAAAGAGACAGAAGGAGAGAAGGCTGTCAAGGAATTGGGGTTATGGGATGCTGCTGTCCTGAGTGCTGGACGGTACAGTGGGAAGGATGAAAGGACATCACAGTAGAACAACAGACAGGGAGACAGCCACCATGGAACTGTAGCCAAGAGTTTTGATTGGGTTTTGCCCCATAGATCCTATGGGACTCTTAGATGGCCTGCCTGTATCAGAAGGACCCCTATTGCTAGTCATGGACTGCTGCGAAAATATAAAACACGTGTTTCGTTGCATGTCTCCTGCACTCTTTGGCTGAAAGGAAATTAACAGAAACCAACACTGGACTGTACCACTTCAGATTGCAGGCATGTGGAAAATGCATGTTTGAATGAAAAAAAATAAAAATGAAAAGTCTTCACATAAAGAACTAGCATGACTGTGAAAAGTTAAATTCAGACCTGATTCCCCTGCATCTAGTTTTCTATGTTCAGAGACATTTTGAATTTGGAGAAGCCATCCATCTGTGATAGCTTACCAGAGTTTGAACCTCTTTCCGCCATCTCCCAAGCATGGCACTGGCCTCCAGAATGCCCTGCCTTTCAGTACTTATTTTTTACCTTTATGTTCCACTCCCTACAAGGTGTTTGGGGGCATGGCTCTTCCCCCTCCTTTCATCCTCACATTCACTCTGGGGAGTGTGTGTATTAGGCTGAGAGATGCTGACTGTCTGAAGGTCACCCAGTAAGCTTCATGGCTGAGCTGGGATTTGAACTTGGTTCTTCTTGGGTCAAGCCCAATCCAACATCCTGACTTTACCTACACTCTTCACAGCAGGGATTGGGAGAAATATTTTCTAATCAGTTCAGGCAACTGTTTTTTTTTTGGGTTGGATCCAGAGAAGTACAAGCAATTGGGATCTGTTCTACACCTAGTAGAGCTTTGTGTAATTAAGGCCGTGATCCTATTCATGTTTTCCTGGGAGTACGTTTCATTGAACACAATCAGACTTACTTTGAGTAGACATGCTTAGGATTGCGCCATATTTGGTCTTATGCCTCTGACATTTCACCTTAAGGTTACTGTGGTCAAACTAGATGTTACATTAACCAGGTATGGAGGACTGAGCTGGATCAGGACCATGGCATGGGGCAGTGGGGGAGGGGGGAGGCTTTAAGCCTTTGCTCCTGCTGTAGTCCTAGTCCAGATTCCTGCAGCTGTTATTTCCCAGATGGGAAGCTCTCATTAGCATCCACAGAGGCTTTCTGCCCAGGGCAAATGTCAGCTGTGGGGAAAGGCGTATTCAGGTGCCTGCAAAACTTAGTGCTTTGCACCCCCTCTAGCTATGCCATTGATCCAGAGGCACTAATATCACATCCGGGTGTGGTGTAATGATCTTGACTACAAGCCTTGGGTGCTCTTTCCAAAGCAAGAATTCTGTGAGTCTGCAGGCATCTACATTTCACTTTATCAGGGTCCTCTGGCAACATCCCTTGCATGCCAATCATTAGGCTGTCCACTGGCATGCCATGATAAGCTTGTGTGTTGGGCCAAATGGCCCAATAAAGCCCTGCTTGCTTGGTTGCCTCAGCAGCAGCAGTGCCAAACCCCAGGTTTGCCAAGAGGGAGAGCAAGATAACTGGGAAACAACGACTGTCTTGAGATTTCCTCTCCCACCAGAAGCCAAGATGGGCCGGGGGTGGGGGAGTGATCTGTAGTGGGGTTCCTGCCAAGCTTGTCTCTGGCTGTTCATCAGCCCACCAGGCAGGATAAACCCTAGGGCACTCCAGCAAGCCAAGAGGACAGGATGAGCAGAGGCAAGAGCCTGGGGAGAAAGGGGTAGAAGTGATTTAACCCTCTTTCATTTTAAGACCAAGATCAGAATTGGGGGGTGGGGGGTGAACAAATGGAGAACTGGGTGATGTGTACCACACCAATTGAACAGCAATTCATTTTTTGTTAGTGAGCAGCTAAGTGGCCCAAAAATCATTCATAAAATTCTGCCTGGAGTCAAAGATCAGGGATGCTGGCTTCCAATGCAACTGGAAGGAACTCTCCACCCCCTCGAGTCTGAATACCCGAAACAGCCAGGAGAGCTTAAAACTTTCCAGATTCTTCTCCAGTAATTGGTGAGTCAGAACCTTTAAATGAAGATCTGGTCATACGGTTCTCTTCCATTTATTTATTTTTTCTCCTTTGCATAAGAAATCCAGACATCTAAATGTCTGCGAAGCCTGGAGCGACTTCATTACAGTCATTCCACATTAATGCCTTGTCCATCAGGGAGCAGAAACCGCAAAGTGATAAATAAGGCAAGGAAGGGAAACAAAGCCTGAGGGCACAATGTAGCTTTTAGTAAAGCACCGTGCAGCACGTCTGCAGGAGAGAGGCTTAAGTCAGTGGTGTAGCTAGAGGGGGTGCAAAGCACTAAGTTTTGCAGGGAACCTCACCACGGCATAAAAGCAGCCCCTCCCTTTCCTCTTTGGAGCCATTCCAGGTAGAGGGAGTAAAACAGAGGCATATGCAAACTTACTCCCTGCAAAACTTAGTGCTTTGCACCCCCTCTAGCTATGCTACTGGCTCAAGCACATGCTTACCTCTTCATGAAATGAATGGGGTTTTAAAACAAGTATCCTTGACTGGATCTGCCCTTGCTTAGATAATGCAGGAGAACATAAGAAGAGCCTAGTTGGATTCAACCAAAGGCCTATCTAGGCCAATCAGTACCCTCCTTCCCTCAGTGACTAACCAGATGCCTCTTGGAAGTCCAGAAGTAGAGCATGAAAACAATAGCTCTCATCTGCTGTTGTCCTCACCCAGTTGCCCCATGCAGGGATGGCCCATCAATGAGGCTGGCTGAGAAAGTTGCCTCAGGCAGCAGATGAACAGAAGGTGCTCACTTCTGTTGGTGCCCACTTCCACCTGCCCACTCACCTCCACTGCTCTTCCTCCCCCTGCTCATTTCCTGGATTGGAACCACTCTCCACCACTAGTCCACCACTCTTCCTCTCCTGCTCCATCCACCTCTTCCATTTCCAGTTCTGGGAGTGGGGGTGGGTGGACGCTGCCACGTTACCAGGTGAGAGGTAACTTTTGGCCTGCTGCTGCAGGCATGGGAGGTCTATTGGCACTGGAACCCAGAGAGGGCCCCCCACAGAATAATAAGAATAACTCGGTATTTATATACCGCCTTTCTGGTCATTGGGTTACTTCTCTGACTTCATTCAAGGCAGTTTACATAGGCAGGCGTTTCTAAATCCCTCAAGGGGATTTTTACAATCATAGACGTTCTCTCTTTCAAGAACCAACAACATTTCAGAATGGATCTTCCTGGTTTGGTCTCACTTCTGGCCTCCGGTTCTCCCAGGCAGGCTGACAAGCAGCTCCATCTCTCACATGGAGGGCAGCCAAGACGCTTCTTGCTCACACCAAGAGCAGGTGGAATCACTCAACTGGGCTTGTCAGCTGCTTCAAGGTCTCGCCATTCTCAGCCATTCAGGGAGCTGCCAGTGTCCTTGAACTGGCGACCTTCTGATGTTTTCTTCGGGTTAACAGAGACTCTCCCCTCTAGACCAGACCTCCTGGTCTGCCCTGCCCTGGCCTTGGGCATGGCCCTGCTGATCTTCACAACAAATTGAATAAGGCTTACTTATATAATATACTTTTGGTTTTATGTATATTGGACCCATTGTATTTAGTGATTGGGAGAGTAATTATTACTGCATCATAATGAGTTTGGTTGTAGTTCTAGACCAGGGGTCTCCAAACCCTGACCTGGGGGCCAGATGCAGCCCACAGCAAGCCTCTTTCCAGCCCGAGGCCAACCTCTTGTCCCCTGAAAGCCTCTGGCCCACTCAATTGAACATAACCAGAACTGTGCTCTGATTGTCTCTGGAGGGTGTTCTGAGGGCCAGAGAGGTTGAATGAATGAGCCCATTTATTCACTCATCTAAGTTCCATCTCTAATTTATTTATTTAAATTTTATATTTAAATTTTTATTTTCCAGCCCTCCACACCACGCCAGATATTTGATACGGCCCTCTGGCCAAAAAGTTTGGAGACCCCTGCTCTAGACCACTCTAGAGGTGTGAGTTGTTCATACAGAATCAGCAGCAGTTATTCTTAATGTACTTTTTGACGCAACAACTGTGATTTTGCGACTGCACCTTTAAACGGAAATTTTAAAAAGTGTTGAATTTAAGCTGAACAGCTTTCATGCTGCTGTATTATTTTTTCAGATGACTTATTTCATCTGGCCAAGTAAATACTAGAAACCATGGAACCAGTTTTTGAAAAGGAAGGATAAAACAAGGATGAAGTAATGAAACCTGGCTAAACAATTTTGGATTTAAGAAAAGCTGTGGGTTCCAGGTTTCTAGGTTACGTTAGACACATTGGAAGAAATGAATACTACTTAGGTAAAATTCAAAAGCCCTTTTGGCTTGCTGATGGTCCGGCATAAATCTTGGTCATCCAAATTTGTCAGGAAAATCAATATCGGCAAGCTCTCGAAAGACTATACTTTGCTAGATTCAAGAGTGGAGTGAGCAGGCTGGACTTTCCATTAATGGCAAATCAGACCTTACATTTTTGCAGCCAAGCCAGAGAGAAAAAGCTGGCCTCTACATCCAACGAAGGAGATCCGCTTGGGTCATCAACACCTTCAAGCCCAGAAAAGGTGTCTAAAAATTTCTTCTTTTGAGACATCACTTTGAGAACATTTTTTTTTCTGGAATTACTTGCTAGAGCATGAAGGGTAGGTGGGAGGTGTGCATTCAAAAACGGCTATCCAAATATATGTTTATCTTTCTGCCCTGCTTGCTGTGAATGGGAAAAACATTCCCAGGTGCACTTAGGCCCATTTCCAGCCATATTCACACTGATGTAGTGACATATTTAATGGCCTATTCATACATGGCATGGCTAAAGACAGACAAAAGAAAATATTTCTTTACTCAGCGTGTGGTCGGTCTGTGGAACTCCTTGCCACAGGATGTGGTGCTGGCGTCTAGCCTAGACGCCTTTAAAAGGGGATTGGACAAGTTTCTGGAGGAAAAATCCATTATGGGGTACAAGCCATGATGTGTATGCACAACCTCCTGATTGTAGAAATGGGTTATGTCAGAATGCCAGATGCAAGGGAGGGCACCAGGATGAGGTCTCTTGTTATCTGGTGTGCTCTCTGGGGCATTTGGTGGGCCACTGTGAGATACAGGAAGCTGGACTAGATGGGCCTATGGCCTGATCCAGTGGGGCTGTTCTTATGTTCTTATGTTCTTAAAGTCTGTATGGGGCCAGAAGGCATATCTAAGCTGCAGACTTTTGGAAGCTTTCAAAAAACTATTTTATTTGATTATTTTAAATGTCTACCTCCTTTCCAGCATGGCTTCAAAGTAGCTAACAACAAGTTCGGTGCCCACAGGAGTTTCAGCTTGTGTTTCTAAAACAGGGTCACTCCCCCATGATATACAGTAGTGCCCCCTTATCTGCAGTGGTTCCACCGTGGATAGCTGAAACCACAGATACGCGTGGATGCCTGTCCCTGAAACTTGGACCCTCTGAAAGTGGAGGGAGCCTGGTTCCCCTTCAGAGGGTCCTCTGAGCCTGGCAGAGGCTCAGACCGAGCTTGGCAGTCAAAATAATGCAACTTCTAGTTTCATGGAGAAACCAGAAGTAACATTTTTAATACTTTAAAAGGCATTAAAATTGTCACTTCTGGTTTCTCCTTGAATCTAGAAGTTGCATTATTTTGATTGTCAAGCTCAAACTGAGCCCGGCAGAGGCCATAAGAACATAAGAACAGCCCCACTGGATCAGGCCATAGGCCCATCTAGTCCAGCTTCCTGTATCTCACAGCGGCCCACCAAATGCCCCAGGGAGCACACCAGATAACAGGAGACCTCATCCTGGTGCCCTCCCTTGCATCTAGCCTTCTGACATAGCCCATTTCTAAAATCAGGAGGTTGCACATACACATCATGGCTTGTAACCCATAATGGATTTTTCCTCCAGAAACTTGTCCAATCCCCTTTTAAAGGCGTCCAGGCCAGATGCCATCACCACATGCTGTGGCAAGGAGTTCCACAGACCAACTACACGCTGAGTAAAGAAATATTTTCTCTTTTCTGTTCTAACTCTCCCTACACTCAATTTTAGTGGATGTCCCCTGGTTCTGGTGTTATGTGAGAGTGTAAAGATCATCTCCCTATCCACTCTGTCCATCCCCTGCATAATTTTGTATGTCTCAATCATGTCCCCCCTCAAGCGTCTCTTTTCTAGGCTGAAGAGGCCCAAACGCCGTAGCCTTTCCTTGTAAGGAAGGTGCCCCAGCCCCGTAATCATCTTAGTCGCTCTCTTTTGCACCTTTTCCATTTTCACTATGTCTTTCTTGAGATGCGGTGACCAGAACTGGCAGATGTCCACGGCCTCGGCTGGGCTCAGAGCACCCTCCAGAGACAAGGGGTGTGGAGCTCCCCTCCCCTCAGGAAGGGGCACACATGGGGGACCTCGCGGATCCAATGCGCAAATAACCAAATCCATGAATATGGGATCTGCAGATTTGGGGCCTCCCTGTACACCTTGAGCATGCTTTTTCAAACCAGGTTAGTAGGCATTTTCTCACTCCAAGGAACCATGGGAAATGTAATTCTTTGATGGGGAGTTAGGAATCTATAGGGCAGAGTGATCCAACCACAGACTCCCGTCTGTGGGAGGCAGGACAACCAGGTAGCAAAGGGGAATATCTTCAGGGGCAGAAACTACAGAGGCTAATGACCAGATGGAGAGGGCAGCTGGAGGGCAGACTAGAGCGATGGGGGAGCACAATTTGGGCTTACTGTCATGCATTGTTAACGAAAGCGCATACATCTGTTTTTGTATTAGATTTTCTTAATATTTAAATATATTAAATTTATTAATTGTGTATATTAAATATTAAATATATTGTAAACACTTTAATTTATGATCACTGTTGGCAACCTTCAGTCTTGAAAGACTATGGTATCGCGCTCTGAATGGTAGTTCTGGAACAGCGTCTAGTGTGGCTGAAAAGGCTGATTCAGGAGAGACAATCCCTTCCACACTGGGAGCAAGTGCAGTCTGTCCCTGGTCTGTCTCCCTGGCTATGGGCCTTCCTTTTTTGCCTCTTAGCCTCAGACTGTTGGCCAAGTGTCTGTTCAAACTGGGAAAGGCCATGCTGCACAGCCTGCCTCCAAGCCGGCCGCTCAGAGGCCAGGGTTTCCCACCTGTTGAGGTCCACTCCTAAGGCCTTCAGATCCTTCTTGCAGATGTCCTTGTATCGCAGCTGTGGTCTACCTGTAGGGCGCTTTCCTTGCACGAATTCTCCATAGAGGAGATCCTTTGGGATCCGGCCATCATCCATTCTCACGACATGACCGAGCCAACGCAGGCGTCTCTGCATAAATTATGATATGGAGATTTAATTCAGTGTGTGGACCAGAGGTTCTGTGCCAAAGTATTCTTGCAGCGCACCTGATATGAAAAGTGGGACTGCTCTGCTCTAGGTTGAGCTCTGTTCTCTTGCCCCCCTCCCTTGGGCATTCAGTGAAGCAGGGATGGGTCTGCTGGCCACACATTTCAACAGAATATGTTGTTCAACAAAATAGTTTCTTTCCACACCTCCTGGTGATCAGCATGCCTGCTCAGTGCTATCGCTGTTCGGAAAGGCTTCAACAGCGAGTAGGAGGGGCGGCTCACACAGAGCTTTGTGGCGCCTGTAATACTCACCGTGCCAGCCCCCCCGTACCCACACCACTGCTGGTGGCCACACACTCTGCATTAGTGTGAACTGGTGTGGCCTTAAATTGTCCACTCCACGGATAGTAGTGCCTGGAGATCAGAGCTTTTGTAAGGGAAAAATTGGGCATCCCATTCACCTCTCCTGCAGGCCCGGTGCTTTTCAACCTCTTCATAAATAACCCAGAGACAGGGGTGAGCAGTGAGGTTGCAAAGTTGCAGACGACACCAAACTTTTCCAAGTGATTGTGACCAGAAGTGATTGTGAGGAGCTCCAGAAGGATCTCTCCAGACTGGCAGAATGGGCAACAAAATGGCAGGTGCGCTTCAATGTCAGTAAGTGTAAAGTCATGCACATTGGGGCAAAAAAATCAAAGCTTTAGATATAAGCTGATGGGTTCTGAGCTGTCTGTGACAGATCAGGAGAGAGATCTTGGGGTGGTGGTGGAGAGGTCGATGAAAGTGTCGACCCAATGTGCGGCGATAGAGAAGAAGGCCAATTCTATGCTTGGGATCATTAGGAAGGGTATTGAGAACAAAACAGCTTATATTATAATGCTGTTGTACAAATCGATGGTAAGGCCACACCTGGAGTATTGTGTCCAGTTCTGGTCACCGCATCTCAAAAAAGACAGTGGAAATGGAAAAGGTGCAAAAGAGAGCGACTAAGATGATTGCTGGGCTGGGGCACCTTCCTTATGAGGAAAGGCTACGGCGTTTGGGCCTCTTCAGCCTAGAAAAGAGACGCTTGAGGGGGGACATGATTGAGACATACAAAATTATGCAGGGGATGGACAGAGTGGATAGGGAGATGATCTTTACACTCTCACATAACACCAGAACCAGGGGACATCCACTAAAATTGAGTGTTGGGAGGGTTAGAACAGACAAAAGAAAATATTTCTTTACTCAGCGTGTGGTTGGTCTGTGGAACTCCTTGCCACAGCATGTGGTGATGGCATCTGGCCTGGACGCCTTTAAAAGGGGATTGGACAAGTTTCTGGAGGAAAAATCCATTATGGGGTACAAGCCATGATGTGTATGCGCAACCTCCTGATTTTAGAAATGGGTTATGTCAGAATGCCAGATGCAAGGGAGGGCACCAGGATGAGGTCTCTTGTTATCTGGTGTGCTCCCTGGGGCATTTGGTGGGGCCACTGTGAGATACAGGAAGCTGGACTAGAAGGGCCTATGGCCTGATCCAGTGGGGCTGTTCTTATGTTCTTTTGTTCTTATGTTCATGGGGGCTTTTGCAACAGGAATATTTCATTGAGAATTACAGTCCTGAAGCTCCTGAATAATGTGCAGTTTGGCCCTTACAGATAAGTAATATTTTTTGTAAATCTAACAGTGGGACAGGAGAGGAGACAACCACACTGTTGAAGACGAAAATGTTAAGAAAGCTTAGCAAATGAACACATGCATGGAAGTTGTGAAATTTTGTGGTCATGTTTCCAAGAAGGCACACCATCTGGGCCCCACCCGGCAGTCCTCATGCGTATATCTTTTAAAATGCAGGGCATCTCTGGAATGTCTGTAGTAAGTACAGCTGAGTGAGAGTGTGTATTTTTTTTAAATTGTACTGAACTGTGGAAAGATTAATTTGTAGATGCGTGATAAAATGGTGTCAATTTAAAAAGCTAACAACATAACCTGCGGAATGCAGACCGGGCCTCCATAGCTGATCTAAAACTGGGAGGTTGCACATATCCATCATGGCTTGCAACACGTGATGGACTTTTCCTCCAGAAATCGGTCCAATACCCTTTTAAAGGCATCTAGGCCAGATGCCATCACCACATCCTGTGGCAAGGAGTTCCACAGATTAATTACACTTTTGGTAAAGAAATATTTTCTTTTATCTGTTCTAACTCTCCCGACACGCAGCGGTCAATCACATAGCATAGCTGTCAATCGTGCAGTGCTGTTGGACATATTAGTGTCCAACAGGGAAATTGCATCAGACAGTAATCCTTCTGCAGGATGCTGAAAGACAGCAGTTTCATTTCGATTCTACCAGCCAACCTGTGCCAAATGCTTAGTCCTCTCACCGCAAGAACCATCATACCCTAAATAGCCTCTGGAGCAAGTCCCCATCCCTCTCATGTTAAAGACGGAAAGAGAAATGAAAAAGCTCTGTAATTAGGCTGAGGTTGGGTGGTGTGAAGGAAGAATGTAAATATATACTTGTGAGATTTCCTCAAATGTCACATTAGAGGACACATCTGCTCCTAGAAACCAGTGCATCTGGACTTGCTATTTTCAGAACATCTTATTGAATCCACCAGTTGAGTCAAAAGAGTCGTTGGCTTTCTGGATTACCAATGTCTCTAGTATTTTTGTGCGTGACCCCAAGGTCTTTTCAAACCTTGAACTGCTGTACCCTCAAGTGTTTGGTACAGGTGCTGTGACACCGAAGAAGCATCAAGGCTCATGGCTGGGGGTGGATCAATGAAATGGTTGCTGCCACCAGAGCCATATGTGGCATGGGAGCACTGTCTGGAGGCAGTAAGGATCTGGATGGGGGCTAACAAGCTGAAATTAAATCCGGATAAGACAGAGGCTCTCCTGGTTCAGAAATCCTCAATGCAGGTGCTGGACTATCGGCTTGCGCTGAACGGGGTTGCACTCCCCCTGAAGTTGCAGGTCCACAGCTTGGGGGTCCACCTGGACTTGCAGCTGTTCCTGGATTCCCAGGTGGCGGCTGTGGCTAGGGGGTGCCTTCGCTCAGCTTCGGCTGGTGCGCCCAGCTATGGCCGTACTTGGATCGTGCAGACCTGGCCACGGTGATCCATGCCATGGTGACATTGAGGTTAGATTATTGTAACACGCTCTATGTGGGGCTGCCCTTGAAGACGGTTCAGAAACTGCAACTAGTGCAGAATGCGGCGGCCCGTGTAGTTACTGGAGGTAGGCGGTTTGACTCTGTCAGTCCGCTTCTCCGGTGGCTGCATTGGCTGCCCATTCGTTTCCGGGCCCAATTCAAGGTGCTGGTTTTGACCTTTAAAGCCCTATACTGCTCTGGGCCAGGTTATCTTAGAGCTCGCCTACTTCCGTACAATCCGGCCCGTCCTCTTAGGTCATCAGAGAAGGCCTTTTTACAAGTGCCGCCGCCTAGGGAGGTACATGGGGCGGCGGCAAGAAATAGGGCCTTCTCAGTAGTGGCACCAACGCTATGGAATTCCTTTCCCCTTGACTTAAGAATGGCTCCCTCTCTTGAGACTTTTCGGCGAGGCCTGTAGACCCTTCTGTTTAAACAAGCCTTCTGAGTTCTTGGCCTTTTTAACATCTTTTCAACATCTTTTAATTTTTTACAGGCCTGATTCTTTTATGATTTGCTGCTCCATGCTCTTTTTATCTTTTTACTACTTTTTATTGGACTACTGTTTTTTATGATATGCATTAATATGCTTTTATCTGTTTTTAAATTATGTTTTTAATCTGTTTTAACCTGTTGTAAACTGCCTTGCGTCCCTTTGGGGAGAAAGGCGGGGTAAAAATAAAGTTGTTGTTGTTGTTGTTGTTATTATTATGTGACTCTGAAAGGGTCAGCTCTTCGATTTTTGGGACAAGGACAAAGAAGTGCCCTGCTGAACCAGCATATCAAGTGCATTATCCTGTTTTTTTTCAATGACCAACCTGATGACTGCAGGAGGCCTACAAGCAGGGCATGGAAAATGCTCCTCTGTTATGTGTGCATGCGTAATCCATCAGAATATGAGAAGGACCTGGCTGGATCAGACCAGCACTGGCGATTCTAGTCCCTGTGCCATCCAGAGCCAGGACTGCAGAAGGTCACTTGCCCCAAAAAGTAGAATGCCCTCTGCCCACCAAGTGCCTTCTGAGGGCCAGAGGCCTCTGGAAAGCCATAAATGTCACTTCCGTTAGACTGAAAACCAGACGTCTGCTTTAAAGGTCCACCAGAGGCCTCCAAAAGCCTTTGGAGGGCCACAGAGGCCACTCTTCCAAACTGGGCAAGAAACACAGCTGGAGGTGACAATGTCGGCACTGTCCCTGCAGGCATGGCACCCTGGGGCATTTGCCTCCCTTGCCCTCCCTCCAGGTATGCCAGTGCAGACCCGCACTGTGTTTCTCACAGAGGCAGCCAGATTCCTCTAGGAGATTGGTTCCCAAAGAGTACACTGAGGTGCCCAAAGGGGGTATTGCAGAATGTCTCCAGTCAGCTCTCCCACCTATAGAAATTTACTAAGATTCTTGCTTTTGGCAGCAGTTATGAATGTTGGCTATTTTGGGACCACCGTATCTGAGATTGTAATGACGATAGCACATATAAAGAGGCACAAGATATTGCTTTGAATTCAGTTCGCGGAGAACATGCAAGACTGGCTCCTTCAGGCTATCTTGTTACAACTCCCAAGATCCGGAGCGTCCAAACTTTATGGCAGGAGGGTCACATCATCTCTCTGACACTGTGTTGGGGGCCAGGGAAAAAAAAATTAATTTAAAATTTGAATAAATTTTACATAAATTTAGATAATGAAATATGAGAGATGGAACTTCTAGGAATGAATGAAGGTCTTGCAATAGCTCAAGGCCTACAAAAGACCTTGCACAAAGCAAGGCCATCTTTTACTGCCACTGCAGCTTCACAGAATTGAAACATCAAGCAGCAGAAGGGGCTCTCAGCCTCAGTTCATATGAGAGGTCAAACAGTTGGCCTTCATGCTGAGAGTAGTCACGTCGGGTCAGCGTGGGCTGCAGCAAGTCTCTGGAGGGCCAGAGGGTTATTGGAGACTGGAGGCTCCCCGCTGGTTGGATTGGTGGTCCCTGAGGGCTGCAAATGGCCCCCAGGCCAGGGTTTGGGCACCCCTGCCCAAGACTATAGCACTATTGCAGGAGGCAAGGGGGAGAAGGCAATTCCAGGAAAGAGATTCCTGGATCAAATAGGTATAAAGTCAGCAGACAGACTGAAACATTTTTGGGAATTCTAACAAAAATACCATTGAAAATGCAAAATGTGACATGTAAACCTAATTATGTAGTTCAGAGTAATTGAGAAGCAGGGCTGTACAACAGCCGTTAATTTTCTGCTGCCTTTTTGCTGCCAAGTGAGAAAAGTGTAGCCAGTAAAATTCAGATTCCATTCATCAAGATGAGGATTAATTGTGTTGCCCTAAAATTGGGCAACCCTGATGTGCTTCAGTTATTTTGGTTCCTTTTCTGTTGCCTCTTTGGAAGCACCTCTCTTCCCATTCTGGCCTAGGAAGCCCAGAAGACCCTGCTCTGTCCATAGATTTTCAGGCCACAGAGATCAGCATTTGGAGGTAAAACAAAATGCTGCTTATGTTAGAAATCTGGTAAACTTTGAGATCTGGGGGGTGAGCTGCCAAGTTCCCCATCCAAACCTAAGAAATATTAGATTTTCCCTCTCTCCCTCCAAAGAAGTTGTCTTGTGTCTAATCTTGGTAGAAGATTGGAGCAGTTTACAACTCCTTCCCGAAAGCAACAATATTTTGCTTTCCCACCAGAAATAAGAGTTACGTAAGTGTACTACTTGGAAATACAGTAGTGTTTTTAATTGTGGAGAAATTTTATACTTGAATGGAAAACAAGCAAATCATTCTACTGCTTTGCCTGACAATTGATCTTGTGGTAAACAACATTGAAGCATTCCAAAAAAATTTGGGCACTCTGTTTTTGAAAGATAAACTTCTCATTTTGAGTATATAAACACATTCACATTTTGAGTATGATGCTTGAGTGATGAAGGCTAACAAGTCTATTTGATTACCCCTTATCCAGAATTCCAAAAACCAAAATGCTCCGAAATCCCGAACTTTTTTTGAGTGCTGACATGACACAAAATGACCTTGGTCATGGCCACTGGCCAGCATAGCGTAAGGCAGCTGTTTTCAGCCACTGGACTGTGGCACACTGGTATGCCATGAATGGTCTTCAGGTGTGCCGCAGGAGTTTGGGAAAGGTCATTTATTAGTAGGGCTATTGGGGGAGGTGAGCTCCTCGCCAATAGCATGGTGTGCCTTAACAATTTTAATACCTTGTCAGCATGCTCAAAATCATTGAGGCATGCTTATGCCAACTCAACCAAGGAAGTCAGATGCACTGTGACCCCTGGGGTGAGGTGGCACAGAAGTGGAGCAAAATGGGCAGCTTGGTGCAGGGGAACCTTCTAGGTGAAAAATGTACCCTGTAGATAGAAAACCTTATGACGTATCATTGTGTAGTTCAGCTTTCAGAATGGTTAAATACTGAATACATCGCATGTCAACAGTCAGGTATCAAACACTGGCATCAAATATCACTGTGATTGATTCTGTTCTAGAGACCTGCTACAGGCTATTATTATTTTGCAATAAGCTGACAGCAGTATTAAAACACTGGTTTCATACAGCCCAGTATAGTGCTATATTATCCTGTCTTCCATAAGCGAAATCCTTTTATAATGTTTACTCATGTGTCCTATCCTGCAAAGGTCCCTTCCAATGTTCATTAAAAGCTTCCTGTTTCCAGGTTCAGCCCATTTTGTTGATTCCAGGAGAATATCTATTTCACTAGATAAAAGTGAAAAGAAAAATCATGGGAGGAAATGAGCAATTGAAGCCAGCACTGTTTCTTTGCAACAAGAGAATTTGAAAGTAAGGGACCATTGCATGAGGCTATTCATGGGTTAACATGAAGCATGGAAAACATCACCTGGTTCAGCTCACCCATCTGGTGAGATTTTGAGAAGGGAGAGAAAGGGTTGAGGAATTACAGTACAAATTGAAAACAATGTCTAATATACTAGAACATGCAAACCAATCAAAATGTGCCAGCAAATCTTATTGCTATTTAAATATAGGATTCAGTGTGCCGTTTATATAGCATTGATTATGTGCATCACTGTTATATAAGGGAATTTAATGTTGTTCCAATAATAAAAAAGAGAGGCTATTCCAGGGGTGCTCAGGTAGCATTCGCTCATTGTTCTCCAGCTGTTTTACATGTGCAGACACAAGGTGCAGGTCCACTGAAGTGTTTCATGGCAGCAGGGAGGGTGTGCTCTGCAGTTGCAGCAGCTATAATTTTCTGAAAATCTGAAGTTGCAAAATGAGAGTGGCACTAATCCTTTTTTACCCTTTCGCTCTCGGTGCTTCTAACAGCAAAGATCAGCAAGGACTGCCATTGACCCCAAAAATAAACAACCTACCTGTTTGTTTTTTTTAAATGTCTTCCTTTGGGAGTAATTGCCCTCCCAAACAAACAAAACAGGCAGCCAAGCTTTTTACCCCCCCTCCCCCAATCAACCAATTTTTTTTAGCAGTATGTCTTGGATAGATTTTGCATTGAGCTTTACCTACCTCACCCCTGGTACCAGAAGTTTTCATTTCAAGACTTCCTTGCTATGGCCACATTGCAACCGACACAAGGCCAACTCATGACCCCCAGGCATCTGAGAGGGCATGCCAAATGCTGACCTCCCTTATCTGTGCCTCTTTGCTCCTTGCTTGTGTAGGGAAAAAGGAGGAGGCCAGGTGAAGCAGAATAGGAAGACAGACCATCACTTTCCCCTTTTGTTTGGTGTACTTCGTGCTTTTCCAGTTTAGAGTGTGAGACGAGGAAGATGAGCAACAGCAGTGGATACAGCAATATCCTGTATCAAATCTACAGGGAGTGGCATGGTGAAGTATTGCAGGGGCTGCAACATGCTGTGTAAGCAGGCCCCTCCTACTCGCCGTCAGAGCTTACATGGCACATTGCAATATTTATTGCACCCTCCAGGTAGCTACACCACTGCCTCCACCTGCCACCTCTTGCAGCTTCATCAGTAGGTCAACCCTGAACCTACATACAGAACCCATCCTCTGAGCACCAACAGACGAGTCAGGCTGGAGGCTTTAGAGTGGCCTCACCTCTCTGATGAGGTACATGGGTCATCAGACCCAGAGAGAGCAGGATTGTTAACCTTGCCAGAGGACACAAGAGGTCCCTGACCCCATCACCTGTCATATCATCTGCCTCATATCATCTTGCCCCAGAAGGGTCTTGAGCCAGAAAAACTAAAATCTCCATTTTCCAGGGAAACAGGTGCTAATCTTTATACCTTTTTCTTAAAAAAGTATAAAATGCTCCAGGGGTTTCTGCTGCATAATGTAGAACGAAAGCACAGAAAGAGAACCAGCACTACACACTGACAGGCTCTCTCCCTGATTAACGAGAGCCAGCATGTACAGTGGTTACAGCACTGGACGGAGTTCTGATGTTCTTTTTTCAACCATAAACCAAATTCAGCTGAGATACTTGGAAGAAAGAGTTGAGATACGTTGACAAAAGGCACCACTGAAATGCATTAGACCTTGAAGAATATCCAGTGTTATTAGAATTTGTTAACATCAATCAATCAATCAATCAATCAATCTTTCAGTTGCTTCTGGTTGCTTTTACCAGCTCCTACAATCCGAGAAGCATTGACAAAAAATGGGAAAATGTGCTGAGATGATAAAATTCAGAGACAGGAAAATTTAGTGGTTATAATGAAATTAATAAAAAAAAAAATCAATGGCACAAGCCTCTGTATATTTTACTCAGACATAAATTCCACTGTATCCAGTAGGGTTTACTCTCCAGGCAGTGTGTTTAAGATTGCAGCTCTAAATACCAAATGCATTAGACCCGCTAGCCTCTCTGAAGAGGCAGGAAGGGGGAAAAAAATGCCAAGTATGTTGTGAAAAGTAGTGACGGCCTCTGCAAAATAGCAGTTTGTCCTGCACATGGAACTCCAGAAATATTCCCAGAGCCACGTGGCAGTGGATTGCTTCATCCATATGCTCCTGGGCAGGTTCCCAAGAGGGACTTAACCATGTCATGGTGTATGAAGAATGAAGTGGCCTGTTTGTAAATCAGAAAGAAAGGAAAGGGATTGTAAGCAGATGACTTTAGGCTCCCAGCTGCTGGATAGGATCCCCGGTGCATATTTTATTTGGGGAGTGGGAGGGGTGGGAGTTTCCAATTGAATCCTGTTTACAATCATTTTATGTGCTGTCAAAGCAAGCCAGCAGCTGCAACAGCAGATATGCTGTTCCAAAAACCTCTCTTCTTTACTGTTTCCTAAGGAACCCTCCAACATTCAGCTCTCCAAAGATCAAATCATAATTGATTCAATTTTAAAGGAAGATTGAGAGGAGGGGGAATGCAGGTGGGGAAAAATTCCAAGCCATGCTTGTCTGAAGCTAACATCAAAAGCTGTTATATGTGCTGATCCACAAGAATTGCTGGAGTCCAGTCTTTTGAGACTGCTGATTCTTACTGCATTTTCACACTAGTTTGCTTTCCAGGCTGTTTTTAATGTGGCTATAAGATTGATTGGCCAAGAGGTTCACTTGCATGACAAATGCTCCTTGCTTGCTTTTTTTTCTGCATCAACAACAATTGCAAGCTCACAGATAAAGCATGATGGGATGGGCTTAAAGGTGATTTTAGCTTCATATGGGAAAAGTCCCTTGAATTAAGCAGTTTCTGCCCAATGTTGTGTAAACGCAGCAGGGACCAAATGTGTGCACCTGTGGGCTGGGCAAAAATGTGTTAATATCATTCTAGCTCCAGAATTAAAGGTCTATCAAGAAAACTCAGATTTGTGATACCTAAGGGCAATTAGCTATGTGAGCTCTTGCTTTTTGGATGGCCAGCTTTTCCTAAGGCACTGTGAGCCTGTGCTTACACAAGCATAAAACTTTCTGAATCAGGATATCTGCTGTCAGTTAAGAAAAACATTTTACACCACATCGCTTGGCAGATAAGTGCCATGGCCAGCATACAAAAAAATGAAATCTCAGAAGCCAGAGGGGATCTGATCAAGCCTTCTAGTGTTTACAGGAAGAGGATTGGATGCTCTGCAGCAGTAGTGTCGACTTTTGAACAAGCACATGTGCTTGTCTTTTTAAGAGCAGTTTGTTCTGCAGCTGGAGATAATGATCTTTTGGTCAAGGACGTGGAAAGTATCACCTGCTGATTTCTGAAGAGCAGACCTCTGTTAAAGGCACAGGATCAAGCCAAGGTCCCTTTTTCTGACCAGTTGGCATTCCTACTCTTCATAGATCCTTAATTCTTTCCTTGAGTACAGTCTACAGCAGTGATTTTCAACCTTTTTTCATCTCGCGGCACACTGACAAGCCACTAAAATGGTCAAGGCACAGCATCAGCTTTTTGACACTTGACAAGGCACACTGTGCTATCAATGGGGGATCACATCCCCCACTGGTCCTATTGATAAATGACCATTTCCCAAATTCCCACAGCGCACCTGGGGACCATTTGCGGCACACCAGTGTGTCAAGGCACAGTGGTTGAAAATGGCTTGTTTACAGGCTCTCCTCCATCACACACACACACACACACACACACACACACACACACACAGACATGAGTGAGGGTTGCCAACTGTCTTAGATTTTCACAGACCTGGAGATTTTAACAGGGCCTCCAGGAATTTCCAATTGTAAATCTGGCTGGAATCCCCCCCCCCCAGGAATAGCCTTGGTCAGAGTTGGCAGTTCTAATATGTGTATACAGTGGCATAGCTAGAAGGGGTGCAAAGCACTAAGTTTTGCAGGGTACCTCACTGTGGTGTGCAAGCAGCCTCTCCCCTTCGGAGCCATTTGTTTGCATACGCCTCTGTTTTGCTTCTCCTGCCTGGAATGGCTTTGAAGGGGAGGGGGAGGGGCCGCTTGCACGCCATGGTGAGGTTCCCTGCAAAACTTAATGCTTTGCACCCCTTCTAGCTATGCCACTGTGTGTATGTGAATCTGTGCACTAGCTGAACCAAAAATCCGATGGTGAAGTAGTCCGCATTGGCCAGTTCAAAAGTCAGGATAAACCGAAAAGAATGAGCCAACAGGCTTGTACACTCTTTCTCTCCTTCTCCTTTAGGTGTTCCACCTTTCATTTTTGCATGCCCCATAATTCCAATAAGGCACTGCTTGTGGGGTTTTTTTTTTGGGGGGGGGAAAGTATTCACTGAGGTTCTCATATCCCTCAGCATATCAGCACTCAGCAGAGACAAATGGAAGTTTTTTATGCTATTGCTTCTGCTTCTTAAGATAGTTCACAGTTCCAGCTGCCTACCTGAAGCGCCTTCATATCCAAAACAAGAACTCTCCCCAATAGGACTGAATTAACCCAGGTCAATAGCAGAGGAAAGCTGGGCAGGCCCATTTCACACCATCTAAAGTCTCAAAAAAATCTAGCATAATTCCCTGTTCCCAAGACTAGTTCCAGGGGGGCCTTGGCAAATCACCCTCCATGAGCTTCTGTTCTTCTGGTGGCACTCAAGAATTGCTCCACCACTATCCCATGGTGGTTATGAACACAGAGATCTCTCAGGAATCAGGAGTGGCCCCTTCTGAGGATCCTGGACCTTTGGTGGGTGCAAAAAAGTTCCCAATCCCTGCGGCAGTCCTGCTTGTTACATGTAGGGCTGCAGTGGATAGTTACCTAATCACCAGGGTTTTTGTTTTGCCTAAGTACTGTTTGAACAAGTCATAGTTCCATGAGCTTGGAAGTATCAGGGGTTTGTGGTTAGTTCAAAGGGGAAGCTTCTCAATCCTGCCTCTAGTGCATAAAAAAGAGGCATGTACAAGTTCAAGGCTCATGTAGGCTTGTCCTTGATAACCTAAGCCATGAATCAAATCAGTGGTATGGCAAGCGAGGAACAGGGGGATGGGCCATCCCAGGTGCCAGGCTACAGGGGGTGCCAGGAGAGGCCGCAAGATGGTGGCAGCAGCCATCGAATTGTTTTTCAAACAGGAAGGGGGTGGCAGCAGTGAGATCACACACCTGTTGCCGCCCACTCTAAGTGTTTCTTCAGACTGACTCGGGAAGTGACCAGAGCATGCTCTGCCACACTCGCTGTGGCAGAACCTGGAAGTGACATCACAGCATTGCTGCTCTGGACACTGGGACCCTTGATTACTCCTCTGGCTCAAACTATTGTCTGAATCAAGCCACCACATACATCCATGGCTCCCCCATTTCCAACCTGGGTGGTAGGAAAGCACCATACTGGCCTTGATCTATGTTCCAGACAGGAGGAGGGAGTCTCCATCAGGGGCAGGTAAAGCATCACATCAAGTGTCAGTGAGAAGCTGACCAAGAAAATAGCAATTGAGATCCAACATAAGTAATTCCAAAGTAAGCAAAGTGCTATGTAAACCACTTTGTGAAATTTTGTTGAAAAGTAAGATATATACTTAAAAGGAAAAATAAAAGCAATACATGCTGGAGCCCCCAAAAAATCCCAACTTCATGTAAATATTCGGATGGCATCTGACTTGCTTGTGATCACCCAGGAAGGAAATCTTGTGGTCAGGGTGGGCGCACACTGAAAAACAAAAACAACGTGGGAGTCAAGGAGGTTTTTAAAAAGGCCAACTTGGAGTGAAGAATTATTAAGAAAGGGATAGAAAATAAACTTGCTAATATCCTCATGCCTTGATGTAAATCTCTGGAGCAGATGAATTTGGAATGCTGTACACAGGAGATAAAGCATTGGAGAAACCTACTACAATGAATCAGGAACTGAAAGGGGGTTTCCATAGAAGGAAATGCTATGGTATTTTGAGCATTAATTTTAAGAATAAAGATAACCCTGGAGAGACATAATCAAGGTTTATAGATATTTGCATGGTGTGGAATTGAATCAAGACATGACTCTCATAATGCTAGAATGAAATTGCTTTGCAATAGATTTGGAACAGAAGGAAAGGTGTACTGTTTCACATAGCGCATAGAGATAGAGCTCACTCCCACAGGATGTGGTGATGGCCACGAGTGTGCAGCATGATCCTAAATATGTTTACTCAGAAGTAAATCTGTGTTCAATGAGACTTTCTCCCTAGATAAGTTGCTCTTCAGTCTAGAAAAGAGGCGCCTGAGGGGGGTCATGATTGAGACATACAAAATCATGCAGGGGATGGACAGAGTGGTTAGAGAGATGCTCTTTTCCCTGTCACATAACACCAGAACCAGGGGACAGCCACGAAAGTTGAGTGTTGGGAGAGTTCGGACAGACAAAGAAAATATTTCTTTATCCAGTGTGTAATTAGTTTGTGGAACTCTTTGCCACAAGAAGTAGTGATAGCATCTTGCCTTGCACGTGGCTTGCCAGCTTTTATTCTTCACACATTTGTCTCTACCTTTGTCTGGCTCCCTTACCCAACACACTCCTCTGTTGTGACCTGAATGTCACTTCATTGTGGCTTTGGTTCCTTCCTGGCATCGATCGTTACATTTGGTCTGTTTTTCTGGCATGCAACTGAGCCTCTCTAGCAGGGGTGGGGAGTGGGATCAGAACTGACAGCTTTGTACAAAATCAGCTTGATTTTAAAAACTAAAAACAAAAATGCCGAGAATTATTAAGACTGAGCAGAACATCATCAGCCTACATTTACCAGGTTTGAAGGACATCTTTGCATCTCGCTGTCTGCAGAACTCATACAGTATCCTTAGAGATTCCTTTCATCCAGCTCATAATTTTTTTGAATTGTTGCCTTCGGGTGGACGATACAGAACTATTAGAGCACACACCACAGGATTCTTGAACAGTTTTTATCCTACAGCTATAATTACATTGAATTAGGAACTTAAAATTACCACCAAAGAGGTGACATAGTTTGTTATCATGCTCTTGGGCAATATGGTTTTGTTTAATATTGTTTTTATGTTATACGATGCAAGTTGTATTGAATGTGTAGGTGAGTCTGTGAAGTGTGACTGATGTATAGTTTCTTATGTCCGTATCTCGATGGTGCAGCAAATTTCGTTGTGCATTATGATGTTGGCATCCTTCAGTCTCGGAAGACTATGGTGTCACGCTCTGAATGGTGGTTCTGGAACAGAGTGTCCTCTCCAGTGCGCGAAGCCTGGGTAAAGTAGGGATGGAGGATAGGCTGTTACCCATGCAGCAAATCCCCCCTCTCCACGTCGCTGAAATGGTCCAATAGAAAGGCAGAGGCCAATACGGTTGGTTCCAGCGGCGTCGCAGGAGTTGCCAGAACGTGACTGTGTTCAGCCATGAACTGCCTCAGGGACTCCGGCTCCGGATTTTGCCTCGAGGTTGACTCCTGAAGCCTTTTCCATAACTGGATGTAGCCACAAGGCAGTGGAAGTTTGGGATCAGAGCTTTCCTTCTCTCAGATGAGCTGCCTTCCCAGGCTGACGAGTCCCATCTACCCGGCGGCTGTTTAGTCGCTTCTTACGACAAGTACAGCCAAACTGAGGGCCTATTCTTATCCCCAGCCCCCAGGGGATTGTGCATTAAGTACAATGACAATAAAGTAATCTAATCTAATCTAAAATTAAGGTTTTCAAGTAATGCAGAGGGGGGTGCTGGGACCATGGCCAAGATGAGGGACTTAACACATTTGGACAAATGTGTTAAGTCCCTCATCTTGGCCATGGTCCCAGCTTAAGCACCACTTTAATGAGATTCTCAAGAGGCAGATATAAGAACATAAGAAGAGCCCCGCTGGATCAGGCCAAAGGCCCATTTAGTCCAGCTTCCTGTATCTCACAGTGACCCACCAAATGCCTGAGGGAGAACACAAGACAACAGACACAACCTGCATCCCGGTGCCCTCTCCTGCATCTGGCAATCAGAGGCAGCCTGCCTCTAAAACCAAGAGCTTGCACATACCTGCTATGACTTGTGACCCGTAATGAACTTTTCCTCCAGAAATGTGTCCAATCCCCTCTTAAAGGCATCCGGGCAAGATGCCATCACTACTTGCCATCACTACAGACAGCCATCACTACAGACAGCAGTGTGCTGAGCCTGAAATGCCACCACAGGGAAGATAGCAGTGCCCTGGGGAAAATCATTGCATGCCACAGCTTGTGCCAAGTAAATATAATGGCTTTGTGCTATATTTGCAAGCCAAAGTTCCCCTTCATATGCACACCAAATGTATGTGCAGGGAGCAATGCCACCCCTGTAGAGTATGCCCTCTGGCAACTGCACTTTGCGTGCAAGGGGGCCTTATACACACAGGACTCCTTTTTGGGGGAAAAAATTACTGTTGGTTATGTTTTCACCCCACCCTCCTCCAGGGAGCTCAGAGCAACACAAGGTTCCTTTTCCCTTGTTGTACCTTCACAGCAACCCTGTAAAGTAGATTGGCAGACCTGGCAGCTGACCAGGGATCACCCAGAGAGCTTCATGATGGAGCTGGGATTTGTACTCTCCTCGCCCCACTGCTAGCCTAGTGCTCTAACCACTACACCATACTAGGTCAGCGCCGATTGTGCTCATGGCTGCACTGGCGCTGGAGATGTCTTCGGCTGCTGTGGTCTTGCTTGCAAGTCCATGTGCCTGGTGTGTGCGTGGAGGGAGAACTTCTGCACAAGGCTGATGTTGCCACAAACTGTCAAAAAATGGTGACGGTGCACAGGAACGACTTACCACAGCTTCCGGAAAAATGCGTTTGAAGTGGCTGCTAAACGAACAACCAGAAACATGAGATGGGAGTCAATTTTCTTGCACTTTTTTTTTTAATTCTCTGAAGAATTGCACAGAAAAAAGATGCAGACCTCCAAGTGCAAGGGAGAGCATTTTTTTTCAATATTGGGGGAAATGGTCACATCTAGAGAAGCCAGAGATACGGGCTTAGGCACGAGTACTGCTTCTTTATTGCACAAATTGATTCCAGGAAAGGTCATGAACTTCTGATTCTGATCGGTGAGGCCACAGCTCATATGCTTTGTATGCAGGAAGGCAGTGGCGTCACCTGGTGTGGGAGGCCAGTGCGTCACCCCCACGATGGGCCTCCTCCCATGCAGTGGGCAGGGCAATGCTCCAAGTTGTGGGCATGGTGATGTACCATAGTTCCACACCCTCTGGTTTTTTGGCTACAACGTTTGATAGGACAGAGATATGTCAACATGGTTTGTTTCATTGCATCCTGCACAAAATTATGCATTGATTGATGTATAACATGGATGGCATTATTCAAAGATACCAAGATTTAAAATTTTTTGGTGAGTAGTGGTGTCACCTGGTGCAGTCCACACCCCTGCACCCCTCTAGCGATGCCACTGCAGGAAGGTCCAGATTTGATCTCCCAGTTAAAAGGCACAGAAAGCCAGTGGCGAGGAAGACTTGTGCCTGTAAGCTGAAATTAAGGTGAAATACTGGTGGACCACCCTGCATACATGGAAAGGAAAGTATGATATCTAAACAAGGTATTCTTTGGGGGCAGGCTCATGGGACTTTACTATTCCAAACAGGCACATGTGGGTGCTCTATTCACCCATGGAGGCTTTTAAGCTCTTTTTTGAAATGTCATTTCCCCATATCCTCCTCCAAAGCCCCACAATGGTGAATGCTCTGGAACAGGGGTGCCCAAACCCCGGCCCTGGGGCCACTTGCGGCCCTCGAGGACTCTCAATGCGGCCCTCAGGGAGCCCCCAGTCTCCAATGAGCCTCCGGCCCTCCAGAGATTTTTTGGAGCCCCCACTGGCCTGATGCAGCTGCTCTTAGCGTGAGGGCAACTGTTTGACCTCTTGCGTGAGCTGTGGGACGAGGGCTCCCGCCACTGCTTGCAGTTTCACATCTGTGATGCAGCAGAGGCAACAAAGGAAAGGCCAGCCTTGCTTTGCGCAAGGCCTTTTATAGGTCTTGAGCTATTGCAAGACCTTCATTCATTCATATAAGTTCATCTTTAATATATTCATTTATGTAAATGTATTCAAATTTTAAATGTAAATTCATTCTTTTTTTCCCCGGCCCCTGACACAGTGTCAGAGAGATGATGTGGCCCTCCTGCCAAAAACTTTGGACACCCCTGCTCTGGAACATGAGAAAGAGTGACTTTTGCCAGAAGAACATTTTGCTGCTTTCAACCAGTGCAAGAGTGACTACGGCCAGCCCATCCATGATACAAATGAACTCGTCTGTATTAGTTGGTAGACTGGGGCCTGAGCAGAGGGGCAGCAAACCAGGACAGGGTTTTGTGAATGTGTGCGCGATTGCTGGGTTAGGTTGGGGTGATATTTGGAGAACTTGCTTACCTGCTGCCCCCACATCACATGTCCCTGCAGCTGACACCTCCTCCCACTCCATCGCCACAAACAGAGTCGGCCTCCTTATTAGCCTCTTCCTCTGCATGGTTCTCTAATCAGACCAGGAAGTGTATTGCCTGGTTGATGTCATGGGCCCATGTGGAGGAAAGCATGAGATCCCTGCTGTGTTCCGATTCCCAGAGTCAGGCAATTTGGCTCCCTCACCTGGAGCCCGGTGGGGGAAGGAGCGAGATTTCAGATTAAACAAAGGAGGAAATGCAAAGCACACTGGGAGTGATCCAGGTGTGCTTCACCTTTCCTGTTTTGATGCAAGACTCCACACAAAATAAGTAACCAAGTAAGGGGAGGGGTTGTAAACCTGGGGGGGAGGGCAGCAGAGCTGGGTGCGGTTTCAGGCAGTTCATTACCTTCAGGTGGCTATGGGGTCAAATAATTTCAGTCCACAAGTTGGTCTTGGATTCCAACCATGACTTTTGGCAGGTATTGATGGTGTTACTTATCTGATTATCTGTATTATCACATGTCTCTGGTATATGTTGTGTGTTTTTACAGGTGTGCATGAAGTCTTAATGGAATCACACGCTGACTATTTTTGCATGTCTCTGTGCATTGCTTTTGTTACTGTATTCTTTCTTTCTTTCTTTCTTTCTTTCTTTCTTTCTTTCTTTCTTTCTTTCTTTCTTTCTTTCTTTCTTTCTTTCTTTCTTTCTTTCTTTCTTTCTTTCTTTCTTTCTTTCTTTCTTTCTTTCTTTCTTTCTTTCTTTCTTTCTTTCTTTCTTTCTTTCTTTCTTTCTTTCTTTCTTTCTTTCTTATGAACCAGTGAACCATTAAAAAAAAACAGAGACCCCGAGATAGAAGCCTTCTATCTGGCTATTATGAAGAATATAACAAGTGATGATAACAAATCCTGTTTTGTTTTGTTTTCCCTTCAGCACTGAAAGGATGCTGGAGAAGGTTTTTGAGCCTGGCTGCGAATCTCCCCCCAGTCCTGAATTTCCTCCCCTCCTTAGGTGGGAAAATGGAGTGGGAATTACTTCCCATGGTGTCGTTGGACAGAGGACAAGTTCCCTGCAAGCCTCTGTAGTTCTTATGCCCATGGAAATAATCTAATGGATCGAGAAGTAACCCAATGCCAGAAGCACAAGTAAGTGCCACCATCCTTGGGGTGACTTGGTATCACTTCAGGGATCTGCACTTTCATCTCTCGCTACCAGTAATACTGCAGCCTGTGTTGGAAGGATTGCTTTTCTTTTTAACAGAGGAGCTGCAAGGTGCTGGGAGTACAGCCAGATGCTTCTTTAGACTCCAACTCCAAGGACCACGCCAGGGACGCAATGCCAGGGAAACACATTAGAGGCTTAAAAGGGGGCAGAGGAAAGTGAGAGGGATGAAAGGAAGATAGCCAAGCTGACCTAGATCCAGGACAACCAAAGTCCCTCAGCTTTTCTTTCCATTTGAGAGGTTTTTTCCCCTCCAAGTGTATAGTTTTGTGAAGTGAGTTATGACGGGCATGTTCAGAGATCTTTCCACCAGAGATGTATACCTGCAAAAAGGGATATTGAACTAACTTCACTGAGGGTGATGGTTAAAAAGAAAAGGAGTGTCAAGAAGAAGAAAAGGTTGGGAGGGGGTGGTGGCAATCAGCTGAGTGGTCCCACTTGATGCAGATAACCTCTGCTCTAGGTTTGTGTTTGTTTCTCGAAAGGACATGTGGTCAAGATAGGAAAGGCCTCCCCGGTCCTGCACTGCACATCATGGTCCCAGAGTCACTGCATATCACTACTTTCTCAACATCAGAGTTAAAATATATTTGGGAGGAAGCAATTCACAAATGACAATCTGTCCAGTCTCCTTCCTTGCTCAACTAACTTTAGTAGTAAATATAAACCTATCCTTCTGATGGTACAAACTTCAATGACAGAAAGATTTTTAGCAATAAAACTCAACACACCCATGTTCAGATCTCAACATTTTGAAATTTTGTGGAATGTTAAATTGGATCGTTTTGGATTGAAAACATTTAATCAGATATCACTAGGCTTGTTCATGGGGAGGAAGGTGATGTCTGCTCACTCTGCCTCCATTCTCCACATGTTCATTTGGATAAACACATAAAGATTGAGGGCAAGACCAGTGGGCATGATCCTGTTCTCCCCTCCATGTGTTAACATACATGGATATGTTGTATGAACAGAGTGATCATGAGTTAGAATCTGTCCCACTACTAGAATAGCTCCACATATTTATTTTGTCACCTGTTATCAGAAAACTCTAGAACTGCAAAATCAGAGTCTAGAGCAGGAATCACGCAATCCTATGAGCTTGTGCAGGTATAGGAGAGTTGATTTAAAAGGCTGTAGTTCGATAGCAGGGAATGTGCTTTGCAGGCAGAGGCCTAGGTTCCATCTAAGGTAGACTGGGAAGGATGGCTGTCCGAAGCTCCAGAGTGCTGCTATCATCAGTGTAGACATTACTGACCTTGGCAGACTATTAGTTGAACAATTTCCTCTGTTCATGTAACCTCATTTATCCCTGTGTATTAAGGACAATCCAGCACTAGAAGAACATACAAGCTTTGCCAAGTTATATTCCACTCAGAGACTTGACTTGTTTGTGTTGGTGGGATGTCTTTATCCTGTTAAAAATTATTTCCCTACAAAGTCAGGACATGAAAAAGAGGCTCCTTTGTTTTGGTGTTATTTTCTTCACATACCAGGAAGAGGTTTAGCAAAAGACAAATTATTTTGCAGAAGGAAAATGCTTATGAGACTGCTTCCAATGAGGGGAGATGATGAACAGAGGGTGTTTTCATGAAGAACACACAGAGAAAACAGCTGGGCGCAAGGTCTACTTTGCCAATCATACTTTGGAACATGACTTTGGAGCTCTGCTTGGGTGTCTGCAGTTTACCAGAGTCAAACAATTTGTCAGGAGTGAAATAGCAGGGGTTTGACTTTCTTAGGGCTCATCTTCTGTTGAAGCCAGACAAAAGAAAATATTTCTTTTCTCAGCGCGTGGTTGGTCTGTGGAACTCCTTGCCACAGGATGTGGTGGTGGCATCTGACCTGGATGCCTTTAAAAGGGGATTGGACAAATTTCTGGAGGAAAAATCCATTACGGGTTACAAGCCATGATGCATATGTGCAACCTCCTGATTTTAGAAATGGGCTATGTCAGATGCAAGGGAGGGCACCAGGATCCAGGTCTCTTGTTATCTGGTGTGCTCCCTGGGGCATTTGATGGGCCACTGTGAGATACAGGAAGCTGGACTAGATGGGCCTATGGCCTGATCCAGCGGGGCTATTCTTATGTTCTTAACCTGTGGTCCCCAAACCCTGAGGGAACCTGCAGAAACCAACCAGGGGTGCCACGGAATCCTGCAAAAAATCTACTGCCCTATACAATGTATAGGATTGTAGCCCCAATGGGCAACCGCGGCCAATGGCCCAATAGGCCATGAGAGCCACCAGTTGAAAAAGTTTGGGAATCACTGGTTTCAACACTGACAGCCCCATGCTAGATGCTCTGGGAATATCAGACAGGGTTTTATTCTGAGTCTCTTCTTTTGCTGTGGTTACACTGTGTCCAAAGCTGCTGGGGAAAGAGTCATTGTGAGTCCCTGCTTCTATGCACAGCTGTCACCAGGGCTACATGTTGGAGCATCTTGTTCAGCCATAAAGCATTCCCAGGTACTAGAGAGTTACCACCTGCTTGTTGAGCTGAACCTGGAAGGCAATGGGGAGCCAAGGCAGACTCTGAAGCACCAATGAGATATGTTTCATCAGCAAATTCTCATTGCAGCCTTTGTTACAGAACATGCCAGAAGTTTTAGTACCAAATGGAGAACTCTACAGCGTTGAAATTCCTGCAATGACTCATAACCTAGGAAGGAAAACAGCTATCTTATTCAACCAACCATTGGAGGTGACAGGAAAGGAGGGCCTCTCACTAATGGGGTATACGCGTTTCAGACATGAAATCAGAGCACAGGAAACTGCCTTACACCAAGTAAGATCTCTGGTCCATCTAACATGGGCAGGAGGCCTGGTCTAGAGGGTAGAGCCTCTGTTTGCCTGAAGATAACATCTGCAGGTCGCCAGTTCGAGGCCACCGGCACCCCGAATGGTGAGACCTTGAAGCAGCTGACAAACTGAGCCGAGTTATTCCACCTGCCCTTCTGTGTGAGTGAAGAAGTGTCTTGGCTGCCCGCCATGTGAGAGATGAAGGAGCTGCTTGTCAGCTTGCGTGGGAGGAAATCGGAGGGCAGAATGTGATACCAGATCAGAAAGATCCATCCATGTTGATCCATGTTGTGGTTCTTGAAAGATAGAACCTTTCTTCGATTGTAAAAATGCCTACAGGGATTTAGAACAGCCTGCCCATGTAAACTGCCTTAGTTGCTTTGCACCCCTTCTAGCTATGCCACTGGCTCAGGGTGCTGTACATTGTTCCTTTCCTCCTTTTTTGACCTCACAACAACCCTGTGAGGTAGGTGAAGCTGAGAAAAAGTGACTGGCCCAAAGTCACCTAGGAAGCTGACCTAGGAAGTCACCTAGGAAAGCGCAGGAGGTCTGGCTCAGTTGGTAGAGCTGCCACCTTGTATGCCTGAAGATCTGCCAGTTCGAAACAACCGGAAGTACCCGAGAACTGATAGGCTGATATACTGATGAGCTGACCCTTGGTGGCAGAGAGGAGTTGCCATCAAGTGGAGTGTGGGAGGCAAAGGGCCAGAGAGAGGCCAGACTGGGAAGGAATCCAGCTGGAATGAGGAGTTCTATGAAAGACTAGAACTATTCAATTGTAAAAATCCCTTCAGGGATTTAGAACAGCCTGCCTGTGTAAACCGCCTTGAATAAAGTCTGAGGAGAAATCTGACGACCAAGAAAGGCGGTATATAAATACATTTATTATTATTATTATTATTATTATTATTATTATTATTATTATTATTATTATTAACAACAAGGTAGTGCCACTGACAGGCAGCAGCTCTCCAAGTCTCAGGCAGGATCTTCTCTCTACCGAACATGCAAGTGCAAGGGATTGGAGCTGAAAACCTCTGGATGCAAAGCAGATGCTCTTAAACTGGAGTCCCCCCTGCTAGACAGTCTCAGACCCTGAGGTGTAATTAGAAGCCCTGGCACTTCGAGCAGTGAGGTCAAGAGATCACATGACATCATGACGTCACTTCAGGGTTGTCCCCTGAGGAGGAGATGCTGGTGGCTTTGCATCTCTGTTCCTTCTCCTGTGGAGGGTGCCCCCTTCAAAGGTGAGCCTCCAAAGGAAAAGGAATGGGGGTACAAAGCCACTGCACAAGCATTCCTTCCTCTGGGAGAACTGTAAGCGGTGCATAAGAACATAAGAACAGCGCCACTGGATCAGGCCATAGGCCCATCTAGTCCAGCTTCCTGTATCTCACAGCAGCCCACCAAATGCCCCAGGGAGCACACCAGATAGCAAGAGACCTGCATCCTGGTGCCCTCCCTTGCATCTGGCATTCTGACATAATCCATTTCTAAAATCAGGAGGTTGCGCATACACATCATGGCTTGTACCCCATAATGGATTTTTCCTCCAGAAACTTGTCCAATCCCCTTTTAAAGGCGTCCAGGCCAGTCGCCATCACCACATCCTGTGGCAAAGAGTTCCACAGACCAACCACACGCTGAGGTGCAAGGCAATCCCTTCCATGTTCTCCCCCGAGGAGGAAGCACTGGTGGCTTCGCACTCCCTTGGTGTAGTGTCCAGGGCAGGTGATCCTCAGGCTCTGCCCTATTTGTGCTTCTGCTCAGACCTAAGCCTCAGCATCTCCAGTTCCAAAGAATCTCAGGAAAGCACTATGTGAGAGTATTTTGGGGTGCCTTCGTCAGCTAGCGGAGATGATACTGAGTTAGGGCCCAGCCTGGCAGCTTATATTCCCTTATGTTTATTCTGAGATGCATTTTGGTCCATCTCTAGGATCACAACATCCCATTCGTTCAGCCTCCATACAGTCTTCTTGGCACTCTGCGGCAAATTTGTCTTTCGAAATGAGCTATAGCACAGGAGAAACTCATCATAACCTTCAGCAATGAAATTCACATCTATCCTTTTTGGGGTTGGTGCAAAAGCACATGTCTGCGAAGTGCAAATTACCAGTCACGTTCCAGCTCAGGAAGGTCTTCCTAACATGGATCAAGGGGCTGCAAATATTTCTCCACACTTGGTCTAAAATAAATAGTCATATCCTTTTGGAAATGGAAAAGACTGTGTGTTTATTGACCCCTGTGGTTACTGGCCTACCAAGTGTATGTTGTTGGCCATTTTCCTTGGTGTTTGCTGAAGACCAAGGAGTACGCATTCGGTAATGTGCATGAAGTCATCCTTGAGAGAGCACTTGACTGAGATCCTGTTTCTCAAGGAGCGGAGAGCATGACTCCACAGTGGCTTGGCAGTGCTCTCCTGGCTCAGAGCAGGCAGGTTTAAGTTGTCTGGCATGGTTAATGCTTTCCAGTTCTCACCCTGCATTGAGTTTTCATCTCCAAGGAGAAAGTTTAGGTTGCATCCTGCATGCCAGTCTCAGTTTATGACAAGATTTGAGGGTCCAGTCCTGTCCAACTTTCCAGCACCAATGCAACTTGTTGGTAGGGCGTGTGCTGCATCCTGCAGTGGGGAAGTACTGAACAGGTCACAGAGGCCTCCTCAAGGTAACAGAACATTTGTCTTGTACCTTGGGGTTTCATTGTGGCTGCTTCGGTGGTGGAAAGTTGGATAGGACTGGGCCCTCAGTCCAGTGTAAACAAATGTTTTCACAGAGGTGGCAAACCTGTGTCTGAAAAGGAGGCTGCAGAGTTGCGCAACAGAGAGGTCAATATATGTGTATGGTCCTGAGTGCTCACGAAAAGAGAATGTAATCCAGGCCAGACTCGTGTTATCTTTGATCAGGCTGATGCAGTAGTGTAGCTATAGGGGGGGCGGCACAGTCCCTCCCACTTGCCATTGGAGCCGTGACGGCAACACACAGGAAGTGCCTGCAAGAGAGCAGTGAGGCAATCAGACAAGGCCTGAAGCAAAGCATTCTTGGTGCAGAGACCCAGGTCTGACTTGCAAGCGCTTATTGCTATGTCAAGTCAAAGATGGGACGTCTGGGCAGGAGAAGTGACCCCAGATACAACATGCAAACTGTCAAGGCAACATGTGATTCTATGTTGACCCCCATGGTTGACTCCAGCAAAGTGTGTTTGTTTCCTTATTTATGACATTTGTCATTTGCCATGTGCTACAAGCGGCACCATGCGGTCCACAACAAGAGCAAAAACAGTGAAATCCAATTTACAATAAATTTGAAACAGCAGTCAAAGCACAAGGAGAAAAACAGCAAAGACAGCAGCTAAAAATAGCATTCAGAGCACGAGAGAAATGGACTTTCCTTGGCACCTGGAAGATAACAAAGATGGCCCCAGGCAAAAACTAGGAATGGGGTTTCATGATTTGGATATAGCCACAGTTTAGACCAGCCACTTTCAACCACTGCACCATGGCACACTGGTGTGCCGTGAATGGTCTATAGGTGTGCCACGGGAGTTTAGAGGAGAGGTCATTTATTAGTAGGGCCACTGAGGGATGTGAGTCCCCTGCTGGAAGTGCAGTGTGCCTTGTCAATGATCAAAAGACTGATGGTGTGCCTTGACAATTTCAGTACCTTGTCAGTGTGCTGTGAGATGAAAAAGGTTGAAAATCACTGGTTTAGACAGTACTGCGGTGATGCTACGGTTTAGACCAGGGATGTCCAAACTTTTTGGCAGGAGGGCCACATCATCTCTCTGACACTGTGCGCGTGGGGGGGGGGGCCAGGAAAAAAAAGAATTAATTTACATTTCAAATTTGAGTAAATTTACATAAGTTTATATAAATGAATATATTAGAGATGGAACTTATATGAATGAATGAAGGTCTTGCAATGGCTCAAGGCCTATAAAAGGCCTTGCACAAAGCAAGGCCGGTCTTTCCTTTGCTGCCGCTGCTGCATCACAAATGTGAAATGGCAAGCAGTGGAGGGAGACCTCATCCCACACCTCACACAAGAGGTTAATCAATCACCCTCATGCCGAGAGCACTCTCATTGGGCAAGCATGGGCTCTAGCAAGTCTCTGGAGGGCCAGAGACTCATTGGAGACTAGGGGCTGCCCACGGGCCGGATTGGGAGTCCCTGAGGGCCACAAGTGGCCCCCGGGCCGGGGTTTGGGCACCCCTGGTTTAGACAGATGAACTGGATGCTATGGTTGAACCATGTGGAATGGCTTTCTCCAGTGTGATCTCCCTCACAGGTACCTGACAGGCTGCTGTTGGAAACAGAATACTGAAATAGATGGACTTTCTTTCTGATCCAGCAAAGCAATGCTTCTGTTGCCATGACAGTCCTAGGACAGAGTAGCCTTCCTTAGAACTGCACAGGACTCTTCTTCTTGAAGAAGTCACATGTTGAAATTTCTCCTAAGTCTTTATTTCCATGCCACGAAGTCTGCAAGACTGGTGTGGGGGGGAATAATAAATACAAATAATTACGGATGAACCCTGAGCATGTGAGCATGGTGTTAAAATTATAGCTTGCGGTGCTGGTGTGTACTGTGAGTTTTCCTTTAAGAATCTTCTGGCTAAAGGCAATACAGTGAAAAGCAGGAGGTGGGGACAGGACGAATCACCCAAAAACAAAAAAACAAAAAAAAAGACATGAAGGCAGGAAAAGTTACTCCCGAGGAAAAATGCAGGGCTCGTCCTTTACCCTGACGTCAGATCTGTCTTTAATAAAACCTCCCAAGAGCCAAAAGGGAAAAGTCAGATCTGTGTCAACCAGGCTGCTTGTGAAAGGACGCTTCTGCATTCCCCAAAGTTGTATATTTGTTCTAAGGGAGTTTTCTTGGTTTTATTCAAAGATCTGGGTTCAATCAATGTATTTCATCCTGGCTTCCAGTGATGAGGTGGCTTCTGCCCTGGATTCTAGCAACAAACAGCATTTTGCAGGTGGGTACCATTTTCTTTTCATTCACCCCCCCCCCTTTTTTTTTTTGTTTGCTTTTGTAAACTGGTTGCAAAAAAAAAAAAAATTGCAAAATGCCAATTTTCCTGTACTGGGCAAGCTAGAACAGAAGCGTCTAGCCAGCCAGATGGGACTGTTGGAAATGAGTGTGAGGCACCGAGCAGAGCAAATAGGGGAGATGTCTGGACGGGTAAGGAACTAGAACGCCCACCGCCCCTCCTTGTAGACTGCCAGCTATTTCACCTTTTGACCCAGATGGAATCTATTTTGACAGTTTCAATGAGATCAAGTGATGTGCTAGGGAAGGAGGTGAATGGGACTTGAATTGAAATGAACCTTTGGGACACATGTAGATCTTCTCTGTACAGCCAGGTGAATTTTCAGATGCAGTCGTGCTTATTGAGAGCTCCCCACTGTTTAAAAGCCCCCACTGGGAATGCAGTAAAGGACGCTGGGGGGGGGGGAAACACAGCCACATTTAAAGGAGGAGACTGGTCACATCAGGCGCTGAGGAGTGAAACAGTGACTTTTGGACATGCCACACGTGGCAATCATTCTTGGTCTGAGGCAGCCCAAGAAATGTAAGGGAGGGGATCCGGAAAGGGCAAATGGTTTGTGGCAGACAAATGTGTGTGGCAAACAGACCCAGCTTGAGACTTTGCAAGACATTGTAACGTTTTGAAAGGCACAGATTCCAGGTTGCATTTTGCTCATCTCGAGAGGGCTGATACGTACTACATGGCTCAGTAGTGTAGCTAGAGAGGGTGCAAAGCACTAAGGTTTGCAGGGAGCCTCACTACAGCATTCAATTGGCCCCCTCCCCTTTGGAGCCATTCTGGGCAGTGGGAGTAAAACAGAGGCATAAGGGAGGGAGAGGGATTGCTTGCATGCCGCAGTGAGGCTCCCTGCAAAACTCAGTGCTTTGCACCCTCTCTAGCTATGCCACTTCATGGGCTATCTGCTTTTGCGGATTTTGGTCCCCCCCCCACAGTGGTGTATGACTTGGGGGGGCAATGGGGCACCTGTGCCACTCAAAAACTGGACACTGATGTCAAATGTATCAGAAAGGTTACATAGCATGAGTTAGCTTATTAAAACAATGTTAAACTATTGATCACTTTATTTTGGTGTTTGGAATAATTATACATGGTTTCACAGTCGAAGGTTAAATACCAAATATCAGCTCCCTGAGAGATTTAACAAGCATGGCAGAGAAAGCCGAGTAGCATCTTAGCTTCTCGTTACTCTGTACAGTAAAGCACACACAGCCATTGAATACCACGGCTGGTGGAAGGAAAGGAGACATGTTTTGGACAGCTTTTGTTGATGAACAGCAGTGGTCAGTAAGTTTTTGAACCACAGTTTCCGAGCTGATTCATAGAGCGGCAAGCTGCAGGAGCAGTTTATCTTAGCACTAAGAACTTAAAAGCAGCGTTTGAATCACGCTTGAACTATTCTTGATTATACTCATCACTTCATACAAGGACCAGTCTAAGGCTATGTCCTATTTTACATTATACACGCACAAACACACAACAGATAAGACAGTCTCTATGAATGTGGGTATCGGGATTTGAAGGATCTGATCTGCCAAATCACAGAGACAAGGAGTTACAGAACATTGTATTTGGGATTTGGAAGGCAGATCCTTTTTGCACCTGTATTTCTGTCTGCATTTGGATCTTTACAACCCAATCCTATGAGGGTCTTACGCTGCCAAAACTAGAGTTCCAGAAGTGTAAGTTTCTATACAGCTGTCACAAAATGTAACATGCTGTTTCACACAGCCGTGCCATCACCATGAGTGATGAGCAGTCATGGTAGCACACTAGAGGTCTTTCAGCACCAGTAAGTCAGTGCAGGGGGTGGGCAGGAGGTGGAGTTGGGTGGAACAGGGCGAGTAGGGGAAGGAACTGGATGGGAAAGGCAAGACTGGGTCTGAGATAGGGGTGGGGACAAGAACAGATTGAGGCTGGGAAGGGGATGGTGTTGGCTACAGCCACTCCAACAATATTCTATCCCCCTTCCCAGCTGCAATCTACCTTCCTGGGTCAATTCGGGCTTGAGGCAGCTAAATCACAGGCTCAGGTTCAAGTAGACCCATGAAGGCAGTGGAGGCTTACCTCCAGGCAAGGGAACAAGGGAAATATTCCCTTACCCAGAGAAGACCTTCGGGACTGCCCCTCCCCGCAGGATGCAACATGCACTCCAGCGGTACAGCTGCATTGATGGGGGGGTATTTTATAGGATTGGGCTGTTACTGAAGCAACAATTTACATTTTAAACCATATACCTTTTGCTGTGATCTTCCACACCCTCTTGTTTTAATTCTGGTGGAGAGATCTTAGGAGTCCCTTGGGATGTCCACAAGCAGTTGTGGAATGGAAGCACAAGTAATCAGCACAAGCGCTTCCAGTTCTGAAAGGAAGGAGGAAGGTGCACGGTCCACGATGGACCTCCTCCTGTGTCAGATCCTACAGGATTAATTACAATATTGTATGTGCAGCCTAAATGCAGTGGCATCACTAGGGTTGGTGTCACCCCCATTGATTTTAATTATTTATTTTAATATATAACAGGTCACCCAACAAATCAGTAACCACCAAAAAAACCAGTGGTCAACTTAATGACACTCACACAATGGGATAAATGTTCTAGTATTAACTCTGATACGTGGAAATGCTAACACTTTATAGACTATCTATCAATTGATCTTATCTATAGATACTAACTCCTTATTGGTTCCCTGCTGTATCATAATAGCACCTCATTGGCTCTCAGAACAATCAGTCTCATTGGTAGGTTTCGAGTTAAGGAAATCTACATTTTTGTTACATAAGGCAGTTGTGTTTTCTTTTTTCTGATTAATTGGTAGAATACAGATAATTCAACACTGTTTGTTTCAATCCGGCATGTACAGGAGCCCTAGTTCAAACATAAGTGTGTGTTCCAGTCTTATGTGCATACAGTTACTTAAATGTTGGACCCTCCGGTTGGTTGGCAACCTTCAGTCTCGAAAGACTATGGTATAAGCCTACAGCACCTGGTATTCCCAGGCAGTCTCCCATCCAAGTACTAACCAGGCCTGACCCTGCTTAGCTTCTGAGATCAGGTGAGATCCGGCATGTACAGGAGCCCTAGTTCAAACATAAGTGTGTGTTCCAGTCTTATGTGCATACAGTTACTTAAATGTTGGGCCTGTTTTCTACATCACTGGTGGAGCCTGGTCAGGCATGTACCAGATACCCATACCCTGGAAGGAGCATGCCCCGCGATGCCCCCCATCCCTATTGCTTGCAGGTGAAGCAATTTTCTGTGTTTTTCATCTCATGGCACACTGAATTTTCCATAGTCATTGCCTCTTGTAATGTCACTTCCATCTTCTGGGAGACTTGTTTGAGTGTAGATCTGTTTATAAGGTAACTGTCTATGGCAGTGTTTCTCAAACTGTGACTCAGGACCCACTAGGTGGGTCATGAGCCAATTTCAGGTGGGTCTCCATTCATTTCAATATTTTATTTTAATATATTACACTTGATGCTACCATGGCATGTGACTGCATTTGGAGAAATGTTACAGACCTGTACTTTTAACAAGCTACTATGTATATTTTTTTAACAACGATAGTAAATGGAACTTACTCTTGGGTGCATGGGTGTAGGATTTCAGCCTAGGATTGTCAAAAACTTTCCTGCTTGATGATGTCACTTCCGGTCATGACATCACTTCCGGTGGCTTCCTGACAGATTCTCATTCCAAAATGTGGGTCCCAGTGCTAAATGTGTGAGAACCACTGTCTCTAATTGTATAACCATATGCAATGCTTGTGTGGTGTGGCCAGGGTGTATAGCTTGCCTCACTGTCCTGAGTAACTTGCTTTCTCCCTACTTAATCTTCCTGCTTCCTGCTTTGTGACACAGTTGCAGTCTGAATGATGCTGGGAGCATCATTCAGAAGCCTGGTGCAATGTGAATGGCATTGCTTGGTGGCAGAGGTCTGGAAGAAGAGAACAAAGCTAGGGTAGGGGTGCTACAACCTGAAACATTGCTTGATTCCCCCCCTCCCCAATTCCTCCACTTCTGTGCTACCAAAAAACCTCCAAGACCCTTACTGTGCTCCTCTCGCACTTCCATAAAACTCAGAAATGCGGCTGTTGCACTGTCCCTGTAAATGAAACCAGAACTCCCACACTTCAGGGTTTCACGGAAGTGCGTAAGAAGCATGGTAAGGAGCAGATCATGGTGGCTTGCATCGACAGCAGGTTGGAGGGAAGAAGGGGTGGCAGATTCAGGATGAAAGGCACCCCAAATCTGTCCCCCCTTGGACCCCTCACAATCTGCCACTGATGCAGCCCTTATCAGGTGACACAGCCCCTATCAGGGGGCCTCATGAATGGGTCAGCAGTGCTCTAAGGGCAACAGGCAGCTTCTGCACTGGGCTGTACTCCTATCAGGGGTCCATTCTTGGTACCAGATTTTTACAGATTTTGAGTTTTTTCATTTTCATTTTCATTTTTTACAAAAATTAGAAGTGCAGGAAGTGGTGTTACTTGTTTTTATCTAGTTATCACAGTTTTCCCCAACCTCAATTTCTAATACTTGATTTGCTAGTAAATTCCACCAACTACTCATTTGTACATTTTTTTTTCTCTTTTCTCAACTGTTCCCTGTGCTGTTTCACAAGATCCCTTCTGTTTTCTAGTCTGAGGCTGTCATTATACTCATCTTAATAGGAAAAAGAAAAAGGTGGAGGAAATAAGATGGGGAGTGGAGTGGGAGAGGGGAGAACAGGGGAACAGACATTCTGACTCTGTACTGAAGATTGTGTCACAGTAACAACTGTTACCTCGCACATGTCTGATCTCGGAAGCTAAGCAGAGTCAGGCCTGGTTAGTACTTGGATGGGAGACTGCCTTGGAATACCGGGTGCTGTAGGCTTATACCATAGTCTTTCGAGACTGAAGGTTGCCAACCACCACTGAAGGATGTCTTATAGTAGGCTCAGAAGCTTTGATGCCTTTAAAAGGAGATTAGACAGATCCATATAAGTGAGGTCCATCAACAGCTATGAATGACGCTAGCTATGTGGAACCACCAGAAAGGTGGTGTGTGAGAGTGAGAACTCTTGCCTTCCTACCTTGCTTGCGACTTTGCATCTTGTTAGCCAGGATGCTGCTTAGATGGACATCCTGAATGGGTAGCAGGAGCAGCCCAAAACATGGTGGTTCTAGCCAGGCTTCAAATGCTACCTCCGAATCCCACTCAGATACGTACCCCCTGCTCCCTGCGAGCAGAGAAAGTGGTTGAGTGACTGGGCCAGCAAGTGGGGAACTCAAGAGCTGTTGCTCCCCTGATATTGCTTTCTTTGGCATCCTGCTGTCTAGCTCTTCTGTTCTTAAATCTGTTCCCATTTAGTCATACCTGCAGAGATGAAACTCTCAGCATGGAGTTGTAGCTTGCCTGGAGAAAAGCAGCAGGGCCCAAGACAGAACTTGCTGTGGCACAGAACAGGAGGCCTTCACCAAGCTGAATGTAGCCAACAGTCATGTATGGCAGTGGTGTAGTTAGAGGGGGTGCAAAGCACTCAGTTTTGTAGGGAGCCTCACCGCAGTATGCAGGTGGCCCCTCCACCTCCCTTTGGAGCCATTCCAGGCAGGGGGGAGCAAAACAGAGGCCTTTGTTTTGCTCTCCCCCCCACCCGGAATGGCTCCAAAGTGGAGGGGGAGGGTCCTCTTGCATGCTGTGGTGAGGCTCCCTGCAAAACTTAATGCTTTGCACTCCCTCTAGCTACACCACTGACGCATGGCAGCCCACCAGCACACCCTCCAATATTTGACAAATAAAAATAGGAAGACCCTGATTCTCATACAAAGATCAGTTCCTGCTTGCTGCAAATAGCCAACTTGGGGGGGGGGCAAATAGTTGTCTCTGGGTGTAATTGTAAGTGGGAAATTGTCCAGGATGAACATCCCCCCCCCCACACACACACATACATTTCATGATTCTGATCTGAATTGGGAGCCCACAGCTGCTGTTTATCAAAACTGAACCATTCCTTGTTCACGTTCAGCTTTAAGTCCATCAGTAAATGATGAGCTGAATATAATGCATCTCTTGGCCCTTAAGATGGTTTCATATTACAAAGCATCCCTTCTCTATATAACACAATAATTGAAGTTCCTTATTGTGCAACACAGATGTTCAGGGTCAGATCTCCATAGGTAGGGCATGTTAATTTAGTATCTCAAAGAACAATCTAAGTTCCATGGCACGGAAACGAAAATTCTTTGCAAACCAACTTGAAGAACATGAAAATGGAACCATGTTGTTGTCATAAGGGTCTCACGGCGCACTCAAGTTTTGCTTTGCATCTGAAGCTCCATGCTAGTATTCTTTTATTTTTGGTGAACTCTTCTAATATGTCCTAATAAAGTGAGGGGAGAACGAGCTCAGGAATTCCACTGAGCTAAACTGTACACAGCTCCAAGGTACATAGTATTTATTATCTTTCTTAAATGATTTACTGAACCCACTGGAGCATGTCAGTGCTTGTCATGGAGGATCCTGGGAAAACATGCAGAGGTTGCCTCTGGAACCTCTGTCATTTTGCAGACTGAGCAATGTCAACAGAAAATACTCTCGAGGACCTGCACACCTGCCAACATTTGACAGATGAAAATAGGGAGATCTTGACTCTCATACCAAAGATCAGTTCCTTTATGCTGCAAAAAAAACCACTGGTGGGGGGCAAATAGTTGCCTTACCCTGCCCTGTTCTGCCCATCCCTGCTACTCACTGTGGCTGACGTGCCTTCGCTGCCGGAGGTAGTGACACCATCACCATTTGTGGTAGCAGACCTCAAATGGCCATTTATGAAAGCAGGGTAGTGTCCCACTGTTGCAAAGGGCAGCATAGTCCAAAGTTAGGATTGGGCTGCCAGCTAGTCACATAAGTTTTATGCATGTACAGTGTACATAGTTTGTAGGTCCATATGACTTTACCCAGTTCTTCACATACTGGGTTCAGTGCAAGTAGAGCAATATAGACAATAGGTGCTCTACATTTCCAAGGTTTCCAGTCTCTTGGCTCACTTTTACAATGAATGCATGCACAATCATTCCATAAAAATGCATATGGCACAGCGCATTAATAGTCCAACTGATTTATCCATCCAGAAGAGTATTGTTTTCTCTGATTGGCAGCAGCTCTCCAAGGTTTCTGAAAAGGGTTTCCCCCAGTCCTGCCACTGGTGATTGGGACTGCCTGAGATGGAGCCTTGAAATGTAAAACATGTGTCCTACCGCTAAGCTGTGAGCCTTTCCCAGCAAGCTAGTGCTAATCCACAGAAAAAAGAGGGCTCCCGCTGTATTTGGCTCAAACAGTGTATTAAGAATGATCAATAACACCTGCCTGGTGAGATCTCTTAGAGATAGATTTTGATCTTGGCTGGTCTTGGGAGACGAGATGTCCATCGCTGACACCTCTTGACTGCTGTAAGGACAGTGTGAATCTGCTGGAGGAAGGTAGCAAATATGGATGAAGCACTTAAAGTCTTCAGATCACACATGTTCACTAGTGTGGGAAAGGAGGTAAGATTCACAGCCCAGTCCTATCTAAATCCCTGCATGGCAATGCAAAGGTGCCAGCGTGGTACTGCTGTACTATGTGGGGGAATTTTGGCTGCAGGGCATCTCCTCAGGAAAAGGGGACATTTGTCCCTTTGCCCCAGGGTAAGTAAGTAAGCCCCAGCAGTTGCAATGGGTAAACTTGGACCTGAGCCAGCAATATCACCCCCTCCTGGGCCCAATCCGCCCATCCCCATCCCCATTCCCTCCCCATTCCACCCCAACCCCTACCCCTGTGCTGGATTAACCTCTTCTGGCAGGCATCCTGATGGCCGCCGTTGTGTGCAGGAAGGCTCTGGCCTTCCTGCCAGCAAGCCTGGGCCTTGCATTGTTGCAAAGCACTTCCCTGTCTCTGCTGGCAGAGGAAGGGGGACAATTTGTTATTACAGACAGTTGCCCTAGAGATAGAGCTGCTGAACCTGGAACAGTCTCCCAGAAGCCGGATGTGACATCTCAAGAGGCAAAGACGATAGAGAAAATCATAGAGGTCAGTGTGCCGGGATTAGAAAAATGTTGAAAATTGTTGCTCCACAGCATGCTTAATTTTATACACCTCTATCATGTTCTCTCAGAGATGAATGTTGCAGATATCCATTCATCTATTTTACAAGTATGTAGGTTGCTTTTCACGTGCATGAATGTTCAAAGTACAGGTGTGCACCACTTAATGACCGAGATACATTCTCTGATCCCCATTGTTATGCGATTACGTCAATAAACGAACATCCAGTCCAATCTATTGCCTTTGTTGAGACAACGGCCACTCCCTGTCAGACACTAGCTGGCTGCATAGGCTACTGGGGATAGACCGCCTCTTCTTTGCATTGAGCCCCTCTATTGTGTAAACAGACACTGCTGCAGGCTATGGGAGACACGATTGCCTCATTAGGAGCATTTTTACTGTGCTTTGACCACCGTCATATATGTGGTCTATTGTTAAATGAACGGTTGTTATGGGGCACGCACCTATAGTTGACAAAGTAAAAAAGGCATTGAATCAGAAAACACAGCAAAAGCAATCCATAAAAACTGTAAAATAGCAGAAAAGAAACAGCAAAAAACGAACAAGATCTTTAAAAAGATAGTCAATGTCGCTGTTGTTGTTTGTTTTGCTTTTAGCTTTTGAAAGAGTGGTGTAAACTATTCTCCCTTCTCAGGCAGCGGCTCTAATGAGGCTTGGCTTTATTCTTGCCTGAATGCTGCCCCCTTATGTTTAGACGCAGTATTGTCAATGTATGAAAATTTGAAACCTTTTTTTTAAAGCAATTTCAAGATTATCGTCAGAAACTGATGAACCTCAGAGTTAGACTTTGTTTTTCTCTTTGTAGGAAGACAGAAGTACAAGCAGTTTCTAGTCTGCTTCTCAAGTGATCAGGTTCTCAAAGCTTAGATAAGTAACAGTCGAAATAACAAAATGAAATGAATGTAGCCCTGTTCAGCACTGTGAGTGTTCATGCTTACAAAATGCTAGAAGCATGCCTACTCCCATGCTCCGTAGACTGCCCCCCCCTTTCACCTGTGCAGAGCATTTGTCTGCACAGGTAAATGCTGTCCATGGGGAGAGTTTCTCCCTGGGATTGTGAACACTTGCGATTGACTGTAATCATGACTTTGCCTATGCAGACAAACATTGTCATAAGAACATAAGAACAGCCCCACTGGTTCAGGCCATAGGCCCATCTAGTCCAGCTTCCTGTATCTCACAGCGGCCCACCAAATGCCCCAGGGAGCACACCAGATAACGAGAGACCTGCAAGGCTTCCTGGGAATTGTAGTTAAGAACATAAGAACAGCCCCACTGGATCAGGCCATAGGCCCATCTAGTCCAGCTTCCTGTATCTCACAGCGGCTCACCAAATGCCCCAGGGAGTACACCAGATAACAAGAGACCTGCCTCCTGGTGCCCTCCCTTGCATCTCCTTATATAGGGGAATAAGGAGCATGGCTATGAAGTAGAGTTGGTTTTGCCCAGGTGTGTAGCTAGAGGGGGTGTATTTGCCTCTGTTTTGCTCCCACCACTGGGAATGCCTCCAAAGGGGAAGGGGAGTGGTCGCTTGCACGCCACAGTGAGGCTCCCTGCAAAACATAGTGCTTTGCACCCCCCTCAAGCTACACCACTGGTTTTGCCAGTGCATTCATGCTTTCCCTCGATAAACATTTCTTTCTGTGTGGAAGAAACGAATGAAGAATGTTCTATGTTAGTAGGTCTGATTAACTTGTCATTTCCCAACCCCAGAGAATCTATGGGGTATCAGATCATACATAATGTAATAAATACTTAGCTTAGCTTTGGAGTGCACAAGACTTGCCACCCAATTCTATGCCCCACCACTCCATAGCATGCAGCCCTGCTGATGGCGTGTGCACTGCATGCTATGGGAAGGGGGGGTTGATCACCTGGCCAGCGAGAGGTAAATCCAAAACGTTACACGAGTTCTGCTGTTGTAACTGCATGGCAGGATTGTGCAATAGGCCTACAACCCTATACACACTTACCCATTGAACACAGTTGGGTTGACTTCTGAGCAGACATGTCTAGGATTGTGCTGTTATTCCGGTTAATGCATTGGTTTAAAGTAAACTTTTGCCTGGCTTAAGCCCAAAGTATAAGTGCTTGCACATGACACCTGCAGTTAGATCAAGGGTGTGCAACAAAGTGTGTGTGTGAGGCTCAATTCTTTCGCTTTGATTGGCTTAGTTTTTCTTTTGACAACAGCAGCTGCATTGGGTGCCCTCGCTGTGACCTGGTGGGAAGACTGAGTTGGGGTCTCCTGCCCACAACTGCAGTCCAGTTCTGAGCTGTGAAAACCAGTCCAGATGCTATTAATTACTGTAAAGCTAAGCCTGTCAGGCTAAGAACATGGAAACATCACCTGTTGCTTGGCCCAGTATATTACAAAATAGATGTTAAGATATGTATATAGCTGCGATTCAACCAATTTATGGTTCCAGAATGTACAAAGAGCAGATATCTGAGTCTGGGTGTGGTTTGAATGTATGTAGCAGAGGGTTTGGGGGCGGGGGCACCAGGATGCAGGTCTCTTGTTATCTGGTGTGCTCCCTGGGGCGTTTGGTGGGCCGCTATGAGATACAGGAAGCTGGTCTAGATGGGCCTATGGCCTGACCCAGTGGGGCTGTTCTTATGTTCTTATGGCATGCATATTTTTCATACAGCAAGTGAAATGTCATGGCTGAAGCTGTCATGGCACGCGTGACCCCCTCGCTCCGTTCCGTCAGGCATCAGATAAAATCACAGCTTCTCCAGCAAACCTTGAGGATGAGCTGATGTGCTTCTTTCAAGCTGGGTGGGGCTGACTGGCTGTCTGAGGGGGATTCACTGGTTGGGCTTGGCTTTTGGTTGGGGTTGCTGTTTTACCTTGCCTTATTCCACATGGTGGGACTGGGATGTAACTTTAGCTTTTCCCAGAGAAAACTACTGCTTTGCACAGCAGCCTGTCACATGAATGGGGGCTGTTAGTTGTGGTGCACATCGTGCGCTTAGGGTGGGTTCCAGACTTTGGCTTCTGAAGTGGCAGGAGCTGCAAAAGCTTCTCCTGAAGCACAGAGAGCTGAAAAAAATCTACCTGCTATCCTGAGAGGTAGGGCGGTGGCGGTTTCAATCAGTGACGCTGGATTTGCAAGGTGGGTGTTTACTGAGTGCTGATCCTCCAAGTCCCTTTGGACTTGGAACAATCCACAGAAGGATTCATTTACTTGACGTCTGGTTTGAGGTTCTCTGTATGTGAAAAAATACTGCAGTTGCTGGTAGAAACCATAGGCTGCAGGCAGTTTCATGTTATTCTGCAATTATCATATAATACTTTTTCAAAATTACATTTTAAATCATGAGCATCTGTAGCTAAGAAAAAAAAAGTCCAGGATAACTTGACTAATTGATAGATGAGCCAGTGTTTAAATACTAGTCTGCACTTATCTCTAGCCCCTTGGCATCATATGTAGTCCAGGGGTCTTCTATGCCAGGATAACAGTGCTGGGGGCACCTGAAATTTAAACTGGTTTATATTTAAAAGGATCTGTGTAATCTTATACTCTGTGGGTGTGTGTTGCATGTGTGGCTGTGGTTAAATGGTTCTGGTCTGTTTTTTTAACCCACACTGAGGGCTAAACTAGGTCCACCACTGGATCTCTAGTCCCCTCGGCCAAAAATAGCAGTGGTCAAAGTGGTACTGCAGTTTTGGGAGAGGGGTTGTTAATCTCCCCCTCCCTGCATTTCTTAATGGAAATCCCCCCCCCACTGCTCTTTGACCTATCCAAGGAAATGTAACATGCATACCCCAGTGGTATAGCTAGAGGGGGTGCAAAGCACTAAGCTTTGCAGAGAGCTTCACTGTGGTGTGCAAGCAGCCCCTGCCTCTTCCCTCCTGAGCCATTCCGGGCCACAACCTCAAAATGAAGGCTTTGAGGCTCCCTGCGAAACTTAGTGCTTTGTACCCCCCCTAGCTACGCTACTGCATGCCCTGCCATGTGGCATCTATTCTTGGGCCTGCAAATTAAGCGGATGGGTCTTGTAAAGTCATTTTCAATGCTGACGCCAAAAGCAACACATTTCAGCATCTCTCTCACTTTTTGTGCTACTTACCAGTCTTTGCACTGCCGAACAGAATCTGGAAAAGAAATCAAACCGTGCGCTCGGCAGCTAATGTCAGTTTTACAGTTGCACTAGGAACAGATCTAAAACAGAGCTGATTGAAACCTCAGCTGTGAAGAGTGTGCGGACGCTCTTCCCACTGTTTCTTTGGAGAGCACGGAGTTCAGTGCTAAGGAGGGCAATCCGAGAGCCACAGTTCTGAGCCCTTTTCCATCGTCCCTCGAGTGCGTCCTCAGCCATGATGCCAATATCGCTGCTGACTTTCCAGTGGTTACTCTGTTTGCCCAGATCTCCTCCATTCTGTGTTCCAAAGAGGTGAAAAAAAGGACAGTTCTAAAATGTATTTGATTACAAGAGCTACTTTCTTGTTGTTACAGCTGCGTGTGCTCCTCCTGAATAGCTTAACTAAAAACAGTGCAGTAAGAGAACAGTTCTTAATTAAAAGTCTCCTGCTTTTCATCTACACGCCATGCTGAAGTCACACTGGGCAAGATGAAACTCATGGCATCTGATCTTCAGGGAGAAACTTTGCCTTTTAAGATCAGAGCAGTGAGGCCCTCCCAGTAGCATAGCTGGGGGGTGGCACGATAAGTATTGCAGGCACCACAATGCACCGATTAAGTGGCCTCTCCCACTTGCTGTCTGAGCTATTCCGAGCAGTAACGGCAATACGCAGGCACCCAGTGAGCACTTGCACATTGCTGCCCAAAATGGCTTTGACAGCAAGGGGGAGGGGCCACTTATATGGCACATTACAGTGCCTGCAGTACTTACTGCGTCACTCCTCCAGCTATGCTACTGGACCCTCCTCCAAAGGCCAGTTCATGCCACTTACCCAGAAGCTGAAGTTCCTCCACAAATGTGACCCTTCCCTCCTTCCCACACATACAACATGTGAGACAGGAGACCTATTTGCAACATCTCCTTTTTGTACATGCAGTTACTTCATGATGCTCTTCCACCCTCACCCTGCCCCGGTTTGAGGAAGAGAGATGAATCCTACTCTTGTGTGCCTCTGTGTACACCAACAATGTTTCAGTCTCCTGGACTTCCCATGCAATGCTGCATTCTTTCTAATCTCTTCTTAACACCCCCCTTTCCACAAGGTCCATAAGGCACAATGTCTTATAGTGCAATCCTATTCATGTCTACTCAGACGTAAGCCCCACTGGTCTCAATGGGGCTTACTCCCCATGTAAGTGTGCATCAGATTGCAGATTTACAGCCCAATCCTATGCATGTCTACTCAGAAGTCAGTCCCATTAGAGTCAATGGGGCTTACTCCCAGAAAAGTGTGGATAAGATTGGACTGCCTATGTAACTATGTTGGCAACCTTCAGTCTCGAAAGACTCTGGTATCGCGCTCTGAAAGGTGGTTCTGGAACAGCGTCTAGTGTGGCTGAAAAGGCCAATCTGGCAGTGACAATCCCTTACACACTGGGAGCAAGTGCAGTGTGTCCCTGGTCTGTCTCCCTGGCTATGGGCCTTCCTTCTTTGCCTCTTAGCCTCAGACTGCTGGCCAAGTGTCTCTTCAAACTGGGAAAGGCCATGCTGCACAGCCTGCCTCCAAGCGGGCCGCTCAGAGGCCAGGGTTTCCCACTTGTTGAGGTCCACTCCTAAGGCCTTCAGATCCCTCTTGCAGATGTCCTTGTATCGCAGCTGTGGTCTACCTGTAGGGCGCTTTCCTTTCACGAGTTCTCCATAGAGGAGATCCTTGCCAGTTCACTATAATTAAGCCTGAGTACAAGTGATGGCCCAATCCTATCTCCTCCCTGCAAGGAAGTGCCAACAGGATGCAGATCTCTTGTCTTGTATGCCTCTTGAGGTATCTGGTGGGTCACTGTAAGGTACAGAAAGCTGGACTAGGTGGGCCTTTGCCCTGTTCCAGCAAGCTCATGTTCTTACAGAAACTCTGAGATCGCGGAGCTGAACCCTGGAGAACGACAAGCTCAGCAACTTCCAGTAACAATATTTTTAACAAGACTACAAAATGTTTGAAAGGTGATAATACGGACAGTGGTTTTCTGGAGACAAGGGCCATAAAATAGAAACTGTTTCTGGTAAATAGGGCTAGGATATATGACCTTCAGTCCTTGGTCCTCTGGAAAAGGAAGTGAACCTAACAGTGGTTCTAGAATGTGCTACCATTTGGGGAAGTGGATAATACAGAACAATACTTTTGCATGGAACAGTAGTCACATCTTAAATCAACTGATGAAGAAGCCCCAAACACTCTCTCTCTCTCTCTCTCTCTCTCTCTCTCTCTCTCTCGTAATGTGAATTCTTTCTGCCTGACCAAACAGAGAAAAAAACCACTGGTGACTCTTATGGGAAAATGTGCAAGAATGTTGAGGCTATAGGGCTGGTGCCAATCTAAGCAACATTTTGGGAAAGAGGAACATATGTGGGCCTTCACTTCTCATTTTTATTAGCGGTATGTGGGAATCTGTAACCTAAAGACTTGTCGGGGAATTTCCCACAGACATGCTTTCTCACATGATGGAAGTGACAATCAATCTTGTATCTCGCTTAAAAATAACTGCCCTGTTTCATTCACATATAAGTCCCTATAGGTCAATTCATAAATTGCATTGAGTTTTTCCATTTGTTTTAGCATTTTTCTTGATACTTCTGTTCTATACTGTGGGCTGGATGAGAATGTTGGCCACCCCAAATTCTTAAGAAGTCACAATGGAATGAACTTGCTCTTATCTATCCAGACCAGGGGTGTCAAATCTGTTTCATTTAGCAGGCCGTGGAGCCCGCTGAGGGCCAGAAGTGATGTCATGAAGCAGGAACCGACATCATCAAGCAGGTGATGAATAGAAATAAGCATTTTTTCTCGCTTAGGAACTCATTAGCTGCAAATGGCAGAAGAGAAAATAGGCACATCTTGATCATTTTCTCAAGGTATAGGAGAGCCCAATTATCATGTGGGCCACCCTTTCAGGAGCACCACGTCTGCAGAAGTATCATCACTTCACAGCTCAGCAGCTGAGAGGTGGTCTGTGAAATAATGCCTCAGCAGAAGTGGTGCTGCTGAAAGAGTGGCCCATGTGATGCTTGGGCTCTCCCAAAGTTTTGACAGCTTCTCCCGTCTCCCCTTTACACCCCCTCTTGGTCTGTCTCTTCCTTCATAACATTTCCAGCCATCTGAGGCCCCCTTCCATCTCTCCCTCCCAGCCCCTTGGCAGAACTGGCACTGCTGATGGGATGGCACTGGAAGAGCCCAATTATCATGTGAGCTGCCCTTTTAGCAGTGACACCAAAGTAGCACCCCATGATAACTGGCTTCTCCCAGCACTACCCTTTGAGCAGTGTCACTTCTGCCTATGTGCCCGCAGCTCAGATCAGTTGATGGTGGTGCTGGCAGACCCCAGTTATCATGGGGGCTGGATAAAGAGCTTCCGTGGGCTATATCCACCCCACAGGCCTTTTGTTTGACACCCGTTATCCAGACTGTTAGCCATGCTTTCAAAATGTTGGAGTGCTGTTGGGATGAGTGGAAAGCGGACTACTTCTCTAGACTTCTGAGAACATAAGGCTCAGAGCAGAGTCCCACCTAGTACAGCATCTAGCTTTCATAGTGACTGAATGCCCCGGGAAGTACAGAGTGAGGCAAGTATAGTCCTCTCACATTGTTGCTCTGGTATTCAGCAACTGGTTTTCAGTTGCTCCTTCCTGTAAACCTACAGGGCTCCATACTAATCTCCATTAAAAAGCTCCAAGCTAGTGACCATCTCCACATCTTATGGCAGCCAGTAGTGTATTATTATACTTTATTATACTTTATTTTTACCTTGCCTTTCTCCCCGAAGGGACTCAAAGCGGCTGAGTATAGCAGTAGTAAGTATTGCAGGTGCCACAATGTGCTGTGTGAGTGACCCCTTCCACTCTCCATCAGAGCAAACTGTGATGCTAGCACTGCCTGCTATGGCTCCAACAGCCAGTTGGAGGGCCTCCTAATGCCTTATAGTATTAGGCATTAAAAAGTTAATTCCAGTTTTATGGAAAAAGTCAGAGTTTTTTTTTTGTTGTAAGGCTCAGTCTGAGCCCAGCAGAGGCCATGGACAGACATGTGAGGACTTTGCTGGGCTCAGAGGACCCTCTGGAGGCAAAGGGAGCAGAGGTCCTCTTGCCTCCAGAGGGTGGGGGGGATACCCTGTTATCTATGGTTTCAGTTAACCACGAGGGATTCCGGAACTGATACCGGGTATAGCATTTAATATCCAATGTGAGTATTTTCAGTTGTTTCTTGATCAGATGAGCCCTGTTTTACTGTTATTTTTGTGCTTGTAGCATAATGGTGGACTTATTGTCTTTCTATTATATTATTTCTTTGACTGCCTGTAAAATTACTATAATATATAGAAATTGACACTGTAGTGCAGCAACTATTTATCCCACTAGGGGGAGCCACAAGAAAGGGGAAAGGTGCAAAGAGAAAAAAACTGAATTTATTTTGCTACTTCCTATCCTTGCACCAGGATGCAGGTCTCTTGTTATCAGGTGTGCTCCCTGGGGCGTTTGGTGGGGCCGCTGTGAGATACAGGAAGCTGGACTAGATGGGCCTGTGGCCTGATCCAGTGGGGCTGTTCTTATGTTCTTAACTACAATTCCCAGGAAGCCTTGCAGGTCTCTTGTTATCTGTTGTGCTCCCTGGGGCATTTGGTGGGCCGCTGTGAGATACAGGAAGCTGGACTAGATGGGCCTATGGCCTGATCCAGTGGGGCTGTTCTTATGTTCTTAACTACAATTCCCAGGAAGCCTTGCAGGTCTCTTGTTATCTGGTGTGCTCCCTGGGGCATTTGGTGGGCCGCTGTGAGATACAGGAAGCTGGACTAGATGGGCCTATGGCCTGATCCGGTGGGGCTGTTCTTATGTTCTTAACTACAATTCCCAGGAAGCCTTGCAGGTCTCTTGTTATCTGGTGTGCTCCCTGGGGCATTTGGTGGGCCACTGTGAGATACAGGAAGCTGGACTAGATGGGCCTATGGCCTGATCTGGTGGGGCTGTTCTTATGTTCTTAACTACAATTCCCAGGAAGCCTTGCAGGTCTCTTGTTATCTGGTGTGCTCCCTGGGGCATTTGGTGGGCCACTGTGAGATACAGGAAGCTGGACTAGATGGGCCTATGGCCTGATCCAGTGGGGCTGTTCTTAGGTTCTTCTGTAAAGGCAGGAAGCTCATATGAGGACCATGAGGTGCCTACCCAGACCCAAGAGTCATATGAATTAGTCTTGATTCTGCTCTGGAAAGATTCTTGAACCTCTCACAGTTGTGTGACCAGCAAAAATCCCACAGGTATAGCTTTTCCTGACATGGAGGTGCTGCATTGGGAAAGAACCACCTGTTGAATGTCTGCCTATGTGCTGAATTTTTAGCAGTACAACTCCAAAAGAGACAGGAGCTCTATTACTACCACAACAGGTAGAAGGCAACTTTCTGCAATCATGCTTCTTGTGTGGGGGAAAAATAAGGACGGAGAGTCTAAGGTGGGAAGGCATTTGCCGTGAAAAATCAACAGAAGTTATATAACTCTTTACCCAGTCACCAATGCTCTCGTGCACACACACACACCCAACTGCTCCGGTCTGATATTAATCCTTCTCCCTCTCTGACAGGTTTGTTTCCAGTCTTGGAGCCCCTCTGGGGGGGGGGGGGGATACAGCTTAGTGGGAATTGTAGGAGAGAATCAACAGGTGTGAGAATAATTTAACACCTCTGCCCACCAATTCTGCCCTACAAATGCCAATCCTCAGCCCTGTATTAGCATTAACTGGACAGACAGTGGTTTAGAAAACACGTGCTTTGCTAGGAGTCATCTGAAATCCTGCTCTTAATTATAAATAAGTATAAATATAGCATGATGACCAGCGTTCCTAGAAATCTGCTCTCCCCTCTTCCATTTCTGAACCTGCATTGACTTATGGTGAACTGGGTGGGGAAGAGCGGAGAGGAGGATGATTCAGGCCAGGGAGGCGAGCGGGGATGGCAGCAGAGGCTATCCTATCCCCCATCTGCTATCCTATTCCCCCATCTGCACCTGAAAGTCCTAATGGGTTGACTCAGATCTGCATCCGTGATTGAGCTGGACCAGATCCTAGCAGATCCATAGCGGCTGCCATAGTGTCATAGTGGGGTTTGACACAAGGTAAGGTAACAAATGCTTCTCTTGCCCTGTGGGATACTGCAATGGCCATTTAGGTTGCTGCTGTCCTGCAGCACAAACAGCATGGATAGGACTGGGCTGTTCCTTTAGCTGTAATCTTCTCTTGTGCTATCTGTGCAAATGTCTGATCATTCTGAATGGAGGGGAGGACGAGAGGCATTTGTAATGCAAATGCACATTCTTGAAGGGCCAGGTTTTACCTTCCCATTCCAAGCCAAATGAAGCAAGAACTGCTTCAAGCCATTATGGGTAAGGAGACCTGTTATCTGCACATGGTCTGAAAATAAGTAAGTAAATAAATAAATAAACATATTTAATGCACAACAACATAAAAACATAATGGGACTTAAACACAAAACAAAACATGAACATGATGAAGAGTGCTGGACTTGAATCTGTGTTCCAATTCCCAGCCAGCCATGAAGGACACTGAATGAGTAGCCTTGGGCAAGTCACTGGCCCCATTCCGAGATGACATTCACCATACATTGGTCTGCAGCACAATGAACGCATGCCTGATCGGTATGCACCTACATGTTCATTTGTCACAGAGCAGTACGCCCAATGTGTACTCTACATTTTTGCAGTGTTCAGTCCCATACATATGTTTAAAGTGAATGTATGTGGTCCATAGTCATTCACATATGCCTGTTCATGCATGCATACAGCATCACACGCGAGTAGCCCTAGTATCTCTCAGTATAGCCCACTATACAACAAAAATGGTGGTTCTGTTTTTCCTCATCTCACATCAAGCAGCTTGGAGGCAGTGGTGTAGTTAGATGGGGTGCAAAGTACTAAGTTTTGCAGAGCGCCTCACCATGGCATGCAAGCGGCCCCTCCCCTCCGCTTTGGAGCTAGGCCTATGCCTCAGTTTTGCTCCCGTTGCCTGGAATGGCTCCAAAGGAGAGGGGCTGCTTGCATGCCATGGTGAAGGGCTCACACGCTGTGGTGAGGCTCTTTGCAAAACATAGTGCTTTGCACCCCGTCTAGTTATGCCACTGCTTGGAGGTAACATTGGGGTGCTATAATTTCCATTAAGTACAAGAAAGGGGAAACTATGTACTAAAAGTAGCTTTGGGTGATCTACAATACTCAAAATAAATGTCAAATGAGACTTCCTCAGGCTTGACTTCCTAGTCTTCAGTGGCCTGAAAGAAAGTTTGGGGAAACCCATAAACTACAGTAAATTGATTTTAAATGCCATTAACAAAGGGCATTGAAAAAAATGCAGTTGCTGAGGTGCTGGGAACTGTTGTCTCCAAAGCAATTAGGCTGACGCTTCCTTTGAATGCACATAAAAGTAAAACTATTAAGGCCGCTCCTTGCTTGAAACATGCTTGGATTGTAATGTTGCCATTATGGTGGAGACCTTTAGAGGAGAAAGAAAAGAGTAGAAAACAAAGCACCCTTTGCAACTGTGGATCCCTGTACAAGGATGTATGGCACATCAATGGGAGCTAATTAATGGATTTGTTTAAAATTGCTCGCAAGAATGCCTGGCTCTTCTCAGTCCCATGGTTATGACCGCTCCTGTTTTGGGCACCCACTCCTTGAAACTGCTACACAAAAAGCAGCTGGCTATTCAGCTGAGATTGTCGGGTTCACAGGTGCAGAATGAAATCCCTTTGGGTGTCAGCCAAACATAGGTCTAGAGTCCTCTTTTCAGAGGAACAAGTGGCTGAACCAGGTCAAACCTTGGACTGATCCCAAGACAGCAAGCTGGTGACCTGGGAAACAGGCAATTAGAATGATTTAGCCGCTAACAAGCAATCATGACATTGTAGTTTCTTGAGTGCCCAAGAGGATGAATTCTCAGTTTACATGACACCACTGTACAAAACAAAATAAAATTACTGCAGCCTGGATTTGCACTGAGTTCCCCAATGGAAGACAGGTGGGACACAGAAGGAATGAATAAAATAATGCATCATTGCAGCAAGTCCTAGTTTTTTGGTTCCTGGAGGGACTTCATGCAGAGATTGTGGAGCAGAATGTCAGCATCTAGCACTGCTTGTGTTCTACACAGTGTTGGCTGATCATCCAGAAGAAGCCTATATATGTTCAGCTGTTTTTGCATAGGGGTTGTTCTGTATGTAGCAACTGTTACCCTGCACATGCCTGATCTTGTCTGATCTTGGAAGCTAAGCAGGGTCAGGCCTGGTTAGTACTTGGATGGGAGACTGCTTGGGAATACCGGGTGCTGTAGGCTTATACCATAGTCTTTCGAGACTGAAGGTGGCCAACCATGTTCTGTATGATGAAAATTGCATCCTGGGAAATGCAGGACTCCTTGTAGCTCCATAGATGTAGAATGTCCAGTGTGCAACTTTACAGTCTGAATCTGGCAAGCGACATACCCTCTGAATATGTGGGCACTGTGGAGTGAGGAGCAGTGCTGCTTTCAGCACAGACTAAGAATGTGCCCCATAGCACACTACATCGGAGCAGAGAAACCAGGAGCATAGTGACCATTCCTGCAGGACACCCATCATACCAAAAGCCATGCAGTCATACTGATGTCCACCTCCAATCTGGCACTGAAATAGAGTCATTAGTGGACCCCACAAAATCCAGACTTGGGCTGAGTACTGAGAGTCTCCTTGGGCCAAACCCAGTGGCATAGCTAGAGGGGGTGCAACGCAGAGGTTTTGCAAGGAGCCTCACCACAGCATGTAAACGGCCCCTCCCTTTCAGAGTCAGGCATACACCTCCGTTTTGCTCCCACAGTCTGGAGTGGCTCCAAAGGGGAGGGGGAGAGACCCCTTGCACCCTGCGGTGAGGCTCCCTGCAAAACCTCTTGCTGGGCCACTGGCCAACCCACACATGACAAAGAATGTGAGAGAATGGTCCTTAGTTTTATTTTATTTATTTAAACTAGTATGGGGTACAGGGCGGGTTTGCAAAATGGTCCGAAATGACAGTGGGGAGATATGGGGGCTTTAACTTTTGGCCTCCCATGGTAGCTCCAACTTCCCATTGCCCACTTCTTACATGCTCTTTGTAGTCTGAAAAAAGATTCCACTGAAAGTCAATGGAAGCTTTTCTTCAAATACAGATTGTGCATGGGAAGGGTGCACAACTGGGGACTAAGAGCTGGAACCACTGCAGAGTCCCTTTGTGCTAACTTACAAGGGAAAACCATAAAAGCAAGGGCCAAATAAAATGTGCTTTGCAATGTGTAGTTTGGCTGTACTTTATGGACACAGTTTATCCCACAGTACAGATGGTTTGGAGTCTGATCTGGCAGAAGACACATTTGTCACATGACTGGTTCTACTAGGGAGTGCTTATCCTTAACACAAGGCAATGATGTCAACACCATGCACCAGGGTCTGGAGGCCAAGGCTCTATGGTGGCCATGATTGAGGCATGTCCCAGTCAAACTGTCCAAGGTATATCTGGGTGGGCTTCATTCATGCCCTGTATACTACAACTGTGCCTTGTGACCTGAGCTCTGGCGATCTGGAGACCAGAAGCCTAGGAGAATGACGAATTATGGGAAAACTGGATCCTGATTAACTGTTTTGATGTTCTGTGGATGTGTTGCAAATTGTGCTGGAAATAATCCAGAGGGGGGGAAAAAACAGATTAAGCTCATTAGGTGCTGTCCTTGCTGACACAGAAGGCACCTGGTGTGAAAATCAGTACTTAGGACATGGCCTAATTACTGGGGATTGGATGGCATATACTGTATTGGAAGGTATGAAATTAACAGAGTCCAATTTCAGTAGGAATTCAACCTTTTGTGAATGCTGGTTTGTTCTCCCCTGACATTTGCTTTGATGGAAACACTTCTAGAATGTTTTAGAAAAAGTCTTTAGAAAAGTAGTGTTTAATATTGTAGCATTTAGTACCTAGTGTTGCGTATATCCTGCTTAAATATTGATGAGTAACATTCTAGTAATACTACTAAAGAGGTACAAAGCATATATAGCATTATAGTGTACAGTATAAAATAGTATAGAGTTTTATGTTATAATATACAAGCCATGTGATATAATTACAAGCCATGATGTGTATGTGCAACCTCCTGATTTTAGAAATGGGCTATGTCAGATGCAAGGGAGGGCACCAGGATGCAGGTCTCTTGTTATCTGGTGTGCTCCCTGGGGCATTTGATGGGCCGCTGTGAGATACAGGAAGCTGGACTAGATGGGCCTATGGCCTGCTCCAGTGGGGCTGTTCTTATGTTCTAAACTACAATTCCCAGGAAGCCTTGCAGGTCTCTTGTTATCTGGTGTGCTCCCTGGGGCATTTGATGGGCCGCTGTGAGATACAGGAAGCTGGACTAGATGGGCCTTTGGCCTGCTCCAGTGGGGCTGTTCTTATGTTCTAAACTACAATTCCCAGGAAGCCTTGCAGGTCTCTTGTTATCTTTTGTGCTCCCTGGGGCATTTAGTGGGCCGCTGTGAGATACAGGAAGCTGGACTAGATGGGCCTATGGCCTGATCCAGCGGGGCTGTTCTTATGTTCTTATACAGAGCATGTATTGGATTTGTCATCATTGATGGGGACAGGATAGATCTGGGAACTGGCCACTGGCTTCCTTCTGCTGACTTAATTGCTGTTTTTTTTTTTGTTTGCTTTTGCTTTTCTTGAAGGCCTTTTCCCAGAACTCCACCATCCTCATCACTACCACCACGACCCCCACCACCACGATGCCTCCGGCCACTTCCTCCACGACCGAGGCTTACACACGGACTCAGTACTGCAAGTGGCCTTGTGAGTGCCCAAAGAGGGCCCCTCTCTGTCCAGCAGGAGTCAGCCTGCTCACGGATGGCTGCGAGTGCTGTAAAATGTGTGCCAAGCAGGTTGGGGAGAATTGCACCGAAGCCGACATCTGTGACACTCATAGGGCCCTGTACTGTGACTATAGCAGAGACAGACCGAGGTACGAAATAGGAGTGTGTGCACGTAAGTGATGTACATATATATTTTTGCCCTAGATGCAGAACTTTGGCAGCTCCCATCTCTCTGAGACTTCTCTCTTTAAATATGCAAAGTTGAATCTGCTAATGATTCTCCCCCTTTGCATGCAGGGACACTTCTGATTTTAAAGCTCATCTCCATCCTTTCTGCTTGCCTTGTTTGTGATCAATGCTATATTTGTTTCCTTAGCAGGAGAGGTTTCCACACATTAACACACATTACACTGAACACGTGGAAGATTTAGTAGAATGGTGTTCACTGTGTCCCCAGGTGACCTCCACATGTGGTTCCCAAATGTGTCGGGCTCTTTTTGTACACTTGAGAACCCAGGATAAAAAGAAAAAAGAAGGGTTGCTGGATCATCAGTCCATCTAGCCCAATGTCTGGCTTCCCATAGCGATCAACCAAATTGGGGAAGCTTCATGGGGCAGCCAGTTGGGACACTGGTCAAGGGCCCAGATCTATCAAAGGGCCCATGACCGATCCCGGAGGCTCTGATGAAAAAAAGATGGCAGCTTCATGTTGTAGCCTTTGGTTGTTCTCCTCTGCACCTCTTCCAGCTCTGTGTGAGATGTGGCAACCAGAATGATAGGGAGGATTCCAGATTTGTATGAGGACATTATAATACAGGCAGCTTTATGTTCAATCTCTTTCCTAATGATCCCTAGCGTGGAGTGCCCTGAGCTCGAACGGAACAATGGAATTGTCTTGCCCTTGTGAGCAAGGACTGCAGAGTCAGGAGCAGAAACCTGAATGGTTTATTACCTGCAACAACCTTGGATAACCTCAATTATCTTTCGCTCTTGCTTTAAAAAAGCAATTGTGTTTTTGAAAACAGGGTAAAATATCTTCCTGGATAGTTATTCGACCACCCAGTGTTCTTTGTAGCCCATGGTTAATTCAGGCCAAAGCCTTTATAATTATGTGTTCTAGGATTCAGGTTCACACACAATGTGTCCTGTCTGAAATTTCACTGTAAACTCACCACTGTGTCAAAAAAGGTTCACCACCAGTGTTTTGAGAACTTGCTTTTGCTTCAGAGCCATAAATAACATCTATGAAAACCCAGGGGGGGAAATGTGGAGCTGGTTGTGACTGGCCCTTTAAGGGGGGGGGGGTTTGCATTTTTCCCTAGTCTTATTTTAAAACTAAACATCACTCTCCATCTTCCCCCACCATCCACCTCCAATTTGAGGAATTCAGTCCAGAAATTGCAGGCTAAGCTAGCATTTTTGTCATGCAAACAAAATGTCCAGGTTGTGTGAGTGTTTCATGGGAAAAAAATAATGAACTGTGAGATCCGCACTGTATACATTTGCATAAACTTCTGAGAACATGAAACAAAACTGGCCCATCCCTTTGAAGGGGCCACACCACAGCTCAATAGCAAAACAAATGGAAGGAACCAGGAGCGAGTAGCGTAGCTAGAGGGGGTGCAAAGCACTAAGTTTTGCAGGGAGCCTCTCCACAGAGTACAAGCAGAGTACAAGCAGCCCCTCCCCTTTGGAGACATTCCATGGAATGTTAGCAAAACAGAGGCATATGCCTGGCTCTGAAGGGTAGTAGGAGGGGCTGCTTGCATGCTGCAGTGAGGCTCCCTGCAAAACTTAGTGCTTTGCACCCCCTTTAGCTACATCACTGCCAGGAGCAATTCTTGGCTCCTTCTGGAAGAACTGAGGTACGGTCCCCCATGGAATGTGCCAAAGAGTAGAGACAAAACTGAACTGAAAGACAAAGGGTCTGGCTTGATAGAAGGTGATTTCACGTGAAAATTTTAGTTTATTACATTCTTATACACTTCACCCCATTTTGTTGATCTGGCCATTTGCGATGCTTGACGATATGTCATGTGTGGCCTCACAATTGGATAATAATAGCTCCCTGGCCCAACTTATACATCACCCAGGGGGGGCTGGTGCCCTTCTCATTGTGGAGAAAAAGGAAGTGTTCCTTTCCCCGTTTTTGCTTCTCTCTAGTAATGCAGGTGACACCTGCATTTCAAAGGGATAAATGAATAGCATTTCATAGAAGAGTTATATTTTACATGCAGGTTTCATACCTCAGTATAAAAAAAGTCAAGTTTTGCCCTATCCTAGGATTTATCTTAGGGCCAAAGCTAGCCATGATGTGGATGGGACATTAACTGGACGTTCCATGAAAATATCCATCAGATAGCAATTAGGTTCTTGGAAAAATGGCACACGTCTGCAGAGAAATTGCTCGCAATATCCATACGCCAACAGTATAGTACGTTGCGGATGTGTTATAAGGAATATCATGCCATGGGGTTCTTGGATGGGCAAGGAGGTCATGGGCAAGGAGCATGGGATGGGCAAGGATGGTCAAGGAGCATGGGCAAGCTGATCATCAGGATGTGACCCACATATTGCAGTGCTTCCCCATTTATTCTTACAGAATTGTCACAATGTCAAAGTAAAGCAGCAATTTTCAACTGGTGTGCTGTGGCACACTGGTGAGTCGCGCAGCATCCACAGGTGCGCCAGAGTTTAAAGCACAAAGATTGAACTTTGCTGAAAAATTCACCCAGGTTCTGTGGCTTTGTTTCTAGGATAACTGTGTGTAGTAACAAATTGTCTAAAGCAGTGTTTCTGAAACTGTGGGTCGGGACCCACTAGGTGGGTTGCGAGCCAATTTCAGGTGGGTTCCCATTCATTTCAATATTTTATTTTGAATATATTAGACTTGATGCTACCCTGGTAAGTGACTGAATTTGGGGAAATGTCACAGATCTGTACGTTTAACAGGCTACTATGAAGATGCTTTTAACAATGATAGTAAATGGGACTTATTCCTAGGTAAGTGTGGGTAGGATTGCAGTCTAGGATTGTTAAAATTTTCCTGCTTGATGATGTCACTTCCAGTCATGACGTCACTTCTTGTGGGTCCTGACAGATTCTCATTCTAATAAGTGGGTTCCGTTGCTAAAGGAGTGAGAACCACTGGTCTAAAGAGCCAGCAGAGGGACAGACAATTCACTACTTCAGACGAAACAGAGCCACAGGACCAAGAAAAGTCTCTTGGAAGCTCAAAGTGACATCATAAGAAGCAAAGACCATAGAGAGGACCATAGAGCTCAGTGTGCCATGAGCAGGGTGAACATTAATGTAGAAGTTAACATTATTTTTAGTTATTTGTGCTTAGATTGTAAATTAAAATACAAATTAGAAAATTAAATAAACTAGATTCTGGAAGACCCACTGATTGAATTGCAGGAGTGCTGAGTTGGCCCAGCTCTGTACACGGTGTTGCGGCTCCCTTAGCTGCTGTTTGTTGAAGGCTTCAAGGAGACCTTGATTTGGCTAAAGTTGGTGGAAGTCAGGGGATTGTGCTGCTGGACTTCATTAAGGGCTTCCTGTTCTCCCCCCCCCCCCCCATAATTCGGGCACTGGGAAGAGCTGAGGCTGAGCTTCCACTGGAGTGAGCCAAGCATATAACCCTGTGCACACTTTTCATGTGCTTTTCCTTTTTCCTTAATTCTTCCTGTTTCTTTTGTAGAAATCGTGGGCGTGGGCTGCCTCCTCAATGGGATCAGGTACAAGAATGGAGAGACATTTCAGCCCAATTGCAAATACAACTGCACGTGCCTCAATGGGGATGTGGGCTGCACCCCCATGTGCACAGACTCCAAGCCGCCCCTTGTCTGGTGCCCCAACCCCAAGCAGATTAAGATGAGGGGTCAGTGCTGTGAAGAGTGGGTCTGCGACTATTCCAAGAAAATCAGGAAGACGTCCCCACGACACATCTCCTCAGCAGGTATGGGTGATGGTGCTGTGGGAGAATGTTGAGTCAGGTCAGCTGTCCAGGGGAAGGTAGAAAAACAGCTTGGGATGCCAGTGACCCATTAAGTCCTTCTTGCATGTAAATGCACTACGTATATCATCAGCTCATTTGCCATTGGGCTCTAAATGGAGCTGTGCCCAGAGGGGCAGTACAGGTTCAAACCCTGGATGTGTTCTCCCAGTAGAACATGGCAGGAGGTACCTCCATCAGGGATAGTGTAGCATCATATCAATCAGTGGTTTGGACCAATTGCAACTGTTCCACCTGGTGATTCTGTCCCTGCCTCCCTCCCGCAACCACCTCCTGCAGTGAAAACTCTTCCTGGTCATTATGCAACCATTTGTCCCAGGTTCAATTTTTGTCCTCACCAGTTAAAAGGATCAGGAACCAGGAATATGAAAGATGCTCTATTGGGCTGTGGATGAAGTCCATAGTCAGGGGAGCCAAAAACATGTTGGTATCTGAGGCAGATGAAAGCTCTCTGGACATACCAACCCCAGATGGTCAAAAATGTAAAAAGGCATCAAACAATTGATAACATAGGCCTACAAAATTGAGGGTCAGAAAAGTTTTCCCCCAAACTTTATGGTGGTCTGATATGAATTTGGGGCGCTGATTCCAAAAATGGCATCCGTTTTGCCCTATCACGTCTAGTTTTGGAGATACAGTATAGCCGCATTAGTGAATGGTTCAAGCAGCTTCCTCATGAGGAAGTCATGGTGTAGGCTTTCTCATGAGGAAGCTGTTTGAACCATTCACATAAGAACAGCCCCACTGGATCAGGTCATAGGCCCATCTAGTCCTTACCTGGCACTTTGTTCCCGAGGCACTTGGTGTCCCAGAGGCCACATGCGCTTCTGCAGAGAGGCTCACATGGTGGCAGGCACTAGCTTCACTAAAGAGGCTATGTCATGTCTCCAATACTAGATGTGATAGGGCAAAACGGATGCCATTTTTGGAATCAGCACCCCAAATATACCCAGGAATTGGTTTAACGTTTAAGGAAGCAAATGTGTGTTGGCCTGTGTAATTGGTCACCTTTCATTGTCATCCAGAATCTGCATGTGGGTTGGAAAGTTGGATAGGATTTGATCCTCATTCAGGGACAGGTTAAAAATGCTTTTTCCAGTGCCACCACCCCAGCCCAGCTTTTTTAAAAGAAAGAAACTGTTTGGAACTATGATTGTAGATATAATGGTTAGTTATAGCCATCATAGTCCATAGCAAACCATTAACTCAATATGCCATTATCCTCCCTAATCCAATTTAGTTCTCTGTCCCCACCACAACATAAAATCCTTCATGACCAGAAGAGAAAATAGAAGATGCAACTGTGTTGTATACAGACAGAATGAATTGACTGCACTCTGCCCTGAATCCCAACTCAGCTTCCATCTCCCCTCTCTTCTTTCAACCTAGGAGACAACCTGTTGCAGGTCTGTACCTGGAGAGCTGCCAGGGAACTAGGCAAACCCCTGCTCACCCATAATTGCCAATACCTGTGGAGAGCCTGAACCCAACAGGCAAGGTTCAACAGACATCAGAACTGCTTCCTAACAGCAAACACAGCACTCCTCAATCCTGGACACTAGGCTTGAATCTTCCCTAATTCAGTGTGTCCTTGTGCTTTACAGTGTATGAAGGTGAGGTGGAGGTGTGGCAGAAAAACTGCATCTTGCACACATCTTCCTGGAGTCCCTGTTCCAAGACCTGTGACATGGGCATCTCCACAAGGATCTCCAATAACAATGACCAGTGTCGCTTCGTGAAAGAGAGCCGGCTCTGCAACATGCGGCCATGCGAGGCAGACATAGCCGAGCACATCAAGGTATGGACAAGATAGACCGCTGCCATTCTGAGTCACAAGATTGCTTCCTCCACACACATTTTGATGGTTGGGAGACTGCAGCTAGTTGAATTCACCTCTGGGTGAGAGCAGGCAGGGTGAGAGCATGGGTGCTCATATCTTATGTGCACTGGCATTCTGTGGTGTTCCAGCCTGACTTAAGCTCCTATCAGATCCTATCTGGCTTGGAACCAGCGTATCTTCAGAAATGCCTTTGCCTATACCAATGCTTTCCAATGTATTTCTGCTCATGGCACACTGACCTCTATGGTCTTCTCTATGGTGATGTCACTTTCGGCTTCTGGAAGACTTATCCCGGTCTTGTGGCTCTGTTTCTAGGGTGACTGTAGCAACTAATTGTCTGGCTGGTGGAGGAAAAGGGACAGACAATTCATTACTACTGACAATTGCCCTAGAAACAGAGCCACAGAACCCAGATGAGTTTTTCAGTTATTTTCAACACTGTGCTCCAAACTCCCGTGGCACACCTGTGGACCTTTAACGGCACACCAATGTGCCGTGGCACACTGGTTGAAAATCACTGGTCCATTCAGATCAGCAAGAGACACTTCATTTTATATCCCATCAACTGCAGATGTGAGGTTCATGGGGCCCCAGGCTACAGCCATTCCCACTCTCTGCAAGTTGAGGGAAATTCTGTGTTACATTTAGTGTTATCCACAAATGCTAACCTCCACAATTTGGTAGTGTTGCTGTAGAATGGGTGGCAGTGGTTGAATAAAAGATCAGCCAGAGCCCAGTTTCAGCTCCCCCTTTGCCAAACCCAAGATCTCACATTAAAAGTTCTCAATGGAGGACTTTCATCCAAGCCTTAAGTGTACACCCTGGCCAAGGGTACTAGAATACAGCATTTTATTTTATTTTTCTCTGTTTTAATTTGCTCCCTGTACCTTATAGCCTGGGAAGAAGTGCCTCGCAGTGTACAGGAGAGATGAGCCAATGAATTATACTCTGTCTGGATGTGTGAGCAAGACCACCTACAGGCCAAAATTCTGTGGAATCTGTGTGGACAATCGGTGCTGTGCACCCTACAAGTCAAAGACCATTGAAGTGAGCTTTGTGTGTCCGGATGGGACTGAGTTTTCCAGGAAAATCATGTGGATCAATGCCTGCTTCTGCAACCTGAACTGCAAGAACCCCAATGACATCTTTGCTGACTTGGCTCATTATTACGATTATTCTGAAATAGCTAATTAAGTGGGCCAAACGCTGGAGGGAGAGGGAGTTCCTACACTTTATTACTCTGATTTTACAGAGGACCCCAATAAAAAAAAAGAGTCTTTTGATCAGTACACATGAGAGAAACTATTTGGACCTCATTGTATTAGATGGAATGGTGGTGGTGAAACCTGGTTCATCAGAATATTTTTAGGGTCTTTTCAATAAACAAGATTTTCTGCCTGGTGTAGATCTTTTAGCTGGGGAGGTCCCAATTTTTAAACATTTGTGTTTCACTATGTCGAACAGAATGACTGCCATAGAAATCAGTGACAACCCACTCAGTGCATGTTGGTCTCCAGTGGTGTGTGCCTACTCTCTATAGTAGCTCTTGGGCACACTTGGGCTGTTGCAGTGCCTCCAATCAGTTCAACAGAGCTAGCACATAAGTAAATGCACTATCTACAGTGGTCTGGCATAGAGAAGTAGAGTTGGAAATACAGTTTAAGTTAAACCCATCAGTTTTCCTTCTCCATGGCTAAGAGCACTTCTGAGGCAGACAGCTGGATCAAATTCACCGTATGGGAAGGGTAGATTGACCCTCCACCAGCATGGCCCCAATACAAATCACTCTCCCTTACAGCCTTTTGAAGAAACCAGAAATTACTTTGGTAACTGCAGAGCAGACTAGGTTCCATGTACCAAATGGTAGCTCCTCTCCAAGGCCTCTGGCAGAAGGCTATCTGAAACCCTTAAGATACCAGGGATTGAGCTGGGATTTTCTGCATGCAAAATATATACTGCTCCATTGAGCTATAGCCCATCGCACAGTCGGTCCATACGTGTAACTGATGTAGTAGTAATCAAATGGAAGGAAATCAAATAATGTCAATATGCCAGAGAGCTTTCTGAATGCCTGGAGACCTGGACTGCAGCAGGAGGCTGGTGGGATGGGTGTGGTGCTCCATGTAGTACCTTAGGACACAGAGCACACTGTTATGCAGGAGAAATCTGATGACAGCACAATTGGCTCATGCTACACGGGCATCATAACAAGACACTAGGCAGAGCACATTTGCTATTCACTGAGTACTGAAAGCCACCACTGTTAAGTGGCACATGATGCCTTGTTGTGCAGTTTATGTCCAGAAGACAAAGTATTCCTTCAGGATTTTTGAAAAATCTATATTCCAAACAGTTGCTCTTGGATTGGATATTTGGTGAAATTGAGTAAGAAATTCTTCTCTCCTATTATATTGTAAACAGATAGCATTTTTCTAAGAGGAGAAAATGGTTTGACAGATGGATCGCTTCCTACATCGAGCACACCTTTTGCTTCACTTTTGCCCCTGCCCAAACAGCTGTTACAAGTTCTTGAAACAGTACAACCCTCTACACCAGGGGTGTCAAGCATAAGGCCTGGGGGCCAGATGCAGCCTGCAGAAGCTTTTTATCTGGCCCTCAGGATCTCAGCTGCTGAGCAGTGCCGAGATGTTGCTGCTGAAAGGGCAGCCCACATGAGAAGTGGGTTCTCCCATATCTTGAAATATGATCCAGATTTGTGTATTTTCTCTTCTGTCATTTGCAGCTAATGAGTTCTTAAGTGAGAAAAAAAAGTGCTTATTTTTGGTTATGACCTGTTTAATGACATCACTTCTTGCCTAATGACATCACTACTGGCCCTCAGCAGGCATGATGAATGCTATTCGGCCCTCTGTATGAAACGAGTTTGACACCCCTTCTCTACACCATTTCCTTCCAGGAGCAATAAGACATGAATAGAGACACTGCACAGGGATCTCTTTCAATCTGCATGAAACTCTGCTGTGGGCATGCAGGTCTAGTCTCCAGCCTTTGCCTCTCTCTGCATGACCTGGATCTCTATTTTCTGCTCTGACTCATCCCAATTGTCTTCACGCTGGATGCTAAAAGGGAATGTGATCTGTGTCAAACACAGTTCTTACAGCAGTGTCTTGATGTTCTCTATCCCACAGTTCTGTTCACAGCAGCAGGTGTGGCCAGTTATCTCAAGAAGCATTTGATTGCTTCCTGCCCATATTAAACCTAAGCTGCTTATGCTACAAGACAGGCTGATGTCACTCCTGGATGGAACAAATATCCATTTATGAGACAGGATTCAAACATCGCTAGGACTGTCTGTAAAGAATGGTCATGCTGCAGCCTTGAACAGAGATCATAGACATGAGGCTGCCCCCAAACTGTTCCTTTCTTTAAAGGCAGCTACCTCTACAGCTTCAATGTACTTTTGTAAAATCAACAGTCCTGCCCTGGATAAAGACCCAGCAAAGCTAACTTCTTAAACTCTCATCCCTTAATTAATTGACTGGTTAAGAGCCCAATTCTATCCTTCCTAAAAATAGGCATGCTGAAACCAGTGGAGGGGGAGGGCAGATCAGGAGGGGAAAGGGATTTAAATCCCCTTATTGCTCACTGCAAGCCTCCTGTTTCAAACCTGTGCCGGCAATTTCACTGGTGCAAGTTCAAGGAGACAAAGGAGATAGGGAGGCTTGAAAAAGAGGGGAGAGGATCTAGTGTGCACCATTGCTGCCAGATTCACCCCACCCCACAGATTTGATGTACACTCAGGTTTCATAAAAGCCTTTTGATGAAAAGAGCTACTGGGTCACTCCTATGTGCATGCTAGTTGGCAGGTTAAGTCTGAAGGATTTTCAAAGGCTGGTGAGGTACGACCTGATCTAAACTATTATAGTTATATGGGTGTATTATGGAAAATAAATCAAGTTAATGCAGAAAAAACAAATCCTAACAGCTGTAATGTAAAAAGGGAGATGAGTATTTAATTGAAATAATGAAGGATACTAACTGCTGTAAACAGGAACAATTTCTTCTGGTAGCTAGAACTCAAACCATTCATTCTAGACAAAAAATGATGCAGACATATTTGCAGTTTTGCTGTGCAGAAATTGGTTCTGGATGTAGAACTTCTCATTCTGGGTGTCCCAGCTGTCAGTGGCAAGTTTCTAGTTCGTAAGGCTACAGGGACTTGGAAGTATTATGGCAACAGCTAGATACATCTTATGATCATAAGAGTGCATGTGCACAGCTTCAGAACACTGTCTCGTGCCCTGGCATTTCTCCTAACTGAATCAGGGGAGGGCACTAGGACGCAGGTTGTGCCTGTTGTCTTATGTGCTCCCTGGGACATTTGGTGGGCCACTGTGAGATATAGGAAGCTAGAAGGGTCTTTGGCCTGATCCAGCGAGGCTCTTATCTTTTTCATTGGTCAGGAACTGTTAAAGAACCAATGACATCATTTAGGTACAGATGCAGAAGTGCTCCTGACTGTCCGTAATCTTTATTTGCAGGGACTCAAAAATAGACCCAGTGCTCAAATTATGGGATGACACAGAATCAGCTACTTTTTTTTTTTTTGAAAACTTAAGTAGGACACTTGTGGTTTCACTAAGGGCAGGTCCCCTCTGACCCCTTGTAATGTGAACACCTGCAGAAGTCCACACAACTCCTAAGCAGCAAGGTGCATTTTCAACCTCTGGTTGGATTATATTTGCATGTATAACTATCAATTACACTGACTCATCTAAAGTGGGAGGGCCATGCCCTTTCATACTAATAGAACCAATTCTTTCCCAAAAGGTTGCCACCATGCCCAGGACACAGAACAGACACAAACCGCTGCAAAGTTACAAATTTATTTTGTTTTTGAAATAAATACAAATAATTCATTAATAAACTTTCCCCAAATAGACAAGTTTATCCTCTCGGTTATAGTCTGCTGTTCTTCCCTGCAAACCACCTGGGAAACTCTTCAGTCATTTTACAAAGAGGTTGATTAGTCTACACTAGAGCTTGGTTCTCTTGAACTACCCAAGATGTTCAGGCGTCAAGGTATTTGATGCTGTAGTTGCTTGATATCTGAAAAATCATTAGCTATGTTACAAATTGTGATGTACCAAATAGAAGCCAGTGGTAAAAAAAAAAATAGTATGCAAGAACTAAAGTTCCCATCCATGCTGAAAATTTGTCAGGTTTGCTCCCCAACAAATTTTCATATACAAATTTGTATTTTGCTTCCCAAAATACAGCTCTGCTGAGATCAGGAGGATAACATCAGGTTGCAGAATCAATGTGCCTACATTTTCAGTCATTAAATCTATTGCCATTACAGTCTTGTCTCTCCTTCCCTCCACAGCATATACTTATCCAGCACTTTTAGGGCCTGATCAACATGGCAGCTGCATATGTAGTACTGTATAAGCATTATGCAAGTTATCCCAGACAAAGACAAACCTACTGCTGAATTTGATGAGCACACCATGCAACCTTGATTGGAGCACCCTCGTTGCAACTATTGCAACACATACAATCTTTAGTCAGCAGAGATTAGAGAAAACCAACAAGGAAACCCAGCAGCCTCACCTGCCATGCCTACTTCCCAGGCAGCAATCCTAAAAGGCATGATTATGCCATCTAGCTTAGCTTCTTCCAAATGCTTGCTGAGATACAAGACCAAATGCTAGGTCGCTGTTTAATTCAATTTTAACCTCGCCTTTAACTTGGTTAAGCAGTTTAAATTCTAAAGGAGAAACACTGCAACGAAGTCTCAGATAACATGAAAGAAGGCTTAAGATTTTGTCTGCCTGAAAGTTGCATTAAGTTCCCTATTTTAAATCACATATTAATGTAAGAAAATAGGCCTTGAACACTACTCAAAAGGCCAAAATACACAATACCATTTGATTTAAATATGTACATATTTGAGTAACTCCAGCTTCAAAATGAGGCTGCAATTTTTTTCTTTAAAAGCATCTCATTGTGCTTTGCTTTCCCCAAAGCAAACTCAAATAGGGCAAAGTTTGCCCTCCCCTTTAAAAATCATATGGGTTAGGAAATAGGATATTGAAGCAGATATTCTGTTTTTCAGCAAGACCCTTGGGCACGTTAGGTTTTACTCTTGGTGCACACAAGTGCTGTTACGTTTTGCCATTGAACATATTTTATTAAAGGATCTAGAATTAGTTGGAAGAAAGAATAGCAGCAACCTCTATGAGGGAAACAGTGACTGAGATGTTTGCTTTATTGGCCCCTGTTGAACTCTGGGTGGGGGACAGAGCCTTGTGTTATAAAAAACACTTTAGGTTAAATATCCAATATTGTGATACATGGGGGTGACTGGTAAGTCTGGATTTCAATTAAGCCCCTTCCATCTAACAGGAAACTTCCATTGACTTGGGACTTGGCTGTTCAGTGTTGTTTGCAGAGTTAGGAGTGAGCTCGATGTGGGTGTCTGTGTGAGCACGGTTCCGGGAGCCTTCACCTGTATGGGACCTGCTCCTGACACCTTCGCCAGTGTGGGATCTGCTCCGGGATCCTTCGCCAGTGTGGGATCTGCTCCGGGACCCTTCGAGGGATGCTACGCTGGAACCAGATGCTGTGCGGGATCTCATTAACCTGGTCATGCTTGCAGAAGGCACTGCAAGGAAAATCTACATGTTAAAGGGGCATTGACTATCTGTGTAGTTCTTTTTAAAAATGAAAGTTATCTAGTTCAGCAGATATAAAATGCAGCATACAAAATCTATGGATATAGAAGTGTTCAGAAGATCCAGTCAAGAAGATTTGGGGGGGGGGGGATACTGAAAGGGATGGACAGACCAATAGCATGCCAGTAAGATGTATCGAGGATGCTGCAAAATTCATTTGCAACGGGGAGACAGAAGGAAAGCAGACAGTAGGCCTTGACCTCTTGCAAAGACCTAAGTGGAAGAGGTCAAGGCAGCCCAGAGTTGAGGAAAGGTCTGTCTAATGAATAATCCTTAGGGCTTAGGAGAAAGAGCTATGGTAAGAAGTAGGTAGACATCTGGGATTTGAAAACTTAAGGACAATGGACCCCACGCAGCCAAGGTGGTCAGATGTGGCACAAAGCAGGATTTCATGAGTATCTATTTACAGTTCAACTGTACTTTCCAAGTCAAATTTCTGAACCAAGACGGTCAGCATTTTGTTTCGGTCTGGAAAGTGTGCCATGTGAACTACTGGGACACTTGGGGGCTTTCCGTTTCCATTTCCCCACACTTCTTATAGGCAAAATGAACCTAATCCACATGCTCACAGCGCTTAATGCATCTACAGCAACTCAGACAAGAGATACCCCTATACTGTTGTAAAGCAAGCTTACCACAGTATAAAGCTAGTGCACTTCAAAACATACTTACTATATCCCATTCCCTGTATAAAGTATTTGAAAGCTTCAGCAAGCTTTGCAGGCTGCAAAAGAACAAAACATTTTGACATTATTGCACACATTATATTGCCAATGGAAGACAGTTTCTCTGCTCTGGACACCATACCTCTGAACAATATTTACTTCCTTAGTACCTCCACATGACCAAGGATTTAGTAGCCATCAGGGAAGATGGCTAGAACTGACATCTGTGGTAACATCCCACATTCTACTATGCTACTGAACAGTCAGGAATCGCCCCAAGTAAGGCATCCTGAGCTTTTATTTACATGAGTAAATATGCGAATATGTCGTAATAACAACTTTTGACTCAGTAGCCAGGAAATTCACACCAGCCTAGTGGAAGGTGAGCTAATGGGGTATGGAGTGTTTGGACTCTGCTATTTGAGCAAGACTAGTAGGTCTCAGCTAATAGAGACTCTGACCTTCCACAAAGTGTCTCTTTTTCCATCTGTACAAAGACTGTTAAGAGCCTATTAAATATCAGCTATTTTTCCATATCCCAGACAGAAGAGTTTAGTAAGAAGTTAGCAGCAATTCCAAATAAATTAGGATATGTTCCATTATCTCTGACAGGCCTGGAAGTAGCAGTCGTGCTCATTCATTTGCTTTGCTCTGAAACTACAATGGATGACTAGGGCCTGGTAAAGAAAGTTTAAGCAAACAAGCCGCTACCCATTAGGAGTCTTGATGTTCACTGCACCACCTCAGAGAAAAGTATACTGCAACTGGAATGGAAATTTATGGCCGTATTTTAGACAAGCTGCAAGGACACTCGGGCATCTTGTAACAGAGATCCTCAGAAACCTGTTACTGCAGAGATAGGAGTACTTGGGTCCAATGAGGAAACATTAGGCTGTAGCACTAGGAAAAAACCATCCCCACAGTCAATTCTCTTTAATCAGATCCTACCTGGGAAACCTGAGGAAGACCACCACAGTCGGCCATCTGCAAAAAAGTAAAAAAAAGATTTTGTAACAATTTTAAAAGGAATCTGTTTTGTCACATACACCTACAATTTACACCCAAGACGTTTTGCTACATGGCAGTGCTAAAATACTGCTGCTCACACTCTTGATCTTCATGCATGAAAGTGTATCATGCAGAAGAAAACACAATTTTCTCCTGGATTTGTTTTGGTGCTTCCATAATAATAATAATTAAATAATTAAATAATTAAATAATTAAATAAATAATTAAATAAATAAATTAAATAAATAAATAATTAAATAAATTAAAATAAAAATAAATAAATAAATAAATAACACACTCATGCAATGAGATAGACTCCTGGTTCCCACTAGAAGTGTAGAAAGTATGTCACCCAGACACCTCATTAGGGGAGAGTGTAAAAGGAAAGTGCAGAAATGTCTGTCAGTTCCGAGGTTCCCAAACCTGGAGGGGCTGCATTATTAAAAAGGTAGCCAGATAGCAAGAGCAGCTGAATTTGCATTCATGTTAAAGGGAGCTTGCCATTTCCTTTGGTCAGGTGCAATATTAGTAACAAAAATTGCTGCAAGTCATTATACAAATACAATCTGGTGGTCTCCTTGGTAAAAACACAGTAAGAAAGTGTCTGTTGATGACCAGCATTCATCAGTTCCCTACCACAAATGCATTTTGTCCTCCTAGAATATAACCACCCAAGACAGAGAAGTTTGTAAACAAAGAGGCAGGATTCAATTTATTTTCAACAGAACGGAGCTCTGGAATTACGGAAAGAAGTGCAGAGTCTGGCCTTCAGCCCTGCTGATCATCTACCATTTCAAAATGTACAGCTTTAATTTGAGTAAGTAAAAATACCTGACTTTTATAGAGGAATCTCTAGCATAACTGGCTTGAGCAATGCAACAGCATGACTGCATACACGACATTGAAATGAACATACACTGGAAGAACTCCATCAAAAATCAAAGTCCGTAGATTTTTGCCCAAACAGCCGGGGGGGGGGGGATGCTCCTTCACTAGCTTGGAACAAAATCGGGAGAGGATATTCTGAAACTAAGTCTTGCCAGGATTAAAATCCATTATGGAATGAGTTTCTAAATGTAGCATTATCTTCTGACCTCTAACAATGCTTTGAGTCCTAATGAGAGTACAAAAATATAGGTCAGCCGCTTGGCATACAGTAGAGCAAGAGAAAGGAGGCCATGAGCAGCTTCGTAACTCATGGACTTCAGTCTGTATTGCTTACACATACATACACACACAGTGCTCTCTGGTGATTTTAGAGCTATTGCTCAGTATATCCCTGCCCAAGGGAAGTCCCTGCATTAGGACTAATCACTATGTTAAAATCCATTGGGAAAGGCTTAGTTTTTTATTAAAGCTAAAGAGCTCTGCTTCAGACATAATTCTTACATTACCTTTAGAAGCGTTGTCTTTGTTGGGTCAAGTTTAGCATTGCAGTCAACCTGTGAGGAAAAAAGGAGAAGGTGAAAAGGTGAAAAAGAGAGCGACTAAGATGATTACTGGGCTGGGGCACCTTCCTTATGAGAAAAGGCTACGGCGTTTGGGCCTCTTCAGCCTAGAAAAGAGGCGCCTCAGGGGGGACATGATTGAGACATACAAAATTATGCAGGGGATGGACAGAGTGGATAGGGAGATGCTCTTTACACTCTCACATAACACCAGAACCAGGGGACATCCACTAAAATTGAGTGTTGGGAGAGTTAGAACAGACAAAAGAAAATATTTCTTTACTCAGCGTGTGGTCGGTCTGTGGAATTCTCTGCCACAGGATGTGGTGATGGTGACTGGCCTGGATGCCTTTAAAAGGGGATTGGACAAGTTTCTGGAGGAAAAATCCATTACGGGGTACAAGCCATGATGTGTATGCGCAACCTCCTGATTTTAGAAATGGATTATGTCAGAATGCCAGATGCAAGGATGACAATTTTAGTCTGCTTTAGTCAGTGACAACTGAGTAGGCACCCGATTGCAAGCAAAACAGTGGGTTGAATTTTCTAGGTAGCTATGCATTGAGTCAGTGCTGCCACCTGAAGTGCAGGGGACAACCCCAGTGAACTACTTGCCCTTCCTTCTACTAGCATCTCAATTAGCCACTTTTCCTAATGTGAAGCTACAGATGGGAATCAAAGATTACTGAAGGTACTCAGAACTTTATTATAGAAATAGGACCTTCTCAGTGGTGGCTCCTCATTTGTGTAATTCTCTCCCACTGGAATTAATGGCTCCCTCTCTGGAGACCTTTTGGTAGGGCATCAAGACTTTTCATTCAAGTTTGTATTTCACTGCTGACATGACAGGTTGACACTTAAAGCATGGAATTTTAATAGTTTTACGTGCTCTATTGGGGTCTGATTTCCTTTATTGTTTTATGTTTTAGTACTCTTTTAATCTTTCACTTTGTGTTTTTATGTTGTAAGCTGCCTTGGGTGCCACCAACATATGGGAGAAAAGCAGTGTAGAAATTTAAATAAGTGTTAGTCACTGAGAGCTAGCAGAACAGTGGCCTTGATCCAGGTTCAAAAATCAACCCCGGGCAAGCAACAAATCCTGACTATTGGCAACTTCAAAATGATGGGTTGCATCATAGAGTTGCTGAAGACAACATTGTAAAGCACTTTAGGACACTACTGTATACACAAAACTGAGCAATTCATGGCAAGCAACACTGGCAGTACTACAGAGTACTGCTGTACTCCATCCCCATGCTGGATTTGCACAAGTGGCAAACACAAAGCAGAATCTTCTCAAATTGACTGTACATACCACAGCATCAACCGCAGGAGAACTGTCTCCAACCACCAATAGTGAAGGGCACCTGGAAGCAAATAATTGAAACAGTCATTTCTCCTCATCTTAATGGCTTCATGATTTTATGAAAGTCGTTAGAAAGACATCACTGAAGGTTTTGGGTTGTCTTAATAATATTAAGTTGCCCCATCAAGCTCTTCTCATCTGTTTTTGTTTCATTCACTTGTTTGCAGCCCTCCAAACAACTTCCTCTTCACAGCTGCTTGTTACTGCTTGCCCAACAAACCACCCTCCACTTGTAGGGCAAGCACTAACAAGCAGGCGAGAAGAGGAAGCAGTCTGGAGAGCTTGCATGGGCACGGAGCAACAGTATAAGGTTTGCAGCTATCTGTAGTTTTGAGTATCTGTGATAGCAGCAGGAACATCTTCCTCGTGGCTAGGGGGACGACAACTGTATTTATCAGAGGAGCAGGTAGGCAAGGCAACCATATCAGGCCTTAATGCCTATGCATCTACCTAACACTACAGTGGTCCTCAGTAGATCTCTCTATCCAAAACAGCCTTATGACTGGGTGGAAGAGAAAGGTCAACATTGCCCACATTCCACAATTCAAACAAAGAGGCTTCTGAACTTCAGCCTCCCTGATTCAGGACCAGAACAAGACTTCCTGACACCAGACAGCAAGCCAAATGTTGCCCCCTTTAGCCAGTGATGTGCCAGCCTCCAATGTTCAGCACTCTCCTCCCCTCCATATTTTTTCCTCTCTGACTCTCTTCTTTTTGCAATCAAGGGAATGGAAGGAAAAGGAAAAGTGAAGATAAGTAGGCAGATAAAACACAGGCACCTACCACTCTGCTTCCTGAAATGACTGCTTCAGTTGGCCTAATGAATGGGCCAGCCCTGCGCTGATCATTCAACAATAACTAGGGTTATACAGATGGACTTCAGAATCCGCAGGTGGGATCCATCCAAGGACCTCTGGGTGTGACTGTTGCATCTAGTGGTATTCAGCGGCCCAGAGAGGCCGTGTAGCCTCCCTGGACTTCAGGAAGCCTCTCACACAGAAGACACATCCAGTCACATCTGGTAGTTCAGGTGAGGCCCTCCACCGGGGGTCTGGTACCTTTGCCAAGTCAAATGCGCAGGTGTGGATAAAGAGGCCCCACCTGTATTTTGCTTTCTATGTTTTTTATATTTTTATTTCTACTCATTTTAAACTAAGGTAATAAACTTCACGGTATGACAGTTATCAAGTCACTACACATTTGTGAGACTCAGTAACTGGGACAGCTCAACAATAAGCCAGTTACCTTCCAGTTTTTAAGTACTTAAACCCCGTAAGCTTCAGTTTGTTGAGCCATCAAAGGTAAAAGACTAAGATCTACCTACCATTACCTTCTTAATAAATGAGATTAGAAAGCAAGTCGATGTCACCCTTCCTCATGTCTACTGTTGAAGTTAAGATCTTAAGAATCAGAGGAAGCATTTGGGGGCATAGGGAGATACAGAGACTGCCTGAGTATCAGAAGGAGGGCAGGGCACAAAGCCATAAATTGTCCTTTGCAGGTGCCTGTCTATTCATATGTCTCTCAAAGTAGGGCACTGTGGCCCTTTGACTCTAGTATAACCCCTCCCCCTAGAATCTCACAGATAATTCTGACAAGAGTTTTATCGTCTCTCCCCCCTCCCCACACACGTAATATAAAACTTCTGCCTGAGAAGAACTTCAAACAGGTACAGTTCAAGGATTCAGCTCTGATAAACCCATGTAGATAAGGTCAGGTCATAATGGTAGGTTCAGGATCCACTTACTAATGCAACGCAACTCTAAATGTCAAGACTTAATTTCCTTAATTTCATTTCCTATTCTACAACAGTGCCATATTTGCCAATACAGCTCTTTGCAATCTACCTGAAAACTGGAGAGAAAAATCTAAAATGAAATAGAGGAATACAGGCAGTTACTTCTACTTCTACTTCTAAAGTGGAAAGCAGGTTTTTTTTTCTACTTGTTTAAATTAAACCTATACTTAACCCAGGTTAAACCTAATCTAAGTTAGAACATAACCTAAACAGGTCAGTAAATTGGGACACAGGATCTAGAGAGCAATAAATAATTAAACAAACCCAAATAAAAACTAGCTTGAGGTTACAAAAACAGTCCAGCCTAAGAGAACAGAACTAGGAGGGAAAGGACCTAGGAAGGGCCAATTCCCAACCCATTAAGAGCCCCATTAGGCTAATCCAAGCAGTCCATTCAGGAGCCTGCAGAGTAGGTCACGCCCATCAGCAGCCATTTGCCTTCCTGAGCTTTTGTAAACTCACCTGGGAAGGCCAGCCCCCTTTCAATCAGGAAGGAAGGAGGGGGGAGGAGCCAGCCAGGAGTATAAAGCTAGGCAGGCCATCGCGTGAGGCTCTCTGCAGACACGTGTGGCCTCTGGGACACCAAGTGCCTCTGGGAACTAAGTGCCAGGTAAGGCACAAGAGTTTAGCATCTGGGCGAGTTCAGCAGCAGGGCGAGGAGGCCAGGGCCCCATACACTGCCCTTCCTCTTCCCTTGAGAAGAGGGCTGCTATCCAGTGTACAGTTTTCAAAAGGACCCCTAAATAAAACAACAACAACAACAAAAAAGCTATGCAGTCAGACAGCCAGCAGCAGGGTGGGGGCTATCCAGTGTTCTGCATCGAGTGCCACATGTATGATTATATGCCTCTGGGCCATAAGTCATGGGTGTGTCCTAGGTGCAAGGAGCTCCAGGCTCTCAGGGAACGCGTCCGCTCCCTTGAAGCCTTGGTGGCCGACCTGGAGAAGCGCAGGCAGCCAGAGGAGGACCGTGGGGAGACTTCCGGGGACGATCAGGCTTCGTCCCAACCTCAGGCGTGCAGCTCCTCGGCTGCCCGGGTGGGAAGTCTCGGGACTGGAGGACGTCATCCTGGAGCGGAGGGAAACAATCCCCTAGGGGGGATCCCTTCTCCAGGGGATGGGCCCGTATCCGAGCGCACTCGGGATACTCCTCGGCGGGAGGGGGGTCGGGGGCTTCTTGTAGTGGGGGATTCGATTATTAGAAACATAGAGAGGGGGGTTTGCGACGGATGTGAGGACCGCATGGTGACTTGCCTGCCTGGTGCGAAGGTTGCGGACATCACTTCTCGTCTAGACAGGCTGGTAGACAGTGCTGGGGGAGAGGTAGCGGCTGTGGTGCATGTCGGCACCAACGATGTGGGCAAGTGTAGCTGGGAGGTCCTGGAGGCCAAATTTAGGCTTTTAGGCAGGAAGCTGAAAGCCAGGACCTCAAAGGTAGCGTTCTCTGAAGTGCTACCTGTTCCACGCGCAGGGCCAGCTAGGCAGGCGGAGATCAGGGGTCTCAATGCGTGGATGAGACGGTGGTGTAGGGAGGAGGGGTTTAGATTCGTTAGGCACTGGGGAACGTTTTGGGACAAGCGGGGCCTGTACAAGAGGGACGGGCTCCATTTGAACCAGAATGGAACCAGACTGCTGGCGCATAACATTAAAAAGGTGGCAGAGCAACTTTTAAACTGATCCCTGGGGGAAGGCCGACAGGAGCCGAGGGGCATCCGGTTCGGGACTCCTCATCCCTATGGGATGAGGATGGGGAGGTTAGAGAACAACAAGACAAAGGCAGGGTAGGAGAAGAAATTGGGAAAGGTAGGGTGATGGGATGTGATAGACGGTTTGGCACAATGAGAGGATGCGGGGACAAAGGAGCGAATAAGCAGCCCATCCTGGGGCATTCCGTGTATAAATGCTTTTATGCGAATGCCCGAAGTCTACGAGCAAAGGTGGGAGAACTGGAATGTCTGGTGACAAGGGAAAATATTGACATAGTGGGCATAACGGAAACCTGGTGGAATGCGGAGAATCAGTGGGATACCGCAATCCCGGGCTATAAACTCTACAGGAGGGACAGGCAGGGGCGTGTTGGAGGTGGGGTGGCCCTTTATGTTAAGGAAGGGATAGAATCCAGCAAAGTAGAGACTGAAGGTGGGTCCGACTCCACCGTAGAATCTCTGTGGGTTAAATTACCAGGCTTGAGCAGCGATGTAATACTGGGGGTGTGCTATCGTCCTCCAGACCAGAAATCTGATGGGGACCTTGAAATGAGGAAACAGATCAGGGAGGTGACAAGGAAGGACAGGGTTGTAATCATGGGGGACTTCAATTATCCTCATATTGACTGGGTCAATTTGTGTTCTGGTCACGATAAGGAAACCGGATTTCTTGACATGCTAAATGACTGTGGCTTAGAGCAGCTAGTCACGGAGCCCACCAGAGGACAGGTGACTCTGGATTTAATTTTGTGTGGTACGCAGGACCTGGTTAGAGATGTAAACGTTACTGAGCCATTGGGGAACAGTGATCATGCTGCGATCCGTTTTGACGTGCACGTTGGGGGAAGAATACCAGGCAAATCTCTAACAAAAACCCTTGACTTCCGACGGGCAGACTTCCCTCAAATGAGGAGGCTGGTTAGAAGGAGGTTGAAAGGGAGGGTAAAAAGAGTCCAGTCTCTCCAGAGTGCATGGAGGCTGCTTAAAACAACAGTAATAGAGGCCCAGCAGAGGTGTATACCGCAAAGAAAGAAGGGTTCCACTAAATCCAGGAGAGTGCCCGCATGGCTAACCAGCCAAGTTAGAGAGGCTGTGAAGGGCAAGGAAGCTTCCTTCCGTAAATGGAAGTCTTGCCCTAATGAAGAGAATAAAAAGGAACATAAACTGTGGCAAAAGAAATGTAAGAAGGTGATAGGGGAGGCCAAGCGAGACTATGAGGAACGCATGGCCAGCAACATTAAGGGGAATAATAAAAGCTTCTTCAAATATGTTAGAAGCAGGAAACCCGCCAGAGAAGCGGTTGGCCCTCTGGATGGTGAGGGAGGGAAAGGGCAGATAAAAGGAGACTTAGAGATGGCAGAGAAATTAAATGAGTTCTTTGCATCTGTCTTCACGGCAGAAGATCTCGGGCAGATACCGCTGCCCGAACGGCCCCTCCTAACCGAGGAGTTAAGTCAGATAGAGGTTAAAAGAGAAGATGTTTCAGACCTCATTGATAAATTAAAGATCAATAAGTCACCGGGCCCTGATGGCATCCACCCAAGGGTTATTAAGGAATTGAAGAATGAAGTTGCAGATCTCTTGACTAAGGTATGCAACTTGTCCCTCAAAACAGCCACGGTACCAGAAGACTGGAGGATAGCAAATGTCACGCCTATTTTTAAAAAGGGAAAGAGGGGGGACCCGGGAAACTATAGGCCGGTCAGCCTAACATCTATACCGGGTAAGATGGTGGAATGCCTCATCAAAGATAGGATCTCAAAACACATAGACGAACAGGCCTTGCTGAGGGAGAGTCAGCATGGCTTCTGTAAGGGTAAGTCTTGCCTCACAAACCTTATAGAATTCTTTGAAAAGGTCAACAGGCATGTGGATGCGGGAGAACCCGTGGACATTATATATCTGGACTTTCAGAAGGCGTTTGACACGGTCCCTCACCAAAGGCTACTGAAAAAACTCCACAGTCAGGGAATTAGAGGACAGGTCCTCTCCTGGATTGAGAACTGGTTGGAGGCCAGGAAGCAGAGAGTGGGTGTCAATGGGCAATTTTCACAATGGAGAGAGGTGAAAAGCGGTGTGCCCCAAGGATCTGTCCTGGGACCGGTGCTTTTCAACCTCTTCATAAATGACCTGGAGACAGGATTGAGCAGTGAAGTGGCAAAGTTTGCAGATGACACCAAACTTTTCCGAGTGGTAAAGACCAGAAGTGATTGTGAGGAGCTCCAGAAGGATCTCTCCAGACTGGCAGAATGGGCAGCAAAATGGCAGATGCGCTTCAATGTCAGTAAGTGTAAAGTCATGCACATTGGGGCAAAAAATCAAAACTTTAGATATAGGCTGATGGGTTCTGAGCTGTCTGTGACAGATCAGGAGAGAGATCTTGGGGTGGTGGTGGACAGGTCGATGAAAGTGTCGACCCAATGTGCGGCGGCAGTGAAGAAGGCCAATTCTATGCTTGGGATCATTAGGAAGGGTATTGAGAACAAAACGGTTAGTATTATAATGCCGTTGTACAAATCGATGGTAAGGCCACACCTGGAGTATTGTGTCCAGTTCTGGTCGCCGCATCTCAAAAAAGACATAGTGGAAATGGAAAAGGTGCAAAAGAGAGCGACTAAGATGATTACGGGGCTGGGGCACCTTCCTTATGAGGAAAGGCTACGGCGTTTGGGCCTCTTCAGCCTAGAAAAGAGACGCTTGAGGGGGGACATGATTGAGACATACAAAATTATGCAGGGGATGGACAGAGTGGATAGGGAGATGCTCTTTACACTCTCACATAATACCAGAACCAGGGGACATCCACTAAAATTGAGTGTTGGGCGGGTTAGGACAGACAAAAGAAAATATTTCTTTACTCGGCGCGTGGTCGGTCTGTGGAACTCCTTGCCACAGGATGTGGTGCTGGCGTCTAGCCTAGACGCCTTTAAAAGGGGATTGGACGAGTTTCTGGAGGAAAAATCCATTATGGGGTACAAGCGATGATGTGTATGCGCAACCTCCTGATTTTAGAAATGGGTTAAGTCAGAATGCCAGATGTAGGGGAGAGCACCAGGATGAGGTCTCTTGTTATCTGGTGTGCTCCCTGGGGCATTTGGTGGGCCGCTGTGAGATACAGGAAGCTGGACTAGATGGGCCTATGGCCTGATCCAGTGGGGCTGTTCTTATGTTCTTATGTACTGGGCCAAGGCCACTGCCTATACAGCCCACCTCTTACTAGCCTAAAAGACTCGCATCAACTTACTAATGCATTGTAACATGTTCACCGTATCCTAGGACTTATGTCATTCATGCAGTAGGAACCTAGACGGATTTATTCCTCTGCCCCTTCTTATACCCATAGCATTCAAACATGATCAGTACTTACTGTAGAGTAACAACTTGCGTCCCAGGGACAGGGCGCTCAATGTCCAGGTCTCTTCGGCTGAAAAATGAGCAGAAGAGCATTAAGCACAAGGACTTTTCGCAACTTTTGTGCACTATTTCCTTAAATGGTTCAGAGTTGGCAACACATGGCTGGGGAGCCATGTGCAACCCCCCAAGGTGCATGCACACTTGTTAATGTTAAGCTTTTCAATATTTCTAGCTCTCAAGGTTACTCAAACTTGAGAACACAAGGCTGGTGTTTTAAAAGTTCACACACCAAAAGGTAAATACAAATTTCATGTGATTTATATTCCAAGATCTCCAAGTTCTCCCTCCTCTCTCTACTGCTTTTCAAGGGCTTGAAAACAAGGTTTTGAGTTTTGGGAGCAGTAATAACAAAGACTCAATTTTAGGAACCAGAATGGCTGAAGCAACCTGGAATACGGGTTTGAACCTTCAGCTTTCAGTTCTTTTGTAAGTAGTACAGCAAGCCAGTTTGATAAATGGAAACCCAAAATTTAGCACCAAGCTTGTGCTATATATTAGACCTGCAGGGAAGCCTGAGTTTCTGTAGCAGATTCTCCTAAACTAATTGCAGAGTATGTTTTCTTTAAGAAAACTGAAGAAACCAATAGTAGATTACCTGTTGTACGAGTTGACGAAGAGATGCAGATTGTTTTGATTCATATCATTGATGATGTGCTGGCGGTAAGTATGGATCAAGTCATGGTTGTTGTGAATCTCTTCCTGAATTTACAAAAATGAAGCTGTCAAAAAACAAGCAAGGAGGCCACACAATCCAATGAAACTCAATGCTGACTTCCATTAATTGGAAATAAGCTGTTGTTGAGCCAGAAGGCTGCTTGAATATCAAATACTCCCCCATATTCATTATGACCAGCACTACACATACTATGCAGTGCTGTAAGAATGGAATTCTTCCATACGCTCAAAGACAGAAGGCCAAAACCTGACAACAGAAATACATGACATAGAGCTTTTGCAGAAAGGCAAATAACCTATGCAACCCAATACTTAGGTGACTACCAAATATTTCATGCAGCAGAAGTTTTATAATGGATAGCAGTCCGTCTGAATTCATACCAGCACTGTTACACAAGTGGCTTGGTTCTCAGGCCCAAATCTTAACCAACTTTCCAGCACTGGCATAGCTGTGCTAATGGGATGTATGGGGCATCCTGCAGTTAGGTGGCAGTCACTGAGGCCTCTTTGTTCCCTTACCTCAAAGCTGCATTGCCCTTATATTGGTGCTGGAGCATGGGGTAGGATTGCAACCTCAGTCTCCCAAATTTATTGTAGTGCCACCGCATTTACACGCAGAAGTCTTAGGGACTGAACTGCATTATTAATTTTAGTGACATGTGATCATACAAGACTATGTCCTTAAGTCTTAGAATCCATGACATGACAAGCTATAGTTTTATGTAAGCTACCAGCATCTCCTATGCATATGGAAAAAGTGAACCTTGGACAGTTCTTAATGTTCTGAAGAGTTTAACTACATATCACCTATTCTACTCATCTGTAGATGTTTGAAATTTAAACACAAGGAGACACGGCGTTAAGAGAAGAATCCTTTGCAATGCTTACCTTGCCAAAAAGATGAGAGATGACCATATCTGGTAGGGCATGAGCCCACCCAGAAATCTAGAGTTCAGAAAACATGTTTTAAGATAGTTTAAACAGTCTCTGGTGGTCAAAAAATAAAATTCTTAAATTCTTCAAACATAAAATCATACTGTAGTCCATTTACACTCTCCCTCTCCCCAAGCTAAAGAGATCTTTAAGTACGGAACAATGCAGTTCAACTTCATGCTTTTCAACATTTTTCTTTTCATGGCACACTGACCTCTGTGGTTCTCATATCTTGTGATGTCTGGAAAACACTTTTGGGTTCTGCAGCTCTGTTCTTAGGGCAACTGTGTGTAGTAACAAATTGTCTGTCCCTCTTCCTGCACCAACAGAGACAACGGAGGAAGAGGGGCACACAATTCATTACTACAGTCAGCTGCCCGGGAAACAAAAGCCAGAATTGGTTTTTTAGCAATTTTGAACCGCAGTGCTCCAAACTCCTATAGCACACTCGGCGACCTTTCGTGAAACACCAATTAGCCATGGCACAGTGGTTGAAAATCACTGCTTTAAGATCTATAGTCCTTGAGGATTTATGTTAAGGTACTACAGACACAAGTCAAATGGGTCAAAATATTTTACTGAGACTACAAACTATGGCATTAGTTAAATTCAAATGCCAATTCATCAACTGTCAGCAAGCAAGACAACACCCTGATTAAGCACGGAGACCAAAATAGTGAGAGGGCCTCTTCATGAACATTTGATATGTCAGATTCTAAACAAACCAGTATATCACAATCATGGTGTTGAGAGTCATTTACCCCTGAACAGAGAGATCAGTCACAATCAAGGAACAATAATTCCCACAACCAGTATATCTTATTGCCATCATGCCACCAACATACATAAGGCAAGGATACACATCTTTTAAATAAACCAAGCACTGTTCAAACATTATAAACCTCTGGATGGTGTACACAGGTACAGTGCCCATAGAAGGAAATGGGCATCAAAGTCCCACTCCAACATCAACATGTCCTGAAACCGTATTCACTCCCCCAGCTCCTCTTAAAGTATTTGTCTGAAGAGAGATATGCTGTACTTGGCAAAAGACTCCCCCAGTGTTTAAGAACAATGGGCTAGAAAAGTCCAAAACTGTGCTTCAGCAACGCTTGATATTGCATAGAAGAATTCACAGGCTTTAAAAAAGATGCAATATTTACCTTGGTTGCTGCCCAGTCCATCCACCCTTCGGCACATGGGTTGACATTAATAAGGACCAGACCCTCCACCATGTCAGGATGGTTGAGCTGCAGATTGAGAAGTCATGTGAAAAAATGGCCAGTGGAGAAACAAAATGCAGCATGAAGATTTCATTTTTAAAAGGACTTAAACAACTCCATGTCAGATACAGAGTACACCGCCATCTTCATGTTGAAGGCACATAAACGAACAAATTAATGCATGACACATCCGCTAGTCCTGAACTGGTAGTACTCCCAGTACTGCTTTATGAACCGTGGCCTACCTTATGATAAGGACAAATAAAGCATTTCCATCTGAATTTATCCAGCACTTCAAACTGTACTTTTCCTACCCAGGTTTTAATATAGAAGAATGCAGTTAAAAAGCTATGAGCCATGATTTTTATGCCTGCCATATGATAGCCAGATGCACACGTGTCATGCAATGGTATGACAGAAGCTGCAGATAGCATGTTGAATATAGTCCCATACTGTAACATGCAGAAACTTGTAAGAAAGCCACCGTCCAAAAAACACTTACAGCAAATCTGGTTAAGATGTAGGCACCAGCTCCAGTTCCCATTCCGATCACACTCTTCAACCTATGAAGGGTAGTTACAGATGTGGTCAAATACGCTCTAGGCACATCTGAGAAACAGCTTGTGCTAGCGTGCTAATTCTTTCCCATTTTCATTTCAGCAATCCTTACACAGATATTTCTCTGGAACAATTCTGCCATGTGGGACACGACCCATACATATCACCCCGCCATGTGAAATCAGTTCCATTTACTTGGCCTGCATAGCTTTTACCCTAGTAACCACAGAGAAGCACGCTACATTCTTATGTACTTTTTTCTCCTCATATGACACTAAGGTGTGCCAAAGCCAAGTCACCGCAGCCTCTTAAGACATGTGCAAAAAGCATCTTTATAATAAATTGGTCTTATTTATGATTGGAGCCCAATTCTTCCACACTGGTATGGAAATATGAGATCATGTGGCTGAAAATGAAAGAAAGACACTTGAAGCCCAACTTAAATTAGCTGAGCAATAGCACTGTATCCATTTCAAATGAGGTGCAAGTCTACATACTGAACAGCTTAAAGAGTTGCAAAAAGCTAAGCCTTGCCACGAAATGGACAGACAACAGGCATTTCCTATACAATAGCTACACCTTACAAGCAGCACTGTTCCTGGACAAGGGTAACTATAATTCCAGGCAGGCAGTAGAGGTAATCAAGTTTCACAATTAGGGTGTCCAACAAAGTCTGAAAACGGAGACATTAGATAGGCAAAGGGCCTCTTTTACTGTGTTGGGCCAGCCAGGATTGCCTCCATTATCTAGTGACTTCTGCAGTTAGCACAGTACCTATAGAACTGTGACCCTATAGACTAGGGTCAAATGTACAATGAACTCCAGGGCTGCTGCACTTTGAATGTAACATTTGTGACAGAGTCATCAGGTGTCAAAATAAACCTCTTTAGGCAACTGAGATTTGCTATAATATGGGAACAATTGCTTGACTGAAGTGACACTGGTAATCCTAAACGACTCAGCTATAAAGGAATAACTCTACTCACCCAAATTGTTTGAGGATCCCAGGAAGCATTTCAGCCAGTTGATCCATGGAAGGATACATGTATCTACAAGAAACATGACTGAATAGTCAGAATTCTTTCTCAACTTCAGTTAAAGGTTAGGATGCAAAATCCTGAACAAAGGCTAATGTAAACAGACAAAAGCTCATACAGTGCAAACTTGCTTGCCTCAAACTATGCCAGTATACTAGGCTGAGACTATCCTATAAGACAAATGTTCGTCAGGAAAAGCATTTGGATGTCTTAGCTTAATTTTCATATTTCATTACATGGTGTGACAGTTTCATGCACCTTATTCACTGTCATGTTTTTGAACAGAGGCTGCACCTGGTGACAATAATCCCATTTACCACTATGGGAGTTGAATAGTCAGGGTTAGCCTGGCCACCAAAGAATAGCCTTCCTTCAATTGCACTGAAGCATTGCAGGAGGAGTGTGCATACAGACATGTAGTGGAAAAAAGTTTTCATATAAAACTATACTATACACATAGCAAGTTATGTTTTCAGGTACAGACACTATACAAGGCAGAGAGTTGGATTTGTCAGACTAGGGTCAAATGTGCAATGAACTCCAGGGATTCTCTGTGCTGCCCTGCCTACCCTCAATGCATTCTAGGAGCTGTCATTGCACCCAAGGGTTCAGCTAGGCAAGCCTTCTGATATGGGTCCTCAGGCAATACCCCACCCAGACAAGTTCTAGGTTTCAGCCTAGAAAAGTTTTCAGCCTAGAAAAGAGATGCCTGAGGGGGAACATGATTGAGACATACAAAATTATGCAGGGGATGGACAGAGTGGATAGGGAGATGCTCTCTACACTCTCACATAATAACAGAACCAGGGGACATCCACTAAAATTGAGTGTTGGGAGAGTTAGAACAGACAAGAGAAAATATTTCTTTACTCAGCGTGTGGTTGGTCTGTGGAACTCCTTGCCACAGGATGTGGTGACAGCATCTGGCCTGGATGCCTTTAAAAGGGGATTGGACAAGTTTCTGGAGGAAAAATCCATTACGGGGTACAAGCCATGATGAGCATGTGCAACCTCCCGATTTTAGAAATGGGCTATGACAGAGTGCCAGATGCAAGGGAGGGCACCAGGATGAGGTCTCCTGTTATCTGGTGTGCTCCCTGGGGCATTTGGTGGGCCGCTGTGAGATACAGGAAGCTGGACTAGATGGGCCTATGGCCTGATCCACTGGGGCCGTTCTTATGTTCTGATGCCACCCCTGAAGCAGCCATGTTTGCTGTCATTTTAATGTGCAAAGACTTCTTGAAGTGTACTTTTCTGAATCTGAAGTTTAGACTGAAAGCACATTGAGCAACAGCTCAAGGATTCCAAAACAGATGGATTCCAAGGAAGCCTCAAGGGTGTGAAATCACAGCCTTTTCCTTACAGAGAGGCAAGAGCTCATTGCAAGTCACCTTGAATGCTTAAAGAAAGCAAGGCAGACATGATGAAAATGCTTTGCATAAACTTTGTCAGAATGCCAGATACAAGGGAGGGCACCAGGATGAGGTCTCTTGTTATCTGGTGTGCTCCCTGGGGCATTTGGTGGGCTGCTGTGAGATACAGGAAGCTGGACTAGATGGGCCTATGGCCTGATCCAGTGGGGCTCTTCTGGTGTTCTTATGTTCTTAAACTGCAGAATCCACTCACCCAGCTGGAAAGGAGGCTGCTCCATCATGCTGCCCAGGGGCATCCACGTGGCAGACTGCAAAGTGATGTGTGATTTCCTGCATGTCTTCAAAATTGAAGAGAGGGTTGAAGCAAGTTTTATCTTTGGGGGAAGAAGAGGAGAACTGTTAAATGTTTGTGTGACCCTGCAGTAGGAAGACTCTGAGCCCATGTGCACACCCACACACCTGTCCACCCTAGAGTTTGATAACATGTCCACATATGTAGCAGCAGTTAGGATTTTCTTTGGCAAGAAAGTGAGAGTGACACTCAGTCTTCATCAACTTGTAGCTTCCTGAGAAATACTGCCAAAACAGGAAGCTTATGATGACAAGGTATAATTCCAAAAAGCTCGTCTGCTTCTGCAAGACCTCACTTTTCAGTTAAGCAAACTAGCCACGGACTACAAGCACTTTTGCAATACACAGTCCAACAGAAGCTTTGCATCAAGAATTGGGAGAGGTAAACTTTAAGCGTCTGTAAGCTCCAGTTGCTCCAGGCACTAAATGCTAATCTGCACAGCACTTTGTTTCCAGTTGAGAATAGTTTTGAAACAGAGGGCATTCTCTACCAGACCTGATACAGTGCACAGATGGCATTATGAAGGCACTTAGCTGGTACTGGGGCTCATGCCTGCAGAGCAGGGGCAGATCCAGTGTTTGTGTCTGGGGCGGGGGCCATAAGTACTCCATTAACTGGGTAGACCTTGGCTCCCAGTTCAACTTAACGACCTCCACGGCTGTTTGCTGGGCAGGTAGCCCTGGACTCCTGCCCAGACCTACCTGCTGTGTAGACCTGGACTCCTGCTAGAACATGGCCTCTGTGGCCGTGGTTTGCTGGGCAAGTAGACCCGGGCTCCCGCCAGGGCTTCAAGCCCAAATCTACCTGCTAGGTAGACCAGGGCTCTCAGTTGAATTGGCCTCTCTGGCTAAGGTTTGCTAGATGGGTAGATCAGGGCTCCCACCCAGACTTGTAGCCCAGATCTACTCCCTGGGTAGACCTGGGCCCCCATTCCAACTTGGCTCATCAGACCCCTCCCCCCAGAGGGTGTTCCTATTTCACCCAACTTTGCTCCCCATCCCAGTGGGCGCCCTTTCCTGCTGGCGTGACAGTTTGGGGGGGCCACACACCCATGCCCCCCTTGGATCTGCCCCCTGCTGTAGAGAGGGATGGCAACAGCCAGAAAGCCCCTCAAGTTGAGGGGACTTGATTTGGCCTTTTAGATGGACATTTGGTAACCAGTACTCTTTTTAAATTTATAATTCCCCTTTCATAACTAGTAAGTGAAACTGCCCTACCTCCCCACCCCACAGAATAAATTAATTGTCCAAGCACCAAAAGCGGAGACAACTGTATATTGAACTGTGAATCATTTATAAAGCAGAGAAGGAATTAAGGGGAGAGAAAAAAGAAAGGAGATGCAAAAAGGGTAAGGAATTTAAAACAAATTGGAAGAATCTACTTCAAAAAGCTGGACACCCTAATCTGGACCACAGATTCAAGAACTGCAACACCTGCCTTAAGCTCCGAGCATAGGATAAATGGATTCTTCTACAGTCAACTTTGGAAGCATGGTCTGTTGTACTGACAAAGCAAGCCCCACTTCAAAGGCAACTCTGTTTTCTTAGCTGATCAGTACAGAAGAGTGCAGCAAAAAAAAAAAGGCACTATGAAAACTTGCTGTAGGATTCCTAGGTGTGTCTCTAGCTATATTACCAATGGCTACACTTGATAACTGCTAGGAAGATTCTGCTTACCATGGGGGTCACTTGCATGAACATTAAGATTACCCAGTGTGTTGCAAGCATGGAGTAATGCATAAGGCAGTAAAGCAATTGAGATTAGATGCAGATCTTAAGGCACAATAAACTATGATAGGAATCAAGATGTGTCCTAACTAAGACAGTTTATTATCACACTTACGATTCAGTCCGATATCATGGTATGTTAGAATGGCAGGCCTGTTTCCTCTCGGAGTCCCACACATGGTGACATGGACAGAGCCATGCACAGTTTCAACATCTTGCTCCTATGGAAGAGAATGACAACCTTATGAACACTGCACAGAACAGCCAGAGAAAAAGTTCCTACCTCCAACCAAAGGATGCCTGAATTCTTTAATCGTGGAATATTACTAATAAAGACAGACTGCATGCAGGTGTCTGTTTACAACTGCTCTTAAGTCCCAGCAGTAAAGTCTTGCCTTGCAACAAGAATAAGAAAACTTTGTTTGGGCTTCAGTTCACTGCATCCACAGTGATCTGTGCCCTGGCAAATACCTTGCATTGGATAAAGTGATTTGACCATTTGGTTCCCACTCACCCCCCATTTAATGTTTTACTAGGAAAAGGAAGCCTGCTTTAAAAATCTGCAAAATTCTACCATGATGACTTCATTACGCCAAGAATATTAAGCTGTTATCTTCTGCCTGCAAGCTCAGGGGATGGTCTGAATGACAGTGATACAGCAACCTTGCTTTATATTCTGTAGCACTGGATCTGCATGATAAGATACCTTCTGGGAACCTGATGCACTCCACATCAACTTGAGTTCCCATAGGTGAAGGTGGAATATAAACAAAGCAATCCTAGTCTGCTAGGCAACCGTATCTCTGCACAATAAGTTTGTTTGCTGTTTACTCAAAAATTCTAAAGGTTTACAAAAAGTTTTAAAACTGCCTGAAATTTGTCAATACAAGATTAGAAAAACATTTCCTGCACTGTCAGTAGTACCTCTGAGGTGCTATTGGACAGCCCCTGAACAGAACAGGTAAACAGATACTTGGATATGGGAAAATGATTTTCAATGTCTAGAAATCTACTTGCTTACATCTGTACAAGTACTGCTGCCAGCAAGCCTGACCTTCAAGTTGCAGCATCAACAATTTTTTTACACAAGCCCAGTATCCATCAACAAATATGGTCCAGGTTACAACATGCGCCCTTACACAATGAAGGATGAAAAGTCAAAATCTGGTGTTGCAGCTCTTGCTCTGGATTCAAAGGCTTTCACCGCATCATGCTGCACATATCAGCATGTTTAAATAGCATTGCATGTAGCAAGTTTTGAAGCAGAGCTAATTAAGGAATGCACTCCTGCTAGATCAACCATTAATAACAGCCAAGAAGACCAACCTGCAAGAAAAAGTATCAGGGTTCCTTTTTACTCCAAGTTTTAACAAGTACTTCTGTATACAGGCACTTAACACCCAAGTCAGCTTAAGTTTTCCCCAATACTAAAACAGACCTTATTATTAAACATTCAATTTTTCCCTTGCCTGCCCTGGTGAAATACTTACAGCATTATGTAATAAATAAGCAGTATCTTCCACGTCCAACACCATTTTTAGACAGCGCAGTTTGATATTAATCTCAAGGAGTCCACAGAGAAAATGAGGATCAGGTTTTACTTGGTCTCTGTGGTAAGCTGGGTTATATAGCCAACCTGCTGCTCTGCCTAAGCCCAGGGCTCCCATCATGCCTCAGCACAAGAACTAACACAAACTAGTTCAGAAGGACGTCATTCTTAAGTAGGATTTAGGACAAGTTTGACCGCAAGAGCCCATACCACACAGCTCAGACAACTGGAGTGATAGGGAAAGAGGCGAGGAGCTCACAAGGGCCTTTCTAGACAATACTCTCTGCAGGAATCTACACTCATCCTAGTACTATATAGTACTGTTAACATAATATGCGATTCCCAAGTAGATAGACAGTCTTACTACTGGGCAGCAGAACCTCCAGTTTATTCTGGACAGAGCTGCAGAGCTCACCCTCCTGAAAGTCGTTCCCTTTGATGCACCTTGCACAACCAAAAAATGACATATAAATGCCAAATATTATGATGAAGAAAGGCCAGGGTCAGGAGGGCAGCTCAGAAAGGGTAACTCAGGAGCTGATCATTAAAAAAAACTAATGGTAGTTAATTGCCCCAGAGAGGTAAGAAAGGGGCAACAAGCACAGAAGACAGTAAAGTGTTCCAAGTACCAAAGCTAGGTAAAGAAAGTAATTGGACATTTGGGGAGAGGAAGGAAAATGGGGTGAATGACACAGAAAAATCAGTGCAAACAACTACTGGCTGTCAGAATGCAGTCAGTACTGGAAGTGATTTAGAGGCATTTCCAGCTAGAGGTTATTGTGTGTCAATCGCTGGAGGTCAGGCTATACCCCAGGATTATCAATTGCTACAGCCTACTAAGCCCCAGGGGTCAGTTGGGCTGATCTGAAAATAGAAAACCAGCAGAAGAGCAGGCTTAGGGCCCTTTCACATGCAGGCTACATGAAAGCTGCTGTTTTTGTGCTACTGCGCTGTGTATCGCAGCCACATGGCAGGGTGCCAACCAGGTGGAAAAGACCCATGCTGTTGGCATGGTTCGTGTTTGCAGACACCCAAATTCTGATCCAGTGTCAGACTCTCAATTCCACAGTTCTATCCGTTGGACATTAGCGACTGGCAGGGAAGCCACTGCAGAATTAGGGCAAGTCTAGGTTGTGATCTGGTACACAGGAACCATGTGATGAGGCAGGCAGAGGTGTTAGGCTACCCTGCATAACACCCATATTGTAAAAACTAACCCTTAAGTGTTAACACTTTGCACTGATGATATTTGTTGTGGCATGTGTGTGAAGTGAAGGGGCAGGGTATAGAAGCTGCGCATCTTAACACACACCAGCTATTTTCAACCACTGGTCTGTGGCACACTGGTGTGCCGCAAATGGTCTGCAGGTGTGCTGTGGAAATTTGGGGGAAAGGTCATTGATTAGTAGGGCCATTGGGGGGTGTGAGCCCCCCACCAACAGCATGGTGTGCCTTGACAATGGTCAAAAAACTGATGGTGTGCCTTGACAATTTAAGCACCTTGTCAGTGTGGCGTGAGATGAAAAAGATTGAAAATCACTGACATACACAGTGGACACAGGTTAGGGAGCCACAGCCAACTGCAAGCCCTGCTGCACCTGTTCAAAAGTCTGGAGCTATGCAGCCCCCTTCAGGTGGTGTGGTTACTCAACAAACAGTGTCTCTACAAACATTCTGTAATGTAAAAGGCCCTTCATTGCTCTCAACTGCATCTCCTTTCACACTTGACTTTTTGGTTTCTGTTCCAGAAAACATGGTTATTAATCCTAGGCAGAGATTATAACTGCTGCCTTCCAAGTCACCACCATCATTCTTGTTTATGTACTTTGCCAGATTAAAAAGAATGAATACTTTCTCAGTGAACCGCAAGCATTACTTGCAGAAGAATCCAAGACAGTGTTAATTGCAAAGGCAAATCAAACACCCCTTCATCACAACAAAGCTCCCAGCTTCACATAACTGACCTAAATGTCTGCTACCCCTGTGATTCCAGGAAGAATTTTTTCCCCTAAAGATGTGGCACACTGAAAACAGATGGTAGCACATCCTAATCAACGTCAACGTTATAGTAAGAGGCTCTTTACTGACCGATTTGTATTAAAACACTATCTTGGAAAAAAAAAATCCAAGGTACACTAATCCGCTAGAAGGATAAAGACAAACGTGCCATCTGTTCATGCCTCTCTAGCTTTTTACAAGGCACATTCCTGCTCAGGAGGCTACACAACTGCACGTGACCGTTAGACACAAGTTGGAGGGGAGCCATCAGTCTGAACTATGGCAGTTGGACAACTTGACTGATAGTTGTCTTCATTAGAAGAGACATCTGTATGCCAGTTTCTAAGAAACAGCCATGTGAGCAGCAGATACTGTACGTAAAAACGGTCACGGTACTTTTAGAGGCCTGTTTGGTTTTTGGCATGAAACTGGGTGCCACAAAACTAGGCAGAGGCTATGGTAGTTTGTGCACTGAACTCCAAGGCTTTCCATGGAAGAAGTAGAGGCAGGTTCTCAAAATGTTGTGAGCACCTTTCCAATCACATCCACTTTTGTGCCCGCATTTGGTGCCTTCCATTTGATCTTCTATGGATAAAAGTGACAACACAGTTCACATGAAGGAAGTAAAGGCTTGCATGTGTCAAGGAACTGCCTTTACAGTTCAGACATCACAGGCAGAATCTAGTTATCCTATGTTAACTCAAGCACACACTTTTGGATCTGGTTTGCCGTCTCCACTATGGGCCATTAGACTTGATTTCTCATCACAAGCCCCACAAATGGGTGATGCAGCAGCAGCTTTTCAACCTCTCTCAAGTTCTGCCCAAAGCAGAATTTTTTTTTAAAAAAAAATTGGCTGCTCAGAAGAACATGCACTGTACATTTATCTTATCTGGAATATTTCAATATAAACCTAATCAAGCCTATGCCACTATTACTCAAGTTTATTTGGGAAGTGATGCAGCCCACCAGTTTGTTCTCTGCACAGTGTTAAAGGCAACACACCGCACTGTTGTGCATGCATGTCACAAAGCTGAGAAATCTCACAACAGTCATAGCCAAAGCTACAATTTGATGGCTTTTAGTTACAGTCCAGTCCTATTTGGTTAATAAAAAAAGTTCAAGTCCATGTTACTAGGCAGACTACCACAGTGTATAGAGAACTCCAACTAGATTGGTTTAACCCAGTGTTTCACAAACTGTGGGTTGCGAGCCCATTTCAGGTGGGTCCCCATTCATTTCAATATGTTATTTTTAATATATTAGACTTGATGCTACCATGGAATGTGTCTGCATTTAGGGAAATGTTACCGATCTTTTAACAGGCTACTGTGTATATGCTTTTAACAATGATAGTCAATGGGGCTTACTCCTGGCGAAGTTTGGGTAGGATTGCAGCCTCAGAGAGTCAAAAACCTTTCCTGCTTAATGCTGTCAGTTCCAGCCATGACATCACCTCTGGTGGGTCCCAACAGATCGTCATTCTAAAAAGTGGATCTTGATGCTAAAAAACTGGCTCAAGCCATTTCTGCCCAATCTTGCATATATGCAACAGGGACTAAATGTGTACACCTGTGGGCCAGGCAAAAATGGGTTAATTTAAAAGAACGTGTTTTTTTATTTTATTTTCAATTGTAAAAGAATGTAAAACTGGACCTGCTGCTGCCAGAGTTGCTACAGAACTCTGCACTATCCATTGTCCTCTAAACCAGCAGACACTACTTGTTAAGCACAATCTCTTGGCCATATCCAACACTTGAGTGCGCCAGAACTCAGACCAGTTGTCGCCAAGGTGAGTTATCTGTGTCAGACTGTGCTGCTTCAAGCTGCAGGGGGGGTTCACGTGATCGAATGTTCGTCAACAACAGACTCCTACAGAGGTAACTATGTGGCAGGAAGAAGGGGCTTAAAGGGTTCTAACCTGGTCAACAAGCTCATGTTCTATATAGAGGGAATGCTTGTATTAAGATATACTCAGTCATGCAAGATTTTGCTTATTGTCTGTCATGCAAGATTTTGCCTATTGTATCACCCCAGACACAAGCTTGCCTCTATGAAAAAAAACAACAAGAAACTAGGACAAAAGAATTTTGATCACCAGCACAAGCCTGACTAGCATAGTAGAAGCATACTGTCCTCCAAGCTGCTATTTCTGGCATTTTTAATGCTCTTATATGCTCAGGGCACAGCCAAGGAGCAACATTAGTGTTCCATTTTAAGTCTTTACTAGCAGATATACAGTTTCAGGAATATTGGGCACAATTTTTTCAGTGTCAAAGCACCCCCATTTTTACTTCTCCCATCTCCATTAGGAGATTTACATTCAATTTTTGCAATGGAAAAGAATGCATTCATTTTGACCACAAGGGCTCTTCACCCTTGTGGCTATTTACCCTTATGCCAAACACATGGCATAAGGAAGAGTTCAACTAGTGGTCAGAGACTTACCCCTTAGCTATGGTCCTTGGAAGTAGCTACTTGATTCTTCACTGCCACCTACAGTTGTGTAGCAGGAAATATGCTTGACCTCTTTGAAAAACAGGTGTGCCCCCGTTCTGGAATTCATGATTAACTGAAACTACCATGGATACAGGCGAATGCCTCCCCTCTCCATCCGGAGCTGGTTTCACAGAGAAACCAGAAGTTGCCTTTTTTTAACTTTCAGTCTGAACCTGGCAGAGGCTGTGGGCAGACATCTGAGGCCTCTGCTGGCCACTGGAGGGGGCACAAGCAATGGGGGCATGCGAGGGTCCCCATGGACCCAATCCATGGATAAGTGAATCTGCAGATATAGGATCCATGGATACAGGGGGGCCCCTATATAGGTCAACAGTAGCAACTCTTGAGACCATAACAAAAAATTTCAAAAGGCTTCATACCCAGCCCTCTATTTAGATAACTACAGGGTTAGGAGCTGCATCAGTATTTGTGCAGCGATATCCTGATTTAATGAAAGCTGTGTTTTAATGCTTTTCCCAGTTCCACTACTATATAAGAATGATTTTCAACAATTGATGGGGAAGTGGATACCAGAATTTCAAATTAAAAAAATGTTTAGAGAAAGTTGCAACACCAAATTTATCAACATTTAAATAATGAGATCAGAGCTCTCTCTGCTCAAACTTACACACCCCCTGACAGATTGGCTTCCTGGTTATCTTTATTCTAGACACAAGAGAGACCTGAGCACCTTCCCAACCCCAGAGTCCAACTGGCTGAATTGGGTCAAACCCCTCTCCCAGAACAGTGCCCCCCCGTCCCCCCCAAACAATTCAACATTCGACTTGTTTTCTGGGGGAAGGTACTGAGCATGCTCAGGTTAACCTGGGCTGTTTTTTCTCTCTTTTATTTACAAATATATTTACTTCTGCATGCCTAGGGAATTTGAGTATGAAGAAATCACCACAATGACCATGGACAGCCCTGTTTCACATGCAAACTCACTGGCACTCAACCAGCTGAGCTAACTATTAGTCTATTGGATGAGTTTATTATATATATCACATACTTTATAGATTAGCTCCTTAGAATCTCAGCTCTGAGCAAGAAGTCAACCACCACCCGCCAAATACACACGCCTGCTGTGTTCTTCCTTCACAGCCAGAGAGCAAGAAACGGACCAGAACACTGGGTAATCCAAACCTTATTCCCTCTGATCTTGCAAGAAATCACATGCAAGTGTTTGGTCAGTGGTGGTCTGAGATTCAACCACTGAAACCAAACTCCTCGAAGAAGGTTAGCACAGATGCGGTGAAGTTAAGGTGGCTGTGTAGAAACAGAGCACAGCATCCAATGGAGGCACTTGCATTCACTGCAACAATTTCAGAACTATCAAGTTACACACCAATATTACGTATATATTTTCCATCTCAAGATAAGGCATTCAGCCTTCTATCACTTGCAGAACTGGACAAGGCTCCCTAGCTGGAACCTTGCTGGAGGACTGCAATGTTGTACCACCTGACCTGTGCTTTAATGCGTCCAGCATATCCACCACTGACAAATGCTGGCAATACGGCATTTAAGTAATACAGCTGTGTCCCCATCTCCATAGTAGTTTGCAAACAAAGAAACACATAGTGAACAAGCAGCTTGTATTTGCTGGGCACACCTTAAGACAGAAAATATGCCCAATGGAATGCACAGGAACTGAAAATTATTAACCGGAATGCAAGTATATGGGTAGGATGGTCCAAACATGACGCCTGGGTTCTGGATGCCTGGTAAGTGCATTGGCTCTACCGCTTCTGCATTCTATTTAACAATTCATACCATTAGGCCTTGGTGTCATCTCAAGGATTGCCTGCTCTGCCGTGGTACTAGGGTTTGTGCTAAGACTTAGCTATGTACTGATTTGTTGCTGCCATTGCATGTTCTCCTGTAAATGTTGTGGTGTGGTACTGCTAGTTAGCACTGAAAACTTCTACCTTGTGCCAAAGTGCACCATGTCAGTAATTATCTTGTCAAAAGCACAGGATTAGACTTTTTGTGTTGCCAACAAACCTCTGAAAGATTTCCAGTCCAGCTGGTCATGAGGTTTGAGTAACCTGGCAAGTACACTCTATGTATTGGCAACCTTCAGTCTCGAAAGACTATGGTATCGCGCTCTGAAAGGTGGTTCTGGCACAGCGTCTAGTGTGGCTGAAAAGGCCAATCCGGGAGTGACAATCCCTTCCACACCGGGAGCAAGTGCAGTCTGTCCCTGGTCTGTCTCCCTGGCTGTGGGCCTTCCTTCTTTGCCTCTTAGCCTCAGACTGTTGGCAAAGTGTCTCTTCAAACTGGGAAAGGCCATGCTGCACAGCCTGCCTCCAAGTGGGACACTCAGAGGCCAGGGTTTCCCACTTGTTGAGGTCCATCCCTAAGGCCTTCAGATCTCTCTTGCAGATGTCCTTGTATCGCAGCTGTGGTCTACCTGTAGGGCGCTTTCCTTGCACGAGTTCTCCATAGAGGAGATCCTTTGGGATCCGGCCATCATCCATTCTCACGACATGACCAAGCCAACGCAGGCGTCTGTTTCAGCAGTGAATACATGCTAGGGATGTCCTGCTTCAGCAGGACAGCGAAGAAAATCCCAAACAAAAGTACACTCTAAGCAGGCACAAAAAGAGCTCATCTTCTATGTGATGCTCAAGAGAAGTTTCATGTCAACAAGCTTATTATAGAAAGTGGCAACATAGTTAACAGCCCAATCCTATCTTGTACTGGAACAGACAGGCCGGTGAGCCTGAACTGTATTCAGCACAAGTTTGGGACTGTCTGAGGCTTAGTCTGAGGCAAGAGGAAACTTTTCCCCTCACTCTGGGGAGAGCCGCAGCAGCCTCAAGGGGTCTACTTGGATCTGCACTGCCTAAATTGGTGTCACAAATCTGAGTAGCCTGGGACTGTCCCAGGCTGTCCGAAAAGGGGGGCAGGATGCAGCAAAACCTCCCGCTCCCCATTCGCGGGAAGCCTGCTGCCTGCTCTCTTCTGCCCCAAAATGCCTCCCTCCTGCCCCCCGCACGGGCCAAGCTTGGCCAACACAAACTCATCCTGCCTGGGACCCGCATTGGCATGGGGAGGCCAGCGCATATCTGAGCACTGGCCTATCTCCCCCTATGCGGACACGAAAGTGCTTTATGGCACTTTTGTGACGACAATGGGCTGGCCCTGGCGCCTGCCCATCTGCCAGTCTGGATGGCACCCTAAGTGTAGTTGACTGCTTCATTTTAATGCATACATGAGATTAGAAGTGCGCCAAATTTAATAATTTGGAATTTTGTTTTAGCAAACTGAAAAGGCACTTACTTGAACATCAAAGTCAGGCAGGAGACGTGTGATCGCCTAGAAAAATCAGAGAAGTAATTCAGGGAAGTTTTTCCAGTTCTAAAATGTAAATGTTGTATGGATTGAAGACACTGTGTGAAAGAATTACATTTTAGACCTATGCTTTGTGAAATTTACACTCTCATTGCAGTGGTCCAGTTTTGTGCTATGTGAACAAGACCAAGGAGTTGGGGGATCAAAAGCTCACCCTTCTCCTTCTCTTCTCTCATAAATTAAAAGAAAAGTTAAAGCATTTGTCTGATTGGAACCTGACTGGTTCTAACTGAAGCTGGCTAAACCACAGTTTCTTGTGTTCAAATGCAACACATCAATTCAAGGAAGAGGATGCTTCCCCTCTTCTAACACAGACAACAAGGAATATGGTGGGAGAGAATATCACAGCAAACATACATTCATTAATACAGCTCTAAGCCATAGTTCAGTGATATACCATAAAGGAGTCATTGATTTATATTGTCTCCTCCACCTGTGGTACTCCAATTCCAGAGCCAAGACGATGGTCTTCTAGACCACTGCTGCATCCCTCTAGGCCAGGGGTGTCCAAATTTTTTGGCAGGAGGGCCACATCATCTCTCTGACACTGTGCTGGGGGGCCAGAAATAAAATATGAATACATTTACATAAATGAATATATTAGAGATGGAACTTATATGATTGAATGAAGGTCTTGCAATCGCGCAAGGCCTATAAAAAGCCTTGCACAAAGCAAGCCCAGTGTTTCCTTTGCTTCTGCTGCTCCACCACAGATGTCAAACAGCAAGAAGCCCTTGCTGTGCAGCTCATGCGAGAGGTCAAACAGTCACCCTCATGCTGAGAACAGTTGCGTCGGTCCAGTGCGGGCTCCAGAAAGTCTCCGGAGGGCCAGAGGTTCATTAGAGACTGGAAGTTCCCTGCGGGCCAGATTGGGAGTCCCCGAGGGCCGCAAGTGGCCCCCGGGCTGGGGTTTGGGCACCCCTGCTCTAGGCACTAAAAATTCAAAAAAGCACCATGACAGATGAAGTGAATCTATCTGCCCCATGTACAATCCCGTAGTGAACTATTTGATGGGTGAGGGCACAGGGAAGAGACAACAGATTAAAAATCCAGCATGTCGCTTTCCACCCAGCCATCACCACCACTGTGGAGTGCTTGGCTACCAGCCTCTCACCAAGGCATGAGAATTCCTGATCCAGTGCCACAATTCATGCTTACCTCTTCTCTGTCAACCAGTGGTTTCACCTCTGTGATACGAGGGTCTTGGGGGTCTCCCGACATTGTCAGTAGTTGATACCTGTAGAAAAGAAAACACAAATATACATTAGCCTCAATTGCATATACTTCCCTCACACAAAAATTTCTGTAGGTTTATGCATACAAGCTTAAGCTTAAAGAGAAAAATGTTTAATGGCTCAAACTGCTGCAGTGATCAACAAACAACAAACGTTCGGCAAATAAGATTTTTATATAGCTGCTGAGTTTTTAAAGATTTGATCATGTTAATTATCTAAGTTTTTCAAGTTGATAAATAGAAGGAAAATGGATTAAGGCAAATATTGGATTGTTTGATAATAGAGTGAACAGCAACAGCAAAACACAAACAAAAGCTGGGGCAGCCTCTTATGTCAATTCTAATGAGAAACAACTTTAATGCCGGTGACTGCCTATCCAGTTCCCGCCTCAAGAGGGAGTTAAAAACACATGAATGCAACCTATTCTGAGCTCCTGCTTCTTCACAGTAGCCAAGAACTGCATACTGAGTTATAAAAATCATGTGAATAATTCCGCAAATCTATCTTACACCAGAAATATTGGGAGCATTTTTATTAGTCAGATGAAGATGGAAGAGGATGCCAAATGCTTTTTAAAAAAATCAAGCAGAGAAAAGATGCAAGTTACTTTGTGTGGCTTAATGTTTAAGCAGTTTTCCATGTTGTTCTGATTTTCACCATGCCAGTTTGAAAAGTTTAGTAATTGTTAGTCACAGATAGGACACAGGCTTTGCATGCAGGTTCAATCTCCAGTTAAAGGAATATCAGGCAGCAGGAATGGAAGAATCTATGCCCGAGTCCCTGGAGAATTATTGCCAGTCAGAATATACTGTTGAGCTACAGGAACCAATGAACTATTAAAGATAGCTTCAAAAGTTTATACGTATAATGTACCAGATCACCTGGCAGGTTTTTTCATAAAGAAAGTTCATACAACTTTCCATAAGCCATTTCAAATAGCAACTGTTACACCCATGACATGAGCCAAACTCCCTCCAACATGGAAAGCTTGTGCACCACCCAAAGACATTGAATGCACTGAGAGCAAGTGTTGCACCCTTAAAACTACCAGAAATCATTTATAATTGCATGCAGCCTACAAAGCAGAGGCTCAAACTACTGTTTAACTGGTTGGAGGGTTGTATTATGATGAGTGTCTCAGCTCCAGGCACACAATAGGACCCCTGCCCATGCAAATACACCAGGCATCTACAAATCAATAGGTTATATTGCCATTTCTAAGAGAGATCACTACAAGTAGTGGTTAGTGATTAATCTAAAGAGTAGTGAATGGTGATTAGTGGCAGTGTGTCCTACCCCTGAACTGAATTATCCACCATGCACAAATTTCCCCCCACATTGAACTGCAATCTTTGAGTAGCTGAACTACATAACAGTGGTTTCTACACGTACTGTATATTTGACAACTGCTCCCACATTCAAGTCGTCAAAATACAAAGCTTGGTTTATATCTGAAGCAGTTAGTGCTTGCAAATTTACAGCTGAGTGTTAAACAAGGCTCTCCCCTTATCTCTCCCCCTTTTGCCAATTCAGCATTCAGAGGTCACAAGGCCTCATAACAGAATAGCCTGTTTACGTAGTCCTAGTTAGGTTCCCATCAACCTCAGTCTCATTAAACACAAGTCTGGCAATTTAGTTATGGATTAAGGCTGAACCCTGTCATACTTGTTAGAGCTGATGGAGCTTAATTGTGTAGCTAATTCTTTTCAAACAGATTACATAAATTTGCAAAAATGGAAAGGATGAGGAAGGAGCAAATACACAACCATACAGAGTGATGGAGCATCACAAGTGCACAATGATCATGGCATCAATGGTATTTGATTTACCATGACTGTAAATAGCATGTACACCTTTGGGTCACGGACATCTCTCTTCACTTAAGGACATGCACATGGAGAGCCCAAGTTGATGGGTGCTTCCATCCATCTGGTCTGCAGATCTCTACCCCCTTCCCAGTCTCACTGCATGAAGCACAATCACCAATTATGCACTGTTCGTACAAAGTGTACATCAGTGTTTCAGGAGAATGAGTTCATAAATGCAACCGTGACTAAAACTTAAGAAAAACTCACTTCTTGGATAAAAGCCTCTAAAACCTTTTTTGGAAGGCATTAAAAGCCTTGAAGAAACATTTTGGAATGCGATTCCTCATAGCCTGGCAATTACAGGGAATAATAGGCAGCTCTTATTCTCTACTTGTTCTAGTCATTCAACTGTATCTTCCTTATTAGCCACAGTCCAAAACTTTCACAGGACAGACACCTGTGTTAAGCCATTTTATCCAGAGGAGATCCGACTTTATTTATACAAGTATTTATATACCGCCTTTCTTTGGTCATCAGATTTCTCCTCAGACTTTAATCCAAGGCGGTTTACATAGGCAGGCTGTTCTAAACCCCCATAGGGATTTTTACAATAGTTTAACCTCACTAGCCCACATTTACCTACCTTCTTTTAGCAGCACAATTTCAAGAAAACACTGAGTCAAAACATCTAGCGCACCCCATATGATCTCTGGAACAGTACACGGTCATACAATTAACATTTCCTAGAAAATAATCCGATTTGACCCCAAAAGGGCAGAAACCACAGTGTTAATATTATTGGTACAGCAGAAGCTGTAAGTCAGCACAGAGATTGGAATGGTAGACTACTGGCAAACAAACATAATTCTGACTTATCTTTACTAAAAGGTATTGCCAGGTCAATGTTTTTCCACTTTGGTAAATCAACATGCCCTAGATTCTTGCTCCAGGTAGGAGAAGGGAAGGCTAGGAGAGAACCTCTCTCCTAACGTGCTAGTTTTCTATGTACAAGGCATTTTTGAATGGAGGCAAAGCCCCCTTGCAGTCTGAGGTGAACAGCCCAGGTGCTCAATTCAACTCCCCAGGAAAAGTTAGGCCTGATACTCCCTTAGATCTGGTGGGTGTGGGGGAGGCAGACATCACTTACAAGATATTTAAGCTTCACACTGCTTTGGAAAATACTGTGGTTTCTTGTTCAAAGTTTACTTTCACTGACAAACTATTTCTTTAAATGTTTTTTATAACGATCACTAACTTGCAAGAGACACAGTGCAATGCCAATACGTTGGATCAGACTTGTAACTACTACCCATAGCCACTCTTACAGAAGAGTAAAGCCTCAGTGGCCGATGAGCAGTTGCAACAATTACTACTGGAAATTTGACCTAAAGAATACAGGGAGAAGAATGCTATTGTATCAAAAGAGGTCCAAGGGGCTTAACGTAAAACCTCAAAGCCCTATCCTATCTCAGTTGCATGTGGAAACCCACTGAATCCAGTGAGCCTTTGCTCCCAAGTATGTAAAGAAATAAAGTCTTGGGCTGAGAGTTTTTCAGCCACTCCTCCTAATCATTAACTAATTTATTAGTTAGAATAGATCCTTCATCACACCCCAAAGAATACTGCTTTGCTCCATCATCTCAACTCCCCTACACCTCTTGTTGATTGACCATTTATGATGCACTTTGCAAGGCAAGTTCTGAGAATACAGAGGTGGTAGAAAATAATTTTTATCCTTGCCAATTTTAAAATGCTTTTCTGAATCACATTAGAAACTACATATGTATGTCTCCATACAGAGAAAAATCACCACATCTCAAAGTTTTGTGACAGAGAACAACATGAACAGAAGCACAGCAAGAGGAGCACCTACAGTCACTGGAGAACCTTAACATAAAAGTAAACTCTGATATTAAGCTGGATCTGCTCAGAGAAATATCATCAATCAGCAAGCCTCAATTTTAGCTTTTCTACCATCATGCCCTTTCCCAGAATCATCACCATAAATAACCCTAGTAGCACAATCCTTTGCACGTCTACTCAGAAGTAAATTCCATTTTTTTCAGTGGGGCTTACTCCCAGGAAAGTGTTATAGGACTCCAGACAATGCAATTTCTAACTTGAAAACCACTTTGTGATCTTTGGTACCCACGGAAGGTACTTTAGTCATCCCTACCAATCTTGAACTCTGGTGTCACTGCCTTTGTAACTCTCCCCCCTTCAGGTCTTCCTCACCAGTGTAATGTTCAGCTATGTTCTTCAGGACTTTGTTACTGTTCAGAGCAAGGAACAGCTTGTTTCAGGTTGCTATGCTTTAATTTGGTTTGCTTTTGCTATCTACCATGTGGTGGGTGGCTCCCTCAAGGATCTTTGCAACAAGGTTTTATTGCTTGATAATGCTTTCATCTTACTGGCAAGACACCAACTCCACACTGCACTGTGTTTAGGTGGCTCCTTTTTGTTTGTTTTGAGTGACTGGTGGGGTATTAGCTTGCTACACAAGCAGTGCTCCAGGAAGTCACAGCAACAGCCTAAATAAAGGAACTGTTTGAAAACAGCTTCTTAGAAGGCAAGATTTTTGTAAGGAGCTGAATGCAGTTTGGGAATGGGATTGCTGCCTGCAGTGTGTAGTCCCGTCCACTTTTGCCCCTGGAACAAAACAATAAACTGTTTGATCATAGCCAACAGTGACATGAAAAGAGGTGTGTGGACACCATGGAAAGACTTGACTTTAATAAGATTGCTGCCTATCTCCACATTAAGTTCTACCCAACAAGTTAAAAAGCTAATTCTTCTACAGCGGTGGATCACTCCTCCTAGCTCTTACACTGGCAGTGGGACTCAGGTTCAGTACTCAAACCATGCTTGCAGTAAACCAGTGGTTCTCACACAATTAGCACCAGGACCCACTTTTTAGAATGAGAGAACCCACTAGAAGTGATGTCATGGCAGGAAGTGACATCATCAAGGAAAAATGTTTAACAGTCCTAGGCTGCAATCCTATCCACACTTACTTAGGAGTAAGCCCCATTGACTATCATTGTTATATACATTGCAGCCTTTTAAAAGTACAGATTTCCCTAATGCAGTCACCTACCATGTTGGCAGCAAGTCTAATACACTAAAAAGAAAATACTGAAATGAACGGGAACCCACCTGAAATTGGTTCGTGACCCATGTAGTGGATCCCGATCCACAGTTTGAGTGACACTGCAGTAAACTATTCAAGGAGGAAGTTACATGTGCCTAGTTTTCTTTCCCACCCTAACGCATACAATCGTAATGAAACTCATCGTCCATTTCCTTGATCTGAGATTGTCAATGACATGGAACCGGAAAACGCACATTACCCCACACATTTCATTACATTATGTATGAGGAGGGAAAACTAGATGTGCTGCCCTGTCAGCTCCAACCAGACTGCAGCTGACATTTGAGTTGAAGAAAGCAAACTGTTTCACTTCCTTCTCGTCCTTTATATATTTAGATCGATAATAAGTTGGGTTTTTGCCTCAGTTATGGGTGGGTCAGCAAACCCCACGAAAACAAAACGTTCACACCGCATGATCAAAGACTCCTGCAGACCTTCCCAGCAATGCAGTTCAGAGCATCCCAGTCCAACTTTTGCATTACCCAGAGGGCCACCCTAGCAGCTCTTGGGATCAATGTTGCACCTCAGCATGTGGCAGTTGCGCAAGTGGGCACACTTCTCAGTTGTGCAGCCAATTACGTGTGCTGACAAGTTGGCAACTTCATCATCTTGGATGGCAACATTCAGAATAATCCAGAGACTGCACTTGGCAGTCTAAAAATGCTTCTTTCCATTTTAGGCTTGAATTTCCCTGCAAAGACAGGAAAATCCTCTTAGCAGCAGAATGACTTTGGAAGTTAACTTTATATTCTGCAAGCCCTTTTCTGTGCCACTGATGCCCAACATTTCTTTTCCTCTTTGTAAACATGGCGTAGATCAGGGGTGTCCATGGTTTTTGGCAGGAGGGCCACATCATTTCTCTGACAGTGCCGGAGGCCGGGGGAAAAAAGAATTAATTTACATTTAAAATTTGAATAAATTTGCATAAGTTTACATAAATTAATATATTAAAGATGAACTTATATGAATGAATGAAGGTTTTGCAATAGCTCAAGGCCTATAAAAGGCCTTGCACAAAGCAAGACTGGCCTTTCCTTTGCTGTCGCTACTGCATCACAGACATGAAACAGCAAGCAGTGGAGGAAGCCCTCATCCCACAGCTCACGCGAGAGGTCAAACAGTCGTCCTCATGCTGAGAGCAGTTGTGTCAGGCCAGTGCGGGCTCCAACAAACCTCCAGAGGGCCAGAGGCTCATTGGAGACTGGGGGCTCCCTGAGGGCCTCATTGAGAGGCCTCGAGGGCCGCATGTGGCCCCAGGGCTGGGGTTTGGGCACCCCTGACCTAGATGTAGGCTGCAGTATTTTGACATGCTCAAATATCATACTGTAATTCCTGCAACTGACTACTTTATCAGATAGCTTTGTTCTTTGAACAAAGCTTATAAATATGATGAAATTAAGGACTTTGGTCAGTCACATGTTTATATGTTGCTTAGTGGAGTCAGACTATACTGGCCTTCAAATGATAAAGCTAAATCAACTGTTCTATTCACTCAAGATTTCCATAGTTCAGAGCTAGAAATCACTGGCATGTCATAAGAAAACTCACTTTAAAAAAAGAATTATAGCAGCCATATTGAAATATGTGCCACATTGGGGGTGGGGTGAGGGAAGGATGGGCAACTGTGCATGGAACTAACATTTATTTAATGTTTGCACTGCAGTTGCTTTTACCGCCGAAGTGAATTAATTCAGCAGTTCAAGCAATTGATAGGAACTTCAAAAATCCTCCTGCTCTTTACATCTATCAGCCCAACTCTCCACACAGCATACATGATCAAGCAGCAACTATGTACAAGGCTGCTTTGGAGTTTCTTGAACTGCAAGTTAAAAGGCCATCCAGATCCCGGAACTTCAGAGTTGCAAAAATGTTCTCATCACTGGGTAAGCAGGTATCGTAAATTCAAACGCAACCTTCTTTATCCAGTTCCGATTCATGCAGTTCTGTTTTTAAGCTTCTCATCTCAGCCATCAAGCTGCACAAATGGTCTGTACTGACCAAGTCAGTAAACCCCTGGATTGGAGATAGCCTGTGAACAGCACAGCCAATACTGGAAGATAAAGATTCTAGCCTGGAATCTAGCCTGGAAACCAAGGCCATGGAGTTCCAAGGAGATTGCAGTGAAGCTTGAAGGCTGCAACAAAATAACCCCTCAGTTTGGAATTGGGTCCCCCTAGTCCCTCACTAAATTCAGTGCCTTCAGTTTCAAATCAATTCAGACACCACCTTCGAGAATTCTGGCTGTATTTTCAGGGCATAACAGCTATGAGCAAGACTCAGGTGCACATTTCTTCATTCTAAGGAATTTCTGCTTAGACTGCAGAAGTTCTGGGACAAATTCTGACCTGTTATCAGACAGAAAGAAATACCAGCTATGGAAAGGTGGCCTAGAATTCCACTTCAAGAAAAAATCCCAAACCACCGCAATGACTCCCAAATCCTGAGATGTCAATGGGAAGACTTTCATAAGTTTGTTTTGCAAACTAATGCCACTGCATAATCAAAGCGCTGAAGACAGAAATTACATGCAGAGCACTTTTCCGTTATGGACGGTTTTGATTTTATTCATTCCTCACTTCGTTTGTCGGCTGGGTTGGGCAAATTTTTCAGCACAACTAAGAAGCCCAACTCATTTGAAATCAGCACAGCACACACAGGAGAGGCACACAAACACTTCACATTGTCTTCTGGGTGGACCCAGTGCAGCGACTCCACCTCAGCTGCACAAATGCTGGCCTTTACTTCTTCCTGCAGAAGGAGATGAGACTTTCCACTTTTATGGTGGAAAGAGCCAAGAGATGTACATACCGGGTGCATGCATTCAGTCAAGCAATGCCTGAGGAGACTCTACTGTAAAGAACACTAAACCTGATCTCTGGCCCTAGGGCTCCAAATGCCTGAAGCGAAGCAGGTTTTATGTCCCCTAAGTGGTATCTCCAATTGAAGCCATTGTAATACAATGGGTATTACAATACAATACAAGGACATCTGCAAGAGGGATCTGAAGGCCTTAGGAGTGGACCTCAACAGGTGGGAAACCCTGGCCTCTGAGTGGGCCACTTGGAGGCAGGCTGTGCAGCAAGGCCTTTCCCAGTTTGAAGAAACACTTGGCCAACAGACCGCGGCAAAGAAGGAAGGCCCATAGCCAGGGAGACAGACCGGGGACAGACTGCACTTGCTCCCAGTGTGGAAGGGATAGTCACTCCCGAATCGGCCTTTTCAGCCACACTAGATGCTGTTCCAGAACCACCTTTCAGATCGCGATACCAGAGTCTTTCGAGACTGAAGGTTGCCAACATAGCAATACAATCAAGCTTGACACTCAGCTGCACAGCCCTAGACCTTCATCCACATAGCTTCTTTTTCTGTTCTATTTCTTGGATACAGAGTGTCAGAACACAGGAACCAGGGTAGACCCTCCAGGCTTCTGCATACTTTACTAAACAGGCTTGAGACAGTTTGCACTGTGCCGTGGTCATGCAGCCACATGACCATCTGATTGTCCTTGCATTACAAGCTATGAGTGCCAGTTAATCTGAAAGCAGCCAATCCAGCATAACCAGGGTTTTATATACAGTATATTAAAAACTTACTGAAGTTAAGTTCAATCTGTGTTCAAGGTACGATTCTGTTTACTGCTATTTTCTCATCAGCTAATTAAACAAGTATGTGCTTTTATCTTGTACATCAGTCCATAATGCAAACTTCCGATTGCTTTATAGTATATTCTACCCTTCTTGTAGCAGTGAGGATGCTACTACTAAGAATTTCTACTGAATGATACTGCTAACCATGGATCCCCAAAGCAGATTAACCCAGATTTTAATTCAGCAGCACATTTGCAGGCAACAATATCTGAGAAGAGCATTCCCTTTAGTGTTAAGTTTTATAGGATTTTAGTTCTGCCATGCACAGATTTCCCTGTGAGGAAACCTTTCATTTTTGCAATACAACTACCTAGTAAAGGCACGTACTTTTTACATCCTGCTCTACAACAGCACAGCAGAGGCCACCATTTGTCTTCTGTGGCTGCTTGCTAGAGGCTTTTAGGAACTAAACTGGGTTTCTATGCTCCAAGGCTGCAGTGATCTGGAAGCCAATATTAACAAGCAGTAATGGGAATAACTAGAACATATCCATCTGTACCAAAGTTCAACACGAGTGTTTGTCTTTTCTAAGCCCTTTCCCAGAACTAAAAGTTAAGGACAAGCAATAACAGGAAGCAGGATCACAAGAGGTATCAGTCAAAATCAATGGGGTGTCACTTCAGGAACAGGAACCAACAAAAGGGGAGCAGGAGAGATACACTAAACACATGCAAAACTGTCAACATTTAAAGACCTCCAACTAATTATCAGGCATCTTCTGCATGACTTCATGAAATCCACATTCCAGCTTCAAAGCCTCATTAGAATACCATCAGTAGAAGCTGCACTGTTACATAAGTTTATTTTCTATACACCATGGGAGCTATCCTCCATGTTTAGACATGTGTAGGTTTGCATTCTGGAGCACTACAGCCAACAGGATTCTTTGTATGGCTGGGAAAGTGCAAAATATTAGTGACCTAACTTTATGGTCAAATGTGCAAGATAAAGTGAACAGGAGATCCATCTCTATTTGCACTCCAGTTATCTTAAAGTGTAGCATCAGTACAGTAATGTTATACAATCAATGCATAAGTAAGACGACATGTTGTAAGGGAAGTGTCAACAAGGCAGGACAGAAATGAACAGTACAGTGCACATTTCTATCCATGCCAACAGAACCAGCAGCCTTAAAACAGTGCAATGCTGAACACATATACGTGAGCAGCAAATAGGACTCAAAACCCAAAACAAGGCCAGACTACTCTGCACATGAGCAAGTGCTGATGCTCTACCAGCACATATTATGTCAGAGAAACTTCCACATTGTTTAAATCACTGTCAGCAGAGAAACTTGTCAGGAGTTGGGACCCATCTCAAGCCAAAGCTCCAACAAGGCACCTTCCTCCAAGAGCCCAGCAGATGAAGAATGAGTGGCCATGGTTCCATCCTGCCCAGTAGTCGCCAATAAGCACACACTGCTACTATATTGGCCTACCCTTCCTTCCTTTCAGGTCAATTAGAAGGAAAGAAGAGCATACACTGTTACCCTGCCAGTTTTAAAAGGTGGAATGAGTAAAAGAGGAGGCAAGGTGGAAAAACAGAAGTGTTGCAGAAAGGCGAAGCAGGCCAATGGGTAGGAGACTGAGGTCCTACTGAAGATGGCAGGGCTTAGGCAAGTACAACCAAGTCTCCTGAAGGATCAATTCCATCTTGGACCTCTAGCCTGACCACTGTTCAACTTGAACCTCAAAATGAAATGGTGGTGGCAACAGATGAGATCACAACTTGGGTTTTGAACTGCCTGCTGAAGGCCCATAGCGACCAATTCTCCTCTATCAAGAAAGGTGTGAAATAGAGAGAGGATATTTTCCATCTCTCTTGCAAGATTCAGTGAATATAAGGAAATACTTCTCCCAGCAACTAGGTGAGTCATTATGTTACATTATGTAGTGGTGCCCTCACTCATGTTACACTAGCTCTCTAGTCCACTTGAGAAAACACAACTGGATCTGTCAGTCATGTGACGGTGCTCCTTTATTACTTTCTAACTCAGTGGTTCTCACACATTTAGCACCAGGACCCGCTTTTTAGAATGAGAATCTGTCAGTACCCACCGGAAGTGATGTCATAACCAGAAGTGATGTCATCGAGCAGGAAAAATTTTTAACAATCCTAGGCAGCAATCCTATCCACTTACCCAGACGTAAGTCCCATTTACTATCATTGTTAAAAGAATATACGCAGTAGCTTGTTACAGGTCTGTAACATTTCCCCAAATGCAATCACATACCATGGTAGCATCAAGTCTAATATATTAAAAATAAAATATTGAAATGAAAGGGGGCCCACCTGAAATTGGCTCACAACCCACCTAGTGGGTTTTGACCCACAGTTTGAGAAACACTGTTCTAACTAAAATACTAACAGTAACTTCAAGGTGGTTGTTTTAATGGATAAAAGAAACAAGTGTATTCATTTGCTGAACTTCAAATTCACTTGAAGAAAGTGCTGCAAAGGTCAAGTTACCTTTTAAAATTCAACTATTTACTTGGTAGCTGTCCATTTCTTGTTCAAGTTGCTAAAGTCAGCTTACCATAGCTAAATCTAGCTGAAAGTAGGGACTGTTTAGGAATGGCCAACGTTGCTCACCAGAAGCTTGGCAGAGTTCCACCATTCCTCCAACTGTTTACTACTTTGCCACATGGCAGCTCATATTATTTCAAACATGATCCTTCCTGTATGTTGTTTTTAACAAGTAAACACTCTCCTTTACAGTGATGCACAGGCCCTCTGCATCAGTTGCTTGGGTGCTCTTGGGTGCCCGAACAAAGTTCAAAGAACCAGAAGTGATGTTTCATGAGCTTGAGACTTTTCCAGTCCAGCACATTTCATCAGGTCAAGTGTAAGAAATAGCATTAAGCACCTAAAAACAAGGCACTTTGTGAACATTATTAATAATGACACGAGTTTCAGACTTACAAGCGAAATCTGCAAACTTTCCCATGGAAGACATTATCTATATTCCACAAAACGCCTTGTTTTCCTACTTTAACATCTGAACTTTTAATCAAATATTTTAAATTGAACTTTCTAGATCAATAAATACTGCGCAATACCTTATGGTGCCAACATATTAGTTACTGATCACATTTTGATACTGCCCTTCCTCCAAGGAACTCAGGGAGGTGTACACAGATTATTCCCAACTTTTGTTCTCACAATGACCCTGTAAGGTTAGGCTGAGAGACAGTGACTGGCCCAAGCTCACCCAGGAAACTCTGTTACTAAGCAGGGATTTGAACCTGGATTTTCTGGTGCCAAGTCCAACTTTCTAATCATTACACCACCCAGGCCATTATTTATTTGAAGTATTTTTATCCTGCCTTTCTCCCACATCACAGGGGACTCAAGGTAGCTAACAATGCGAAACATAAATACAATGTATATTAAAAACAATTAGTCCCTTTCTCCAGACACACATCCTACATTCATACCTGTCTTTTGCATTAAGATTTTTCTAGTGAGGCCCTGCTCAGTACATTCCTGGCTTTGGAGATCAGAAGAATGCCTGCGGGAACAGGGCCTTTTCAGTCATGGTGCCTAGATCTGAAATACCTCCTCCCCCTTCTATCATTCATCAGGCCATCTATATTACAACTTCAGTGCCAGTTAAAAGCCTTCCCGCTTGCTCAGTCTTTCGCAGAATGTGATTTAGCCAAGCGATTATGACTGTGTTCTATTTGCAGTTTTTTAATCCATTTCAATGGATTGCTTTTAATCATGTGACTGCCTTGGAGACCCATCTCAGGCAGAAAAGTGGAATATAAATATTTTAAATGCATGTACAGAATTGCATGACTACACATTGCCTATTTATTCATTACAGGTAATTGAGCCCCTATGGAGTTTGGCAAAATACTTCCATGTATTCCTTTGCGAACAGAGGAAGATACTTGTCTCTGAAGATTCTAAGCAAGACATTAAGACACCTGGTCAGCCATTACTAGAAAACAATGTGCTGGACCTCTGGGTAATCTTGCAAGGCAGTTCTTCAGTTATGCTTTTGTTATGCATAGAATAAGCAACAACCGAACCAAGGAGGAAAAATTCTTATTTGGAGGAATGTTTGGAGTAAATTGGTTCTTACAGTTCTTGAGTATAGCACTCAAGTCTTCAGCTGTAGCAGAAAATTCCCCAATGATCTGCTGTTTATGGTAACCAATACAAACTACAGGTGTGACCCACTTAACAATGGGGATATGTTCTCCGATGCTTTATTATGCAATTAGGTCATTAAGCGAACATTCCACCCAATCTAGAGCCTTCATTGTGTAAACCTACACTCCCTGCCAGACACTTGCTGGCTGTGCAGGCTACTGGAGAAGAACAGCCTCTTTGCATTAAGAGCCTCTTTGGTCAGTAAACACTCTGCTGAAGGCTATAGGACACCTGATCGCCTCATTAAGAACATCTTTGTTGTGCTTTGACCACGGTCCTTTGTCATGTGGTGCACGCCTGTATACCAAACTCAAGACTTCGAAATGGTTAAGTGTTCAGCAACAGAAAATGTCTTATCTGTCACTAAGCTTTGAATTCTGACTGTTTCCTATTGCATTTTGTTCATTTACGAGTGACTGTAAGCGACCTTGAGCATCTTTTGACTGGAAGGGAAGATAGGATAAAAATACTTTAATTAGATAAACTGTGTTTTTCTTCATATTATCTAGTAGGAATAAGACAAAATGTTCTCTAGACTTCTTTCTTCCAACAGTGCACAGAAATAAGGAGAAGCTGTACAGTCTAAAAGGCAGAACTGAGGGTGTCCTAATAGGTGACCTCCTTCTCCTTTGTGTTGGACACCGGGGCTTATATCCCTACAGCAGATATTCTCCATTAAACTGCAAGAGCAACAAATGAGCTGGTAAAAGCCAACGAGTAACTGCCTGGTGGAATTTGTCGCAATCACAGGAAGCAGCTCTGCTTGGAAGTGTTCCTAACTTGCTAGATGTCATTACAGTGTCTGCCGCCGCCTTCCTGCAGAGACAAAACCACTTTCCTGCTCCAAGCCCAGTCCCTGTTTAGCAAGCTTCTATAGTATTCCAGTCATTTCTACTGTTTTCCAAAAGGAGCAAAGAAAGAGTTCTGGAGAATTTGCTAACCAAATATGATCCAGCAGGGATGCCGCTTTCATTTCCCAAGTAGAACAATTAACAGCCCTCCTTTAAAAAAATACGTTTCCTTTAGTCAACTTCAGCTATTCACTCAGGGCACACATTTTATCTTCATGGTCCCCCACACTCCACTAACCAGATCCCCTATCCACCAAAATAACACTCCCATTTGTAACTACACACATCTATTTACTGTAAATGCACAGAGCCCAAAATAGAAAACGGGTACCGCCTTTTTCCAACCATGAGTGTCCGGATGCTTAATCAGTTGCTACATTCATGCTCTGAACAAATAGCATGGATGCTTGAAAAGTCTTTGTGAATACAATTTAACCTAACATCCAACAAGTTAGCACACATGGACTACAATCCTACACACACTTACACACACACAAGATAACATCCACAAGGTCGCCAGTTCGAGGCCACCAGCACCATGCGACCTTGAAGCAGCTGACAAGCTGAAGCCGAGCTATTCCATCTGCTCTGAGCGTGGGAGGATGGAGGCCAGAATGTGAAGCCAGATTGGAACGAAACACCTTGAATGTAGTGGTTCTTGAAAGAAAGAACCTTCTTTCAAATTGTAAAAATTCCTATTTAATAAGGGATTTAAATAAAAAGCCTGCCTATGTAAACCGCCTTGAATAAAGTCTTGAATAAAGACCAAGAAAGGCGGTATATAAATACTTGTTGTTGTTATTAATTATTATTATTATTATTATTACCTGGAACAAATCTTGTTAATTCAATAGGGCTTACTTCTAAGCAGCCATGAACAGGATTTGCACTGTTAGCCTTATCCCATGTTAGGACACTCTATTAAGCACCAGCTGATAGCCAACAAGACAGTAGACGTTTCAAGCATTGTGAACGCCCATGTTTGTGGTTGCCACCAGTTTAATTACTCTACAACAAGAAGCAATCACTCTACTTATCATCCTACTAAAAATCAAGCCACGCCCACAAAAATTAGGCAAGCAACAGAAACTGACTGAAAGGGCCATTATTAATAATGACTTTAAAAACTGCAAAGAGTCCTGTGTCACTTTAAAGAGTAACAGGATTACTGTGCTGTAAAACTTTGTGGACAAGATGATCCAGTTAAGGAAGTGGACTGTGACTGTGTGTGCCGCAGGACTCTGCAGTGAAAACAGGCACCTCTATGGAATTTAACATCTAAAGTGTGAATCTAGTTTCTGTCATCATACTTCAGAGAAGAAAAAGCTTCACATGTCAAGCTTCCTGCCCCTGCATCACAGCTGGAACAACCACTGTCAAGAGATGGTACAGTCAGTGCAGCCCAGAGCCATGGATAGGGCCCCCACTCTTTATTTCTTCCCAAAGGCATGCATTTCAAGGGAGCCTCAACACCAGCTGCTTGCAGCCTACATTTTCCAGTACAACCATGACACCAGCTTCCTCACTGACACTTCCTTTTGCTTCCTGACTGGCACAGCACTAACCATCCCCCTTAAGATAAGAAAAGGGTCTTAGTGCTAAAGTGTGAAGGGATTGAACATGTCTATAGTCTTGTCTTAGGAGAGAATAAATGGTGCTTAAAATCCAGTTTTTTTTAAGTGCCCTGAGATGAACTCCAGTATGCAAGTGTTGTTGTGCTGAATTAAAGTGTCCATCCAGTCCAGCATTCTGTCTGTTTGCCAGAATTTGCCAGCCAGATTCCTCATCACATGAAAGTGATGCTTGTCTTGTCCCCTTATTTTGGAGTGAAAGTTTCAACTGTCCCAAACACAAGATCTTTTCCTTCTCCCACTAAGAAAACAAATGCTGAACACTTCCTGATCCTCACACACATTTGCAAACAAGGTGGTCAGATCCAAGGCAGTCTTCTCAGATTAACATCTAACTACTACAAGAACAAAATAGGCAGGATATCTCTGAATATCAGATACAGTAGACCAAGAGGGGAGGGGCTGCTGCCTTTGCACCCTGCTTGCTGTCATCCCAGAAACATCTGGCTGGCTGTTGCTGAAAAACAGGATGCTAGGCTAAATGGCCATTGGTCTGATCCTGCAGGGTACTTCTTCCATCCTTTACAACTGAAGGAGGGCAGACCATTACAAAACATGAAAGGGAGGGGCAGAGGGGAAAAAAACAGCTTTTCAAAAGATGTTCAATCCTATTCTTCCAACGCAACTTGAGGGCCAGGAAAAGCACCTCTTTTCTTCCTCTCAGCCCACCCCCACCCCCAATAAAAAGATTGGTAGGGGGAGATACAAGCTCCATTATTGGACATGTGGTCAGGGAGGATTTGTAAAGCTGAATGTGGGTCACTGTTATGGAGAATCTCATGATCACCGAACTGTAGATCAAGCAAAAAGACATAAACAACAACAGATTTTCCTGATCCTCTCACTGGATGCATTTTCATTTTAAAATGAGCACTCTCGGTTTCTTTGCAAATACCCTTTACTAGATTTTTCTCACTTGCTAGGACCTGTGCAATTAAAAAAATTTTTTTTTAAGGATTGTTTGAGAAACCAGAAAATTTTAAGCTGCATCAAAGGTTCCCCCACACTTTTTGGTGGGGGGGGGGAGGGAGGGAGACAAGAGAAGATACAAAAGGAGAGACAACTGGAAGTGGGGGAGAGCGGAATTGGCTGGGCATGCAGAAAAACAAACAGGGCAAAAATCCATAATGAAGCACTGGGGAGGACAAACAGGTGGGTACAGCAGGTACAAAAAGAGACCCATTTAATTCCCTCCTTGAGAGAAAACTGTTCAAAGAATTCACCTCCTAAGAACACAAGAATATAAAAAGAGCCCCACTGGATCACACCAAAAGCCCACCCAGTCCAGCTTCCTATACCTCACATGGCCCACCAGGGAGCACACAAGATCACAGGAGACTTTGCTGTTGTGGCAAGAGTGTTTTGGAGCAAGTACAGAGTGCACATTCTCATTTGACAGGCAGGCACCCTGTCATTAAAAAAAGCCCCACTGGATCAGGGTAAATGCCCATCTAGTCCAACTTCCTGTATCTCACAGTGGCTTCACCAGATGCCTCAGGGAGCACACAAGCCAACAAGAGACCTGCATCCTGATGACCTCCCTTGCATCTGGCATTCTGATGCAGCCCCACTCCTAAAATCAGGAGGTTGCACACACACATCATGGCTTGTAAACCATGATGGATTTTTCCTCCAGAAATCTGTCCAATTCCCTTTATAAGGCATCTAGGCCAGATGCCATCACCACATCCTGTGACAAGAGGTTCCACAGACTAATTACATGCTGGGTAAAGAAATATTTTATTTTGTCTGTCCTAGCTCTCCCGACACTCAATTTTAGCAGATGTCCCCTGGTACTGGAATTGTGTGAGAGGGAGAAGAAAATCTCTCTATCCACTCTATCTCTCACCATATCTTGTAGCAATGAGTTCCACAGACACTCACTGTTAGTGGCTGTCCCCTGGTGCTGGTGTTGGGTGAGAGGGAGAAGAGCATCTCTCCAACCACTCTCTCCATCCTAAGGCATCCAGGTCAGATGCCATCCCCACATCCTGTGGCAAGGAATCCCACAAGACTAACTACACACTGGGTAAAGGAATATTTTCTTTTGTCTGTTCTAACTCTACCAACACTCAAATTATAGCAGCTCTCCCTGGTTCTGGTGCTGTATGAGAGGGAGAAAAGCATCTCTCTATTCACTATCTCACCATATCATGTGGCAAGAAGTTTCACAGACACCCAATTTGAGTGGCTGTCCCCTGGTACTGATGCTGTGTGAGAGAAAAAACAGCATTCTTCCATCCACACTCTCACCATATCCAGTGGGAAGGAGTTCAACAGACACTCACTATTAGTGGCTGTCCCCTGGTTCTGGTGTTCAGTGAGAGGGGAAAGAAAATCTCTCTATCCACTCTCTCACCATATCCTGTGGCAAGGAGTTTCACAGACACTGTTAGTGGCTGAGAGGGAGAAGAGCATCCCTCCAGCCACTCTCTCCTGTGGCAAGGAGTTCCACAGACACTCACTGTTCGGGGCTGAGAGGGAGAAGAGCATCTCTCCAGTCACTCTCCCCTGTGGCAAGGAGTTCCACAGACACTCACCGTGAGGGGCTGAGAGAGGGAGAAGAGCATCTCTCCAGTCACTCTCCCCTGTGGCAAACAGTGCCACAGGCACTCACTGCCCGTGGCTGTCCCCTAGTACTGGTGTTGGGCGAGAGGGAAAAGAGCATCCCTCCAGCCACCCTCTCCATCCCGAGTGACTTTGGATGCCTCCAGCAGGCTGGCAGGGGAAAGAGGACACCCGCCCGCAGCCTGCGCAGAGGGGGAGGAAGGCTGGGGTGGGGAGTCCCTTACCTGGGCAGGGAGCGACAGATAGGCACCGGAGCCGAGCAGCCTCCGCCTCTCCCCCTCACACAGGCAGCACCGCCTCCTTCCTTCCTCCCGTCCCTCGCAACGTCTCCTCTCCAACCGCCCACAGCGCGCTCCAGCCAGGGAATCCCCACAGCGCTCCAGCTGCTGCTGTCTCACGAGCTTTGTTGATATCCAAGCGCGTGTCCCCGCTGGAGGAGCTTTTATAGGCTCGCCCGGTCACGCCCTCTCCCCGCTCTCGGGGGGGGCTGCCCCACACTCCTCCTTCCACGCCCCGCCCTCTCGCCTCTCTCCTCCGCCCCTGTCGAGGAAACCAGCTGTTGCGCAGCGTCCTTCCCTGGCGCGCGCACAGATGCGCATGGAGAGGAAGGGGAGTCTTCGCTGCTTGCTTTGCAAGCTGTTCTGTGGCTCGCGAGAGCCCGATCCCGCCTGCTCTCCTCACTCAGGAGGAAGTTCCCTGGGTAAACTTCCTTCTGCAGGGGCCACTGGAGGCCAAAAGGGCTGGCCTTGCGAAGGGGACTGGACACATTTCTGGAGGAAAAGCCCATCACAGGTTACAAGGCACGACGGGTGTATGCATGTAATTAACCTGTGGAACTCCTTGCCACAGGATGTGGGGGTGGCATCCAGCCTGGATGCCTTGAAAAGGGGATTGGACAAATTTCCGGAGGAAAAGTCCATCACAGGTCACAAGTCATGACTGGTGTGTGCATGTAATTAATCTGTGGAACTCCTTGCCACAGGTTGTGGTGATGGCATCTGACCTGGATTCCTTTAAATGGGAAGTGGACAAATTTCTGGAGGAAAAGTCCATCACAGGTCACAAGCCATGATGGCTGTATGCATGTAATTAATCTGTGGAACTCCTTGCCACAGGATGTGGGGATTGTATTTGGCCTGGTTGCCTTTAAAAGGGAATTGAACAAATTTCTGGAGGGAAATTCCATCACAGGTCACAAGCCATGATGGCTGTATGCATGTAATTAATCTGTGAAACTCCTTGCCCCAGGTTGTGGTGATGGCACCTGACCTGGATTCCTTTAAATGGGGATTGGACAGATTTCTGGATGAAAAGTCATAACAGGTTACAAGCCATGACAGGTGTATGCATGTAATTCGTCTGTGGAACTCCTTGCCACAGGATGTGGGATGGCATCTGGCCTGGATGCCTTTAAAAGGGGATTGGACAGATCTCTGGAGGAAAAGTCCATCATACGTAGGTTGCAAACCCTGATGAGTATGTGCAACCTCCTGATTTCAGAAGTAGACTACCTCAGAATGCCAGATGCAAGGGAGGGCACCAGGATGCAGGTCTTATGTGCTCCCAGAGGCATCTGGTGGCAGGGCCTAGGAGAGGGGGGTAAAGGGGGTAATTTGTACCTGGGCCTAGGGTCTAAAGGGGGACCCTGGAGCCAAAGGAGGGGGCACAGAAATGTCCTGGGATCTTATCTTTTCCTTTTTCACCTGAACCCACTTCCTGCGCATGATGCTGGGGCACAACCAGGTGCAGTGCATGCAGTGTTAACTGCTGCTACAAGCCATGCACACTGGGCCCAGGAATGCATCCATGACCCTCCTTAATACAGTGTCAGATCTGGGAGGAAACTGGTCTCCTGCAGTAGCTCTCTGGCTTGTTGATTCCATAACTGTGAAGAAGTATAATAGAAGCTCAGGGACCCAGCTGCAGGGCTATAGCTGCTGCAGAAGTTTTTTTTGGTCCATTCTAGTGTGAGCCTAAATACGATGATGCTGTTTTTGTGCAATGATTTTCTGTATTTCAAAGATTTTAGAGAGTGTTTGGTTTTCCATATTATTTTATCGGGCTGCCAATGCCCCATGGTCAGGTAGACCTGGGCTCTACACCAAAAAGCCTGGTAGACCTGGGCTCCAAAGACTATCGTGGCTGTCAGTACCCTCCCCCTGCCCAGTTTTGCCCCTTGTTCTACCCACCCCCCTTTGTGTAGGGGCCCAAAAGAAACTTTGTACCCCGCAATAAAATTCCTCTCATAGGCCCTGTCTGGTGGGGCCTTTGTGAGATACAGTAAGCTGAACTAGATGAGCCTTTGGTCTGATCCAGCTGGGCTCTTCTTAGGTTCTTATGGCAATTCTTGTGAGCATCTGTTCGAGAATCAGCAGCAAGTTCAGTGTAACTTGAGGGAAATGTAGCCTTCCAGCAGAAAAATGTACAAAGCAGAAGTGTAACTAGATGCCCCAGCACCTGGGGCAGTGATGTCATGATGTCACATGACATTGGGATGTCACTTCTGGGTTTTCCCCAGAGGAGTAGAAGGCGCTGGGGGTTTGCGCCCCCTCCGTTCCTTCTCCTGTGGATGCTCCCCTTTGCCACAGGAGGCTTTCCACAGGAGACGGAACGGAGAGTGCAACGCTGCCAGCACTTCCTCTTCCAGAAAGAACCCAGAAGTGACTGCCTTGCATGTTGCACCCCCTCGCCATGTAGCACTGGTGCAGGTGCCCCTGAGGCCCCACCCTAGTTACACCTCTGGTACAAAGGATGGGAACTGCAAGCCTGATGGTGCATCTAGTCCACCATAAGGCCTGTTGTTGCAGCATTCTAGTGTCTGGGCAGCAAGAGGGAAAGTATCACCTGTAGCAGTTGTGTTGTTGACATAGCCCAGCAGTGAGTCCTTGTATTCAGAACAGGCTGTGCCCCAATTAAAATCTATTAACTGGGGAGGAAGGAAGTAAAAGTAAGCATGGCCTTGCTGGATCATCTCACTTTCCTGGTACAGTACAGCATCTCGGTAAAGTACACTGATTCTGTGTGTGGAGGGTCCCTTTGGCTAACTTGGCTAACAACCAAATGGGTGAGGATGGGGAGGGGTCCCTTGTATCAGTGTTAACTTAAAGGTGACAGTCTTATTCCTGAGCACTTATTAGCAATGAATACAGACTTTCTCAAGATCAATGCCATTTTTCAGCAAGGGCAGGTGTCAGTGGTCAGTGTCAGTGGTAGTGGTAGGCAAGCCATGATGTGTTTATGCAACCTCCTGATTTTAGAAATGGGCTGTGTCAGAATGCCAAATGCAAGGGAGGGCACCAGCATGCAGGTCTCTTGCACTAGGCCCATCTAGTCCAGCTTCCTGTATCTCACAGCGGCCCACCAAATGCCCCAGGGAGCACACCAGATAACAAGAGACCTCATCCTGGTGCCCTCCCTTGCATCTGGCATTCTGACATAGCCCATTTCTAAAATCAGGAGGTTGCGCATACACATCATGGCTTGTACCCAGTAATGGATTTTTCCTCCAGAAACTTGCCCAATCCCCTTTTAAAGGTGTCCAGGCCAGATGCCGTCACCACATACTGTGGCAAGGAGTTCCACAGACCAACCACACGCTGAGTAAAGAAATATTTTCTCTTGTCTGTTCTATGACATATGTGGTAAAGACATATGTGTCTTTGGTAAAGACATTTGGTAAAGACACATATGGTAAAGACATATGTGGTATGACAACCAGTTCAGGGCTGTGTTTGTATCCTATACTTTTGCACAGTGCAGAGTTTTGGTACTGGATGCTGAATTCTTAAGCATCTGGAAAATTCTTTTATAAAGCTACTTTATGGCCCTTCAATTTGTGAATATAGGCCGCAGCCAAGGCAACATGGGAGAAGAACAAGCACAACTGATTGTTTTCACTCACAAACTGCTTTTCTGTGTAAACCTAAACCAGGGATGGGCAAATAATTTGGCAGGAGGGCCACATCATCTCTTTGACACTGTGGGGGGGGGGGGGCAGAAAAAAAAAGAATTAATTTACATTTCAAATTTACATAAATGAATACATTAAAGATGGAACTTATATAAATGAATGAATTTTACTGAGCTTATTTATAATACACATGAGAACTATAATATAGGCATGTAGAACCACATGAGAACGATGAACTGTTTGCGACACACCTCTTGCACAGTGAAAATATACATAATGGCCAGGGAAAAGCAGTAAACACATGGAGACTATAAAAGGCCTTGCTCCAACTTGGCCCGCAGCTTGCGTCTGGCAGTCTCAACCGGCAGTCACGGGCCAGCGTGGGCTCCAACAGTTTCTGATGGGCCAGAGGCTCACTGGAGACTGGGGGCTCCCTGCGGGCTGGATTGGGGGTACCTGAGGGCTGCAAATGGCTCCGGGACAGGGTTTGCACACCCCTGTGTAAGCCCATATTTAAATTATGAGGAGAAAGACAGGAGGTCATTAAGGAAATTCACAAACCCCATCCCCAAAACCTTTCCATTTTAGCCAAATCTTGCTCCTCATAGTCTTTTAAAATATGGGGAAATGGATCAGGTAAAGGTTGGGGAACAGACCCTTTCCCCCCACTGTAATTTTAGCATTGATTTCAAAATAAGCTTGCTTGCTCCGCTAGGTGATCAGCTGCAATTTAAAAAAGGTCAAAATATCTCTAGCTATATACCTTCTTCTCATCCATCAGTGCAAGATCTCAAGTTACACTAACAAAGGATGCAATCTGAGGGCATATACTTGCTAAAGCAAAGCGCATCTAGACCTGCTTACTACCTGGAAGTTCCATGTGAGCTGCCCTGCATTCTACAACGGAAAAAATGGAATATAAATGTAATAAAATAATAATAAAATGGTGATCATTGTCACAAATCTGATTGTATGGAAGCAGCTTTGCAGGTAAGATTGAAAAAAAACCAAATGTGAACTTTGTTCATCTTCCCTGGGAATGAGCCCTGGGAAAGAATCACTGTTTATAACCCACAGCTGGAATACAAACTTTTGCAATGAAAAACAAGACTCTTGGTTTGGGGTATTGTGTATTTACTAATTAGGGTCAGTGAGAGTTCTTTTCAAGTTGAGCTGGAAAGAAAGAGGCCTCATTTCAATTTTTTCTGTTGAGTAAGTTAACTTGCAAGTAGATGCAACAAAATGGGGAACCATGTCCTTTCAGATTTGGGGAGCCAGCTCAGCAGGGGCAAAAAAACAACTCAGTGTGGCCTTTTAACAGCAATTTGATCTCAGTGGCAGCAGTAGGCAAAATATTGCAGGATAATATACTGGTTCTGGTGTTGGACTTAGACCTGGAAGATCAAATTCCTGCTCAGCCATGAAGCTGCCTATATGACCTTCGGCCAGTCACTATCAGTCTCTCCTACCTCACAGGGTTGTTGTGAGGATAAAAGGGAAGAGGGAAGGAACCATGTACACCACCCTGAGATCAGGAACAGTGGTGTAAAAATGTGAAAAATAAAGTGTGTTATCGGGAGGCAAACTCTGTTCCACATCAAAAATAAAGTTACATTTTACAGGGACACACAGATCTCAACTTTATTTCTCTGAAATAAGTCATGAAGTTACTTTTCAAGCATAAATGTGTAGGACTGCAGCCTTATTTTAATTTCCAGTTCATGATTCAGCAGTGGGTCCCACACTGGAATGGAGTGGGGTGGCCACTTGTTTGGGGGGGGGGGATTATTTGCCCCCTTTGGTGCTACTTAGGCTTGATCTGCAAAAACGATGTGAACATATGAATGCACCTTGGACCAACGTGTATCTGGCTCAGTGTGACTGGCAGTGATTCTCTTTAGAAGGACTTAGGGCTACCAGAGAGCATTGTTCAATTTTTTTTTTAAAAGGGTTACATCTATACATGCTGCATTTTCTATTGACAAAACATTGCTGTTTGAGACTCTGCAAAATGTGGTATCTCTGCAATAGAAGAACTACCTTAAGAATGTGTAGGGCTGCCAGTTGAACCGAAGAAAACCTGGCTAGTCTTGCTCCGGTGCCTGTCATAGCAATTTGATCTGCAGATATCAGCAGGTGAAACATTTTCACTTGTTACTGTTTGACTTTTGGATCCACTGCCAGAAAAACAAGTGGCAAGGCTATTTTCCTCCTCAGCTGTGCAACACCAGGCAACGGGCAGTTTTTGAGCTTGGATCTCCCATCAGACCAGCTGAAATCCTCCAAACTCTGACCTTGGAGCAGTCCAGAACTGCTGGGCTGTGTCCTTGAGTATCAAAAAATGGGATCCATTCCCAGATTCTGCCCCTGAACCCACTCCAGACTCCACCACTGTTTCCAGAAGCACCATTCCCATAAATTTTTAATTTCAAGTGTTGGCAACCTCAGTCCCTAAGGCAGAGGTTCCCAAACTGGGGCACTGCGATGCCCCAACCAGGTGAACCCGGTTGCTAACCCCTTAACTACCCCCCATAGTGCTGTTGCAGCAGCAGTGGCAGCACCTCCAGGATTGTGCTGTCGCTGTGAAAAAGGGTTTTAAAAGAAAAAAGCTTAGTGGGAGTAGCACCGGCCCTCTGCAGGGGGCAGGGGGTCCATGGATCCTTCTGTGAACCTTCCCATGCCTCAAAAAGGCTCCGTAATGCGATCATGACTCAGGTTTCAGACAAAAACCAGACATGGGTCGTGATCACATTATGGAGCCATTTTGAGGCGCAGGGAGGACCGCAGTGGGGTCTGTGGGGGGCCTGCACCCTTCCTGAGGGCTGGTGGTACCCCTGGTAACTTTGGTGTGATGGATGTGCAATCCTGGAGGTGCCATCACCACCATTGCCCTGCCCCCATACCAACTTCCACAGGTCCCAAGTCTCCCAGAAAGTTTGAAAGCCTCTGCCCTAAGGTGTTGGGGGAGGGGACCCATTCAATAAATAGAAAGCCCTTACTAAGCTAAATGAAATCAGATGGAACTGGGTTGTAAATATACTACCACCATTAGTTTCAAAGAAGCCGTCCATAAAAGCAGAACAGCAGAGTGGTTTTTTCTAGTTGGAATACCGTGAGCTTTTTTTACTTTCAGCTGTCTGCTACGCACTGTTTACATCCCAGTGATGTGCTCTCTCTGCACGAGTAACTCTGGGGCTTTCCATTTGTTTATTCCCCACCACAATGCTGCTGCCATGATGTCAAAAGCAATTGTGCTATACACACAGCATATTAAAAACTGGATCAAATGTTTGCCCAGCCACATTGGAGTGAAACAACCCTTTTGTGGGGTCCCTTCCGTTTACAGAACTCTCTGCCACTGATGAAACGGGACTGCTTCTCATAATAGAGCTGCAAGTGGTCCAGCTGTCCATAAGTATCCGAGACAGTGCTGGTTTTCTGGTCCTTGCCCCTAACAAATCTCTCTCCCAGTTGTGACCTGGGTTTAGGGTTTGAGGGGTGCCTTGTTCAAATGACTTTAGTGTGAGTTGCTCACGTAGCTGAATTCAGCTTTTCCCCCAGGTTGTCTAGAAGTTACATTTCAGATATATGGGGAGTGGGTAAAGCACATTTCCAGTGCAGTAAGTAAACATGAGTGACACTTCTGAACATTGCTCTCTGTCCCTGGGATCAAGTGTTAGGGCAAGGGTAGCCAACTTTTCAACTTTAAGATTCCTGGACCTTTAACAATTGTGTAGAAGAGGGAATTCTACACAATTCAGAAGAGCTGAAATTCCCTCCTCTACACAATTGTTAAAGGTCCAGGAATCTTAAAGTTGAAAAGTTGCCCACCCTTGTGCTAAGTCTTTCATGCATGCTGGAGGCCAGAGGCCTCACGCATCATGTTCTCCCATATCTGATGTGACCTGTAAATCCTATTGGCAGCACCGGTCTCCAGTGTTCCTGGGATGTCAGGGTCAAATGATGTGTTGCATTCAGCATGTCCTTGGCCCTGATGCTCTTTGTTTCTTAAGCAGCAGCCTTGTGGAACTTGTGGTCCAGATCAGGACCATGGCATGAAGGAGGAGGTGGTTTTAACTGCACTTGCCATGGCTCCAATCTAGACTGTGCCCCTGCAACTTGCCTAGAAGGGAAGTTCCCATTGGAGCCAACTGGGAGCCATTGGAGCCAACATGATCTCAACTGGGGCCTGAATAGTCCCAGATGGATTGCTGGAAATTAAAAACCTTCTCCTGATAAATTGTGCTAATTCTGCTAGTTTTCAAAAAGCGATCTGAGATGTACGCAGTGGGCTTTTCTAGAAGGCCATAAATACTGCAGTTGCTAGATGAGGGCTGGTGTATATCTAATATCACTTTTTATCAGCTCCATGGGCCTGATCCAATTTCCTCCTCTCCTAAACCATGGAAGATCCTGTTTACTCATCTCCCATGTCACAGTTTGTTTGGTTTTACTCTTACCATCATTATAGCTCCCCCTCCCCCATGAAGAAGCCAGCATGTACTTATTGGACCAGGTGACCCTCTAGCAAACATCTACTGCAGAGTTGCATTGAGGGTGCTGCCCACAATTACTAGAATCAAAGTATGTAATTCCACTTTTTCAAGGAAGTGCCCAGCCAAACACTTTCTGCCTGCTGGGGCTGCATTTACAGTTTTTGCTTTGCCGTTGAGTCAGAGGCTCACCTGAGCTTACTCACGTCCCTGCAGAAGTTCCCACCTAGAACTGCTTTGCGCAGGTTCTTCTGATTAGTTGAGGAAATGATTTCTAGGAGGAGCCGTCACTGGCTTATTTTCTTCCATGCCAAGGTGGTGTATGGGGGAGGAGAGAAAGGAGGAAGGAAGGGAAGAAAGTCTGCTTAGATTGGTTAACTTTCCTTCTTTGGAAGTTGGATGGGATCGGCACCTGGGTGGATCAGGCCCTGTGCCTAAATTCACAGGCAGCATTTTCAACTGTTTGATGATAGGTTGAGCACGTACACATAAGGCAACAGTGCCATTTCACTGTAGTCTTCCCTCCCCCCCCCCCCCGAAATAAGAGATGAAATCATATGCCCTTACAGCACAATTCTTTGTATATTTACTCAGAAGTCTCACTGTGTTTAGAGAGGCTTACTCCCAGATGTGTATGTATAGGCTTGCTGTCTTAATCAAGCAGAATGCATGCCCTGGAGTCAAAAGGTAATTACTCTATAAGCAACAATAAATGCACCATAAGAAGAGCTGGATCAGGCCAAAGGCCCATCTAGTCCAGCTTCCTGTATCTCACAGTGGCCCATCAAATGCTTCCGGGAGTACTCAAGACAACAAGACACAACCTGCTTCCTGGTACCCTCCCCTGCATCTGACAATCTGAGGTAGCCTAACTCTAAAACCAGGAGCCTGCACACACCTATCAGGACTTGTAACCCGTGATGAACTTTTCCTCCAGAAATTTGACCAATCCCCTCTCCAAGGCATCCAGGCAAGACGCCATCACCACCTCCCATGGCAAGGAGTTCCAAAGACCAATTACACGCTGTTCCACAGCATGTTCCACAGACTAATTACACCATGTTAGTTCCACAGACTAATTACACCATGTTTTAGTTTCTTTGTTGAGCTTATTATGTTCTGCATTTAGAAAGAGGGACATACAATTTGGGGAAGGGAGATGACTCCTTCAAGGAATAAGTGGTCTGTTTTATTCGCCACTAAACGACAAGCCCTGCAGGTGCAGCTCTGGGACTAGAATCCGCTAGAACTGTTTTTTGTAAGTCTGGTTGAAATGAACGGATGTAGGTTTGGCTCAAGACCTGGAGCCTGAGGCAGTGTGCCAAATGCTGCCCTCCCCTTACCTGGCAATATGCCAGTCTGCTCCTTCCACACCCTAGTTTGGAAAAGGAAGAGGGGATTGGATTGGAACAGGAAGTGTGCAAGAGAAGAGAGTGGTGGACTAGAGAGTCTCCAGTGCTCTACTGCTTTCCTTTCCTCCACACTTCCTCATCGGCTCCGCCCCCTCTTCCTTTTCCCCTTTCTATTCTGATCTGACTAGGTTGATCAGTTGCCATCAATTGCCTCAGGAAGCAAATGGGGGGGGTGCCCACCTCCAACCACCCACTTCCCTCCACTTTTGTTGTTCCTCCTTGCTCCATGGCCTGAATCAGAAGAGAGGGACGGAGTAGAGGGATGGAGGAAGTGTGGAGGAAAGGAAAATAACAGTGGGCAGTTAATAAGGAAACCCCCCAAAATCAAGTCATATATTAACAAGGCTAATTAACAAACAGCCTGGATAACTATTAAAAGCCACAAGGCCCCCATTAGTGAATTTCATTTAAAAAGTAGACCACTGAAGACTGAAATTAAGTGGTACTGAGACTAACTACTTTTGATACCTGAAGACTACCTGGATACCTGGAGGTTGTCCATGACTTTGTGTACCTTGGCTCAACGATCGCCGACACTCTTTCTCTCGATACCGAGCTAAACAAGCGCAGCGGTAAAGCAGCTACCACATTTTCCAGACTCACAAAGAGAGTCTGGTCCAACAAGAAGCTGACGGAACATACCAAGATCCAGGTCTACAGAGCTTGTGTCCTGAGTACACTTCTGTACTGCAGCAAGTCATGGACTCTTCACTCACAACAGGAGAGGAAACTGAACGCTTTCCACATGCGCTGCCTCCGATGCATTCTCGGCATCACCTGGCAGGACAAAGTTCCAAACAACACAGTCCTGGAACGAGCTGGAATCCCTGGCATGTATGCACTGCTGAAACAGAGACGCCTGCGTTGGCTTGGTCATGTTGTGAGAATGGATGATGGCCGGATCCCAAAGGATCTCCTCTATGGAAAACTCGTGCAAGGAAAGCGCCCTACAGGTAGACCACAGCTGCGATACAAGGACATCTGCAAGAGGGATCTGAAGGCCTTAGGAGTGGACCTCAACAGGTGGGAAAACCTGGCCTCTGAGCGGCACTTGCTCAGGAGATGCGCTTGGGAGATGTTTCCCCACAGACCACCAGAGAGGGTGGAGAACATACCGCCCACAAATGGCAACAAAAGCAGCAACCCACAAATCTTCTCTGTAAATAATCCAATAAAACTATAATAAATCTTCTTGAATTATTACAAATTTAATTGTACTTTTTGTGCGTGGGGGAGGGGGGGTTTACACCTAATCCACAATTATTCCAATTTTTGCTTCAGTGGTTCGTGAGCTCCTAAAGGTTGGGAATCACTACCTAAGACAAATGAAAGCCAGAAGAAAGTCTATGTACCCTCCCCGGCTCTTGGCTAGGGGCCAATTCATGCAATCTAAAGAAAGCTATTCCACTCTATGTGTCGCCAGGGTCAAAGTCACACAGAGGATGGAATGTGTGAGCTGGCTGCATCCCTGGGGACACACAGCAGCCTTCAACAGCCAGGCAATGGAGCATCTAACTGCCATCTCCCACCTGTTTCCTCCCTCGCTGCCTTGGACAAAGACTGCTGTTCTGGGGCTAAAGGAGTAAGGCACGTACAGCCAGGCAATGGGTCACACACTACCAACAGTCCTGAGACACTGATGGGCTAAAAGAAGATATAGACAGCCAGGACGACCTATTGAAATCTTGGTTGGGTGGAATGGGGTGGGGTTTGGATATGCTACTCGAGAGCATCTGGTGAATCCTTTTGGTTTGAAAGGCACAATAGAAATCAACCAACTAAATATGGCTGTGACTTTCCTAGTGGTGATTCCCACATGCACAGGGCTTTGCTTGAAGAGACATCATTGCATCTGGGAGATTAACCCTGGGAAGCCACAGTCGTATCCAGGGACATGCCAAGCCCCGTATTACATCCTCCCTGTCCATGTGTCCAGCTGAGGTCAAGCCAAGCTGCCCAGTGCATTAAGTTCCCTTTGCTCTTGTGAACTGTGTTTAGGTCACTGCAGTTTGCTCCTTTTTGCAATTTGTAAGCCAGTCATGAGGTCTTGAATCATCATGTTTTAAAGAACGGCTGTGCACCAGATTGCCTCAGCTTTAGAAGAGTTAAGACTTGCAGACACCGATGATTCACTCAGATTACTGAACGAAGACATGAAGAAACTGGGCGGAAACAATGCAGAGGGGGTGTGCATCCCAGCCAGTGGTACTGAGGGAGTTTCATTCTTGTCCCATTAGATAGAAAAGTCCCTGAGGACAGATAATGAATAAAATGTATCACTTTTCCAATTCAAAATCAGATTAGCTCTTCTGCAGAGGATGTACAGGGTAAGTGTGTACCACAGTGTTTCTCAAACTGTGGGTTGGGACCCACTAAGTGGGTCATGAGTCAATTTCAGGTGGATCCCCATTCATTTCAATATTTTATTTTTAATATATTAGACTTGATGCTACCATTGTATGTGACTGCATTTGGGAAAATGCTACAGACCTGTACTTTTAACAAGCTACTATGTATATTCTTTTAACAATAAGATTCAATGGGACTTACTCCTGGGTAAGTGTGGTTAGCATTGCAGCCTAGGATTGTTCAAAATGGCCCTGTTTGATGATGTCACTGCCAGTTATGACATCACTTCCGGTGGGTTCTGCCAGATTCTCATTCTAAAAAGTGGGTCCCAGTGCTAAATGTGTGAGAACCATTGGTGTACAGCACGGGTGCCCAAACCCAGGCCCTGGGGCCACTTGCGGCCCTCGAGGCCTCTCAATGAGCCTCTGGTCCTCTGGAGATTTGAAAAAAGAGTGTTTCAAGCTGTTTCCTAGTAACAGCGGAAAGCTTCTTGAGTCATTATTACCAGTCCCCTAAATCAGATCAGCATGGGTTGCTCCATAAAAGCCCATGGATGCATTTAGAAAAGTCATAAGGCATAAGCCCTCCTTAGACAGCACATTTAAATATGTGAACAAGGCAGCTCCCTGCAGAGCTCTTCTGAAAACAAAAAGTAACTGAAATAACGACTCACTAGGAGTGCCCAGTGGATAAACAAGCACTGTACAACTTATATGCAGAATGTCTATATGTCCCTAGTTTCTGTCTAATTGGTCCAAGGACTGACCAGATTCTTGAGGAAATCGGCCCAGGTGGTCATATAGACTTCTGCGGCAAAACTGAAAATAACATCCTTCCCGTTCTCTCACATGGACTTCTCATCCTGAGGCCTTCTAGGCTTTTCACTTAAAGAGATAACAAGTACCATTTCAGAACTGCAGGCAAAAAGATCACATTTTTGAATGCTACGTCACATTGAAAAGGAAAAAAAAGTCCATGCTCCTAGAAAACTAGCCTAGTAGGAGAGGATCAAGCTAGAACCTCCTTCCTGACACTGATAGGAAGAGAGTTTTTGGTGCAGGGAGCTAGGCAGCTAGACAGTCCTTCACCTGCTTTCTGAACTGCCCAAGGGGACTGTGGTGTGTGCTTTTCCTGAACACAGTGTGTTGAATAGCCTTCAGTTTCATTCAGCAAGGCCACCATCTACTTCTGAACTTGGAAAGTTGTGCAGTGTTAAAGCCTATTTCTGTTCAGAAACAAAAGTAAGGAACAAATAAGCACTCTTATGTGTTGCGGAAAAGAGTGAAGCTGACCTCAGATGGAATGGAAAGTTCAAAACAGGCTGGTTTGCTGCGCTCTGGGTAATTTATCCATCTGCATTCAAGGGCTGGTCCAAGGTCTCCTGGTGCCTAAAATGGCATGTCAAATGCTCTCCCCCATTACCTGGAGATGTGACGGTCTCTGCTCCTTTCACAATCTGGACTGGAAAAGGAAGTGGGGGTGAATCAGGAAGAGAATAGAGTGGTAGGCTAGAGCCTTCCCCCATCCTTCCTCTTCCACTCTACCCCCTTCTTCCTTTTACAATCCCGGCAATGGGAGAAGGAGCCAAGCAGTGGAGGGAGCAGATTGAGTGACTGGAGGTCACACACACACACACACACACACACAAACCCTCGCAGCAATCCCCCTCAATCAGCCTCGTGGATGAGCTGGCCCTGTGCATAACTCGCAACCATCTTTTGTCTGTCTTGGAAAGGGACGGAGCTCTGTAAACTCACAGAATCTTGCTTTTTCAAAGCTGTCAGTGGCAATGTCATGCCCTCCACCAATTCATGTGCTCACACTTTGGAAAGTGGTGCTTTATGGCAGAATTCTTCACACTAGCTGTACTTGATGGAAGGGTCAGAACTAAGTTGGGGAGAACATGTTTTCCATATAGGAGGTCTTGGGTTCAATCCCTTGTGTCTTCACTTCAAGGACCAGAAACAACTGCTAAGAAAGACACTGAGGCTGAGACCCTGGATAGCTGCTCTCAGTCCAAATAGGCCAGCGTTTTTCAGCTGTTGTGCCATGGCACATTGGTGTGCCATGAAAGGTCATAAGAACATAAGAACAGCCCCACTGGATCAGGCCATAGGCCCATCTAGTCCAGCTTCCTGTATCTCACAGCGGCCCACCAAATGCCCCAGGGAGCACACCACATAACAAGAGACCTCATCCTGGTGCCCTCCCTTGCATCTGGCATTCTGACATAACCCATTTCTAAAATCAGTAGGTTGCACATACACATCATGGCTTGTACCCTGATGTACACGTAAGGTCTTTACGTGTTCCAGGGGAGTTTGGAGCACAGCAGTTGCAAATTGCTGGAAAAACTCTTCCAGGTTCTACAGTTTCTTTCTAGGGCAGGTGTCTGTAGTAACATATTGCCTGTTCCTCTTCCCCTGCTGGCTCCGCACAAACAATTCATTACTATGGATAGTTACCCTAGAAACAGAGCCACAGAACTGGGAAGAGTCTCCCAGAAGCCGGAAGTGATATCATAAGAGACGAAGACCATAGAGAAGACCATAGAGGTCAGTGTACAATGATGAGAAGAAAAATGTTGAAAATAACTGAAGTAGGAAATACTAAATAATGCTAATTACTAGGCATATTATTTATTATTTCTTTATTTAAGGGATTTATATTCTAGACAATCAAGATGACTTACAACATTAAAAGTAATAATAAAACATTAATAGGCCTGTGTACATAGTTCTAACAGTATGTTTGCACTTTACCCTGCACATGCCCGATCTCGTCTGATCTCGGAAGCTAAGCAGGGTCAGGCCTGGTTAGTACTTGGATGGGAGACTGCCTGGGAGTACTGGGTGCTATAGGCTTATTCCATAGTCTTTCGAGACTGAAGATTGCCAGCCAACCAACTCCCCAGTTAATATAAAGACTAGGCTGAACCTAGTCAATGAGCCTTTCTTCTAAGTAGAAATGCATAGGACTGTGCTCTAAGAATTTGGTTGTTCTTGAACCATTTCAAAAGTTTGTACCTGGTACATTGAACTTCAATTGAAATGAATAGGGAAGTTCTTCAACACCATCAACTGGACGGACCAATGGCCTAACTCAGTAATGTCACCTCTGTGCATCAGGGACATGCAGTGGATGGAGAGGCAGGTGAGGCAGAGCCTCCTCACCGTAGTCCTTTGAAAAGCATCGCCACCATTATGTGAGGTGCTATTGGAAAAACCGCAGTGGGCAGACTCTGCCTCACCTGCCGCCCCACCCACTGCACATCCCTGGTGTGTATGTGTGTTTGTGAATGTAGTCCCATTTGTACCTCGCTTGAGCTTTAAACTCCTGTAAAGTATTGCTTGGTCGAAGAAAGCAATAGTTTTCTGGACTCTCTTGACTGGCTAATTAATCTCAACTCCAGTTGAGCTTAAGGAAATGCGAATCAAAGCCTTACAACTGTAGCATACAAAGATAGAAGCCAGTGGTCTGTAAAAAAAAAAAACCTTCATTATTTCAACTTCTAATTTGCTAGGTGCCGCAGTAAAAGTTCAGTTCCCAAGACTGGTATTTCATTTCAGGAAGCAAACATTGACCTGAAGGCCATTCCTGTATGGTGCTGAAGGCCTTTTGTATGGGTGCATTTTCTGAAATGAGCTTTTGGAAACTCCAGAACAAAACATACCCTTTCCTCTTGTCAAAACTCTTTTGAACCCAGTTCTGTTCCCCTAACCCTCCCCTTGTGTTCTGTTAAGTATCTGTAACAAAAGGGAAAAGAATTCAGCCTTTGGCACAGGCTGACACAGGCAGCTGCCCCATTCTTTTTTACCATAGTTGCCAATAGTTCCATCCCTCTGGGCAGGGTGGACCTAAAGCCAGGGGCACACCCTGAAGGAATCTAATGGTGCAGGGAAGGACCAAGGCAGAGCCTGAGACCAGTTTGAAGTCAAATCCTGACAGAATCCACTGAGATGATGCTAGGGCTTGGTAGAATCTAGAATTTTGCTGTGCTGTGGTTGGCGAGAGAAGGTCTGTACAACTGTGTATTGTCAGCCTATGCTAGAGAAGATCGTCACCCATCTCTGTCCTCCTCATAACCACTGTTCATTATTTGCTCCAAGAATTCCAGAGTGGCACGTACATGCTTCACTTCCTCCCTCTCAAATTGATCCTACAATGTCTTGAAGTGGACTGAGAGACAGTGACCAGCTCAAGGGCGCCCAGTGAGCTTTATGACAAAGTGGAAATTTGAACCCAAGTCCAACACTCAAAGAATTTTATTAATTTCCCTTACCCATTCTCCAAGGAGGCCAGGACGGTATATAAGGTATGCACTGTGGTGAAAGAGCTACTATGCCTGGCCACAAATAAGAACATAAGAACGTAAGAACAGCCCCACTGGCTCAGGCCATAGGCCCATCTAGTCCAGCTTCCTGTATCTCACAGCGGCCCACCAAATGCCCCAGGGAGCACACCTGATAACAAGAGACCTGCAAGATTTCCTGGGAATTGTAGTTAAGAACATAAGAACAGCCCCACTGGCTCAGGCCATAGGCCCATCTAGTCCAGCTTCCTGTATCTCACAGCGGCCCACCAAATGCCCCAGGGAGCACACCAGATAACAAGAGACCTGCAAGATTTCCTGGGAATTGTAGTTAAGAACATAAGAACAGCCCCACTGGCTCAGGCCATAGGCCCATCTAGTCCAGCTTCCTGTATCTCACAGCGGCCCACCAAATGCCTCAAGGAGCACACAAGACAACAAGAGACCTGCATCCTGGTGCCCTCCCTTGCACTGGCATTCTGACATAGCCCATTTCTAAAATCAGGAGGTTGCGCATACACATCATGGCTTGTAACCCGTAATGGATTTTTCCGTAATGGATTTTTGTCCAATCCCCTTTTAAAGGCGTCCAGGGCAGTCGCTATCACCACATCCTGTGGCAAAGAGTTCCACAGACCAACCACACGCTGAGTAAAGAAATATTTTCTTTTGTCTGTTCTAACTCTCCCAACACTCAATTTTAGTGGATGTCCCCTGGTTCTGGTGTTATGTGAGAGTGTAAAGAGCATCTCCCTATCCACTCTGTCCATCCCCTGCATAACTTTGCATGTCTCAATTGTGTCCCCCCTCAGGCGCTTCTTTTCTAGACTGAAGAGGCCCAAACGCCATAGCCTTTCCTCATAAGGAAGGTGCCCCAGCCCCGTAATCATCTTAGTCGCTAGAGACCGTGGGTCCAGCGAAATGGGTTACAAACGGGAGTGGAAACAGCAGATAGCAAGGATTTACTGTGGATAGAAACTAACATTTATTTCAGTTCATTGCCCCTATTTTTCTGTAAATGCTACCAGAAATACACCAGACTGTTTGGGTGCTGCCTGGAGATTAGTTCAAGAGGCATGGACACCCCATTTTTCTCTTACAACCTGCAGTATTCCAAGCATGCCTCTCCCATGCCTTTTTCAGTAACCTCAGTGGTGCCCTTGTGTTATCATAGTGCTCATAATTTAATGGATGATGGCCGGATCCCAAAGGATCTCCTCTATGGAGAACTCGTGCAAGGAAAGCGCCCTACAGGTAGACCACAGCTGCAATACAAGGACATCTGCAAGAGGGATCTGAAGGCCTTAGGGATGGACCTCAACAAGTGGGAAACCCTGGCCTCTGAGCGGCCCGCTTGGAGGCAGGCTGTGCAGCATGGCCTTTCCCAGTTTGAAGAGACACTTGGCCAACAGTCTGAGGCAAAGAGGCAAAGAAGGAAGGCCCATAGCCAGGGAGACAGACCAGGGACAGACTGCACTTTGTCCCGGTGTGGAAGGGATTGTCACTCCCGAATTGGCCTTTTCAGCCACACTAGACGCTGTGCCAGAACCACCTTTCAGAGCGCGATACCATAGTCTTCCGAGACTGAAAATTGCCAGCATAATTTAAATATCCACCCAGCTATCTCTAAGACCTACCTGATCTATAAAGTTGCCCAGCCTGATCTGTAAAGCTGATCTATAAAGCTGCCCAGTCCACCACTACCCTGGCAGCAATGTACGTATTTATTCAGAGTTCCAATCATATGGCCCTTTTATCATCAAAAAAGTAGCAGGTAGTGTCCCACTGGTGTAAAAAGCCCTGCAACAGCACAAGTATCCCGCCGCTGCAGGGCTGTTTGAGGCTGTTGTCCCTTGGTAGTTGCTGCAGAAGATTCCCACCACCACAGACACCAGACCGTGCCAGGGCATGGGGGAGGGGGAGCAACTGGTTGTGGAGGGGGAGGAACTGGGGGCATGTCAAGAGCAGGAGGGGGTGGATCCAGCAGCAGTGACTTTCACTGGACTTATCCCCATTTTCCAACCCATGTGGCATCAGTAGTGTCCCTCGCATCATGTGCAGGCAACATGTCTGAGTAGATAGGAAATGATAAGATCCCAGGACATTTCTGGGCCCCCTCCTTTGGCTCCAGGGCCCCCCTTTAGACCCTAGGCCCGGGTACAAATTACCCCCTTTACCCCCCCCCGGCCCTGTCCAGAGGGCAGTCGGAATGGAAGTCCAGGTCTAGATCTGGGCTCTGAGTCCAGGTGGGAGCCCAAGTCTACCCACCCAGCAAACCTCGGTCATGGAGGCCAAAGTTCAAATAGGAGCCCATGTCTACCTGCCTGTTGACACTGGCTCTGGAGTGAAGGTAGTGCTCATGCCCACCCACCCCCAACAGTGGATCTGCCCCTGGCCTAAGGAGACTCATAGATGATTGGGCAGCCTAACAGAAAGTAAGTAAAAACTAGTTGGCAACCTTCAGTCTCGAAAGACTATGATATCGCGCTCTGAAAAGTGGTTCTGGAACAGTGTCTAGTGTGGCTGAAAAGGCCAATTCGGGAGTGACAATCCCTTCCACACTGGGAGCAAGTGCAGTCTGTCCCTGGTCTGTCTCCCTGGCTATGGGCCTTCCTTCTTTGCCTCTTAGCCTCAGACTGTTGGCCAAGTGTCTCTTCAAACTGGGAAAGGCCATGTTGCACAGCCTGCCTCCAAGCGGGCCGCTCAGAGGCCAGGGTTTCCCACTTGTTGAGGTCCACTCCTAAGGCCTTCAGATCCCTCTTGCAGATGTCCTTGTATCGCAGCTGTGGTCTACCTGTAGGGCGCTTTCCTTGCACGAGTTCTCCATAGAGGAGATCCTTTGGGATCCGGCCATCATCCATTCTCACGACATGACCGAGCCAATGCAGGCGTCTCTGTTTCAGTAGTGCATACACGCTAGGGATTCCAGCACGTTCCAGGACTGTGTTTATATGGAACTTTGTCCTGCCAGGTGATGCCGAGAATACGTCGGAGGCAGCGCATGTGGAAAGCATTCAGTTCCCTCTCCTGCTGTGAGTGACGAGTCCATGACTCGCTGCAGTACAGAAGTGTACTCAGGACGCAAGCTCTGTAGACCTGGATCTTGGTATGTTCCGTCAGCTTCTTGTTGGACCAGGCTCTCTTTGTGAGTCTGGAAAATGTGGTAGCTGCTTTACCGATGCGCTTGTTTAGCTCAGTATCGAGAGAAAGAGTGTCGGAGATCGTTGAGCCAAGGTACACAAAGTCATGGACAACCTCCAGTTCATGTGCAGAGATTGTAATGCAGGGAGGTGAGTCCACATCCTGAACCATGACCTGTGTTTTCTTCAGGCTGATTGTCAGTCCAAAATCTTGGCAGGCCTTGCTAAAACGATCCATGAGCTGCTGGAGATCTTTGGCAGAGTGGGTAGTGATAGCTGCATCGTCGGCAAAGAGGAAGTCACGCAGACATTTCAGCTGGACTTTGGACTTTGCTCTCAGTCTGGAGAGGTTGAAGAGCTTTCCATCTGATCTGGTCCGGAGATAGATGCCTTCTGTTGTAGTTCCAAAGGCCTGCTTCAGCAGGACAGAGAAGAAGATCCCAAACAAGGTTGGTGCAAGAACACAGCCCTGCTTCATGCCGCTTCGGATGTCAAAGGGGTCTGATGTGGAGCCATCAAAGACAACAGTGCCCTTCATGTCCTTGTGGAAGGATCTGATGATGCTGAGGAGCCTGGGTGGACATCCGATCTTGGGGAGAATCTTGAAGAGGCCATCCCTGCTGACCAGGTCGAAAGCCTTCGTGGGATCTATGAAGGCTATAAAGAGTGGCTGTCGTTGTTCCCTGCATTTCTCCTGCAGTTGTCTAAGGGAGAATACCATATCAGTGGTGGACCTGTTGGCTCGGATTCCACACTGTGATTCTGGATAAACGCTCTCTGCAAGTACCTGGAGCCTCTTTAGTGCAACTCGGGCAAACAACTTTCCTACAACGCTAAGGAGAGAGATGCCACGGTAGTTGTTGCAGTCACCCCTGTCGCCTTTGTTCTTGTACAGCGTGATGATGTTTGCATCCCTCATGTCTTGAGGTACTCCACCTTCTCTCCAGCAAAGACAGAGGATTTCATGCAGCTCAGTGACGATGATCTCTTTGCAGCACTTTAGGACTTCAGCAGGGATGCTGTCTTTTCCTGGTGCCTTGCCAGTAAGTAAAAACTAGGGCAGGCTGATCAATTGTCCCCAGCCCATCATTTGATAAAGTGCATGCTATAGCATGGTGGAGGATAGGACTGGGCTGCAAATATGCTATATCTCCTGTCTCCAAGCTAATTTATTTTAAAATGCTATCCAATATTATTAAGACCACCCAACGCTCCTGCAAATCAGTTAAATCAGATTCAGATTTGAGAGAGAAAAGATCATTTTCAACCATATCACTCTAAAAAGACCCTCAAAAAAAATCTTCCCCTGATCCTTCCGTAGACACTCAAGGCAACTGTTTCTGAACTGTTTCTCCAGTGCAGTTGTATGAGTCTCTCATGAGCAACATAGGAAGTTCTCCAAGTTATCTGGAATCCACTGGCACATCACAAAGACATCTGAAAGCAGGGAGGCAACAGTGACTCATCATCTTTGCGGTGGAAGTCAACCTAACAGTAGTGAGTTATTTGCAGTGTGTCAGATCCAAAAAAATAGGGCCTGGGAGGAACTCAGAAGAGCAAAACACCGCCTGCTTTAAATGCTTTAACACAAAGAGTTTCAGAGCACTGCCTCCCAAAGAGAAAGACCACCAACTACAGAGAAAGTGAGAGAAGAACTTGAAAAATGTTTCCCAAATTCCAGGTGGGATTTTAAGGTCAAATTGTCAAACCGAAAGTCAGTGGGAATTATAGAAAAATGTTTTATGTGTTTTTCTTGAATTCTTTCATTCTCAAGGGTAGACCTATAAAAAAATGTGTGAGATTTGTGCACTTTGCTTGTACCATTTTTTTGGGGGGGGGGGAGGGGTAACCTACAGTCTCCAAAGAAGGGGAGACGACAAAGAGATTTGCCAGGCTTTTATCCTTTTCAAACCCCACCATGCTTTCTTGTCTGATCCAGCTAAGGAGACCTGCAAACAGGAGCAGCCATGTGAACAGGTATCACTTCCTGGATTAGGACCAGCAGGCCTACATTAGATGAGATCTGTACAGAATGTATCTGTTCCAAATGCAGGCTGTATTTATTAACATATATATAACATATATATTTATGTTAACATATATATAACATATATAACATATATATATATATATATGTTTATATATATAACCATACCCTTAAGTCATTCTTTTTTGGAGTTTGATAACTCGAAAGGCAACCAGAGTTCTTATACTAGATCTGCCAACAAGCCTTCTGTCTCCCAGTCCAGCTTGGAGCTGAGCTGTCCCACTGCTATGCTCTCCCCTCCCACCATGTGAAAAGTCTTAAGCGTCCTCTTTATTTGAAGACTCTTTGGGGAGGACTGTGCTATCTTCCTTCCAGCCCAGATCACATGTCAGTATTTGCCCTACTTAGTGCTTATTGGCACTATTTAGGCAAAGTGGAATGTGCATTTCTTATGCATTACTGAAAGCTTTGTCCAGTTGCACATCCCCTGTAGTCTAGGGGGCCATCAGCTGACACCACCCGCATATTTACTTTCAGTCTTCAGTGTGTATCCTTGAGGGCTAGAAACATTTTTGTTAAACGTTTGAGATGAATGCTGCCTTGTGCAGCAGAAACCAGATTCTGGCTTTTTGGGTAGCAAGTGTATAGATCCATATAGTTTGCACATCAGCCCTCGGATTCTTAGTGACTTCTAAACAGCAACTACAGCACATGCCAGCCTCGCTGGGATTTTCTAAATGGAAGCATTGTTTTTCTCGCTGGCAATGATTTCTTAATTTGTGATTCATTTGTCAGTGCCTCCGAAGTCTTGGGGGAAATTGAGACATAAACAGGAGTTTTACTAGTTTTACTCCTGTTTTATTAGCATAAGTTCTTTAAAATAAAAAAAAGGAACATTCTTTTTATTAATGCTCTCTCATGTCTGTAGGCTTCCTGGAATCATCAACAGAGCCCCTGCTAATTTGGACTGTAAAGCAAGCGCTGTTGGCTAACCTCACCATTTGCAATGGGCCATTTTTTCCCCCCTTTCCAAGCCAAACCAAGCCTTTGTGTTTGCAAGGGATGGATCTAGAAGGTACAAAACACACTGAGAGCCAAAGTCCATTCCAAGGCCCGGTACTGGCCAGAATGAACTCCAGCACTGCTGCTCTGAGCATTTGCAAAGCTAGATGTTTCTGCTTATGTTTTTTGATGCGAAATCAAAACAACAATTGAGGGAACTTGAAAAGACAGGCTGTGCATGTGATTGTGGGGGTTTCCATGCTGGTCTTATGCTCTGATATTGACAGGAGGCAGGACCCTTTCACTTCATGATTGTCCCAACATTTCATTATCTCTTTAGTTTTGCTTCATTTGAATGTCAGCAGAAATTCCAGATTTTTGGAATGCCAGTGAAGGAATTTGCACCTGCATCATCATCATAAAAATAATAATAATGAAGAAGGCAAAAGTTTGTTTGAAGATAGAGAAATGTTTAATGCATTCTGTCGTGCTGCAGCAATAATAGTTTCATGCATTTTTTATATTATCTGCTGTTATGGATGTCATAGGGTAGAAAGGTGACTAATAAATAAGGAAATAAAGTAGATAACAAGAATTTAAGGCTGTGATCCTATGCACACTTTCCTGGAAGTAAGTTCCATGGAACAAAATAGAACTTACTTCTGAGGAGACATGCATTGGACTGTGCTGTAAGTCTCATTCATGCATGCTTTTGTGGTAGTATGAACAAAGCCTCAATTCAAATGCAATTGACTGTGGCAGTAAAAAGCCTGAGGTGGTAGAATGGACTGAACTACTTCAGGCTACAGGTGGGGAGATGTCATATTTCGTGCTTCTCTCTGTTAAAATGAAATCCCTGAAAGTAAAAATCTAGCACATCAGGGGGAAAGGTTCCAGGCCAGCTCTTCCCTGCTGGAATAGCCTGCTACTCTTTTGTTGCTTGTTTGTTTTACTTTTTACTACCATTTATTCATGCACTAGGGGGTTTGTGAATTTGTTTTTTTTTTCTGGGAAAGTTTTTTTGTTTTGTTTTTAAGTATGAGTCCTGAATTGTAGCTGAAGTGGTGCCACCCATTCTACAATTTCATGTCTCCACCACCTCATTGGTATGCATCTGGAGATGAGGCATTTACTGACACAGAACATCACGTACTGTACAGAATGTGTGGGTCTATAAACGATTGCAGGTGACTTCCTGTTTGAAACCCAAAATGTTCCCAAACCTGAGCACATCATGGAAAAGGAAAGTGACCTTTGGCTTTTCAGTTTTCTAGAGAGCTTTTGATGTGGAACGAAATGTTTAAAAATCCCCCCCATCCGTGCTCTGAAACGGTAGGGTCCCAGGAACTTTGTACCGCCTGGTAGGGTTCCAGGAATTTTGTACCGCCTGGTTTTTCTGCAGATATAGATCAGTCCTAAGCCCTATGGAAACCAGTAGGACGTGTCCGAGTAAACGTCTTTCAGGCTGGGGTGCTAGAATATGATCCAGTCAAAACAAAGCCCCATAGCTGCTGGTTTAGGTGGTACAGATTTGACTGCCTTCTGAGTCCCGTTTATCCACGTGGACTTTGACTTACTTAAGCATAGCTGGATTGTGGCACCCTTGGCTTGTCATCATGTGTCTTCGCTTGGCAATCCAGCTCGGTCGGAAAGCTTGAAGAGTAACCACGTTTTATAACCAGCCTTTTCCTTTAAGAGAGCACACCGAGAACAAAGTGCCATACAATAAATGTTAATTGCAGTCACACACTTGAATTTTCATGGCCCTTTGAAAGTATTCCAAATAAAAGACATTGTTGTAGTCAAACCTGGGGTCAATCTGGCTAATCATTTGCAATCGATGTTTACTTTGTCCTGGGCTTATCTAATAAAGATTCCAACTACTTTCATGACTGGGGTGGAATTCTGACCCTGCTGGAGTCAATAAGAATTCTGTTATTGATTTCAATAGGTCAAGAATTCACCTCTGTTTTTGCAAGCTGGCATAATGAGGCTCAGCTGCATGGCTTTAACTGAACAATCTATGTGATTAATCAGTTAACAGTAAGATTCACAAATCTGTGACTGTGCCAACTATGCCAACTCTGACCTTCTCCTGCATGGGACTGAACAGCAGTCCCATATCAGCACAGCCAGTTGAGCTTTAGCAAACTGCCAGCATGCATTGCAGCCTGTTTCCAAAATGCTACATGATTTACCATTAGGTGAGCAACCTCTGTCAAGTCAAATACAACTACTATGAAGGCAACAGCTATCAGCCAGAGATGGTAGGTCTGTGGACCCCATTCCTCAAGTAACCACCACTGATCCTGCCCCCCCTCCCAGGACTGATCCACCCACTCCACCCCACCCCAGCCTGCCCCATTTCCCCATACTTCTTGTGTCTTCGCAACAACCCTGCTTGATAGCAACCTGAGTATGGATAGTCAGCCTTAGGAGCTGACGGGCAAGACAGTGAGAAGAGGCTGTGCACAATTATATGTGTAGAACTCAGTTTTGATAAGAAAATACTATTATTGGATTGAATCCAAGTCCTGTATTGCACAGGCTTTGAAAGGTGATTGCAACCCCCCAATGAGGTTTTGCGACCCCATTGGGGCCATGACCAACAGATTGAAACACACATTTTCCTGGGAATATGCTCTATTGAACACAGTGAGACTTACTTCTGAGTAGAAGTAAATACATAGGATTGCATTCTTAATGTCAAAACGCATTCAAAATGCACCCACCCAGCTACTCGTAGTTTTACTTTCTAGAGACAAACAACATTTTAACAAGGCATCCTTAAAAGACAAAAATGTGGACCAAATCAGAATGATGTTTACCAGGGACAAGTAACAAAAATTAGGGACTGGCCCCAGTACTGTAAATAGATATAAGGGGAGCATATGGACCACAATCAGATCAATGGAGGTACCACAGCAGAGGGATGAGACTGCAGGGACAAATCAGTGCTTAGGAATAGTGCGCAAGAGTTAATCAACAAAGCCAAGGTTGTAGATTGTGCCTTCAAGCTTTAAACCTTTTTTTAAAAAAAACAACAACAACAAAACAAAAACACCAGTTAATTCCACAAATTGGACCTTGGCCATTATTTGTAGTCAGTGGTGTAGCTAAGAGGAGGGGGTAGCAATTGCACTGGGCAACAAGCTTTAGGGGGCAACAACCTCAGCTTGACACTTGTGGCCAAAATTGTGAAAACCTTGGTATTTTCAAATAACGCCATCATGTTATACACCACTCGATCCAGAATTTAATGCAGAATGCAATGAAACAAACCACGTCAAAATATCTCTATTCAATCAAAAGTTATAGCCAAATAACCAGAGAATAAAAACACAACTGCATTATGTAACAAAAACTGGATTTTCTTAACTCAAAACTGACCAAAGAGATTGATTGTTCTGAGAGCCAATTAGGTGTTATTATGATACAGCAGGGAACCAATAAGGTGTTAATATGAGTCAGCTCTCATTTCCATGTATCATAATACAGTTAACCCCTGCTAACTGGGTAAAGTGGCACTTTTTCAAATGGTGCTCCTTTTCTATTCTGCAGGGGGAAAATAACTGTCCCCAGTTGCCACCATTCCGTCCCCATTCTTCCTTCTTGGGAGAGAAGTGAGGTCTTCTCTCATTTGTGTGTTGACAGAATTATGCCTGGGAGAAAATGCTACTGCAAAATCAGAGCTCTGGGGAGGGAACTGGAGTGCTTCTGGGTGAATTGAAAGTCAAAAGTTTTTGTTCTGAGGATGCCCATGTTTATTTCTAACATCACTTGCCTTGTGAAACAGATATTCTTCCCCCCCCCCCCAAAAAAAAATGTGCCTTTGCTTCTCCAAAGGAAGATGGATCTCAGATAAAGGAACTTCTGCGTATCCTTCCCCCATCAATACTTCAAATGCAACCCTGATGTGAATATCCACATCAATTAACATAGTTTTCTTGGTACAGCCAGATATGGGCCCAGTAAGTCCTTATTCAATGATGTGATGTCTATCACTTGCTCAGTGTAGATCTTTTGTGAACTTCATGGTGTTCTCTAGGAGCTGTTATGCATGGGTGAAAGAAACAAGATATTAAAAATTCAGTCATGGAATCTGGAAGCAAATGTCAAGAGATACTAAATGACATCCTAAATGACTGTGGCTTAGAGCAGCTAGTCATGGAGCCCACCAGAGGATAGGTGACTCTGGATTTAATATTGTGCAGTACTCAGGAACTGGTTAGAGATGTCAATGTTACTGAGCCATTGGGGAACAGTGATCATGCTGCGATTCGTTTTGACATGCATGTCGGGGGAAGAGCACCAGGTAAATCTCTCACAAAAACCCTTGACTTCCGATGCGTGGATTTCCCTCATATGAGGAGTCTGGTTAGAAGGAGGTTGAAAGGGAAGGTAAAAAAAGTCAAATCTTTCCAGAGTGCATGGAGGCTGCTTAAAACAACAGTAATAGAGACCCAGCGGAAGTGTATACCGCAAAGAAAGAAGGGCTCGACTAAGTCCAGGAGAGTGCCCGCATGGCTAACCAGGCAAGTTAGAGAGGCTATAAAGGGCAAGGAAGCTTCCTTCCATAAATGGAAGTCTTTCCCTAATGAGGAGAATAAAAAGGAACATGAACTGTGGCAAAAGAAATGTAAGAAGGCGATATGGGAGGCCAAGCGAGACTATGAGGAACGCATGGCCAGCAACATTAAGGGGAACAATTAAAGCTTCTTCAAATATGTTAGAAGCAGGAAACCCGCCAGAGAAGCGGTTGGCCCTCTGGATGGTGAGGGAGGGAAAGGGGAGATAAAAGGAGACTTAGAGATGGCAGAGAAATTAAATGAGTTCTTTGCATCTGTCTTCACGGCAGAAGACCTCGGGCAGATACCACTGCCCAAATGGCCCCTCCTGACCAAGGAATTAAGTCAGATAGAGGTTAAAAGAGAAGATGTTTCAGACCTAATTGATAAATTAAAGATCAATAAGTCACCGGGCCCTGATGGCATCCACCCAAGAGTTATTAAGGAATGAAGTTGCTGATCTCTTGACTTACCCCTGCTAACTGGTAAGAGGCACTTTTTCAAGTGGGTGCTCCTCTTTTATTCAGCAGGGGGAGAGTAACTGGCCCACCTCCCCCCCAGCAGTGTCTTTTCTAGTGGCTATCTGCTGGTGTTGCATATTTTTAGATTGTGAGCCCTTTTGGGACAGGGAGCCATTAGCCATTAGTTATTGATTTTTTTTCTGTAAACCGCTTTGGGAACTTTTTGTTGAAAAGCGATATATAAATACTGTTGTTATTATTATTATTATTATTATTGACTAAAATATGCAACTTGTCCCTCAAAATGGCCACGGTGCCAAAAGATTGGAGGAGAGCAAATGTCACACCAATTTTTAAAAAGGGAAGGAGGGGGGACCCGGGAAACTATAGGCCGGTCAGCCTAACATTTACCTAACATAAACCAGCCTAACATAACCAGCATAAGATGGTGGAATGCCTCATCAAAGATAGAATCTCAAAACACATAGACGAACAAACCTTGCTGAGAGAGAATCAGCATGGCTTCTGTAAGGGTAAGTCTTGCCTCACGAACCTTATATAATTCTTTGAAAAGGACAACAGGCATGTGGATGTAGGAGAACCCATGTTCATTATATATCTGGACTTTCAGAAGGCGTTCAACATGGTCCCTCACCAAAGGCTACTGAGAAAACTCCACAGTCAGAGGGAAGTTCCTCTCCTGGATTGAGACCTGGTTGAAGACCAGGAAACAGAGTGGGTGTCAATGGGCAATTTTCACAATGGAGAGAGGTAAAAAGCGGTGTGCCCCAAGGATCTGTCCTGGGACCGGTGCTTTTCAATCTCTTCATAAATGTCCTGGAGACAGGGTTGAGCAGTGAGGTGGCTAAGTTTACAGATGACACCAAACTTTTCCAAGTGGTGAAGACCAGAAGTGATTGTGAGGAGCTCCAGAAGGATCTCTCCAGACTGGCAGCATGGGCAGCAAAATGGCAGATGCGTTTCAATGTCACTAAGTGTAAAGTCATGCACATTGGGGCAAAAAATCAAAACTTCACGTATAGGCGGATGGTTTCTGAGCTGTCTGTGACAGATCAGGAGAGAGATCTTGGGGTGGTGGTGGACAGCTCGATGAAAGTGTCAACCCAATGTGTGGTGGCCGTAAAGAAGGCCAATTCTATGCTTGGGATCATTAGAATAGGTATTGAAAACAAAACAGCTAAAATTGTAATGCCCTTGTACAAATCGATGGTAAGGCCACACCTGGAGTATTGCGTCCAGTTCTGGTTGCCACATCTCAAAAAGGACATAGTGGAAATGGAAAAGGTGCAAAAGAGAGCAACTAAGATGATTACTGGGCTGGGGCATCTTCCTTATGAGGAAAGGCTACGGCGTTTCGGCCTCTTCAGTCCAGAAAAGAGACACCTGAGGTGGGACATGATTGAGACATACAAAATTATGCAGGGGATGGACAGAGTGGATAGGGAGATGCTCTTTACACTCTCACATAACACCAGAACCAGAGAACATTCACTAAAATTGAGTGTTGGGAGAGTTAGGACAGACAAAAGAAAATATTTCTTTATTCAGCGTGTGGTTGGTCTGCGGAACTCCTTGCCACAGGATGTGGTGACGGCATCTGGCCTGGACACCTTTAAAAGGGGATTGAACAAGTTTCTGGAGGAAAAATCCATTATGGGTTACAAGCCATGATGTGCATGTGCAACTCCTGATTTTAGAAATGGGCTATGTCAGAATGCCAGATGCAAGGGAGCAGTGGCGTAGCTAGAAGGGGTGCAAAGCACTAAGACTCACCGCGGCCTGCAAGCAGCCCCTCCCCTTCAGAGCCATTCCGGGCGGGGGAGCAAAACAGAGGGAAATTGCTCTGAGGGGGAGGGGCTGCTTGCACACCAACGTGAGGCTCCCTGCTCCCTGTTAGTGCTTTGCACCCCATATAGCTACGCCACTGCAAGGGAGGGCACCAGGATGAGGTCTCTTGTTATCTGGTGTGCTCCCTGGGGCATTTGGTGGGCCGCTGTGAGATACAGGAAGCTGGACTAGATGGGCCTATGGCCTGATCCAGCGGGGCTGTTCTTATGTTCTTAACTACAATTCCCAGGAAGCCTTGCAGGTCTCTTGTTATCTGGTGTGCTCCCTGGGGCATTTGGTGGGCCATTGTGAGATACAGGAAGCTGGACTAGATGGGCCTGTGGCCTGATCCAGTGGGGCTGTTCTTATGTTCTTAACTCCATCAGGATTCCACAGATCTGGGAACTGCATGTCTGCTCAGAAGTAAGTCCCATTAGAGTCAATGAGGTTTACTCCCAGGAAAGTGTGGATAGGAGTGGGCTGTTACACAGCACACTGCGGTCCCTGCAGTGCCATGCATGCACTGCAGTACCTGAAGTACTCCTACCATGCTGCCCCCCTGTAGCAATGCCCTTGGGTACCACAGTAGATACATCACTGGGAGATACTCTGAAGTTCAGGAACCTTTTATTTCCACATGTGCTGCCTCCGACGCATCCTTGACATCACCTGGCAGGACAAAGTTGCAAACAACACAGTCCTGGAACGTGCTGGAATCCCTAGCATGTATGCACTGCTGAAACAGAGACGCCTGCGTTGGCTTGGTCATGTCGTGAGAATGGATGATGGCCGGATCCCAAAGGATCTCCTCTATGGAGAACTCGTGCAAGGAAAGCGCCCTACAGGTAGACCACAGCTGCGATACAAGGACATCTGCAAGAGGGATCTGAAGGCCTTAGGAGTGGACCGCAACAGGTGGGAAACCCTGGCCTCTGAGCATCCCGCTTGGAGGCAGGCTGTGCAGCATGGCCTTTCCCAGTTTGACAAGACACTTGGCCAACAGTCTGAGGCAAAGAGGCAAAGAAGGAAGGCCCTTGGCCAGGGAGACAGACCAGGGACAGACTGCACTTGCTCCCAGTGTGGAAGGGATTGTCACTCCCGAATCAGCCTTTTCAGAACCACCATTCAGTGCTCAATACCATAGTCTTTCGAGACTGAAGGTTGCCAATACACAAATTCTTAATGGCTCACCCATAGGGTAGCAGTTCCCAGATTTGTGGATTCCTGATGGAGTAAGCCCAAGTATGTCTTGACATTTGCTCCCAAATTCCATAACTGAATTTTGAATATCTTGTTTCTTTCACCCATGCATAACAGCTCCTAGAGAACACCATGAAGACTGGCGGCCCCTCCCACTCACTGTCAGAGCCAATCCAGGCAGAGATGGTGATTGGGAGGGTTTGCTTACATGGTGCATTTCGGTACCTGCACTACTGTGCTGCCCCACTGTAGCTACACCACTGCCTATGCTCTCCCAGGCTGGCTACTGGCTCCCTTAAACAGGAATGGCTAAATAGGCTTCCTGTTGTGGCTAAAACTTTGCCTAGTTAACAATATCCTTTCTCTGGCCTCCTGTTTGTCTCTTACTTGGAAGCTGTTTTCTGACAACATGACACAGGAATGAAGGCCATATGTATGCTATCTTTTGTTCTTTTTGTATTCTATAAATTGTAAAAAAAAAAAAAGTTAAATAAAAAAAAAACCTGCAAAATAGTTAAAAAGTTCAAGTCAAGGATTCCTAAAAGGTGATTTTACTTGGTAATATCAGGAGGTTATATAGGTTGCAACATGTGCCGATTTCAACAGTCCCAGGAAGTGTGACAAAGTTCATGAAGTTTATATTGCCCCAGATATTCTGGATCTTGACTAACCCGTCAACTTATCTATGACACAGTCTAAACAAAATCTTCAGCTTGTTTGGCCTAAATAGGACACGGGACGAATTTCAGGATGCAGGATGGACATGAGTACTTAAGGAATGAATTTCAGTCTTCTCCCACCCAATTCCGTTCTGCCACAAGCAAGATGTTTATATAAAAGGTCAAGGCCCTCTTCTGCATAGCACATTGCGCTATCTCGGTGCCAAACCAAATTCGACACTTCTGTTTAAGTACCGCAGCTGCCAAGGATTCAGTATTTGGTTCAAACATCACACTCGTTAGAAATCACTTGAAGGAGATTCTCTTTTGGAAGCAGGCACTATCATATACCCCGTTGATATCGCCTGTAACTGGGATCAATACCAGTCAAGACAGGGGGAAAATGATTATCCCAAATGCTATGCATCCTTACTAGGAGTAACTCCATTCACTTCCAAGTGAGACTTATTTTTTTTAATTACATAGGTAGAGGACCGAGCGGCACACAAGCGGCAGGGAAGAAGACAGGTTGACAGATAAAAAGTAGTTAGGAGAAAGGAAAACATTTGTCCATCCAATCTTGTGCCAATAAGCAAATGGTTTACATTACAGGCAGATAGGTCTCAGTCCAACATTAGCAAAAGCTTCCAAATTAGCACCACTACAGGGCAAACTTTTAAAAGAGGTAGTGGAATCTTTTGATTGAAGTAGGATTGACTTCTGTGGCTTTAGGCCACAGGTGTCCATCTGCCAGGGCAGGGCCTCCGAGAGGAATTTTACCAGGGGGTACAAAGTTTCTTTTGGGACCCTTCCCAAAGTGGGAGCGGGTGAAACAGAGTGGGGGAGGGTGATGAGGGTGGGCATAATGGGGGCACAACTGGCAGGGGGAAAGTGGTAACAGTTGGAATAATCTTTGGAGCCCAGGTCTACCTGTCTACCCAATGCAGAGCTCAGGTTCTACCTGCCTGCCCAGCACTGGTAGCTAGATACAGTAATACGGAAAACCAAACACACTCCTAAATCTCTCTAAAATCTTTCAAATATAGAAAATCATTGCAGGAGATGAGCAGCATTGTATTTAGGCTCACACTAGAATGGAAAGTGTCCTGCGTACACCAAAACTGACTTCTGCAGCAGCTGCAGTCCCACAGCTGTGTCGCTGAGTTCCTCTACACTTCTTCATGGTAAGTGGATCCACAAGCCAAACAGCAGCTGGAGCAGGTCAGTTTCCTCCCAGATGTGACACTGTTAAGTAATGCATGCATTCCTGGGCCTGGTGTGTATGGCCTGTGGCAGTAGTCACTGCCATGTGCCCACAGGAATGCTCCCAGCATCCCAGGTGGACAGTGAGTTTGGGTGAGGTTGGAAATTGAAAGATTCCAGGAAATTTCTGGGCCCCTTCCTTTGGCTCCTGGGCCCCCTTTCTGAACCTGGGCCTGGGTACCAATTACCCCCTTTACCCCCCCCCAATAGGCCCTGTGCCAGGGACATGCAGTGGGTGGGGAGGTAGGCAGGGTTGGGAACTCAACTGGGATGACAGACTCAAGTTGCAAAAATGCTCATTTTCCACTGACTCATTGACTTGTGAGTTGTGCACACATAGAAGACTGGAAAAAGCACTTGAGTCAGGGCCCCCCTGACTTGGCCCTCATCCCCACACGTGCTGACTTGAGCCTCCTTGTGTCTGGGCGTGCTTGCTTACTGTTTTCATGGTGTGAAAAACCTCGTGGGGCCATAATTCTGACCAAATGAGCAGCAGGGAGATTCTAGCCACAAGGCACGGAAAGGTTAATGTTTTCCTCTTTCAATGAATAGGAAGGGGGAGGTAGGAGCAGGTCTCTGATAGAAAGGAAGGAACTGATGATCATTGGATCTTTGGTTGACGAAGGGCAGGAGGAGGAGCCCAAGGGGGTTCTTGCCTTATGGTTGGCTGGAGGGGGAAAAGGAGGTAGGGAAGCGGGGGAGCTGGTTTGTAGCATTCATGAACAGGTCTATGGGCTTGTTGTTACTTGGAAGGAGGAAGCCTCATCGAATGACTGGCTATAGTGGGACTACTTCTGAGCAGAGCCACCAGGGATTGGGCCATCCTGGTAAGCCTCGCAGCTGCTGCTTGCGACCTTCCTCCCTCTTGCCACTTCTGTCCCCGCTCTCTCACAGTCCCTCCTAAACCTCCTGCCCTGTTTACAGATGGGATGGGCCAGCAAGGGAATGTTTAAAGAGAACTCCGACACACACATATACAGCCCTGTAGCAGCCCCATTTCCCTTCGTGGAGCAGCGGCAGGTTTTTTAAAGGGGGGGGGTGATTTGACATGAATCCTTTAGAGTTATGAAGGGATGACTCGGTGAGTCAGAAAGTGCCCCCTTATGACTCGTTTTTGAGTCGAATCATGGGGGGGGGCAGAGAATCTAGGCTCAACTCAAGTCATGCTGTGCTGGGTTTTCCCATCCCTGTAGGCAGGTGAGGCAGTGCCTCTCTTCCGGAGTCCTTTGAAAAGCACCGCTGCCACGGGAGGTGTCCAAGCATGTGGGTTGTGAGTGCTTGAGCATCTCCCATGGTGGCCCACTTTTCAAAGGACTCGGATGGGAAGGTGCTGTCTCACCTGCCTCCCCACCCACCGCATGTCCCTGCCATCTGTGTGCGACTGAAATGGTACAACAGCTGGAGAAATACCCCAAACAGTTAAGCAACACGTTTTGCAAACATACTCTACTGGTGTTTCCTGAAGAAACACATGGGGATCTTTAGACCATGGTTGCATGTTTAACAGCAGCAAGGTTGGGAATAGCCTTTCACAGTGAAAAGCTCCAAAGGGCTGTATAGATATGTGATATGACAGAGATACAGGAACAGCACCATTCAGAGAAAGTCACATGCCAAGTTTGCCTTTCGAAAGGGACAGTTTGGCCAGGCCCTTTCTATGCTATGGAAAACCTTAATTATTTTTCCAAATAATAATGGTGATTCCCATCAATCTCCACTTAACCATCAACACCATTAACCTCTACGTAACCATCAAACGTTCGAGGAAAATGAGAGTGGTTTAGTCTTATGCACACTCTTGAAACATGTATATGAACTGTTGTTGTTTGGTTGTTTGGCAACCTTCAGTCTTGAAAGACTATGGTATAAGCCCACAGCACCTGGTATTCCTGGGCGGTCTCCCATCCAAGTTCTACCCAGGCCTGACCCTGCTTAGCTTCCAAGATCAGACAAGATCAAGCATGTGCAAGGTAACAGTTGCTGCTTGTACTGGAATTATGCAATTGTATTCTCTTGGAATTATTGATATCTGATTGGTCTCCCAGTTACACATTTTTATTTTTGCTTCCAATTATGCTTCTTTTGCTTTTATTGCCACCTAGTTATGCAACAAGATAAATAAAAATAAGTTAAAAATACTTTGCACAGATTACTGTGGCTTGTCTGGTATTTCTGAACCTGGGTTCAACAATTATATTTATGTTCATTTTCATGCTGCAGCCATGAGAGTGTACGTAGGGCTGGTAGGCAGTCTCCACCCAAGCACTCACTTAGCTTCAGCAAAGCTTCAGACCAGACGCTGGGAACCCACAGCAGCCAGACATGTCATACCTGCTGCCCTGCTTCCACCAAGCCCCAAATCCCAGATCACAACCATTTCCTTGTTGCTACACTTACCGCAGTGAGTTCCTGCAGCCTCACCACATCGCTACAATCATATTTTCATCCTGCTCAAGCCAAATCACCACCTGTAATCTTTCCTAATCCTGCAACGTCACCTTTGGTGTCAAGACTGAAAACCCGCCCATTAGAATGAATCAACGTTTACCAGTTTGAAAATTTCCAATCCTCTGGTGTGATGGCCCACTGGGCAGAGGAACTAAAGAACCTCTTGATGAGGGTGAAAGAGGAAAGCACAAAATGCGACTTGAAACTTAAAATAAACTAAGATCGTGGCATCCAATCCCATCACCTCATGGTAAATAGAAGGGAAAGAAATGGAAGCCGTGACAGAGTTTATCTTCTTGGGTTCTAAGATCACTGCAGATGGAGATTGCAGCCATGAAATTAAAAGACGTTTGCTTCTTGAGAGGAAAGCTATGGTAAGCCTAGACAACTTAATGAAAAGCCGAGACATCACCATGCCAATAAAGGTCCGTATAGTCAAAGCTATGGTTTTCCCAGTTGTAATGTATAGCTGTGAGAGCTGGATCATAAGGATGGCTGAGCGCTGAAGAATAGACTCTTTCGCATTATGGTGTTGGAGAAGACTTTTGAGAGTTCCCTGGACTGCAGGGAGATCAAATCAGTCAATCCTACAGGAAAGCAACCCTGACTGTTCATTGGAAGGACAGATACTGAAGCTGAAGCTTAAATACTTTGGTCATCTCATGAGAAGGGAGGACTCTTTAGAAAAGACCCTGACACTGGGAAAAATTGGAGGCAAAAGGAGAAGGGGACGGCAGAGGATGAGATGGTTAGATAGTGTTACCGAGGCAAAGAACATGAATTTGGACAAACTCCGGAAGTTAGTGGTAGACAGGGAGGCCTGGCGTGCTGTAGTCCATTGGGTCATGAAGAGTCAGACATGACTTAACAACAGTGTGTTGGCATCCTTCAGTCTTGGAAGACTATGGTGTCACGCTCTGAATGGTGGTTCTGGAACAGAGTGTCCTCTCCAGTGCGTGAAGCCTGGGTAAAGTAGGTATGGAGGATAGGCTGTTACCCATGCAGCAAATCCCCCCTCTCCACATCGCTGAAATGGTCCAATGGAAAGGCAGAGGCCAATACGGTTGGTTCCAGCGGCGTCGCAGGAGTTGCCAGAACGTGACTGTGTTCAGCCATGAACTGCCTCAGGGACTCCGGCTCCAGATTTTGCCTCGAGGTTGACTCCTGGAGCCTTTTCCATAACTGGATGTAGCCACAAGGCAGTGGAGGTTTGGGATCAGAGTTTTCCTTCTCTCAGATGAGCTGCCTTCCCAGGCTGACGAGTCCCATCTACCCGGTGGCTGTTTAGTTGCCTCTTACGACAAGTACAGCCAAACTGAGGGCCTATTCTTATCCCCAGCCCCCAGGGGGATTTAATAACAGAACAACAACATATTTATATACCACTTTTCAACAAAAAAAAAAGTTCATATAGCGGCTGATAGAAAAATCCCAATACGAATAAATGGTTCCCTGTCCCAAAAGGACTCACAGTCTAAAAAATAAAATAAAAAATGCAATAGCTACTAGAAAAAAATTACACTAGAGTGAAGAGGGACAATTATTCTCCCCCTGCTAAATATAAGAGGAGCACCACTTGAAAAAGTACAACTTTGCCCAGTTAGTAAGGGTAACGTCATACAAAGTATGTGCTAAAATTCCTGACGCAGAATGACTGGGAGCAAAATTCCATTCAGGATTTGATTGACACATCCCAAGACTGATCATGCAGAGAATTATGGGCATACATACGAAACAGGGTGAACGTTCTGTTTGGTATATTTAATGGAAATCCAGGCCTGGAGACAGAATTCCTCCTTTCAGTTTTTCACGTAATTACCTACTCCATGGTAGTGAGCTGGTAGACCGCTGGGGGTCAAATCCTATCCAACTTTCCAGTCCTGTTGTAGCTGTGCCAATGCAGTGTGTGGTGCACCCTGTGGTGGGAGGGTAGTTATGGAGGAGTCCTCAAAGTGAAGGAACATATGTCCCCTTACCTCCAGGCTGTACTGCAGCTGCACCGGCGCTGGAAAGTTGGATAGGATTGGGCCCGGGATCACTTCCAACTCTGTTTCTAAGCATTTCTACAACTGGTAACAAGTTTCTTCATAACCTTTACTAGGTAGCATTTAATTATTGTTTTCAATCCATTACTATCTAGAGACTCTAGTAGCTAGTCATTCTGTGGGTAGAGGGAATCTCCCCTGGGAAGGCCATATCCTTCCTCATTTTCCCACCACTGTTTCACTTCTCGGCGTCAAACACGGACCATGGTCATGTCTCCCTTCCATCAACAGTGGAGGAATGTTCTAGAAGGTATGAACAGGAAGGAGGAGAGCAAAGCAGAGCTGGGAACTTCAAGCTTGAGGCAGACTGTTACCTGCCCTTGCCGCCATCCTTATTTACTTAGGATCACCCAGAGTACATTACAAGAGTACAGTTAATATCCATGTGCACCTTAATTGTGAGGGCACTGAAGGTAGAGGAACAATCTCTTCTTTTTACAAGCATTTCCCAACAGACCAATTACCAGGGAAAAGATCAAGAATGGTGATGAGAAAGACGTGGGAAGGGGAAGAGATAAGCTTTGAGAAGGGGCTGCAAGAAAGGTTGAGATGGGGATGGGACATTCTCAACAGAAGTTTGTAAGTGAAACAACAAGTAATGCCATCAATTGCTTCTTTGAAATTATTTTTATAAGTACACTTTGCTTAGACAAACCTGCTTTACTATTTATTGTAAGTCCATCTTTCATCTGCTACTGTAACCGTCTTGCAGATATTATCAGAAATAACATTACAGCAAACAATTTTTGTTAGGTACAATAGCCACTCATGCAAGGTCTTCTGTGAGGTTGAGAACAGTGTGGAACGGAACATCACACAACAGTGCCTCGAAGTTAAAAGTTGCCAACTTTTCAACTGGCCTCTGAACCTGTGCCATTAATAGTCGGCTTCATGGGCAACTGCTTGGCAGTGTGTCTGGAAAAAGAGTCGCTTTGGAAAACCTCACGCATGGTCACTTTGATGGCGCTCTGCAGAACGCTAGTAGCACTTGGCAGGGAGAAGTGGGCCACTGCCTGTTCTTCAGGGTCACCATCAGGAAATCCAGACAGATGTGTTACAGGGCTCTGAAACAAGTACAGACAGCGACAGCAGCTAGTCTCCCGGAGACTGCCTCTCACTGTCAAGTCGTTTTGTGGCTTCTCTCTCTGGCCAGGCAGGGGAAAGGATACAGGCAAGATCCCACCACCCCTGATTGGTTTTAAAACCCCACTGTTTTGTTCTTTCCTACAGCCCTTGTAGTTCACCTTTCTCATTGTTGCCCTTGCTTGCTAGTAAATATGTGTAGAATCTATGCATGCAGATGGGGAGAAGAGCCATGTCCTTGACCTGACCTCTGACCTCCATATATTAATGGGGCTGTCTGTAAGGCCAGCCCCAAGAACTTCTGGCACGGAGGCAGGGAACCAAATGCCACTGTGCTTTCTGGCTTTGAAAGGATGAAGGGAACAGTGTAGAATAAGATGTGTAGAGGAGAGGAGAATGGTGTGCAAATGCATCTCCCAGGTGCTCTAGCTCACCAGTGTCCCTTCCTCTACACTTTCTTTTCCGTGTTCTCCTCTTCTTTTACCAATTCAGGGAGCATAGGAGGAGCATGGAGATACTGGACAACAGATGGGGGAGGCCCATCCATGAGGCGATGCATTGCGCATTGTGGAGGGCAAGAGGGTAGTGGATTCAGGGTGTCGTCTATACCACGTCTGCCTGTCAGTAATCCTCGGGGACAGTTTGGCCCAGGTTGTCTGCAGAGGACCAGAGGAATCAATCAACATTCAAAGGTCAGGGTCAGTCCCATTCCCATGTGCCGATTCTACATCATTTGTTGTATGAATAAACTTTTATCCTTAATTTTTCCCTAGGCACAGTGAAAAATCCAGACTGAAGGGCTCTTCTACAGAAATTTACAGGGACACATTTCTAAAACAAATGCAAATCAATTCCCACTTATGAATATACTGTACAAACACCTGGCCACCATTTAAACATTCAAAAGAATAGGAATCTGGTTGTTTCTGATTTCTAATATCCACGCTTTTGGACATCATACATAAAACAAGAAAAAGCATTGCCAACTTTTTACAAAGCTCTGCTCCTGAGCCCTTACCAGCAGCTTGATCTGCACCTGCAAAATTTCTGCTTTCTGTACAGTTGTGAAAGTCATAGCAGTCATCTGACCTCCACAAAATCCAGACTGCCTAAAGATTTGGACTCATTCATGTCATGCCGCTCAATTAAGAATGCCACCATTTTTACTGGTCCTGCTTCTCTGCCTTTAATAGGCCCAGACATGTGGGAAGCAGTGTTGGTGAGTGCGTGGGAAAAAAGCCACACTGACTGGGTGTCTGCTTCTCACTGGTCCGCTGCAGGCACAAGAGCAGGGCTCATAAAAAGTTGACAGCCTTGCGTTATCTTGGCACTAACAGCAACTTCATTTAAGATGTGAAGATTGTCACATTTTTCTTTGCTGGGGCTCCCATGCCTTTCAATAGTTCTATTACACAGTCAGGTGAGTTGGGGAGTTCCAGGGAAGGAAAGTTTCAAGAAAAAGAAATTAATTCCTTCCTGTTACAAAGTTGTCAGAGGTGCAGATAAAGCCTGGTGGGGGGAAAAAAGTGGCTGTCCTAGCCATTCTTTATGGCTGAACAATAGATTAGAGTTTGCAAACAGAGCAGAATAAATTCAGTCTAGACATCTCCTACTTAGCTTGCTGGGGAAGGAGCTAATTAATGGACTAATTAGGAGTTAATTAGAAACTATTGGAAAGGCAAATAGGAGATATCTTTGATCTAAATCCTTGTTGGGTTTATGTATGACTTGGAATCTGAACTAATGACTAATGAACAAGGAGCTTGTATGACTTGGAATCTGAACTAATGACTTGATTTTAATACAGTGGTGCAGTGGCGTAGCTAGAAGGGGTGCAAAGCACTAAATTTTGCAGGGAGTCTCACCGCGGTGTGCAAGCAGCTCCTATCCCCCTTTGGAGTCATTCCAGGCAGGGGGAGCAAAACAGAGGCATACGCCTCCGTTTTGCTCCCCCGCCTGGAATGGCTCCAAAGGGGAGGGGCCACTTGCATGCCGCGGTGAGGCTCCCTGCAAAATTTAGTGCTTTGCACCCCCTCTAGCTACGCCACTGCAGTTGTGTTAATTGATATGCAAACATGTCACAACATTTGGAGGCTTTTTTTTTCTTAGAGAGAAAAAGCATTCCTCAGGAAACAAACTTGGACACAAGATAGCTTCCCTTCATTACTTCAGCCCTTGGATTGAAAAAGCTGCATTTATGGAACAACTGGCTGCCTCGAATTCAGAGCTCAGTTGCCATCTCCCTGGCAGGCGCCCATACCTTTAATAGCTGCTGTAACAGGCATGTACAATTAAGCAGGTAAATTAACTTAGAAGGCAAATTAATTTTCTATTGCTCTAGGCTAGGAAAAGTATCATGCACTGACTAATATCTGCTACTTGGCCACAATACCTGCTACAAGCACAGAATTGCTGATGGTGCATTTTTTTGCACTCAGGTGTAGTTCAGCTGTTATATGAAAGGAAGAAAAAGAGGCTGCACTGAAATAGAAACACACAATTGCCCAATCATATATAGAGGTGGGTGGATCTTCACATCTGCTCCTGACACGTGCTCCTTAAGTTCACCGGGTGCAAGCCAAACAACTCCAAATGTCTGAGTCCACATCACTCCTAAGTTCTATATAGTTGACACTGTGTAATATACTTAAATATATGTTACCTATTCAGACTCAGCAGTTTCATTGGGCCGAGCGTGTGCCATAACTTTAAAAACTGCACAACAGGCAGAAATTCAACAGGTGACACATTCCTCATCGCCACCTGGCTATTGTCATGCTACTAAGTACAAGTGGCTGTGAAGAAGGAGTGGAGGAGAGCTGTTGCCTACATGCCCAGCATCTGAGCTTCCCGGAAACATCTGGCTGATCTCTGGAAGCAGGATGCTAGATCAGTGATCTGGCTCCCTGTATGGTCTTAGGGCAGCACCTGTTGAATTCCTGCCTGTCAGATCTTTTAAAGTAGAGGAGCCCACACAGAGAAAAATTGACTACCATATGAATTCTGGTAGTGAAGAAAGCAAGAAGGAAGTCCCTTGCCCCTGGTATCCTGAAGTCCAAAACAGAGGGAAATTTAGCACAAGGACTTGCTATCAAGAAGAAGCCTGTATTTATTACCTGGTTGTTGATACCGCATGCATTGATCTGTAGCCTGGTCACTAAAATTGGCGACAAACCAGTGTCCTGGGCTTCCTTCCCTGGCTTGCAATACAAAATGACAGCAAGCCTCTGAAAGCAGCATCTAATAAAGCTGGCTTTTTGGGGAGGGCAAAAAAAAAAAGATCATACCAGGAGAGCCGTTTGTAGCGGCTCAACAGCTGATCTGGATTTTGCCAGGCTCCAAGGCCATTTCCCTACTCTTTTTCCCCAGCGGACAAGACTCCCTTTTTATAAACACTGTAATTATCTCCTGGACATAATTCCCGTCACAATTCTGATTGGAAAATGGAGCTGCTTAGAAAGGCTTACAAGACGACATCTGTTCACGAGCGAACATTTGGGTCAGGACGGGAGCTGCTGGAGGTGGGGGGGGGTGGAATTACAGTGCTGTGCAGATGTGAAGCTATGGACAGAAATCCAGGATGCATCCCTTCGAGACCACGGCTTCAGCTGCTAGTTTGGAGAAGAAGCACCACAATTTAGAGTCTGCATGGCATGCCAAAGCCCACCCAGCTTCTGCCTTTTTCCCTTGTCTCTCATTTTCATTGCTGGGACTATGTGCATCCTGTGACTCCATTGAAGTGCAGAAAAAACACAGGGCATGGCACAGAATTCAGCTGGCATCTTGACACAACCCATGTTGCTTGTGATCACAGCTGCAAAGCAAGTGTGGGGGCAGTGCTTTCCAACACCAGGAGAACTTCAGAAGAACACAAGTGGTGACTGAATAAGATTTCCATAGAACCCTTTTTTTTCTTCTTCCAATACTGGCTATTCTGCCTTAGCCATATATATTCCTGCCATACAACCAACACATTCCACAGAGGTAGCTGTGTACGTCTGTGGCAGCAACACTAGCCAAGATTCTCATGGCTCGCTCAGGCAAGGTTGGCTCCAAGGACTCCCTAACAAGCTGCTCTTTGCGGGTCTCTCCTAAACAGGTGGGCATGCCACAAGACAGTCGCTCCACCACCATCTCACAAAGGTTCTGGTCACAGAGATGGTATCAGGGATCAGCACTGGGCACTCTGGAGGGGGACAGGACTCTTGGCAGCTGCACAGGGAAGCTGGTTCCTAAATCTGGCCCTACCTTAAAAACAAAGGGATTTTTTTTGGCGTAAGTTTTTGTGGACTGGAGCCCATTTCATTATCAGTGATTTTCAACATTTGTTCTTCTAACAGCACATCAACCTCTATGCTCATCTCCTCTTGTGATGTTGCTTCCAGCAGACTGTTCTGGGTTCTGCGGCTCTGTCTCTAGGGCAATCACAAATCGTGACCACCAGCAGAGGAAGAGGGACAGATAATTCATTACTATAGAAATTGTCCTAGAAACAGAGCCACTGAACCCGGAAGAGAATTTTCAGTGATTTTCAGCGGTGCACACCTGTTGACATTTTGCGGCATGCCAATGTGCTGATGCGTACTGGTTAAAAATCACTGCATTAGATGTGTGAAGTGTTACCCCACCCACCCCGGAGTGGCATGTGTGTGTATGTGTCTATGACTCAAGCAAAAAAAAAATGCTAACAATGGGACACAGAGAATGTGTTTAAGTATTCAAGCTTTATAGTTCCACACATATTGGCCCCACTGTTTACAACTGTTTCCACTACATCCATGTATTTAGGTGCCAGCCTGGCAACTGAGGAGTACCATTAACTCACTGAGTCCACAGAAGCTTCTACCCCCATCAGTTTCTCTTCCAAGAGCCTTGCTGGTGTTCCTCTTCCTACCTGGGTAGTCAGCTACCACATAAGACAGAGGTTCCACACTTTTCATAGCAGTTCAGAAGGAGGGCTTGTAAGATGTGTGGCTTTTCACTGCCTGGAACGACAAGTGAAACTGCCCAGCTTTCCCTCTTCTTAAAAGGATGGGGATCCTGCCCTCTAGTTCTCCACTGCAGACGACAGCTGAAGGCATTCAATTGGTGATCAATGAAAAATTGAAACAAACTGTAGCTGTTTGCAGACCTCCCCAGGCTTTCTTGTACACTTAGCCCTGTCTCTTATGCCAGTCCTTCTTTAAGGGATGATTATGAAACCCCTCTGCCTCTCCATCAGTCACCCTGTCACTAAGCTCTCCTAGAGAAATCCCCCCCCCTTAAATGAAGAGCATTTTTATTCCACTTTGGGCCATACACAAAGACATCATCATCCAATTTTTTCCTCACAACAACCTTGCAAGGTAGATTAGGCTGGCCCATAGTGAGCTAAATGGCTGCTCAGGGACTTGATACCAGGATACTCCCAATTTTAAGTTCCACAGTACACCAAATGGCCTCTTATATACACATTTGGACATATAATCCATAGTTACCAGAAATCAAATTAGCCCCACAAAAAGTGGAGTGTGAATAATTTGTTGCTGTCAGCTTGATTCCCTAGGTAGTTGGAATGTTTGTAGCCAGTCCATTACATCATAATAGCCCTCCTGCAGTACAATATAATTTAGACCAGGGGTGCCAAACTCATAGAGAGGGCCAAAGTTAGCATTTGTGGTGCCTGCTGAGGGCTGGAAGTGACATCAATAAGCAGGAAGTGTTTTAAGCAGATGATGGCCAGAAATAAGCACTTTGTCATCATATAGAAAGTCATTAGCTGCACATGGCAGAAGAGTGTGTGCATATCTTGATCATATTTTCAAGTTATGAAAGAGCCCAATTATTATAATGGGGGAACCCAATTGTAACAGGGACCAGATAAATTGCTTCTGGGGGATGCATTTGGCCTGTGGGCTTTATGTTTGACACCCGTGTCAAACAAGAAAAACTGTCCATTGTTACCAATCATAATACAGCCATGGACTATAACAGTATTTCACACAATCATTTCTGAAGTGACCCAGATATAGACAACTCCAGACCAGGTGTAACTCAGGAGGTTTTCAGGCACTAAGTCTTGCCCTCTTTTTTTTCTGGCATTGCTTCCATGTTTTCAGTAGCAGTCTCCAACAGAAATCCAACAGATGAAGCTTTTCATATCCCTGCATCCCCATTGCAAAGAAAAGCTTCACTGGATGAATTTCTGCATGCAAGAGTGCTGGGACAAGGTATAGTACCTGGATCAGAAAAAGAGGGGAAAGATCTCTTTGCCCTAGATGACAGAGACGGGCAAGGGCCTGTACTTGAGTTTTTGCTTTGAAGAAAGCAGTCATTATTCAGGCCATGATGCAATTTCCCAAATTTGTCATGCAAGCAATTAGACATGTGAGCTTCATTCCTGGGAGAGCTTTCCCCTGTCTGCCAGGAGACGTGCAGAGGATCACACAATAAGGCATCTCTCTCTCTCTCTCTCTCTCTCTCTCTCACACACACACCCCAAAGAACCAATACACCCATCAACCGAAGGCAGTGACTCATGCTTGGATTTCTTTTTAAGGCAGGAGATAGAGAAAGCAAACAAACAGAACTGAATCTGTGTGGCAGTTGCAAAGAAGGAAGGAATGCAGTGAGAGGTGAAGAAGTGGGGCAGCCTCGTGTTTACTCAACATCCCTTAAAGCAATTCTACATAGAGTAGCTGAAGGAGAACTGCACAAAGCTCCCCAACGTCCATTGGATGGGTCTGTTACCACTCCATCTCAGCTGCGCTGTAGGCAGATGCAAACCTGCTCCCTGCAAAACTTAGGGCTTTGCACCCCCTCAAGCTACACCACTGGCTGAAAGTCATGTAATAGCATATGCTTGTAGCAGAGCTAAGGCCTCAGTTCTTTCTGAACTTGACATTTGACATTTAATAATTTAAAATTGGAAGCAGCAATTGGTTCATCTGCCGGGTCTTTAGGGTTCTTCTCCTCTTTGCCGCCAGACTTTGCTGTTTGCTTTGTAGACATTTATTAAACCTTCCAAGTTGATTGGGTAAGTTTTATCTTGAAAACCCACCTTGATTGCATATGACAAACAGTTGCTTGCATTCATGAAGGAAAATGAATGGGTTTTGCCTAGGTTTGCTTTTAACAGCAGTTTGATATGCAGATATCAGCAGATGAATCTTTTTATAGCAGGACATAAACTGATCACCTGATCTTTCCTGCAACTCAGACAACCACTAAAGGCAGAACTACAGAAGCTGATTCAAAAAATGACAACCTCATTTTTTTCCTGCATTAAAAACAACATCTTTCATTTCCTAGTGGTTAAGAATTTACAGGAGGAGAAGAGAGAGTTTGGTGAATATAAGAGAACTCTGGCAAACAAAAGCCCCAACAACAAAATATTGGGCAAAGGTAGGGTGCCAAGCATGGTAAGCACCTGGCAACCCAATCCTATGCATGTCTACTCAGAAGTAAGTCCCATTAGAGTCAATGGGGCTTACTTCCAGGAAAGTGTGGCTAGGATTGGGCTGTGAGTGAATTCAGCAGCAGGTACATAGAAGCCAGAGATGTGAAGTTCCTTTCTCAAACACATTAAGCTCAAAAGCAAACTGAATTTGCCCTCAAGTGATCATGGCACACATTGGCAGCAACAACACTGGTAAATATAGTTGTGAGGTCCTGGCAGCCCAATTTAGATTGCTAAATAGGATGATGACGTCCAGGACCTCCGTGGTTGCTTTGAAAGAAATTCCAATTTTTCCACATGCAGGGTCAGCTAGAGAGGGAGAGGTATGGATGGATGAGACAGTGGCATCAGGGCTACAAATTTAGATTTGTTAGGCACTGGGGAAAATTTTGGGATGAGACACATAGTTTGTATGAAAAGGACAGGCTTCACTTAAACTGCAGTGGATATCGGCTCTTGGCATCCAAAGATCACAGAGAAGCTTTTAAACTGATTTCTGGGGGAAAGCCAGAAGGAGGTGAGGAGCATTTAGTTTGGGGCAATCACCCCTAATGGATGGCGCTATAAATGTTTCAAGCCATCAAAGTGGGGAATGGGTAGAACCTGGCAGCAAACGAATAGAAACAAATGACAACCATTTAGCAATTCAGTCCAGTGGCAAATACATCATCTGTGACCTCTCTCTCATTCATGAGAATGTACTGCTTCCCGTTGGGTGTTCTCAGGATAAATAAACATGCCAGTTAAATATACTGTAAATGTATAGTGTATATATAGGCTGGGCTCCAAAGAGCTATTTTAGGCTTAGCCAAGGCTTTGGGTGTGCTCAGTGGAATTTTTCACTGTACGTTAGACCACCAAACTGCTTATGAAACTCTCTCCTCGCATTAAAAAGAGATGAACCATGTAGTATCAAGGAGCGGACAGGGCTCAGTTCTAGAAAGCAAGCCCAAATCTCCCTTGGGCATACAGAACTAGCCATTTTGGATCCAGGGCATAGATAAGTTCTGTTGATAAAGTACTGTCTACACATCATGGACAAAGTTCCCTCAACACAAACTGTTGGAGTTTGGCGCAACTCCGTCTGCTGTCCAGAGTGGCAGGATACTGTCCTGAAAGGGTTAAGCCATGGCCCAGTGACCCTATACTTTACCTGTCCCCTTTGGATGACTTATGTGGGGGTGTGGCCCAGACACTATATCCTTCCCTTCCCTCCGAGCACAGCTCTTCGCTTCCTCACTGAACACTGACCTGACAAGATGGGTCACAACAGGGCTCTACTGGCGACACCATCTTGACCATATGGCATGCAGGATGAGGCAGCTCCAGGGCCTTGTTATCTCAAGTTTAGTGTAACCTCTGATCATAATCAGATGCTGTAACATATGCTTCTATGGAACTGAGTAAATGACTTCTTTTGCAACTTCAACCAGCCATTGTCATTTGTCTTTTATTAATTAGCTGTCAGCCAGGTGTGGGAGCTTCCCTGGGGTTGATTCCCAGCAAAGGGGGGGTGGCTCTGCTGCTGAAGCTACTCTGCTTCCCCCCTAAAGAGGAAACCAATTTTTTAAGATTCCTCCAACACAAACAAGTCCATAAAAAGACAGCAGAAGCTTCTTTGTAGGGGTTTACATATTACACCTGCAAGGTTTCACTTAATATGTTCTGATTTTGGAAGGGATGTAGGTAGATTGGTTCATTTTTCTATCTTTGGTGGAGATGTCCCACAACACTGAAGTTCTAGCATTTAGTTGTTCAGAGTTTTTCATATTTCTGCATGTTAATAAACACTTTGCATTTGTTCTTGTGCTTTGCATTTGCATTTGAGAGCGCAAAGTGTGTTACCTTGATGTAATCCTTACAACAGCGCTGCAAGGTAAGTTTTATCATCCCTATATTGCAGTTGAGAGAGTTGAGGAAGTGCCTTGCCTGAGGCCACCTCATGAGCTAATGGGAAAGGCAAACTTTGGTTTGGGGAAGTCCTGAAATGACAGGTGGGGTGCTGTGCAATTCCTTAGTGTACATGCAGGCAGTGGCGTCACTAGGGTTTGCATCACCCGGTGCGGGATGCCAGCATGTCACCCCCCCGCACCCCAGGTGGTGGGCATGGTGATGTACTATCACTCCACCCCCACTGGTTTTTTGGCTGTACCTTTTAGTAGAACAAAGAAAGAACACATTCTACATAAAATCACACATTGATGGATATATAACATGCTGGTATTATTCCTCCAAACTGTGATTTTAGTCATTAGTGGTGTCACACACACCCCTTACTAACACCTTATTGCAGCAGTTCTCAAACTTTTAGCACTGGGACCCACTTTTTAGAATGACAATCTGTCCAAGACTCACCAGAAGTGATGTCTTGGTGGAAGTCAAATCATCAGGCAAATTAAAATAAATAAGTATAAATAATTAAAGTAAAACAAATAATTAAATAAGCCAGCCCTGGTCCACCAAGTGAATTTCCTCTGTAGCCTGCCTGCAGTAACACCCCCCACTCCAAAACCAGTAAGGTTTTCAGCCCCACCCAGTGCCCAGTTCAATTTAAGAACTTCTGTTTAAACCAGATCACTGTCAGGATCCACTTTGTTACCAAAAGGGCTGTTTTGTTTAGGGGGAATTATTACACTGCCCTTTTAGAACCTCAGGATCACAGGCTGGATAACAAGACAGCGTAATGCAGAGAAATTCCCTTTTAGCTTAAAGAGGAGACTGGGAGAAAGATAACTTTTAATAGAAGATTATAGTTTTATTACAGAAGCACAAAGGTAAACATAATGCACATGGAAATAGTGGTAAGTATATGTTTCTTGGTCCTAGTACTTGAATCCAGTGTACCTAGCTTTCATGGTGGTTGCGTGTGGAAAGTATTTGGTGCATCCGAGGAAATTAGAAAAAGGAAAGGTTGTAGGGAAGGATTTTAGGGGTCCCTGGTCTGCCAAAGCCAGTTGCTGACTAAAGATGGGGAGAGATGGGGAGAAAAAGGGGAGAAAGAAGGGAAAGAGTTCCAGATGCGAGATAGTTACCTGTCTTGTAGAGCAGTTGGATGGTGGGGGAGAGTCCTGGGAGGAGGACAACATCTGTGTTGTGTCCTTGGAGGGGGAGCCAGAGAGAGAGAGAGCGAGCATGTGAGGAAGCCCTCTCTTAAAAACGGTTTTTTCTACAGAGCTGAGCTGGATGGTATCACAGGCTTACTACAAGCAGCATGCTTGGGAATGTGTGAAGGGATTATCAGCAAAATTCAATGGGGTCTAATGGCTTCCTAGCTGGGGGACCTTACACAATACAATGAATACAGTAACCCAGGAAGGCAGTTCAAATTTGCACAGAGTACTTAAACAGTGTTTGAGTTAAAACAATACAGTGAATAGGAGACACTTAAACAATGATTTACAATGCCAGACTTCTTCCTATAATGTGTTTGCATAAACAGTGATTGGATTGGATGTTTGCATAAACATCACTGGATAAACAGTGATGTGGGGGGACATGATTGAGACATATAAAATTATGCAGGGGATGGACAGAGTGGATAGGGAGATGCTCTTTACACTCTCACATAATACCAGAACCAGGGGACATCCACTAAAATTGAGTGTTGGGCGGGTTAGGACAGACAAAAGAAAATATTTCTTTACTCAGCGCGTGGTCAGTCTGTGGAACTCCTTGCCACAGGATGTGGTGCTGGCATCTAGCCTAGACGCCTTTAAAAGGGGATTGGACGAGTTTCTGGAGGAAAAATCCATTATGGGGTACAAGCCATGATGTGTATGCGCAACCTCCTGATTTTAGGAATGGGTTAAGTCAGAATGCCAGATGTAGGGGAGAGCACCAGGACGAGGTCTCTTGTTATCTGGTGTGCTCCCTGGGGCATTTGGTGGGCCGCTGTGAGATACAGGAAGCTGGACTAGATGGGCCTATGGCCTGATCCAGTGGGGCTGTTCTTATGTTCTTATGTTCTTATGTTCTTATGATTAGGAGACACTTTTGCATAAACAGTGATTGGTTTCTTGTGGCTTGACCAGAGTTTTGGAAATTTGGCCTGTGTGAGAAGTTTAAGCCTGCATGATATTTTAGCCCATAGTAACATAACCAGCTATAAAATCACAACTAAGGCAAAAGGGGATTTTCACGTAACAACTTGGCTTTAAAAGTCTCAAAAAAGTTCACCTTATCAACTGAAGCCTCTGTTTTGATCCTTTTTAGTTCGGGGGGAGGCTGCCTTCTGTAGCACTTGTTTAGCTCCAGATGTATAGGATCAGGACCATTCTGGTAGCCTTGCACTCTCCTTCACCTGATCTTCTACACCAGCCAAGGCACGTTTACTTACTCACGAGTAAACGCAACCGTGAGGCTTAGTTTTGCTTTCCATAGGACTCAATACATTCATCTGCTTGGAGGAAGGGACTTCTTTCTCAGGTGTTTTTGAGGGCTGCATTCATTGGATCAGGACCATTCTGGTGTCGTTGGATTCCTCTCAGTTTGCCCTTTCCGACGGACTAAGGCACGTTCACTTACTCGCGAGTAAATGCACGATATGGCTCACTTTCCATAGGGCTCCATGCCTTTTTTGTTCTCTGTTTTTTTTGGCCATAACCTTTGATAGAAAGGAGATATTTCACTCAGGTTTTTTGCATTGCATTACGCTCGAAATTCCACATCCAACGGTATATAATATGATGGGGTTACTCCTAACCACCATGATTTTAGCATATCAGCCCCCCAGTGTGCATCACTCCCCCCTGCACCCCCCTAGCGATGCCACTGCATGCAGGTGCATTTATGTGCACGTGCATTACAGATGGGATGCATCCAGTGGCATAGGTTGAGGGGGTGAAGGACACTAAGTTTTGCAGGGAGCCTCACCACGGCATGCAAGCAGCACCTCCCCCTTGGAGCCATTCTGGGCTACAAGAGCAAAACAGAGTTGTACGCCTGGAATGGTTGCAAAGGGGAGGGGCTGCTTGCGTGCTGTGGTGAGGGTCCCTGTAAAACATAGTGTTCCGCACCCCCTCTACCTACGCCACTGGATGTATCCATTGCTCACTCAAAGGTTTCACTTTTGGAGACCCAAGGTTGGAAGCTCAGGCCTACAAACTGTCAACACCAGTAATTCACAGTACGAATTTTAGCAAGGCATCCCCAGAAGACAAAAACAGAAACAGGGGCAGTTATCAGAAAACATGGCCTGTCTCTTGCAAATAAGGGCAGTTGAAGAATAAGGATATCTCCCTTCTGTGATAGCTGAACTCTTGCATTGCATATAGCAATGTTTATAATTGCAACATTAAAGGAATGTCAAGGAAGAAACTACTATACTCTGCTATTGTGAAACCAGCTGCAGGATAATCTCCCTTTCCTGTCTGCACCACCCTAGTTGTTAAAAGTCACTCTGCAAAGTGGAACTTGGGCCTTGGTAAGTTTAATAAGTTACGAGATCTTGTGATGTAATGAGCAAAATCCCACTTTGGGTAGAATTCTGCTTTGGGTTTGATTCAGGGTCAGTGAGGATTTTGTCTTCATCAGCTTGGATTGATCTTTGGCCATAACTGAGCAGCTTGTTTTTGTTGTGGGGATAGATGGACTGAATGGATGCCAACTTTTTTTCTTTTACTGGCTCTGCTCCTGTGCCATTTTCAGCAGCCCCAAAAGCAAACATTAAGCAGGGGAAAGTTTATTGCATGGGCATAAGTAGTTAGAAAAGCCTTACCTGCAAAATTTCGGTATGTCTGGCTTTTATTGGAAGCGCAAGAGCCCAGTCAATAAAAAAGCTGACACCCCTGATGACTGGTATCATTTTGAGTACAGTATTTCAACAGTCATATTTCCACAACAGTCAGTGGATCCTGTTTTTCAATCGGTTTCCAAATGTAACAGGAGGATCCCTTTATCAACACAAAAACATGACAAATAACTGAATGAGTCAGTCTTTGACATTCCATTTAATTCATCATTTCTCCTTCCAAAAAGATAGGCCAAAAATGCCTGCCAAATGCCACAGGGAAGCTTGGAAGGAGATGAGCGCAACTGGCAACATCGATCAAGATTGTAGCATGTCCTGCCTCTTTGCTGGACAGTGTTGCAAATTTGGCTGCCTTGAAGGGAATGGATGGGCCTGTCGCTATGGTTTTGTCTGACAAACATGGGCAAGTAGGGGCTTAACAAAAGGACTGCATGTTCCTTAATGGTTTCAGCATTCAGAATGTAACACCCACCGGAACTGAGCAGTGGGACAGAGACAGCTAGTAGCAGTGGCGTTGCTAGGGGCTGTGGGGGTGCAGGGGACAGTAGACATGCAAAATGTGACATCCGGATCACCTGAGGGCAAACATTTCCACCTGAATTTTCAGCTCCTCCAACTCTCAAAGTTTAGGTAAGTGAAGACTAGGGAAAGAGCCTTTTCAGTGGTAGCACTCATCAGTGGAATGCTCTCTCTTGGTGCCAAATTTCATGTCACCTTGCATCAGTCTGACATCGTATCTGATGTAGCATGCACAGCCCTAATAGCAACTCCATGATATTAATCCTGAGCATCCAGTGGTCAGATACATCATCCTTTTCCTGCACTGATCGGGGAACGTAAGAGCATAAGAGCCCTGCTGGATTAGGCCAAGGGCCCAGCTTCCTGTATCTCATAGTGGTCCACTAAATGCTTCTGGGGGGTGGACTGGATGACCTCTAAGTTCCATCCAGCTCTAACATTCTATGATCTTGTTCCATACACACTCTGCTATAGCTCCTTCATGTACATGTGTGGTAGGACGTTGGCAACCATTAATCTAAGTGAAGGGATTCAACTTGCCGATTTAGACCAGATTCCTACACGGAAAAACCAGAGGGTGGAATCTGATGGCACAGGAATTTTGTGAGCAGCTACACTGGTCTTGCCCTTTTTTTAAAAAAAAACTGAGGCTGACTGACTCTGAGCTTCCTGTCTATGCCTGCTCCTTATAATGGTGGAAAAACAACCACAAACAGGAAAAAAGCTATTACTTCTGATGATATCCCTCATGTTCTATTATGTGCCTTTTTACATGTGACCCAGGGCCAAATGAGATGTCACAGACTGCATGATTGCAACCCACATGTTGGTATTTTAAGCAGAAAGTGCAGCCATGTGAGGCCCCAATTTAGATCTGGACCATGATGGGACAGGGGGACTTTAACTCTTTGCTCCCTCCCCCCACAGTCCCCACTCAGATCAGCCCCTCACCCAGGGCCTAGGAGAGGGGGATAAAGGGAGTAATTTGTATCCGGGCCCAGGGTCAAAAGGGGAGCCCAGGAGCCAAAGGAGGGGGCCCAGAAATTTCCTGGGATCTGACGTTTTCCTATCTGCTGGGGACACTGCCATGACTGGAGATGCTGGGGACACTACTGATGCCACATGGGTAGGTAGACCTGGGCTCCAAAGACTTTCCAGCTGTCTCTAGCCTCCCCTCACCCTGCTTTACCCCTCCTGCCCGTATTCTGCTTGCCCATCACCACCCTCCCCTGCTCTGTTTCACCCTCCCCCTTTGCAAAGGGGCCCAAAAGAAACTTTGTACCCCCTGATAAAATTTGTCTCAGAGACACTGCCCTCACCCCCCTGCTCCAAGAGTGCTATTTAAGAAGTGGGGGGAAAAAAAACTCCCATGCAACCTTAAGCAGAATTGTCTGGTTGTTGTGTCATCTTCTGTGGCCACCCTCAGCGAGCCCACCTCATTCTTTCAGTGCTGTTCGTGGAGAAAGAAGGAAGGAAGTCTTAACGGCAAGCAGAGCAACCAGCGTCTCAGGGTTTATTTTAAACTGGCTCTTGGACTTCTAGCGGGATGTTCTTTTTGATTTCTGGCCTGGAAATCTGAAATCTGGCTAGCAACTGAAGAAGACTATGTTTGTCTTCTGTCTTTTACAGGTACAAGGAAAGCAGATAATGTAACCTTGAAGGTATGACCATAAAATAAGCATTTTAAAAACAAAAATAAATTGCCCAGTCTCAAATCACATTGGAGAATAATTAAACAGTCACGGCTACCATATTTGTTTTAACTTCCACAAAGGACTACTTTGCTAGAATCAGGCACTCTTTCTGGGAGAAAGAGCTCCATAGGATGAGGGCCACTGCAGAGAAGGCCCTGTTAGATACCCAGATGAGGAAAGCCAGCAATCTGCACAGTGACCTCTTGGCTCTGCAATGCAGTCTTTCTGCAAAGGGGCTGTGTCGGGGCCCCTCCCAGATGACCTGACCCCCGACTTACCCTGGAGCAGGCACCCCATGCCCAGGGTGGGGAGGCTTCACTGCCCTTGAAGGGGGCAAAGCAGGTTGGCTCACCCCAACCAGCCAGAGGGAGCTGGCAGGGCAAACAAGGAACACTACAGGAAACAAGCCAGGAACAGGAAAGGCCTTTTCTGCCCCACCTGGAGGAAGGGGAGGGGCCAAAGGGGGCGGGCTTGCTCCATAAAACAGGGAGGCCAGGGATGAGAGGCAGTCAGTGTGAAGCAGGGAGCTGTGAAGTAAACAGCTCCTGCTTCTAGGTCAGGTCTGGCAGCTCTGCTGGGGAGGAGGACAAGGGTGCTGGAACCCCCTCCCCCTCTAGCCAATCTGAGGCCTCTGTGGGGGTGGAACAAGCTTGCTCCAGGTCCCTCCAGGGGTGGGCCCCTACAGGCTGCTTCCAAACATTCCCAGGACAGTGGCCCCTGCTCAGGTTGTCCAAACATCCACCCTAGGATTCTAGGGCAGGGGTGCCCAAACCCTGGCCCTGGGGCCACATGCGGCCCTCGAGGCCTCTCAATGAGGCCCTCAGGGAGCCCCCAGTCTCCAATGAGCCTCTGGCCATCCGGAGATTTGTTGGAGCCCGCACTGGCCTGACGCAACTGCTCTCAGCGTGAGGGTGACTGTTTGACCTCTCGCGTGAGCTGTGGGATGAGGGCTCCCTCCACTGCTTGCTGTTTCCTGTCTGTGATGCAGTAGCAGCAGCAAAGGAAAGGCTAGCCTTGCTTTGTGCAAGGCCTTTTATAGGCCTTGAGCTATTGCAAAACCTTCATTCATTCGTATAAGTTCATCTTTAATCTATTCATGCATGTAAACTTATGCAAATGTATTCAAATTTTTAATGTAAATTAATTCTTTTTTTCCCCTGGCCCCCAACACAGTGTCAGAGAGATGATGTGGCCCTCCAGCCAAAAACTTTGGACACCCCTGTTCTAGGGCATCACAGAAACCTCTGGGGGACTAGACGGGTCACATATAGAAAGAAAAATTGGGAAAACTGGGAATTTTCACAGCACACTCCAATCTGTTTTACCCCTGCAGGATGTTTCTCCAACCACAATCAAGCTTCTAGTCCAGTGCTTGCCAAACCATGACCCATGAGCCGGATCCAGCACAACGCTGAATCCCTCTGCCGTGTGAGCAGAGCTTACCATTCTGCCCTGCCGCTCACAAGAAGCCGCTCCAACATCATTGTGTGACCATCCAGACAATCGCATCTGCTGGGACAGTGGGCTACAGACACGACTGCTTGGAGCATCGCCCAGAGATGAAGATGGAGTGGCTTCTTCTGAGTCGCATGCCAGAATGATAAGCATGGTTTGAACAGAGACCAGCGTAGCGCAGCACAGTTGTTGAAAGTTTGGCAACCACTGTTCTAGTTATAATAAACATGACACAAGGAAAAGGGGATGGAGAGGGTGGATTAAACAAACAAAAAAATCTAAGTACCAGTTCGCAATGTATGTTATGAGAATATGGACAGGCCACATAAGAAAAATGCAAAGGAACCTAAGTTCCCATTTCCTGTATTTCTAGCTTGCCTTGCTTGTATTTATCTCCCAGACACATCAACCCCACCTTCATATTCATTGCTCTCCTCACAGGCTAAATAAGGAGCCTGCAGCATGGACCCCCCCACGTAGCGCATGGCCTGCTCTCTCAACCCAGCCATGGCATGCGGGAGTGGGTGAAGCGCATTCACTTTCGGCGGAGTCAGAAAGGCAAGCAAAGTGAGGCCCTTTGGAACGGCTGCACTGAGAGGGAGCCAGAAAAGGGGATCAAAGCACAATCCTGCGTGTGTCTACTCAGAAGCAAGCCGCACTGAGTTTAATGGGGCTTCCTCTCAAGTAAGTGCTATAGGATTCCAGCCCTCAAAAATGTTGGACTGGGCTCAAAGATGGAACCAGGTTTTGGGGGGGGACTGGTTGGCAAGCTTCAGTCTCGAAAGACTATGGTATAAGCCTACAGCACCCGGTATTCCCAGGCGGTCTCCCATCCAAGTACTAACCAGGCCTGACCCTGCTTAGCTTCCAAGATCAGACAAGATCGGGCATGTGCAGGGTAACAGGGCTTTGCAGAATGCCCTCCAGGGGATCTTTCACAAGGTGCTGCCACTGCTTCTGGGCTCCTTTTCCTCCCCACATCAGACAGAGAAGGCAGGCAGTGGCAGCTGTTGCTTGCCCCCACTGTGGCCATGTGGTTTAGATCAGTTGCTGCACTGAGGCAGAACAGAGGGAAGGTTGTGAGATCGGCTTCCTCTGGCTATCTTTGCTACTCAAGCAAGCAAGTGGGTGAACTAAACACGGCATCCACTGGTCTCTGTCTTCTGTGTAGAGGTAAGCCAGGGAAAGGAGGAGCCACTCCAAGGGAGGCATAATGGAGGTCCCACTGGAGAAAGGCCAGTCCACTTAGGGAGTCCCAGTCCTTCCTCTCTTGATATACTGGGGCCTCGCCCTTGTCTGAGGATGTCAACTTGGATGGGATTTTTGCTCTCTGGGCAATAGTCCTGCTTCAGTGATTCCCCCATGTAGTCGTGGCCACACTACCACATCCTGATGCAACCATGCCCAGTTCCTTAGGATGATGTCACTGCTGCCCAGATTGCATATTAGCAGGGAAGGAAGGTTCAGTGCTACACAAAGGTAGATGGGTGTGTCATCTCCAAACACAACTCAGAATATACGCTCTGCCAGTGGCGCAGTGGTGCAAAGCACTAAATTTTGCAGGGAGCTTCACCTCAGTGTGCAAGTGGCCCCTCCTCCTTCCCTTCAGAGCCTTCCATACGCTTTTGTTTTGCTCCCACTGCCTGGGATGGCTCTGAAAGGGAGGGAGAGAGGCTGCTTGCACACTACGAAGAGGCTCCCTGAAAAAACTTAGTGTTTTGCACCCCCTCTAGCTATGCCACTGTTCTTTGCAATGCACTGACAGGCATGCAGGTGCTCTTTAGTAGTCAAGTTGATGGGGCAGTTTCCTTCAGGTTGAAAGCAGAGAGAAGGTGTATCTTGCAAGTTCAAACAACATTTGGTATGAGCTCTTGAGAGAAGGACCAATGTGGGTCTGGGGTTGCCTTATCTCTGCAGGGTTAAGGTAGGGTACATTCATCAGTTCTTGGAAGTATGAAAGAGATGGTCACAAACCTAGATTTGTGAATCACTGGCTTACTCCCAAGCTTAAGTAGAGACAGAGGGAGGGACAGCAACTCCGGGGAAAGGCTTTGAAAGCAACCCTTGTCTGTGTTAAGTCGCTTTCCTCTTTAAAAAGACCTCCACCCTCCCCATCTAGTGCTGGTTAAAAACGGTTTATTTTGTTTGTTAAGCAGGGAGTGAGCAAAGCACTGTGAGGAAATGGAAGGGAAGGAAAAAAACAACCGTGCTCTCCTTAGAGAAGTGAAACAGTGCAGAATGCAAACATGTGAGAAGGTCTGTTATTTTGATGAGAGTGTGCCAGGCTGACAGCTGGTCAGGGATCAGCAGTTGCCCAGTGGCCTCTTCAGTGACTAGCAAAATGCCTGCTGTTGTAATGGGTAGGGGGTGCGAAGGAGGAGGAGCTGGCAGGGGCCGCTTCGCAATCTGGGTGCTGCCCCCATTCCTTCTCCTGTGGCGACTCTCCCTTGAAGGGCATCATCTGCTTAATGATGTCATTTCCGGCCCTCAGCAGGCATCATGAATGCTGTTTGGCCCACTATATGAAACACCCCTATCCTAGCAGGAGCTGATATATGTCTACCCCTACAGAGACAGCTAAAAGAGGCAATTACCGTGCATGCAAATGAGAGGCGTTCCGTTTCCATAACAAGGGCTTAACAATCTAATTAATGAACCCTGTGATGCTACATTAAAATATTAATTAATAAATGCTGCATAAACGTTTAGTCGGTCGAAGAACATTGTGGTTAGTGACAGTCGCTATGAAACCATTGAGGTGAGACCAACTTCCATTTTGAAGATACTGCTTCTGGTTCAGAGCTTTGCAAGATGCCTTCAGCCTTGTAGGGGACTTTTTTAAAAATGTGGAACGAAGATTCTCAAGATCTTTTTCTTGCCTAAGGCAGGGGGTTGGACTCGATGACATAAGAACAGCCCCACTGGATCAGTCCATAGGCCCATCCAATCCAGCCTCCTGTATCTCACAGTGGCCCACCAAATGCCCCAGGGAGCACACCAGACTAATACCTAATAGGTCCCTTCCAAGTCTATGATTCTATGAAGATACAGTTTATTGGAAATTAGTAAAGATCACAATGAGTAAAGATCCCATAGATCACATGCTCTTCATTAGGATACATTAAAAGATACATTTTTTATACTAAAAAAAATATTTAAAAAAAGATACTAAAAGATACATTAAAACAAAACAAAACCAAAGTCAATATCTATCATACACAAAGGCTGAAATACTATGTACACTTTCCTGAGAGCAAGCCCCATGGAAGAAAATGGGACTTACGTCTGAGTAGACAAGCATAGGATTGTGCTCAAAATGTAAGAGTATTATAAAATACAGTACTTATTGCAGTTTTGTGTCTATTTTCATTAGTTTCCAAAGCACCCCCTCCCCACAGCTGTCAGTAACTTTTGGCCCTCGTCAGAAACACATTCAGGCTGTTCCACTGGGGGTCTTCTTCTCTGCACCCTTCCCTTTGTTTGTTAGCAAATCAGACTTTGCTGTGGCTAGAGCAGCAGCTTACATAGGATTAAAAACAGAATACAAAGCTACAATATAATCAGGCAAAACAAACACAATGAGCCTCGGAGCAGATAAGATGCTGACATTAAAAAAATCCTTAAAAAATCTGGAAGAAGAGTTGGATACCCGATGCAAACGCAAATCAAACATGGCCTTAGGAGAGACTCCGGAGCTCAGGTGCCCCAACTGAGAAGGCCCTTGCTCTCTGGTTGCCAACTGCTAATCACAGAAGGACTGAAGGAGGTTGCAGAGAAAGATCTTAACATCCAGTCAGGTTTGTGCAGGAGGAAGGGATCCTTTGGGCATCCATTTCTATACAACCATTTATAGCTTCATGTACTACATGTGCTACTGTGGTTGAACGGAGTCATGACAGGATGATCTCATGGATGCTCGTAAAAGAATCACGTGGATCACTCGTGGTCAATTGGGTGAACAGCAGTTGGGCGAAAGAGGCTGAGGACCGTGAGAGTAAAATGAAGAGGAAAGAGTGCAAAGCAGCAGCAACAGCTTGGGAACATAAAGAAACAGCATTGAAACAATATGTACATCACCTGAGTTGTCTGGTTTATTGGTATAACAAGGCTCATTTGACTTAAGAACATAAGAAGAGCAATGCTGGATCAAGCCATAGGCCCATCTAGTCCAGCTTCCTGTATCTCACAGTGGCCCACCAAATGCCTCAGGGAGCACACAAGACAACAAGAGACCTGCATCCTGGTGCCCTCCCTTGCATCTGGCATTCTGACGCTGTCCCTCAGTGATGTGCTGATGTGCCTTGTCTTCCTGAAGGTGAGAGTGGTGCATAAATTGGATCCATGTCTCATATTTGAGCTTGAATCTTGACAATTCAGAAGCCTCATGTGCACATCAGAGCTTTTCCCTGCATCCAGCTTTTGGATCTGGGTGTTTGTGTACAAGATCAAACAACCAAAACCCTAAATCCCCAGTAGACAATCTCATATTAGAAGGGGCCACTGTATGCTGTATGAAGGACACTGCACTGGAATAAGTGGTTTTGAATAATCGAACCTTTTCAGAGGGCTTGTATTCATTGAAACACAGTATTTCACTTATCTATGGCTAGCCTGCCGGAACCATCTAACGGTCTGTAATGCCATGGTTGATACAACCACTTTCTCCTTCCTTGGGAAAGCCCCCTTCCTGTCCCCCTATTCAAGGTTAAAGTCACTGCACTGCCTCCACCCCCAATATTCACAGAGAGCAAATGCACGGGAACATAGACACTGCAATCGTGTACTAATAACACTTGGATAATGCTCCATAATCCCCCAAGGTAATACTTTGGAGCTGACCCAGATGATCTTAGTATAGCAAGCAGAGGGGTGATTGTTTGACTGGAGGCTGAATGAATTGCCAGCCGAGAGAGGCCAGATGTCCAGGATTGGCCCTGTGATGCCCAGCAACCTTCATCCCGGATCTATACAGTGTGAGACTAAAATAGCAGGCCACATCCTGGATCTGAGATATATAAGATGTAAACAGCATGCAAGATACTGGCTCTATACTGTATAACACAGAAATATGATAGTGGTTTATGGGTTCTTGGGACATTTCCCTTTGTCTCTTCCCCCTATTAGCTTGTATGGAAAAGCGCTGAGATGACACCCCTGCTTTCATCTCCCCTCCACATCTCTCACATTCTCCTCTGTTTGTCCAGCATATTGTACTCTTGGCTCTGCATCAACTTCCAACACTGTTTGGGTCCCTGAGTAACTTACACGGATTAGTGTCTAGAAACGTGTACCAGTTGGCATCCTTCAGTCTCGGAAGACTATGGTATCGTGCTCTGAATGGTGGTTCTGGAAGAGTGTCTTCTCCAGTGCGCGAAGCCTGGGTAAAGTAGATATGGAGGATAGACTGTTACCCATGCAGCAAATCCCCCCTCTCCACGTCGCTGAAATGGTCCAATGGAAAGGCAGAGGCCAATACGGTTGGTTCCAGTGGCGTCGCAGGAGTTGCCAGAACGTGACTGTGTTCAGCCATGAACTGCCTCAGGGACTCTGGCTCCGGATTTTGCCTCGAGGTTGACTCCTGAAGCCTTTTCCATAACTGGATGTAGCCACAAGGCAGTGGAGATTTGGGATCAGAGTTTTCCTTCTCTCAGATGAGCTGCCTTCCCAGGCTGACGAGTCCCATCTACCCGGTGGCTGTTTAGTCACCTCTTACGACAAGTACAGCCAAACTGAGGGCCTATTCTTATCCCCCAGCCCCCAGGGGTTGGCCTAGGACCATCTACGAGCAGGTAATTCCTTGGTGGTTAAGCCACTGGAAAGAGTGTGTGTTCTTCCCACAAGACATGCATTTTTAAAGGGAAAAATTCCTAGGTGAGGCAGGCTATTTTCAACACAGTCGGATGGGATCAGAGAAGTGGAATACCCAGGCCAACATGCATTTTAACTTTTAAGTTAGATCTGTTCCTGGGTATATTGGGGGCGCTGATTCCAAAAATGGCAGCAGTTCTGCCCCATCATGGCTAATGTCATGAAACGTCATGACTAATGTCATGAAACGTGAAACATGAAAGTTCTGCCCCATCATGAAACGTGTACTAAAACAGCAGCAAACTAGAGAAAGCGCAGCCATGATTATCAATGCCTTGGTAGCCTTCAGATTATTCTCCTGTGAAGTATTATATATGGGGCTGCCTCTGAAGAAAGTTCAAAAACTAATAACAGCCCAAACCTATCTGAGGCCAGCACTGAGATGCAAGGATATTGGCCTACTGGTTGCTACATCCAATGTACTGTTTGGGGCAGGGGGGAGGCCAGGTGAGAGAGGCAAGAGGGAAGACATTTATCTCAGTGTCACTTCTGAAGGGTCCCCTATAGGACTCCTCAGATATACACCAACTTTTCTGCTAGTGTCGCTCTGAAGAGCCTGCTGGGGCATGGCCAACCTAGGATGGGAGATTGCATTACGGCACATGCCAGGGCCACTGTGACCACTCCCATCCCACCCGATTCCCATTTCTTTGCCAACAGAACCTACTGGTGGCTGCTCTGCACCTTGGCTGCATCATGTCTCACCAGTCCTCTGCACCTTGGGGATCATGTCTCACCAGTCCTCAAAGAGCTCAAAGGGCTCCCACAATATTTCTGAGCACAATTCAGCATGCTTGTGTTTACAGTTTAGAACTGAGATATCTGATAGACCACCCCCACCTTTGATCTCACTGGACACTTCAGTCATTGTGGAAGGTACCCCACCTTCTATGAGGAAGAGAGCATTTTTTTAATGTGTGCATGGCAGCCCATCTATGGGAGGCTGGCTGATCTGTGACTTTGCAGCATGCATTGATCTCACACACACATACACACATGCCGCGCTAAGGCTCTCTGCAAAACTTAGTGGTCTGCACCCCCTCTAGCTAAGTCACTGTACACCACAAAAGTAAGTAAGTAAGTAAATAGGCAGGAGGTCTGGTCTAGAGGGTAGAGCCTCCGTCTGCCTGAAGATAACGTCCACAAGGTCGCCAGTTCGAGGCCACCGGCACCGTGCGACCTTGAAGCAGCTGACAAGCTGAAGCCGAGCTATTCCATCTGCTCTGAGCGTGGGAGGATGGAGGCCAGAATGTGAAGCCAGATCAGAATGAAACACCTGAATGTAGTGGTTCTTGAAAGAAAGAACCTTCTTTCAAATTGTAAAAATCCCTATTTAATAAGGGATTTAAATAAAGCCTGCCTATGTAAACTGCCTTGAATAAAGTCTTGAATAAAGACCAAGAAAGGCGGTATATAAATACCTGTTGTTGTTGTTGTTGTTGTTGTTGTTGTTATTAAATAAATAAGATGGTTGGCAACCTTCAGTCTCGAAAGACTATGGTATAAGCCTACAGCACCCAGTATTCCCAGGTGGTCTCCATCCAAGTACTAACCAGGCCTGACCCTGCTTAGCTTCCAAGATCAGATGAGATTGGGCATGCGCAGGGTAACAGTTGCTGTCAAATAAATATAGCCTGCCCCAAAAGGACTCACACTCTAAAAAGATGCAGAAGAAACACCAGCAAACAGCCACTAGAAAAGACACTGCACTGGGTTGAAGAGGGGTAGTTCCTGTTTTGAATATCATAGGTGCACCACTTGGAAAAGTGCCTCTTTGCCCAGAGGAAAGTTGTTCTCTTAGGCTGCAATCCTAACCACACTTTCCTGAGAGTAAGCCCCATTGAACAAAATGGGACTTACTTTTGAGTAGATCTGGTTAGGCTTGTGTCCTTAGTAGCATTAGCAATATCTGTTAAGAGCTGCAACTTGCAGCTCAATCCTATCCCCTGCCTTGTATGACAATGCAGCTGCGTTGATGGAGCATGCGCTGCGTCCTGTAGTGGGGGTGGCAATCAGGAGGCCTTCCAGAGGTCATGAAAAATATTTTACACTTCTGTGTAGGCCATCTGGTGGCCTATGGGTAGAGTTGTTTGAAAATGGTTTTATTTTTTGGCAGATTTTGTCATTCGGAAAAAAAATGGAGCAGGCAGAAAGCGGTGTTATGTGTTTTTATTCCGAGTTCTCATTTTTATTAATTTCAAATGCTTTAGAAGTATACTAGGTAGGTGATATAATCTCAGCAGATGTAGCCACAGTATTATTTCTAACTGGAAAAGTAATCAGTCTTAATTCTGGAAAATACCTTGAACACCAAAGTGCAATGTTTTGTGTTTTTATGTCATTATAAATAAAAACAAACACCTCTGCCTATGTGTTTGCTGGGACCTAAGCCAGCAATATAGCTATATAGTCCCAGGAGAGAAAAGGGGCAGGATGGTTGGATTCAAAATGGGAGGATAGGATAATGGTGCATGCTAGTACCCTGCACATGCCCAATCTCGTCTGATCTTGGAAGCTAAGCAGGGTCAGGCCTGGTTAGTACTTGGATGGGAGACCACCTGGGAATACCGGGTGCTGTAGGCTTATACCATAGTCTTTCGAGACTGAAGGTTGCCAACCATTGGTGATTTATATATGGCCCTTGGAGTTCCATTATGAAAGGGAGGAGTTACATGTGATATATGTTGCATTTGAAAAAGCAAAGAATCTTGAAGCACCTTAAAGCAAACAGATTTCTGGTAGCTTATGTTTTCATGGACTAGAGCCTGTTTTGTCAGATGCTCTGATGGTCCTGCCCTGGTTTCTAGCTTGAGCCGGTATTGCCCTTATGTACACCATTCATGTTAATTTTGTGTGCCTTTCTTTGCCTAGTTGTCGTCTTCTGTCTCTGCCACGAGTCATCTACTGCCAAGTCAAAATATTTTTTCTTCAATTGTTTGGTTGACATAATTAAATACAGCCCTTTGACTTCAGTCATGTGTCTTGCCAGTCCAGTCATGTGCATGACCAAAGAGCACCCAGTCTTGCCATGAATTATTAACCTAAATGAAAGCTTGGTGCAGCAAAGATCCTTCCGACTCAATTCAGTGAAGATCCTATTATGCAGCACCAGAACCAGAGGACTTACACTAAAATTGATTGTCAGAAAAGTCAGAACAGACAAAAGAAAATATTTCTTTACCCAGCATGTAGACTGTGGAACTCCTTGCCTCAGGATGTGAGGCTGGCATCTGGCCTAGATTCCTTTAAAAAGGGACTGGACAGATTTCTGGAAGAAAGGTCCATCACAGATTACAAACCATGAGGTGCAAACTCCTGATTTTAGAAAGGCTACCTCAGAACGCCAGGTGCACCAGGATGCAGGTATCTTATTGTCTTGTGTTCTCCCAGAGGCATCTGTTGGACCACTGTGAGATACAGGAAGCTGGACTAGATGGGCCTCTGGCCTGATCTAGCAGGGCTTTTCTTATGTGCAGCCGACAAGGGAGGGCACCAGGATGCAGGTCTCTTGTGGTCTAGCATGCTCCCTGGGGCATCTGGTGGGTCACTGGGAGATACAGGAAGCTGGACTAGATGGGCCTCTGGCCTGATCTAGCAGGGCTCTTCTTATGTGCAGCCGACAAGGGAGAGCACCAGGATGCAGGTCTCTTGTGGTCTTGCGTGCTCCCTGGGGCATCTGGTGGGCTGCTGTGAGATACAGGAAGCTGGACTAGATGGGCCTTTGGCCTGATCCAGTGGGGCTCTTCTTATGTCTTCTTTCTAATTGGAGAACATCTAGAAATGATATACTTGTACAGATGTTGCCATCTGAGATTTTGCTCTTGGCTTTTGCCATTTCTTCTGTTTGGGCCCATGGTAATTTCTTGTTTAGACATCAAAACTTTTGATGAGTCACTCAGGAAATGAGGTAGATCTGAGGAGAATAAAGTTCTCACAGCTGAGCCTGGCACCTGAAAGACTTTGAAGTTAACACACTACTGATGTCCTGTGGCCCTATTTACCAGGGATCGTCCCAGGGACTGTGACCCTAAACAAGATCCCTTGTCTGTGAGATTCACTTACTAGAACATTTGTCCTCCAGTGTCATACATGTAATTTTGAAAGGAGTTGCTGGTCGATGCATCTTGCATCTAGTGACTGTTAAGTAAGTATCTGTGCCTTCAGCTCAGTTAATACACCGCCACTGTGTCCTCCAGCCTGTCACCCCTGTCAAACAAGCCCAAGAAACATTTCTGTGTTGGAGTGCTAACTTATGTAAGACTATGCTTTCTTTCCAGGCCAGCATCACATCTCCAGCAGGTCTGTAATCATGCGATCCAGGGGATGGACTGATCAAATGCAAACAAACTGGATTGAAGCCAAACAGCAGTTTTTTTTTCTTTTTTAAGAACTTGGAATGATAGGTGCATCATTGCCCCTGCATTTCTTTTATTCCCCTGTCACCTCTGTTTAACCCATTTCTGCCCAGGCCACAGGTGTACACTTTTGATCCCTGTTGTGTATAAGCAACGTTGGACAGAAATGGCTTAAACAGGTTTTGCAGGTTTATGAAGCCCCACAAAACCTGCAAAATATAACAGAGGTGGCAGTGCAGTGAAGTAGTGCAGAGCCTGAGCAATGATGTACAACCTTCAATGTGCAAAACTATCAACTGCATTCAGCCATGGTTTATCTAGCTCTGCTCTATTCTGCATCATACCTTTGGCCAAACCAGCAAATGTCTGCCAGTGCTAAAGTGATTGCAATTTTCCCCCCAGGTCTAACACATTTGCAATCCTGAACATCAGTCTTGTTCTTTAACCCACAGCGGTGGTTCTCACACATTTAACTCCAGGACCCAGTTTTTAGAATGAAAATCTGTTAGGGCCCACCGGAAGTGATGTCATGACCGGAAGTGACATCAAGCAGAAACATTTTTAGCAATCCTAGGCTGCAATCCCACCCACACTTACCAAGGAGTAAGTCCCATTTACTAGCATTGTTAAAGGAATATACATAGTGGCCTGTTAAAAATACAGGTCTGTCACATTTCCCCAAATGCAGTCACATACCACGGGAGCATCAAGTCTAATAGATTAAAAATTAAATATTGAAATGAATGGGGACCCATCTGAAATTGGCTTGCAACCCACCTAGTGGGTCCCGACCCACAGTTTGAGAAACAGTACAGTTAACTTTCGGGGGGGGGGGGCACACAGAGAGAATACCCAATATCATTACGTTGTTCAAGCAAAAATCTTGTTTCCTTTTCCAGGTCTCTTGTTGGTTATAAACACATTAATTTAATCCACATTCTCCTGAAATGCCCCTGCACCAGCATTACTAGCGAAGAGGGAGAAATATCAGGCTCAGCTAAAAGGAAGCATTACTTCCCTCCATGTTATTTTTAACACGGCATAATGGGCATTATTATATCCATTGTTGAGTCTGGCGAGCATGTGTAGGTGAAAGGCAGTCACAAGATTCACTCATTGGCCCAACCGCTGAATGGCTCTTTTGATCCAAGTCAGAGGAAGCCAGTGTCGAACACAAGGGATTGTTATCGCCCAGGAGATGGAATCTGCTTTGTTCCAAGGGGGTTGTTTTTGCAGGAATGGGGAGGCCTCTTCATAGTCCGCTGGAGGCTGCTGGGCTGGCTGCCGGAAGGCACCCTCTGATTGGCTGCACTTTCAATCACCCCTATTCTTCACTAGAACAGTGGGAAGCGGGATCACTAGGGTTTCCGTCACCCGGTGTGGAAGCCCAGCGTGAACCCCCATGATGGACCACCTCCCATTCGGTGGCAGGGGCAACGCCATGGGAAGTTGGCATGGTGATGTACCATTGCCCCTCCCTGTTGGGTTTTTTTTTTTTTTTTGCTATAACGTTTGAAAGAATAGAGCTATTTCAGTGTGGCTTGTTTCATTGCATTCTGCATGAAATTCCACATCGACTGATATATAACATGATGGTATTATGCGAAAAAACCAAGATTTTAAAAATTTTGGCCAGTAGTATAGGTCACCTAGTGTGGCCTGCACCCCCGTACCCCCTAGCGACACCACTGACAATGGGCATCATTACAGGAATAGTGACCACACAGAACCCAAAGAGAGACTGACAGTTAATGGAAATCTGGAAGATGGCTGCGGGAACAACTATTTTGGTGGAGCACTTAGCAACTGCACTAGAAGCCCCTGCCCACTAAATGGGGGAGACTTGGACACAGGGCGGTTTGAGCAACCTTGGGAGGGCCAGGCTCTGACAGTGGCATAAACGCCTTTTGAAGTGACTGGAGCGCTCAGCAAAAGATCCTGCAAGCTGTGGCTGCTACATGCTCTGAGGGAGAGGGACTGGAGATCAGATCTTCACAGTGGATAAGCTGGCGGAGGAAGAGGGACAGACAATTTATTACTACAGTTGACCTAGAAACAAAGCCACAGAACCCGCAAGAGTTTTTCCGCAATTTTCAATCACTGTGCTCCAAAACTCCACAGCACACCTGCAGACCTTTTACGGAACACCAATGTGCCTGAAAATCACTTGTTCATGCTTTTCAGTTCAGTGGGTGCTCTCCTTTTGGGGGTCCTGTTTGTGAGCAACTTGTGTGGTTTGCTGAATCTTTACTCAGGCTTTGCTCAGGCTCTGTACAGGGGGTTGGGGAATCGACTTGATTAAACAGGGTTCCGCCTTAAAAGCCTTCAGCAAAGCTTCCTTAGTCCAAGGGAAGAAAGCCCAAGGGAGGGGAGACTGAAGATGGGCTGTATTTTAGGAGACATTGCAAAATTAATTCACTGTGCATCGTATTCATTGTGCATAAGTACAACACAATAAAGTACAAGTACAAGTACAATAAAGTGTTTTTTTTTCGTCTAGTGTTTATACAAATCCAGCATTACGTGCACCTGAACACGTAAGCCTGCTGCCAGACAGGTATTTGGCTCTTCCCAAATCTACTTTTCCAGTGCCTCCTGCAGCCCTCCAGGCTAGGTGGTGATCTCTCATACCGAGGGTGCAGTGGAATGCACCGTTCCTTGCTCAATGGAAACACGTCCGTCAGGTAGCAGGCAGGGCATGTGATGACTCCCGCCAGGCATGTGACGCTGCTAATCCTGACTCTGGAGTAATTATTCCATCTGATGTACTCTACAGTAAAACAGAAGCTCTCCCTGTTTGCACAAGTTTCAATTTGAATGCATCTCGGAGGGAACGTTTCAGCTCCTCTGGTTCTTTAGCTTTTCAGCATGTCCACAAACTTCTGCTCCAGTTTGTCAAGATTCCAGTTTTACTTTGCCCGGCACCCTGGACAAAGTAGAAGCTTGAAGCCTTGCCTGAAAGACCTCATTGGTTGCTTCCCTTCTGCAAAGGAAGATCTCACTGTTTTGAAAATGAGAAAAGTGCCTGTCTTCAGATAAATTTCTTACTAGATTCTCAGCACCAACACATTGGTTTCTTCCAAAGAAAGGAGGCTACGGGCGCAGTCCTATCCAACTTTCCAGCACTGGTGCAACTGCAGTGCAGCCCCAAGCTGCATGTTCCCTTACCTTGTGCAGGCCTCCATAACTACCCTCCTACCACAGGATGCAGCACACACCCCATCGGCATGGCTACACCAGGGTTGAACCATTGGCATGGTTCCCTACACCAGGGAAAGTTGAATAGGGTTGGGCTCTATATCTCTCAATAGCTATTTATTATAATAGTTAAATGGCACTTCAAAAGGATGTTGACCTATGAGTGCCAGTGCTTGGGCAAGCCAGTTGGGGGTGGCCCATTATCTTCATGCACTGCTTGTGAGTTTCCCAGGGGGGTATGTGTCCAGTCACATGATGGTAATCATCATCATCGTCATCATCAGGCAGCAGCCAAGGGCCCTGAGTTCACCTCTGAATCCTTAGTCTTCATGTGGCAATGATGGAATGACTCTTAAGGCCCCATTTTCCAAGGGTCCCCTGAAATATAGGGCCACTTAATCTACCCAATGGAGCCAGTGCTTTACACAGCTAGATGCACCCAACAAAACTGTTCCTATTTATCTGTATCACATTTATATCCCAACCTTCCTTCAACGAACTTGGGGCATCATATACGTGACACATTCTCACACCACCGTTTTGCTCCCCGCTGCCCCGAATGGCTCCAAAGGGGAGGGAGAGGGGACACATGCATGCCATGACAAGGCTCCCTGTAACACTTAGTGCTTTGCTGCACCACTGCTGAGCTCTTTGTTTTTTGAGAGGGAATAATTTCCTCTCTTTTCATGGTCCCTTTGCACTTACTTCTTGAACTCCAACCTTTAAATTCTCTTGTTTAATCTCTTGATATTAACAGATGTATTTTCATGAGACTTGGTTCTTCTGATCTTTCTCCTTCTCTTGGTTAATCCCTCAACCTGTCCTCTTGCTATCCCCCCATGGCTATATTCTTTCTTTCTTTCTTCTTTCTTTCTTTCTTTCTTTCTTTTCTTTCTTTCTTTCTTCTTTCTTTCTTTCTTTCTTTCTTTCTTTCTTTCTTTCTTTCTTTCTTTCTTTCTTTCTTTCTTTCTTTCTTTCTTTCTTTCTTTCTTTCTTTCTTTCTTCTTTCTTTCTTTCTTTCTTTCTTTCTTTCTTTCTTTCTTTCTTTCTTTCTTTCTTTCACTACTGTATTTCCCCCGCTCTCATTCTTGCCATTGTGTTTGAAACCTCTTCTTCTTTTCTAATCCTACAAATGCTCAGGCAGCAATTTGTGTTTATTCAGATATAAGCGGCATTCACTTCCATGTTAGCATCGGGTTGCCTATGAAACACTTACCTGGGACTAAAAATGAAGGAGACTGACTTCTGAGTAGACACGTACAGGCTTGTGCTGTTAGTTCTGTCATTTTTTCAGTTGTAAATTTAAAATTTAAGGAAGTGCACATTAGAGACATATTCTTGGTTTCATTTATGTAAACACCCTTCAGGAAGAAATGCTTGGGTTTGCCAGATTTCTTGAAAAAAAAAAATTTCCAAGGAAAGAGGTTTTACAGTCTTTCTAGACAGCTTGTTCCATTACAGAATTCCTGTTGTGGTTACAAAGTTTCCCTAAAGTTTGAACTAAAGTTTACTCTTCTAGAGATCCTTCCAAATGTCTTCAGTACTGTTGAGAGCTTCTCTTCCCCCCCCCCCCGCAAATAAAATTAAAACAGAGGTTGTACCCTGTAGTTAATATATGGCTATATTAACTAGTACTGCTATCCCCATAACTAAGATCCTTTAGTACTCCCAAGTAAGCTTCATTCAGCAAGGGTGCCTAGTGATTTCAAAAAGAAGCTTATTGCTTGCAAGCTGAGCCCATTTCATTCCATCAATCTTGGATGGGGAGGTTTTGGTGTGTAACTGCCAGTTGAACAGTGTCTCTGTAAATTGCCCCATACCAATTTCCATTCCATAGGGAGGATTTTTAATTATTCACTTAATCTCATTATTTCTCTTTTTCTTCAAATTGCAAAATGATTATGAGATAGTCAGTCAGTTACGCACATGGGGGGGTAGAGAGAGGAAGCAATAAAATTGATTGAAACTGCAAAGAGGGTTTCATTTAACCCTCCTTTGAAACTGGGGGGGGGGGGGGTGACCAGTTTTGGTTTAAAGCGTTAATGATTGTGTCTTGTGGCATAGGTTTGTACTCCATATGTACATATGCAATCCTATGCATGTCTCCTCAGAATTAAGTTCCACTGTGTTCAGTGGGTGTTACTTACAGGGTAAGTGCATATAGGAACAGTTCAGTAAGGTCTAAAAATCTGAGCTATTCCCCCATCTTTACATAGATTCCTTTGGGCCACTCATTCACGGGGCTTGTGTTTGGAAGAAGAACAATCAGGGGTCCTTTAAAAGGTATAGGAGCCATCATAGCACTTTGTCCACCTATGCTGGGCAGGCTGGAGCTGCAGCTTCCTTCCAAAAAAGAAAAGAAAAGAAAAGAAAAAGTGTACCACAAATCAGGTTTGAAAAGCATAGGAGGCAAATGCAGAAAACATTGGCTGTTAATGATCTGGGAACAAGGTCATCTGAATGCTCTGTAAAAAGTGAGCGAGCAAAGGATGGCAATTGCATGGAAGCACTGACTTGCACCCAGATTACTTTCTAATTTCTTTGGCACCAAGGTTAAACCGGTGGGAAGCCTGGGAATAAGGTAGCCAGGCTGGTTTGCACGTTTACATTTGTTGCCTGGGATCTCTTCTGAAATTGAACAGCATCTTTCCTTTTTAGTAACAAACTTTTGTTCTTTTTGGCTTCTCGGCTTTTGTGCAAAACTGATATGTAAGTATTTTTAAGAACCATTACATATTACTGACTTAGGGCCAAATCCTATCCAATTTTCCAGCGCCAGTGCTGCCGTGCCAATGGCGTATGCGCTGCATCCTGTGGTGGGGTGGCAATCATGGAGGCCTCCTCCAAGTTAGGGAACTTTTGTTCCCTTTCCTCAAGGCTGCATTTCAGCTGCACTGGCACTGATAGGATTTGAATTTGGATAGGACTGGGCCCTTAGAGCAGTCAATCTCTAAGTAGGTTGAGGAGCAATGGCATAGCTAGAGGGGTGCAAAGCACTAAATCTTGCAGGGACCCTCACCACAGGGTGCAAGGGGCCTCCCCCATTCCACTGCCTGGAACGGCTCTGAAGGGGAGGGGTCCCTTGCATGCTACGGTGAGGCTCTCTGCAAGACATAGTGCTTTGCACCCCTTCTAGCTATGCAACTGTGGAGGAGAATTGTTGATGGAAGCCTCCTTTGGGCTGATCCACCTTACATAGCAATGAAGATTGTTTTATCTGAAGATTGAAGGGACTGGTAGAATTCATCCATGCCATTGTGCACGAATAGGACAATTTGCACTGCAAAGTGACCTGCAGAGATTCTGAACTATTTGTCAACTATCCAGCCCATCTAATCTACTGCACTCAGACTAAAACTGTTTTACATTATTTACTCCTACCTCTTCACCGATTCCTACTTTCTGAAAGCCATACTTAACATTTTTGCCCTTCTTTCAGATCTCTGGACAAGATGTCATCCAGAATGATCCAATAGGATTTTGCAGAATATGCCTTCCTGAGGCCTAGTTCTCAGTGAAATGGACTGTACCAGGAATGGACGGAAATTGATATGGTACCTGTGTCTGGGCAGTAACATCTCCAACTTCAGATGGAAGTTCACCTGGATGAGTGCTCCTTTCATTAAAAAAAAAAAATCGATGTGCATAGAAAAGTAGCACATGTGGGAGCATTCTCCCTGACATGCTAGGTTTCTACATGCATGAAATTATTTTTTGGGGAGGAGAAGATTATTCCATCATGTGTCCCCATTCCGCAGTGTGGAATGGTAGAGGCCAAGCATAGTTTTACTAACTCAAGAAGAATTAAGCCCAAGAATCTCTAATTTCCTTTCATGGATTTCTGAAAGCATAAGGTTGGAAGTTAAACAGCTTGCTAAACTGAGGCCACAGCAGGCCCCTTGACCTTGAAGAAAACAAGTTCACTCCCTATGGAATAGCTCGATGAAAGAGAGAATTGCTTGTGCACAGCAAGAACAGGTGTATTTATTCTCTTAGGTTACTTAGGTTACTTATTAAAAAAAGATAAAGAAAACAGCCCAGCTTTGTAAGATAGGAGTAAATTGCTTAGAGCAGCTGATAAGGATCTGAGTTACTGATTAACTCCTTGTTGAGATTCTGCAACTGTAAAATGATTAATCCGAAACCGAGACCAAAACACAGGCATGTTCCAAAAGTTCTGTGTTTACAAGAAGTTACATTTTATAAATACTTCAAGAGACTGACCATATTAAGGAACGCAGCACAGCTGCCCCCTACTGGCAGACCGCTGTAATTATGTTGCACTGAGCAACAGACAGCAGTTGAGTGGGACCAAATGCTTAGGATTAATGGGACCAACGGCATAGCTAGAAGGGGTGCAAAGCAGTAGGTTTTGCAGGGAGCCTCACCGCAGGGTGCAAGCGGCCCCTCCCTTTCCAGCACTGACATAAGGCCCCTCCCTTTCCAGCACTGACATAAGGGCAATGCAGCTCTGAGGTCAGGGAACAAACATTCTCTTACTTTGAGCAGGCCTCTGTGAGTGACACCCAACTGCAGGATGCAGCACACGTCATTGTGCTGGAAAGCACTGACATAAGGGGTTAGGATTGTGCCCTATGTCATGCAAATGTTTGCTAGTGTACCATCAATGGGGGGAACACAGTCTAGAGAGAAATGGAAATGAATGGGGACAAATCTGGCCCATAGACTGCTGCAAATTGACAAGCTCTTCACCTGTGATTATACAGTGCTCTAGGACAGGGGTGCCCAAACCCCGGCCCTGGGGCCACTTGCGGCCCTCGAGGCCTCTCAATGCGGCCCTTAGGGAGCCTCCAATCTCCAGTGAGTCTCTGGCCCTCTGGAGATTTGTTGGAGCCCACACTCACCAGACACAATTGCTCTCAGCGTGAGGGTGGCTGTTTGACCTATTGCATGAACTGTGGGATGAGGGCTCCCTCCACTGCTTGCTGTTTCACATCTGTGATGCAGTAGCGGCAGTAAAGGAAAGGCCAGCCTTGCTTTGTGCAAGGTCTTTTATAGGCCTTGAGCTATTGCAAGACCTTCATTCATTCATATAAGTTCACCTTTAATATATTCATTTATGTAAACTTATGTAAATTTATTCAAATTTTAAATGCAAATTAATTCTTTTTTTCCCTGGCCCCTGACACAGTGTCAGAGAGACGATGTGGCCCTCCTGCAAAAACTTTGGACACCCCTGCTCTAGGAGGACATCTGACTGCAGGCAGAGGGTTGGACTAGATGGCCTTGTGGGTATCTTCCAACTCTATGATTCTATGTTAATCATGTTAATGGACTTAAGGGGAGAGAAGTGGCAGTGTACAGCCAGGCCTTCATAGCCTTGCTCATGCCAACCCTGCCTGCCCTACAAACACGGAACTGAAAGACTGTTTGAGTCCAGAATGGTCAAAACAGAAAAGCCAGTGTTGCATAGTCACAGTATACTGGCAGATGTAAAGTGTAGTTCTTCTCTCTCTCAGCCTCAGCTTTCCTTTCTGCAAAATGGGGATAAAAATTCTGACCTACCCAGAAACGGTTGTAGTAAGGAGTACGGAGAAAATGTATATGAAGTGGTTAAAGTGCTCCATTGTGCAATGTAAAATGTTACATGCTACTACCATGGGAGCCAGTGGATAGAAATGATCTAATAACAGATAGGGTTCACAACTGATGGATGAACCAAGTAGCTTGAGTCCAACCACAAAGAGAACTCTTCATTGCCTCATCCTTGCCTGGCTGAGCTCTCTGACCTCTGTTACAATAGGGTGATGTGATTCACCGGCACCACTCTTGGTGACATCAAGGAAAAACAGGAAAAAGAAGAGGAAAAACTGAGATGTGCATGTCCTGAAATCCATCCTGTTGTTTCAGGTGCATCGGAAGAATCGGTTTAAATGTTTGCTCATGGCTGGTTTACATAATCATCATACTCTTTCATAAGAAGCAGCCAACAGCCAAGCCCTTGTTCCATCTACCCTGTCTGGTAGCAGCTGCCCAGGGTTCAAGGCAGAAGTTTTTCCTTGTCCTACCAAGAGATGCCAGGCCTTGAATCTGGGGTCTTCTGCAGTCAAGACATGCGCTCTGCCATTGAGCTACAGCTCCTCTTCAGATAACAAGCCTGACAACCATCACAGACATTTCCATGTCCTCTTAGGCACAAGGGTTTTTGATGGAGTCCTCATGCACCTGCAGCTGGCAATTATGAACTGTGGGGTGATCAATTTTATGTCCACCTAGCTCACTGATGCGCCGCACATTGATGCCCAGTGCATTGATGTGCTGCAAAAGGTCCACAGATGTGCCATGGGAGTTGGCCCATGGAGGGCCAATGGAGGCCCATGGAGGCCAGTGGTTGAAAATGACTAAAAACTCTTCTGGGTTCTGTGGCTCGGTTTCTAGGGCAACTCTCACAATCAATTGTCTGTCCCTCTTCCTCCACTGGCTCTGCTTGTCATTACTGCAGATAGTTGCCCTAGAAACAGAACTACAAAAACCAGAGGAGTATCCCAGAAGCTGGAAGTGACATCATAAGAGACAGAGACCATAGTGAAGGACGCCTTTAAAAGGGGATTGGACAAGTTTCTGGAGGAAAAATCCATTACGGGTTACAAGCCATGATGCATATGTGCAACCTCCTGATTTTAGAAATGGGCTATGCCAGATGCAAGGGAGGGCACCAGGATGCAGGTCTCTTGTTATCTGGTGTGCTCCCTGGGGCTTTTGGTGGGCCGCTGTGAGATACAGGAAGCTGGACTAGATGGGCCTACGGCCTGATCCAGTGGGGCTGCTCTTATGCTGTGAGAATAAAAACAATGAAACTTGCTGATCTAGCTCCTGTCCCTTCCCCTCAAGCCACTGACCCATCTAATGGCTTGAAAGACAGAGAAGCCATCTGGCCAAGCAGTAATTTCACATTCTTGTAGTCCTCCTGAGTGATGCTCATGCAGTATCTGTCCCTTCCATCTGTGGCCCAGTGCTTCTTTGACCCATTTCTGCCCAGCCCACCAGTGTACACATTTGATCCCTGTTGTGTATATGCAACATTGGGCAGAAATGGCTTAACGATAAACCCAGATAGAAAGCAATACGTAATACAGACAAGAGCCTCTGGCTATGTAGAGGGTCTTCCCTTCACCACAAGTAACAGTAGCCTGTCCCCACACAACGGGGCTCAGATCCAGCTCTAGTCACAGGCCGTTACTTGTGCAGAAGAGGTGGGAAGACAAACCTAGTCAGATCTATGTGACGCAAGTGACTATTAAACAGGAGAAGGGGATACACATACAGACAGGATACTGCTTGGACATACAAGGCTACCATATATTGCATGAGGCCACTGGTACACCTTAGGAGTAGACCTGGACCTCAACAAGTGGGAAACCCTGGCCTCTGAGCAGCCAGCTTGGAGGCAGGCTGTGCAGCATGGTCTTTCCCAGTTTGAAGAGACACTTGGCCAACAGTCTGAGGCAAAGAGGCAAAGAAGGAAGGCCCATAGCCAGGGAGACAGACCAGGGACAGACTAAAGGGCCGAGCGTCTCCCTTGCTGGGGCAAAGCAAGGGGTGCTGCAATGAAGGACTTGGGTTTCCTTTCCGGCTGGATGGCAAGGCTTGCCTTGAGTTCTGACAATTCCATTTAACCTTTTTAGATCCCCTTTTATAACCAACCCTTTCCTTAGGCGGTTTTCAGCACTGTGTCGGAGGATGTGAACTGTGCTCCGCTTCCCCTTGTCCTTTGTGCACCCTCTGCTAATGCTTTCCTTTCCTCCCACCATCCTTGGCCCTGCCAAAAGACTTCCAAACTCTTCAGCAACCTGGATTATGCCACAGGCACAGACAGAATTAAAATAAAATGATGCACATTTTCTGATGTGTACAATTCTAACAGTTGTCCCAGCTTCTTTCCCCTTTCCCTGCCTCAACCTGGCAAGGCTCCTGTACCTTACATGGGATGCTCAGATTCAGTGGCTGGAAATGGAAAAAGTGAATGCCATGAAAGAATTGGGAAGAAGGAAAATTGGGCATGAATATGAAATGGGGGGGGGGGACACACTTGCAGTGTTGCTGACAGCTTGAATGCCTCTGGAAGTTCCCATCCAGAACTGGCTCTGCCATGATGCCAGGTGAACATGGGCAGCTACCGGCCACAGGCTGTGGGCCATTGCTTAAGGATGGCAAGGCAGCTCACGTCCTGCTGTGGTGGCCTGCAGAGAGACAAAGGTGCAATGACTGCAGGCTTCCTGTGCTCTTTCCTTGCTAGTAGGGAAATTAGGAAAGCAGAAAGAGGTGTACAAAGAGAAGAACTGGGGGCATGATTTTGACAGAACTACATAAGAAGGGAAGTGACTATGGTTAGTATTTTATTTCAGGTAGCAAAGGGTCCCAAGAGGACACTTTGGGCAGCTTTGACCTGGTCAAAACGATATGAAAGCTGTGCAATTACTTTAACCCAGGACTGAGTCACAGGCAGTGGTGTAGACGGGGGGGGGGCAGTGCAGTAAATACTGCAGGCACCACAAAATGCTGTGTAAGTGGCCCCTCCCACTCACCATTGAAACATTCCAGGCAGTGATAGCAATGTGCAGGAGATGCTGTTTGGTTCAATGAGCACCTGCATGTTGCCATCACTGCCTGGAACGGCTCTGGTGGTGATTGGGAAGGGCCGCTTACAGGATGCAGTGCAGAGCCTGCAGTACTTACTATACCACACCCCCCCCGGCTACACCACTTGTCCCAGCGGAGTTGAAGCGGATTCCAAAGGTAGAATGAGGAGGACATCTCGGGTGACAAGACAGCTAAGTGAACCTCAGGATCATGCGAATGATCCCTTCACCATGCCGTGAGTGTATTGATCAGGTCTAAAGCTCAGGTCTGACTGCGGAGCATTGATGATTGAATTCAGGCTCCATAAAGGGACTGGTAATGTGACTAATGGCCCCAACCTATCAAGGTCAGCTGAACAAGTATTCCACTGCTGGCTACTGCTGAAAAAGCACTCTAAATTGCTTTCCGGCAGCACACTGAGTAGCATGCTGTTGGGACACCAGAAGGAAGGCTTTAACGCTGCCTACTAGAACAGGTAAGTTAACAGGAGAGGCAGGAGGAGGTGAAGAAGGGTGTAACAGGGGCAAAATTGGTTGGAGAGGGGCATAATGGGGTGGGGAAGCTGCAGGAGGGTTTGGGACCAGCAGCGATGATGTGTACTGCATTCTATCTCCTGTTCCTGCAGCCCCCCTTCTCCACTTGGATTTGTGCTAGGAAGTGCAGGTCTAAGGGGACCCATTGTGGAGTGGGAAGCTTACAGAGGAGTGAGGGGATTTAAACCCTTTTCACCTCTGAAGATTCCGAATCCACCTGCTGAATACAGCGTGTCTATTTTTGGCACGGCTGCACCAGTGGGGGGGAGGAAGGATAGGATTGGGCTGTAATTTATCTACAAGGTTTGTACTTCCTAGACTTGGTTGGCAACCTTCAGTCTCGAAAGACTATGGTATAAGCCTACAGCACCTGGTATTCCCAGGCGGTCTCCCATCCAAGTACTAACCAGGCCTGACCCTGCTTAGCTTCCGAAATCAGACAAGATCAGGCATGTGCAGGGTAACAGTTGCTTGTGCTTTTAAAGCAGTTTGGAGGGTGGGTATTTTTTCCCCTAGGCAAAGGAAGATGAGTTTCATGGCTTTCTCTCTGAATTCTTCTGCAAAAGGTTAGGCTACTTGTGAACTTGTTAATGGTCATAAGCCTTGGGGATAGTCGGGGTCAGGGTTAGATATTTAAATAAGGAAGACTAAAATATTTGTGATTGGTTCCCAGCCACTGAAGCTGCTCTGGAGCGGATGCTGCTGTGGTGACCTTCTCAGCATCCCTAAGCGCATTAATGCGCCTGACCTTCCTGTGAATTTCAGTCACTTTTTGTGAACAGCTGGAAGTCAGGAACTCTATACTGAAAGATTTAAGGAAATTGCTGTCCCTTCTGTTCAGAACTCTGCCATATCAGCCAGCCTCCCACATCCACGCAGAATATTTTGGCATGAGTTTGGGTCCTGAGTTTGGGTTCCATTAATTTGTATTCGATACATGACAACAGCACTCACAAACTAGTTTTCTCAACTCAACTGTTTATTGCTTACAATTCCTTGGAAGGGCCCAAGGCAAAAACACATAGACTGGTATGAGAACAATTAATTACTCCTTACTGGTCCATCTGAATCCAGGCCGTTGGGGAGCTCACACAGACAAAAATTCCATCCATATGAAGCTTGGCTGCAAATGTAAAGCTTTTCATTCACCTGACCTGTCTCATCCTGAGGCCTTCTGCCCTTTTCTCTTAAAAGCGCAGTTTACAACCGTGTGGTATATTGTGGACTTAGCTTTCGCAAATAGCAGAGGAGGGGTACTATTCTGCTCTTAGTACACAACCTGCGGGGTACACAACCTGCGACTGTAGGCTGAGTTCAGGTGGTCGAATGCTCTTCCAGACGCCCACTCCAAGATAATCTTTCGTGTGACCTCCAAATTGCACACTGTGCTCTGAGCAGGACTCTACTACTTGATAGAGGAGCAGGAAGGGAAGAATCAGTGCTTCAGGGACCTCTTTGCTGAGAGCCACAAGACTGCTGGATGCATCCAACATGCAGGGCTGCCCAGAGAGTTCCCAGTACCAGAGGCAGAGTGTCCAATGGTCTCCTCTGACCTGGTGATGTGCCCACCTCTCCTCCACATTTTATCTTCTGTTCCATATATCTCTTCCTTTTCCCATCCAGGAAATGGGACGAGGAGCTGCAGTAGTGGAGATGGGTGCTTCCCACTGCCAATTGGCTGCCTGTGGCAAATGTCTCAAGTGGCCTCATGGAAGGGCCAACCAACATGCCAACTTAATTTTCAACATTCTCTTTAGCTTACTTCACAGGAAGGACCAGGAAGCACCACTCATGCTTATCACAAAGACCCTGTAGGTCTCTGGTGTCCTTTCACCTCATGGAAACTGGAACCTGGGTTGTGCTTGGAAAAGAAAGGCATGAACACGTAGCAAATCCGAGGCTATGTTACCCTGGGCGACCCCAGGTCACCATCAGTGACCTGGCTAGCACTGGTTCTCTGAGGTTTCAGGTGAGGATCCTCTGCAGCTCTACCCCGTGACGTCAGGAATTTGAACCTGGAATTTTCTGGTTGCAAGACCTGGACTTTACCACTGAGCTCAACCAATCCCTGCCTTTAAGCCACTTAAAACAACAACATCCCAGACAACTTGTGGGCTGATTTTTCACAAGTTCAGAACATCCCACGTTCTGGGAAAATGTGCCTGAAAAAGGTGCACAGCCTTGAAGGAAGACTGCTGGGCAGTGCTTTGCAGTTGCTTATTGACTGAATGGAAGGCCACCACGACCATGGAATTATTGCACCCTCTAGTGGCGATAGCAAAATATGACAACTATTTTTCTTTTAGATGTATTTCCTAAAGAACCAGAACGTCTTACTCTAGCCCAGTTACTTCCACTTTTTAACAAAGTTCCCAAAGTGTTTAATACAGAGAAGTAATGAATGTGAATGAAAATGTTATTGCTGTCTGTCCCCCTTTTTTTTTCTCTAGTGGCAGAATGGCCTCCTCCCCTCAACAGGAAACACTGCATGGAGCATTTTTCTCTCCTGGGGATCTTGGGGCTTGGGTAATGAGGTCCCTGGAAGGAAAAAAAAAGTTGCTCTACTTGTCACAGCACCTGCTACATGTTAACTCCTGATAGGAGTCTCTTAGTCTTGGGGAGGTGGGAGGGTGATAGTGGGAGCCAGTGGGAACATGAAACCTTCCTGATCACTTTTGGGGCAAGTGGTGGCCTGCTTGCCCAATTTCTAGTATGCAAGTCTTAATTTTTGAGGCTGACCATTTTCAAATGGGGGGATGCTACCTCGGGAGAACACAAAGCTCCTCCCTAGAAGACAAGTGTTGGCCATCACCATTCCAAAAGATGAATCCTCCCTGCAAGGAAATGAGGTTGACACCACTACTACTTGAAGCAGTTAGCAAAGACTTTCATGGAGTGTCCCAGCTGTTCACTGAGGGAAGAAGGAAGGCCAAATGGATGTACCAGGGGTCTCCTGCTGCAGGCTTCAGTTTACCTGACAGGTGTTGGGGATAGCAGAAGCATCCCCATTGCTCTGAAGGCACAGTCTGTCCCTGAGCCCTGATTAATTGAGCAAGGGGGAAGCTGTACACTGGGAGGCAAATACTAACTTTTTCACTTAGGACTTTTTTCAGTTTGGAAGCATCTTCCATGCTAGTGAAAAGTAGATGCAAACATCTATTTGTTTTGGTTCTTAAAATAAGACAAAATGCTTCCCTCTCCAAAAAAAAAAAAAAAAATCAGGACGAAAGATGGCATTTGCTTCTGAACTCTTCAAGCAGACTGAAGAAGCAATACAAAACTGGTAAGATGAGCCAGCTTGAACTCTGGTCAATTGGTTTCATATAAAACAAGCTCAGAATTCTGGTCTTTTCGGGGAAACAAACAAGAATATTCCACCCCATGGATAAAATAGCATGGATTTCAGGATTGAAACATCTCACAGAGACTCTTCGGCCCAGATCAGCCACAGAGCACAACCCTGTCTTGTTCCAGGTATAGAGAGGCTTTTCAAACATCAGTAAAGAAATCTCAGGCAACTCCAGTCACACAATTCTTGCTTGCTGACTCTTGCTTGATCAACTCTTGTTTCCAGCTCCATCAAGTAAAGCTTAAGATATAGTCCGCAACAAGACCCCTTGGTTTTTACAAATGTATGTTGGCAATCGGAGCGCTTTCTGTGACCAGGGTCATCTGCCCATGAAGATGTGGATTTTGTTGACTGAGGCAAGAGTCAATGTCGTGTTCAATTCAAAGTCCCCATTATGGACACCCGACACTCGGAAAAGCCCAGGAAATGAATTGTTTTCCCAGTAGTGGTGCCAATTCCCTTTGCTGTCTGTCCCAAAGCCATATAGATCCACCTGGGGAGAATGAGAAGAGAATTCTGTAGAAGACTGAACCTTGAATCTGCACCCAGTCTTGTGCTTTTTGTCACCCAATTTAAAAAAAATGTATGTAGGAAAGCTACCTCAGTAGGTTTGAATGTCTTTTGCAAAGATGCCCTATTGTCTTGGTTACCTTGGCGCATGGTGGCCAGAAAGCTCAACTGGTGCCAAGCTGCATCTGTGAAAGGACGCTGAAAGAGGGTTGTGTACAGAGATGCCCATAAAACTCATTCATCGGGGCCAAGGACAGAGTCCATCAATGAGGTCAACTGAAGCAGTTGTCTCAGGCAGCAGAATTTCTTTTTTTTTGGGGGGGGGGTGCCCATTTCTGTCTGGGATGCCATTTAGGGCACAATCCAGAGGTGCCCTTGGGCCAGTGCAAGTCCCTTGCACCAGCTCAGGAGGATTGCAAATGTGCTATCATGTAATTAATCTTAGTTTCCTGTTCAGATACAGTAAACCGTGGTTTGTATAAACCACAAACAATTAACAAGCCAGGACACAGGGATTCAAAGGCAACAGGAATTGTCCTTTGCTGCAGTCCACAAATGGAAGCTTCCAACTGCTCTCCTTCCAGAGCAAATGAGGAGGGAAAAGGTGGGAGGAGGTTCATGCTTCCTTGTTTATGTCACAAGGAACCATTGTTTGGTGTGACATTCGAAGAAGGCCAAAAACAATCTGGCTGGATACTGCAAGTGCTGCTATACCTCCCTATTATTGTGTCAGGGGTCGACCCCTTGTCCAACCCTTGCCTTACCTGGCTGCAGGCCAGGGGCAGAACTGCCTGGCTATAGAGTCGCCGCCACCTCTCCAGGTGACCAGGTAAGATGTAGGGCAGCTGGGTGGGAGAGACTGCCCCCCCCCCAGAGCTCACCTGACCTGAGCAGTGAGCAGGGCCAGGTCACTATTAACCACCAAAGAGGAGGGAAGCAGGCCAGGGTCAGAGCCCCTTTAAGCCTAGAGAGGGAGGAAGGGGAGGAGCCAAGGATGTGGCTGGGGAGGATAAAAGCAGGAGGCTGGAGCTGGAGCCCCTGCCTGAAGACCAAGGGCCTCAGGTCCTGGCTCCAGGGAGGTGTCGTGAACCCCCTCCCCCTGGCTTGGTCTGAAGCTTCCCCTGCAAGGAACCCCAGGGAGGTGGACACACCACCCAGGGGTCCATCCAGCCAACCCTCGGCACCCTGCCAGGTGGCCCGCAGAGACCCCCCTTTTGGGTAACTCCTCACAATTATCAGAATATATTGCAGCTCTCAATGCAAACGTTTGATCCGCATACATTCTGGGGCTAGAGACTGAGCAGAGTTGAACATACCTCATCACAGATGTGAAGGGCAAATATAACAGACAGGAAGCCTGTCGACGGGTGTCTTCCTTGTTGCTGCAGCCAGGTGTCATAAACATATTTTATAAAATGGGGATGATAAATCAGAATCTAGATGGAAAATAGAAAGACGTCCTGTTAGCTTGCATGCGGAGGGGGTTGCCGACAGAAAAGAAATCGCTTCATTTTGATATCAGTCCATCCTGCATTTGAAATCACCAATTTCACATTCTCAATTGCATTACACAGTGTCTCCCCCTGTACTTTGGATTTCAAAATTGCAACTATATACAGCTAATTAGTCTTGTAAAAGGCTCAACCTTTACAAAGCTGCAGGGCCCAATCCTATCCGGGTCTGGCACTGGTGTTGTGCGCCCGATGGTAAGTTGCACTGCCACATGGCGGTACAGCTCTTTGGGGCAGGGGAGAGGTGTTCCAGAGTGGGGGGAGGGCAGGAGAAGGAATCAGCCCAGGAGGGGGGTAGAACTCCCCTTGCAAGAACGGGTGCACAGCTTGGAAATTCTCCTGGACTTTCAGATATCTCTGGAGAACCAAGTGGCAGTAGTTGCTAGAAATGCGTTCACCTAGCTTAGGCTGGTGCACCAACTGAGACCATAACTTGCGCTGATTGAACCTGGCCACGGTGATCCATGCTCTAGTCACTTCCAGACTTGACTCACTGTTTCTATGAACACCAGACCAGTTACAAACAATTAAAAAGATCAAGACAAATTAAAAGGGTAGACACTGTGCTTAGGCCCAAATTCTGTAACTATATAAGAGCAATAACTCACCTTGTCTTTGTTGGCTTTAATTTTACTTGGAACTGGCACATATGTGCTGTTGAGAAAGAAATCAGCAAGTCAATAAACACTGGATGCTTGGCTACGTGTTATATAGCACACAGTTCAAAGGAATAGACACTTATTTCTGACATAAGAATTTCTATGAGCCCATCATTTACCAAATTGAAATTTAAAACTTGTAGATTTGTAAAATGGTGAATTTGTCCAAAAAGTCAAAGCAATGTGGAAAAAAGGACAACACTTAAGGTTAGCACAAGCTGTCAGTATGCAAACATTCTCTTGATCAGTGGTTCTCAAACTTTTAGCACTGGGACCCACTTTTTAGAATGTAAACCTGTCAGAACCCACTGGAAAATCTGGGTGGGTGAGTGTCGTTTTAAAAAGTGGGTCCTGGTGCTAAGATGTTTGGGAAGCACTGCTCTAGACACTGGTTGAGCAGCTGTAATGTCATAGCATGTTCATGCACATTTCTTCAATGATCCTCTCCCAATGGTCCCTCATCCCTTTTAAGATGAATCAGCCATAAGAAATCACAGGTCATAGTTCAGGATATGGACTCACCTCCCTGCATTACAATCTCTGCGCATGAACTGGAGGTTGTCCATGACTTTGTGTACCTTGGCTCAACGATCTCCGACACTCTTTCTCTCGATACCGAGCTAAACAAACGCATTGGTAAAGCAGCTACCACGTTTTCCAGACTCACAAAGAGAGTCTGGTCCAACAAGAAGCTGACGGAACATACCAAGATCCAGGTCTACACAGCTTGCGTCCTGAGTACACTTCTGTACTGCAGCGAGTCATGGACTCTCCGCTCACAACAGGAGAGGAAACTGAACGCTTTCCACATGCGCTGCCTCCAATGCATCCTTGGCATCACCTGGTAGGACAAAGTTCCAAACAACACAGTCCTGGAACGAGCTGGAATCCCCAGCATGTATGCACTGCTGAAACAGAGATGCCTGCGTTGGCTCAGTCATGTCGTGAGAATGGATGATGGCCGGATCCCAAAGGATCTCCTCTATGGAGAACTCGTGCAAGGAAAGCGCCCTACAGGTAGACCACAGCTGCGATACAAGGACATCTGCAAGAGGGATCTGAAGGCCTTAGGAGTGGACCTCAACAGGTGGGAAACCCTGTCCTCTGAGCGGCCCGCTTGGAGGCAGGCTGTGCAGCATGGCCTTTCCCAGTTTGAAGAGACACTTGGCCAACAGTCTGAGGCAAAGAGGCAAAGAAGGAAGGCCCATAGCCAGGGAGACAGACCAGGGACAGACTGCACTAGCTCCCAGTGTGGAAGAGATTGTCACTCCCGGATTGGCCTTTTCAGCCACACTAGATGCTGTTCCAGAACCACCATTCAGAGCGCGATACCATAGTCTTTTGAGACTGAAGGTTGCCAACAAATAACTTCTTTCACAATGGTGAGGATCGCAGAGGCTATCTTAAAACCAGAGATGCTTCCATAAGCTATCTCTGCTTGATATAATTAATACAAAAACAAAACAAAACAAAACAAAAACACCATCAAATACAACTGAATGCAGTCTACACCAGTGGTTCTTATACATTTAACACTGAGACCCACTTTTTAGAATAAGAATCTCTCGGGACCCACCAGAAGTGATGTCATGACCAGAAGTGACATCAAGCAGGAACATTTTTAGCAATCCTAGGCTGCAATCTCACCCACACTTACCAAGGAGTAAGTCCCATTTACTAGCACTGTTAAAGGAATATACATAGTATCCTGTTAAAAGTACAGGTCTGTCACATTTACCAAAATGCAGACAACATACAAAAGTAGCATCAAGTCTAATATATTAAAAATAAATACTTACTAGTTGATGGTGCCTGTGGTGAGGGCACTGATGACCCAGCACAGGTCCAAGATTTTGAAAGGGATGACCACCATGCTGACATTCTCAGCCAGCTCTCTGTAGCTCTCCGGATAGACGAAGTGGTGGGTGGTTTTGCTGCCCACGTCTGATTCAAAGCCGACTGTTGGGGCTTTGTTCATTCTTCAGGTAGGGAGAGGAGGGGAGGGAGTTGGTCAAAGTCAACAACAGGATGTGGAACATGAATCTGAACGTATGTGCATTACTTGTACTTCCTGAGGACTTTCAGTCCAAATTTGGGGACGCCGTGGGAATGGCCTGCTCACCCACAGCCACACCGTAAGAATTAGGTGACGATACAGGGAAAGGGCGAGTGCCTGCACCCCCACCACGATGGTGAGCACTCAGGCACTTCCTTCTACATCCTGCACCCCTCGCAAAGTCCGTGAAGGTCACAATAGGACCAATTAAGCTTTTACAGGCTTTGAAAAGGACAGAAGATAAGCAAAGGAGCTGCCTGCAGACTCCTTTACTGGTCCTGTTTCCCCATGGAAGGCTGGGGTGCTCCAAATGGGACATGCTGTTCCCTTGTTCCTTGTATATGCCACCTCAGGCACAATGGAGGAGGGAGGCTGGTTGGAAGGGGGGGTGAATCCAGCCCCTCCAGCTTCCTTTTTCTGTTGCTGCAACTGCTGGTTTCACAGTGGTGGCAATGGTTCTTTCCATTTGCAGCTGCCATGTTTACCCATAAGCTAACATAGACTGACAAGATGACAGAGCGATTGTGAAACTGGATTGTGATCGCGATTTTGAGACATCCTGAGGTTTGGGGAGCCCTATGGAAGCATCTGTGGGCAACCCACACCCCCCAGGAGGCTGGGGCCACAGAAAGTAAGCTTAAAACCCCCCCCCCCCTTTCTTCCCCGGCAGCGGCGCGCTCCTGGCAATTGTGTCTCTGCCTTTACTCTTCTCACAATAATACTTAGGTGGTTCCCAACTTTTGAGGAGAAGTTTGGGAACTCTCCACAGGCCAAATCTAGCCATCAACATCTGATGGGCTGTGCATATTTTTGAGGATAATGGCAATGAACGAAGTAATATGGTGATCGATTTTTCTAGCTCTGTATGCAACTCTATGCAGTGCAATTCTTCATTTTGTTTTATACTAGAGTTCCATACTGTTGCAACTCTCAAGATGTCAATGGCATTGCTCCCAGAGTTCCTTGCACGAACACAGGGGGGTCTGGGGGCATGCCTGATTGCCTAGTGGAGAGAGAGGAAGAGGAAGTTCCTGCATTTCACCCCCCTCCCTCATCGCTGGCCAATGAGCATGCTTCCAGGTGGTGTCCCTTCTGCTATCACAAGGTGTGCCACTTGGAATCAAGGCATGATGGGTGCTGTTTCTCAGCAATTCTTTTTCTTTTACCCTACAAAGGTGTAAAGGGAAGGAACTGCAACCACCACTGCCACCACCGGCAGCCTGGTAAGCCAGGGGCTGCGCATGAGTGGACCATGGAGGGGAAACTGGGATTGGGGAGGAGGCCAAACACATTTAAGGAGCCTGAAACCTTCCATGTTCTAGGGCACAGCAAGGCAGTATTGTTTAACCCCCCTGATGGAATAAATTTCTCTTTTCTACCATATGTGGGGCCTTTTCAGTGACAGCACCACAATTTTGGAATTGCTTTCCTAGGGAAGTGAGGCTGGCCTCCTCTCTTATCACCTTGAGACAAATGGCGGACACCTCCATCGTTTGGAAGGTATTTTACTGGAATCGGATTTTTGGTTTTGATTGTTTTACTTGCTGCTAGTGTTATTTGTTGGTTTCATACTCTGACCATTTAATATGCCATGTCTGTGATCTCTTTCATTGTTCTGGGTTTTTAAAATGGTGTTCACTGCTGTCTTCATGCTTGGTCCAATAAAAAAAAAATAGAAAAATAAAAAAAGAACAAAGCAGTTTACAAAATGTGAAAACATTTTGTAAACAGCTTTGATCTTTTTTTATTTCCCCCCCCCCTTTACTGTGAATAATAAAATGACAAACCAGTGCAAACAATGAATTCAAAAAATGAAATAAAAGCAAAAAAGGAAAAAAAAAATGGCTTTGTCCTTAATAGTGAAAACCTGAACAGAAATACAAACAAATAGATAACCTGGTTTGAGCTACTCACCTGAACACAAAGTCATGGTTGTCAATCTCTTGGCCATACTGAGATTGGTTAAGATTTCCCGAGTTCCCCACCACAGCACACCTCCTGCACCGGGATTCTTTCTCCAGGAGCAGGTCCACATCTCCAGGAATGATCTCAAACAGTTCCTGGATGGTCTCTTTAATCCCCTTTGAACAGTTTCTTCCTTGCAGTTCCTTTGAAGAAGAAAGGAAGATTTGCCCCATATGAAGAACTGCAAGGGGTTCATTTGGACTTGCACAAGCTTCTTGAACGCAAATAGACCAGAGCAGGTCAAATGACCTGACCCGACCCATATGAGTTTCTGAAGTTGGTTTGCAGTCTAAGGGCTCCCATGGCTGCCGTTCTCTGCCCAGATCTCACTTTGCCTCTTTCTGAATTACAATACAGCAGAGCTGGGTCTTGTTGGAGGGGTTGTTACGCAGAGCACAGTGACACAGAAAGAAGAAAGTTCCTCTTGTGATCAAAAATGATTTACTATCTCCAGGCTGCTTTCAGTGAAAAGATGCACATAAGGAATAAAAACTGAGGCTGAGGTACAAGACCAAACAAATTTTCTTTCAGTTCTCCTACTTATTTGAATAGAACCAGAGGTTCTAACAGCTTAGAACAGCCATTTTTAACCAGTGTGCCTTGGAACACTGGTGTGCCGCGAAAGGCCTGCAGGTGTGCCGTGGGAGTTTAAGGGAGGGTCATTTATTAGGGCTATTGGGGGATTTAGCCCCCTACCAGCAGCATGGTGTGCCTGGTCAATGGTCCAAAAAATAACGGTGTGCTTTGACAATTTTAGAACCTTGTCAGTGTGCCATGAGACTAAAAAGATTGAAAATCACTAGCTTAGAAACATAAAACACAATCTAGTTTACTAAACACTAGTGATGGACCTGGGGTGGGGGCAGGAGGGCAAAAGCCTCCGGTGCCATGCTTGCTGCACCTACACCGCTGTAGCTCGCCCGCCGCCCCATCCCGCCCCACCTGCCTGTTAGAAATGTCCCGCAGGCAGGCAAAGCCCCGCACCTTCTGAGGCTACTCGTGCGATCTTAAATAATACTTCCAATTTTGTTGGGAAACTGGAAGTATTGTTTAAAACCTCATGAGAAGCCTCAGAAGGCTTTTCAAGTTGTGCTGCAAGTCGCACAAGGCTCTGTAAGCTTTGGAAAGGACCCCGGGGGGGGCAGTGTGATGGGTGGAGCCATGTCACAGACCTGCGCCACGGGCTGCAATGGGGGCAGGTCCGTTACTGCTAATCGCTCTCGGTTTGAGAGTGCTAACTGCTGAGAGAGCTCAGCAAAGCACGTCCATCTCTAGTCTAGACGTTCAGGTAGAAGACTGTCAAATTGTCATAAATGATTGACAGGTGGTACCTGCTACCTCATGGAACAGTCCAGCCCATGGAATCTTGTGTCACTCCCTTTGGGTCCTGCCACCGACGCTGCCCTTATTTCTAACAGGTCTGATACTGGCTGAGCAGCACAGCTGGGGTGAAAGTGCTAGTCTTTACTCTGCATTTGAGGGGGCCGCTTGTGAACCAACCTGACCAACCCAGTTCTTTAGCAACTGAGGGCAGCGACTCAGCTGTATATAAAAGCCAGTTCCCAACATGGCATCATACAGTCCCATTGTTCAGGTGCACTCCAGAAAAAAAACACACAATCCAGCCTGGGGCTAATGAAGAATCAAAGGCAGCTCTGTTCTGGGTTTCTTTGTTGGCCACCAACAGGCTGGCCAGGACGAGGGTCAGGGCTTTCTCAGTGGCCTTGTCCAGACTGTGGAAATCCCTCCCTTGGGACGCCCATCATCAGTCTTCCTGTCCTGCCCTGATTGTGAGTGAAAATCTGTGAGGTACATAGAGGTGTTTTTTTTTGGGGGGGGGGGGAGATACCTGATGTGCAGCCCAATTCTAACAAGCGCTTGCACAGTGGGGCCACATGGCCACTACTGTATTCAGTGCTCATCAGAAGCAGGGCAGAGGTCTCCTTGAGGTAAGGGGATATTTCCCCCTTACTCCAAGTAATGCCCCAGTGACTTCCCATCTCCACTTCAGGATGCAGCACAAGCCTTGTTGCGTTGGAGGTGTAAAGCTGGATAGGATTTGGCTCTCAACGATTTAAATTTGGGCCTGTGATGACTCCTGTGAAAAAGAGATAGAATGATGGCTTGTGGGATTCAGGCAGTCCCTGAATAAAAAAGGTCAAAAGGACTGATTTATACTTGTCACAGTTTCACCCTCCAATCAGTCTTGCCATCCTTTCAACTCACCAGCCACCACTTGTAGGTCTCTTCGGGCATGAAGGCGTTTTGTGTGGTCAAGAAAGGTTGCACAGTTTGGTTAAATCTCTCGTCGAACCAGAGCGAGACTCCCTGTTCAGAAATGCAAGTGCTGCAGCTGCACAGCCTCCTGGAGGACTTGATCAGTTTCTTGAACTGGTCTGATAACTGGAACACGATCTGTGTGGGATCCCACATGAAGGTTATGGCATTGTCTGTGTATTTCAACAGGACCCATGTGAAGGTGATGCTGAAAAGTAAGGTCAGTGTAAACATCTTCAGGCTGCTCTTCTTGACTGCAAGCATTTTGTCTCATGTAACGAAATGACAGATGTAAGCAAGCGGAAGCTGCGAGGATTTTTCTTGTCAGCCTTGCTTAGGCCACGAATAACAGTTTAATTACCTTTATTGTTCTTAAGCAATTGAAAAGAGGCAAATGTGGAGTGTCTCTTTCTTCTCGTCCTTTACAAGCAAAAAAACCTGATCCCAGATCAGCTCTGCTTGAATAGCTGCTAATTTCTCCCTCCGAAGGTTTGATCAAAACTAATAACTGCAATTTTCCTTTTGCCACCCAAGCAGATTGAGAGGAAATTATTAACAGTGTCAAAGACACTTTAAAAAAAAAAAAAAAGGATGAGTGTAGGAGGGGAAGCCTTAAATGAAAAAAACCGACGGAAAGGAAAACATCACTTCTCTTTGACCAACTGTTTCATTAAGGTCACTGATTAGCTCATGTTGAAGACTCCGTGCCAGGAATCAGCAGACAAATCTTGTTCGTGGAAGTGACTGAAACGCCTCTCTGCCACCTGGGATGCAAAAGAGAAGGGTAAGCTTCACCAGGGAGTTTTGTGGATTTTTCCATTTAATACAAGGTTGTGAACCCCGCCCCTCCCCACTGCTGCCATTAAATGTTTCTGTGGTTTGTGCTGCAAGTTCATATGTCGAGACATTTTACAGATGAATTTGCAATTTAATAATGCAGCCTTCTCTGTAAGATAAAGCTCTTGCCTGTTTATGTTCAGGTGGAAGGCGTACTGCATTCTTTAAATTATCATTTGCAGGCTTTTCGTGGAGTAAACTCATGACACTGGGTCACCACTGTTAGTCATTTACTAAGTGCCAAACAGCAGCCACAGCAAAAACTCCTTCTTTCCGTCACAACACACTGGCAGTGGCTGTCCCGGATGGCAGAGACAGGTCTCTCCCAACCTTGTTACTTGGGATCCTTGAAACTGCTTTGGGAGGGGGAGATTGTTGTTCAACCAAGAACATGTTGCAGAAGGTGTTAAACCTTCCCTGCTTCACTGGCATGACCCTCAATCAGAATCAGGCCCCTGCAGTTGATTTGTAAGAACAAACCTCAAGTGATTCTGTTCATTAATTTCCCATGTCACATCAGTTTCTGTGAAATGTTGATTGCTACATGTCAGATGCTGTCAAACATCATTAGGAATTGCAGAATCATTTGATGTCAAATGCTGATGGAGAATATTATGACTATTTTATAGATCTAGACCCTGCTTCTAAAAGAATGATACAGCCCAATCTTATTGCGGCCTGGTGGAAGCAGAATGTGAACTCCACTGATACTGACTGCCTTAAAGTAGTCAGCGCCGGTCACAAAAGGCGCTCTGGCAGCAAGCTGAGTAGTGCACTGTCAGGGTGCTGGTGGAAAGGCCAGAGCCTTCTTACCCATGCCAGCTTCCCATCATGATAAGATGGTGGGAGAGACAGCAGAGGAGAAACAAGAGTGAAGAGGTGGCAAAACTGGGCATAGAGGAGAAGGAATGGGGGTGGAAAGGCTGCTGAAGGGGGTGGATCTGCTGGCAAGGGCGCACACGAGATCCTATCCCCCTTTACTACAGCCTCCCTACCCTTTTCTCTTCTTAGACTTACGCTAGCAAAATCATTAGCACAGGTCCAAGGAGACCCATTACAGTGTGGGAGGCTCACAGAGGTGTAAGGGGATCTAAATCTAATAATAATAGATTATTATAATCTAATAATAATAATAATTTGCACAATTCTGTGCTTTGAAAATTATATGGAATATAAAAATTCTAGTGTCTTTCAGCTGATTGAAATTCTGGAAAGGGGGTGTTGCGTTAATTCATGGATGCCACTTTATGTCCTCCTTCCCATTGTTCAGTGAGAATATTTTCTATGTTGTATCTTACGCAGAAGAAGCTAAGCAGGCTGTGTGAAACCATCTTTGTGTACTGTACTGCTGATTCCCCTTTGCCTTCTTTGAGACATAACCAAGTTGCTGACTTGTAATTACTTTATGGTGGATCAAGATTTGCATATTTTCTCTTCTGTTATTTGCAGTTAATGCATTGCTAGGTGAGAACCAGGTGCTTATTTCTGGTCATCACCTGCTTTATGACATCATTTACTGCTTAATGACATCACCTCTGGCCCCCTGCAGGTGCCATGAATGCTAGCTTTGGCACCCTCTGAATGAAATGAGTTTGACACCCCTGCCCTACGCTGTTGAGTTCCTTCCCTTTGCACCACCCATCTCTCATGGGACTCAGGCTACTCAACCAGATAAGGAATGAGCTTTCTTGCTCCCATGTTAGGCCAAGGACAGCCTGACTCAGGCTGCGATCTATGCACACTTTCGTGGGAGCAGGCCCCAATGAATGCAATGTGACTTCCAAGTAGACATGCATGGAATTTGCCCCATGGGATTGTGCAATGTGGGATCTAGGCTCAGAATGGGCCCAGTGGGAAGACAGGTTCAGGGTCTGTCATCTCCTGCAAGGAGGTGGCCCAAAGGGAAGCAAAATATGGGGAGGCACCAGAACTCAGTGGTCATGTGCAAGTCTTTTCATGCATAAGGGTCTAGGTTTTATCAGTCCCTGGAAAGCATTTCACATTGGAAGGAAAAAAGCTGCATGGACAGCTGTTGCAAGGTCGAGAGCAAAGTTCAAAAGCAAACTCAGTAGGCAAGAGTGGTGATCGTTTGCAAGCTTTATTTCGTTGCCAGCAACGGGCTTCTCAGGGACTCCTGTCCAAAATGAAGAGAGCAATGAGAGCCATGTGGGAATTCTCAGAGCCCTCAGAGAAAAGCAATTTTCCAGTGTGAGCCTCTCCTTTATATTTGATTCTGGCTCCTTTGTCTGAGGAGTCTTACATTTCTCATTGGCTGGTGTGTGACATCAGAAATGGGGACCTTCTCAGGATTGGCCACAGATAACTCTACAAACTCTATTTGATTGGTTGGCTTCAAGTTACAAACTCCAAAAAAGGAGAAAACATACATTGAGAAATTATAGAAAACATTGTTTCCAACAACTACTAGATGGCACTCTTTACTCATTTATTACAGAACTGGATTTTTTTTGGTATGTTTTGTGCTTATCTCTGACCACCAGTGCTATCTTTCCAAATTCCTTTCTGTCTGGTCTCATCAATCACTGCGGGCTTCCTATCAACCTTTGTTTAACTAAACCTTTGGTTTTCCCTCTATATGTGATTTGTGTTGGCTGTTGGCAACCTTCAGTCTTGAAAGACTATGGTATCGCGCTCTGAATGGTGGTTCTGGAACAGTGTCTAGTGTGGCTGAAAAGGCCAATTCGGGAGTGACAATCCCTTCCACACTGGGAGCAAGTGCAGTCTGTCCCGGGTTTGTCTCCCTGGCTATGGCCTTCCTTCTTCGCCTCTTTGCCTCAGTCTGTTGGCCAAGTGTCTCTTCAAACTGGGAAAGGCCATGCTGCACAGCCTGCCTCCAAGTGTGCCGCTCAGAGGCCAGGGTTTCCCACCTGTTGAGGTCCACTCCTAAGGCCTTCAGATCCCTCTTGCAGATGTCCTTGTATCGCAGCTGTGGTCTACCTGTAGGGCGCTTTCCTTGCACGAGTTCTCCATAGAGGAGATCCTTTGGGATCCGGCCATCATCCATTCTCACGACATGACCAAGCCAACACAGGCGTCTCTGTTTCAGCAGTGCATACATGCTAGGGATTCCAGCACGTTCCAGGACTGTGTTGTTTGGAACTTTGTCCTGCCAGGTGATGCCGAGAATGCGTCGGAGGCAACATATTTAATACAAGACAAACCAACCACTTATTGTAAATAAGGATTTTAAGAGACCTTTCTCTTTATTTTAATTAAATCTAGCTCCTTCTGTTAGCTTTCAGTTCAAACAGAGGCTCTTGTTATGTTTTGGCTTAATTAGGGGCTTTATTATCTTGGTCCTGTCCAGCTGTTTCTGCTGGTGTCTGTATCTTGGAAAGTTCTATTTTAATTAGCAACAGATTTACTGTCTTTGCCAAGGCCTTTTTCCCCATTAAAAGATCTCTAACCTGTATATAACCTTTCTTGGTGCCAAGAGAGACATAACTCTTTCTAATTAATTGGTGCAGGCGCATCCTGCTTCCTGCCTCCTCCCTAGTACTCTGTATGTTGTATCTAATCTCACTTTAAGTTATAAATCTGTCTCTGAGTCTACAGAGATATACAGAGTTCTTATCTTGTGAGGAGTAACTTTTCTTAGAGTCTCCTTGTTAGATTCTCTTAATTAACTTTGCCAGACATCTTCCTCCTCAAGGTTACAGGGATACAGCTCCTATATTCCATATATGTGAGCTGTCCGTGAGACAGATTACTTCTGCCAAGGTTGCATCTGAATTACAATTTTCAAACTTGTGGCTTTAAGCTCTTTAATTTAATGGCTTCTATTATTCTGTGTATTTTATGCTTTGATTAAACTATTCTGACCACTAAAATTCATTACTATGCCTTTATATATTGATTACATTTTTTTAAAAAACAATCTCTATAATTATTAATGCATTTAAGAACTATTGGCATGCAAGCATGCTAACTTAGTAATTTATTTGGCACTTCTGTGATGCTCTGGTGTCCCTCAGTATTCATAACACTGTCCTTCTGAAATTTAAATGTTTTAAAAGTCCAAAAAGTCTTTTTTTCCCCATGTGTTTTCATCTGTTCAGTTTAGTTTCATTTATCTTACTACCAAACAAACCCCATGGATTCTCATATAAAAAAGCAGGAACGCCAGCCAGCCTGTCAACAATTAAAAGCTTTTTGAAATAAAAAGGTCTTCAGTTCACACCGAAATGTTAGCAACGAGGGAGCAGTTCTCAATTCTAAGGGGAGGGTATTCCACAGTTCGGGGGCCACCACCGAGAAAGCCCTCTTCCTGGCCACCGCCCCTCTCACATCTCTTAGTGGCAGCACAAAAGGGCCCCCCAGATGATCTAAGAGCACTGGCAGGATTGTAGGGAAGGCTTTTTTAAAAGTCCAAAAAGCATTTTTTCCATGTATTTTCATCTGTTCAGTTTAGTTTCATTTATCTTACTACCAATTAGCCTGACAGATGGAAATTCCAGCTTCTTACTCCCTTTTTCTTCATGAAGTGTTCATCTTATCTGATGTCCTAGACCAGGCGTGTCCAAAGTTTTTGGCAGGAGGGCCACATCATCTCTCTGACATTGTGTCGGGGGCCGAATTAATTTACATTGCAAATTTGAATAAATTTACATAAATGAATATATTAAAGATGAACTTATATGAATGAATGAAGGTCTTGCAGTACTTCAAGGCCTATAAAAGGCCTTGCACAAAGCAAGGCTGGCCTTTCCTTTCCTGCTGCTACTGCATCACAGACGTGAAACAACAAGCAGTGGAGGAAGCCCTCATCCCACAGCTCACTCGAGAGGCCAAACAGTTGCCCTCACACTGAGAGCAGTTGCATCGGGCCAGTGTGGGCTCCAAAAAATCTCCGGAGGGCCAGAGGCTCATTGGAGGCTAGGGGCTCCCTGAGGGCCACATAGAAAGGCCTTGAGGGCCGCAAGTGGCCCCCGGGCCGGGGTTTGGGCACCCCTGTCCTAGACAGTTAGTCTCAAGGAAAAGACATTCCTTGAGACTAATTAACAAGCCTGTCTGCCGTTTCAGTTTCAAACTGAGACCAAAAATGCTCTCTTTGTTCCAAACATATGAGCATGCTAAACAAGTAAACACTTTTCCTTATTTCCTAAACATAGAAACTAATAACTAATTTAGCTATAAACACCCACAACATAGCATTAACATTTGGTTAAACATTTACATAAATGACTAGTTTTCATGGCCTTGTCTCACAGCCACAGGCCCTAGATCTCCTGGGGCCTGAGGTGGCGTGCTGGTGTGCCTCCCCTTACCTGGTAGTCTATCGGCCTCTGCTCCTCCCACCCCCTGGGAGTGGAAGTGTGGAGGAGGGGAGCAGGCCTGCAGAGAGCGGGACAGGGGGGCAAACTCCCCAGGGCGTGGGCTTCCAGGGGGCCCAGACCATGACACAGCAAACTATACAGCACAAAACAAATGCATTGCAACATCAGTTTGGGTGCATCAGCCCCAGCCTGTCCAGGGCTGCGTTTCCACGACAGCTTTAATCCATTACCCCAATGCATTCTGGAGGCTGTAGTTTGTTAAGGGGATCTCTAGCAGATCTCAGGTTCCCGAACAAACCCCAGTCTGTCCGTCCCCCCCAAATGCATTGGGAGAAGTGCACTGAAAGTGGATCAAAGCTGTCGTGGGAGTGCAGCCGAGGTCGATTCCATGAGCACCAACATGTATTAGTACAGTTCAAACATGGGAAAGTGAAACGTACACTGTTCTCACACCAGAACTGCTAGGCCCCAGTAGTAGCACACCCAGTTCAGTTCACAGAATTCCCAGGCCCCAATAGTCAGCTTCACCTAGGCTCATGCAGTGGGTGGGGAGGCAGGTGGGGGAGAGCCTCCCCATTGGAATCCTTCAGAAAGTGAGGCGTGCAAGCACTCACAACCCATGTGCAGAGCACAGATGCCTCAGAGAGCACACGAGACAACAAGAGACCTGCATCCTGGGTAGGGTCCCACTGAACTAGTGGGGGCTTCCTTCTGAGTAGACAGGCCTAGGATTGTGCTATCAGTGACCTGTAGGGTGACAGAAATTCCTTGCAACTATGCAAATGACCCTGCAGTGATCCTTGCTTTTACTGTGTACTCAGCAGTCTTCCTGATCTGAAACCATCTTTGTGTACTGTACTGCTTGCACACTGCGGTGAGGCTCCTTGAAAATTTGAGTGCTTTGCACCCCCTTTAGCTATGCCACTGGGATGGACACTTTGATGGCAGGACACAAAACAATTTTTCTTAGGCTGCTATCCTATCCTATTTGCCTGGGAGTAAGTAGATGGGGAGCCTGGCATGCTGTGGTCCATGGAGTCACGAAGAGTCGGACACGACTTAACAACTGAACCACCACCATTTCCATTACGCAGCCTGTCATTTTGGGACACACAGCCTGGGGCCCTGACCTGCCCAGCACCAAGCCAGGCTTTTTGAAAACTTTTGCTGAGAAAGAGTACAGGTGTCTGGAGTGGCTTGCTTCCCACTGGCTGTGATTAGGCAGGCAAAGGTGGTGGTGGTGGTTAGGGAGATGGTGAAGCTCCACACGGGCTTTTTTCACTGATCTTGCTAACCCTGTGTGCCTCTCTGTGTATGCACCTTCTCCTTTTACCTGGTTGCTGCAAGCCACTTTTCCTGAGCTCTCCCTGTCAACGCAGCTGTTTTTCCTCTAAAGCAGCCTCTGTCTTGCTCCCTCTGTTCTTCCACTGTGTGTATCCTAGTATGTCTTCCCCATTTCTCTGACTGCTATTAGTAACATCTCCTTGCTCCCCCTGCTGGGTGGCATAGCAGAAAATGGTGTGTGTGTGTGTTTTTTTTTTGTATTTATTATTTTTCACATTTTTATACCGCCCTTCCTCCAAAGAGCTCAGGCCGGTGTACACAGCTGCTCCCATCCTGTTGTTCTCACTGGCCCAAGGTCACCCAGGAAGCTTTGTGGCTGAGGGGAGATTTGAACCTGGATCTTCCAGGTCTAAGTCCACCTCCCAAACCACTATACCAGGGGTGCTCAATAGGTGGATCGCGATCTACCGGTAGATCGCGAGGCAAAATGAGTAGATCGCAGAGTGCCGACCCCCCCCTTCAGGTGCCTCTGGGAGGAAACGCCGGGAGTAAGGCCCATTGTACTCAATGGGGCTTACTCCCAGGTAAGTGTGGCTAGGATTGCAGCCTCACAGCCTAATCCTAGGCATGTCTACTCAGGAGTAAGTCCTGTTATACTCAGTGGGGCTCAAGGTACACCAACATACATTGTACACATAAATGTTATATGTTATGATGGCACGAACATTGTAAAAAAAAACTCTGGTAGATCTCCAGGCCTTGCTGGGTTTCAAAGTAGCTCTCGAGCCAAAAAGGTGTGAGCACCCCTGCATACCATCCTAGTAGATTTTGGGATTTTGTTTTTACAAAAATGAGAAGGGAAGAGAGGTGTTATGTGTTTTAATTTCGTTATCAGGGGTTATGTGTTTTTATTTCGTTATCAGGGAAGGCGTTATGTGTTTTTTATTTCGTTATCACTGAAAATCCCACCTCTAATCATAGATAGTTTATCAGAGAGAAGATGCTTAGCTAAGCTTCTGGCTAAGGTCTTCCCTATTAGAAGACACTTGCTATCTATCTCTCCCCATCTCAGATTCTTGGGTTCTTTTTGCTCTGATGTGCTATAAATGAATACCATGTGGCAAGTTTTGCTTTATGGCAATACCTGGATTTCTAAGCATGATGGCAATCCACTTTCCACAGGCAAGCCCACTGTGTTACTGTTTGAAACATGAGGTGTTTTCCAGATACGCTGAGTCTTAAGTGACTCTGGGTGGAATTCAAATATGGGCAAGGGCAGGCGCTATTGGTGTCATGAAAGTGCCATTTTATTTGTGAGCCGCCTTGAGTGCCCTTTGCTGGGATAGAAAGGTGGGAAATAAATAAATAAATAAGCACTTTCACGCCACCTGGAGAGGTGGGAAGCTGGCCCAAGCCCCGTTAGAACATAAAAACATAAGAACAGCCCCACTGGATCAGGCCATAGGCCCATCTAGTCCAGCTTCCTGTATCTCACAGCGGCCCACCAAATGCCCCAGGGAGCACACCAGATAACAAGAGACCTCATCCTGGTGCCCTCCCCTGCATCTGGCATTCTGACATAACCCATTTCTAAAATCAGGAGGTTGCGCATACACATCATGGCTTGTACCCCGTAATGGATTTTTCCTCCAGAAACTTGTCCAATCCCCTTTTAAAGGCGTCTAGGGTAGACGCCAGCACCACATCCTGTGGCAAGGAGTTCCACAGACCGACCACACGCTGAGTAAAGAAATATTTCCTTTTGTCTGTCCTAACCCGCCCAACACTCAATTTTAGTGGATGTCCCCTGGTTCTGGTATTATGTGAGAGTGTAAAGAGCATCTCCCTATCCACTCTGTCCATCCCCTGCATAATTTTGTATGTCTCAATCAGGTCCCCCCTCAGGCGTCTCTTTTCTAGGCTGAAGAGGCCCAAACGCCGTAGCCTTTCCTCATAAGGAAGGTGCCCCAGCCCCGTAATCATCTTAGTCGCTCTCTTTTGCACCTTTTCCATTTCCACTATGTCTTTTTTGAGATGCAGCGACCAGAACTGGGCACAATACTCCAGGTGTGGCCTTACCATAGATTTGTACAACGGCATTATAATACTAGCCGTTTTGTTCTCAATACCCTTCCTAATGATCCCAAGCATAGAATTGGCCTTCTTCACTGCCGCCGCACATTGGGTCGACACTTTCATTGACCTGTCCACCACCACCCCAAGATCTCTCTCCTGATCTGTCACAGATCTCTCCTGATCTGATCAGCCGTTGTGCTGGCACAAGAGGTGAGTCTCTGCTGGCTAAGCTGAGGGTCTGGAGGGGCATGGGGAAGGTAGGAGAGAGGCATTCTGGGGTGGGGGGAGGGAGGCGGTGAGTGGGCCCGTGGGCGAGCGGTGGGTGAGGGGTGGCGGGGCCAGGATGCAGTGCTTATGCCAGATCACTGCTTGGCCCTGTGCCACCTCTTGTGATGGTGCAGATCCGAGCAGATCCTTTGGGCCTGCTGCAGCATTACCCAGGGTAAGGGAAAGCTATTCCCCTCGCCCCAGGCTGAGCCGCTTTCAGCCACAACCCTGCCTTGGATGCGGCACAGGCCTGCCAGCCTGCCTGCTCCAGGGCCAGTTAGGATTGGGCTGTCTGGCATCTTGCCCCATCCTTAATTTTTTTTTAAAAATGTGCAAATTTGCTTCCAGGATCCTTAGACTCTGCCAAACTAGGAATAAAGTGCATCATATCAACCTTTATAGTTTATTTCAAGAGACTGGGAATAAGATAAAAAGAAGGGCTTAGGGCTGCCAAGAAGTTAGGGGGGGGGGAAACCCCTATAAAGCCTGCCACAGCCTGCTTTTTGGGTACCTTTAACAGAAGTGGAAATTGGCCTGGCAAGTGTTCCATAGTATGCAGAGAAAGGTACTCCTCTCTGAATGGCTGCAAGTCAAACTGCTGTTAAAGAGGTAGCAGCAACAGCTGGCAAACCTATTCTTGATTCATTATCACCTCTAATTGATGAACGGTCTCCTGATTAAAGTTTATTATTTAACATTTCAAGCATGTACAGAAGTAATGCTGTAACTGATGCAGTAGCATAATAAGAGGGGCCGTGCGGTAAGTACTGCAGTACTACCGCTGAATTGCTCCAATGACAAGGGGAGGGGCCGCTTACATGGCGCGTTGCGGCATCTGCAATACTTAGAGTGCTGCCCCCCGCTGGCTACACTACTGATATGATGGCCACACACTCCTGTGGTTACCTGAGTAAGATTTCTTTCATCAGCTGACAGGTTTAATTAAAAAACAAACAAACACTCGAGAGGAATTATACAAAAATTTATTATAAGTCATTTTTGTTGCATTGAAAATGTGAGCAATAAATAAGATGGTCCCCGAAGTACAAGTGGGTCTTCATTTGGAAAGAGTGATCATAAAGACAGACACAGAAGATAAAAAATAAGAATCAAAGAGAGCCTCTGGAGACCAAAGGAACCATTCAGGGAATTTGGTTTTGTTCAAAATACACACACACACACACACACACACACACACACACACACACAAGAAACCAAGATCTAGATTATGAAGTGCACTCATATACTTCTATTTCATTTTATTTTAAGTAAAAGTAGGCCCTTGGTATCTGCGAGGGATGCATTCTTGGGTCCCCTGCAGATATAGAAAACTGCAGATAACAAAATCCGCTGTTTCAGCCCCTTTAAACCTTCTGAAGGTGACTGGAGCTGTGCTCTGGTCACCTCTGGAGAACTTTCAAAAGCCCATAGAGGCTATGTCCATAGTTGCCATCATCACCTCCAGAGGGCTTTCTGAAGCCTGCAGAGGCCGTGCGTGTCCGCCTGTGGCCTCTGTCGACTTCAGAATGGCAAAAAAAAAAAAAAAAATCACTTCTGGTTTCCTGCAGGAAACTGGAAGTGATAACTTTAAAGGCATTCTGAGGCCTCTGGAGCCTCAGAGCGTTTTGCCTTCAGAGGGTTCAAGTTGGGCCAAGTCTGGCTCAACGCTGGTCTGGAGGACTCACATTGAGCCAGAGCTGCGGATATAAAATTCATGGATAAATAGGCTCAATCTGTATACAGTATTTGACCGCCAAGAGTTGTTGGGGTTAGGACCAGGTCTTCCTCTCCCATTTCTGTGGTGCACTGATTCCCTCTACCATTTATGGGCAGTGACATTTTGCGGGAGGAAGAAAGGCAGAATTGGTGTACCAGGGATTTCCTGGTGCAGCCTTCCCTTTACCTGACAGGTGTAGGGGAATCACAGAAGCATCCCCATTGCTCTGAAGGCACACTTTGTCCCTGCAGTAGCATAACTAGACAGTGGCGGGGTAAGTAGTGCAGGCACCATAATGTACTGTGCAAGTTGCCTCTCTCACTTGCTGTTGGCACCATTCCAGAATGGCTCTGATGGCGAATGGGAGGGGCTGCTTACACAGCTTACTGCAGTACTTAATGTGCTGCCCCCCCTGTAGCTACACCACTGGGTCCCTGAGCCCTGATTAATTGAGCAAAGGGGAAGCTGGACAGTGGGAGGCAATTTTTAACCATCATCTCCTGTAGTTGCAATGTGGGACGCTTCCCCATTGTCAGTCTGGCAGCCGGGGCAGAGAAACCTGAAACGCTGTCTGATGCCACTGTGCTAAGACGACACCCAAGGACCCATAATGTGCTCCCTGCATGCTGTCTTGAAACCCAGATGTTCTGGGTTTTAAGGCGGCATGCAAGGAGTGTGGTGAGTCCAGGGATGATTGGCTTCCTACCCTTGCAGCACGACAAAAATCATTCTTGGATTGAGGGGGGAGGAGGCGGCAGATACAGGGTGAAAGGCACCCTGAATCTGCTGTCCCCTCGGACCCCTCAGAATCTGCTGCTTGATGCAGTGCCTTCCAGTTGCAGCATGGATAGGCTGGAAAATACAGGTAACTGTGAGTGTGACGTGTGCCTCCATTTTTAATCAGTCATTGGGCCTCAGGTATAAATGGTTTGGGGAACACCACCTAGAGATCAATGCAGAATTTTTTTTAAGCCAAGGGAGAGAATGGAGTGCATGCACACACCCCAGCTATGAAAAGAGGATGCATGGAAGCACTGAGGCTTAACATCTAGAACAGCAGTTCCCAAACTGTGGGTGTGGGACCCATCAGTGGGGGTCGTGACCCAATTTTTGTTGCTTTGCGAAACTGACAAGGCAGATTAGGCTATGTGCATCAAGGGTTAAACAAGGTGCTACTTTGAGGGGAGCACTGCTGCCCAATCACCATTATAAATCAGGCAACAGCCTTTGAGGCCTCTAAATAGTTTGGGAGCCCCTGATCTAGAGGATCAGGGCAGCAAACCTGTTAGTGGGTCCTGGCCAGTGCGGTCAAATCAAATGCAAAGAGAACGTACTGAAAGCGCAAGATAATACTCTAAAAAAGGGGACACCAAGTGAGGAAACAAAACGAGAAATATCCATAAACATCAAAATATACTGTGACATTTAAATAAAGAGCTGGCAAGTTCTTTCTTTTCTCCAAAATTTCAAAAGAAAAATTACCACAGATTCCCAACCGCTGCAGATAAAACCAAAGAAGAAGCTATTTCCCAAGTCCTTCTGGAGTCAAAGGGAAAAAAAAGATTTCCACCAACAAGGTTGCCATCTTTTACCTGACAGGGATCCTATCCTATGACAGGCAGAAATCCAACAGAGGAATCTCCTCTATTAGTGGTGCTCCTGTTGGATTCCTGGTAGCCAGGCAGGAAAAATATACTGTAGGAGCCGTCTGACCTCTATTTAAGATTTAGTAAGCACTAAAATGTTGGCTATCTGTTGCAGAGCATTGAATGCTAAGAACCACTGCATTTTTAAAGTTTCTAACCCTCGTGAATAAATGAGGGTTTAAAACCACATGAAAAGTCTTTCTTGAATGCTCAGAAATGTTTAGATTCTGCACAACTGGTTGGCAACCTTCAGTCTCGAAAGACTATGGTAGAAGCCTACAGCACCCGGTATTCCCAGGCGGTCTCCCATCCCAGTACTAACCAGGCCTGACCCTGCTTAGCTTCCGAGATCAGACAAGATCCGGCATGTGCAGGGTAACAGCAGGACTTCTATGTCCTAAACAGTGCCCTGTCCTTCCCCACAGACCTTTGCCTCTGACCTATTATTGCTTCTACCACCATCGTTCCATAGGTTCTCTCCCTTCCTTCCTACCAATCCAGTCCTAAAACTGTAAAATTAAAACAAAACAAAACAAAACAAAAAAACACTATGCAAATATTGCAATGTAAATACATTAGGTAAATTGTTCAAGTTCTTACACATTTCCACTATTTGATCAGGTAATAAGGAGTTGCTTTTAACAAAGGCAGACCATATAGCCCAGAACGGCTTACTCCAGTTGACATCAATTTCCCTATGTCTTTTGCAGCCTTGCAACCCGAAATCCTTTAAAAAGAATGGATGGTGCAACCTTATACGTGTTTATGCAGAAGCAAGCCCAACTGTTTTGAAAGGAGCTTACTCCCAGGTAAGTGTGCATAGGATTGTGGCCTCCATCTAGACCTTCAATGTGCAAATCAAATGCTCTGCCTCTTTGCTACGTTCTTCTCTTATATGTGCTAAAGCAGTGCTTCCCAAACTTTAGCACCAGGACCCACTTTTAAAAATGACAGTCTATCAGTCTTGAGCCCCTAGACCAAAAAGAGAGATTGAGAAAGAGTATTTATTAATAATAAATAAATTATTAATTAATAACTGGGATCCTGCTCTCCCAAGGCTGCTAGAGACCTTACATATGGTATGTGTTCAGACATTTGCTAGACTCTCCCTAGAAATGGAGTTCAAAAACTGTTCCCCCAAATCTTACAGTCAACCCAGGTTACCAAGAAGGATGAACTGGAGAGCAAGATGTGCAGATAGGGAGTAGACCAGACAAAAGACTGAAACTGGGTTCACACATGAGCTACAACACACCAATTACTGGAGAAAATTGGAAAAATGTGGAATTTTAATTAGGGATTACCCTCATAACGGTTTACAACCCACTGGTAGGTCCCGACCCACAGTTTGGGAAACACTGAGCTAAAGGATTATTTATTTGAAAATTATTCTTATCCTACAGATTCAGGCAATGATTTAAAAAAAACAAAGCAAAACACTAAACACAGTATTTTGGGTATGTTATCCATAGAATATGGTTGCCAATCAACCGGATAAACTGGCCTGTTCTTGTGCCTGTAACAGCCAGTAATTCTGCAGAATTAGAGGTAAAGGTTCTCGTGGCTCAGAGATAAGTATTATCACCTGCTATTGTCAGCAGATTACGCTGGTGTTAAAGGCACAGAGCAGAGGCCACAAAAAAGGTTGGCAACCCCATGTTACCGAATCTCAATGACCATGGTGGAGACAATGTGCTCGTCTTGACACTGATTGCCAGAAACTTTGAACCATGAAGGCTGGGCCATGAAACGTATGAAGATTGAACAAAATGGCACCCAGAAAAACAATCTTGAAAGAAAGCTTTCAGAAAAATCTTCAAGGAAAACGTCCAACGCATTTTGCAGTGTAAATATTTTTGTGGTTAAGGAAAAGGAGATGAGAAAGAAATGGTCAGTCATCCAGATTTTAGGACCAATGTGTGTGAAGAAAATACCTAGATCCCATGTTGCCCCGAGTCTGAGGGCACAGTTGTGGGGCCCATGTCAAGCGAAATGATTTTAAGATGGTTCCATCGCCATTGTTCTGAAGCCATTATGTAGCCATTATCTTAACAACGTCCTGATTAGTTCTGGGAGTGCCATGTCCTAATGATTGGATTTTTTCTTTGTCATTGACAATGTCAAAGACAATGTTTTCTAGAACGTTCCACTCCTGGATCAGGAAGTGTTGCACACAGTTTTCTCTTGTAGGCAATAGATTGTTTCTTCTTATGATTTAATTAAACACCAGCCACGCTTTATAACTTTACTGAAATACCATCGTCCATTCCCATTGACTGTTCCTTGCTTCTGTCCTGATGGATCTCATTCTTGAATCTCGATGTGCTAGAGAGGCCTGTTTTTATGCTGTCCTCAATCACCCCCCACAGTTCAAACCCCACCACTATTTCTGCACTTCGGAACTTTTTAAGTTTGGAACTGACTTCCACGCTTGTGAAAAAAAGAAGCGTACATTTATTTTTGTTCTTTGAAATAAGGCAAAATGTCTCTCTCTTAAAAAAAAAAAATCAAAATTTTTTTAAAACCCAAGAGACGATATTTGTTTTTTGTTTTAACTTTTCAAGTAGATTGAAGAAGCAGTCAGTACAAAAATGATAAGATGAGCCAGCTTGAACTTTGGTCAGTTGATTTCATATAAAATAAGTTCAATGGAGGAATTCCAGTCTTTTCAGAGAAACAAACAAGCAACAACAAATATTCCACCCCTTATATTTTGGATGTTTTAAAAAGGCACACATCAATAATAGATATAGAAAAAAATAACTTTGATCCATTTCTCTGCTCTTATGAGAGAGTTCAGAGATACTTAGCAATCAGAAAGATAATTTAAAAAAAATAGTATAGGATAGTGGCTCATTGACTCCATCTTCTTATATCTTCATTTACATATTCCCTTCCCTCGTTGTTTATGGCTATGAAGAACAATATATGTTTCACGCACAAACATCAAAAACTGGAGATGGAAGGGATTCATTCAAATTCATTTTCCTAATGCCAGAAAACCCAACATGGTGCCAACGGGAATTCGGGAGGCCTTGTTAAGGATGCGTCAGAGAAAAAGATCAAGAGCAGAAAAGCTCCTTTGAGGTAATCTTGACTTGAAATGTTGCTTCACGTCTGCTTCTGTCAGGATGGAAACCTGAAATCTGCATTGGCATCCCTTCAGCCGTGTGGGTGCTTCGGCAAAAGCCCGAGTTACTGTAAGCATTCTATCACTCTTACAAAGAAAGGATAACACTAGTCTTGTATGCTTGAATTTGTACAGGATTAAAGCATCTCACAGAGACTCTTCTGCCCAGAGCAACCACAGAGCACAATCCCCTCTTCTTCCAGATGTAGAGAGATTCACCCAGGCTCTTCAGACATCAGTAAAGAAATCTTGGGCAACACCAGACACACAATGCTTGTTTGCTGATTCCAGTTCAACTCTTGTTTCCGGCTCCATCAAGTGAAGCTTGAGATATAGTCAGCTCCAAGATCCTCTTCGTTTTTATAAATGTATGCAGTTGGGAATCGCAGCGCTCTCTGTGACCAGGGTCATCTGCCCGTGAAGATGTGGATTTTGTTGACTGAGGCAAGAGTCAATGTCACGTTCGATTCAAAGTCCCCATTGTGGACACCTGTCTGTCGGAAAGCCCCAGCAGATGGATTGTTTTCCCAGTAGTGGTGCCAATTCCCTTTGCTGTCTGCCCCAAAGCCATACAGATCCACCTGGAGAACGAGAAGAGAATTATGTAGAACAGTGCTTCTCAACCTTTTAGTACCGGGACCCACTTTTTAGAATGAGAGTCTGTCGGGACCCACCGGAAGTAATGTCATGACTGGAAGTGACATATTCAAGCAGGAAAATTTTTTAACAATCCTAAGCTGCAGTCCTGCCCACACTTACCCAGGAGTAAGTTCCATCGCCTATCATTGTTAAAAGCATATACATAGTAGTCTGTTAATGAATGGGGACTCCATGTCTATTGGTTGTATTTGGTGTTTGGGAACTTTTGCAGGATAGGTTTAGGAAATGAATTAGATAGCTGGTATTGCAGCCAAGCAAGATGACAATTTTTACACAGCATCTTCATTTGCAGCTCCATTTCAGAAAACAAACACACACATGCCATGGGATCACTTGCTTCCTGCCTCTTTCTCACATGAAGGGAGGAGACTTCAGGAGACATAAGGGGAGGAGACTTCCATTTTCAGTCTGTAATTAACCTTAGTTTCACATTATGTCCAGATACAGTAAACTGTGGTTTGTATAAAACACAAACAGTTAACAAGCCAGGACACAGGTATTCAAAGGCAATAGGAATTGTCCTTTGCTGCAATCCACAAATGGAAGCTTCCAACTGCTCTCCTTACAGAGCAAATGAGGAAGGAAAAGGTGGGAGGAGGTTCATGCTTCCCTTGTTTATGTCACAAGGAACCATTGTTTGGTGCGACATCCAAAGAAGGCCAAAAAACAATCTGGCTGGATACTGTAAGTACTGCTCTACCTCCCAATTATTATCAGATGATATTGCAGCTCTCAATGCAAACGTTTGATCCGTTTTGGGGCTAGAGAGTGAGCAGAGTTGAACATACCTCATCACAGATGTGAAGGGCAAATATAACTGACAGGAAGCCTGTTGACGGGTATCTCCCATGTTGCTGCAGCCAGGTGTCATAAACATATTTTATAAAATGGGGATGATAAATCAGAATCTAGATGGAAAACAGAAAGACATCCTGTTAGCTTGCATGCGGAGTGGGGTGCCGATAGAAAAGAAATTGCTTCATTTTGATATCAGTCTTTTTCGGTATTTGAAATCACCAATTTCACATTCTCAATTGCATTATACAGTATCTCCTTCACGCCACCCTGTAATTTGGATTTCAAAATTGCAACTTTATACAGTTAATTTGTTTTGTAAAAAGGTTCGACTTTTGCAAAGATGCAGGGCCCAATCCTATCTGGGCCTGGCACCAGTGCTGAGCGCCCAATGGTACGTTGTACCGTCAGGTGGCGGTGCAGGTTTTGGGGTGGGGGGAGGTGTTCTGGGGTGGGGGGAGAGGGAGACACGGCTGACACGGAGGTTGTCCAGTCTGCGTTGGCCAAACAGCCAAGTAGCCCCATTGCAGCACCTGCACCTTTACTCAAGGGAAGGGGTGAAAGTCCCCTTCCCCAAGGAGACCTCTGGCAACCTCCGCAGAGCCACTGGATACAGTGGATGCCATTTTGGCACTTTTGCACCCAGCAGCCCTGCCGAGGATAGGATTAGACTGGCAGTCTGATTTGCTAGCAGGTCGTGCTAGTCTGAATTTAGGATTTGTAGAAGCATATGTGGGGCTTTATAAGTGTGGCTGCAAGGAAGCCTTCATGAGAATGAACCTTGAGCATAACGGGATTGGGTGCATTCTTTTAGGAACAGTAGAGAAGAAGGGCTACTTTGGACTGCATTGCTTGGCCTCTGCAGGCAGAGCTGGGTGTTGAAGTGGCTCAGAGAAGCACACAGTGGTTGAGTAAGTGAACTCAGAAATTAAGGAGTAATGCCAGCATGCTGTGATGGGCAGAGTGTCATTCTAGAGAGGCCTAGATTCAAATTCTCCTTCAGCAATGAAGCTCATCCAGCAACCAAGGGCCAGTCACTCCTTCTCAGCCTACACTATCTTATGGGGTTGTTGTGAAGATACAACTGAGATGGGGAAGAACCACGTGCACCCCCCAAGCTCCTTGGAGGAAGGGTACTATAAGAATGAAATAGATGCATTAGGTGGACTCCGGTCCACGAAAGCTGATGCTGAAATTAAGTTGTTCATCTTCAGGGTGCGACAAGTGTCTTTGTTGTGTTTAAAGTGCCATTTCCACACGCCACCACAAGGTGGAGCCACAGTCATGCCTTAGCAGGATTTTCAGATGCACAGCTTGCCCTGTTCCTGCTACCTGGCTGTGAAGCTTGCAAAGTTCTCTGAAAGCAAATGTTTTAAAGCTTCTTTTTGAAACATTTACAGCGCAATCCTATCTTGCGCTGGAACAGGCAAGCCAGGAGGCTTCAAAGTGGCTCAGCCAAAGGTAAAGGAAAACTCTTCCCTTTACCCCCGGGGTAAGCCACTGCAGCCCCTATGAGTTTCATCGGACTTGCGCCACCTCCTGAGGTGACACAAGTACAAGCGAGTGGAGCAGCTTGAAGTCACTCTGTGCCGCTCGGATATGGGGGTTAGGATCCATCATAACAGCCAGATCCCAGCCCCACTCGCCTGCCTGTCCCAGGACTGCCCTCCCCCCACCCCAGATCGCCTCCCTCCCGCCTCCACAGAGCCTTGTGTCAGCTGAGCTCAGCTGACACAAGTCTTCCTCCATTAGCATGGAGGCTGAATTCAGTCTCCGTTGGCCATTGCACCTCTGTGCACCAGCCCAGCTGACTCTCCTGGATCAGCGCAAGGGACTTGCACCAGCCCAAGGGCAAGTCAGGATTGTGCCCTTAGATTCCAAAATTATTGCTTTGGGTCAGATCCCTCTGCAAGGTGAAGGGTACATCGTATTGGGGGAGGACCAAAGGACTGAACTCTGTCCAGGCCTGGCCTAAGGTGCTTGAAGGAGCACTTAAATTTGATTCTCCCTCCTCTGCCTCTTTCTTGGCTGACTAGCCGCTTCAAAGCAGGCTGGGTGGAGCAGGCTGGAATGGATGCTGTGTTCTGAAGAAGTAACTAGGTGAGGAAGGAGAAGACCAGTAGTGTAGCCAGAGGGGGGGGATGCAATAAGTACAGCAGGTGCTACAACACCTCCCACTCACTATCAGAGCCATTCAGGTTAGCAACAGTAACACATGGAGCACCTGCACACGACCAACTTGTCATGAGCAGGGAAGATCCAAAGAGGAGCACCTGTACACCCATAACTGTGTGAGTTGGCCTTTATCACTGGCATACCGGGGGGTGCAAATACCCTGGGGTGCTACCTAGCAGTGGGCGCTGCCACGACTGCTCACCCGCCATCCATTTTTTAGTCCTTCTGGTTTTTTCCAAAAATCGGAACTGATGTTTTTAGGACGGGGGGGGGGGGTAGCATTTTGTCGCCTTGTCTGATCTCGGAAGCTAAGCAGGGTCAGGCCTGGTTAGTTCTTGGATGGGAGACCGCTTGGGAATACCCAATGCTGTAGGCTTATACCATAGTCTTTTGAGACTGAAGGTTGCCAGCCATAGGCCCAAGAGACACAGGGCCCTAGATCACAATTGGCCTTCACTCTATCTGAGCCAGGCAATTCTTGACAATTCATTTCAGTTGTCACCACCCAGATTAGTTTGTAATCACTTGCAAACTTGGCCACCTGACTGTTTATACTAACTCCTAATCATTTATGAACAATTAAAAAGATCCAGAGAGATAAATAAGTGATCCAGACAAATCCCAATGAAGATCAAGACAGAGGGCAGACACTGTGCTTACACAAACATTTGTGACCAAATAAGAGCAATAACTTACCTTATCTTTGTTGACTTTAATTTTACGTGGAACTGGAATATATGTGCTGTTGAGAAAGGAATCAGCCAGTCAATAAAAACCCTGGATGCTAGGCTATGTAGCCCACAGTTCAAAGAAACACTGGCCCTTATTTCTGAGATCAGAATTTCTATGTGCACATCATTTGTGAATGAGGTACCAAATTACAGAGCTAGTAGAATATTTCGAACTGTGAATTTGTTTTTTTAAAAAAGGTCAAAGCAATGTGTAAAAGAACACCACTTAAGGTGAGCATGGGCTATCATTAAACACCCTCCAGACCAGCAATTTTCAACCTTTCTCATCTGACGGCTCACTGAGAAGGCATGAAAATTGTCAAAGCACACCCTTATTTTTTGGGAATTGCACATGGCACAAACCACTACCTGCACATTCCCCAATGGCCTTACTAGTATATGACCCTCCTCCAAACAGCCTCAGCACACCTGCAGACCATTCACAAAGTACCAATGTGCTGTGGCACAGTGGTTGAAAATTGCTGCTCTAGACACTGTTTGAGCAGCTGTGATGTCACAGTATGTTCATGTACCACATTCCTTCAAGGATCCTCTCCCAATGGTCCCTTAACCCTTTTGTGGATGTGTCAAGAAGTCTCTCTCAGCTGTCGCTATTCTCAACATTGCCATGGCAGAGGATTCACAGATTTGACTGAGTGCTTAGAAAGGCTGTTACAGTTTTCAGGACAGTGGGTCCCAAAGTGGGGGTCGAGACCTATCAGGGGAACCGGAAGAAGGCTATTCCCCCTTAAGGGGAGTCGCCACAAAATGGCTGCAGTGACTTACTAGGTTCCCAACTCCCCTGTAAAAGTTTGGGAACCACTGGTTAAGGAGATATCTATAGTAAAGCCATAAGAACATCAGAAGAGCCCCGTTGGATCAGACCAAATGCCCATCTGGTCCAGCCAATGGCGGACCTCCCCAGCCCTGCGCTTGGGACAATGGTCTCCCCCTGTGGGCTGTCGCCACCGTTCCCACATGAAAATCCAGAACACCAAAAACATAGTTTCCAACCATAGTTTCCAAAAACATAGTTTCGGGAGCCTCAGAAAGGCTTCTGCAGGGTCTTAGAGGCTTGCGCTGGGACATTGGCCCCATCGGACTTAACGGTAGGTCCGCAAGTGGGTCCAGCTTCCTGTATCCCACAGTGGCCCACCAGATGCCCCAGGAAGCATGCAAGAAAACAAGAGACCTGCATGCTGGTGCCCTCCCTTGGGCCTGGCACTCTGAGGTCGCCTATTTCTACAACCAGAAGCCCACTCACACTTTTTGGGGGCATACGATCAGTTGAACCTTCCTTTCACAGAAATGTCTGCGGTACTCTGATTTCCATGAAGTTATTGCTACAATTCCTTTTTCCACCATAAGAGGCTAATCCCCTCTCAAACCCTGAGAAAGAAACTCATGGAACCAGGTCCTTCTAAATTCCCAAATAAAACTCTCTAACATGAAAAGCTTTGAATGCTGGAAACTTGGCTTTGCTTTTACACTTTAAGTGACCTTAATTCCTGCACCTTTTGCTCCATATTATGACTTGCGTTCAACCTTCCATCACCTTTCCTTTGCTCTCACAGGCAGCAAGATCAAAGTGATCCCTTCACCACTGCAGCAAGCAACATGGCACATCTTGTATACTGTACATCATCAGACAGCCTCTGAAAACATTTGCAGATCTAGAAGAGACTGGATTATGGAGCTTGAAGTATTTCATCTGCCAACAGCAACCAGAAGACTGCAGACTGAAGGAAGGGAAGTTTCTGTGAATAGGTCCCTTTACTTTGAGCCAGTCACTAGAAGATTGTTTCCCAAACGGTGTGCTGTGGCACTCAGAGCAAACTCACAATGGTGAACTCACAGGGGCACCGCCAGATGTCTTTGGTGGCCTCTTCTTACTGCTCTTCCTGGTGCCACCATAAGAACATAAGTACAGCCCCACTGGATCAGGCCATAGGCCCATCTAGTCCAGCTGTGAGATACAGGAAGCTGGACTAGATGGGCCTATGGCCTGATCCATTTTGGATCACGCAAGTTCTTGTGAGATCTCACATGATTCTCACAAGATCTTGTGCTATCCAAGATGGCATCACCACCACAACAGGGCACTGTGGAGAAAAGAAGCCATGACCCTGGTAAGTCTGGGCACCACTGCACTAACCGATTGCAGCTCTTTCTGCCCACACTCTCTGGAGGCAAGAATCTGAAACCTGGATTATATCACTAAGCCCCAAAGGACAGAATACTCTACAAATCAGTGGAAAAGAGGCTTCTGTTCTTGGGGACATGATTACCATCAGGTCTCCTTGTGCTTCAGCTATCTGATTGGCTGGACTATAGGTGGCATCAGTGTCAAGACCTGGAAGGATATGCAGACTTGCCACAATGCAGTCTCTGAAAGTTGATGCAAGTGAAAAGCAGCCATCCTTCTCTTGTGTATGTACAAGTCAGTTATTAAACAGGTCCAAGCCTATACTCACTGTCCCCTCAGTAATCATTAAGGGGTGGTTGATGTCTGCCTCTGACAAAGAGCTTATTCTCAACTCCTGCAAACGGAACTGCTTTAATCCTGGAACATCTCCCAGTTCATTTTTAACCTGGTGGCCACATAGCAAGTTTGTTAGCAGATTGTAGAATTCCATAGGATTCTATGACACTCATGCTCTGCCTTAGTGCAACCATTGCCTCCTTCCAGATTCCTTCTGCTAACCTGACAGTTGACAGCTGTGTGAAAATTAAGCATGGTTTCTGCTTTTATGTAGGTAGCTAGACGCCTCTGGGTCAAATCTGGCCAAATAGGGCTGAGGGAGAATCAGCATGGCTTCTGTAAGGGTAAGTCTTGCCTCACGAACCTTATAGAATTCTTTGAAAAGGTCAACAGGCATGTGGATGTGGGAGAACCCGTGGACATTATATATCTGGACTTTCAGAAGGCGTTTGACACGGTCCCTCACCAAAGGCTACTGAAAAAACTCCACAGTCAGGGAATTAGAGGGCAGGTCCTCTCATGGATTGAGAACTGGTTGAAGACGAGGAAACAGAGTGGGTGTCAATGGACAATTTTCACAATGGGGAGAGGTGAAAAGCGGTGTGCCCCAAGGATCTGTCCTGTGACCAGTGCTTTTCAACCTCTTCATAAATGACCTGGAGAAAGGGTTGAGCAGTGAGGTGGCTAAGTTTGCAGACAACACCAAACTTTTCTGAGTGGTAAAGACCAGAAGTGATTGTGAGGAGCTCCAGTAGGATCTCTCCAAACTGGCAAAATGGGCAGCAAAATGGCAGATGCGCTTCCATGTCAGTAAGTATAAAGTCATGCACATTGGGGCAAAAAATCAAAACTTCAGATATAGGCTGATGGGTTCTGAGCTATCTGTGACAGATCAGGAGAGAGATCTTGGGGTGGTGGTGGACAGGTCGATGAAAGTGTCGACCCAATGTGCAGCGGCAGTGAAGAAGGCCAATTCTATGCTTGGGATCACTAGAAAAGGTATTGAGAACAAAACAGCTAATATTATAATGCCGTTGTACAAATTGATGGTAAGGCCACACCTGGGGTATTGTGTCCAGTTGTGGTCGCCACATCTTGAAAAGGACATAGTGGAAATGGAAAAGGTGCAAAAGAGAGTGACTAAGATGATTACTGGGCTGGGGCACCTTCCTTATGAGGAAAGGCCACGGCGTTTGGGCCTCTTCAGCCTAGAAAAGAGACGCCTGAGGGGGGACATGATTGAGACATACAAAATTCTGCATGGGAAGGATAAAGTGGATAGAGAGATGCTCTTTACACTCTCACATAACACCAGAACCAGAGGACATCCACAAAAATTGAATGTTGGGAGGATTAGGACAGACAAAAGAAAATATTTCTTTACTCAGCGTGTGGTTGGTCTGTGGAACTCCTTGCCGCAGGATGTGGTGACGGCATCTGGCGCGGATGCCTTTAAAAGGGGATTGGACAAGTTTCTGGAGGAAATATCCATTAGGGGTTACAAGCCATGATGCGTATGTGCAACCTCCTGATTTTAGAAATGGGCTAGGTCAGAATGCCAGATGCTAGGGAGGGCACCAGGATGAGGTCTCTTGTTATCTGGTGTGCTTCCTGGGGCATTTGGTGGGCCTCTGTGAGATACAGGAAGCTGGACTAGATGGGCCTATGGCCTGATCCAGTGGGGCTGTTCTTATGTTCTTACGTATTTTGGTGTTGGCCTCTCCTTCCTCTTGCTGTGTCCTGTATCTATTGACTGTGTTGAGCAACTGGTTTTCTTGGAAGACCCCTTTGAAGATAGAATTGAGGGTGATAAACTATAACCTTCCCCAATGCTACAGCAATTTTACCTGTTTGATTCTTATTCATGTGGATTATACATGTGGCAGATTCTTATACAAGTGTTGTAAGCCACTTTGTTATTTTTAATTAAGAAGCAGGGTACAAATAAACATGCGTTGTGTTATCTGATTTGTTGTCCTCTGGGGAGATGTCTTTGGGCTGTGTCCCAACTTGGGTTTTGTGCTGTTTTTTTGTTTTTTTTAATGTATCCATTTTCATAATTGTACTTTTGGATTTTGGTAGCAATGAAACTTTGTATTTTTGATTGTTTAAGCTTGTAAGCCATTCTTGGGATGAAAGATGGATTAAAAAAAAATCTACTGAATAAATAAGTCAAGGGTTCAGATGGGGATGAAAAACCAAATAAAGACTCACTGCCCAATCTTGAACAGTGTGCACTGGCTTACCACCAGCACGTACTGTTGCAAACATCCCTACTGCCTGGTGAGTGCCGGTGGTGAGTGCCGGTGGTGAGTGCCGGCGGCCACCGGAGCTCTGCCACTCGGCGGTCTCATGGACCACTGAGCAGTGGAAAGGTAAGTGGGGACATGGGGGGAGGTGGGGAGGAAGCGTTCTGGGGAAGCAGTGAGGGAGGGAGGCAGGATAGGTGGAGCTTTGCTTCACTGGATCCAGAGCCTCTGTGTTGAGCTTGCAGCCCTACACGGAGGCTCTTGATTAACTGCCAACATTTTGATCGGTGGTGAATCGAGTAGCCCCATTGCGGAGCTACTCAGTTTACCCGGGGGAAAGGGATGAAAGTCCGCTTCTCCTGAGGAGCCGCTGGTGGCTGCCCGAGGCATGCAGGATGTGGCGGCAGCCATTTTTGGCGCCACTGCAGCCCCACACCCCAGGCAGCACAGGATTGGGCTAGCAAATCCCTATTCGGCTGTTACTCTCTATTCATCTGATAGTAGAACACATACTACTAGTAGAACACATGAAGAGTTCCTGGGAGTGCACCAATAATACATGCTTAATGTTGTACCCCATCATCCCCATCCCCATCCAGTGGCCAGTGTTAGCAACCTTCAGTCTCGAAAGACTCTGGTATCGTGCTCTGAATGGTGGTTCTGGAACAGCGTCTAGTGTGGCTGAAAAGGCCGATTCAGGAGTGACAATCCCTTCCATACTGGGAGCAAGTGCAGTCTGTCCCTGGTCTGTCTCCCTGGCTATGGGCCTTCCTTCTTTGCCTCTTAGCCTCAGACTGTTGGCCAAGTGTCTCTTCAAACTGGGAAAGGCCATGCTGCACAGCCTGCCTCCAAGCGGGCCGCTCAGAGGACAGGGTTTCCCACCTGTTGAGGTCCACTCCTAAGGCCTTTAAATCCCTCTTGCAGATGTCCTTGTATCGCAAAGTACATCCTGCAAAGCATTTTCCTTGACGAGGAAAAGCAAAGCCACTCTAAACTCTTTCATCTCTGTCCTGTTTAATCTAATCTTATCTACCTGGCTATGCAATTGAAGGCTACTGAATCCTCCCCCCTTTCCACCTGATTTTTCTTCTTATATAGCTCCCTGCCTCTTGTTGTTCACGTACATAGTCTATAAGTAGCTATAGATCAAATCTAGCAGTGTGCTGGATTCACTAGCTGGATGCTGGATATTTTGCCACTGATAAGCTTTGGCTCACCAAGTTCCATCCAGGAAATTAAAAACACAAGAACAAAACACGGTTTATGGCTCTGGCAAGGCAAAAGAAGAAGGAATGGATGAATCATAGCAGTTTTCCTGAAGTGGAGCACTAGTTCTCTCAGAAGAAGCAAGGATTTTGGAGGCAGGAAGAGGGCATGAATTGTCAGGCTCAACTAAAAAGATATGAAGGAGACCTTATCTTCTCCCACAGACGTGGCAAGGATCACAGAGGCTATCTTAAAACCAGAGATGCTTCCAGAATCTGTCTCTGCTTGATATAATTAATACAAAAAAATTACCATCAAACACAATAGAATGTTAGTCCACAATCACAGGAACAACAGAACTGAAATAGTCAGATAAGCTCAGAAAAAGCCTTTCCAAAGAGTGCCTCACCGTACATGGCAGGGAATTCCACATTTTGAGGGACACCAGTAAGAAGGTCCTCTCATGCGTCAGTGACTCACCCTCCAACCTCAGAGGGTGGAAGGACAAGCAAGAGAATCTCCCTCCCTTATCTCAATGGATTGGTGGATACATATGAAGGAAGGGGTCCTTCAGGCATCCTAGCCTTGAACCATGCAGACCTTTCAAGGTCATAACCAGCACCTTGAATTACGCCCAGAAATAGAAGTATATTGGGTCCTCAGTATCCACGGGGGATCCGTTTCTGGACCCCCCACATGGACTCTGATTTCTATGGGTAATCAAATCCATGGAAGGATTTCACAAGACCTCCCAGACACGACCAGAAATGTCTTCAGGTCATGTCCAGGTGGTGTTCTGAGCCACAAGGAAGCCTGCGGGGTCTGCACCCATGCTGAGTCAAATACAAAGGAGGGCCCACTGTACAGTTCGTATGCCCTTGTTCTGTTTGAGCTCCTTGATGTACTTACTGGTTGATGGTGCCTGTGGTGAGGGCACTGATGACCCAGCGCAGGTCCAAGGTTTTGAAAGGGATGACCACCATGCTGACATTCTCAGCCAGCTCTCTGTAGCTCTCTGGATAGACGAAGTGGTGGGTGGTTTTGCTGCCCACGTCTGATTCGAAGCCGACTGTTGGGGCTTTATTCATTCTTCAGGTAAGGAGAAGAAGGGAGGGAATTGGTCAATGTCAACACGGTCTGTTTCACACCATTCTGTTTCACAGCAGTGGTGCTTTCTTTGGTAGCTGCCATTTTCCCCCATAAGTGCGCATAGAATCACAGGATGATGTAGCAGCAGTCTAACAGGGTTTTATAGGAGGGAAAATGGCAACCATCATAAGAACATAAGAACAACCCCACTGGATCAGGCCATAGGCCCATCTAGTCCAGCTTCCTGTATCTCACAGCGGCCCACCAAATGCCCCAGGGAGCACACCAGATAACAAGAGACCTGCAAGGCTTCCTGGGAATTGTAGTTAAGAACATAAGAACAGCCCCACTGGATCAGGCCATAGGCCCATCTAGTCCAGCTTCCTGTATCTCACAGCGGCCCACCAAATGCCCCAGGGAGCACACCACATAACAAGAGACCTCATCCTGGTGCCCTCCCTTGCATCTGGCATTCTGACATAACCCATTTCTAAAATCTGGAGGTTGCGCATACACATCATGGCTTGTACCCCGCAATGGATTTTTCCTCCAGAAACTTGCCCAATCCCCTTTTAAAGGCGTCCAGGCTAGACGCCGTCACCACATCCTGTGGCAAGGAGTTCCACAGACCAACTACACGCTGAGTAAAGAAATATTTTATTTTGTCTGTTCTAACTCTCCCAACACTCAATTTTAGTGGATGTCCCCTGGTTCTGGTGTTATGTGAGTAACACATCAACCATCAGGAGAAGCACTGGTGAGGTTTGCCTTCTCAATTTCCCCCTCCACCACCAAAATTATTGAAATTCCCTGCATATCACCTCTTTCAAATGAGGTGCCCTAAAAGGGGATGCTATTTCAGCTCGGCCTTGAGTCTTTCACTTAGGCTGGGGACACAGCTGGATTATAAGGCAGCAATATGTCCTAAAAGCAGTTGAATCTGGTCCAAAATAAACCCAACATCATTTGTCCAGCAAATTTTGTTTGTAGAAAGGTTCCTTCACCCCTTGAGTTCAGGGCTGCTTAGCCAGTGAAAAAAGCTCACTGTTTGATCAAGCTGTTCCATGAATTACACTGAATTCTGCAGTAAAGAGTGAAGTAGGGGTTTTAAATATAAAGGTCTTAAATATAAGGCCAGTAAGCCAGATCTATTATCTGTAAAGTGGGAGAGGTATAGAGTGGTGTCTGGAGAAAGGATGGGATGCCGATTTGATAGAAAAGATAGCTAGAAAAATCCCCCCCCCCCAAAAAAAACCCCAAAGTGATGTCCTCTTATATTTAGTGGAGGGGGTGTGACAGCAACTGTTCTTATCACCCCAGTTTAGCAACTCTTGAAGTAGTTGTTGTTGGTGTAGCTTTTCTTTTTTTTCTTTAGATTGCTGTCCTTTGGGGAAAGGCAACAATTTATTGATTTATTCTTTTATGGAAACTGCTTTGTGAACTACTTTTTCAAAAGCGGTATATAACTATGCTTAATAAAAATCATACTTCTTTGTCCTTTATTTTCCCCCTTTATTGTGAATAATAAAATAACAATAATATCAATAAAAACAGCAGATCCCAAAAATGAAATAAAAGGGAAAAAAAGAGAAAAAGTAAAAAAAAAAAATGACTTTGTTCTTATTAGTGAAAATCTGTACAAAAATACAAATAAATAGACAGGCTGGTTTGAGTGACAGAGCAGTCAGGTTGCAGCAATGTCCACCTTGCAGCTACTCACCTGAACACGAAGTCATGGTTGTCAATCTCTTGGCCATACTGAGATTGTTTAAGATTGCCCGAGTTCCCCACCACAGCACACCTCCTGCAGCGGGATCCTTTCTCCAGGAGCTGGTCTGCATCTCCAGGAATGATCTCAAACAGTTCCTGGATGGTCTCATTAATGCCCTTTGGACTTTTTTCTCCTTGCAGTTTCTATGAAGAAGAATGGAAGAGTTGCGGCATATTAAGAACTGCAAGGAGTTCATTTGGACTTCTACAAGCTTCTTGAACACCAATAGACCAGAGCAAGTTAAATGACCTGAGCTGACCCATACAACAGTTTCTCAAGCTGGTTTGTCGTTTAGTGGCTGTTGCTGTCTGCCTGGATTTCACTTTCTGAATTACAATACAGCAGAGCTGGGTCTTGTTGGAGTGGTTGTTAAGCAGAGCACACAAACACAGAGAGATGAAAGCTCCTCTTGTAATCAAAAATGACTTATTATCTCCAGGCTGCTTGCAATTAAAAGATGTACATAAGGAATAAAAACTGAGGCTGAGGTACAAGATCATACACATTTTTTACTTTCAGTTCTCAATTACTTGTTGGTATAGCATCTAGTTTAGTACCAGTGGCTCTAGTAGCTTAGAAACATAAAACGCGATCTAGTTTAATAACACAGGCCTACAAAATTGAGGGTCAGAAAAGTTTTTCCCAAACTTTATGGTGGTTTGATATGAATTTGGGGTGCCGATTCCAAAAATGGCATCCGTTTTGCCCTATCACATCTAGTTTTGGAGATAAAGTATAGCCTTATTAGTGAATGGTTCAAGCAGCTTCCTCATGAGGAAGCCATGGTGTAGAGTTCCTCATGAGGAAGTTGCTTGAACCATTCACTAATAAGGCTATACTATACCTCCAAAACTAGACATGATAGTGCAGAACGGATGCCATTTTTGGAATCAGCACCCCAAATATACCCAGGAATTGGTGTAACAAATAAGGAAGCAAAATGTGTGTTGGCCTTTGTAATCACTCTTGGTTTGCTAACTGCTGAGAGAGCTCAGCAAAGCACGTCCATCTCTAGTCTAGATGTTCAGGTAGAAGACTGTCAAATTGTCATAAATGATTGACAGGTGGTACCTGCTACCTCATGGAACAGTCCAGCCCATGGAATCTTGCGTCACTCCCTTTGGGTCCTGCCACCGACGTTGCCCTTATTTCTAACAGGTCTGATACTGGCTGAGCAGCACATCTGGGGTGAAAGTGCTAGTCTTTACTCTGCATTTGAGGGGGCCGCTTGTGAACCAACCTGACCAACCCAGTTCTTTAGCAATTGAGGGCAGCGACTCAGCTGTATATAAAAGCCAGTTCCCAACATGGCATCATACAGTCCCATTGTTCATGTGAACTCCAGAAAAAATGCTCCTTGGGGCATTTGGTGGGCCGCTGTGAGATACAAGAAGGTGGACTAGATGGGCCTATGGCCTGATCCAGTGGGGCTGTTCTTATGTTCTTATGACTAATGAAGAATCAAAGGCAGCTCTATTCTGGGTTTCTTTGTTGGCCACCAACAGGCTGGCCAGGACGAGGGTCAGGGCTTTCTCAGTGGCCTTGTCCAGACTGTGGAAATCCCTCCCTTGGGACGCCCATCATCAGTCTTCATTTTTAGACCTCTTGTCAAGACCACTTTATTTCACTGGGCCCAAGGCCTGCAGTAAGCACTTTTCTGCTTGCTGCTGCATGTCTTCAGATTGCTGGCTTTCTTTGCTGTTTTGCCATAATACTTTCTTCAACCTCATCATACCATTTCCTGCCTAAAGCAGGGGGTTGGACTAGATGATCTATTAGGTCTCTTCCAGCTCTATGATTCTATGATAAGGACAACACTGGCTGCACCCTGGCACCTGAACTTGCAATTTTCTCTCTCCTGATCAGGTGTGTTCTTTTTCTCCCTTCCAAGTAAGTTTAAAGAGCTATTAACAAGCAAAAGTTCCTTTGGAAGCTATTTTTTCAAGCCTAATTATAATCCCAGGTCAGAAATGAGTCAGCTGGTGAAACCAGAGGCAATAAAAATCCAGTCACTGCCCTTAATGCTATTGATTCTTTCACTGTCAGCACAGATCTAACAGGCCCCTTGGACATCAGGAGAACCACGGGCATGAAGAACCTGTCAAGGGCAACTTGCCACAGAAACAGAATATCACAGGACCCAAAATGTTTAGGGTAGATTCTAGCAAACCGGGGCTGTCCTACCCTGCCCTGAATGTGAGTGAAAATCTGTAAACAGGGGTTTTTGGGGGTGGGAGGGTTGGAGATACCTGATGGGCAGGCCTAATCCTAACAACTGCTGGTGAAATGGGCCACATGGCTTCCACTGTATTCAGTGCTCATCAGGAACAGGTGCAGGACCCCTTGGGGAAAGGGGATTGTTTCCCCCATGCTCCAAGTAATGGCTCAGTCTGCCCTAAGGAGTCACTCGGGTGTCCTAGCGGCCCTGTGTAATGCTAGCAGGCCCAGGAAGAGAGGATAAGGTGGAGGATGGCTCTGCTGATCTGACCCGCTTCTGGGCCTGATCCTCCCCTGTTCTACCTTCCCCTGCCCCCAAATGCTCTCTCCCTGCCTCTGAACCACCCTCCCGCTGCCCTTCTACTGCCCGACGTAAGCTTACTTGCTCTGTAGGGAGGATGGTTTGGATGCAGCATCGGCAGGGCCATGCAGGTCTCCCAGTCGGCGCTGCTACTCACATAGTGCCATGATCGTGCTTTATCACATGCCTGCAACACCTTCTACTGCCTTTCATGCCAAGTCTGCCACTGCCATTGCTTCCTTCCGCCCTGACACAAGCTGCACTGCTCTGCTTTCCGCCTGCTAAAAGCAGTGAAGAACCTTCAAAGCATGTTCGAATTAAAAGAATGGGGCTCTTGCCTTTGGACCTGCGTTCTGTGCATTAGTGAAGAAACTGCATTCTTCTCTCATGCGTTGACTGTTAGTGAACATTTGCAAGACTTCCAGTTTGACTTCCAGGGACCATGTGAATGAAGTTGCTCCTGAGCCCACATGGTCCCTTTAAATCAAACCAGGAGTCCCACAACTGAAGAAACCCCGTGAGGAGCAACATCAGGAAAAGCATTTTTTTGAAAAATTGTGCAGACAGCAGCAGCAGATCCGAGGCAGCACCAGCCGGTGTCCCTCATTACACTGCCCCTGTCTTTTCATGTGTAGATGCTAGGCAAATGTAAGGTTCAATCCATGAACAACCAACAAACCCAGTGGGCCACACAGACCAGGTGGGCAGGTGCGGTCTCACACCCTCACAAGTAGCCTCCATAGTCACAGAATTTCGCCCAAACGTGGACATATCAGGGCTCAATTCTATCCAACTTTCCATTGCTGTTGCAGCCTCAATGCTACCCTGAGGTAAGGAGACTAATAGTCCCTTATCTTGAGGAGGCCTCTGTGAATGCCCGCCTCCAGGATGCAGCACATGCCATGTTGGTACAGCTGCATTGGTTGGCAACCTTCAGTCTCAAAAGACTATGGTAGAAGCCTACAGCTCCCAGTATTCCCAGGCGGTCTCCCATCCAAGTACTAACCAGGCCTGACCCTGCTTAGCTTCCAAGATCAGACAAGATCAGGCATCTGCAGGGTAACAGTTGCTGTAACAGCTGCATTGGAGTTGGAAGATTGGATAGGACTGGGCCCTCAGACAGTTAGAAGCTGGGCCTGTGATGACTCCTGAGATGGAATGATGGCTTATGGGATTCAGGCAGTCCCTGTCATAGCTATAAACTGGCCAAAAGGACTGCTTTATACCTGTCAAACGTTCCCACCCACCAAACCATCTTGCCTGTCCTTCCAACTCACCAGCCACCACTTGTAGGTCTCTTCGGGCATGAAGGCGTTTTGTGTGGTCAAGAAAGGCTGCATAGTTTGGTTAAACCTCTCGTCGAACCAGAGCGAGACTCCCTGTTCGGAAATGCAAGTGCTGCAGCTGCACGGCCTCCTGGAGTACTTGATCAATTTTTTGAACTGGTCTGAGAATTGGGACATGATCTGCTTGGGGTCCCACATGACGGCAATGGCGTTGTCCGTGTAGTTCAACAGGAACGACGTGATGGTGATGACGAAAAGTAAGGCCAGTGTAAACATCTTCAGGCTCCTCTTGACAGCAAGCATTTTGTCTCATGAAACGCAATGACAGATGTAAGCAAGCGGAAGCTGCGAGGATTTTTCTTGTCAGCCTTACTTAGGCCATGAATAACAGTTTAATTACCTTTATTGTCCTGTCCTTAAGCAATTGAAAAGAGGCAAATGTGGAGTGTCTCTTTCTTCTTGTCCTTTGCGAGCAAAAAAACCTGACCCCAGATCTCTTCTCTTCAGCTCTCCTTGAACAGCTGCTAATTTCTCCCTCCAAAGGTTTAATCAAAACTAATAACTGCAATTTTCCTTTTGCCACCCAAGCAGATCGAGAGGAAATTATTAGCAGCGTCAAAGACACTTTAAAAAAAAAGGGAGGGGGATGAGTGTAGGAGGAGAAGCCTTAAATGAAACAGGCCCACAGAAAGGAAAACATCACTTCTCTTTGACCAACTGTTTCATTAAGGTCACTGATTAGCTCGTGTTGAAGACTCCGTGCCAGGAATCGGCAGACAAAACTTGTTCGTGGAAGTGACTGAAACGCCTCTCTGCCACCTGGGATGCAAAAGAGAAGGGTAAGCTTCACCAGGGAGTTTTGTGGATTTTTCCATTTAATACAAGGTTTCAAACTCACCCACCCCCGCCATTAAATGGTTCTTTGTTACCCGCTGTGGGTTCATATGTCAAGAAATTTTACAGATGAACTTGCAATACAATAACGCAAACTTCTCTGTAAGTTAAACCTCTTGCCTGGTGCGTGTTCAGGAGGGAGGTGTCCTACATTCTTTAAGAGCCCAATCCTATCCAGTTTTCCAGCACTGGTGCAGCCACAATGCAGCTCTGAGATAAGGGAACAAGCATTCCCTTACATTGAGGAGGCCTTTGTGACTCTCCACCACAGGATGCAGTGCACACCCCACTGGCATGGCTGTACCGGCCCTAGAAAATTGGATAGTATTGGGCCTTAAACCAGTGTTCTTCAACTTTGGGGTTGTGACTTAGTTGTGGGGTTGTGGAAACTTATGGGAATCAAAAGGTTGAAGACCACTTCACTAGAGCACCATCAGGTAAAGAGGGTGGCATCTGGTGTACCTCTTCAGGTACCAGGAGATTGGGTCCCAGTCCTGCTGAGGTTTGTAGCAATTCTGCTTTTTTAGCATCGGGGCCAGTCCGATTCGATTTTCTAGCACCGCTACAGCCACAATGCAGCCCCAAGGAAAGGGAGTAAATGTTCCCATAGCTTAAGGAGGCCTCTGTGACTGCCTCTCCACCACAGGATGCAGTGAATTCCCCACTGGCATAGCTGCACCAGCACGAGAAAATTGGATAGGATCGGGCCCTTAGCAAATGTGCTTTTTCTTAGCCAATAGCTTCCACTAGTGCCAGGCTTCATGGTACCATTTTATTTATTTAATTTATTGGAAAGATTTCTATACTACTTTTTTAAAACTCATATTTTCCACTTTATCTGTTTCCTTAGCGGCCCCTTGGAAACATAGCTGGCTTGATTGCTTCCAGGTGTCTAAATAATTTTTTTCCCCTCCCTCTGAAATAACAGGCTCACAAGATAAATTATGGGCTCACCTGAGCCTAAGCATGAAAAATGTGAGACTGAAAGGAATTTCGCCACAGAGAGTCAAACAAGGTCTGAAAGATTTGGAGAGGCCACTCCTGTGATTGGAGCTTCATCATATATCACCGGCAAGGTCTGTCCATAAATCTCAGATGGGCAGGGAGCTGAAGCCTGCAGTGTTGAGCTCAGCTGAGAAAGCACCGGTACTTGTTCAAATAAAGAGAGGGATTCTGAATCATTTCTGTCACATTGACATTGGTACAGGGGAGACACAGGAACATGCAGCTGGTCTCCCGTGATCAAGGAGAGAAGAGACTGTCTAGTTCCGTTTGAGCTGAAGCTTTGAAAATGCAAGCATGACATTTTATAGATGTGGCCGGTCCCCCACATTCAATCATACTGGAATGAGAACTAGAAATAGAATTTAGGATAGGGCTATGCAGATAAAGGGGGAAGGTCAAGGAAATAAGGACAGGTTTCCTCCCCAGCACCTGGAGGAAGGAAAAAGGAGGTGGTGTAGATGGAAGGAGGTGGAGAACAAGAGGAAGGCACTTGGGGGAAAGAGGACAGACGGACGGATGGACTGAATGGAGACTGCCAGGACAGTCTGGAGATGCTGGAGACTAGTGTGTGGCTGCCATGCTCAAGAGCTGCTGAGGAACAAGGTGTTGCTACAGTGGCCAGAGAAGCTGCTGGCAGGAGAGGGAAGGAAGGAGGACCTCTGCAGGTTGAACAGGTGAGCCACCCTGGTGGTGGGGCAATACCCAGCAGTGCTTTCTGCAGAATTAGGGCTATTTTGAGTGAAGAGGAGAACTAATTAGCTTAAAGTGAGCATAAGTTATCTAGGCCAAGTTTGGAAAGGGAATTCGGCAAAAAAACCAGACAAACACGCATGAAGGGAATGGATGGCATCTGCAGTAATGTTTCCATGGAGGTCTCCCAATAACAGAAGGAGCCAGGACTGCTCAAGAGCTGACTTGCCAGATTCGGTTCAACGCTGCCAACTTCATAGACGTGAAAAGGAAAAGAGAGAAGAAGTGGAAGAGAAAGCATGAAGGGGAGGAGTGTAGTCAGCTTCACGCTCAGCAACCCAAGGGGTGGAGAAGGAGTAGTGGAGGCAAGTGGGAGGTGGGTGCCCCCCCCAATCTTGTTCCTGAGGTAACCACCCTACCCGGCATCATGATGGGCCAGCCCTAGAAGAAGCTTCTATTCATGGAAGTGTCATTTCTAGTTTGGCACATTTTGTGGTTTGCAAACAAACAGGCATCACGGCTGAAGTTGGAGTAGCGGTCTCTCTCTGCCACACAAATTCAGCCATGTAACCATCCCACTTGTGCCAACTTCTTCAAACTCTGTGGAATCAGATGAATACGAAATGTCATTTCCCAGTTTTGCTTTATTTTTAAAAACCGGATACTGAGAGAGAGAGAGAGAGAGAGAGAGACAGCGCTTTTACAGGTTAAAAAAAGATCCCACTGGAGAAATTCCTCCTTCCTTACTTAGCACATAAAGAGGTAGCCTGGCTCCCTTCATCTATCTCTTCTGCATTTTTCCACTATATTTTAATTGGACTTTATTTAATGGCCAGACACAAACACAGCGATGATTCTGCTTGATGGCTGAAGATGGAATCTAAACGTTCTAGGGACTTCATGAAACTGCATCGCTTGAACCATTGAAACAATATGTATCCAGTCTCAAAGTTGGCCTTTGAGAGCAAAGTAGCAATGTCTTTTATCCCTGTGTTAGAAGTTCAATTGGTCTAATTTTCAGAAATGCGAGAGCTAGAAAATGTACAGGTAATAGCTACACAAATAATCAAAAGGTAGGAGTACTTCAGACAAGTTTATAAGATTAGGCCTGTCAATGAGTAATGGCTATAATGGTTAAATGGAACCTCCATATTCAGATGCACTATATCACGGCAGTGAAGAAGGCCAGTTCTATGCTTGGGATCATTAGGAAGGGTATTGAGAACAAAACGGCTAGTATTATAATGCCGTTGTACAAATCTATGGTAAGGCCACACCTGGAGTATTGTGTCCAGTTCTGGTCACCGCATCTCAAAAAAAGACATAGTGGAAATGGAAAAGGTGCAAAAGAGAGCGACTAAGTTGATTACGGGGCTGGGGCACCTTCCTTATGAGGAAAAGCTACGGCATTTGGGCCTCTTCAGCCTAGAAAAGAGACACCTGAGGGGGGACATGATTGAGACATACAAAATTATGCAGGGGATGGACAGAGTGGATAGGGAGATGCTCTTTACACTCTCACATAATACCAGAACCAGGGGACATCCACTAATATTGCATGTTGGGTGGGTTAGGACAGACAAAAGAAAATATTTCTTTACTCAGCGTGTGGTTGGTCTGTGGAACTCCTTGCCACAGGATGTGGTGCTGGCGTCTAGCCTAGATGCCTTTAAAAGGGGATTGGACAAGTTTTTGGAGGAAAAATCCATTATGGGGTACAAGCCATGATGTGTATGTGCAACCTCCTGATTTTAGAAGTGGGTTATGTCAGAATGCCAGATGCAAGGGAGGGCACCAGGATGATGTCTCTTGTTATCTCGTGTGCTCCCTGGGGCATTTGGTGGGCGGCTGTGAGATACAGGAAGCTGGACTAGATGGGTCTATGGCCTGATCCAGTGGGGCTGTTCTTATGTTCCTATGAAATACTAGCCACTGAGAACAAGCAACAAGAGTAGGGTTGCTATCTTCATGCCTTGTTTCTCAGCTTTCAAGGAGCTGCCACTGAAGAGAGAATGCTGGCCTTGATGGACTGATTCACTTGAGTAGTTCTAGTGAATATACTGCACCATGTCTAGTCCAGTTCTACTATGCCATACCACACTGGTTGGGAAAATATTCTAGACCAGTGGTTCCCAAACTGCAGGTCAGCACCCACTAGTGGGTCACAATCTGATTTTTTGTGGGCCTCCAAAAGGTGATGGAAAGATCAGATAACCGATTGTCTCAAGCCTTGAGGCTATTCAAAAATCAGATACTGTAGATAATAGATAATTACCCTGCAAAGATAATTTGTAGATTATCTTTGAGAATAAGTAGGCAATTACCCTGCAAAGCACTCAGCTCCTGTAGTTTGCAAGCATGCGTAAATATATGGAGATAAATCCAGGGTCTGATAAATGAGGGTCTTTTTCTGGTTATTACTGTACTTATAAATAAATAAAATATTTCATCCTTCTAGGTCTTTTTAAAAGTCTGGTAAACCTGGGTGGGTTCAGATAGAGCGTTGTTTAAAAAAGTGGGTGCTAAAAAGTTTGGGAACCACTGTTCTGGACAGACTGAGGTACTTCACAGTCACCTCTCTCTAACTTTTACTAGCACGTTCACATCCACTGTGTGCAGAGAGAGTCGTTCAGTTCAAGATGTAACATGCAAAAGATCTGCTCTGCAGTGCATGTTCTAACCTTGTCCTGTGCTGGGGGAAAAAAAGTCATATGAAAAGCTAAGTGGTTATAAATATAAATAGGCAAGGCAGGAAGTCTGGGGTCAACTGTAACGGTTGCAGAGTCACCAATGAGCTTGATTGTGAGCTTCCATACCACATGCTTGAAAACAAAACATCTGGTACCCTTGTGCATCATGGACAACAGCCCTATAACAAGATCAGATGTGCCCCCTCTCCCACAGGGAGCTGTTTGCTAAAATTTATGTAATATAAGCTTATGTTTATGAGTTGCCCTTGAGTCTGAAGATCCAAACAAAAATGTGCGAAGTGCGTGTCCACGTTAATGCTCTTGTCCAGATCCATTGTGCAAAAGTGTATTTAATAAAACAACCATGAATGGCATTGATAACAGAGGCCTACAAAATTGAGGGTCAGAAAAGTTTTTCCCAAACTTTATGGTGGTTTGATATGAATTTGGGGTGCCGATTCCAAAAATGGCATCTGTTTTGCCCTATCATGTCAGGTTTTGGAGATATAGTATAGCCTCATTAGTGAATGGTTCAAGCAGCTTCCTCATGAGGAAGCCATGGTGTAGAGTTCCTCATGAGGAAGTTGCTTGAACCATTCACTAATGAGGCTATACTATACCTCCAAAACTAGACGTGATAGGGCAAAACAGATGCCATTTTTGGAATCAGCACCCCAAATATAGCCAGGAATTGGCGTAACATTTAAGGAAGCAAAATGTGTGTTGGCCTGCATAATTTTTAGTCCATTAAAAACCTGCATTGAATCAACTGATTCAACTGAAATACTGAAATATGAACAGAAGTGCCTTTTTGAGATGTAGAAGGTGTGATGGGCATTGCGGTGTAGTTGCAACTTACAAAGAAGTGCCCTGATCCAATAAGGGAGATTTGTTTGTGGTTTCTGCTCATCAGTTGCTCCCAGATGCTTATGCTCCCCAGATGTAGGGGAGGGCACCAGGACGCAGGTTGTGTCTTGTTCTCTTGTGCGCTCCCTGGGGCGTTTGGTGGGCCACTGTGAGATACAGGAAGCTGGACTAGATGGGCCTATGGCCTGATCCAGCGGGGCTGTTCTTATGTTCTTAGCTCATGTGGATATGGATTCAGCCCCGCTGTTCTGGTGTGCTGAACCCTTTGAAGCTGATGAGAGTGTGCACCTCCACTTGGGGCCAACACTGGTGCGCAGTTAGCAGCCCACACAACAACTTTAGCCTGCTCATAATGCCTTTATGTACTAAGGGGCCCAAACTCTGATGCATTAAAATGTTAGAAAAATAAAAGGCATTTCCACCCTTTGCTCCCCAACCCCTTGCATGGTTAGCATGACTAGGCAGTCAAAATCAGGCAGTATCCACTATGTTGTTTCATGTTCAGATATTGTTAAGTGGCCAATCAGTAGCGGAGACATTCTGATGGGTGATTTTGTAATGCGTGGGGAAGGAAAACACCTAGCATAGGTCAGGTTCCCCAGGTGCCTTTCGAAAATGCAGATGTAGCAAGCTCAAATGTGATTTGAAAGCTTGTAATTAAAGAGAGCTTTCTGGAACCTTTTGGCACATCCAGTGGCATAGCTAAAGGGGGCGCAAAGCATTACGTTTTCCATGCGCCTGAATGCACGGTGCAAGTGGCCCCTCCCACTCCCCTTTGGAGCCAGGCATACACCTCCGTTTTGCTCTCCAACCCGGAATGACTCTGAAGGGGAGGGGCCGCTTGCACGCCGTGGTGAGGCTCCCTGCAAAACTTATTGCTTTGCACCCCCCTCTAGCTATGCCATTGCCCCCACCACATTCATCAACTACAACTTGAATTAAATGTGTTGAGTCATGCTTGCTCCCTATTAACTTTCCCCAGCCAAAGGTCACACAGGGAAACCCTCACGATGTCCCTGAAGGGCTGTCAACCTTTTGCGCCCACAGTTCATTTCCTAGACATCCGCTCAGTTCTAACACAATGGTCACAGTGTTGCCTGGTAACATCGCTATTTTCAATCTGACAACTTAATTAAAATCAAAGAAGAAGAGTTTGTTTGCCAAGTTTGTTTTCCTCTCTCTACTTCGGCAAAAATGCCGCCTTCCTTCTCCTTGACAAAAGGAAAGATAAGATTCAAACCTACTGCCCACCCACAACCAGACAGCTTCAGTTGTGTGGTTCAGCCCTCCTTGGCTTTTCTGGATAGGAAAGGCGCTCAAGCTCATCCTGCCTCTTCTCCTATATCCCCCCCCACCCCAACTTAGATTGTGCCTCTCAGAATAAGGCAGTTTTAAAGAACTAACCTGCCAATCATTAAGCCCTTTAATTTTGCCAGATCACTGGCATCCTGCGACCACCCCTACTGAAGGTTTTGTTCAAGAACGTTTTTCTTCCCCCAACATCAAAGAGAAGAAAGGATCCTAGCCTGATTTGAACAAGCAAACTGAAAAAGAGATGGGCAGAGGGGAATAAAGAGATTAATTTCCATCTTAAGAAGAAAAAAAAAGGCATGGAGTCTGCAAGGTTTCTAGTGTCATTACTTTTTGCCAGGAGTACTTGCTTGGATCAAAAAGCAGCTAAGTGAATCGGCTTCCTGGGCCACCTGCCATGAAAAGCACAACCGCGATGCTTAAGGGCAGGGCTGGATTGGAACCCGGATTGGATTGGTAACCCAGGCAGTGACCTGGGAGCATAGCGTGGGAGGCAGTGAGCATGCCAGCTATTTTTAAAATGTAAGCATTTTGACAAGATTGGAGGAAACCAACAAGCCTCTACGTGTTTGTGTATAACGTCATTCAATACAGATGTACAGATCCATGCACTGTTACTGTGCCCAGTTTATTTCATTTCCAAAAGTGTGGGGCGCATGCATCTACACATGTGCACTTGGTACTGGGTGCCAGCCAGGAGAGCATGAACCAGGCCAGTAACGTGGCTATTTGAAGGACTGATGGCAAGAGGTCACAGAGTCACAGGTCAGGAAGTTCACACGTTGATTAGCCAAGTAATTACCCTTCTCCTCCCTTATTGATCTAATGGAGCTCAGTCTGCCCCAAGAGGCTAATGGAGCTTCAGAGTTAAACTGGAGGTTGCTGGGTCCAAATTCAAATGGCGCGTTCCCAGCTCCAAAACCCAAATGTTCTGCTAGGATAGCAAAACTGTACCTTGTGAACACAGCCACCTCCAAGGAGCTCCTAATTTTGAGGGTAGAGTTTAACAAAACCAAAGAAGGACCCCCATTTCCAATGGTCCTCACCAGCCCAATGATTAAAGTTCAGTCCAGGAGGCATGTTAATGAAGGAACAGCTCTCCTGAACTAGCCATTATACTCTCCACCAGGTGTGAAAGACAAAGGCAGCACTCAGTGGGTGTCCTCAACTAGGAAAGGGGACCCCTTGATTAGCTCACCCCATAAAGCAGTGGCTCCCAAACTTTTATGACTGGGGGCTCTCTTGACCTACAAGGCCATTGACCAAGGCTCCCCATTAGGGCTACAATCCTGTACATTGTATAGGGCTGCAGGTTTTTCACGAGATTTCTGTGGCTTCCCTGGCTGGTTACCATGGCTTCTTGTGGAGCCACAAGTCACAGTTGGGAAACACTGCCGTAAAGGATCTCATAGGAGTCCATGGAAGAAAAGACATCTTCTGCTGAGTCAGGCCATTGGTTCCTCTGCCTGGCAAAACAGCTTTTCAGCATTTCTGATGGGTGGCTTTTCCCCCCTAGGCCTACCTGGAGATGCGGCCAGGGATTAAATTTGGGACTGTCTGAAGACAAAGCAATTATTGACTCTTAGCTATGCACCCCCCAACTAATTGTGGCAACTGTGATGCCACTCTTGCCTATCAAATCTTTACAACAGGAATCTGAAACAAATGGCCAAACATAGACATTTTTGTAATGCCATGCCCCACAGTTTTTGGAAGAGTTTATATGAAACCAGTCTATAGTTAAACATCTGTTACAGAGGCATAGCTAAAGGGGGTGCAAAGCACTAAGTTTTGCAGAGAGCCTCACCGCAGCGTGCAAGGGCCCCCCCCCCTTCGGATCCATTCTGGGCAGGGAGAGCAAAACAGAGGCATACACTGATCTGTTCAGTTCCTTGGCAAGTACACCTATCCTCACTCCCCACTTTTGCTTCCTTTAAGCCTCTTCTCATGCTGAAACAGAGACGCCTGCGTTGGCTCGGTCATGTTGTGAGAATGGATGATGGCCGGATCCCAAAGGATCTCCACTATGGAGAACTCGTGCAAGGAAAGCACCCTACAGGTAGACCACAGCTGCGATACAAGGACATCTGCAAGAGGGATCTGAAGGCCTTAGGAGTGGACCTCAACAAGTGGGAAACTCTGGCCTCTGAGCGGCCCGCTTGGAGGCAGGCTGTGCAGCATGGCCTTTCCCAGTTTGAAGAGACACTTGGCCAACAGTCTGAGGCTAAGAGGCAAAGAAGGAAGGCCCATAGCCAGGGAGACAGACCAGGGACAGACTGCACTTGCTCCCAGTGTGGAAGGGATTATCACTCCCGGATTGGCCTTTTCAGCCACACTAGACGCTGTGCCAGAACCACCATTCAGAGCGCGATACCAGAGTCTTTCGAGACTGAAGGTTGCCAATGGGGGGGGGGGGAGAAGCCTCTTCTCAAGGTCCTTCCTTTCCGTGAAGTTTCTGGCACAACCCCATACATTTTGTAAGCCTGTGTATCCTCAAGCATACTATGTGTAATTAAAATTAAGGCAAATTTCCTTCCCCCATATATTGTTGCCCCATTCTCCCCCTTTCTTAGATCAGATCTTAGACTGTAGACCACACAGGGCATGGAGCTGTCCTCTGGTACTCTGCAAAATGCTAGCACACCAATGTGCTATGGTCATAACAAGACACTATGTTTAAAAGGTTTTAAATGAATGACTCGGTTGATTATATTCTTTTCTTCTGTGGAATTCCAGGATCCTCCAGAACACAGTTTGAAAAGTCTAAGTTGGGCTTTGAAGCTAAATCCATTAGCCATCTCTGGTTTTGCAGCAAAATACTGTACAGTCTTCAGTGGGATTCCCTCCTCCCGACCTATAACCATGTACTGGGAGCAGAAACTGGCATATTCTTCTCCATCACAATGAAGAGGATCGAAAGCAGCTTCAAATTACAAGCTAGCCATGGGAACAAATCAAGAATGATCTCACCTTATCCATGTACAGAACTTCATAACAGACTTAGATGAGTTAGATTGATAAGGACTCTTCCCTGCTGGGAATTTAAGCCAAACAGAAGAGAGTGTGCCTTGACTGATGTCACCAGGTTATGCGGTCAGATTAAATCAATTCCCCCCTTCTTCCCTCCAACACTCTGAACAGGATCTAGAGAAATGTCAACGGGAAACAGAGACCCGGTGCCCTGCAGAAAAAGCAACTATGAAAACACTTTTCCTCAGTTTTAATCCGACTCAGAGAGAGAAAGCAGCTGTAAATGAAACTAATGAAAAAGATCAACAGTGATGCCCTGCTGGTATAGCACACCTATGGGAGTGTGAGGCTTTCCCCAGAAGCCAGGGCAGTCTTCCTTTCTGAGAAAAAGTTACCAGGGAAAAGTCACAAAAGAAAAAAAAGCAGCAAAAAAAACACCCCAAAACTAAATTGGCCTCATTAAGAGCCCAATCCCATGCATACCAACTCAGAAGTAAATCCCATTTTAGTCAATGGGGCTTACTCCCAGGTTAGTGTGGATAGGATTGTACTCTAAGAGACAACCCCAGGATGCCTTCAGATGAGAAGTCCGTGTGACCGAATGGGGCAAACAATTTCACTCTTGCCGTAGAAGCCTGTGTGAGTGGTTGGGCTGACTTTGGGCCCAACCCTATGCAGTGCGTGCCGGCTCACCGTCAACACACACTGTTGCAAACGTGCCATAAGGCACATTTGCAGGCCCAAGGGTTGGCAGAGTACTGGTGCTAGCCCAGCAGGGCTAGCGCCAATCGAGCACCGGAGCTCCGTCTCGCATGGACCGTCGGGCAGTGGAGAAGTAGGTGGGGGAGTGGGAGGCTGGGAGGAGGCGTTCTGGGGTGGGGGAAGGTGAAGGTCAGGCGGAGGGTGGTCAGGGAGGAGGCTGCCGGCAGGAGGGAGTGAGGCGAGAGGGAGGTGGGACCGGTGGAACTTAGCTCCACCGAATCCTGAGCCTCTGTGTCGGGCTGCCTACCAGACATGGAGGCTCTTCTACGCCGACCTTTGGGTTGTTGTAGACTCAAGTAGTCCCATTGCAGGGCTACTCGCCTGACCCAGGGGAAGGGGATGAAAGTGCCCTTCTCCCGAGGCAACAGCAGCTACCTGGGGTGTGCTGGATGCAGCAGCAGTCATTTTCAGTGCCGCTGCAGTCCCATATACCGGGCAGCTCAGGATTGGGCTGTTTATCTCCTCAGGGGCTCCATCAGTCCTGGCTCTGAAACACATACAGTCTGCAATTGAGTTGTCCTTGCTTTGCTTTCACCAATTTCATTTTTAAGTACTAGGGCACAGGTTCCCAAACTTTTTAGCAAAGGGACCCACTTTTTAAAATGACACTCTGTTGCAGAAGGCACCAAATCCCAGCCAGTGGGTGGATCTGGAACCTGGAAAATGCCTTCCCCCAGTGCGCGGCACTTACCATTCTGGCTGATCGCTGCAGAAAGTCACACTGGGCAGCCACTTCAGCTGCGCCCTAGCAGGCTCTGTGCCCCGATTTCAAGGCAGAAGCAGCTGCTTGGAGCAACTTTCTGCAGAGATTGGCTTGGAAGATAAGCCACTGCACAGTGGAATGGTTAGCACCGCACACAGCAAGGAAGGCATTTCCATCAGGCAGCAGAACTGCGGTTTAGAGAGTGCTGCTTTATGGGGACCCATCAAACTTTATGAGATTTTTAAGAAAAGTTTCACTTTACCAGCCACTCAAGCCTTTGGTTCTATCCTTTTTACTATGGTAGATGGGACTCGTCAGCCTGGGAAGGCAGCTCATCTGAGAGAAGGAAAACTCTGATCCCAAACCTCCACTGCCTTGTGGCTACATCCAGTTATGGAAAAGGCTTCAGGAGTCAACCTCGAGGCAAAATCAGGAGCCGGAGTCCCTGAGGCAGTTCATGGCTGAACACAGTCACGTTCTGGCAACTCCTGCGACGCTGCTGGAACCAACCGTATTGGCCTCTGCCTTTCCATTGGACCATTTCAGCGACGTGGAGAGGGGGGATTTGCTGCATGGGTAACAGCCTATCCTCCATACCTACTTTACCCAGGCTTCGCGCACTGGAGAGGACACTCTGTTCCAGAACCACCATTCAGAGCGTGACACCATAGTCTTCCGAGACTGAAGGATGCCAATTGACTATGAAGAAGGGTTACCTTCTAGTGTGTTTGTTGAACTCCATGTTCATCGGATCAGGACTCTTCTGGTGGCCCCCTTTACCTGAACTTTGATAAGGGCTGAGGCATGCTTGCCTCCTAAATGCACGCATGTAGCTCAGTTTCACTTTCTATAGGATTCAATGCATTTTCCTTGTCATCTTGGAAGTGGGGACTTCCTTCTTGAGAGTTTTCTGGAGCCTGTGTTCCTTGGATTGGGACCGTTCTGGTAGCCCTCCATTTCTCTCAGCCTGTCCTTCAGAGGCATGGTTACCTACTCACAAGTAAACATGCACATGCAGCTCCATTTCACTTTATAGAGTTCAGTACATTTTCCTTGTCTGCTATCAGCTCGTCTGTTTCATGACCCACCGAACGCCGGGCCGTGACCCACTGGTGGGTCCACAATTCACAGTTTCAGAACTGCTGCACTAGGGTTTTCCAGTGAGCTGTTAGCAATAAATACTTGAGTTATCACCTGGAGAAGTCTGGGGTGTGCTGCTGTTCTCATACAGTGGTGTAGCTAGAGGGGGTGCAAAGCACTAAGTTTCTCAGGGAGCCTTACCGCGGTGGGCAAGCAGCCCCTCCCCCAGCCCTTCTGAGCCATCTGGGTAGGGGAGCAAATGCCTGGAGGGGAGTGGGAGGGGCTGCTTGCACACCGCACTGAGGCTCCCTGCAAACCTTAGTGCTTTGCACCCCCTCTAGCTATGCCACTGTTCTCATGTATTCAGTTCAGCGCTCAAGAAAATATCAAGTAACAAAAAAGAGGCTTTGCTAGGCCAAAACATGCAGAAGTTACTGTTGTCCCAAACACTGGGGATCTGCTTGGTCCATAGATCCACTTGGACTCACGTGCCATTTTCAACTCGGCCTCTAACTGTATTTTCATGCCATGCCAGCTTGGGCTGGCAAGAAAGAAAAGCCACTAACACCTGGCAATTAGCCAAAGTCCTCCAAAGCCAACCTCACCAGCTGAGCATCGCTCAGCTTTGGGGTATTAAAACAGAAATGAAGCCAGGCACACTCAATCCCTTCGCCAGCGTGTTGGCGCATCTTCAAGCAAATGCCATCTGTGTGCCAGACTGTCAGTCTCTAATAAGCCAGCCTGCTGCACGTAGTCTGCTCCTTTTGTGTGCCTCCTCTGCACCCCTGAGATTAAAGGGCAGAGCCAGTGCCTTAATGAGGGCTCCTGGGGAAAGGCATCTTATTTTGCACCCCACTGCATTTCCATTTTGAGAACACGTCGTGGCCGACATTTATTTCAGGTGAGCTCAGCTTTAGAGCAGGATGACAAAAGAAAAATCCTCTGTCCAATGTGCATATGAAATGGCTTTATACCATTGATCCATCCCTAAGGTCAGGGCAGCCCATCTATGAGGCCAACTGAGACAGTTGCCTCAGGCAGAAGATTGGCAGCATGCCCTCACCCAGTATTGTCACCAGAGGGGGGGCAGCGCGGTAAATACTGCAGATACTGCAACATGATGTGTAAGCAGCCCCTCCTAGTCGTAACTGGAGCTATTCTAGACAGCAGTGGCAATGCACGAGCGTGCACCAAACCAACCAGGGTCTCCTGCACACTGCCACTGCTGCCCGGAATGGCTCCAACGGCAACTGCTCCGTTTACACTGCACGTTACAGCATCTGCAGTACTTATCATGTCCCCCCATAGCTATCACACTGACTTGGATAGCTGTCCTTGGTCTCCTGCATCTGACTCCCTATTTCACCTTGCTGCCAGCCTCTTCCTCCTCCACCCCCCCCCCCAAACACCCTTGCCCTCAACGCTTTCTTTGGTCTGGAGCTCCCAGATAACACTGAGGTCCTCCAACTGCAAGATCATACCTGGATCCTTGGCTTCAACCTCTGATCTCAGGGATATCACATCATTAGCCCCGGCTGGCCTGGATGCCCTGCTCGTTGGGCCTCCTACCTCACAGTCTGCTCAATTGTCGTTATCGCACAACCTCAAGTTGCTCAAAGGTGATGTGCAGAAAACAGAGAGGAGCACAAACGCACGTTGAAAGCCACACTGTATATGTCACAGATAGTTCATCAGAGAGAAACGGCTTAGCTAAACTTCCAGCTAAGGTTGTTCTTTCCATCTCTCCTGTTAGAAGATGCTTGCTATCAGATCTTTTTCCATCTCATGTTCTTGGGTTCTAACCCCTCTCTTGCCCTCATGGGCTATAAAGTTCCACTGGAAAAACTCCCCTGAAACATTATGCTCCTAAACTGGAACAGGAGTTACAACTTAATCCTGGAGAGGATGGGATAGTGTGAGACCAGACTCAAAACTCCCTGGCAGGTGGAGGTAGAGTGCAAGTGACAGACCTTTTCTTCTCCATTAATTTCTCTAATCCACTCTGAAAACCATCTTATCTAGTGACTGTCCCCACAAGTGGCAGATAATTGCATATGAGAATGATGCATTGTGAGACTTTGTCTATCCTGGTTGGTTGAGCCAACCAGTTCAATTGAATGATGACCTGAAGTTCTGGTAGCATGAGAAAGCAAGAAAAAACTTTTCTCTACCCACTTTCTCCATACCATACACAGTTTTTATAAAACTCAATCATATGTTTCAGCCTACAGGAGAGAGTGCTTGACGTTCATCATTAGAGGACCCCCATGATAATTAGCTGTGCTACTGACCCGATGGAAAGTCCATGTGACACTGGGTTTCTGGGCTCCCAGTTGCATGTATAGTGGTGTCCCTGGCATTAGGGCCACGTGGTACTGGACAAAAGGCATCCCATGCTGTCTCAGAGTGTTCAGAAAGCCTTCTGAGTCATTGAAGGGCCCTTTAAACCATACTTCTGATTTTCCTTAAGCAGAAGTACTGCTTAAGGGCCCATCAGAGTATCAGAAGGCTTTTCTAGTGCTCCGGGATGCCACGCGAGGCTCTGGAGTGCCCAGGTAAGCAGGGGGGGACACCAGCCAGGGGAGCGGGTGCCAACCTGTGAGGACGCACTCTACAGTTGTGGCCCTGGTTGTGACATGTGCAGGGTTGCACTGTGTCTGTCCCATGCTATGTTCTTGCCCTACATGTGAGAGACGGTTTAAAGAAACAAAATTTGCATAAATTAGAAAAGCAGTAGGCTTGGCGTTATCTGAAATACGAATATGTATCAAGAGTCACATTCAAAAGGGATTTGCACATTACAAAGCCCCATGTGTGGCTTCTTGGCTGTGAATCCTAAAGCGCATTAAAAATGTTAATACTGAATTAGGAGGATGGTGATAACTGGAGGCTGGAGGGAAGCACAGACAAGGCAAAATTGTGCTGAAATAAAATGTAGCCCTATTTGCCAGTTGTGATCTCTCTCTCTCTCTCTCTCTGTGTCTTTTTCTCTGCATGTGTATGCGTGTGAAAGCATGAAAAATCAAAGCCTTCTGTTTTCAGGAAAGGTTTCCCCCCCAGCCCAGATCCCAGCTTAAACAGAAATTCAAAGGCTTCTGCATCCATATGTGCACAGATTAGCGGAGAAAGGCTTTAATTAAAATGTCGCATAAAATGGATTTTTCAGCATCATAAAAATGCTACAAGCCACACAGTCCTTAAAGGTGGTGGGAACTGGAAGCACCAGACCAAAAGGGAGGCTCATGTCCAAATCAGAACACCAGCTTTTAAAAGCAATGATGGACACCACACAAGTACACCATTGCTTTCATATGTCTGGCCCAATCAAACTGGAACATGATCAAGAGACTTAAGGAATACTAAGAAGAGCTCTGCTGGATCAGACCAAAGATTCATCTGGTCCACCACCCTCCTTCCTACATGGCCAACCAGAAGTCTCTGGGAAGCCCATCTACAATAACTGCCATCTCCCACTGCTGTTCCCAGAGATATACTATCTCTGAATATACTGTATTCCCCTGGAGGCTGGGGATAAGAATAGGCCCTCAGTTTGGCTGTACTTGTCATAAGGGGCGACTAAACAGCCACCGGGTAGATGGGACTTGTCAGCCTGGGAAGGCAGCTCATCTGAGAGAAGCAAAACTCTGATTCCAAACCTCCACTGCCTTGTGGCTACATCCAGTTATGGAAAAGGCTTCAGGAGTCAACCTCGAGGCAAAATCCGGAGTCCCTGAGGCAGTTCATGGCTGAACACAGTCACGTTCTGGCAACTCCCACGACGTCGCTGGAACCAACCGTATTGGCTTCTGCCTTTCCATCGGACCATTCCAGCGACGTGGAGAGGAGGGATTTGCTGCACGGGAAACAGGTCTATCCACCATATCTACTTTACCCAGGCTTCGCGCACTGGAGAGGACACTCTGTTCCAGAACCACCATTCAGAGCGTGGTACTGTAGTCTTCCGAGACTGAAGGATGCCAACAAATAATACTATCTCTGAATATGGAGGTTACACTTAGCCATGGGTAGGCCTATCTTCTGTGAATATGCCTAACTCCCCCTTGAAGCAACTGACGCCAGAGAACTCCTGAGGGTGGGATTAAACCTGGACTGCCAAATGGCTACCCCTGTGCTGGGACTACGCAGATAGGAATTGACTAGATTCTGAATAGCAGCTGCTATTATGATTCCTAAGTACTTTCTTTGGTTTGCTTGCTTTGCCTTTTGCTGCCTCTCCAGAGAAGGAAGGCTCCTTTCCCATTCAACAGCTCTTCTGCCCTTTCTCCCTCTCCATGACAGCGTCCAGGAAGTAGGCTCCATTACCAAACCTGCATCCAGCTCTGCATTGTGAGAACACAAAGGGACTCATTTACCTTGCCAGCCTCTTTCACTTGGCTGCTTTTCTGAACACTGGGACTACTGTTGATGGATTTTCCCTTGTCACGGCAGGTCACCACTTCTTCCCCTTGTTTTTACTGAAGCTGTGTTCCGATTCCTTTCTATTCTCCAGCGAAAGTGCAGTTCTTCAGCAGAAGTGGTATGGAAACAGACTCAGATCTTTTATGCCTACAGAAAAAAATATGGTATAGAATTACCATAACAAAAGCTGGCATCCTGACAAACCAAACCAAAACAAAAGCTGGCATCCTGACAAACTCAGGGCACAAGCCTAACCAGGTCTACTCAGAAGTAAGTCCTATTTGTTCAATGGGGCTTACTCTCAGGAAAGCGTGGTTAGGATTGCAGCCTCAATGGTTGGTTGGCAACCTTCAGTCTTGAAAGACTATGGTATAAGCCTATAGCATCTGGTATTCCCAGGCGGTCTCCCATCCAAGTACTAACCAGGCCTGCCCCTGCTTAGTGATAATAAAGACACAAGTTTCTAGTCCTTAGTGACTATGGAGACAGTTTCACAATCTATGGGCAGGGCCTACTGAATCACAGCAGCACCAAAATGTTTATTAAACAGCGCTTCAATGCCCAGTGACTTCATGTGCGCTTCCATGACTGGTGAAAGTACAAGAAATTGTTCAAACAGCAGGGAAAAATATGCAGTAGTCATACTGGCCGTGGGATTTAGTCAATGCTTGAATTATTAGGGAGCATCAAGGGGGTTTGGCTTGTGCCCTAATTTTGGTGATAGCTTTCATTGCGGAAGAGATTGGGTTACTATGGCCCAAAATTTTGATTTTATTGTGCACAAACAGCCCTGAACATGTCTTATTCTTGAGCCTTGGTGGCTGTACTATGTCTGACTGATGTGGGGGCTCACATGACTGAATGCCCCCCACACACACAAACTGTTAAGAAGAAAGCTAGGCTAGACCCCTCCTTCTTCACCATGGGCAGGGAACTTTTTATCTGAGTCATGGGAACCCCTAACTGCAGTCTGAACTAGTTCAACCACGGAAACCCTTATATTTGCATCTCGGGATACAAGGCCATCCTACTCATGTGGCAGGATGAAGCAACTGCTGGGGGAAGCAGTGGACTGGCAGCGGAGCACTCAAGGTAACAAGAGACATGTATCCTATTGGCACTCCCTTGCATCTGGCATTCAGGGGTAGGCTACCTCTGAGAGCTGCATATAGTCATCATGGCTTGTAAGCTGATCACTCTTCAGGGCCTGAGGAGGGACTGGGATGGGAAGGTGTGGCGGCAGAAGAGGCTCCAGCCAGTGGCCAGAAGCTGCCCTTCCTAGAGGATCTCCAGAACTGGAGATGGTCTGGGAAAAGGTGGCGGTGGCTGAAGACTGAACCATTATGACCTGGCTCCCTCTTGGCTCCCCTTTTCAACAGTGATGCTCTGTACCTCTCTCTGCCTATTTGAAAAAAGGAGCAGAACCATGGAGGGAGTGGGGCAAAGTGGCATCTGGAGAGGGAAAGGAGGCAAGAGGTGAGGGATGAAGCTCATGCAGAAGGCATATGGGGGGATGGGTGTGCACCCTAAGGTGACAGGTGAGATATGAGTGTTATTGTGGTCCTTATCATAACTACACTCACTTATGACTTTATCTAAACTCGGTAAAGTTTATCTTAGATTTATCATCAGAGCAAAGTATAGTCAGTTCCCTCCTTTAGCAAACAGAGCTGGTACGTCTGTAACTTTCTGGAATTGCCCTGCTAACTGATCAAAGAGGCACCTTTTTTGAGGAGGGAGAGTTCTTGTATTCTTCAGGGGGAGAGTCACTGTCTCTCTTCACCCTATCACAATGTCTTTTCTAGTGGCTATTTGCTGAAATTCATTCTGCATATTTTTAGGCAAGGAGCTGTTTAGTTATATGGTTTCCTCTGTAAACCGCTTTGAACTTTTTTTAAAATTGAAAAGTGGTATATAAATATTCATCATCAGCATCATTCACTACCACCATCCAATTTGGAGCACACTGTTTAGGGTGCCCAGTGGCCACTGTTGGTGCAGAGGTAACAAGGGCCAACATTAACCACCAAGCAATCCCTCAAGCATGAGGGAGTGCTGGTCAGTTATCCCCCTGCTTTGGCATTCATTGGCCAAAATTCTGGAACTCCATAGCAGCAACTGGGAAGGTTTGCGGCTGCACAGTTTTTGCTTGCAGTTCCACAAGTAAAAGTGATATGAGATGTATGGCTCAAGGATAAGCCAGCTACTGCTGACAGTACAGGTACATGCACTGCCACAAACATGCCATAAGACATGTTGCAGCAGTGCAAAGGATTGCTACACATGTGGTAAGGCCAACACCAGCCTGACACTGCCAGTCAGAGGCATGCGTCCACCAGAACAGGTAGGTGCTCCACTGGCTGGTGGGGAGGTAGAGGAGGGCAGAACAGGGGTGTGGAGAGGTGTTACAGGGTGGGGGGATCATGCCCAGGAAGAGAGCAGGAATAGCGGCTGTGACTACTGCCATATCCTATCCCCCTTCCAGGGCTTGGAAGCCTGACACGGAGAGACTTGGATTTACAGTAGCGATATCACTGGCGCACACGAGTATCTCCATTGTGACTGCTAGGGCTTTACCTTGGGTAAGAGGACATTTGTCCCCTTACCCTGAAAAGACCTCCAACAGACCTCCAACACCCACAATGCAGTGCAGAACTTTTGTTAGGATTGAGCTGCCCAACATTCTGGAAGAACATCTAGATTATCGGGTGTCCCCCACAAGTCTGTCCTATCTAGGAAAGCTACAGCCATTGGCCTGCTTCAATTGGCCCAGAAAACGTAGTTTTGGTGAATCTCAGATGAGCTGTCAAGCCCACGTCCACCTTCGTCAACCCTTCCCTTTCTTCCTCTCCTCGTGCACTTGGTTTGCTAAGCCACAGTTTTCCATGATGTCCCAACCACTGTTGACATGATCCCAACAAACCAGGATATTAAACCAGTTTGATCCGGGTACGACGTCCTGGTTGGCTGGGCCTGCTCAGCTATTTCCCCTCGTCCCACTTGCTAAACTAGATACAAGAGGTGCATACAAAAGGAATAGTGACAGCCCTGGGACCTGATGGCAGCCGGCTTCAAGGAGTAGCAGAGGAGTAGTGATCTATCCATCCCCTCCATCTTTAAAGTGACCTTCAGCTAGCACTCATTGCTGATCAGGATCCTGGAGGGAACCCAGGTACTCTTGTGTTTTCTTGTTCCCCTTGCTCTTGTTCTGCTTTCAGTCATTCTCTTTCACAACACTCAGTGCTGATAAACCACACAGGAAACAGTGCTTGGGCCAAAGAAATTAGAGCGACATTTCCCAACATGTTTTGCACAACCTTTCCTTTCCTTCTTTATTTACTGCTGGAAGGCTCTTATGTTTAAGTCTTGATAGGCCGAGGAGCAAAAGCCCCAGCATGTGCCATTGTGCCGGCAGTGGGTTGTCTGCTTGGCAAGCACAGAGGCTGTCAGATAGGCCTTTGCCAAGTCCGTGGAGGTTGCCTCAGCCAAAATCTGTTGGCACTGTGACCAGGAATGGCATGAAAGCAGGCGCTCCTCGTGGGAGACCTGCTGAAAAGGAACGGGTGCCGCGATTAGTGAATAGTCAGTTGTCTCCGCACCGCGCCAGACGGTTAGGAAAATGGGAGGAGAACCAGACCAGATTTTGCCTGTGTAACTCTGTTCCTCTCTTGGACAGAAACAAAAGTTACAGTTTTTTTATTTTTAATGTATTTAATGGTAAATGCCTTTTTAAATTGTTCTAAGGGCTTTGTGTTCATCAGGCGAGGAATCTTTGCAACGACCTTGCAAGGTAGGCATGATCATCACCCCTGTATTGCAGGCGGGGAGTGCGAGCGGAGTGGCTTGTCAGAAAGCCAAACCATGGGGGATGCTGGAGATTCTGTGGTCACAACTCCTGGCAGTGAAGCCAAGGCACATGAAATGAAGGAGGGATCTACCAAGGGTGTCAAACATAAGGCTCTCAGGTTGAATGTGGCCTGCAGAAGCTCTCTATCTGCTGAGCTGCACTGAGGTGACCCTGCTGAAAGGGCAGCTGGCATCCCATATCTTGAAAATAGGATCAAGATTTGCATATTTTCTGTCAAATAGAGGTGAGTGGGCAGTTGGAGGTGGAAACCCTCAGGCTCACGGTTGGGCCAACTTTGGGGTCAACTCGATGTGAGGTGAACATTCCACAGTGGAAGTTTCCAGTGTCTTTTTCTCTTTTAAAAAGCAGATGCAGGGTTCTCTAAGTTCAGTCAGGGTCATGGTGCAGTGGGAGGGGGTGCAACCCTTTTCCTCATGCCATGGTCAAATTCCTCCCTCCTCCAGCCCATGATACCTTTTCATCACCATAGCTAACTGCGGCTCAACGTGGAAGATTCAAACCAGAGAACTAGCTGAGTGGCAAAAGCCCTTCCCCATGCAACCAGGCCCTGATCCAAATGAAACCCTCCTGCTGTGGCTGCTTTTTTAAAAAAGAAAAAGGCATCAGGAGTCCCACACATAGCACTGCCACATCACACAACATTTGTGGGTATTCTCAGCAGGCCAACCGAAGCCTTGGGCTGCTAAGCCTCGGGGAGAGTCAGACTGTGAGCTTGTTCTATAAACTGGACTGCACAGAGTTCACAAAGATTATTATAAGCAGCTTTCCTGAAAGTTTAAGAAAATCTTCCCGCAGCCAGGACTCTGATGCCCTTAAGAATGCTGTGCCTGCAGAAAGCCATTACCCTACTGGTTCCTTCTCCACCCCAAACCTATTCCCTTCAAGTACTAGTAACTTTGCATGTGCATACCCTCGTCCCTTGCAGCTGGATCCTTCTGGCTTCATCTCTGTCCAGTCATGGAGGCAGTGTACCCTAGAAGGTCAGGTGCTATTGCTTTTACGCCCTTTTTGTAGGTGTAGGCTGGACTAGGGGCGGCTGGGCCAGGTGGACCTCTGATCCAATCCAGGAGTGTTCTCCTTGTGATATTATGGAATTTCATTGCCAAGACCTTAAAGTTCAGGCACCCTTCAGACAACTCGAAAGGGTCACTTTACATGTTACACAGTGCAATCTGAGCAGTGCACCCCAATGACTGTGCAAAGTCCGAGAACTGCATCAAGAACCTCTGATGTCACAAGCAATTCTAGAAAGCACCTCTTAGACCGTGCATTGTGGCCTCTTTGAGTTGACCACTGTTGCCAATACCACGATCATGCCTATCCTGCAGTGCAAAATGAGTGGTTCAGCTACCCAGGTGGACTCAGGTGCAGCCGTGCTGGTCACCAGTACTACAGCTACAGCTTAGGACAGGGGTGCCCAAACCCCAGCCCTTGGGCCACTTGCGGCCCTTGAGGACTCTCAATGCAGCCCTCAGGGAGCCCCCAGTCTCCAATGAGCCTCTGGCCCTCTGGAGATTTGTTGGAGCCCCCACTGGCCTGACACAGCTGCTCTTAGCCTGAGGGCAACTGTTTGACCTCTTGCGTGAGCTGTGGGATGAGGGCTCCCTCCAATGCTTGCTGTTTCATGTCTGTGATGCAGCAGAGGCAGCAAAGGAAAGGCCAGTCTTGCTTTGTACAAGGCCTTTTATAGGCCCTGAGCTATTGCAAGACCTTCATTCATTCATATAAGTTCATCTTTAATATATTCATTTATGTAAACTTATGTAAATTTATTCAAATTTTAAATATAAATTAATTCTTTTTTCCCCCGGCCCCTGACACAGTGTCGGAGAGATGATGTGGCCCTCCTGTCAAAAACTGTGGACACCCCTGGCTCAGGAGAATCAGTGCCCCTCCAGGAACACTCCTCCCCAAATTACTTTTCACTTAACATTAACAATACTAGTGGGAAGTAACTGGAGATGCTGCTATTCTTTCTCTGCAGAAACCGACCAACCCTTAAAAAGGAAGCTCACCCTCTTCTTTTCTTCTCCTCTGCACTGCACTTGAGCTGGATGGTGTTGCTATAGCAGTCATAAAAAGCCCAAATCATCTCTTCCTCCCCTTTAAAGCAAGTCAGTAATTGGCATTACGATGTAAAGTTGCTGGCATTAATTATAAATAAATGTTAGATTGGCTATAATAATAGCCTGAATTTATAGCACTATCTTGTGTGTGGCTGTTTTAAACTGGAGAGGTTGTCAATTTGACGCATGTCGGAAGCCCGGAAAGTGTGTGTACTGCAGCCTGTGTTTTACGGCCTATTAAAATGAATGGGTAACTAGCTATAAAGCAAACAATTACTAAGGAGAAAAACAAACTCTTCAGCCCTTACAGACTGATGGCTTTGGATGCGCATGTGTTTATGGGTATGTATGTCTATGTGTGCCACACGCTGTCGCTCCATGGAAATCCTTGTTTTCCTAGAACAATCTCCGAGCTGGCTACATCCCATGTCGCATGGTCAGCTACTGAAAACTTAAGTCCCCATGCTTCCTGGGGACTTAAAGAGATCCAGGGGGTAAAATCTTATGGCAGAGCCCAGCATAGCTCCTGTAGTGTAGCCTAGGCGGTTTTTGGCAGACGCAGTCAATAAGAAAAGCGGTTTATTCACCTACTATGTACAGATGAAACAACGGGGTAGCACATTTTGCGACTTGCTTTTCCGACAACAGATCTTAAAGCACCCCCTCCATCCTCACAAAAACAACCCCAGCCAGACAGGTTTCTTCCTGGCAGTGGTGTAGCTAGAGGGGGTCAAAGCACTAAGTTTTGTAGGCACCTAAATACGCCGTGCAAGTGGCCCCCTCCGCTTCCATTTTGCTCCCACCTCCCAGTTCCGCCTCCATTTTGCTCCCACTGCCTGGAATGGCTCCATGGGGAGGGGAAGCTTGCATGGTGCATTCAGGTGCCTGCAAAACTTAGTGCTTTGTACCCCCCCTCTAGCTATGCCATTGCTTCCTGGTCAGTGGCAACCTGATTATATTCCAAGTGTTGACAGTTGAAAACTGAGGCTGATTTGTAGCACCTTGCGCTTCTTACGAGTAAAAATAGCTGATGAGCACACTCTGCCCTCCCACTAAGCACCACTGAAAGGTCTCATCTTCTTCCATCTTGCATTAATTTATTCTGGTACAGCCAGTCCTTAGTCGGCATCTTAAGCAGGAGCCCTGGGTGTATCAGGAACTACCTATTCCCACATGAGTCTACCCAGAGCTGGAGACATGCAAAACATGTGTTCTTATGCATGAAGGAAAACACAGAACAACCCTTGAAAGTCTTTCTCTTACTAATTTGTTATGTGGTTGTGGTGATGAGACTTTAAAACATGTGAGAGAAGGGAATGTGGACCCCGCTAGGGCTGGCTTACACCAGCAGCTCTTTCAGTAAAGCAGGAGAAATAATTCCTGCAGGAACTGAAGAGGAATGTTCTCAGCAGCTGCCAGGCGCACAGGTGAGGGCAGAAACAAGCTTGGCCTGGAGATCTCCACTTGAAAGGAAAAGCAGATAAGCTGGGAGAGGGGAGATACGACAACAGGCTGTCTTCAAACATTTTCGCGACAACCTGTAGTCCAAGGTCCTCACTTCCAGAAGGATGAAAAAAATCATATCAGGAGGAAAAGACTTGGTTGGTTGGCAACCTTCAGTCTCGAAAGACTGAAAAGACTTAACAGCCTGGCAAATGATTTTAAACACATATGCCTGCCTTTCCATTCCTGCTCTAGATCCCTTCTGTTGTTCTACCCTTCTCTCCTCTCCTATCTTCTCGTGCTTCTTAAACTTCCCCAGTTTAATAATTTGAATTATTGTCCACCTTAGTTTCCACCACCCTCTCTTCACTTTGTATCTGGGTGCCCAAAGTGGAGGGTTGGAATCTAAGAGAACCTGGGAGTCTCATGTTACCAGCTAGGGATTTCTGAAGTTTGGGTACACTGGAGAGACCATGGATTTGGCCAGTCACACAGACCCCTGGGGCTCAGCTCTTGCTTGAAAGTTGACTCTAGTTTTTTTGCATTCGTGCCCGTGGCAAACACACATAATCCCACGCACATGTTCTGACAAGGTACCAATTCACCTTTTCAATGCCTGAGAATGAAATGGTCAGTTGGTGGCATCCTGGTGTGCATTAATTCAGAGATACATACTAGCCTAAGGAACCAACTAAATGTTACTTTAAGATGTGAAATAGAAGCTGGATCAGGATCCTGGCAGACTTGGATCACGGAAGTGTCAGGAGTGGACAACTCTTTCCCCCATGAACCCGATCCAGATCACTCACACATACACATCTCTGCTATTTACTTGGGAGCTAAAGGGTGAACTTTGGCAAAGTCAGAGAAGGATGATGATGGGGCAGTGGTGACCCTGCCACAAGTGAATTCTTGGGGTGACTGAATATGTATTTGGTGGGTTAGGTGGAGCCTGGCTGTGCCTTGTGGTAGAATTTGGTTGGGGGATTAGCAAGGTGGAGTGAACTACGGTATTATCAAGCCAAGCATAAGGTAGCATGCCCTCCAGATTCTGCTTGTTCATCCTGTGTTCATCTTTTTTTTGGGGGGGGGGGGCCTTCCCCTGCAGACCTAAAGACCAAGGTCCAAACTGTGAAACTTCTAGCAAAAGCCCAACTTCCGTCAACCCAGCTGTCCTGTGCATACTTTCTGTGTGCTCCTTGGGGCATTTGGTGGGCCGCTGTGAGATACAGGAAGCTGGACTAGATGTCCTATGGCCTGATCCAGTGGGGCTGTTCTTATGTTCCTGAGCCTTTTTTTTTTATCCAAAACACTTGGACTCATAGTAGATGAATCATTAACTCCAGCCTCGCCCTACCTGGAGTTTACAAGTGAATCACACAGGAGTAGTACTTCTGTAGGGCGTGGGTGGAAAGTCATACCTCTCCCACGCACCCAGTTCCAGGTCACATGTGATTATTATGCGAGATCCTCTAGATTCTGGTTTCTACATGAGATGTTTGCACACATGAAAGAACAGGCTCTTTACCATGTTTGGAACCATGCTTCCTCACCCAGACATCCTCTTTTTCTAGGACATGACCTCTTTTTCAGCCTTGTGTCTTGGAAAAGAACTTAAATGTCCTCCTTTTCCCTGTCAGTGGGCCGCTGCAAGCAACGCATAGCCTTCTTGTAATTAATAAATTATATGTAATATAGTTTTAAATGTAATAATAAGTATAGTGTTTAAATTAACCACATGAAATCAATTGTATTGGCAACCTTCAGTCTCGAAAGACTATGGTATCGCGCTCTGAAAGGTGGTTCTGGCACAGCGTCTAGTGTGGCTGAAAAGGCCAATCCGGGAGTGACAATCCCTTCCACACCGGTAGCAAGTGCAGTCTGTCCCTGGTCTGTCTCCCTGGCTATGGGCCTTCCTTCTTTGCCTCTTAGCCTCAGACTGTTGGCAAAGTGTCTCTTCAAACTGGGAAAGGCCATGCTGCACAGCCTGCCTCCAAGCGGGCCGCTCAGAGGCCAGGGTTTCCCACTTGTTGAGGTCCATCCCTAAGGCCTTCAGATCCCTCTTGCAGATGTCCTTGTATCGCAGCTGTGGTCTACCTTGATATGAAATCAATATACAAGTGCTTTTTAGCCTTTATTTTGTCACATCCTGCATTTTTCTTGGATGCCCTACATTTTGGGGTGCCTTGTCCTCTTTGTGGTTATGACATCTGGTCACCCTGCTCACCCCTCAATGAAATGTCATCACTGGCATTTGAAATGTTGTCCAAAACCACCCTAGTTGTGGTCAATTCTTCAAAAGATGCCCAAGGCAGTTGACTTTCCTAGATCTTATTTCCTGGGTACACTCAGATTTGCCGATGTTTCAAAAGAGTCAGTCTCACCAGGTCTCAAGGTTTTGCACGCGCTCTTGTGTGACGGGAGCAATGTACTTAGACTCCACTGTAAGATCCATGAGACGCAATAGCGCTGGTGCCTTGACCACAGAGACACAACGCTCTATTCATGCATCACTAATCCGCTGAATCATAAGCATTTTGCAAATATTATTGACGAATGGCTGGCATTATGGTTTAAGTAGCCAACAGATCAATGGAACAATAGTCATTCACAATTTAAACAATGTTTAATTCAAGCCTCAGGAAGGACCCAATTAACAGCTGAGCCAACCTACATAAAAGCAGAGGTTAAATGTTTGACAATGTCAATCAAGACTATGGGAAAATAAATATTTCATTCTCCCTCCACCCTGCCACCTCTTGTTCCATTTCATCTTCACATCAAATGGTGAAGGAAACTTGCCAGTATCTAATTATATATGAGCACATACGGGATTTTCTGGGGTAGGAAATCCTGCTGCTTCGTTCCTCTGAGTGGGATTTGAAGACATGAGATGAGCAAACATCTCCTTCCCTGCCTTTAACACATTAAAACTGTCCAGAAAGGAAAAGGTGCCACTACACATTCAACTGGGCTCAGGATATCATCCAGGAAAGGATATTTAGGAGCTAAAGGATTTCTATTCTATCCCATCTACTGTTCCTTCCATAAGTGAAACCCACAGCATAATCCTACGGATGTCAATGGGACTAAGGGCCCAATCCTGTCTAACTTTCCAGCACTGATGTAGCCATGCCAATGGGGTGTGCACTGCATCCTGCAGTGGGTAGGCAGTCACAGAGGCCTCCTCAAGATAAGGGAACATTTGTTCCCTTACCTTGGGGTTGCACTGGTGCTGAAAAATTGGATAGGACTGGGTTCTATGTAAGTTCCATTGTGGTCAGTGAGGTTTACTTCCACAAAAGTGTATAAAGGATTGGAGCCTCAGTGTGGTATCGTGGTCGTTGAATCTGGACCAAAAAGTCCATATTCCCACCTAGCCACAGGGTGAATCTGGGTCAGTCACTATCTCTCAGCCTACCTCACAAGGTTGTTGTGAGAATAAAGGGAGGGGAATGAGCCTTAGCTCCTTGGAAGAAGGATACATAAATGAGCAAAATGTGCCCAAAGCCAGGGCAAAATACTGTTAAGCCCACATTACCTTCAAACAGAGGCATCAAACATAAGGCCTGCGGGCTGAATGTGGTCCCGGGAAGCCATTTATGTGGCCCCTGTTAAAATTGAGCCCTCCTGGCTTGATTGGGCTCCCTCATATCTTGAAAATACTATCAAGATTTGCACATTTTCTCTTCTGTCATTTGCAGCTAATGAGTTTCTATGTGAGAACAAAGTGCTTGTTTCTGGCCATCATCTGTTGAATGACATCACTTCCCACTTAATGACGTCACGTCCAGCCCTTAGCAGGAACCATGAATGCCATCTTTGGCCCTCTGTATGAAACAAATGCGACATCCCTGCCTTAGATCATAAAGCAAAAAGATATCACAGAGATGACATTGCTGCAATGATGACCAAAAGTGGGAGCCAAAACAATTCTCATGTGGTTATATGTAGGAAAACCGTCCTGGGGGGCATCAAAGAAAACAGAACCTAAGGAAAGCAGCTGTCATGTCTATCTTGGTGAGGGAGGAGCAGAATCCCTTTGTTGGTCTAGTCTCCTATGGATATGCTTTGTATAGTCTGCAGCAGCAAATGGCACATCTATGGCAAAGTCAGATAAAATTTTGCCCTCACTGCAACAGTGTCCCCAAATGAAGGGCTTTATTCTCTCCACAGGAGTGAGTGGCAATTATCCATGTGTGCATGCACCAACGACGTGGGCAAGTGTAGCTGGGAGGTCCTGGAGGCCAATTTTAGGCTTTTAGGCAGGAAGCTGAAAGCCAGGACCTCAAAGGTAGCGTTCTCTGAAGTGCTACCTGTTCCATGCGCAGGGCCAGCTAGGCAGGCGGAGATCAGGGGTCTCAATGCGTGGATGAGACGGTGGAGTAGGGAGGAGGGGTTTAGATTCGTTAGGCACTGGGGAACGTTTTGGGACAAGCGGGGCCTGTACAAGAGGGACGGGCTCCATTTGAACCAGAATGGAACCAGACTGCTGGCGCATAACATTAAAAAGGTGGCAGAGCAGCTTTTAAACTGATCCCTGGGGGAAGGCCGACAGGAGCCGAGGGGCATCCGGTTCGGGACTCCTCATCCCTATGGGATGAGGATGGGGAGGTTAGAGAACAACAAGACAAAGGCAGAGTAGGAGAAGAAATTGGGAAAGGTAGTGCGGTTTGGCACAATGAGAGGATGCGGGGACAAAGGAGCGAATAAGCAGCGCATCCTGGGCCATTCCGTGTACAAATGCTTTTATGCGAATGCCCGAAGTCTACGAGCAAAGGTGGGAGAACTGGAATGTCTGGTGACAAGGGAAAATATTGACATAGTGGGCATAACGGAAACCTGGTGGAATGCGGAGAATCAGTGGGATACCGCAATCCCGGGCTATAAACTCTACAGGAGGGACAGGCAGGGGCGTGTTGGAGGTGGGGTGGCCCTTTATGTTAAGGAAGGGATAGAATCCAGCAAAGTAGAGATTGAAGGTGGGTCCGACTCCACCGTAGAATCTCTGTGGGTTAAATTACCAGGCTTGTGCAGCGATGTAATACTGGGGGCGTGCTATCGTCCTCCAGACCAGAAATCGGATGGGGACCTTGAAATGAGGAAACCGATCAGGGAGGTGACAAGGAGGGACAGGGTTGTAATCATGGGGGACTTCAATTATCCTCATATTGACTGGGTCAATTTGTGTTCTGGTCACGATAAGGAAACCGGATTTCTTGACGTGCTAAATGACTGTGGCTTAGATCAGCTAGTCATGGAGCCCACCAGAGGACAGGTGACTCTGGATCTAATATTGTGCGGTACGCAGGACCTGGTTAGAGATGTAAACGTTACTGAGCCATTGGGGAACAGTGATCGTGCTGCGATCCGTTTTGACGTGCACGTTGGGGGAAGAATACCAGGCAAATCTCTCACAAAAACCCTTGACTTCCGACGGGCAGACTTCCCTCAAATGAGGAGGCTGGTTAGAAGGAGGTTGAAAGGGAGGGTAAAAAGAGTCCAGTCTCTCCAGAGTGCATGGAGGCTGCTTAAAACAACAGTAATAGAGGCCCAGCAGAGGTGTATACCACAAAGAAAGAAGGGTTCCACTAAATCCAGGAGGGTGCCCGCATAGCTAACCAGCCAAGTTAGAGAGGCTGTGAAGGGCAAGGAAGCTTCCTTCTGTAAATGGAAGTCTTGCCCTAATGAGGAGAATAAAAAGGAACATAAACTGTGGCAAAAGAAATGTAAGAAGGTGATACGGGAGGCCAAGCGAGACTATGAGGAACGCATGGCCGGCAACATTAAGGGGAATAATAAAAGCTTCTTCAAATATGTTAGAAGCAGGAAACCCGCCAGAGAAGCGGTTGGCCCTCTGGATGGTGAGGGAGGGAAAGGGGAGATAAAAGGAGACTTAGAGATGGCAGAGAAATTAAATGAGTTCTTTGCATCTGTCTTCACGGCAGAAGACCTCGGGCAGATACCGCTGCCCGAACAGCCCCTCCTGACCGAGGAGTTAAGTCAGATAGAGGTTAAAAGAGAAGATGTTTCAGACCTAATTGATAAATTAAAGATCAATAAGTCACCGGGCCCTGATGGCATCCACCCAAGAGTTATTAAGGAATTGAAGAATGAAGTTGCAGACCTCTTGACTAAGGTATGCAACTTGTCCCTCAAAATGGCCATGGTGCCAGAAGATTGGAGGATAGCAAATGTCACGCCTATTTTTAAAAAGGGAAAGAGGGGGGACCCGGGAAACTATAGGCCGGTCAGCCTAACATCCATACCGGGTAAGATGGTGGAATGCCTCATCAAAGATAGGATCTCAAAACACATAGACGAACAGGCCTTGCTGAGGGAGAGTCAGCATGGCTTCTGTAAGGGTAAGTCTTGCCTCACGAACCTTATAGAATTCTTTGAAAAGGTCAACAGGCATGTGGATGAGGGAGAACCCGTGAACATTATATATCTGGACTTTCAGAAGGCGTTCGACATGGTCCCTCACCAAAGACTACTGAAAAAACTCCACAATCAGGGAATTAGAGGGCAGGTCCTCTCATGGATTGAGAACTGGTTGGAGGCCAGGAAGCAGAGAGTGGGTGTCAATGGGCAATTTTCACAATGGAGAGAGGTGAAAAGCGGTGTGCCCCAAGGATCTGTCCTGGGACCGGTGCTTTTCAACCTCTTCATAAATGACCTGGAGACAGGGTTGAGCAGTGAAGTGGCTAAGTTTGCAGACGACACCAAACTTTTCCGAGTGGTGAAGACCAGAAGTGATCGTGAGGAACTCCAGAAGGATCTCTCCAGACTGGCAGAATGGGCAGCAAAGTGGCAGATGCGCTTCAATGTCAGTAAGTGTAAAGTCATGCACATTGGGGCAAAAAATCAAAACTTTAGATATAGGGTGATGGGTTCTGAGCTGTCTATGACAGATCAGGAGAGAGATCTTGGGGTGGTGGTGGACAGGTCGATGAAAGTGTCGACCCCATGTGCGGCGGCAGTGAAGAAGGCCAATTCTATGCTTGGGATCAATAGGAAGGGTATTGAGAACAAAACGGCTAGTATTATAATGCCGTTGTACAAATCTATGGTAAGGCCACACCTGGAGTATTGTGTCCAGTTCTGGTCGCCGCATCTCAAAAAAGACATAGTGGAAATGGAAAAGGTGCAAAAGAGAGCGACTAAGATGATTACGGGGCTGGGGCACCTTCCTTATGAGGAAAGGCTGCGGTGTTTGGGCCTCTTCAGCCTAGAAAAGAGACGCCTGAGGGGGGACATGATTGAGACATACAAAATTATGCAGGGAATGGACAGAGTGGATAGGGAGATGCTCTTTACACTCTCACATAATACCAGAACCAGGGGACAGCAACTAAAATTGAGTGTTGGGCGGGTTAGGACAGACAAAAGAAAATATTTCTTTACTCAGCGTGTGGTCGGTCTGTGGAACTCCTTGCCACAGGATGTTGTGATGGCGTCTAGCCTAGACGCCTTTAAAAGGGGATTGGACAAGTTTCTGGAGGAAAAATCCATTATGGGGTACAAGCCATGATGTGTATGCGCAACCTCCTGATTTTAGAAATGGGTTATGTCAGAATGCCAGATGCAAGGGAGGGCACCAGGATGAGGTCTCTTGTTATCTGGTGTGCTCCCTGGGGCATTTGGTGGGCCGCTGTGAGATACAGGAAGCTGGACTAGATGGGCCTATGGCCTGATCCAGTGGGGCTGTTCTATGTTCTTAAGTTCTTATGTTTTTTACATAAACAGAACAAAACCAAAAAAAAAAAGAGAGAGAGAATATAACAGCAATACGTGTTTATGAATTGCTTAAAAAAAGGGGGGAATATTTATACATATACATGACCAGAGTATCTACATATCAGCACTTCATGCGGCTTATGTTATTATGTCAAGGAATGACCTCCAGATATCTTCAAATAAATCAAATCCAAATACACTTCTGAGATCTTTGTGCTGAGATCGTTGTGCATGCCTGGCAGACACGGACTTTGCCACAGCGAGTACTTTACACTACTTTCCAAAAGCCAAGCCTCATTCTAGCTGAAGATGCAGCCAAAGAGCTGCCCGCACATGTTAAAGAGATGCACTGCAAAATAGATCTAATCAATTCAGTGCTACCTCAACCTTGACAAGATGGTCCATCACCTCCATTTGGAATGCTACTGTGTGGAAAGAATAAGCCCAGCAGATGATTAGAGAGCAATTAATCATCAAAAATTAATCAGGGTATTAATTAAGCACTGCACCTTATTTAAGTACACACTGACGTGAGGTTTCCAATTTCCACTGCAGCAGCAAGCACTGTTGCCCTCCGCACTGCTTGGGAGAGAACGGGCATTGCATGAATATACGAGAACGTAAGAAGAGCCCTGCTGGATCAGGCCAAAGGCCCATCTAGTCCAGCTTCCTGTATCTCACAGTGGCCCATCAAATGCTTCAGGCAATACACAACAGTCACAACTTGTGCGTCCTGGTGCCCTCCCCTGCATCTGGCAATCGGAGGCAGCCTGCCTCTAAAACCAAGAGCTTGCACGTACCTACTAGTAACCCGTAATGAACTTCTCCTCCAGAAATTTGTCCAATCCCCTCTTAAAGGCATCCAGGCAAGAGGCCATCACTACTTCCTGTGGCAAGGCGTTCCACAGACTTATTACACGCTGGCTAAAGAAATATTTTCTTTACATCTTGGGACCTCCTGTTTTCACTTCTGTGTTCAAGGGTGGTCCAAAACTACAATTGTAGCTTCTTAGAAATGAAACTGACATTTTTTTCTCTTTAAAAAAAAACACATTTTTTTATTTGCAGTTTTTAAAAGAATGTCCGGAGAACAGAAACATCTCGAATCAACTTTGCAGCTGAATTCAGATAACTCTGAAGGGGGTGTGTGTGTGAATAACACCCCCTTCTCTGCCTAGTGAAATGAATAAACTGTGCATCATGACAAAGATTTTCATTCGGATGCAATGAACAAGAATGCCCTCTATATTTTAATGGCACTCAGCCACCTCCATCAAAAAGGAAAGCTTCATCATGGACATACAGTTTTCACTGTTCCCCACCCCCCCAATGAATGTATGCAGTCATGAAGCAAGGGCCATCCAAATTTGGGTCCAGATCCATTCAGCAAATCATAAGATCAGAATGATCATTAGCTTACAGACACTGACATGGCTTTTTGGTTAAGCAAAGAGAGGGCTTTGGTTCAACTCACCTGTTGGGCATTCTGGTTGGTAACATGATATCTCAAACAGTGAGATATTAAAATTAAATGCAGAATGTCTGTTCAGGACACAGTTCTGAGTTTCAAGCTGAACCACCAACCCTAACTGCACTGAGGTCTCCCAGAATATATGAAGAACATGCTGAAAGGCGATACCTCCTTTGGGTACTGAGTTACCAGAATGAACCTTGTTTTGGAAGTTTATAATGCAACTCTCTATTTAAGGTTCAGATATCTGCTTGCCCCTCACACCCGTTTTTACAAGGACCAAGCTGGATTTACTAAATGCTGTGATATGACATCTCCCTTGAGACCATGGGGAACCTTGGCTTCTAAGCACAACTTCAACCTCTGAAGTCATTTTTAGTGCAATCATTAATGGTGACACATGCCTCCTGTATTGTTGTCTTCCATTCTGTCAGCTCTGTTTGATTGCCTCTAGAGCAGGGGTCTCCAAACTTTTGGGCCAGAAGGCTGCATCAAATATCTGGCACGGTGAAGAGGGTCAGAAAAAAATTTAAATATAAAATTTATATAAATAAATTAGAGATGGAACTTAGATGAGTGAATGAATGAATGAATGAATGAATGGGCTGATTCATTCAATCTCTCTGGCCCTTAGAACACCCTCCAGATGCAACCAGAGCACAGCTCCAATTATGTTCGGTCAAGTGGGCCAGAGGCTTTGAGGGGACAAGAGACTGGCCACGGGCTGGATAGAGGCTGGCCACGGGCCGCATCTGGCCCCTGGGCCGGGATTTGGAGACCCCTGCTCTAAAGACTCAGGTTCCAGTCCTGCAAATTTCACTTAAACGATTTGTGGCTTATTGGGAGTTACAAGGTTCGTGAGAAACTGAATCACCATCACTAAATGCTCCCGGACAAATTGAAGCAGATTGTTGAAATACGTCTTATCCCAAACACATACACCAAATAGCCCATGTGGAGAAGAAGCAAGCTATAAAGCAGGGGTGTCAAACATAAGGCCTGGGGGCCGGATGCGGCCTGTGGAAGCTTTTTATCTGGCCCTCAGGCCCTCAGCTGCTGAGCAATGCTGAGCGTCTTATGAGATGTTACTGCTAAAAGGGCAGCCCACATGAAAATCTCTTCCATATCTTGAAATATGATCCAGATTTGTGTATTTTCTCTTCTGTCATTTGCAGCTAATGAGTTCTTAAGTGAGAAAAAAGTGCTTATTTTTTATTATGACCTGTTTAATGACATCACTTCCTGCCTACTGACCTCACCTCCGGCACTCAGCAGGCATGATGAATGCTGTTCGGCCCTCTGTATGAAACGAGTTTGACACCCCTGCTATAAAGCATCTGTCTCTTAGGATGGAGTCCTCTAGTCTGGTTGCATAAGGCACTGTGAGTGTGTATCTTTCAGACCAGAGCCTCTAGCAATGCCTTTTCTCCTGGACCACCAGGACTGGTCTTGCTTAGTGGATCCCTCTATGCACAGGTCTCCTGTGTTTGGCAACCCAACCTGAACTTCTTGACTGAGGAGAGTCTGATGAGTAACGCATTATACAGAATAGCTACACAGACCATGTCAAGTTGCCTCACCTGGCAGTCCTGACCTAGAATTAGATCACCAGCTGGTCCTCAACCACAGCTTCTGCCTCTTGAGAAACTTCATCTGCCTGCACTATAACTGAACAGCTAGTTACAGCCTGCCTTGGAACTTAACCAAGATCTGATGGGATGTGGGTCTGGCTAAAGGAGGGACGGTTCCTTAAGCCTAGAGACACAACCAGCTTGATGTGCTCGCTGCCTCCAGCCGCCTAGCCCTCTCAGTTCAGATGGATGCTCTGCTATACCTGGTGGGGTGGAAGCATTTATACTTCAACCCATGATGCATCATTTTAATGTCACACCAAGGTATGTCCCAAAATAGAAGTTATCCTCCTGTTTGAAAATGTGAGCAAATGATGAATGACATTGCGATGTGAAGCCTTTGGCTCAATGCCCTAGTCTGCACACCCATGCAGCTAAGTATATACAACTGAAATGAATGCATAACATATTCTTGCCCCATTTACCTGGCCTCCCTCATCTTGAATTTTACCTTGTAGCCTCTTTGGGGCAGATACATTGTAAAGTGCTTTGCACACCAGTAGCCCATACAAAACCAGAAGCAGCAGCAGGAACATGTATAGCCATTGGAGGATCTAAGCCACAAAGGCAATTCTAAAGTGCATCCTTGTTAGCAGTGGCGTAGCTAGAAGGGGTGCAAAGCACTACGTTTTGCAGGGAGCCTCCCTGCATTGTACAAGCGGCCCTTCGCCCTCCCCTTCAGAGTCATTCTGGGTGAATAGCTCAGAAAGGGATGGGAAGGGGCCACTTTCATGCCAAGGGGAAGCTCCCTGCAAAACTTAGTGTTTCGCACCCCCACTAGCTATGCCACTGCTAGTTAGTTCAAGATAAAGAGTCTCCAGGCAGAAATTCTTTATGCAAATTTATCCCAGTGCTCCATCAGCACCCTCTATTTATTTTTCTTCAAGGGGAGAAAAAAAAAAGACTCATCTATCATCACGGTTTTGCTGGCTGAGTTGAAGTGATGGTGACAGAACCTGAGACATTCCATTCAGAGGAGATGTTTACTCTGCAACAGCATTCCACATTAAGTGGCTCTTTTTTTTTCCAGCCACGCTAAATGAGCAAACTGAGCCTTCAAGGCTTATCTTTTGGCTTTGTTTGCTATAGGAAGAAGAGAGGAACACTGGAACACCTGGCCAGTTTTTGCAGGGACTTTTGTAATATCAAAGTGAGAGAAAACCCCCCTTAGGTATTTGTGAACCAAATACGGGGCAACATCAGGACTCGGCCAGATCAGGTTGGTTCATATCCACCAGAGATCTCAAGAGGTGCTTTTCAACCTCTTCATAAATGACCTGGAGACAGGGTTGAGCAGTGAAGTGGCTAAGTTTGCAGATGACACCAAACTTTTCCGAGTGGTAAAGACCAGAAGTGATTGTGAGGAGCTCCAGAAGGATCTCTCCAGACTGGCAGAATGGGCAGCAAAATGGCAGATGCGCTTCAATGTCGGTAAGTGTAAAGTCATGCACATTGGGGCAAAAAATCAAAACTTTAGATATAGGCTGATGGGTTCTGAGCTGTCTGTGACAGATCAGGAGAGAGATCTTGGGGTGGTGGTGGACAGGTCGATGAAAGTGTCGACCCAATGTGCGGCGGCAGTGAAGAAGGCCAATTCTATGCTTGGGATCATTAGGAAGGGTATTGAGAACAAAACAGTTAGTATTATAATGCCATTGTACAAATCTATGGTAAGGCCACACCTGGAGTATTGTGTCCAGTTCTGGTCGCCGCATCTCAAAAAAGACATAGTGGAAATGGAAAAGGTGCAAAAGAGAGCGACTAAGATGATTACGGGGCTGGGGCACCTTCCTTATGAGGAAAGGCTACGGCGTTTGGGCCTCTTCAGCCTAGAAAAGAGACGCTTGAGGGGGGACATGATTGAGACATACAAAATTATGCAGGGGATGGACAGAGTGGATAGGGAGATGCTCTTTACACTCTCACATAATACCAGAACCAGGGGACATCCACTAAAATTGAGTGTTGGGCGGGTTAGGACAGACAAAAGAAAATATTTCTTTACTCAGCGCGTGGTCGGTCTGTGGAACTCCTTGCCACAGGATGTGGTGCTGGCGTCTAGCCTAGACGCCTTTAAAAGGGGATTGGACGAGTTTCTGGAGGAAAAATCCATTATGGGGTACAAGCCATGATGTGTATGCGCAACCTCCTGATTTTAGGAATGGGTTAAGTCAGAATGCCAGATGTAGGGGAGAGCACCAGGATGAGGTCTCTTGTTATCTGGTGTGCTCCCTGGGGCATTTGGTGGGCCGCTGTGAGATACAGGAAGCTGGACTAGATGGGCCTATGGCCTGATCCAGTGGGGCTGTTCTTATGTTCTTATGTTCTCACTTGGCCTGGCAAGTCAGTATCACTTGAGCAGTCTGGGTACTCAATATCCATGGCAGTGGTGACATCATTGGTGTAGTGGTACCACCAGGGAACAAGTGGGCAGTACAATGCAGGGCCCAGAGAAGGACTCTGCCCTACGGCCCCCAGCAATCTCATGTCAGCACTAACCATGTGGCTGCCCTAGAACAAGGACCTCCAAACACATCAAGAAAAGCCTCTTGGGTGTGGTGTGGCAGTGGCAAAGCTTTCAGTTCCACCCAGCCCTGCCGCCTCCCATTTTCATGCCTGATCTTTGTAGAAACTTGTGCCAGGTAGTTGCTTCTCAGGATTTTACAAGGACCAAGAACCTTCTGGGGCAGAACCTTCTGGGGCAGCACCAGTATCCATATTTCAGAAAGAGAATCTGTGAGGACCCACTGGAAGTGATGTCATGACCTGAAGTGGCGTCATCAAGCAGGAGAATTTTTAACAGTCCTAAACTACAATCCTACCCACACTTACCCAGGAGTAAGCCCCATTTACTGTCATTGTTAAAAGTATGTACATAGTAGCCTGTTCAAAGTACACATCTGTAATCTTTCCCCAAATGCAATCACCATGGTAGCATCAAGTCTAATATATTAAAAATAAAATATTGAAATGAATGGGGACCCACCTGAAATTGGCTCGCGACCCACCTAGTGGGTTTGAGAAACACTATTCTGGGGCAATTGGCAGTGGAAATTTTCACAGGCCATAGTCTGGAGGCACCTGCCCTACCACACTTCCCAGAATACTCTGTTGTGCATAGGGACTCCAAACCTTTGTACGGGGAAAAGGGTCCCTGAAGTTAGGAAGTTTTGGTGGAAAAGACCCTTCCAGCTGAATAGTGCAGCTGACCCAGAAAATGCTACTGGCAGCTTCTGCAGGGGCTGCACCACGTGAAGGCATAAGACGGACAAACCGTACCTGTCCTGTGGAATAAACCTCAGGGACGATCCCTGCATTTGGACCTATTCCAGGACACGTGGCCCTGCCTTATGGCCCAGGTCTTTAGGACCATTTAATAAATTAACTCATCTTGCTGAGTGGCTGATGTTACATTTCCATCTCAGGCATTTAAAAAAAAAAAAAAAAGGAAGGTGGAAACAAACAAATAGGGATCAGTTGCTGGGTAAGCCAGCTGGCATGAGCAGAGGCAGATTCCCAAAATAAATGCTTTAATAAGAATAATGATGTAAAGCCACTCAGAGGATTCTGAGGCATCTATTGAAAGAAACTGAAGAGCAAGTCTAAGTCAGGGCAGCCTGCTGAAGGAACTCAAGTTGTTTCAAAAGATGTGGCAGTATCTGAACAAGAGCAGAGGCCAGAGCAGTAGAGAGGGGACAAAACGGCTGAACCCCACTTAGTGTTTAAGCCTGGGTCTACACATATAGCAGAATTGGTGTGAACAAGTTGGAAGAATTCTGAGCTGATAGGTGAATTGTATCACTTCAGGCTGTGCATGGGGGGGGGGGAGTTACAGTTTTGGATGCTTCAGTATGCGACAACTCACTGCACACAGAAAGCTAGCCCAACAGGGAAAGAGCTGGGCCAAAATCTTTCTTTCTAATGTGCTAGTTTTCTACTTGCAGGAAGGTATTATACAGAAGAGCCACTTTTTAGCCACAGTCTCCAATGGTGCATGCTGGGTAGAATAGCACATTCTACAACCTTGCTCTGTTGGGTGTGTAGACTAGACTTTTGCATTGATGGCTACATTAAATGACAAGCAGACTATGAGCTGCTGGGCTTAGGTGTCTCTGAGTAGGCTGCAGACTAGACAACAGGGATGGGGCCCCAATAGCCTTCACCACATGTTCTCCAGGGGAGAAGGACCAACCTGCATCATTCAGGAGGCAGCACAGGATTTCTCTGAGGACCCAGGAGTGACATCTCCCATCATGCAGAGAAGTCTGGGGAGGTGCAGTGAGACCAGAATCTCTCTACTGCCTCTCCCCTCTGCTGAATGTTCCACAGGGACAGCAGATGACAGCCTAAAATTTGGCACAAATAACCATCTGTCCTAATTAACATACTGGAGAAAAATAGTAAGGGAACCTTTGAAGTTGTAAGTTCAGATACCCAGGTCATGGTTTGTATAAAAACAGTATCTATAGTGAGTTTATTAATGCCCTGGGTTCATTTAACACAGTTCACAGGCAGAGAAATACTACACAAAGAGTACAGTCCTTCTTACACCGCATGAAGTGTACTGTGAGATAAAAGCCCAAACCTACTGATAGCCCAAACCTACATTGGTTCCCATGTAGCAGTGCAGCCATATTGTATGGGCTTTGTCCCCTTGACCTGTGGTAACCCCCAGCAGCCACAATGGGGCTTACTACTGGTGCAAGCGCATGTCAGTGGATCACAACCAGGTAGGGGGACAAGATCTGGGGCACACCAGTGCCACAATCCCACCCTCCTCCCAAGCTCACTCCACTCACCTGCCCCCATCACTGCCCCCTCCCTGCCCTGTTGCCCCTCCATTCTGCTCAGCATGGAGCTTACATTTTCCGGGATGTGCTGGTCCCTGCGCTGGCATGTATGGGAAAGCTTTGGCCTTCCTGCCAGCGAGCCCAAATGCTGCACTGCTGCAATGTGCTTCATGGCATGTTTGCCATAATTGGTCTGCCAGTGCAGCAGCACCATAGGTTTGTGCCATGAACCACTCTAGAGATCTTTCATCCCATTTCCAAATTCACTGCATGGATATCTTTTTTTTTCCCCCAGCATCGCCCAACTGTGGTCACCAACTGTTTGTACCAACTAACAGCAGCACAATGAATAGACCTACTGTGGGATCCACATTATCTCCATGTCATGAAAACCTTTGCCTGCTGATTCCTGTACACCAGGTTACAGAAAGAGACACAGGAGCTTTTTGATTGCCTCGCAACTCTATTTTTTAATCAGCTGGCAACCTTATTTACAATGCAGGCATCGTCCATTGGTAGGCACCCATGTCTTTGAATCATTAACCCTGGAGACTGGAGGAGACTTTTTAAAGTCTCATCTCCCTTAATTCATTTGCATTTGAAGACACACATTTATTTCTAAACTAAATTGGGTCTCCAAAGACATATCCTCTTCCAGAAAAAAAGTCAAGACTGACATATGAATCACGAGTATCAGAGCTTTCAGTTAGATTCCATCTGTCCTACAAATAACTATTTCCTTAACTACCCTCCCTCTCTCCACTTATAAAAAAGCCCACATGACTTAAAGCTCCCACAATCATCAGTTTCATCTTTAATTTCCAAGTCACAAACACATAAGAGAGCCCTATGAGCTGTACTTATGAACACAGAAGCACCTGACCTCATAAGTGTGGAATAGAAATGTAAAGAATTGCAACACACATTAGTGGTCAGCAAGTGAAGGGGCCACTTTGAGGATGCAGAAGGAACCAGGACACCACCGCAACTCCCAGAAGTGGGCAGCTGGGTTAGTCCCACTGCCACAAACATCATGCCTCTAACCTGAAACTGGAGGTACAGATGGGAGACCAGGTTTGACCCAGGGAGCAGCAATTTCTGATCCCCAACCTAAGGTCAGCCTGGAGCATCTTGATATGGTTTAAGGTGATCTAAAGCTACAGTGAACCAAACTGTACTCTCTTGTACAGGGTGGGATATTTCCCTTTCTTCAGGGTGATGTGGAACTTCAGGATTCAGAGGCAAAATGTCTCTGAATGCTAGAGGTGCAACAGCAGAAGATGGGTATTTGGCCTGTTTGGGGGGCTTTCCAGGCATTTGTTGACCATTGTGGGAAGCTAGATGGACCTTTGTCTCATGCATTGGGGATCTTCTCCTGCATGAGGGCCAGGATGGTGTAGTGATTTGGGAGGTGGAATTAGACCTGGAAGATCCAGGTTCGAATCCCCCCTCAGCCACAAAGTTTCCTGGGTGACCTTGGGCCAGTCACTTTCTTTCAGCATCACCTACCTCAGCAACTGTTACCCTGCACATGCCCAATCTTGTTTGATCTTGGAAGCTAAGCAGGGTCAGGCCTGGTTACTACTTGGATGGGAGACCGCCTGGGAATACCGGGTGCTGTAGGCTTATACCATAGTCTTTCGAGACTGAAGGTTGCCAACCACCTACCTCACAGGATTGTTGGGCAGCCTCTGAGTAGGGAGTGTGGACACCAAGCCAGTGCCAATCAGCGCTGAGACCACCATGGGAAGAGAACGGTGCACTACTTCCAGAGGTAACTTACACTGCCAAGCGGTGGTGTGGATTCTGGGGCATGGGGAGGGAAAGGGAAGGCGGGGGGAACTGGGCAGGGGGAGGGAAGGATTGTGCTCATGCGGGGATGGAGATGGCTGCCATATCCTGTGCTCCCTCCCGGCCACTAAAATGTGGGTGCGGATCTAAGAAGATCCGTTGGTGCCATGGCTGTGTTACCTTGGTTAAGAAAGCAAAGGAGAGGAAACTACCCGGAGGAGACTCCTGGCACTAGCATGGTGCCCATAGGATCCAGAGGTCACCATTTTGGGGCTGCTGGGGCCCTGGGCACTGCAGGGTTTAGGCTTGGGCTGCCTGGCAGCTCTGTCGGTCTACAGACTTGAAGAGCAGTCAAGGGCACTCCAGCGCCAAAAAATTTCAGTTGTGTATTATGATACAGTCCCCAGTCAGTTTCAAGGCAATGATAACAAACTGAATGGGGTGGCCATGCAGGTCAGAGAAAGTCCATTGCCAGCTAGTGCAGCTGCCCCAGATGTAGAACTCGTACCCTGCAGAAAGTCCCCAGAAATAGTATTGCTCTGGATGAATCTTTGGCCTCACTCCCTGTTCAGCAGTTCCTTATAAGTCTATGCTGGAAAAAGCCCTGAGGAAGAGAGCCAACTTTTTGATGTTGCTGTCGGTGTTGTTTTTAAGGGTGAAAGTCCTAGGAGTTTGTCATTTTCTAAACATGCATTGCTTCCAAGGGCCTGTTTTCCAGCTGCGCGCACAAGGTTTGTGTGGGTAAACCTGAAACGCAAAGCGATCGCTTGGCAGTCCTTGACTCCTGCCATGCTTAGAAGCCTTTTTGCAAATCTAGACTCTTACAGGCCAGCTGGAATAAGCAGCAATTATTGTTTTGGTCTCTTGCTGCAGAAAGTGGAACAAAAGGGGCTTAGGGACTTTTTTCCCTAAGAACATGAAGCATATGGTGTGTGTGTGTGGGGGGGGGGGTGTTCCATTTCCGGTAAGTCCAGTGAGAATAAACATTGTAGGATCTAGGGGTCTGACTCAGTAGAAGGCAGTTTCAGATATGAATAATGCCTTCCTTCTGCCGCTCAGTACAAGTTTCCAAGGAAAAAAGACACAAGAATAGCTCCCATCATAAGTTAAACGGCCTTAATGACTTTTGCTGATCAAAGACAGACTTGTGCATGCAGGTCAGCTCTTGCAACCCAAGTGATCAGTCGTATAATGCTTTCTCTCTTTGCCTGTGGGTTCCAGGGAGGGGGTATTCACTCAGGGCACTGAACCCTGATAGGTCCTGACCTCAGATCAGCATTCAGCCAGACAGGCTTGTAACAACTTCCATTTAGAAACACAGGCTTCCAACTATAAGGCAGGAGAGTCCAAGCAGCTTCTCTTCCAATTAACATGTATTTCGATTGCTGAACTGAAGCAACTCAAGAGTTCAACCCAGTAGGATTAAATCACCCCAGGCAAGTATTCAAAAGAAACTAGACTGTTCCATTATAGGCCCCCAAAGGTACATTACCACAACTTGAGAAAGTCATTTTTTTTGAGGTCACCAACAGAGTAAAGTGAAGTCTTAGGGTGCAATCCTAACCTTTCCAGCACTGGCATAGCAGTGCCAATGGGACATGTGCTGCATCCTGAAGTTGGGTGTCACTTACGGAGGCCTCCTCAAAAGTAAGGTAATGTTTGTTCCCTTACCTCGGAGCTGCATTGCCCTTATGTCAGTGCTGGAAGGCACTGACATAAGGGGTTAGGATTGCGCCCTTAGAGAGGCACCTCAGAAACCCATGCGGTATTCTTGTCAAGTGCAAACATTAGATCGGGCATGGCCATGACAGCTCCAGTAGCTTGCCCCAGAACCCCCTCAGCCTTTCAGAGGATCCCAGGTCACACTTCTTGGCTGCACGCATAGTTCCATGGGGCAGCAGACCCTCTTGGACCAGTACTGATTGTGCAAAGAAGCATTTGTGAAATGACATGCCTACAATGGCTTGACTTACAAAACTTGTGGGCCATGAACAAAATGCAGGTCCTCCAGGGCTTTACTTAACTACTAGAACTCCGGCAATAGAAGACCGATGGCACAATCATGTGCTTGGATTATGCTGGCGCGATACCCAGAGAGTAAGCAGCCCATGCGGGAAGACCTGCATCATCCCACTGGCACTGAATCCACAAGGACTGCCCAACGGAGCAGGTAAGCTCTGACTGGGCAGTGCAGGGGTGAGGGAGGGGTTTAATGGGGTGAGGGAAGGTGAAGGCCGGGGTAGATTGGGCCCAGAAGGGGACTGGATCAGCAGCACTGGTGCACATTGAATCCTATTCTCCCTTCCAAGCCTGAAAGCCTAACATGAAGCTGCTTGAACTTGCACCACCAAGTGTTCTGGCGCAGGTCCAAGTTGCCCCATTGCACAGGCTGGGATCTCACCTGATGGACGAGGATGAATAACTCCTTACTCAAAAGAGATCTCCAGTCAGCTCCTTCCCAGCACTGGATATAGTATGGACTGTTGGATATAGTATGGATGGTTGGGCAGTTCTGATTTAAGCTCCCTGCTTATATTCCAAATAACAAAGTGACACATTTCTGCTTCCTCCAGTCACGTACCTTGCTACATCCAGAAGAGGTAGATTGGAGGGTCTTCCCCTGCTCTCTCCTTTCAACCCTGGTCTCTTCTGAAAGAGAAAACAAAAACAAGAATAAAAATCAGGTCAACATTTTAATGTTTGGATAATCGGATCACAAGACACGTCTATAAGATATACATATGAAGGATGAAAATCATATTAAACTTTTGCCCTGTAATAAAACAGTTATTTTGCTTTTAACTTAGATAACATCTATTAATACTTAGCACCTGCACATCCATATAATCCAACAGCCACTTTCGGGTAATACTTTTCTAAGGACCACCCCAAAAGACTCGCCATCCTCTGTGAGCTTCCCCCTATAGAGTGCAATGCACTGTGCTTGCAAGGTCCCAGGTTCCGTTCCTAGAATCTCCAGGCAACAAGATCTCAGACAAATGCTGCTTGAAATCAAGAGCCCACCTTAGCATAGGGCAGCTTCATGTCCACGCCTGCAATCATGTGCCCCTCCCCTTACTTGATGATGTGCCAGTCTCTGCTCCTATTCCCTGGACTGGTAAAGAAGAACAGAAGTGTGGAAGAGAGGAAAGTGGTGGGCCAGTATTCCACACTTCCTCTTCTGTTCCCCTCTTCCTTTTCTGCCCTGCCTCTCTCCTCCTCCTCCTCCTCTTCCTGTACTTCTCTTCCTTTTCCATCCCAACAGTGAGGCTCCCTGCAAAACTTAGTGCTTTGCACCCCCTCTAGCTATGCCACTGAACAGAGAGACTGTATCTGCTGGGAGCTCCCTGGCTGTATATAAGTGTAACAGAGAAGAGCTAGTCATAGATCGAAAGCCTCAGTCAGAACATTCCCATAAACTCACATGCAAAGCAAACGGTTCGCACATTCAGTTGCAGTCACCAAGTGCAAAGCTATCTAGCCCTGGGCAGGAATGTGCCAGCCTGCCTGTTAACAAGCTGATAGCAACACAAACCACGACAAGGCTTTCCATCAAACTCAGCGCAACCCACCATTGTTGGTGAGAGAGAGATACGAATTGGTTGGCTTGAGAATTCAGAGAGGCTATTCTTTTCTCTTTCTCTCTAAGATGAAAGCCTTTGCAGGACTGATTTAAGGCTGTTTCAAAGATTTTTATTCTAGGACAAGGATGGCACCAGAAGAGCAATCTCGGCAGCAGCCCTAAAAAAAGAGAGGGACGGAGGGGAGCCAAGTATCCCTAGAACAGCTATTTTGGGAGCGGTCAATTTCATTCCAGCAGACAAGATCACCCTACTGAAGAGAAGGGCAGACCAGTTCAGCCTGTCAGTATGCAGATGTAGTGTCCACAGTTAGGTTTTGTCTGGAGCAGGACTGTTGTAGTCTGGGGGGTGGAATGGGGAGGAAAGTCATGGAAAGACTTGGTTTTAGATGCACTTCTCATTACAGGACTTATGCACACAGCTTAGTAACCATTTAGCAGGGAACCTCTGGAAATTAGGTCAAACATGCCCTCCAACAGCTCGCAGATGGGGGGGGGGAAAGGACAATTGCCAGCTTGTCACACCCCATTCACCCTTCAGGGATCACAGCCGGCGGACAACCCCCTCATTACACATTGCTGAAGGCTCTTTTCTCTGCCTGCTGTATGTTGGGTTCATTTACTTTGCAACAGATTGTCCTGCAGGGGGGCTTCTGAAGCCAAGTTCTTTTCCACTAAATTGATCATTATACTGTACTGAAGTTTCCTTTTAAACAACATTTAAGGAAGTTTAATGGAATGTTGACTCTCACAATGGAGCGGGTTACACTCGTTCCTGAATAGTAGCAACTCAAAACATGCTCGTCAAAACTTTGTATCTAGATGGGTTAGGTACAACAAGGCTGTTCATTCATTAGTTTGTACCTGAGTACAAACTAAATTGTACCTGTTGTTGGCAACCTTCAGTCTCAAAAGACTATGGTATCGCGCTCTGAATGGTGGTTCTGGAACAGCGTCTAGTGTGGCTGAAAAGACCGATTCGGGAGTGACAATCCCACACTGGGAGCAAGTGCAGTCTGTCCCTGGTCTGTCTCCCTGGCTATGGGCCTTCCTTCTTTGCCTCTTTGCCTCAGACTGTTGGCCAAGTGTCTCTTCAAACTGGGAAAGGCCATGCTGCACAGCCTGCCTCCAAGCGGGCCGCTCAGAGGCCAGGGTTTCCCACTTGTTGAGGTCCACTCCTAAGGCCTTCAGATCCCTCTTGCAGATGTCCTTGTATCGCAGCTGTGGTCTACCTGTAGGGCGCTTTCCTTGCACGAGTTCTCCATAGAGGAGATCCTTTGGGATCTGGCCATCATCCATTCTCATGACATGACCAAGCCAATGCAGGCGTCTCTGTTTCAGCAGTGCATACATGCTAGGGATTCCAGCTCATTCCAGGACTGTGTTGTTAGGAACTTTGTCCTGCCAGGTGATGCCAAGAATGCGTCGGAGGCAGCACATGTGGAAAGCGTTCGGTTTCCTCTCCTGTTGTGAGCGAAGAGTCCATGACTCGCTGCAGTACAGAAGTGTACTCAGGACGCAAGCTCTGTAGACCTGGATCTTGGTATGTTCCGTCAGCTTCTTGTTGGACCAGACTCTCTTTGTGAGTCTGGAAAACGTGGTAGCTGCTTTACCAATGCACTTGTTTAGCTTGGTATCGAGAGAAAGTGTCGGAGATCGTTGAGCCGAGGTACGCAAAGTCATGGACAACCTCCAGTTCATGCGCAGAGATTGTAATGCAGGGAGGTGAGTCCACATCCTGAACCAAATTGTACCTAGGTACAGATTGAACTAGGTACAAATTGAACTAAATTGTACCTAGGTACAAACAAATTAAGGCGTACCTGGTACAAACTAAATGTCAAACTGTATGCGTACACAGACTTTTGACCTTTTCATTTTTGGACTCCTTTTTACTAGACCATATCCCCATGATGTTTAGTTTTTTTTTTAAAAAAAGCTTTCACTGAAAGCTAATAGAAACTTTAAAAGTACCAGCTCTCATACAGGACACATTTATAGCACCGTTCACCTGCACAGGACAAACAGTATGCACAGAGGTTTTGTCTGATCTTGGAAGCTAAGCAGGGTCAAGCCTGGTTAGTACTTGGATGGGAGACCGCCTGGGAATACTGGGTGCTGTAGGCTTATACCATAGTCTTTCGAGACTGAAGGTTGCCAACCAAAAACATTTGTCAGTGTGGCCAGCACTGGTAAAAGGATGGTGTCTGATACTATATGAAGAAAGTCTACATGTGTGCAGTTTGTCCATGCACAGGCTCCTTCAGACCTTCCTCTGAACAGGGTGGGGGCATCAGACACAATCCGGCTACTTCCCCTCTCTTTGTATACGAATGTCTGAAAAGTGCTATCTATAGGCCTGGAGAAGACGGTTGAAACCAGAGAGATTCGCTTGAATGCAGGTTAACATTAACATTTTAAAAAGAACACCTTCAAACCTCCCCAAAAGGACAAGCTAGGGAAAGAGTTTTGCCACCATCTCATATCAGAAAATAGGGGCAGTTATGGCTCTAAGCTAGAAGTTCAGCGTAGAATGTTCACTAGACTTTATCAGTCATGCACATTTAAGACTTTCCCCCCTGGTTTTCAGTTGAAGGAGGTGACGAGAGTAAAACAATATTTTTCTTTTCCTTTTAAAGAGCTCTACATCACATTCATGTCTCGTCCCAGGCCAGAACCAGATCTTTAAAACAAAGCAGAGACAATTCCTCTTCCTAAGGGGAGCTCCTAGATGTTGATCCTGGCTAGTCAACCCCTATCCTAGCACTTCCTGCACACCTCTTAAAGATCAGAAGGAGACACAAGCACTCAGTATAGCAAGAGGTGGTTCATGTCCAACTTTTTGTACCTCTCATTCTTTCCAGATGAAGCAATTGTTGTTTGTTCCTGCACAGCAGTGTACTGCTATCTGCTTGAAAAGGAACCTTCATTCCCATCTGTTTCCTAATAGGTAGATGTCAGTCCCGAGGAAGTGCTTTTATCAGCATCTCTTTGTGCTGTGTACTTGGCATTTCTTTCTGATTGCATAAGCTTTTGGTTGGGTAACACTTTTTTAAATAAAAAAGCACTGACGCACACACAGAGGCCAAGCTCCATCACAAAATGCACTTTTATGGAACACATCTGTACCAGACTTTGGGCACAAGAAAATGAACTTGACACAACTCCCAACATGTTGTTCATTTCCAGTAGTGTAGCTAGAGGGGGTGCAAAGCACTAAGTTTTGCAGGGGCCTGAACACGCAGTGCAAGGGGCCCCTCCCTTTTGGAGCCATTGCCAGTGGCAAGAGCAAAATATAGGAGTTCATTTCATATTTTTTCTCCCATGGTAACTCAAAAATATTTCCAGCATTCGACTGTTAGAGGTGAATGACATGGCTTGATCTACAGGCGCAGGAGAATGTGGGGACAATTGGAACTGTAAACCAAGCTGTGGCTGTGGGCAGAGAAATCTGCAGGGAGACAGAGAAAACTGTCTCCCTGCAGAATCCCAACTACATGTGATGCCAAATGTGTGTGGCCTTGTTTTTCTATTGTAAACAGGCGATTGGGACTTTGCCACTTTGTCCCATACCACAATCCCAATTCTAAATGCCCCTGACCCCCCCCTCCCCATGGCTATTTACATTAGAAAAATTGGCATCAGTGCTGGCCCGGAGTTCTTTTTACAATTTGCTGTTGTACCTCTGCAGGTGGGAAAGGTGGGGTTCAGGCATTGACTGGGGTACGTATAAAAAGATGAAAGACTGTAGCTCAGCGGTGGCACATCCATTTTGAATGTAGAAGGTCCCAGGTTCAATGTCTAATCCAACCCCTGCTAATTGGGTAAGAGGCACTTTTTCAACCGGGTGCTCCTTTTTTTAGCAGGGGGAGAGTAACTGGCCCACCTCACCCCAGCACTGTCTGTTCTAGTGGCTGTCTGCTGGTATTCCTTTGCATCTTTTTAGATTGTGAGCCCTTTTGGGACAGGGAGCCATTTAGTTATTTGATTTTTCTCTGTAAACCGCTTTGTGAACTTAGTTGAAAAGCGGTATATAAATACTGTTAATAATAAATAAATAATAATAATAATAATAATAATAATAATAATAATAATAATAATAATAATAATGTCTAGCATCTCCAGGTTGGGCAGAGAAAAGAACTATGTCCGAAACCTTGGAGAGCTGCTGACCGAGATGGATTAGCAGGCTGACTTAGTATAAACTAGGTGTGCTGCAGGGATGGCAATGGAGTCCCTCTGTGAAGACGGAGGAAACTAGGTTTGTTGTACTGCTTAAACATGAGACACGCCAACAAGACCAGCCTGCATTCCACTGGCTTTCAGACTCAGACACTTCAGCTTCCTTCAAGATGTGTTTCAGCATTTGTGTCAGTGGACTCTCAACTCTAAGGATATGATAATTAATTCCTCCTACTAGCTCTTGTCTTCTTGTCAGGGGAGACTGCCAACTGCTTCAAATTATAGTCTGCCATTCTGTGATGTATGTTGGGGGTCCATTTTCCTTTCTTGCAGAGTTCTTCATTCAAGCCAAAGGGAATGGCATGCATCCAATTGACAGGGGAACATACAGTTTTACACCTGTGAAGTTTGAGATAACTTCAAAAGTAGATTAAGACCTTGCCGTGAATTCAAGCGAGTGCTGTCAGTTATTCAAGGAGGAAAGTTTGAATGGGAAGATAAGTCCAAGTGGACAAAATGTCTCAGAGGCAAGATAAACCATGCTGAAACATTAAGTGAGAACTGTGTGGCCTGAGAGGAAAAAAAAAAACAGATGAGGAGACTCTCAGGTCAGCACAAACTAAAAAAAAATGGAAGGACAAATTAACAGATTTTGCAATCTTTTGTGTGTGTGGAAAAACAAAATAGTGTGGTAAGCTCAGTGCTTTGGAGAGATGTTCCATAGGTCAGTCACCAAAACCTATCTGTACTGCAGCAGCCCAAACCTCAGCTTCCTGGTGCTTCAAAGCAACTATTGCTGTATCTAGCGGACACTGGGAAGTAGCTGGAGGTCTTCGCAGAGGAAAGGGACTTCCATCCCCTTGCCCCCAGGAAAGCCCCAAATCTTGCAGTGGGGCCCAGTCTGCACCGGTTATTTTGCTGGGGCAGACTTGAGAGACTCCAGGTCGAGCCTTCCAGCCTGACACAGAGTTTAGGATCCGGAAGAGCAGGGCTCTGCCGCACCGATGCCGGATGAGTTCAGGATTGGGCCTTAATCAGCAGCAGAACTTGTAAAGGATCCAGAGCAGGGTCAGCTAGGAGATCAAAGGTCTCACCTGCATCTAGAGCCAGCCTCAGCTACGTCACTACCTCCCGACAACATGATACGATATTCAATTCCATTCTAGGCAGGGGGCACCTGATCAAAGGACAAGCCAAAGTTCTGCCTACTTACAATATATATAGCAATGTTTTTAGTATGGTTTTATTTGTAAGCCACCTCAAGTGCCCTTTGCTGGAATAGAAAAGTGGGATACAAATTATATGGGAAAAAAATAAATAAATAATACTATGTTCAGAATTCAGAGAGCAAACTGAATGACAGACCAAACTGGGGGGGGAAAAGAACACCAATCGTGCAAACCCCTGTTATTTCTGGGCATGGGCGCTGCCACGGGATATTTTCTTATTGTTCAACATGGACCCAAACATGGCAAAGAAACAACCCACATGGAAGCATAGCTCCAGACTCCTGGGCTTTGGATGCTGGTCCTGCCACTGCAGTGCAAACTAACAGCACAGCTGCCTAGGAACGGCAATCAGAGAGAAGAATCAGAGAGAGAAGATGATGGCAGCCAGGAAGGGATATCAGCAAATTGATTTTGACAGCTGTATAGCAGAAGGGTTTTAGTATTCACAAGTGGATGCGACAGCAGCCTAATACAAAAGGAAGATGGAGAATTTCCATCTTGGTGGGAGGACGATTGTCATGTAGTTACTTAGCTATAAAGCCGTGGGGAGGGGCAGGTGAGAAGAGGAGGACAGGAACCAAATTTTGAAGACTGGGGGAGTCTTAAAGTTTTCAGCTTCCTGTGTTTCCTATTAAAACAGTTTCACACGTGCACCTGCAAGACCCATAATTCAAACCCACTCAGAGACCTAACAGACAAAGGAGAGAACAAGTCTCCTTTTACCCTACTCGATTCTAGAGGGTTGAGGAGGATGTGGTAACGGGGACACACCTAGGGGCAGAGCCTGGACAAAGGTGCAGAAGAGGTATTTAAGAATCTGTTAACATTTGAACCTTCTATTATGGGCTAGAGCTAGACCACCCTGAGACTTTTCCCCCTTTCTTGTTCCTTTCAGTTTCTAGCTTAGTTATGTTCTGCCGTAAAATAAAAAAGCAAGCTTGGTTGATTGCAATAAACCATGAGTAAGAGTTATTTCTTCTGGAATACAGAGAACAAAAGTTCTTTTTACAGTATGGAAGAATATGGGCTGAATTGAAGACGGCAGACTGGTACCAGGTTTTTCAGAGGCTTAGTGAGGGCAGCAGGTTAGACAAAGTATTAGATATGTGAAAACAGCATTACAGAGAAGACCTCTTCTAATTATTCAATCATTTATGTTCACAACTCATTGGGAAAGCCCAGTGCATAAATCTTAAGACTGATGAAGAAAAAAAAAACACAGGGACAAAATATCTCAAATTGTCTAGGTTTTAGTCCAGACCCATGCTTGACATGTTTGACTGTTACTGTATACAAGGACACTGTCTATGCTTCACAACACATTTGGGAGCAAACAGGCAAGCCCTGTCCTGGAGCAGATGCACTCCGTAGCCCCTGCCAACTTGACGTTTGTCTGTACAGACAAATGCTGCAGTCAGAGAGACAGAGAGACTCCCTATGGTTAGATTTGCTGAAGTGTGCTGGTGTTTGAACTCGAAACACAGAATTGTGGCCTGAGCATGCACACCAAATTTGGTATCGGTATCTCAAGGGGGTTGTGTTACCAAATAACCCCACCCCAAAATTCAGCAAGTGGATAATGCCAGAAAGAGAAGCCATCAAAGAACAAATCAGGTGAGGGCACATGAGTGACAAGCATGGTAGCCATTAGCAACTTACAAAGTTTTCTTGCATTAAGCCACATTACACTTTCACGCATCTTCAAACAGGTGTGCCTCGAGAGAACATGCAGTATGGCTTTAAAAGGGATGGGGGGAAAAAAAGAAACCCAGAATTATGCAGACATGTTTGCTTGTTATATTATGCTTCAGCACCAGTAGAAATGTCTTGCCACACTTGCTTCAGTGTCTGAAAAGCTATGCAAAAAGCTTGCAGTACTGGGTGTTCCTGATGGCTACTCGGAGAGCTCAGTCTCTTACACCTGCTTTTTTTTTAATGACAGATGTCATTCTTTGGGCTTACATTGGGTTGGCAGCCTGTGAAATGAAAATACCGCCTTTTCAACAAGAGGAAGTGGAATCTACACCCAGTCGCGTAGCTAGAGGGGGTGCAAAGCACTAAGTTTGGCAGCGAGCCTCACCGCAACATGCAAGCAGCCCCTCCCCCTTGGAACCATTCTGGACAGGGGAGCAAAATGGAGGCATTCACCACTGTTTTGCTCCCCCCACCCTGAATGGCTCCAAAGGCCGCCTGGACACTGCGGTGAAGCTCCCTGCAAAACTTAGTGCTTTGCACCCCTCTAGTGACGTCACTGTCTGCAAACCACCACCACCACCCCCGGCCACCCCAGATAGCTGCATCTGATACGATACAGCCATGTAATGTATTTTATATAGAAAAAGCTTTGGCAGTGAAATGATGGATCCAGCAAAGGTAAAACTTCATTAGGATGTCCTAGTTTTGGGCTGTTTCACTTCTTGGGCATTGCTTTCCCACAATAAGCTACAAATGGAATGAAAACAGAGGTTCCATACAGCACTGAAGCTGAAATCCTATCCATACTTACATAGGAGTAAGCCCCATTGACTAAAATGGGACTTACTTCTGAGTAGTCTCACATAGGCTTGACCTGCAAGTACGGTGCAGTGCCTATCTCCAAAGCCATGATAACCTCTGTCACATCTACTTGTAAACAAGTTCCAGGACAAGTTAGAATTGGGCCATAAATATATTTAGTGTGATGTAGTCTTTTAAAAAAGACTGTAGTCCACCACCCAACACTGTCTGTGAGACGGGGAGGGGGTTTACTGGGGGATATTGGGAAGCTGCAGGTTTTCTTCACAATGATCCACACCTTCCTAGATGGGGTTAGGGGCTGTTTGCATCCTGGAGAACTATTGGTTTATTACTATTACCCTTTCCCTCCACATCCCCCAGTTCCTCCCCCAGAATGCCCAGTTCCTCTGCTATTCTGTCCACAATCCATTCCCCATGACAGCTTATCTGCTTGGGAGCAAGTTGTGGTAGTGGGCCACCACTGCTGTCACAAATCAGCTGATAGGCATGGCCACAAATGTCACCATCCCATATTTTGCTAATCTTTTGGTGGGACGGGTGAGATCAAGACTGTTAAGATCATCTAGGGATCCTGACAATCTGGAGACCACATGAGACTTGATCCATGAATTTCCATTTCTTTGGCTGGCCACAGAGCCTTCACATGTGAGGAGGCAGAAAAGTGAATCATCTATCCCATTACCGGTTACAACACTCATAATTGGTCTTGCTGCCTCCAGGCGGATGACAGTCACTGTTTGTCTACCAGACAGATAGCAGGTTTGCTCCTGATCTATTTCAGCCACTGAGATAATCTGCAACAGGACTGGCAGAACTGACAGCTCAGGACCTCTGAAAATCCAACCATAGCTACTGTACGCACAAAGCTATTTCAGTTTTGCAGAAATATGCGAGTATACACATATACCTACATCTCCTGAAATTAGGCACATGTCCTGAGCAATGCAAAATTTGGTATTCGGGCCGCTCCCCCCTCTAATATTTCTGTTTGTTCATGTTGACCTGCCCTTGTGGTCCATGCTAAACTTCAAGCCTGGAAAAATGCCCAGGGACGGGTTATAATCTAGCTGGACCCATGTGCCAAAATAAACACGATCTGTGCAAGGGCTGCAGCCCCAGCTCTGCTGAGATAACAAGGAACAGTTCAGTTTATTTAAGATTTAAACTCTGCTTTTCTAGGAAAAGTAGTCAAAAGCAGCATTAAAAAAAAATGGGAGAAAAGTCACATTTAGTATAAAATGGAGCAAAAACCGAATCAACACCGATGCCAGTGCATATTAAATAATGAGCAGCATTAACACTTCAGGACAGGTGGTGAGATTTCAGCACTGGAACATTCCAGAGGAGGGTTGGCATGGAAGCCCCTCCCTGCGTACAACTGTAGGGGCCTCTTGCCAGCAGACATAGCAAAATCCGGGAGGGCAGGGTGGTTGGGGGGTATAGTCCCACTTCCTCTTCTTATATTAACTGAACGCATGGAGGGTACTCTCTGAAGACCCTTTGAATCTAATTTTCTATCATATTGGTTCTGAAGCTAGAGTGTTTAGATGTTTAAAATCCCCCACCCACCCAGTTTGGCTAGAAGAAATTGTGTTCAGTGGTGTAGCTAGAGGGGGTACAAAGCACTAAGTTTTGCAGGGAGCCTCACCATGGTGTAGAGCAGGGGTGTCCAAAGTTTTTGGCAGGAGGGCCACATCATCTCTCTGACATCGTGTCGGGGGCCGAATTAATTTACATTTCAAATTTGAATAAATTTACATAAATGAATATATTAAAGATGAACTTGTATGAATGAATGAATGGTCTTACAATAGCTCAAGGCTTATAAAAGGCCTTGCACAAAGCAAGGCTGGCCTTTCCTTTACTGCCGCTACTGCATCACAGATGTGAAACAACAAGCAGTGGAGGGAGCCCTCATCCCACAGCTCACTCGAGAGGCTAAACAGTTGCCCTCACGCTGAGAGCAGTTGCATCGGGCCAGTTTGGGCTCCAACAAATTTCTGGAGGGCCAGAGACTTATTGGAGACTAGGGGCTCCCTGAGGGCCACATTGAGAGGCCTTGAGGGCTGCAAGTGGCCCCAGGGCCGGGGTTTGGGCACCCCTGGTGTAGAGACTTTGGAGCCATTCTGGGTGGAGGTTGCAAAATGGAGGGGAATTTTAGCATTAGGATTAGTACTGAGCATTTGTTGGAGATGTAAAGTTTAATACAGCTAAATGCAGGCTGGTATTAAAGAGAGGATATTTTGATTAAAATAGTCATTCTTCTTTATTTGAATCCCAAAGAAGTCATCCTTTAAGTTCCTAATTTTTTTTTCCTAGACAGATTTAATACAACAGAGAAAATTACAAATGTATAGAAAGGGTCTTCTTTAATAATTGTGCATTTGACTGCCAAAGTTTAATTTATTTTCTGAGGCATGCTGTGAAAGTGCTTCAGGGCAGCTAACAATTTGAAACCATAAAATTCAATCAATACAAGAAAACTGAACTTAAAAAACAAACAAAAGAACCCCAAAGAGCATAAACAGTTATAAATCCATAAATGCAGCAAGTTACAGTAAAACCCCATGTCAACCTAGAATAAAATTCACTTTTCCTCAAGTGTCTCTCAGAACAACATGGGTCTCAACTGACATAAAATTATGCACGGGATGGATACAAAGGATAGAGAGAAGTTGTTTTTGCCCCCCTCTTGCACAACACCAGATCCAGAGAACATCCACTAAAACTGAGTGAGGGAAGAGTTAGAACAGACAAAAGAAAATAATTCTTTACAAGCAAGTAATTAACCTGTGGAACTCCTTGCTACAGGATGCTGTGATGGTGCCTAGTCTAGATACCTCTAATAAAGTAAATTATTAAGAAATAAGAAGTGTCTGGAAAAACGATACATCGTGGTGTGGTCCCTGAAATTTTGAAAAAGGGGATGTAACCTTTCCCCCAAGTTTGTATGTGGAGAGAATCTGATTCACAAGAAGGGAATCTGTCAAATAATAACAGCTCCATCTTTAAAGTACAATTCCATCTTCCATGTAAAAGGGGGAATCAAGTATCAGAGGCTTGGTATAGAAAGAAAAAATGACCAGAGTTTTAAGAGTTACATGGAGGTTAGTCCTGCTGCAGAATGTATAGTTCCAGACACTTCTTAGGGGAAACAGAGTAATCTTTTCTTCTCAAATAAATACCTGGAACTACACTTCTGAAAGTTACAGGCATTGCTTCGAGGATCAAGAAATTCTTCTGTTTGAAAGGTTTAAGTGGCATTGGTTCCCAAACTGTGAACCCTGGCTCCCCATGGAGCTGTGGAGACCAGCCAGGGGAGCCACAGAATTCTCATGAAACCCCATAGCCCTAGACAATGTATAACAGTGGTTCTCAGACATTTTAGAACCAGCACTGTATTGGAACTGCGGAAGATATTACCGAGGAGATAGGGTGTGGTGTCCACAGTGCCCCTTGCTCTGAGTAAATGCAGGATTAAAGCCCAGGTGGTAGCTGGAGGTGTGCTGCACAGCTGCAGCCACTAGAGCATAAGGAGATCCCTCAGGTATATAGGGAGTACCTGAGGCAAAAAGGGTTTGGTGGGTTTTGAAGGAGTGCAGGTTGGAGGTAGGAGAGGAGACTGACTTGGTTTATGGAATTGGGAATCAGACTGTGGATTATGACTGGACTTTGGCTTTGGACTTTGATTTGGATACCCTGATGGATTGGACTGACCTACCTGGAACCTGACTTTGGACAGTAACTTGGCTTATTGGCAACTCTGATTGATTGGACTGGTTTACAAGGCCCAGTGGATTGGGATTTGGCAAAACAAGCACCCACTTTTTAAAATGACAATCTGTCAGGACCCACCAGAAGTGATGTCATTCACCTGGAAGTGATGTCATGGTCAGAAGTGACATCATCAAGCAGGGAAATTTTTTTTTAAAAACCCATATGACAAAAATCAAATCAATTAAGTAAATCAAAAGTTTACAAGAAGTCTAAAAATTTATTTATGGTGGTGGTGGTGGGCAACCTTCGGTCTCAAAAGACTATGGTATAAGCCTACAGCACCCGGTATTCCCAAGCGTTCTCCCATCCAAGTACTAACCAGGCCTGACCCTGCTTAGCTTCCAAGATCAGACAAGATCAGAGATGTGCAAAAATAAAGAAGAACCCTCTTAAACCTTCCAAGTAGTTGCTGATCTGCTTAAAAAAAATCCCCAAACATCCTAAAGGCTACAATCCTATTCATACTTACTGGGGAGTAAACCCCATTGACTATCATTGTTAAAAATATATACGTAGTAGCATGTGAAAAGTACAGATCTGTAAACATTTCCCCAAATGCAGTCACATGTCGTGATAGTACCAAGTCTAATATATTAAAAATAAAATATTGAAATGAATGGGAACCACCTGAAATTGGCTCGTGACCCACCAAGTTGGTCCCAATCTACAGTTTGAGATAGGATTGTTGCCCTAATGGGGAGCCAGTAGGTCAAGGGAGCTGCCAGTCAAAAAAGTTTTGGAACCACTGGTTTGAGGTTTCCAAGAACTATGAGAACAAAGTGCACGCTCTCATCCTGGATTTCATCCAAGCAGTAAAATACTCCCCAGTCATGTACTTGCTCACAGCTTAGGCTCCACATATCCACTTGGCATTTCAGCCCTGAACTTTGTACTCTACAGGTTGGAAACAACACTGAAGCCAGGTTTATTGAGTCATGTTTCTTGATGCTAGAATATTTATCTCACTCTTTGGCTAAGGAACTTGTCATGAAATACTTGCCCCCTCCATTTTATCCTTGCAAGCTGGTAGGGAAGGACCAAAACTGCTGTGACATGGAAAAGTATTATTTAAAAAAATCTTTTCATACTCCTTTGCAACAAAAAAGTTCACAAAATGGTTTAGTTAGCAAAAAATAAATAAAAAGCTGCATTGGCAGTCACAAGAGGAAGGGAAAACTGAATCAGGGAGAACTGCGGTGGTGGAAATGGCTAAACGCCTTTTCTCCTGTTGCTGCTGCTCACGTCCAGTGTGTACCACTATGAGAGCAGATCGTGCAAGAGATGATCCATTAAGCTCAAGAGATGAATGGAGATTTCAACGCAGCTTTCCCTTGTTTTAAGTTCAATCCTGCTAATATGACATCATATTTGTTCCTGAATATGTGGGCTAAAGTATGTGTGACTTTCACAGGACACCTCTGGCCAGAAGCTCACCTCCTCCCATACCATTGTTTACATTATTTTGTCAAATCCACTAATTTGTTAAATCAGGGTCAAATCATAAGAACTTAGCTCATGAAATTCCCATCATCTTTCTAAACCAGTGATTTTCAACCTTTTTCATCCCACGGCACACCGGCAAGGCACTAAAATGGTCAAGGCACACCATCAGTTTTTGAACAATTGACAAGGCAATGGCCCTACAAATAAATGACCCTCTCCCAAATTCCCACGGCACACCTGGGGACCATTCACAGCACACCAGTGTGCCATGGCATAGTGGTTGAAAATGGCCGTTTAAACAAACAACTGGGGCTATTTAGATCAGGGCCCTGATGTAGAGGACATTCCCCCCCCCCCGTCTTCCCCCCCAAGCCCAATTCCCCAACTTAATTTGCCCCCCATATTAGCTGCAGAGGGTACAAATTTGTCCTAATCCCCACATTCAATGTTTAAAACAGATAGTTTTGAATTGCATTACAGGGGAGGGAAAGTCACCAATTAGAAGAAAGGGAATTTAATGCCACAGCCATCCCTCCCCCCAAACCCAAATTGGCAGGGATGTCAGGATAGAAATACTATTTAGATCAAGACAGCATTGAGAAAGGGTTAACTCCATTCTTCCGCACATGTCAGGGCCATTAGGTGCGCTCTAGACATCATGATTACAGCCAAATAGCTGCCATGAAAAGGAAGCCTAGAATGTTTTGCATGCAGCTGTGAAAGTGGTAAATAGTTACTTTGATATTGCTACAGTCACTAGAACTCCTGCCCCAATATTCTAAGCCATGGGGTGGGGGGGGAGAGAGAGAGAGAGAAGGGGTAACATTATATTCCCTTTCTTCAAAGTGAATTTTCTTCTCCATACTACAATTGCAAATTGCCTTTTTTAAAAAAAAAAGTTTTATAGGGAAGACGGAAGCAGTTTTATAACTATGGCCAAGAGAAGACACATTATGAAAATCAGGGACATCTAGATCAAATGTAGCCTTCCCAACCTTTTCCCATCTAGTAATTTGACTTTTAAAATATATTCACCACCACCACCATCAGCACTTCCTCAAGTGCTCAGACCAATGTACAGAAGTGGCTAAAGACAAATTAAAATAGTAGCTCTATAAACTTTAACACACAAGAAACAGAAGTTAGCTGTAGTTTCAACTTATTGTCTGAGCTACTAACAGCCCAAGCCTATCAAGCCACTATTCTGCCAGCATAATGCACTTTATGGCAGTCACAAATTCAACTGCGCCGGCGTGTATAGTCTGGCGGCCACCGCAATCAACAAGTGACTGTTCAGCTCAGATGAAGTGAGGATGCCTGCCGGAGTAAGGCCATGCAGGGGGTGGAACGGGGTGGCGAAAAGAGTGAACTGGGCCTGGGATGGGGTGGTTTTGGCTGTGGCAACAGCAGCCAAATTTCTAACTCAGTTCCCACGCCTACTCTGCCTGCATGGATCAACTCAGGTTATGTCAGAATGCCAGATGCAAGGGAGGGCACCAGGATGCAGGTCTCTTGCGTCTTGTGTGCTCCCTGGGGCATTTGGTGGGCCTCTGGGAGATACAGGAAGCTGGACTAGATGGGCCTATGGCCTGATCCAGTGGGGCTGTCCTTATGTTCTTAACTACAATTCCCAGGAAGCCTTGCAGGTCTCTTGTTACCTGGTGTGCTCTCTGGGGCATTTGGTGGGTCACTGTGAGATCCAGGAAGCTGGACTAGATGGGCCTTTGGTCTGATCCAGCGGGGCTCTTCTTATGTTGCATAGCGGCCACTGGGACTTGCCCAGGGACAAAGGACCAAAGGCCCCCAGAGGCCATAACTCTTCATGGAATACAGTGGTAGTTGGGTTGGTGCTGCTGTGTCGTCACACTGGGACAGAGTGAAACACACATTTGAGTAAATGTATATAGGACTGTACCACAAAAGTATCTAGAAGCCTGGAGGGTTTCATATGTAAATGGCAGCTAGAAGGATGATCTTACACTCACATCTCTGAATGTTTGGATTTAGAAAAACAAAGACTGGACATCTCAGCCCATTTTGGCCTAACAGTGTATCTATTATGGACTTGCTCAGTAACAAACCCTAATGATATGAGTATTCAGAGGAAGGGGTGCTCAATGTACCTGTTTCACATACAGGAGGTCCCAGTTCAAACCCTTGCATTTCCAAGTATGGCTGGAGGAAAATCCCTAAAAAGAACCTCATTGGAAAGGAGTTATTTTTTTTTCTAGCAATATAACATGAATTCATTTCAACCCCATGGATGGAGGTATTATGTCCTCACCCAGACTGAGGTTTTCCATTGAATCTATTACATTCTGACCCCTCCCCAATGACTACTTTAAAGGTACTGGCTATAAGCACCTTTGAGTTTAATGAGAAGTGGATTATATTTATTAGGATTGCCATGTAAATGTGAAACTGGAAATCTAGGACATTGGAATTCATTTATTCTTTTTTTCTTTTCCTTTGAAGCAGAATACGATTTCTAAGAAGTTTCAAGCATTTTGATTCAAAACTATGATTGTAAAAGCCAACTTTTCCCCACTTTAGAGGGTCTTAAAGAGATCCTAAAGAAAATCTTCTGGAAGTTTTTCTATGTTTGAAATAGGCTATTTGGTTTGCTGTGTGGGAGAAAAAGAATGACTTCTTATTGAAGTGTTTGAAACCCAAGATTTCTGGGGTTGCTGATTACTCTTATTTTGGCTCCAAGGGGACGGCAAAAAGCCACAGAGTGGATGAAACCATGCCTTCCCACCAGGACATACAGAATTATTCCTCAACCACTCAGAAATTCTTGACAAGAATTAAAATGTGGTCGTAATTATATCCTGCAGGCATGAGACAACGAAAGTAATTCTACATGGTTATACCATGGGGTTGGTTACTGGAAATTTTGCTGAAATGGAACAGAAAGCAAAACAGGGGTGTTTTGTAAAAATAACTATTCCCTTTGAATACACAGCTGAAGTCAAATGTACTTGTGATTGATTTGGGATGAAATAACTGAAATGAAGTCTGAATGAGAGTTCCTTTACCTAGCTCCAAGGGATCTGGAGAAGATCAGACACTCTTTTTCCCCCACCCCCCAACTGCTGTTCTGCATAAATCCATAGCGTAAATCCATTACAGGTTACAAGCCATGATGCGTATGCACAACCTCTTGATTTTAGAAATGGGTTATGTCAGAATGCCATATGCAAGGGAGGGCACCAGGATGAGGTCTCTTGTTATGTGGTGTGCTCCCTGGGGCATTTGGTGGGCCGCTGTGAGATACAGGAAGCTGGACTAGATGGGCCTCTGGCCTGATCCAGTGGTGCTGTTCTTATGTTCTTAACTACAATTCCCAGGAAGCCTTGCAGGTCTTCTTGTTATCTGGTGTGCTCCCTGGGGCATTTGGTGGGCCGCTGTGAGATACAGGAAGCTGGACTAGATGGGCCTACGGCCTGGTCCAGTGGGGCTGTTCTTATGTTCTTAACTACAATTCCCAGGAGGCCTTGCAGGTCTCTTGTTATCTGGTGTGCTCTCTGGGGCATTTGGTGGGCCGCTGTGAGATACAGGAAGCTGGACTAGATGGGCCTATGGCCTGATCCAGTGGGGCTGTTCTTATGTTCTATGGTCAGACAAAATACAAGATAGAAGTTGGAATAGTTAGGATAATTAAGGGAACCTGCAGTGGCATAGCTAAGGGGGCAGGGAAGCACATTGCCCTGGGTACCACACCTTGAAGGGTGCCAACCCACAACCCCAATGGCATATCATGAGGCAGTTTGGGGCCTCCAGGAGGAGCTCTGCAGCAGACGGGGTCCTCCAGTGTGGCCTTAGAAGGCCTTGCCGGAGTCCTTAAATAGATGCTTCTGGTTTTTGCCTCCTTGTGTCTCAGACCACTTCCAAGATACCATGGGCATCTGGGCATCTGATCCCCTGAGGGTGTTAACAACTTGAGGAGGGTTAAAAAATTTTGTGCCCAGAATGCCATATCCTTTAGCTGCACCACTGGGAACCCATATGTCAGTACCGTAAATAGAGTTAGGCGAAAGAGTTAGAAACCGAGACAATCTTTAGGCAACACAAACAAATTAGATATTTTGGATGTCGTTTTATAGATCTGATGGTGACCTTCTGTCTAAAGGAGGAAATGGTTTCTTGGAACATTTGCAGTTTTAGCCTTTATAAGAAATGTCTGAAGTAGAGTTAGATCGGCTAAACTAAATTATGCCAGGGAATACTAAATTCTCACAGAATGGAATAGGTCAGCAATAGCATTTTAAGCCACTTTTCATGGAATTGGTAAATTTAATGAGAATTCATTAACGTGTTTATGACCCTAATCTACTACAAAAGGCATCTAATTCAGGTAAAAAGAATTCAGAGAGGATTTTAATCAAAAACAGGAATTGGAAATCTAAGCTCTCTTGACAGATTTGTGCTAAAGTTATGGAACAGAAGAAGTTTTACTTCCTAATAGGTGATGGGAATTGAAATGCTGTCTACTCAAAGCATTGAAATTATGCAGAATTCATAGGTTGGGAGTGAAATTTGGAAACTGTAACTGTTATGAACAAAGCTGATGAGAGATCTAGGCTTAGCCAAAATGCACTTCCTATCTAGAGAGTAAGTCCTATGAAATTTACAGCCCAATCCAATCAAACCCTACAGATGCAGCCATGCCAAGAGGGCACATGCTACATCCCATGATGAAACTCCTTGAATTAAGGATATATTTTTTCCCTTGTTCCAGGGAAAGCCCTCATTGCTCCAATGAGTCTACTCAGATCTGTGCCTGCTATTTTGCTGGTGCATGTCTGAACAGACTCTGGTAGGTACATCAAAGGCAAGAAAGAGAGATAGGATACGGGTGGAGCTGCTACCACGAATACCACCCTATTTCTGGCCTCAAAGCTAACCCCCTCTCCATCCCAGCACCATTCCTCCCCCTCTCCATTCTACTCACTCACATCCACTGCCCAACTCCTGAAAGGACATTCCAACAATAGGGCTTCGCTTGAGGCCATTGGCTTGCAGCAGTGGCCCAGCCACGCATTACGGCAGGTTGCACTTTGCGGCCATCATAAAGCACACTGCACTGCCGGAACGTTGTTCCCATAGATCAGACACCCCATAGGATGGCACCTGGTATCTGAGGTCTGTCATTGGGAACTTTTCCGAGTGGTAAAGACCAGAAGTGATTGTGAGGAGCTCCAGAAGGATCTTTCCAGACTGGCAGAATGGGCAGCAAAATGGCAGATGCGCTTCAATGTCAGTAAGTGTAAAGTCATGCACATTGGGGCAAAAAATCAAAACTTTAGATATAGGCTGATGGGTTCTGAGCTGTCTGTGACAGATCAGGAGAGAGATCTTGGGGTGGTGGTGGACAGGTCGATGAAAGTGTCGACCCAATGTGCGGCGGCAGTGAAGAAGGCCAATTCTATGCTTGGGATCATTAGGAAAGGTATTGAGAACAAAACGGCTAGTATTATAATGCCGTTGTACAAATCTATGGTAAGGCCACACCTGGAGTATTGTGTCCAGTTCTGGTCGCCGCATCTCAAAAAAGACATAGTGGAAATGGAAAAGGTGCAAAAGAGAGCAACTAAGATGATTACGGGGCTGGGGCACCTTCCTTATGAGGAAAGGCTATGGCGTTTGGGCCTCTTCAGTCTAGAAAAGAGACGCCTGAGGGGGGACATGATTGAGACATACAAAATTATGCAGGGGATGGACAGAGTGGATAGGGAGATGCTCTTTACACTCTCACATAATACCAGAACCAGGGGACATCCACTAAAATTGAGTGTTGGGCGGGTTAGGACAGACAAAAGAAAATATTTCTTTACTCAGCGTGTGGTCGGTCTGTGGAACTCCTTGCCACAGGATGTGGTGATGGCGTCTAGCCTAGACGCCTTTAAAAGGGGATTGGACAAGTTTCTGGAGGAAAAATCCATTACGGGGTACAAGCCATGATGTGTATGCGCAACCTCCTGATTTTAGAAATGGGTTATGTCAGAATGCCAGATGCAAGGGAGGGCACCAGGATGAGATCTCTTGTTATCAGGTCTGCTCCCTGGGGCATTTGGTGGGCCGCTGTGAGATACAGGAAGCTGGACTAGATGGGCCTATGGCCTGATCCAGTAGGGCTGTTCTAATGAACAGTCAGTGTCATGAGCGCATTAGTCAGGGGAAAGCAGTGGCCAGCGGGGGGCACCTTTGCCCAGCTTAAGTTGATGCACCAGCTGCAACCATATCAGCGTCAGTCAGACCTGACCACACTGGTCCATGCACTGGCATTGCTAGAGAGGGTGGAAGGAATGTTGCTAGTGGGATGTTGCCCACTCATTTTTAGCAGATGTTCCTTGGTTCTGGTGTCCTGCAAGCAGGGGGAAAAAAACAAGCTTTCCTTTATATCCATCCCATGCATAATTTTATATGCCCGTTGAGACCATGTTGTTCTGAGACACTTGATGAAAAGTAAATTTTATTCTAGGCTGCTAGAGGGAAAGCCTCCAGTTTGCTCCCTCCTCCCAGAATGACTCCGAAGGGGAGGGCCGCTTGAACGCCCTGAAAACCTTTGTGCTTTGCACCCCCTTCTAGCTATGCCACTGGGTCTGTGCACTTGTGACATCGCATTTTTCCAAACGTGCAGACAAACAGGATGGACATGCTCTTAAATGATCTAGATCAACTTTGTTCTGTTCCAGTAAGGGAACTATGGCCCCAGATAGGAGAAAATGTCCTGAAATTCTTACATTCACATTACACCTACTATTAGGAGTTGTGTTTTTTTTTTGGGGGGGGGGGAGGGGTTAGACATTATGGTTCATTGAGTTTCATTATGCACCAAACATGTGCAGCCAGAAAATATGGCTAAAGACATGTTCAAAAAAAAAAATTGACACCCCAGAGTTTGACTGGTACTCCCCTGTCCTACAGCAGATCTTCTGTCCTGCAGCAGACTTTCATCCATCATGGAAGGGACTTGGGTTACAGCTGAGCTGACAGTCAAGTTCCTTCCATAAGAAGAGCCCCACTGGATCAGGTCAAAAGCCCATCTAGACCAACTTCCTGTACCTCACAGTGGCCCACCAAATGCTTCAGGGAGCACACAAGACAGCAAGACACAACCTGCATCCTGGTGCCCTCCCCTGCATCTGGCACTCTGAGGTAGCCTACCTCTAAAACCAGGAGCTTGCACATACCTATCATGACTTGTAACCCATGATGGACTTTTCTTCCAGAAATTTGTCCAATTCCCCTCTTAAAGGCATCTAGGCAAGATGCCATCACTACTTCCTGTGGCAAGGAGTTCCATAGACTAATAACATGCTCCTTCCTTCCAAAGGAGAAAGGAAAGTGAGAAGGTGGAAAACAGACAACAAGGAGGAACTTAATCCAGCTTGCTTACAGGAGATCATAACTGGTTTGTGCAAGTGATGAGCCTATTAGTTGCCTTACATAGTCATTACACGTAAGGAATAATGAGAACCAGAGCTGTGTGAAACCTGAACCAAAGCAAAATGATGGGTGTGCACCAGTGCACATGCTTCAGTAGTGAGCCTGCTATGAAAGAGCATCAGTGAGTTTCATTCAAACATTCCATTCTCCTTTCTTGAATTAAGCTCACGGGAAACTTGCTGTGCATGCTGGAAGGAGAAGCCAGTCGTGTACAGATGTGAGTGGCTAGAACCTATAGTCACATCATGAAAGCACTCACTGCAAGTTTCCACGCCTGGCATAATAATGGCTGGATCTTTGAAGGGTCTGCTGCCTTTGCACTCCCCCCATCCATATTTAAGACACATTAAGTCCATACGAGCTCCTCTCTTCTTTCCCATCAAGAACTGGATGCAGTTTGGGGTGCAATTCTCTATTGTACTAGCAACCTTCAGTCTCGAAAGACTATGGTATCACGTACTTTCAAAGGAATTGGCCCAGTGCTGTCACCAACCACTTGGATGGGTATCCAAGAATCTCCTTCAAAAGTTTTTGATGGCTCCCTACAACATCCTAGTTGCTGACCAAACAAGACATGCAAACATGCCATCTATTGCATGGGTATCAATCCTTTTGAGTGGTAAATTCCTTACAGTCACCCTTCAGCTCCATCTGCTGTTAAGTCTGGGACACATCTAATTGGCTAGACTGCTGATTACCTCTAAGCACTGCAGCAAGGTCCTCTGTATGTAGAATGGGTTTAGTTATCCACCCAGAGCAGCCACAGGTGTGCCACAGGAATTTGGGGGAAGGTCATTTATTGATAGGGCCAATGGGAGATGTGAGCAGCCAATGGGAGACTGGCAGCATGGTGTGCCCTGTCAATTGTCAAAAACCTGGTGGTGTGCCTTGACCATTTTAGTGCCTTGTCAGTGTGCCCTGAGATGAAAAAGGTTGAAAATCACTGACCTAGAGACTTGATTCATTGGAGCTTCGTAGATACCACAAATGCAGATTCTCTGGTCTGGTTTAGGCTCTTGCACAATCGATATCACCCATTCTGAAAAATTCCACAGGGGAGATTATGCCTTCTTTTACCAGTCTGCCCAGTTGAGCTTCAGACTGATGAGAGAAGGCATAATCTCCCCTGTGGAATTTTCAGAATGGGCAATATCTGTCAGGATGTATGGCAAGTATATAAATACTGGCTTTAACCCTCTTCAGATTGCATAACCCTTCTTGGAACTACAGGATGGGCATCTTAGAACTTCATTTATTGCTGACATTTACATCTGCTTGGACTTGCATATTTTGCCTCAATCAAGTTCTAACAAAGAAGTCTGGCATTTCTTCCCCTTTAAGTCTCCATGTTGTCTTATTTTTTTTGCATTTAATAGTAAATGCAATTTGTTTCATGAAGATCAGGAAGACAGACCATATTGCAAAAACCCAAAACAACTTTCTGGCCTTGCATCACCCCTTTTAGTGCAAGTATCGAGACACAACTATGTGTTCCATTCAGCAAGCATTGCAGAATGTCATGTCACAGTCCAAACCATCCTTTCACCGGATTCCCCAGTACAAGCCTGCAGTTTCCCTTCTGAGCTTCACCAGTGTGGGTTTTTGTTTTGCTGAAAATGCATCTGATAGCCTATAAGGGGCAGTGTGCATTGCCATTTCTTTGAACATTAACCAACACATCCATACATTACTGAACAACAGGAATTCTGCCAGTAGCGTAGCTAGAGGCGGTGCAAAGCACTAAGTTTTGCAAGGAGCCTCACTATGTCATGCAAGCCATTCTGGGCCATTAGAGCAAAATGGAGGTGTATACCTTCGTTTTGCTCTAGCCGCCTGGAATAGCTCTGATGGGAGGGGGTTACTTGCATGCCATGGTGAGGCTCCTTGCAAAACTTAGTGCTTTGCACCTCCTCTAGCTACACTACTGCACTCTGCAGAGTCCAGTTGGCTCAGAGAGTTGTATGTTCCAAACAGGAACCCAAGTTATCCCACAAAGACCACCCCACCCACACAGAGAGAGAGAGTTCCCGAATAAGGAACAGCCCTCTTCTCAGATCAAGATGGACAACCCTGGCCAACCAGGCAGCTGGAAATTTCGCCTGCAGTATCAGGTGATGGAATCCTGCAACGATGAAGTCTGCAGCCAAGTTACAGCAGGAAAGGGAGGCTGATCAACAGCAGCACAAACCCGAGAAGCTCCTTTATTAATTTATCAGTGGCTACAAACGCTGAAGAGACCATCTGCTCAGTGAGAGACCAGAGCCCAATCTGCCAGCAATTTCCACACCTAAATTGCTGAATTAAGAAAGACTGGCGCACACAAGCCCAGGGAACTGTTTGCTCAACTCTTTCTCCGCCCAAGAAAGCTTTGGATGCCAAAGAAGGAATATAATTAAAAGGGGAGGGGACCTTCTAAACCCCCCCCTTTTCTTTGCCCTTTAATCTGTGTCTTCTCCACACAGCTGCAAGGAGTTTATACCACTGACTGGCAGGAGGGTTATTTCATTGTGTACATAATAGCCTCCAAAAGTTTACTCATTCCATGTGCCAGCTATTGGGGTGCAGGAGATTAGTTTATGAAACTTGCCACCACGGGAGGTTTAGATGACTTCAGAAAGGACAATAGTTAAATTCATTGAGGACAATAGTTAAATTCAACTGCTTTATCAACAGTTATTAGCCTTAATGACTATGTGGCACCAAGTTCAAAGGCAGTCTGTTTTTGACAGCCTGTTACTAGGAAGCAATGGTAAGTAAGGCTGATCCCCAAAAGCCCTGCTTGTGGGTTTCACAGAGACACCCAATTGGCCACTGTGGGAAGCAGGATGGACTTCCCGTTGGACTTTCAGCAAGGTTTTTCTGACATTTTTAATGAATTCCAGTTTCTAACACAAGAGAGTGCCAGAAAGTATAACTGCTTCCCTCTTAGGTAGTTACACCCTCTGCACCAGGAGCAGTTCACCCATAATCCCACCTGCGCAAGGGATGGTTGGGAAGAGGGCATTTTTGGTACCCATATGTTCAAAGTCTTTGAACATATGTCTTTGAACATATGGCATATGTGGGCATTTTCCACATATGAAGTTTAATTGGCTCTTGCTCAATACCTCGTCAGCCTGAGAAGGCAGCTCATCTGAGAGCAGGAAAACTCTGAACCCAAACCTCCACTGCCTTGTGGCTACATCCAGTTATGGAAAAGGCTTCAGGAGTCAACCTCGAGGCAAAATCTGGAGCCGGAGTCCCTGAGGCAGTTCATGGCTGAACACAGTCACCTTCTGGCAACTCCTGCGATGCCGCTGGAACCAACCGTATTGGCTTCTGCCTTTCCATTGGACAATTTCAGCGACGTGGAGAGGGGGGATTTGCTGCATGGGTAACAGCCTATCCTCCATACCTACTTTACCCAGGTTTTGCGCTCTGGAGAGGACACTCTGTTCCAGAACCACCATTCAGAGCGTGACACCATAGTCTTCCAAGACTGAAGGATGCCAACCGCATTCTTGCTCTATATACAAAGCCTACTCCAGTCACTCAAGATGACAGAACTGGATCCAGGGGACAGCTCTGCCTGGATGAAACCAAAAGCTAGCAACAAGAGCAACTCTTTTCCTTGAAAGACCCATCTCAGAATTCATGTATACATCAACAAAAGACCATCACCAAGCTTTCAGTTGCCCACGATGTAAGATAACCAACACTGGCCAAAATGTAGACTTCTACAGAAGTGCGCTTAGTTAACAACATTCAATTTAAGAACTTCCAAGGTACAAACATGCCTGGCCATTTGCTCGTAGATAGCGTTGGTGTCCTCTCCCAGCATTCCCAAACATTCTCCATCTTATTCCAGCCAGCTCCAGCAAGCCCTGTTAGCCAGCTTTTCAAGGTAAGACCACACCACATTGTTAACCATTTGTAACCATTGTTAACGATTTCTTGAGTGTGCTATGTGAACGGCCTTGTGAACTACTTTTCTGTTGAAAAACAGTATGCAAATATGTGTAATCATAATATAGAATCCCATACTTTAGGTTCACTCTAAGAATATTTTTCATATTTTGCAACATGTTTGCTACCAGCGATGTTGGACACAAGAACAAAGCCACTTACAAACAGACTCCTGGAACCTGACAGTAGGAGAGCTTCTGTATCACAAATATCTTACTGCTATTCCCTTCAGCGTTTAGAACTATTAGTTGTTAACATAGTGAACAGAGTCTCAAAAGCAAACTTAAGCCTGTAGATGGACAAGAATGCCCAAGAAATGTGTAAGCCCTCCTTTCAAATGCCATTGAACTCACTAGGTAGCCTTTGATAAGCCACAGGCAGCCTGATCCTATCAAGCTACCCCCACATGCTGTATACTCACTGCTGGTTCTGGGTGTCACAAAGTGTGCCATAAGGCCCTCTGGCACCAGCTGTGAGAGTGCAGGGTTGGCGCCGAGTCCAGTACCAATCAGTGCTGGGTCTCAGAGCCTCAAAGACGACTGGACAGTGCTGCTGCACCACTGACTGGCGGTAAGCATATTCGGGGTAGGGGAGGTGGGGAGGGGTGGAATGCAGCAGAGGGAGGACAGACCATGGGGCAGACTGGGCCCAGGAGTGGGGTGGAGATGGCCGCAGACTCTACTGCCGAATCCAGTGCTCTCTCCTGAGCCAGGAAACCTGACATAGGTTTCCTAGTTCTACACCTGGTCAAAGGCAGGCACAGAAGCGAGTGTACCCATTGAGACAGACATAGGTTGACACAGGGTAAGGTACATTTGTTCCCTTACACCAAGGAAACCTGGAGTAGCCATGGGCACTAGGGAACCATAGTATTGGGCCCTTAGATGAGTCTGTGATTTTGACGCGGAGAAAAATCAGGGAGGCATCAGAAGTAGTAATCGGTGACCTCAATTATCCTCCGCATGCAGACTGGCTAAATTCATGTTCAGGTCATGAGAAAGAGAAAAGATTCAGATACATAAATGCAATCCTATGCACATCTCATCAGCATTAAATTTCATTTAATTCAATGGGACTAACTCCCAAGTAAGTGTCTATAGGACTGTAGCCTAAAAGGCTGTGCTATAGAAAAGGTGGTCTTGGAACTGACCAAATGGTTGGTTGGCAACCTTCAGTCTTGGAAGACTATGGTATAAGCCTACAGCACCCGGTATTCCCAGGCGGTCTCCCATCCAAGTACTAACCAGGCCTGACCCTGCTTAGCTTCCGAGATCAGACGAGATCGGGCAAGTGACCAAACGGAAGCCTCACCATGGCATGCAGGCAGTCCCTCCCCTTCGGAGCCATTAGCCTCCTTTTGCTCCCACCACCATGAATGGCTCCAAAGGGTAAGGGGCCGCTTGCATGCCGCGGTGAGGCTCCCTGCAAAACTTAGTGCTCTGCACATCTTCTAGCTCCACCACTGCATGTATGTAATTCAAACATTACCAAGGAGGTCTAACAGACACTCTGAACTTCAAAAATGTACCTCTGAAAAATGGGGGTACTTGTAAAAAAAAAAAATGATGCTGAAAGGAAAAGTCAAAAGGGTCAAGTTTCTCCAGAGTGCACAAGATTATTTAAAACCACAATAAGAGAAGCTCAACAAAAATGTACAATACTAAGAGGCAAAGGGACTCACCTAAGAAGCAGCCAAAAGGCTCACAAGTGGAGTCAAGAAGTGATAAAAGGTAAGAAGGCTTTCTTCAGAAAGCAGAAGTCTTGCCCAAATGAGAGCACAAACTTTGGCAAAAGAAATGTAAGCAAACAAAGCCACAGTCGGAAAAGATGAGGAGCAGGCAAACAGAATGGCTCAAAAGGGGAGGGGGAGGGCCACTTGCACACCATGGTGAGGCTCCCTGCAAAACTTAGTGCTTTGCACCCCCTCTAGCTACACCACTGGTTTGACCATTGGATAATGAGGAACTAAAACAGAAGGAAGAATGCAGAGAAGCTGACTGAATTCTTTGTATCCGTCTTCACCACAAGAGATGTAGGGCAGACATCGGTGTCTATTCCAGGGATGGAGTCTGATGGATGGGGTCAAATATAAGTGACAAGGGATGAGGCTCTAGAGATTGACAAATTGGACATTACCAAATCACTGGATCTGGATGGCATCAACACAAAAGTGAAATTGTGGGTCTTCTCACAAAAAATAGGTGACCTGTCTTTTAAAATGGCTTCTGTGTCAGCCGACTGGAAGGTAACAAAAGGAATTTTAAAAAAGGATCCAGAAGGGATCTGGGAAATTACAAGCCAGTCAGCTTAACATCTGTTCCAAGGAAACTTCTGGAAAGTGCAATTAAAGATTTAATTGGGATGCATCTAGAAGAATAAGCCTTGCTGAAGGAGTATCAGCATAGTTTCTGCAAAGGTAAGTCTTTCCTCACTAGAGTTCTTTGAAAGTGCTGACAGGCATATGGGTAGACGCAATCTAGTGGACACTGAATACCTGGGACTTTCAAAAATGCTTTGACAGAGTCCTTCACAGTAGCTTTGTAGGTAAACTGTGTGCATCATGTAATAAGATGACTTGTCTTTGCATAGACTGATAACTGGTTAAAGAACAAGAAGCATGAAAGTAAACGGACAGCTTTCATGGTGAAAGAGAGTAAGAAATGAGGTCCCTCGAAGGATCTGTCTTAAAACTGGTGCTTTTTAATTAGTTCCTAAATGATGACACCAAACTTCTTTAGGGGGCTAAAACCAAAGCAGATTGTGAAGAGTTCTAAACAGATCTCTCTGTGTTCTGCCACTCTCTGTGTTCTGCCACTGACAGCACAATGCTAACTAAGCATGTCTACTCAAAAATAAGTCTCACTGAATTCACTTACTCTCAGGTAAGTGTGTAAATGATTGCAGTCTTTGTTGGACATTTTGTATGCAGAGGGACCGGAGTTCAATCCCCAACATTCCATGCAGGCCTTCCTGAAATTCTGGAGCACCACTGTAGAAAAGCCACCCAGTATGGAAAATTACAGTATATCCACACTTTACAATATTAATCCACTCCAGAGTCCCCATTGCATCATCAAAATATCATAATGTGGACTCAAGAATACATTGTTTTTTGGTTAATTCCTTCCAAGATCTCAGAAGCTGGAACTTTCACAGCAGAACTAAGCTATTTCAATCTCTAAAAGGTGATTTTTTTTACAATGAAAACATTAGCATTTTAGGTATTTACTGAAAGAGCAGCCAAACTTTTAAAAAGTTTTTAAAAATGCTGATGGAGTTACTTTCTCAGTTGCTTTTTTTTTTAGCCAAAATGTTTAAAATGACAAATGGGGTTATAAACATTATTACACATTGCTAAGATGTTACAAAAACTTGTAACATATTGGCCGAAATGCTACCCAAAACACTTGTGTTGGCATCAGTCTTCACTTTGCTGATTGGCTTATCTACCACCAACCAGTGGTGTAGCTAGAAGGGGGGGGCAAAGCACTAAGTTTTGCAGGCTGCCTCCCCACAGTGTGTATTACCTTCGTTTTGTTCCCCTCCCAATGGCTCCAAAGGAAAGGGGAGGAGCTGCCTGCATGCTCTCTGCAAAACTTAGTGCTTTGCCCCCTCCTCCAACTACGCCACAACCACCCACATGGTCCTGTTGGCACCAATCATACGTCCACTATACACTGCATACTTATTTTAGGGAGAGTCCATCGTGATGTGATGCAATTGATGCTGAACCAATCAGGCAAGGACACATTGAACTGAGCTAGGTGGATCTAAGAAGGCAGCTTCACATGTTCTCAGCCAACCAGCACCACTGGTGTATGGGGCATGGGTGTGTTTTAGAGATAAGCTATCTCTGAGTGCCAGATGCAAGGAAGTGGCAGCAGCATGCAGGTCTCTTGTTATCCTGTGTGCTCCTTGAGGCCTCTGCTGGGTCACTGTGAGATACAGGATGCTGGACTGGATGGGCCTTTGGCCCAATCCAGTGGGGCTCTTCCTTATTATCATTATCTTCTTCTTATTATCATTATCATTCAATATGGGTATAATACCTGATATATAATACCTGATTTTATTTATATATATATATATATATATATATATATATATATATATATATATATATATATAATCAGATATATAATACCTGATAATAATAATATAATATCATTCAATATGGGTATAATATGGGTAATGCCACCTTGCAAAGCTATTGCTGTGAAGTCAACTGAAGCTATGTAAGAAGCATGTGGAACACTCCACATGTCCTTCCCCCTCCTCTTCAGAGCCAGCATATGCCTCCATTTTCTTCCCACTGCCCAGAATGGCTCTGAAGGGGAGGGGATGGGGTCTGCTTGCATGCTGTGATGAGGCTCCCTGCAAAACTTAGTGCTTTGTACCCCCTCTAGCTATGCCACTGACCTGGGTAAAGCTTGGTCATCTGTATTTTCCTGCCAAGGAGGAATTCACCACCCATGGCATACAGGTTGAAATCTGAAATTACTGGGCAGGGGCACCTCTCTTATGAGAAAAGGTTGTTTGGGGCTCTTCAATCTAGATTCTAGAAAAGAGGCACCTGAGGGGGGACATGATTGAGACATACATGCAGGGGATGGATAAAAAGATGCTCTTTTCCCTCTCACAGAACACCAGAACCAGGGGACATCTGCTAAAACTGAGCGTTGGAAGAATTAGAACAGGCAAAAGAAAATTTCTTTACCCAGTGTGTAATTAGTCTGTGGAACTCCTTGCCACAGGAAGTGGTGATGGCATCTTGCTTAGATACCTTTAAGAGGTGGTTAGACAAATTTCTGGAGAAAAAGTCCATCACAGGTTACAAGTCATGATAGGTACGTGCAAGCTCTTGATTTTAGAAGTAGGCTACCTCAGAGTGCCAGATGCAGGGGAGGGCACCAGGACACAGATTGTGCCTGTTGTCTTGTGTGCTCCCTGAAGCATTTGGTGGGCCACTGTGTGACACAGGAAGCTGGACTAGATGGGCCTTTGGCCTGATCCAGTGGGTCTCTTCTTATGTGGGGGGAGGAGCCAAGCCTCTCCTCTTTGTGAGTTAGATGGAAAAATGTGCTCGCAGAATTCAACTCAATTTCTCATTAAGAAACAATACTGTTTTACCCACGTTTTCAGCCTATTGAGTTACCCGAACTTGTATTCCGAGTACCCCACAGTGCCCCCTAATCTGCTTAGCGCCCTCCCCTCCCCACGATGGGTCTTGATCCAGGGTCCTGGCGCCCTCCCCGCCCCGCCTCCAAGGAGATGGGCTCCATTTGATCCTGGGGGTGGCACAAGCCCGAACTTCCTGACCCAGCAAGAGTTTGAACCCGGGACTCCCCCCATCTCCTCTCCCAGTGATCGCGAGTCATTACTTGGGACGGGGTGGGCAGCAGTTAGAAGCACGTGGGGCCCACATCCCGTGTCAACTTCTCTTGGGCAAGAGGCATCGCCCGCCCCTCGTTTCCTCCAGTTCACTTCTGGTTTCCGATCTCCGCCCCCCCCCTTCGGGCCCTTTAGGCAATCGGACCTTCCCAGTTCGTTCTCAGGGCTGGTCCCAACCCCCGCGGTCCTTACAGCTGCGACCACCAAGTCCAGCAGCTCCCCCTGCAACTGATCGCCCTCCCCCTTCTTGCTTCCTGCCCCCCTTCCCTAAAGGCACGACAGGCTTGAGGGGGGGGGGCAATGAGCAGCTGCACCCCCCCAAAAGCCCCCCCGCACAAACGGATACACCCCACCTCTCCCCCCTCAGTGGTTCCCTCTCCCTCCCCCCTTCAGCCTACCACGGGACAGGGAAATCGCTATGAGGGGGAAATCCCACTTCCGATCCCAGCCCGGAAAGTTAGAGAGCCCCAGTGGCGTAGCTAGAGGGGGGGCAAACCACTAAGTTTTGCAGGGATCCTTCCAGGGCGTGCAAGCGCCCCTCCCTTTCGGAGCCATTCCGGGTGGGGGAGCAAAACAGGCAGCTGCGGTGAGGCTCCCTGCACAACTTAGTGGTTTGCCCCCCCCAGCTACGCCACTGGGGAGCCCTCTTCTCCACGCAGTTCTCGTCCACGATTCAGGCACCGAAGGCGAAGGGTCCCCCCCCCCGTCAAAGTGAAGGGGAGGCATGTGGACGGAGCAAAATGCGTGTCACTTTCAGGGCGAGTGTCACTTTCAGCGGCCGCCCCCTCCCTGAGTCCCCGATCGGGAGATAACGGAATCCTGGCTGGAGCTCCTGTCCCACTTGGCCAGCGCTGCGATCGCGGCGAGCCCCGCTTCTCGTCCCCTCTCCGGGGCAACTAACACGGGACTCCTTCTCTGGACTCTGCCCCTCCAATAGGGGCCTTCTCCGAAGGACTCCACGCCCCAACAGCTGAGGAGGGGGCTAACCAAGGCTGCCCTTCGGCAGCCCAATCCTAGGCATGTCTACTCATAAGCAAAACCCACTATAGTATATTGTGCTTACTCCCAGTAGGATGGCAGCCTGAGAGCCCAAGCATAGGCATGCCTGCTCAGAAGTAAGCCCCACTATAGTCTTTGGTGCTTACTCCCAGAAAGTGTGGCTAGAATGGCAGCCTGAGAGCCCAGTCCTAGGCATGTTTACTCAGAAGTAAGCCCCACTATACTCAATGGGGCTTGCTCCAACTAAGAACGGATAAGATTGCAGCGTTACAGCCCGATCCTAGGTATGTCTGCTCAGAAGTAAACTACAGTCGATGGAGCTTACTCCCACGGAAGTGTGGCAGCCCGAGAGCCCAAGTATGACTACTCAGAAGTAAGCCCCACTATAGCCCATGGGGCTTACTCCCAGCTGTGGCTAGGATAGCAGCCTGAGAGCCCAAGCATAGGCATGTCTACTCAGAAGCAAGCCCCACTAAAGTCAATGGGTCTTACTCCCAGGTAAGTGTGGCTAGGATGACACCCCAACTCCGAGGTGGCCGTGCTGGGGGGGGCTGCAACCCCAGCCGGGATCCCCCCTCGCTCTCTAGGGGAGCCCCAGCTGGGCGCCAGCCCGCGATCGCCCCGCGGCTTCCTCCGCAGGCAGGCTGCCATCCTAGCCACACTTTCCTGGGAGTAAGCCCCACTGAACTCAGTGGAACTTACTTCCGAGTAGACGTGCCTAGGCTTGGGCTGCAGTCAGTCTGCCTGCCTGCCCCTCACCTCCTTTCCCGCCTGCCCCCCTTTTAAAGCAGCCCGGGGGGGGACACTCACTGGATCGCGCCTTCCCCTAGCCCGAGGGGGGGTGCTGGGGGCCGCTGCTCCACTCCACGCCTCCGCCTGGCTGCTGCTGCCGGGGCTCCTTTGTCCTCCTTCCTCGGCAGTACCTTCCCGGCTCATGCAGCAGAGGAGAGTCTCCCTCGCTCCGGGCGGTGGCAGCAACAATAGCCTTGCCGGAGCTCCTCATATAGCGCTCCCTCCCCGGGAAAGCCACGTGGATGGCGGAGAGGGGGAGAGAGAGAGCCAGCCACTCCACCAGGCTGAGTGAGAGAGCGCAGAAGGAGCACACCGGGGGCGTAGCGCAGGCTCCTCCTTGGCTGGAGTGGCAGGGAGGGCGCGGGCGGAGGGGAGGGTGGGATGTGTGTCCCTGCGAGAGGGAGCCCGATCGGGCACTCCCTCGCCGGCTGGCTGGGAGATCTGGGCAGTGGCGTAGCTAGAGGGGGGCAAAGCACTCAGTTTTTCAGGCGCCGGTGCAAGCGGCCCCTCCCCTTCGGAGCCATTGGGGCGGGGGGAGCAAAACGGAGGCATTCGCCCCCCTCTGGCTACGCCACTGGATCTGGAAGAGGAGCACCGTGTGTAAGAGCCCAATCCCTCTGCATCCCTCCCTGGGACTCAGGAAGTCCCATTACAGTCAGTAGGGCTTACTCCCAGGAATGTGTGCTTAGGAGTGCAGCGTTACAGCTGAACCCTATGTATGCCTACTCAGAAGTAAGCCCCATTACAGACAGTGGAGCTTACTCCCAGGAAAGGGTGCATAGGAATGCAGAGGTACAGCTCAATCCTGTGCATGTCCACTCAGAAGTAAGCCCCATGATAGTCAGTGGGGCTTACTCCCAGGAAAGCGTGAATGGGATTGCAGCCTTAGAGCTGCCTATGGATGTCTACTCAGAAGTCCCATTATAGTCAGAGAGATAATGTGTAGAATGGGGAGGGACCCAGCTGGATGATGTGCAATCCACACTTTCCTGGGAGTAAACCCCATTGACTATAATGGGATGCATTTCTGAGTAGACATATATAGGATTGGGCTCCAAGAGCAGGAGCGCTGTTCAGTGGAGGACTGGCACCTAAGCTGAAACTGACTATAGACTCTGGGAATTGCAAGAGAAGCCCCTTGTCAGTTTCAGGAGCAGAGCTAGGTCTGCTCCAGTAGCACCAGACATAGTGTGACCAGTGGCACCATCTGACAAGACAGATTGACCACAAAGTGACACTGGCACTGAATGCGAGGCTGAGTCATGGATAATACACCAAGAAAGTGGTGGTAGCACAGGCATTTTCAGGACAAGAAAGAAGCAGACGATAGAGAGAAGGAGCTACATTTGCACATGGGAGCATAAACTGCAGGGGGAAGTGTGTGTCTAATAGTGAGAGAGGTGTGAGAGAGTAGGAAGCATAAAAGGTGTGTTTTTGTGCACACTAGAGTTAGAACAGAGGGCACAAGGTAGAACCTGCCTGACAAAGGTAGCCCAGGAGCAGTGGCATAGCTAGAGGGGAATGCAAAGCACCAAGTTTTCACTGTAGCTTGAAAGTGCAGGGGAGGGCATAAGGATATAGGTTGTCTTGCTGTCTTTTGTGCTCCCTGAAGCATTTGGTGGGCCACTGTGAGATATAGGAAGCTGGACTAGATGGGCCTTTGGCCTGATCCAGTGGGGCTCTTCTTATGTAAGTGACTCTTCTCCATCCCCTTTGGAGCCAGGTGTATGCCTTCTTTTTCCCCCCTCATGGCTCCAAAGGGGAGGGGCCTCTTGCACACCATGGTGAGGTCCTCCACAAAACTTAGTGTTTTGCACCCCCTCTAGCTACACCACTGGCCCAGGAGCAATAACTAGGTTTAAAGTTTTATAGTCTGTGATCCTAAACATTCTTATTAGGGAGTGAGCCCCAGACTGCAAGGGGACTTATTTCTGAGTTGGCCTGCTCATTCAATGCATTAAAACATTTCAATAAATTAAATTTAGAAATAGTTATGGTCAGGGATTGTCATTTATCCCTCTGCTTTTGCACTGATGGGCTAAAACACCAGAAGGTCAAGTGTTTAGCAAGTAGGGTGGTGCAGACATGCTTTTCCTGATATCTCCATAGGTCAAAAGGAAGAGATTTTTTTTTTCTTTTGAAAAGGAAAAAAGAAAAGAACATTCAGAGAAGAGGCCCAGGAGAGTGACATCCTTGTAAAACAGCTGTGGTGGTTTAAAAACAGGAAGTGCCTCTGCTTTGCTTCCTGTACCAATAATAACTGATCCTGTATGTGTGTGACTGTGGGTGAGACAGAGAACAGAGTTTTCCCCCTTAAGCCCATGTTGTGCTTTAACATTTCTCCTCCTCCCTGCTGATTTCTAGGGTTTTGGCAGCAGATCTGATTCTGAGCACAGCTCAACTGTTATCAGAGTTTGGCCCTCCAACTACAACTGCATTGAGAATGCCTTGTATGTAGAAGGCAACAAGTTGTTGGGATATCCCGGACGTGGGGGAGGAATGGAATTCCCAATGTTTAGTAGTCTAAGGCTGGGGTTTGGGCACCCCTGGTCTAAGGGCACAATCCTAATCAGGTCTACTCAGAAGTAAGTCCTATTTTGTTCAGTGGGGCTTACTCATAGGAAAGTGTGGTTAGGATTGCAGTCTAACTTACTTTAATCCAGGTGGATCAGTGGTGTAATCAGTGGACATTATATATCTGGACTTTCAGAAGGCGTTGGACACAGTCCTTCACCAAAGGCTACTGAAAAACTCCACAGTCAGGGATTTAAAGGGCAAGTCCTCTCCTGGATTGAGAACTGGTTGAAGATCAGGAAACAGAGAGTGGGTGTCAATGGGCAATTTTCACAATGGAAAGTGGTGAAAAGTGGTGTGCCCCAAGGATCTGTCCTGGGACCGGTGCTCTTCAACCTGTTCATAAATGACCTGGAGACAGGGGTGAGCAGTGAGGTGGCTAAGTTTGCAGATGACACCAAACTTTTCCTAGTGGTAAAGACCAGAACAGAAGTGATCCTGAGGAGCTCCAGAAGGATCACTCCAAACTGGCAGAATGGGCAGCAAAAAGGCAGATGCTTTTCAGTGTAAGTGTAAAGTCATGCACATTGGGGCAGAAAATCAAAACTCCACATATAGGCTGATGGGTTCTGAGCTGTCTGTGACAGATGAGATCTTGGGGTCCTTGTGGACAGCTCAATGAAAGTGTCGACCCAGTGTGCGGCGCCAATGAAGAAGGCCAATTCTATGCTTGGGATCATTAGAAAAGGTAGTGAGAACAAAAAGGCTAATATTATAATGCCGTTGTACAAATAGATGGTAAGGCCACACCTGGAGTATTGTGTCCAGTTCTGGTCACTACATCTCAAAAAGGATATAGTGGAAATGGAAAAGGTGCAAAAGAGAGCGACTAGGATGATTGCTGGGCTGGGGCACCTTCCTTATGAGGAAAGGCTATGGCGTTTGGGCCTCTTCAGCCTAGAAAAGAAGCGCCTGAGGGGGGACATGATTGAGACATACAAAATTATGCATGGGAAGGATAAAGTGGATAGAGAGATGCTCTTTACACTCTCACATAACACCAGAACCAGGGGACATCCACTAAAATTGAGTGTTGGGAGGGTTAGGACAGACAGAAGAAAATATTTCTTTACTCAGCGTGTGGTTGGTCTGTGGAACTCCTTGCCACAGGATGTGGTGATGGCATCTGGTATGTGCAACCTCCTGATTTTAGAAATGGGCTATCTCAGAATGCCAGATGCAGGAGAGGGCACCAGGAGGCAGGCTGTGTCTGTTGTCTGGTGTGCTCCCTGGGACATTTGGTGGGCCACTGTGAGATATAGGAAGCTGGACTAGATGGGCCTGTGGCCTGATCCAGTGGGGCTGTTCTTATGTTCTTAGAGTCTCTGGTGCATCACGTCTGACTGTAGCTTCATTCTAGAGGAAAACTCCATCACAGGTTACAAGCCATGATGGGTATGTACAGTCTGAGATTAGCTCATCACGACGGCCAGGTAGGAATTTTTTGTGTCATCCAAATTGGCTGTGGATGGCAGGTTTTTTGCCTACCTGAGACTGCCTAGGGAGGGAAGATGTGTTCAGTAGGTTTCACTAGTTAAAAATTGGTCACTGTGTTTAATAAAGTGGTCCAAGTTAAACCAAAGTACAGTCTGGTGTCTTTGTTGGGAGGTGCAAAGGTAAATAGAATGCAAGATGCAGGGGAGTGGTAGGATGCAAGGATCTTGTGGTCTTGAGTGTTCACTGAGGCATCTGGTGGCTGCTGTGAGATACAGGAAGCTGGACTAGATGGGTCTTAGGCCTGAACCAGCAGGGCTCTTCTTATGTTCTCTCAGCACTGTACTAATTGCTTTTCCTCTGTGGAATGGCAAACATAAATCAGTCAGGTTTCTCCACTGCTTATACATCTGATGAAGTGTATGGAGATCATGAAGGACAGGTGTATCTGTGGCTATTAGCTATGCTAGTTATATGAGATCTCTGCTTTCAGGAGCAGTTTACCTCCAAACATCAAATGCAGCTGACAAATGACAGGGGATGGCCATCGCTGCCATGCCTTGATAGTGCACTGCCAGGACAGATGGAACCTTGGGCTGATCCCTTGAGACAGTTTGTAATGTTATGTGATCCCCTTTCCGCTTCCCTGGAGGAGTTAGAAGTTCCAGGGTGCCACAACAGAGTTTGCTCATCAATCCTGTTTTCTTTTGGATGAGACAGCACCAGAAACTTTGGTTGTCTTTGCAATATCTGTTTGTTTACAAGCATACAAGTAGAATATAGTGGAAGCAGTAGAGAAAGCAGGAGAGAGAGAGAGAGAGAGAGAGAGAGAGAGAGCAGTAGCGAGAGAGAGAGTGAGTGAGAGCAGTAGAGAGAGAGAGAGAGAGAGTGAGTGAGTGAGAGCAGGAGAGAGAGAGAGAGAGAGAGAGAGAGAGAGAGAGAGAGAGGAGCAGTAGAGAAAGCAGCTCAACCGCTAGTCTGCATCTAAATCCTGAAGACACTTCCATTTTTGCCACTAAAATGCTAAAACTGCTCCCTCCCTCTCTCTCTGAATTCAGACTACACTACTTCTCTCTTTACCAAGCATCTATATGATGCATAAGTATGGTGAAGGCTGAATGGCATGAGGGCATGTGACCTAAGCTGGGGTGATGCTATGAGCTTTTGCACCGGGTGGCGCAAACCCTAGTGACATCTCTGTCACCAGCATCTTTACTTAGAAGAGCCTCAGCAGATACAGAACGGTAACCTTGGCCCCATTATCTATCTTCTTGTCTCATTGTGCCCAGGCACAATGCACTTATTGACTTGTTTTCCCCTCCATATTCTCTTTGTGTGTGCGCATGTGTCATGTGTGCACACACATGTGCCAGGGTTAGGACCCTCTAGATAGAGCAGGGGTTGGTAGCCTATGGCCCATGGGCCAGATTCAACCCCCCACCCAAAGTCATCCAACCCATGCGGAGCTCAGCTTGGGTAGCAAAGCCTCCCACCCAACTTGCTGTGCACTGTAAGGGGAATGTATGTATGGCACAGGAATGCCATGAGACCAGACAGGAAGCTCTGCCATTCCCTGTCTGGCACATGGCAAACTGGACAGGAAGCCTCACCTCCCAAGCTGAACTCTACACAACCTCTTCCAGGAGCTTGGCAACATGGATGTTCAGTGGTGACATGATGACATAATCACGGAACTGAACGTCCAGCCCCTTTTAACAAAAAGGTGGCTGACCCCTGCTCTAGAGCTATCATTTAACTGGTTAAGGCAGGAGCCTGGAGATCAAGCTTCTCTGAGGATTCTCTTAAGCTGTCCATCAAGGATAAGAGGGATCACTGCTGCTGCTTGATTCTTTTCAGAGTTTTGGGGCATCTCATCATGCAGTGTAAGATTAATCATATGGTGGGAGATACTTGCTTGTCCGCTGCAAATGAATGAAATGTTTTACAACCCACCAGGGGCTCGCTCCTTCCCTACAGCTGCTGTTTCCGGCTATATTGCAAAGCTGCCTCAGCCACAGTTGTGCACCTTGGCTGGCAATCCTGATTTCTCTCTCCCAATGTCCAGAGCTTCTCTTCCCCATTTAACTCAGGAACCTGCATATCCCTTCCTAACCCTGGATAGACAAAGCCCACTGAATAAGAGGCTAACATTTCTCCAGCCACCCTCCTATCTTCCGTCTCTTCCCCACCTTTCCTTTTTTTGCTTTAATTGAACCATTTCAAACCTTGTTTTCATTTACTGTTACAAGATAACTTTTTTTTTTAACCCCACTATTGCACATTTATCCCCTTAATACATGTGAATTGAAATCTGTGTCCCTTGTTTTTTTGCAAACACCAGTATCCACTGGTTGTGCCATGAACCAATAGCCCAAGGTTGGACAAACATTTTGGCAGGAGGGCAACATTGTCTCTCTGACACTGTGATGGGGCTGGGGGAAAAAAAAATTAATTAAATTTGAATAAATTTACATAAATGAATGCATTAGAGAACAGAACTTATATGAATGAATGAATTTTATTTCTAATACACATGAGAACTATGAACTGTTTGTCACACACCTCTTGCACAGTGAAAATATACAGACCAAGCCGAACCAGGCCGGAAACACATGGAGACATAAGCAGTCGCAGGCCAGCGTGGGCTACAACAGTCTCTGACAGGCCAGACTGGGAGCTCCCTGCGGGCAGGATTGGGGGTCCCCGACGGGAGCAAACGGCCCACAGTTTGGGGTTTGCCCACCACTGCATAGCCCAAAGCCTTGAATTGCATTTGAGTTTGATTTGGGGCAGCCCATCCATTAGGCAAAGGGATGCAGATTGTATCAGCAGCAGAATGCAGAGGGGTGAGAGGGAAGCTGATTTGAAGTGCCCTTTGCCCTGAGACTGCCACTGCCTTACTCCTGCCTGCCACATATGTGAACCGCATTGATCAGCCTTCCAACCACTAAAAGTGAGCAGATAGTGGATCATCTGCCACGCTCACCTTGCTCCTTGTGTGGTCTTTTCCACTTCAGTTGTGGAAGTGCAGGACATTCGATTTGATTTACAGGGACCGCATGAACAAAGGAGCTCCTTCACTGGCACAGTGCCTTTAAATCAAACTACGCAGAAGTCTCGCACTTCCGCAAATGCAGGCGAACCACACAGGAAGTGTGGTAAGGACTGCTTTTTGCTCGTAAAAACTGAACGGATGTGGCAGACTGAAGCAGCATTGGGTGGTGTTCTGGATTGTGCCATCACTGCTTGGACTGCGCACGCATGAGTGTATATGTATACTTGAGCATGTGTGGTTACACTCTGTCCCTCCTTAAATTATGGGGGGTGTCAGCAATTATGGAATCCTTTTTACAGACGGATAGATAAACGATTATGAGTCAATCAAGTAAAATCAAAATAGACGAAAGTAAATATATTCATGACAATTATAGACTAGACCAGGGGTGCTCAAACTTTCAACTTTAGGGATGCTGGACCTTTAACAAGTGTATAGAAGAGAGAATTTCAGCAGGTGCAGCTTGTCATCTGTGGGATGACAAGTTGCACCTGCTGCAATGGTGCAATGCGATGGTGCTTTAAAATGGTAATAACTACAGTTCTGCAAATTCCCAATGTTTTCCCCCTTTGTATTACCTTTAACCCATGTATATTTGGTTCCTGTACCCATATCTTTATTCAGTAAAAAATGAATTAAAAAAAAATTATGGGAGGTGTCACATTCTCAAGGCTAAAGAGAGATTCTGAATCATTAGGGACCATTCAGCACCTTTGGCTCAACCCCTCATCACCTGTTAGCAGACCAAATTATTTGAAACACAGCATGAACCGGAAGGAGAACCTGCTGGCTATAGGATACAACAGAGCTTGCTGCTGGTTTACGTCTACATCTCTATATCATGGTTGTAAATATATACACAAATGCACCACACTGGAGAGACACTGAAGAAAAACGTCCATTCTGATGAGGTGGGCAGGCTTTGGTCCCAATCCTGTTTGAGCCTCGCACTACCAGAACTAGCATTCTGTTGGTGCAAGCTGCTTTACAGTGGCGTGAAAGCCAGGCTGCCCTCACATGCTTTTGTGTTGCTGCCACACTCAGCAAGATGCTCCAGAAGCCTCCACCAGTACTGGTAAGTTGGCATGGAGGCATGTCATGAGCAAGGACAGGGAGGGAGGGGATATACCTTGGCTGCACTATTAAGCACCAGATCCCATCCCTTCTTTCCCAAACATTCTCTCCTTGGACTCCTGCCAGCAAAATGACAGGTGAAACCTAAGAAAATCCATAGACAACCTATTGGGGGGGGGGGGAGAGAAGTAAAAGAAATATCTTTACTTCCTGCTGGCTGTCCAATCACCCCCACCACAACTAAAAGCAGCATGCACTCCATCAATGTAGCTCCCCCAGTGGTGGGGAATAGGATTGGGAAGTTTGGCATAGATTCCTGAAAGAGAAATAATGGTGTATTGCACATGAATTGGCAACCTTCAGTCTCGAAAGATGATGGTATCGCCACTCTGAATGGTGGTTCTGGCACAGCGTCTAGTGTGGCTGAAAAGGCCGATTTGGGAGTGACAATCCCTTCCACACTGGGAGCAAGTGCAGTCTGCCCCTGGTCTGTCTCCCTGGCTATGGGCCTTCCTTCTTTGCCTCAGACTGTTGGCCAAGTGTCTCTTCAAACTGGGAGAGACCATGCTGCACAGACTGCCTCCAAGTGGGCCGCTCAGAGGCCAGGGTTTCCCACCTGTTGAGGTCCATGAATGTTCCCATCCTAAAACATGAAACAGAAGCAAACAGATGGGGAAACTGTTCTTTATATACATTGATGCTCTTTATATATACAGGTGGGAGGCAATAAAGAAAAGTGCTCTGCATATGGGAAAAATGCCTTTTCTTCCCATCACTGAAGAGGTTCAGTAAAGAGGGAGCAAGTGGGGACAAGTTACTTATCTTGGATGCTTGCCCCTCCCAGCCGCTTTCAAGTGTCTCCTATAACATATAATCATAAATGTGGCACCCTGACTTGCCCTGCCTCAGTCACAAACAGCAGAGGTCAAGCTCACAAAAGGTGGAGGTTTTTAAGCAGAAAAGAGGAGATGGGGTGGGGTCTCTCTGCAGAGATCTCTACCTGTCCAAATGCGATGGGCACCTGTCTAGTGGGAAGAGGCAATGATTCTTCTTTCCACATCCCATAGATCCTAAAAGAGTGTGTTGTCATGAATAAACCAACTCGTCCATTATTTATTTATTGATTACCCAAAGGCTTTTTACAGTGTCGGCAGGTGTAAAAATCTCTGTCGTGTTTTAATGGATATGGCCTTTCTGCTCCATCTTGTTTGATTCACAGTTTATTCAGAGCCAGAGGGAGAATTTTTTTTTTCTCTCCACTCTGCCAATTTCTTTCTGTCTTCTTTCATGGCTCTAATTCCATCTCCTCCTCCTCCTCCCTCTCCACTCTATCTTTTTAAAAATCTGTTTATCCTTTCTTCAAGGAGCTAAGGTTGCCATTCTATAACACTTCCCTGGGAGTAAGCCCCACTGAATACAATGGGACTTACTTCCCAGTAGACATGCAATCTTATGCATGCACTGCCAACGCGGAGGTCATGGACTTATGCAGGAGATTCATCAAGTGGATAGAGAGATGCTCTTTTCCCTCTCACATAACACCAGAATCAAGGGACATCCACTAAAATTGAGCATTGGGAGAGTTAGGGCAGACAAAAGAAAATATTTCTTTAGCCAGTGTGTAATTAGTCTGCGGAACTCCTTGCTACAGGAAGCAGTGATGGCATCTTGTCTAGATGCCTTTAAGAGGGGAATTGGACAAATTTCTGGAGGAAAAGTTCAACACAGGTTACATGGTAGGTATGTGCCAGCTCCTGGTTTTAGTGGAAGGCTACCTCAGAGTGCCAGATGCAGGGGAGGGCACCAGGACGCAGGTTGTGTCTTGTGTGCTCCCTGAAGCGTTTGGTGGCCACTGTGAGACACAGGAAGCTGGACTAGATGGGCCTTTGGCCTGATCCAGTGGGGCTATTCTTATGTTCTCATGTCCCGTGTGATCATTTTGTCGTAGAGGTCCCACATACATCACTCTATGTTCTTTGAATGGTTGCCAGCTTTTCCCTGCCAGGGCATCTGTGCCTTTCAATGCCATGTGACAAACATAGCAGCTGAAGCTTTTTCTGACATGCTAGACAAACAAACAAAAACACACCAAACAAACCCTGATAAACACAGCCTGCTGATTTTGGCTTGCCATACTTCTCCTAATGCAGGGCAAAGCAATCTGTGATCCACCCAGAGAAAGGCTGGCCACCAGCTGCATTCAGTCACCTGTCAGAAGCTTGAAAACTCTTTAGATAAACTGTGAATCAAACAAGATGGAGCCGCTTGGCACCCTCCAGGGATGAAGGTGGGATAAAAATACTGTAAATAAATAAACTCTTCTTTTGGCAGTGCTGGACGGGTGGCAGAAATAAGCACTCTGTTCAACAATGTTCTTATATGTTCAGCTCTGTTCTTATATGTTCACTCTGTTCAGCTATGTTCTTATATATGTATGCGCAACCTCCTGATTTTAGAAATGGGTTATGTCAGAATGACAGATGCAAGGGAGGGCACCAGGATGAGGTCTCTTGTGATCTGGTGTGCTCCCTGGGGCATTTGGTGGGCCGCTGTGAGATACAGGAAGCTGGACTAGATGGGCCTGTGGCCTGATCCAGTGGGGCTGTTCTTATGTTCTTAACTACAATTCCCAGGAGGCCTTGCAGGTCTCTTGTTATCTGGTGTGCTCCCTGGGGCATTTGGTGGGCCGCTGTGAGATACAGGAAGCTGGACTAGATGGGCCTATGGCTTGATCCAGTGGGGCTGTTCTTATGTTCTTATGTTCTTAACAAGAGGTAGTCAGTGTGCATGAAAGAGGCCACCTGTAACCATTACCAGTGTGGGTACATTCCTTGATGCACACCCTTGTCTTCATTGTCTTGTTTGACAATGTCACTTTGAACTGGCTGGGTGTGTGTATGTATCTTTTAGTGCAGGCAAAGGTGCCTATTTGCAGCCAGGGCCACCACTTATATGTGTGACAAGTTCCTCATAATTATAGCTGGATCAGGACCAGATAAGTGAGCTGCCATTTATGGCTAGTGTCCTTTGTTTAGCACAGCCATTTTCAACCACTGTGCCGTGGCACGCTGGGTGTGCCGTGAATAGACCCCAGGTGTGCCACAGAAATTTGAGAGAAGGTCATTTACCAATAGGACCATTGGGGGATGTGAGCCCCCATTGACAGCACAGTGTGCCTTGTCAATTGTCAAAAAACTGATGGTGTGCCTTGACCATTTTAGTGCCTTGCCAGTGTGCCACGAGATGAAAAAGGTTGAAAATCACTGGTTTAGCAGGTAAGAAGTGGGCCTACATGTGATTCTTTCATTTTGCAGTTGGATGCACTTAACTGAGAATAGTAGGCAATGCTCACTGCTGAGTATGGATTCTTTCTTTCTCTCTCTCTCTCTCTCTCTCTCTCTCAAATACCTTGTCCCCCAGCTAGGACATGCAGCCTCATTACTTCTTTCCCTAGTCTGATGACCACCATATTTGGACCAAATGCATGTGAGGGGCTGAGGGCCCAATCCAGAAGATTGAGCACACCTGTGACAATCTTCACTGATCCAACACTGGAGTGGGCACAGTGCACGAGCCCACGGAGGAGCTCTGGGCAAGTGTCAGACAGGAGTGCCATGTGGGAGGTGTTCCAGGGTGGGAGGAAGGTGGGGGGGAAGGCATTGCAGGGGGAGGGAGTGGGGCAGGCAATGGGCAGAGATGGCGGAGATCCTGCTGCCATATTCTGACCCCCCTCTGGGCCCATGACACCTGACACAGGTCTCCTTGAATTTGTGCTCACTCAATAGTGGGCACAGAGCCAAGGAGATCCATCAGGACCACTTGGGCCTTACACGGGATAAGGGAACATAGGCTGTCTTACTCCAAGTATCCCCAGTGGTGCTTCCCAGCACCTTGGCATGCCATGGTAGACATTTTGGCATAGTGCTTTGCACCCCCTCTAGCTACCCCACCGCCTCCAATTCTAACCTTTGTGCATTCAGTCAAAGATTTGAATACAGGCATGTGTACCATCTACATTGACTTATATGCATAGGAAGAGCCCTACCTATTGCAGGCTTCCCAATTGTTCAGAGAGAGCTTGGGAATGTGCAACAACACACTTCCTTTCCAGTCACACCTTCAGTTGAAAACACACAGTATAAAAGGGGGCAGCAGGGGTGATACCAGATCTTACCCCCTATGAAAAAGGCTCCAGGCCTTTTGATTTTGGGGAGGGAAAAGGCAGCAGAGTCACCTCATGCTCTGGAAGTGTGAATGTGCTTCTTGTAAGGATAAGTTCTCCTCCCTGCCTCGCCTTTTCCCTCTTTAACAGTGCATGTTTTAACTCCTCAATCCTTCCACCTGCAGTAAAATTCCAATTGCCCTGCATTTATGACACTTGCCAACACAAGGTCAAGCTGAAATTGAAGATGGGCTGGGAGTGAACAAGCCCTTTGTTTAAGCACCAGTAGCTTGGGAAAATTAGAAATCATGAGGTGGATAAATGTACTACCATGACCTGAATACCACCTGATTGGGAAACTGGCCCAATCTTACAAATGAGAGGAAAAGGTATTTTAACAGCCTCAATCAATTCATTCTTAATTCTTAACAACAATTTTCAAAGATGACTTCCAAAAAGTACAGAGGACCCAAATATTGCCCCTCACTTGACCAGTAACAAAGGAAGAACTGCAAATAGGATGGGGTGCTTCCAACTTCTGCATCAGTTCTGGAGCCAGTGGTCCAGCAACACAAGAACATACGAATGTGTTTTCACTCAGGAAAGATGATGCACTGAGAAGCATTGACTGTAAGCACCACTCCCTGAAGGGACACACTGGCAGCCTACTGACTTTTCAGGAACAAGTTGCACAACCTTGATTCTCCTTGCTGAACTGTCTGAAGACAAGACACCCAGTCTTGAGGATGTCCTGGAAACTTGTGCTCTAGTGACATGTGACCATCTTCAGAGGAACCTGTACCTGCAACCTGGGAACAAGCCAATTCTTCTTTGAATGGGCCTAGGTTAAGCCAACATCAATTTTCAGAACAATTGAAGAAATAAAACCTCACAATCCCCACATCTAATCTGGGCTCTTAGGGCCCAATCCTATCCAACTTTCCAGACCTGGTGTAGCCATGCCAATGGGATGTGTGCTGCATCTTGTGATGGGACGGTGGTTATGGAGGCCTCTACAAGGTAAGAGAACATTTGTTCCCTTGCCTCGGGGCTGCATTGCAGCTGCACCGCTGCTGGAAAGTTGGATAGGATTGGGCCCTTAGCAAACGCGTCATCAGGAATTTTAAACATTAATTCTATATTGAAATTAAAAGATAAATACATTTTGGGCACAATCTTAACAGCGCCTTGGGCTGACACATGGCCCAAGATGATCGCGAAAGTGCCGCAAAGCACTTTTGTGCTGACTTAAGAGGAGGAGGGCCTGGAGCGGGACCCACTCAGTCAGCCTAATGGGTGAGTCTGCACCAGCTGAGCTCAGTCAGTGTGTGCGTCTGGAGGGGTTGTGGGAGGGAGGCATTTTGAGGTGGTGGGAGCTGTGAGTGGGAGGGGCCAGAATCCAGCACTTATGTTGAATCCTAACCTCATTCCTGGGCAGTTTCAGGCTGCTTGAATCTGCGCCACCTTTTGAGGTGGCTCAGATCCAAGTAGCCCCACTGGGGTTGCTGCAGTGTGACATGGGGTAAGGGAACGTGATTTCCCTTGCTCTTGGATGCCCCAAGTACAGCCCCAACCCTGCCTTGAATGTGGGGCAGGCCCACAGACCTGCCTGCTGCAGGGCAGGTTAGAATTGGCCTGTCAGTTGCCTATCAGAAACAATACATGCAATACAATATTGCATGATAGGGGATGATACAATCTAGCCCATAATTAGTTACCTCAAAGAAACTTAGTAAATTCTTGATAAATATGCATTGCCAGTCTGCATACAAGTCAGTACTTTTTATATCTAGAATACAAGCTTGATCAAAACACAGCTAATGACTGTAGGATACCAAAAATCTTTCCATTCCTCCCAGAATCAACCACTGACACACTCACCTACTTAAGAGAAAGTACATCAGTTACACTCATTTTAATATTCCCCAGTCCTCAGATAACTATGGTATTTGTCAGGCATTTCAACAGAATTTTAGGGCAACTAAAATGAGGAAAAGGTTGGGGACACTTGGTCCATGCAAAGAGGCTAAGGGCACAATCCTAACCAGGTCTACTCAGAAGTAAGTCCTATTTTGTTCTGTGGGACTTACTCTCAGGAAAGCGTGGTTAGGATTGCAGCCTAAAACATCTGGGGAATGTGACCGATGTTTACAAAGTTCTGTACAGTGTGAAGAGGGTGGATAATAAGAAATAATTCTCTCTCATATGCCTACAAAAGTGGGGTGTGTGTGTTGCCCAATGATATTGATGGGCAGCAGGTTTGGGAAGGCAAAAAGAAAGAACTTCTTTACATAAGCCAAGGACTTCTAATGGCCAAAGTCCACTAGAGCCCTAGTGCAACTCCTCAGATCCTCAGCGCAGACAAAGGATGGCTGGATTAATGGATAACATGTATCTGTCCAGGCACTGAAAGTACCAAGTCGTGCCAGGCGCTCAGTTGCGTTTCTTTGCAGGTTCCCATGTGAACAGGAGCAAAGTGCATGTGTGGAGAACCCTAAAGCTTCTATCATGTTTGGGGGGGGGCGGGTGGGGTGGAGGAGGGAGAGGAAATGGGAAGTCCCTTCCCTCTTTTTCCTCCACCCCCTTGCAGTTTGCCTACACTCATCTGATTACATTCAGTGGCAGAGGTGTGGCGTGGGCCAGTCAATGGAGACCCAAAGGTCCAGGGTATTAAGAACTGTTTGACCAGTTTTCACAGGGGAATGACTCCCTTCTCTGCCTGCTGTCAATCATTTGCTTTCCATAAAGCAAGGTTCTTGGAGAGCAGCGTGAATGACCAAGGAGTGGGAGGCAGATCCAGTCCAAGACTCATGCGAATCCTTCTGCCTTCCTTGGTTCCCCCGCCCATTATAGCTACACAACTGAGGGACCAAGTTCCTGGAGTGCAAACAAGGAAGGAAGGAATGGTGAGTCGTGTGTGTCACTCCACAACAGCCTCATGTAAAGGCGATGCTGGGGTATTTCAGGGGTGAGTGGGCCCTCCTCCAGCAGCTGACCATTGATGCTACCTATGCGTCCAGGATTTACCTATACATCTATCCACCAATGGACTTTGCATGGGTAAAAAAAAATTGTAACAAATATAAAGAACAATTAAATCATCAAATCCTTTGAAAACCTTGAACTGTATTTTTTATTACTTTAATGGGGCCATTGCTCATTTGCAACAGCTAGTATTTCCAATTTCGCTTAATATTTAAAATGTTGAGGTGCTCTATAGGCATCACCTCCCCCCTGTTTTGCTATTTTTTTTTTAAATAATTCCATTTTATAGCTGTTCCTGTAAGAGGAAGATTGTAGCTCAGACTCCACCATTTTTAAAAGCTCCTTAAAGCTGGAATTAAAAATGAATAATTTAATTCCTTCTATCATGTAGAATTTTTAACTTATGTTTTACAGCTTGCACAACATAACCTTTTGGGCAGTGGGGGAAACCTGTCATATGATACCTGTAAGAAACAGAAAGAACTGGAAGAAGCCTTTGTTTGGAGCTCAGTTGTGAAGCCTAATCTAAAGCTTCTCTAAGCACTCCAGAGCTTAATGGGAGATGAGAGCCTGACCTGTGTGTGAGAGCAACCAGCTCAGCAAAGTATTTGGCTATAGGGACAAAGCCCAGTCCATATCTCAGTGAATCACGTGATAGATAGCACTGCTCAACCATTCAGGGTTTAGCTGTTAGAGAGGGCAACTCTGCAACAGTTGATCCTTCACTGATCTAAAAGCCCAAGACAGTGCCTGTCCTTTTAGTTAAATATTTGCCAGGAAAACATCATCATCTGAAAACATGTAGTCATTGCCCAAAAAATGTACCACAGCATGAGCAGAGGGAGAAATGCCAAACTGCACAATGTCTTCATGTGCATGGACTTGCATTTACACGTATGTACGATTTTTGGCAAGATGCAACAACTACTGCCTCAAATTTTTCCAAACACTCTGGGGAAGAACCCCCAAGAATGAGGACTCCAGAAAATGTTAACATGGCATCCTCGGAAGACAAAGACCAGGACAATGATTTACCAGGGACAGGTAATTGAACATGAAGGCTGCTCTCTGGCAATAGTGGTATTGGGAGCACATTGCAATATGGGGATAGTCATATTGACGGACCTCACATGTTCACTGTAAGGGGTGCAGAGAGAAAAACAGTGAAGTTTAGGTCACATTCTAGAGTGCACACAGAAGTACTTGAGGGGCTGGAAGCAGATTGCAGAGTCTGGCCAGGCAGTAGTTATGGTCCAAAAAAGCAAAGGGAGTTGGAGGCGGTGGGGATGTGCATCTGTAATCAAGGGGCTGGTTCAGAAGAAGCACTGAACCAATGTCTTAAACACAATGGGGGAAGAGTCTAGATGCATTCACGTGTTGCACCTAGAGGCAATGAGATGTTCAGACAAGACACCCATTGCACAACAGCAAAACTGTATGTCAGAGGTCACATGCAGTTTTGATGTCATTGCCTCTAGACATTTACCCCCTTCTGATTGCCATCAGTACAGAGTGTTTGCAAAGTGGCCCAGCTGCATGAGCCCTCTGAGGTGGGTGAGACTTTTGGCTAATCCCCAACCTGGTCACCCTGGTCAATCCCGCTGCTCTTTAAGACAGGAGAAGGCCTATCTCTCTGGGATTCTTCTAATGGTCACATTTAGCTGTGAAGTTAAATGCCCACCCTTTTCTGTTTTGTTTTGCTTCTTTTAAATAAAGCCAATGGGGGGGGGAGTCCAGTTATGGCACCAATTTTGCACTTTGGGATGGGCTATGATCCTGGGAAATGGCCTCATTGTTCTCTTTCCTCTTGGTTCTGATCCATGCTGGGTTCCACAGAAATTCTCCTGTGATGAGGAGGCCTCATCCGAGTCCACCTCTGGGAGCTGGCAGTTCCTGATCACTCTACTCTTAAGGACTCCTTCTGGAAGATTTTGGTCCCAGGCCAGCCATTTTTGCCTGACCCACAGAAATGGTGGTGATGATTCTTAGTGGCAGCTGAACACGAGGCCCACAGGTATTTAGAAGCAGGAGGCCAGAGAATGAGCAGTGCTTCTGAGAGAGGGCAGGATCAAGGACACTGCTGCAGCTGCCACTTGAACAAATGGAATGAAGTTGATGATCAAAGAAGGTGATGAGAGAGTGGGAGACAGAGAAATCAGAAGGAACATCAAGGTGACTATTGAAATCCACAAGGATGGGGCAGAGGGTTGAGAGGGAAAGAGACTAGACAAGCAAGCATCAAAGTCAGAGAGAAATGAAGTGACAGACCGAGGGCAGGGTGATGGCAAGCTGGGAATAGATCACAGCTACCATGAGGGAGGGAGAGGAGTTAGGATGGAGAGCGCACAATGTAAAGGGAAAGCAGGCAGATGGATATATTTGGCAGGGCGAGATGCTGCATGGAGCACTGACCAAGTGTCCCTGGCAGAGGTGGAAGAAGAGGCTTCATTGGGTCTTTTCTACTCTCTAAAGACTGACACAGAAGTGAATAGGACGACACATACTTCTAACACTGAATTGAATGCCATCATTTGAAGGTCTATGGCTCTAGATGGAGGAAAAACAGGAGGAGGTGGGGCTGGTACCACAACGAAAAACGTGCCACACATTGGAATGTATCTTCTTCAACGAGCTGTTCTGGCTATACCAGAATGAGAGCCATGAAGAACCTTGGCCATGCTCCCCATCTCAGGCAGCAGCCAAACCTTGGACCTACAGGCAGAGAGAAGCTAGGCAGATCAGGAGGGCCCCGGCACAAGCTGCAGAAGTGCTGAACTCAGAGCCTGACCCTGACATGAAGCTGGAGCCTGTCAGCTGGAAGTTGCACAAAGAAAGTATCTTGAGCTGGGACCTCCAGAGGCAGCACCCCTTAAGCTAGAAGCCCCTGAGGGACCAGATGCTTCCAAGAAAGAAGCATCTTGCTCCGTCTTTGGCAGCACAGGCAAGCTGCATGGTGGGAACTGAGAGGAAAGTAATCAAGTGCTTGGCTCCAGGCCCGAGGACAACTCCTTTGGGGCATTCCACTTTGCAAGAAGGATGCAGAGCCTGGGGAGGGTTGCTTGGCCCAAGAGATTTAAGGCCTCAGCTTGCCTCACTTGTTGAGGCAAGTGACCACCTTGGAGCGCCACCCAGTCTGCTCTGCTAACTGGCTAGCTATTGGCCTTGCCACCCTCAGGGGCCAGGCCTCTAGTGCCCTGTGAAGAGTCTGTGGCACATTGGTGTGCCACAAAAGGTCTGCAGGTGTGCCACAGGAGCACAGCATTGAAAATCACTGAAAATCTGTTCTGGATTCTACAGCTCTGGTTTCTAGGGAAACTGCCTGAAGTAAGAAATTGTCCCTCTTCCTCTGCTTGCAGAACCAGCAGAGACATGCAGGGCTCAATCCTGAAAGTGTCCTAGGCCAACGCAAGACCGTTGTGCCAGCCTAGGATGGACACAGAAGTGCTGTAAAGCTCTTTCGGGCTAGGGGGAGGGTGGGTGGCAGGCAGGAGGTAAGCGGGGGCGGAGCCAATATCTGGCACTTATGCCGGACCCCCTGTTCCCAGGCAGCCCAGGGCAGCTCTGGGCTGCTCGGATCTGCCCAGATTCGAGTAACCCCACTGGGGCCACTGTCAGGGGCCACCGGAAGGGAAGTCATGATCAGAAGTGACATAAACAAGTTGGAAAATTTTTAACAATCCTAGGCTGCAATTCTACCCACACTTACCCAGGAGTAAGTCCCATACACTGTCATTGTTAAAAGAATATACATAGTAGCTTGTTAAAACTACAGGTCTATAACATTTCTCCAAATGCAGTCACAAACCATGGGAGCATCAAGTCTAACAGATTAAAAATAAAATATTGAAATGAATGGGAACCCACCTGAAATTGGCTCGTGACCCACCTAGTGGGTCCTGACCCACAGTTTGAGAAACACTGGGATAAGGGAAAGTGATTCCCTGCGCCAATTTCAACTCTAACCCTGCCTTGGACACAGGGCAGGTCCACTAGCCTGCCTGCTCCAGGGCAAGTTAGGATAGGGCTGACAATTCATTAGTACAGCCAGTTGCCCTCGAAACAGAGCCACAGAAACCAGAAGAGTCTTCCGGAAGCCAGAAGTGACATTACAAAAGGTGAAGGCCATAGAGAAGACCGTAGAGGTCAGCGTGCTGTGAGGAGAAAAATGTTGAAAAACTCTGCTATTCCGTCATTCACCCTCTAATAGACAATCTTCGGCAAATGGCTATCTTTCTCCCATACATGCATCCGTGAAACACCTTCCCCTCTACCCCAGTATGTATACTATCTGCAGTATGGTAATTATAATACTGGCTTTGGAAGTGTCTCTGCCATAGGCAGTTGCCTGAAGTGGCATGTTCTGGGCATCATTACAGAATGGCATGTGTCAGCTATTTAATTTCTTGCTGTATTCTTTAGCACACTACAAAAGCTAGTGGCTGAGCCAGCCAGATCAGGCCCATTTTAATGAACAACTATTATTATTATTATTATTATTATTATTATTATTATTATTATTATTATTATTATTATTATTATTATTATTATTATTACTAAACCATTTCTTGGGTTTAGAGCCAGATAGCTGCACAGAAGCCTCCCTGAAATAAACAGCCATTATCTGATACTTTCTCTGGAAAGTCTCTACAGACAATTTATGTCAGGAAAGGTTATTTGGTATATCTATCACCTGCCATGCAGTGTTTTATTTTTGGAATCTCAGTGTCGCAGCATTATTAGCTTCTGTCTTGTGTAGCTCAGGCAGTTCTAGATCAGGGGTTGGCGACCTATGGCCCACGGGACAGATCCAGCCTGTCACACCATGTCATCTGTCCCGCGTGTAGCCTTCCACCCAATTTGCTGCATGCTAGACAGGGCATGGCAAAGCCATTTGCCTAGGCTTTCAGAGTCCTATAGTGGGATTCCACAAGCCTGGGCAGATGGCTCTGCCGTGCCCCGTCAGGCCACAGCAAATGGGGCATGAAGCTACACCTCCCAAGCCAACCTATGCGCAGCCAGTCCCAGACGTTCAGCAACCTGGAAGCTCAGCAATGATGTGATGATGTAATTGCCAAATGTCTGGCCTCTTTGCCCAAAAAGGTTGCAGACTGCTGTTCCCCTAAACCAGGGGTGCCCAAACCCCGGCCCAGGGGCCACTTGCGGCCCTCAGGGACTCCCAATCCGGCCCGCAGGGAGCCCCCAGTCTCCAATGAGCTTCTGGCCCTCCGGAGACTTGCTGGAACCCATGCTGGCCTGACACAACTGCTCTCAGCAAGAGGGCAACTGTTCTACCTCTCATGTGAGCTGTGGGACAAGAGCTCCCTCCACTGCTTGCTTTTTCACATCTGTGGTGCAGCAGTGGTAGCAAAGGAAAGGCCAGCCTTGCTTTGCGCAAGGTCTTTTATAGGCCCTGAGCTATTGCCAGACCTTCATTCATTCATATAAGTTCCATCTCTAATCTATTCATTTATGTAAACTTATGTAAATTTATTCGAATTTGAAATGTAAATTAATTATTTTTAACCCGGCCCCTGACACAGTGTCAGAGAGATGATGTGGCCCTCCTGCCAAAAAGTTTGGATACCCCTGCCCTAAACATATGAAGTGGAGTTAGAATGGGTCAGGTCAGTGGTCCTAGTAGTTTAGTACTGTCTCCACTTATTGGTGGTAACTCTCTGGGGTTTCAGGCAGAGAAGGTCTTTTCTGGCCCTGCCCAGAGATTGAACCCAAGACCCTCTGCAAATAAAACCTCCACCTCTGAGTGACAGCACTGCCTCTCCAGCCCTACAAACCAACTAGCAAGTAGACATTGTTCAAATGCAATACTATGCCACTGGTCAGGATTTAATAACACCCTGGATTTGAGGAGAAAACTGACATTCTGAAATCACTTTGCAAACTCTCAGCTGAAATCCCCTCCGCATGAGCTTAAAAATCCTACTGTTGCTTCCAGATCCCCAACCTCCTTTACGCCCTCAGCTAAGCTTCAGGCAGCTCTTGCCATGTCCACTGAAGCAACGTCAGTAGCAGTTAAGGGTAGAATCTTGGCATTTCAGATTGGGGTGAGAATGATTTATCAGCAGGCTGGCACGAAACCAGGACATAACATGCCACACTAGTAGAAAAGCTAAGCCTGACAAATTTGCAAGGCACTGCCCCACAAGCTGTCTCCTCGGTATTTTACCCCCCAAATTTGAAACTTGGGTATTTGATACGTCTCTCAACAGGCTCTCAATTGTTTGGTTGTTGTTAGTTGTCAGATATGAGACACCATGTTAGTGGAGGGTTGTGCCAGAGGGCCAAAACATGCTGTGCAAGAGATCTGTAATTAGATGGAGCCATGGGAGGGGGGAGGGTCAGTTTGCTCATAGCAGCAGTGAGGGTAGCTCCCTTGCACCATTTTCTCACCTGGCAGGTTTGGGAACACAGGTATGGGGGGCAAACAGTAGCCTGGGGAGAGCAACGTTGATTGGAAAAATGATGCAGTGAAATGAATTAAACACCCTGTTACTACTGCCTTGGGCAAATTCCCAGCCTCCTCCTCTCCTGCAGCTACATGTCAATTAAAAAAAAAAAGACAGGCAATCCAGTGGCACATCTCCTGAATTATATACTGGTTGGCTTTAACTTGCACCCCATTGGTTTCAACAGGCCTAACAGTTGACTATTTAAAAACCCCAGAGGCCCAACTAAAGTTGCTTAATAGTATTCCATTGCAGGCAGTGACATAGCTAGAGAGGATGCAAAGCACTAAGTTTTGCAGGGAGCCACACCACAGTGTGCAAGCAGCCCATCCTGCTCCCTTTCAGAGCCATTCCCTGTGGGAGGGAGGCAAAACAGAGACATTCACCTCCGTTTTGCTCCCTCTACCCAGAATGGCTCCAAAGGGAAGGGGAAGGGACCGCTTGCATGCTGCGGTGAGGCTCCCTGAAAAACTTAGTGCTTTGCACCTCCTCTAGCTATGCCACTGGAGGTGGTGTCTCCAGTATAGTCAAACACTAGGAAGGCCCATAGCCAGGGAGACAGACCAGGGACAGACTGCACTTGCTCCCGGTGTGGAAGGGATTGTCACTCCCGGATTGGCCTTTTCAGCCACACTAGACGCTGTGCCAGAACCACCTTTCAGAGCGCGATACCATAGTCTTTCGAGACTGAAGGTTGCCAATACCATACTTCTAGCACATGTCAATTATCAAATATCATTCTAATCAAGTGCCAATGACTATGGCATGCTGCTTCCTGGTTGCCTTTATATTCCACCTTTCTTCCATCATGTTATTAAGGTGAGATTCCCAGGCAATGGGACTCCTGCAGGCAACGGCCAATGCTTGACCTGCTCAGTTTTAGCTAGGTGACTGCGTCAGGTGCTTTCAGACCATGTCTGAGGCTTATTGGACACCATCCACTGTTAAAAACCACGGCATGCCAATTATTCTATATGCCATCAAGTGTCCAACACTCAAATCAACAGATGTCAAATACAAGCATCGAATATTGAATATTAGGCAGAATGTTGTGTGTGCTCCTACTGGCTCTGTTTTCCAGGATCAGTAATTTCCTGGTCCCTGTCCCTGGCAAATCACTGTCTCTAGTCTGTCCTTTATTTGCCTTTTGTGGATGCCTGGATCTCTCCCCAGTGAATTTAGAAGTTGTATTTCTGAAGGTTACCCCTGGGGGCTGGGGAGAAGAATAGGCCCTCAGTTTGGCTGTACTTGTCGTAAGAGGCGACTAAACAGCCACTGGGTAGATGGGACTCGTCAGCCTGGGAAGGCAGCTCATCTGAGAGAAGGAAAACTCTGATCCCAAACCTCCACTGCCTTGTGGCTACATCCAGTTATGGAAAAGGCTTCAGGTGTCAACCTCGAGGCAAAATCCGGAGCCGGAGTCCCTGAGGCAGTTCATGGCTGAACACAGTCACGTTCTGGCAACTCCTGCGACGCCGCTGGAACCAACCATATTGGCCTCTGCCTTTCCACTGGACCATTTCAGCGACGTGGAGAGGGGGGATTTGCTGCATGGGTAACACCCTATCCTCCATACCTACTTTACCCAGGCTTCGTGCACTGGAGAGGACACTCTGTTCCAGAACCACCATTCAGAGCGTGACACCATAGTCTTCCGAGACTGAATGATGCCAACATTAATTTCTGAAGGGAGAGCAGGTTCATTTTATCTCTAGGGCACATGCATTCAAATGCACATCTGAGAACACCAGGGCTGGCCCATCTATGAGGCCAACTGAAGCAGTCACCTCAGGGATTAGATTGGTAGGGAAGCCCCCATCTCTGTTCACCGACTTGCCTCCATTGCTTCTCCTTGTCCTTCTAATTCCTGAATGAGAAAAGGAAGAGGGAGACAGAGAAGAAAAGGAAGTGTGAATAAGAAGAGAGTGCTGATCTAGAGCATCACAGAGTGGGAGGAGAAGAGGCTGGCACATCATTGGGTAAGGGAGGACAGCATTTGGCGTGACACCTCAGGCATCAGGAAGTCTTGGGCCACCTCCCATGAACACTAAGCAGGCACTGCTCAGGTTGCTATTTCACACATTATAGATGCTGGTATTTTGAACTGCAGCAGCATATTATTGTACCAAGCTGATTTTCTAATATATATTTAATCCAAAGAACAAATACCACTTCGGCTTTTGAATCAGAGAAGAAAAAGGCCAACATAGACTAAATGCATGCGGCATGCAATCAACAGAGACAAGCCTTCAGCAATGTATAATAGGAGATTTATAGCAGGAGGAAAAAATTAGAGGCAAAAAGATGATTTATCCCGAGGTGTCAGGCAACACCCATGCTACATCCCCCAAACAGCCACATCAAGAAAAGCTGTTTGATGAGAGACTCTTCTTGCTTTTACACTGCTCTGGGACAAAGCGAGCTTCGGTTCCAGCAACAAAATAAATTCTAGCAGGACTGAAAAATGGGCTCAGAAAATACAGAAGCTGTCCCCTGATTGAAAGTGATTAAAGGCAGGGGAGTCTTGCAGAAACAGGAATGCCAAACCGAACCATCTGGCAGCAATCAATAGCGGGGCGTATTCAAAGAGAAGTGTAAACTTTCACAAGCACAGATGAAGAAAGAGAAAATGACATTTAAAACAACTGCATTGAGTCAAGGCCATTCTATAGTTCTATTACCAGTTTCTGCCTGATTTCGTTGCTTTGAGATGCATCAACAGTGCAGGAGGCAGTGGTGTAGCTAGAGGGGGTGCAAAGCACTACGTTTTGCAGGGAGAACATAAGAACATAAGAACAGCCCCACTGGATCAGGCCAAAGGCCCATCTAGTCCAGCTTCCTGTATCTCACAGTGGCCCACCAAATGCCCCAGGGAGCACACCAGATAACAAGAGACCTCATCCTGGTGCCCTCCCTTGCATCTGGCCTTCTGACATAGCCCATTTCTAAAATCAGGAGGTTGCGCATACACATCATGGCTTGTACCCCGTAATGGATTTTTCCTCCAGAAATTTGTCCAATCCCCTTTTAAAGGCATCCAGGCCAGTCACCATCACCACATCCTGTGGCAAAGAGTTCCACAGACCAACCGTTGTTGGCATCCTTCAGTCTCGGAAGACCATGGTATCGCACTCTGAATAGTGTTCTGGAACAGAGTGTCCTCTCCAGTGCGCAAAGCCTGGGTAAAGTAGGTATGGAGGATAGACTGTTACCCATGCAGCAAATCCCCCCTCTCCACGTCGCTGAAATGGTCCAATGGAAAGGCAGAAGCCAATACGGTTGGTTCCAGCAACGTCGCAGGAGTTGCCAGAACGTGACTGTGTTCAGCCATGAAATGCCTCAGGGACTCCGGCTCCGGATTTTGCCTCGAGGTTGACTCCTGAAGCCTTTTCCATAGGTTTGGGATCAGAGTTTTCCTTCTCTCAGATGAGCTGCCTTCCCAGGCTGACGAGTCCCATCTACCCAGTGGCTGTTCAGTTGCCTCTTACAACAAGTACAGCCAAACTATCCCCAGCCCTCAGGGGAAACCACAGACCAACCACAGATCAACCACACGCTGTGTAAAGAAATACACTCTTCCAACACTCAATTTTAGCAGATGTCCCCTGGTTCTGGTGGAGCCTCACTATGGCATGCAAGAGACCCCTCTCCCTCCCCCTTGGAACCATTCCGCGCCGCGAGAGCAAAATGGAGGCCTCCATTTTGCTAATGCGGCCCGGAATGGCTCCGAAGGGGAGGGGCCGCTTGCATGCCACAGTGAGGCTCCCTGCTTTGCACCCCCTCTAGCTACACCACTGGCAGGAGGTGAGCCTGGAACATAATTTCATGCTGCTTTCTCCCAGTTCTGGGATGCCTTAAGGTACAACGAGGCAGAAGATTTCCTTTCAGCAAAAATAAACATTCAGGAATTAAGAGTGAATGGCATTTGGAGAGGGTGGGAGTTTATATCATACATATTTCTGAAAAAAGAAGAAAGTCTTAAAATGATGGGCATTTTGGTGGTCAACAAAGTCAACGTAAACCAATGTGTGTGCTTTGAGTGCACAGGTAACCATGAGATCAAGAAGGCAAATGCCCATTCATATGGTGTAAAACAGTGTTTCTCAAACTGTGGGTCGGGACCCAATAGGTGGGTTGTGAGCCAATTTCAGGTGGTTCCCCATTCATTTCAATATTTTACTTTTAATCTATTAGACTTGATGCACACCATGGTATGTGACTGCATTTGCGGAAATGTTACAGACCTGTACTTGTAACAAACTACTATGTATATTCTTTTAACAATGATAGTAAATGGGACTTACTCCTGGGTCAGTGTGGGTAGGATTGCAGCCTAGGATTGTTAAAAAAATTTCCTGCTCGATGATGTCACTTCTGGTCAAGACATCACTCCTGGTGGGAGAATCCTGACTGATTCTCATTCTAAAAAGTGGGTCCTGGAGCTAAATGTGTGAGAACCACTGGGTGAAAAATAAATCACATATATCTCAAAAACCACCCCAAAATTGGATGTCGAGAGCAGTGGGCAAAATTGGGTTCTCAGAGATACAACTACACAGTAGGGATCATTGATGGTTACACAGAACCCTGTTATTATTTGTCAAGCTGTTCTTTTCCCAGCAGGGAGGTTTTGGATTTTAGGAGATACAATCTGAGGCACTACAAAACTTCTGAAAAATGGGGTTTTTCAGCTCTAGAAGAGGAATAGATAAAACTGAACTCCATGTAACAAGAGTAGAAGATCACTGCCATTTTCAAAAATAGCCCTCTTGATGTGTTATCTCCTTGTGTTCAATGAATATTGCAGAGAAAGGAAATCAAGGTGCATCAGCTATATCACAGATCCTGACCATAAGTCCCATAGGAATTTTGAGAAGGATGAGTTTTCTCTTCAGCTCATGGTAGGACATGTCTAAAGGAATGGAAAATCTTGGTAGACATCTGGCAACCTGGGATGTCTATTCAGAAGTAAGCTCTATTGTATCCAGTGTATCTCCCAGGACAGTGTATTTAGGATTGCTGCCTTATGCCCACATTGCCAGAAGTCTACCCAAGATTTTACCCTTCTTTTAGGCATGTTCTAACAAGATCTGAAGAGAAAATGTGTCCTACTCAATATTCCTACAGGATTTATGGTCAGGGATTAGACTACCAGCCACATCCCTAGGCCAACACACCCCTGAATCATGTCCCCAGAGTCCACATATTCAGTGTTTGTCTGCAGATGCAAAATTGAGCATGGTGGTAAACTAGATCAGAATTTGTTGAACTGTGGGAGGCTGATGGATGAATGAACCTACCTCCTGGCAGAGGGCCAGAAGGGATGACAGGCTGCAAGCTTCCGTCCATTTTTAAAGTAGTTTTCATAGAGGCACCTGGAAACTTTCCAATTAATGTCAGGTTTCCAACTGAATAGGGAAAGCCCAGCTGGGCAGGTATGTTTCCCCATATCTGACCTGATTCACCTTGCATTTTCTAGGTGGTAAACTAGATTCTATTGGCTTAGAAAATCAGTATCATTAGTGCATATGCAACAGCTCCCCCACCCCCTCCGGATACCGAATCTCTGCACTGAGTTCCTTCACACATGATACAGAAAGCATTTCCTGTAGCCATTTAGCAAGACACATTGGTTTCCCAGCAATAGAACTGCTTGATAGGACCAGTGGCATAGCTAGAGGGGGTGCAAAGCACTAAGTTTTGCAGGGACCCTCACTGTAGTATGCAAGGGGCCCCTTCCTCTCCCCTTTGGAGCCATTCCAGGCAGGTGGAGCAAAACAGAGGTGTATGCCTAGCTCTGAAGGGGAGAGGCCCCTTGCATGCTGCAGTGAGGCTCCCTGCGAAACCTAGTGCTTTGCACCCCCTCTAGCTACACCACTGGCTAGAACAGGAGTGGGAAAACTTTCAACTTTAGGGATCCTGGACCTTTAACAATTGTACAGAAGAGGGAATTTCAGCTTATCATCTCACAGATCCTACTAGTTTCAGTCACTGTTGTCCAACCCCTCCCCCCCAGAAGGAGAACCACATTGTTGATCCTTTGCCTTGACCACATCAAGTGACTATTATTTAGCTCATGTATCTATTAGACAAACAGAATCATGAATAAGCCCCACAAGGTGTCCAAGAAGCAAAGCCCAGTGTGTAAAGCATGCATTTTCTTTTGGTCAAACCAACCAACCACAGAGACATAAAAGCACTGGCTGAAGTACTCATTACTTCACCCCAGCTGTACCTTTTTTCTCCTTACCACCAAATGAGTAGACCAGCTATGCCAAAGACCACAGTTTTTATACAGTAAATAAAGTAACCCAAACAGAGCTGTTATCTAAGAGCCATTCCAATCCTGATTTACCTTTTGTTAAAGGCTTGAAACAAGAGGATCCATTAGACTACTATCAACTGTGAATAAGTACACAAGGAGATTGGCATTTTAAAGGAGATGGATAAACAGCAGCGCATGCAGGTTCTGGGTCAGTGCAAAATTGACAGTGAAGGGTCAACACAATGCACAACAGCAGAGATGTTATGACACACACAGTACAGTATGCTGATGTGCAGCCCATGCTTCTCTCCAAGCAGTAAGACGTTCCCAGAGCAGTGCTACTGGGTTTTTGGTTTCCTTTGAAGGACAGAACACACAGACTTATGACAATATGCGCAAATGGTATTTACAAGTAAATCAACAGGAGAGACAGAGAAGCATTCAGACATTTGCTACTCCACCTCAGAGGCATAGAGGGAGCACTGGGGCATTTGGTGGGCCACTGGGGCGTTTGGTGGGCCACTGTGAGATACAAGAAGCTGGACTAGATGGACCTATGGCCTGATCCAGCGGGGCTATTCTTATGTTTACCCTGTGGCACTAAGGGGTGAACCAAGAGGCAGGCTTCAAAGGGGGGTGTTTCCTGTTGCAAAAAAGCAAGCACAGCAAGGGGCCCATGTGGATCAGGCCTGCAGGACATGGGGAAGAAGGAAATGGGGAAGAACACTTTCCTTACACCATTTTCCCATTAGGAATCTTGCCCACCCCAAAGCAGGTATTTGCTCCTCCCTCCAGGCAGCTATTTTCAGCATTCCCCCATTGTTTTTGGCTGCTTTTTGTAAAAAAAAAAAGAGAGATTCTTTCTTCTGCTATGGAGTGCACACGGCAACCTTGAGCCAAGTACTCTCTCTTCATCTAACCTACCTCACAGGGTTGTTGGGAGGAGCAAATGGAAGAGGTATGCTGCTCTCAGCAACTTGGAGGAAGGACAGGATAAAAGTATAAGAAATAGTTTGGCTCCAAATTGCTTTCAGCCAACTCCCTGAATGCCAACTGCATTTCACACAGTCCAGCCCTGCACCCCTTTAGGTGTGCATGCAAGGTGTTGGGGATGAGGATTTCCCAAGCTGTGATGGGTACCTCTTCACAAAGAAATTCCCAGCTATTTCCTAACCGCTAACTTCCACAGAGGAAACATCAACCGCTTATGATGGGTTATGAACCAAAGATCTGCCTAACGCAAGACAAGCCCTCGAAGGATCGCAAGGCTGCCATAGATTGCAAACCCAAAGATCAACATTTTATGCTAGTTAAAGAGCAGGGCATGTAGGTTCTAGGCCAGTGTTAAAATGATCAGCAAAATTCACAATAGAAAAATTACTTTTAAAAGTATCATAATATTATTGTTTAGGTTAACACGTCTTTACCGGGGTGTAAGTATCATTGAACACATTAGGACCTGCTTCTCATCAGACATGAATAGGATTGCACTGCCTGTGAACTAAGGGCCTAATCCTATTGGGCTCTAGTGCCACCAGTACACTAGTGTCAGCCAGTCAGCCTTAAGGTACTTTTGAGCCAGCACTAGGCACTGGTGTTGAGCACAGACACAGAAAACACATCTGGACACTGAACAATGGTAAGGTATCCTGCCAGCTGGTGCTAAGGAGTTTGGGGATGGGAGGAGGGTGAAACTGGGCAGGGGGAGGGTGGAGAGAGGGTGGGGGAGGGCAGGATCTGGTCCAGGACAGGGATGGGCTTGGGAGGGGATGGAGATGGCAGCAGGCTCTGCCACAATATCTTATATTCCCTCCTGGCCCAGGCAGCCCAACATGGAACCTGTCGGTTCTGAGTTCGCTCAATAGTGAGCGCAGATCCGAGGACACCCACTGGGGACACAGAGACATTACCTGGGGCAAGGAAGCAAATGCTCCCTTACCCCGAGGAGACTCTGGCATCTTCCAGGTGCCCATAGGATACAGCAGGCACCATTTTGGCACTGCTGTTCCTCTGGGCACTGAGGCCCCAAAGGGCTGCCTGGTGCCTGGGAGAGGCAGTAGCTAGGAACTTCTTTGGTGGGGCAACAGACACCAATGTAGTTTCCCTCTTGGGGCATCAATAGCTTGGGGAGGAAGGATTTCCATCAGGACCATGGCAGAGTGGAGATTCATCCAGCCACTCCCATTCCATGGCCCTAATCTGGATCAATCCCCTGTTGTCCCCCCCCCCCTTTTTAAGATGGAAGCATCACCAGCAATTTGATCTTAGTTCATCCTTTGGAATTGTTGACGAAAAATTGAAATAATGATCCTATTTGGGCAAAGCTTTTGAAAATAGAATGGAACAAGTGCTGCCATAAAGACAGCCAAAGGTATAAAGTCTATGGCGAAATGCAGTAATAATCAAATAGCCTAATACTGAATTAGTGAATAAAAATTAAATTAGTGAATTATTAGTGAATTACTGAATTAGTGAATAAAAATAAAATTAGTGAATTATCAATAAAAAGCATGTTGATCCAAGCCTAAGGCATACAGAATGCTGAATTAAGAAAATACGAGGTGGTCAAGGGAAAGTGCTCTTGCAAGGTGATCACACGAGGCTGATGTGGACATGAATTCTGGTCTATAATTGGTGTCCAATAGTTAAATTATAGAGTCAACTCTTTGTTAGCACAATTGTTATATGACATATCTGATTACTTCGTCAGTAATATCAAGCAAAGAGTATGATGTGAACAGCTAAAAACAAGGTCATAAAGTTGGCCCATTAAGTTGTTAATCAGTAGACTAATGAAAAACAGCAAGAATATAAAGGAAAGATTTAGAAGAGAGGCAACTGGTCTCCTTTTGAGATTTGGGCTACTCTAACAAGTGAAGGCAGTAAAGAGACTTGTGTTCTTTGGCTGCAGGTGTTTGTGGTCAGACCAACACCCTATCTGCTAGACATTTTTTTGTCCATAACAGAATATACCACCCAGCCAGAGCAGGTTTTCCTTGACCCTTCTGGGTGAAGCTTGCTTGTTAGTCTGTACAGCTGGGAGATTCTGATCCTTGTAAATTCAAGATAATCAGGTTAGACATGGGGAACGGTACCTGCCCAGCTTGGCTTTCCCTATTCAGTTGGAAACCTGACGTTAATTGGAAAGCTTCCGGGTGTCTCTACGAAAACTATTTTAAAAATGGACCGAAGCGTGCAGCCTGCCATCTCTTCTGGCCCCCTGCCAGGAGGTAGGTCCATCCATCCATCAGCCCCCCACAGTTCAAAAAATGCAATTCTGATGACAGCCAGGTAATGAGCAGACAGCAAGTGCAAACTGTACCACCAGGTGATTCTGACCTAGGGAAACAGATTGCTGATTGAATAGATCATGCCCCCGAGCATGAGCCAGACTTTTGGATGGGTCATGTTGAAGGATAGTTCATTGGGTGCTTCTTTGTTTCACCCAGTATCCTATCCTTTGCTGTGCCACTTCCAGGTACCCCAAAGGAATTTTATCTGTATGGGGTGAAAAGACTTAGAGACTACTGTACAAGGCAGGGTTCTTCTTCCCTGGACAGGTTTCTGTGTTTTACTCACTGTTGTATTTGAATTCCTGTTGAATTTGCCATTGCCACGCGGTTTCTAAAGTGGTGATATTGTCTGGCCTGGATGCCTTTAAAAGGGGATTGGACAAGTTTCTGGAGGAAAAATCCATTACAGGTTACAAGTCATGATGTGTATGCGCAACCTCCTGATTTTAGAAATGGGCTATATCAGATGCAAGGGAGGGCACCAGGATGAGGTCTCTTGTTATCTGGTGTACTCCCTGGCGCATTTGGTGGGCCACTGTGAGATATAGGAAGCTGGATTAGATAGGCCTATGGCCTGATCCAGTGGGGCTGTTCTTATGTTCTTATGTAAGTAGTGAGAACCTTAAGGGAGGGCAGAATCTATGATCTCCTTCCAGTATATCAATAACACCCCAGATAGAAAGTAACAAGACAACAATATGTGAAATAAATTTCATCAAGCAATCCGTAATTGAATACATCAAGGAATGTAATTTGAATGATAAATGTCTATCCCGCTTACATTTATTGTAATTTGATAGTGTCCTAATACCCTCTGTTGTTTTAGCAATATTTGCTCACTGTGATGTGCCTGCATTGTGTTTTCAAAATTGATAATTAAAGCTTTAATTTATCCAACTCAGGACATCGTCTCTGCGGGACATCACTGCTATCTATAGCTGTAGCTTTCATTAAATCTAAGCATCATTAGTTAGATCAACTGTCTCATGAAATAAGTACTATGGCTGCTACGTTGAAACAAGATGGCTTAAGAGCGAGATTTACGTGGTGCTTGTAAGGTCCCATGGTTGCTCTGCGCACAGCATTTTACTTTCTAGCCGTTATAAAAACACAGTCAAATTGCTACCAAATTTCACCTAAAGCACTGCAGAATTTCAAGGGAGTATCATTAAGCCTTCCAAGTTCCAGGGGGAGGGAGATCTTTCTTAATAGTGTTCTAAATGATTGTAAAACCAAGCAAGGTGCTGATCCTGCATTCTTAGAGTCATCAGGTTAAACCAACAGCTGGTGTCATATTTTGCTTGGTACCACATAAATGCTAAGCAAAGAATTCTAGAGTTCTCCTTTCAAGAGGACACAAATGTTTTCTCAGGTGCTGCTGTCTGAGAGACAGCGAGCAAGAATGGCCTAGTGCAGTGTTTCTCAAACTGTGGGTCAGGACCCAAGAGGTGGATTGTGAGCCAATTTCAGGTAGGTCCCCATTCATTCAGTGTGTATTTTAATTTTAATATATTAAACTTGATGCTAGCATGGTATGTGACTGCATTTGGGGAAATGTTACAGATCTGTACTTTTAAGAGGCTGGTATGTACATGCTTTTAACAGTCAATGGAGCTTACTCCCAGGTAAGCGTGGATGGGATGGCAGCCTTTGGGATGTTTGGAGAACTTTTTAAAAACAGATTAGCAACTGCTTGTAAGAGATAGGAAGCTTCTTTATTTTAAATACAGTATATATATATTTTTAATTTATACTTATTATAAACTTTTAATTTGCTTCCTTGCTTGCTTAATTAACAGATTTGATTTTGTCATATGGGGGGGTATTAAAATTTTCCTGCTTGATGGTGTGACTTCCTGCCGTGACATCACTTCTGTTGGGTCCTGACAGATTGTCATTCTAAACAGTGGGTCCCGATGCTAAAAAGTTTGAGAACGACTGGCCTAGCGACTTCCGTCTGCTACAAGTGCCTCAGGACCAGGTATAAGAATTCTACAGCAGGTAGTGATCATCTGATTCCCTGGACCAGAAGCATTGTGAGTAGTGATGCCAAAGTCTGCCTGTAGTTGTCAAGAGACAACTAGTCCAGCAGTCCCCATGGTGTGGCGAGTCAAGAACTAGTGTCTGGTTTGCCCATTGAGGGTTAGACCAATGCACATAGGCATTGATGTCCCTTAGATCATTTGCTGTCCCTATAGTAACCTGTTGCCTGAGGCAGGCCGCTTTATGCAGTCTAACGACAGGGCAAACACTTCCATCATTCAATTGTTGATATTGTATTTTAATACTGCATTTTACCCAGAAGCACCCTAGGCAGCTAACAATTTCTTAGACGGGAAAGGCGCTGTATAAGTATTTTAAAATAGAGACATACAGTCAGTGGCATAGCTAGAGGGGGTGCAAAATGCTAAGTTTTGCAGGGAGACTCACCGCAGCATGCAGAAGGAGAGGGGCTGCTTGCACGCTGCAGTGAGGCTCCCTGCAAAACTCAGCGCTTTGCACCCCTTTCAGCTACTCCACTGCATACAGTCTGCATAGGAGCCTGAGTAGCATGGAACATCCCTCAAGCCTCTTAAGCTTGCACCCTTACAATAAGGATGGGTGCAAGCTTAAAAAGTTTTCCTTTGCTACCCTTTGAAGCTACTTGTCTGACTGTTTTTCTTAGGGCTGAGTCACATGCTGGGGTTTGTGGCCCAGGAATCCGCTGACTTTTGCCTTTTGCTCAGGATTCTTGGTCTTCATTGCCACAGCTTATTCAGGAGCCTAAACGATCCTGACCCTATTTAATCTTCTTTTTCTCTAGGCAAAAAAAGTTATTTCATGCGCCTTTCACGCCAAGCCCTCCATGATGAATGTGCTGAGAATTTAGTAGAGCAGTCATGGGCCTCTTCAGCTTCAGTTCTGCAAAAGTCTTCACCCGTGCAGGCTTGATCTTTTCAAAACTGGAGCAAGCACAGATGCCGAAAGTGGAAACCTAAGCTGCAGGAGGAGCATTCAGAAGTCAGGGCAGAACATGCTGCTCAAAGCACACAGATACTTTCATCAGTGCTGGGTGGCTATTTATAGCACCCATGGATGGGTGGACATATTGCATTGATAGGCTAACCCCTTACTATTTGTGGCCTGCTGGAAATGCCCTGGATTATTCAAATGTTAATCTTGACTCTATTATTTTTACCACCTGCTTCGGTCCTATACTTAACTGCCTGCCAGCTACGATCTTGCTAGGGCTCTTTCTCCACAGCCTACTTTTCTCGGGTTAAGAGTTCAGTCGCTTCTAATCACATCAGCCTGAAATACTAAACCACCAGCAAGTTGTCCAGATGTTTTGTTTTTAATACAACTCTTTGCATCTGTTGAGCTACATGGAAAAACTTTCTAGGGGATTATAGCCAAAGATTTGCAGGAAAGCAGAGGTTGGCTTGTGCAGTGGTTCCACTGACACAGCAAAAACAATGTTGGAACCTTCTTAAAACACAAAGATTTTCATTAAGATTAGAAGTTTCCAGCCAAAGAATGGGCTAGCTAGTTGTTCCAAAATACAATGTGAAATTAAAATCTGCCTCTCGTTATCCTATATCTACATTTTAAAATGCTGCTTCTACATGGACCTTTCTGAAGCTGTTCGCAAAGAAAATCAAGACGGTGCAAATAAAAATGTTTCAAATATAGTTAGCAAGAAAATGCCATAAAACAGCAGCACAAATTGCCCCTGGGCCTTGTCAAAGCAGTTTAAAGCCTTAGTTTGCTGCCTAAAGGTAATTATCTATTTAATCCAGAGATTTGGACTCTGTCATTCTGCCCCCAAAGGGGCCCTCTAGGCTGTTCATCCTATTCAGACCACAAAAATACAATAAACAACAAAATCCCGTAAAATAAAAAACACACAACAATAAAATATTGGACAATAAAAACTAGAGCAATTTGAAAGAATAGACCAAGAGAGCTGAACCAACTGAGAACACAGTGGGGGGCAATGAACAGGATTGGGTGAATGTGGGGAGCACCAACTTAACTTAAATGCAACCTCTAAATCCAGGTTAACTGTATGGTTGATTTTCTTGGCTCTCTGTATGTGCTTTCAATATCCTCAGTTTATAATTATTGTAATTATTGCTTTATCATATCCTGGAAGGTGCTTTGAGTGTGCATTTTGGTATGGAAAAGCAGACAAGAAACATGCTTCCTAGCCATGTGGTTCCTGTAGAAGAGAACTAAAGTGGTGTGAAAGAAGCATTGCTTGCCATATTCTTGTGTTACCTCTGGCAGTAGCATAGCTATAGGGGGTGCAAAGCACTAAGTTTTGCAGGTGCCTGAATGTGCCATGCAAGCTGACGCTCCCCTTTGGAGTCATTCCTGCTAATGAGAGCAAAATGGATAGCTCTGAAGGGGAGGGGGAGAACGGCACGTTCAGGCACCTGCTAAACTTAGTGCTTTGCAAACCCCTCCAGCTACGCTACTGATTTCAGGTCTCGGAAATAATACAAAGCCTGTTTGCTAGAGGCAATGGTAGGATGAGTGTATGCCTCACAAGCGGCCACCTCTCTTTCAGACTGCCTCGAACTTCGGGTAAAAAATGATTCTCGGTTCCCGTGGAGGTGCAGCAGAGCTTGTTGGCCTGCTTCTTTGACACCCACACAACTGAACACATGCCTGTTGGAGGAGCAACAGAGACTGACCTGAGCCAAATCAATACAAGTGAGGTGCACGAATGGTTACCAGTAGTGCCACGGATCCAACAAAATCAACTTGCAATGCCTGTCTTTGGAACTGAGGGTTTTTGGCAAACTGATCCATCAGTCCTCGCACAATAAATGCCAGCAGCATAGGCAGTGAATAATTCAGAGCTCATCTTCTGATGCTCTGATATGAAGTTTTCCTTCCAAAAACAAAATAATCCTGTTAAGTCATTTATAATATCTCAGGTTTTAATTCCCATCTCCAGTTTGTCTCCTCCTTTTTTCTTCTTTTTTTGTGTTTAGGAGATTCTTTTCATTATCTGTTGGTGATATCGTGGATGTATGTCCATGACAATTTGGGTACACACACACAGAAAAATATATTCCACAGTTCAGAAGCCCTTGCAGAGAGTGTGGGATGGTGATGTTGTGTTGTTTCCTTTCCCATGGGAACAACTGAGAACATTCTCTAGGCATCTTTATCCCTGAATCTGTGCTTCATTTGTGTTGGTGTGTTTTGGTTTGCTTTGCAAATATATCTGAGAAACAAGCAACACATGTTACATGAGGCCATATGAAAACACAAGAGCAAGAAAATTGCACTGGCTTTTTTCTTTTTCTTTTTCTTCCTTAGCCAGGGTGGTGTAGTTGTTAAGGAGGTAGATTTAGATGTGTAAGATCCAGATTCAAATCATCCCTAAGCCATGAAGCTTCCTGGGTGACCTTGGGCCAGTCATTTTCTCTCAGCCTCACCTACCTCACAGGGTTGTTGTGAAAACAAAAGGAGGGGAGCAGCTGCGTACACCGCCCTGAGCTCTTCGAAGGAAGGGCGGTATAAAATGAATGAATATCTTAAGTGTAGCTGCTTGAAAACAAATGCCATGGAAATCCATAAGACATACTTCCCATGTGAACACGTGTTAGAGTGTGATACTAACATGCTTGCATAAAATCATTTTATTGCTTGTGGACCTTGGCAAACCAAATGCCTCATGAAGCAATCCTATTCATACTTTCCTGGGAATTGGCCCTATTGAGCACAGTGGGACTTACTTCTGAGTAGACATCCATTGGTCTGGGCTGTCAATTTAGAAAATTTATTAATTGTTCTGCCCAGCCCCCCACAGGTATCCATATTTGATCCCTGTTGCATATATGCAACACTGGGCAGAAATGGCTTTTAAAGATTTATATCCTACCTTTCTCCATAGATTCAAGGTGGCTCAAAACACAAATTAAAATGAAGTTTAAGAACATGTGAAGCAGACCTGTGGACACATTACCAAAAACAGCATCTGTATCAAAACAAAGAAAGAGACAAAACCAGGATGGTCAGAAACAGGGTTCCCCCCAAAAATTAATGCTGCTGCATGGAGCCCTTCCATTGCTGCACACCTACACATTGGCATCTCCCTGGCTTTTGGTGATGACATTGAGCCCAATCCTATCTAATTTTGCAGGGCCGGTGCAGCTATATCAATGGGACGTGCACTACATCCTGCTGTGGGAGGACAGTCACACAGGCCTCCTCAAGCTATGGGAGCATTTGTTCCCTTACCCCAGGGCTGCATTGTGCCTACACCGGAGCTGGAAAGTTGGATAGGATTGGGCCCATTGTCATGCACTTGCTGACTTCCACTTCAACCAAGCTCTGAGCTGCATGGCGCTTGGTTGCACGGCCTTGGAGCTGCACAACTTAGCCTTAGCAGGACAGCTGGTTGAAAATAATCCATGTTTTGCCAAATACAGTGGTGCCTCGCAAGACGAAATTAATTCGTTCCGCAAGTCGTTTCGTATTGCGAAAATTTCGTCTTGCGAAGCGCGGTTTCCCATAGGAATGCATTGAAATTTAATTAATGCGTTCCTATGGGCAAAAAAAGTCAGAACAAAGTCAAATTTGGTTTACAAAGTGTTTATTAAGTGCTCTTTAAAGGCATACATACTGTACAGAGGATTTCAAAAATTTCAAGCACAAAACTTCAACTTTTTAATTTTAAAAATTCATCTTGCGAAGCACAGCCATAGAAAAAATTAGTCTTGCGAGTCACCAGAAAAAATCGCAAAAACGCTTTTGTCTTGCAAGTTTTTCGGTGTGCGAGGCATTCGTCTTGTGAGGCACCACTGTACTTCAACCTTCTCTGCGAAAATGAGGCAGGGGACATAAATCTCTTGCAGGATGGAATTCCAGAAGAAAGGAGCCATTACTGAATGGGTCACCACAAGCTGCACCTCAGCCAATGGTGGGACATGCAAGCAGGCCCCCATAGAAGTTCTTGGAGGAAGATCCTGTGGAAGCCAGCAGTCGCCTATGCATCCAGAACAGAGGCATGATCATATGATCTTGCACCTGTTAACATTCTTCATGCCAAGCAACCAGTAATATACTGATCCAACCTGTAAAACTTGGTTCTGTCTGTAGGCAGACAGGCCACATCTGAGCCTAACTGAGCCCAACTCTGAGCCTAACTGAGCCCAACTTTTTAGGCCCAACTCTGAGATTAAGGAAGCTGCCTCCATCCCTTGCCCACCTTGCCTCCTGTCTCTGCTGCTCCCATCCACACCAGCAGCACCCACCTGTGCTACTGCGGTCCAGTGGTCCACTCTCTTCTAGCATTGTGGTCCCTGGATCTAGAATTAAAGGAATGGCACTGGAGCAGAAGAGGAACAGGAAGAGAGCAGGGTGAGGGTTTGAGCCATTCTAAATCCAGAAGGTCTGGGAGAAGGACAGATAGTGGAGGCAGAGGTGGGCAGAGTCAACAATGCAGAGGCAGCTCTTTGTGTCTTGGCCAGCTGCTGGATAAGTGGGGGGTAATGTATGGTAGAAGGCCCCGCTGTGCTGGCATGCACTACTAGGTAAGGGCGGTGAGGGTGGCATTGAATTCCCTGCTTCAGTTGTGGTCAGAACTTGGGCCAGGTCTCACCTTCTGGTCCAGCCACGTGACCCAGTGAGGTGGACTGGGGGAGAGGTGTGGAGAGGTGGACTGGGGGAGACAGGAAATTTGCAGGGTGCCCTCCAGCTGCCCATCACATTCCTGGTCTCTTCACTGTGTGCGCCAATCCTCTTCTCCCTCACCAAGAGAAACTGTGAGAAGGATTGGAGCAGCGGCAACAGTGATGGACCTCTTTCTCCAGCACAGCAGCTGTGAACAAGCAATTGCAGTGGAGGGACTGGAGGAAAAAGTGGAGGCCAGGGCCATCCTGTCTAAATGCTCCACTTAAGACAGCCAAGCTGGGAAGACAAAGAAGCAATGGCAGTGGAGGAATGGTAGGGGAAAGGAGGAGGTCAGGGACTGCTCCCTTCCCACCTCCTTGCCCACCTGGCCTTGTCTTCAGTACAAGCATTGTACTTGTCATGGCATTGTCTGCAAGTTGGGTGTGTACATTCTGATGCATATGAAGGGTGGTGGAAATCTGGGGCACCGCCTTGGGCACCAGTTCACCTTGGGCCAGGCCTGCTGTCTGTAACCAGATTTGGGGGCTGGAAAGATAGTAAACCACTGTTTCACCCAAACTGTGCCCAGATCTTGCTGGATTCTACCCATCTCTGGTTCTATCCTGGCTGGAATTGGGCTCTGCTCTCTGACTCTTCCCAGATGATACGTACTGTATTAAGTTACAAAAAAATTAAAGCATCCCTCAGTGTTAGGTCTCAAGTCAAACCTAGGAAAGAGTGGAAGTGGATTGTTCAGTTCCCAAATTGTTCTGAGATTTGGGGATCCAGGAGGTTCTGCTAGAGAAAATGTAAATAGCATGTGGGGTGTGTGTGTGTGTGTGTGTGTGTGTGTGTGTGAGAGAGAGAGAGAGAGAGAGAGAGAGACAGCAGTGGGGGTTAAGGACCTCCCCATGTTTCTTCCACCCTTCACTGCTAACGCACCCAGAAAAGAAAAAAAACAAGGGCCAAACTCGTGAGTTTACTGTAATGTGCATTTGGCCCTAAATATTACAAATTCATGTAGGAAAAAAAATTTGTACACTGCTCTGAACCAGGATGATGATGATGATGATGATGATGATGATGATGATGATGATGATGTGAGCTGTAATGTTGAATTTTGAAATGCAGCTGTTCATTATGACACGCCTTCATGACATGCTCCCAGAGACATGTGCTCAGTAGAACTTACTCCAGGGTAAATTTGCTTAGGATTAAAGCTCTAAAGCCCAATCCTATACATGTTTATACACAAGTAAGTCCCATTATAGTCAATTGCGCTTATTCCCAGGTAAGTGTGGATAGGATCACAGCCTTAGGGCGCAATCCTAATCCCTTATGTCAGTGCTTTCCATAAGGGCAATGCAGCTCTGAGGTAAGGGAACAAACATTCCCTTACTTTGTGGAGGCCTCCATGAGTGACATCCAACTGCAGGATACAGCACATGTCCCATTGGCATTGCTATGCCAATACTGGAAAGCACTGACATAAGGGGTTAGGATTGCGCCCTTAGTGTTTCATGAGCTGTTTCATATTGTCTCTCAGAGAGTTCTTGGGAAAGAGTGGCCATTTGCCCTTAGGCAAATTTCTCAGTTTGCCCCTTGCTCAGACTAATACTTCTTCTTAGCTCAGTTGCTTGATCAAGGTTTCAAGGGCAGAACCTGAATGTTCCTGCTGATGACATCACAGCTTTGTCTGTAGAGCAGGGGTGCTCAATAGGTGGATCGCGATCTACCGGTAGATCGTGAGGCAAAATGAGTAGATCGCGGAGTGCCGACCCCCCCCCCTTCAGGTGCCTCTGGGAGGAAACGCCAGGAGTAAGGCCCATTGTACTCAATGGGGCTTACTCCCAGGTAAGTGTGGCTAGGATTGCAGCCTCACAGCCTAATCCTAGGCATGTCTACTCAGGAGTAAGTCCTGTTCTACTCAGTGGGGCTCAAGGTACACCAACATACATTGTACAGATAAATGTTATATGTTATGATGGCGCGAACATTGTAAAAAAAACTCTGGTAGATCTCCGGGCCTTGCTGGGTTTCAAAGTAGCTCTCGAGCCAAAAAAGTGTGAGCACCCCTGCTGTAGAGCTCTGCCTCACTCTGTTCCCCCCCTTGTCTAAACCCCTGATGAGTTCCCCTTGTGAATAGGTCAGGATCAACATTCCTTATTATTTGTTTAAGAACTTTTTATCTTGGCCTATCCACAAGGGGAGCTCCCAAGGGATGTAGCCGGGGGTGGGGGGTACAAGAAATATCTGATATCATTATATTATGTGTGTCTAATCTTCAAGTGCCCGTTGGCTATATCTTTTTTGAGAGGCGCTGCTGTTGCAAAATGAAAGACGAGGAAAAGAAAATGATGATAAACAAATACGTCTGAAGTCATCTTACCTTCCTTGACTTTTTCTGTATGATCAAAATCCAGATTCCGCCACCTTTTCTCTCTCTCCCCCCCCTTTTTTTTTTGATCTGCTCCTTTCAAGCCCCGTTTCGGTTTACAGCACCGTTTCCGCACTGGATCTTTGATTCAGTTGAGATTGCCGGTTTTCAGCTCTGAGCCGGCATGTGCGACTCCTTAACAAGCATTAATCAAAGGCGACGCGATGCAGTTTTGTACCCTAATTAAACATAGTATTATACTAATAGCAGTTTTACAGCTTCCATTGAGCTGACTCATCAGCTGATTCATCGGTTAACTTGGTTCGTGCAGCTTCTTCCCGACTGGTGGCCAACTGTGCTGGAAATTCAGGAAGATGCCTGGCAGAATTTGAGCTCATAAGTAACACCACGAGAGTAAGCAGCGCTGATGGATCGACCTGTGCCGCCCTACCAGCACTGCATTCTGAGCATCTGGCAACTAGTGCACACAGATAAGGTGCTGAGCGGTGCAGGGGTGTGGGCAGGAAAGCGGAGGGTGCATTCGGTCCGGCAGAGGGGTGGGATCAACGGAGCAGGCTTCTGTCGTATTCTAAGCCCCTTCCCAGGCAGCCCTAAATTGGACCACCCAGTCTTTCGTCAACTAAATAACTGGCAGAGATGTGTAGCCCTATAGGACTAGCTGTGGTGTTACTCAGGGTAAGGGGAAACATATCCCTTTATCCCAAGGAGACCACAAGCCAGCTCCCAACTAGCACTGGATACAATAAGAAACATAAGAACAGCCCCGCTGGATCAGGCCATAGGCCCATCTAGTTCAGCTTCCTGTATCTCACAGCGGCCCACCAAATGCCCCAGGGAGCACACCAGATAACAAGAGACCTGCAAGTCTTCCTGGGAATTGTAGTTAAGAACATAAGAACAGCCCCACTGGATCAGGCCATAGGCCCATCTAGTCCAGCTTCCTGTATCTCACAGCGGCCCATCAAATGCCCCAGGGAGCACACCAGACAACAAGAGACCTGCAAGGCTTCCTGGGAATTGTAGTTAAGAACATAAGAACAGCCCCGCTGGATCAGGCCATAGGCCCATCTAGTCCAGCTTCCTGCATCTCACAGCGGCCCACCAAATGCCCCAGGGAGCACACCAGATAACAAGAGACCTGCAAGGCTTCCTGGGAATTGTAGTTAAGAACATAAGAACAGCCCCACTGGATCAGGCCATAGGCCCATCTAGTCCAGCTTCCTGTATCCCACAGCGGCCCACCAAATGCCCCAGGGAGCACACCAGATAACAAGAGACCTGCAAGGCCTCCTGGGAATTGTAGTTAAGAACATAAGAACAGCCCCACTGGATCAGGCCATAGGCCCATCTAGTCCAGCTTCCTGTATCCCACAGCGGCCCACCAAATGCCCCAGGGAGCACACCAGATAACAAGAGACCTGCAAGGCCTCCTGGGAATTGTAGTTAAGAACATAAGAACAGCCCCGCTGGATCAGGCCATAGGCCCATCTAGTCCAGCTTCCTGTATCTCACAGCAGCCCAACAAAAGCCCCAGGGAGCACACCAGATAACAAGAGACCTGCAAGGCCTCCTGGGAATTGTAGTTAAGAACATAAGAACAGCCCCACTGGATCAGGCCATAGGCCCATCTAGTCCAGCTTCCTGTATCCCACAGCGGCCCACCAAATGCCCCAGGGAGCACACCAGATAACAAGAGACCTGCAACCTGGTGCCCTCCCTTGCATCTGGCATTCTGACATAGCCCATTTCTAAAATCAGGAGGTTGCACATACACATCATTGCTTGTAACCCATAATGAATTTGTCCTCCAGAAACCGGTCCAATCTCCTTTTAAAGGCATCCAGGCCAGATGCCGTCACCACATCCTGCGGCAAGGAGTTCCACAATGCAGGCCAGGTGGCCTGGCTGTGCCAGCATTAGTTAGGATTGGACTTGCTATGAGATAAAATGAAGATTCTAGTATGGTGAATTGATGGAACTGGACTGTTTCCTTGCCTCCCACCCCCTCCCCCCGGCATAAGCACTGGGAATTTTAGTTCTTGGCAAACCAAAGTGCTGCTTTGTTGGATCAGCTCAAGGGCTCACCCGTTTCATATATATTCTGACTCACTCGGTTTTCCACTACCTTTTGGTATGCTTTCCATTGCAACCTTCCCAACAGTTTAAGCCACATAATATTGGCAAAACTGAGCATGTCTCAAAGTTTTTGCTTGACAATTAAAGTCGCAGCAATTTGTCTGGACCGACTAGTGTTTTTCCTTTGTTTTTCATGCTTACTGTGTTTTGACGTTTGCAAACTCAGCCTGCTACCTTCTGACCAAATTTGATCTGTCGCCAAAAGTTTTCAATTTGCAGTGTCTCAACCCAGTGTGTTTCTTAATCGTGGCTGCAAAACAGGTGTCAAACCTAGTGAGTCAATGTGCTCGGGTTCCCCATGATGGAAAAGCAATTGCAAAACATGACGGGTCTGTTTTTTGTTTGTTTGGACCACGGAGCCCCATATTAAGCAAATGACATTCAGAGCTGCATTTTAGGGTCATGCAAGTGATTTGACAACAAAGTATGATTGAGAGCTAAGTAAAAGAGCTTTGCAAAGAAAAAGTGGGGGGTATTCAAAATGAACTAGAAGAGTACTATTAAATGTTGCCATTGATCAGGAGAGGACAAGCACTTGGGGATTAAACACATAGTCTGCCCAAGTGCAGCCTCCCACAGCATCAGGAGCAAGAACATAAGAACAGCCCCACTGGATCAGGCCATAGGCCCATCTAGTCCAGCTTCCTGTATCTCACAGCAGCCCACCAAATGCCCCAGGGAGCACACCAGATAATAAGAGACCTCATTCTGGTGCCCTTCAAGGCTGCTGCTTGCCAGTCAGCTGCAAAACCTGCACTCTTCATTCCCTTGAGCATGGCTACATTTAAACTCTCCTGCTTTGCTTCTGTCCCCCACATCCTTTTACAATTCAGGGAATGGGAGGAGGAGAAGGAACAGTGGAGGTGAGTGGGCAGGTGGAGGTGGGCAGGTGGAGGTGGGCACTCCTTCTGACTGGCTACCTGAGGTGACTGCTTCACTGGCCTCATGGATGGGCCAGCCCTGTTGGCCAGGTAAGGTGTGACTGGCATGTTTTGCTCATTAATCAGCAATAGTGGCCAAGCTATGACACTGGTCAGCATAAGGTCCCTCATGTTTGCATCCGCCCACAGCTGGATTTGGTCTAGATAAAATGTAACGCATGAATCCGTTTTGCGGTTTTTCCACCACAAAGGAGATGTGATGAGAAAGCGAGAAATATATGCCAACCTGGCTGGCATCTGTTGTTTCCCTGTGACCCTGTGATGTTTACGTATGCACAGCAAGCCACTTGGTCTTAACAGACTGTATCCCTTTCTTGTTCTCGCTAGCAACAGAAGAAAGTGACAAGAGTGTCGCCTCGGGGACTGTGTCAAAACCCTGTAAAATTGAGACGGAGGACTGTCTCACCTTTGGGGCATTTTTGACATGACATGATATATGTGTGTACCGTGCCTCTCGCGCGTGTTTGTGAGTCTCATTTAAATGTGCAGCTGTATTTCTATTTATCGCTAGCCAGGAAAACGACTCCGCAGAAAGAAATGTTTCACTCTAGAAGCTTGCGTCTGGATGAAGCTGATATGTTTGTGTGCATGACTTAGATCACAGGACCCCTTCACAAATGCATGGTGGTTGCTTGTTTTCCCCACCTGATCTCTCCACCATACAGACCTGTGTTAAGAGACTCATGGTGAACAGTGCCCCAAAATAGTTAGCATAGAATTGTAAGTAAGATGATGAATGGGGAAAGGGAAAACCTTAGACCAAGTCTCAACTCTATTGGCTAACCTCTGTGTGACAGGATATACATTCCCCCTCCCTTCGTCCAATTGTTTTTAAACAATTTCTGCCCAGTGTTGCATATATGCAACAGGGACCAAATGTGTATACCTGTGGGCTGGGCAAAAATGAGTTAAAGTATAAAAAGAAAATCAGAGCTCCTCTTGGTGGAACAATGACCCAGACCACACCCAGCAGCTCTGTGTATGTGTGTGTGTAGTAAAGTAGTAAAGTATACTTTATTGTATATTCAATATACAATATTGTATATTCGTTGTATTCAAAGTACGTACAATGAAATGTCAATGCACTCCAAGACATGGACATAAAACATTTATACAACAATCATACAATCATATAACACATTCAGATCCATCCCACATATACATCTATTAATATAAATATCTCAAAAATAAAGAATAAAATAATACTCCTATTTCACTCAGAGATGTAATAAATAGGTAATAAAACCTAGTAAAACATTTGAAGATGCTGTGTTATCATATTCCCAATGATTTTTAAGTTCATTGTTCAATATGATTATAGCTCTAGGTCAGGGGTGTCCAAACTTTCTGGCAGGAGGGTCACATCATCTTTCTGACACCATGTCGGGGGCCGGGGGGGGGAAAGAATTAATTTACATTTCAAATTTGAATAAATTTACATAAATGAATATATTCGAGATGGAACTTATATAAATGCATGAAGGACTTGCAATAGCTCAAGGCCTTGCACAAAGCAATGCCAGCCTTTCCTTTGCTGCCCCTGCTGCATCACAGTTGTGAAATAGCAAGCAGTGGAGGGAGCCCTCGTCCCACAGCTCACACAAGAGGTTGAACAGTTGGCCGTCATGCTGAGAGCAGTTGCATCAGGCCAGCACGGGCTTCAGCAAGTCTCTGGAGGGCCAGAGGCTTTTTGGAGACTGGGGGCTCCCTGAGGATCAGATTGGGCACCCCTGCTCTAGGATAAAAGCTATTCATAAATCATGTGGTGTGTGTCCTGAGAGAGAGAGAGAGAGAGAGTGTCAGGGTTAGAAAACAACCCGGAGAAATTTGGCCTGTATCGTGTGGGCTGAGTCTTTGAGGCTACATTCTGCAGGCAGCGACAGATAAGAGGCTGCTCCCTCCATAACAGTGTGTGTGTGTCTGTGTGTCTGTGTGTGTGTTTTAGATAAGGGAAATCACAAATGGGAAAAGAGTTAACTATGGCCCTGATCCAAATCATCATTCCTGACTGCTTATAGAGACAGAAAGACACTGGAAATGCAAAATGTGGAGCTCCCACATCACATCTAGTCTGGCCCAGACTTGTTAAGGAACAGAAAAACTCCAGCAAAGCATTGGAAACTATTGCTACCAATTCTTTCAGTAACCTTAACTGAACACAAGAAAATTTTTTTGGCTTCAACCTGTACAACCTTCAATGCAACAGCCTGGCTCTATTACAGGGTATACTTTTACCAATGGCATTAAGGTCAAGTTCTTCCTGAAGAGGTGAACCTTTGTCTGGGCTGCAGTACTTCAAACTACATGACTGAACACTCTTCTGTAAAAGAATGAACTGCTCATAGAAAACTAGATGTCAGAAAGAAAAGGGGTCCATTCAGTCTAGCCTTTTCTCTTGACATGTTACATGATGTGTATAACTGTAGAAGCTTGTCATGCACCCCCCCCAAAACCCGACATTAAAACTATAAGAAAATAAAAGAAAAATCAACTTTAAATTTCTTCATTACAGTATTTTCTTCTCGTGCCACTTATTCCTACTTCGAAATGCAACTCTTGGGTTGTAATAGTTTTAAAACAAATGCATACAAATTGAAACAGGGGATTAAAAATATCCCAAATAAGCATAATAGGTACAGTCAATCCTTGTCATATGCACACAATATTCCCATTGATTCACTTATCAACAGGGAACAAGAGTGTGACTTACCTTGCACCGTTCACTGTCTGTTAGTGGCTACCCGTGGCATTCAGAAGCTATCTGCAACAACCATGGCCATCCTGAAGCTATTTGTGGACACCATTTTGCAGCTATCCACATACACCATTTTGTAGCTATCCATGCCATTTTGAAGCTGTGTGCTACCATTCTCAATGGTACCCTTCTCAACAACAGACCAATGTGGTTGGTCTGTGGAACTCCTTGCCACAGGATGTGGTGATGGCATCTGGCCTGGTCGCCTTTAAAAGGGAATTGGACAAGTTTCTGGAGGAAAAATCAATTACGGGTTACAAGCCATGATGTGTATGTGCAACTCCTGATTTTAGAAACGGGCTATGTCAGAATGCCAATGCAAGGGAGGGCACCAGGATGCAAGTCTCTTGTTATCAGGTGTGCTCCCTGGGGCATTTGGTGGGCCGCTGTGAGATACAGGAAGCTGGACTAGATGGGCCTATGGCCTGATCCAGTGGGGCTGTTCTTATGTTCTTATGTTCTTTTATTTTCAAGGTCTCTGCAGCCATTTGCTGCCATTTTGAAGGTCTTCATGCCATTTTAAAGCTTCCTGCAGGCATTTGAAAGGCTTCCGTGCTATTCATGGATGCCATTCAGAAAGTCTCCATGCCATTCACTGCCATTCTGAAGGACTCTGCTTCTGACAGCTTAGCTACCCCTGGCCCTAACCCCATTGATCCCATAGGATCAATGGCTCTGTAGCTGCAGATTTGGTATCTGCTGTGGTTTCCAGGATCCTAATCCCAGTGGATAATAAGAATTGACTGTACATTGGAGTGCTAACCTATCATGGTTACTCAAAAGTAAGTCCTATAAGATCTACATTGAGCCCTACACCATGCTAGATGGAAGGAGATTGCACACTTTGCAGGGGGGGAAGGGAAAGTGGCCAGTCAATTTTTGTAGTACTTTCGGCCATAAAATAACATAGAATCTTTTGTGACAATTGATGGAAAACTTTCATGATTGTAGAAGTAAAAAAGGGAATTATAAATAGGGGAATTAATAACTGCTCTTGGTTCATCTTGTTGCAGAGGTAACATTGCCTCCAAGGATGACTAAGGCAGCGGTTCTCAAACTTTTAGCACCAGGACCCTCTTTTTAGAATGAGACTCTGTCAGGACCCACCGGAAGTGATGTCATAACCAGAAGCAGGACATTTTTAACAACCCTCGGCTGCAATCCTACCCACGCTTACCTAGAAATAAATCCCACTTACTATCATTGGTAAAAGCATATACATAGTAGCTTGTTAAGTATCCCCAGATTCAGTCACATACCATGGGAGCATCAAGTCCAATATATGAGAAATAAAATATTGAAATGAATGGAGACCCACCTGAAATTCCCATCTAGTGGGTTTGAATTCACAGTTTGAGAAAAACTGGACTAAGGTGTTGGATCCAGACTTGCAAGTTAAGAACATAAGAACATAAGAACAGCCCCACTGGATCAGGCCATAGGCCCATCTAGTCCAGCTTCCTGTATCTCACAGCGGCCCACCAAATGCCCCAGGGAGCACACCAGATAACAAGAGACCTCATCCTGGTGCTCTCCCCTACATCTGGCATTCTGACTTAACCCATTCCTAAAATCAGGAGGTTGCGCATACACATCATGGCTTGTACCCCATAATGGATTTTTCCTCCAGAAACTCGTCCAATCCCCTTTTAAAGGCGTCTAGGCTAGACGCCAGCACCACATCCTGTGGCAAGGAGTTCCACAGACCGACCACACGCTGAATAAAGAAATATTTTCTTTTGTCTGTCCTAACCCGCCCAACACTCAATTTGAGTGGATGTCCCCTGGTTCTGGTATTATGTGAGAGTGTAAAGAGCATCTCCCTATCCACTCTGTCCATCCCCTGCATAATTTTGTATGTCTCAATCATGTCCCCCCTCAAGCGTCTCTTTGCTAGGCTGAAGAGGCCCAAACGCCGTAGCCTTTCCTCATAAGGAAGGTGCCCCAGCCCCGTAATCATCTTAGTCGCTCTCTTTTGCACCTTTTCCATTTCCACTATGTCTTTTTTGAGATGCGGCGACCAGAACTGGACACAATACTCCAGGTATTAAGTAATAAGTTGCAGGTATCAGACTGGCCATCTGATTATCTAGCAATTGGTAGGGAATCCTGGCTGGAATGTGATTGCACACAAGGTTATATTTAAGCATTTGGTTATTGTTTGGCAAAGTATATACTCTTTGAATTAACTAATTGGCAATTAGCTCATAGATCAGTCTTCCTGGCTCCTTGAGAACGAGAGGTTGTTGGGCTCTTAATTTCTGAGGGAAAAGGGAATATTTGTTATCACCGTTATGTGTCACTTATCTTATGTACTTTTAAACTTGCCACAAGATCAACCTGTTTGCATTTCTTTTTGCAATTGATTCTGCTGTTTTTCTTTTTATCCCTCTGTGTGTGCATGTGTACATGTGCCTGTTAAGGATTTCACTTCATATATCTGATGATGTGGGTGAACTCAGCAAAAGTTTATGCTGCAATAAACTTGTTAGCCTTCAAGATGCCCACAGGACTCTTTCTTATTACAACTGAGGCTGCAATCCTCAAACCATTCCCAGTGAATGAACCCCACTGGATCCAGTGAGACTTCTTTCTGAATAAACTTGCGTAGGATTGCACTTATGTATTGTGAAGAAGTTTCATTATCTGTCTTGACCTGAATCTCCTGCCAATCAATTTCATTGGAGGACATAAGAACAGCCCCGCTGGATCAAGCCATAGGCCCATCTAGTCCAGCTTCCTGTATCTCACAGCGGCCCACCAAATGCCCCAGGGAGCACACCAGATAACAAGAGACCTGCATCCTGGTGCCCTCCCTTGCATCTGACATAGCCCATTTCTAAAATCGGGAGGTTGCACATAACACATCATGGCTTGTAACCCATAATGGATTTTTCCTCCAGAAATTTGTCCAATCCCCTTTTAAAGGCATCTAGGCCAGATGCCATCACCACATCCTGTGGCAAGGAGTTCCACAGACCCACGTCCTAGTTTCATGAGAGAAGGAGACAACTTCTGTCTATTCACTTTTTCCATGCTGTGCATGATTTTATAAACCTCTTTTGCATTCAGGCATAAGATTCCCCCATCCACAGGCTGATGTGATCCGGAAACAGATTTACCATTGGATCTGCTGTTTGTGTGGACTAAATCTGAGAGCCAGGCCTGAACAGGAAAAGAAAAATATAGGAAGAAGGGGCAGTGAGTGAGACAACCTTATCCAAGCAACAGAAATATCAAGGCTTCATCCAGAGCACATGAGCAACACAAAGTTATCTGTGGACACTGTCTGTTCCCCTCCAGCATAAATCCTATCAACATTACCTTCCTGAAAGGCATGCTGTGAAGAGCAGCGAAGAGGCCTGTAAAACCTGATTCCCACATTCTTTCAGGTCAAATAACAAATCCTCCTTGAGCACGAAGCATCAGGGGTTTTTTGGGGTTGTTTTTTTTTTGGTGCAATAAATAAGCAAATAAACCACACATGCACACAGTGTGCATGAGAGAGGCTCTCACTGGGTTTCCAAGCTAGCAATTTGTAATTATTGCAGCATGGTGCTGAATGCCTGGGTAGCAAATTTATTTCCTTGCATGCTCCTTGCGTGCTCCATTGGCGTGTTGCTGACGAAAATGAAAGGAGCAAATAGTTTGTATGAAAAGAAATGGCATGGAAAGCCCAGCAGTCAGACCGGCTTGAGTAATGTGCGCGCATGTCCATGAGCTTCTGCCTCTGCTCTTTCTCAACACATAAAGGGCTCCGTTTAGCATTTAATGCCTAATTCTGAAAAAGAAAGATCACAGTCCTGTTAGATGACAAGGGAAGTGAGCCTGGAGCTGGTGGTTGCACCGATTGCTCATGATCCGTCGCTGACTTGGTTGCAGCTCACACAGTCAATGTCCATGGACCTCTACTGGCAAGCAGCAAAACTTTCATCCAGGAGTATAATTAGCTATTCTGTTTTCCCTAAAGAGTAATAGATGTGTCACAGCAGTGGTGAACCTTCTGGAGTAAGATGCTGCAAGGAAAGTAGCAGAGATTACGAACAGCCCAATCCTATGCTTCCCTAGTGACCACAGCTGCAGTGCAAATTTTAATTGGCATAATTGGCACTAATTCTGTAGTAACAGAAACAACTGGTTTTTTGCCAGCTGACCACATGAGCTAAGGAATCTGCGGTTAGGAAAAAATAAACACAGTATCCCCAGTTCTATTCCCCCCCCCCCATAGAAGAGAGAAGACAAGAACTCTCCACGAGCCGACCACCTGAGGTGACTGGAAGCAACACCAGTGGTAGAGGCTGAATCATTGAGGTAAGTAATTTGAGTATGTGTGCTTTGGCAAGAGTTGTACCAATGTCCCTTCTTGCTTACTGAACAGTAGAGTAAACAGAGGTGAAAAAACTGCAACGAATGAACCGCTGATGAATCTGGAAACATGAGACAGGGATAAATTACACTCCACACTGGAGGAAATGGACAAAGGCAGCATGGATTGTGGTTGGCTGGAGACAGAGCTTATTGTGTGGCCTTCTTTTGACCATCTACAAAACAATGAACTAGAGCTTGATTACCTGAACCACTGAGGGAGCACCATGTTTACGCTCTCAGCTCCTCAGTGGTGACGTCAGCTTGAGATGTGGTTTCCTACATCTATAATTGTCAACCAGCCAGTACTTCTTTGGACTGTGCCAGAACTGAGTCATAAGCTCATCAAATCAGAATCAGAGTAAGGCTCTGGACCTTGAGAACAGACAGAATGTCTTTGTCAAGGGGAAAGTCCTGGTCTAAACAGGAAGCGGTCCTGGTGAGGAAAGTCTGTGGCCAGACTGGGTAGGTTGAGTCACTCCAGTACCTGGGAAATGTTTATTACGCTGTTCCAGAACCACCATTCAGAGCACGATACCATAGTCTTTCGAGACTGAAGGTTGCCAACTACTCCAGCCTAAAGCTTGGGTTGCTCACCACACAGAGCAACTATGCACAGAGCTAGACTTTGGCAACTACCAATCTCAAGAGGCAGCCTGGCTCTGTGATGCAGGTTGGAAACCCCTTGGACTTGAATTTCAAAGTCTATCTCAAAAGCCTATCAGGCTTGGATACACTTAACAACTTGGCTGCCTTGATCCCCTTTCTAGGGATTGGTATTGAGAAGCTGGTATCGCCCTAAGATAGTGGTCCCCCAACCTATTAGGGTCATGGCATCCCTGCAACCTTTTCTTCTCAGCTCAGCTGGAAATCTCATGAGATTCAAGATGGTACACCCAAATCTCATGAGATTTCATGGGATCCAAAATGGCAGTGCCCAAATAGCATGAGATTTTGCAAGATTCCAGATGGGCCACTGGGGACATTCTGTGGTGCCCGTATGAGTGCAACTTTGGGAACCCCTGCCCTAAGACGATGTCAGGTTTGAGCCAGGTGGGAGATGCCCTACCAGGGGAGGTGCCAGCCCCAAAATTGGTGGGTGGAGCTCATATACTTAGGACCTGCTGCAAAGATGGCCATTGTTACAGTTTGTAACTCAATAAATATGGCCCATTTATCCAAAGAAGCTGGCCTTGTCTCATGTAATTTGTGGGGGATGCCTCAGCAAATCCTTGTCTCAATAAAAACAAGGTTTCAAAAAAAGATAAAAGAAAGATGAAGAATATGTCAGTGGCGTAGCTAGAAGGGGTGCAAAGCACTAAGTTTTGCAGGGAGCCTCACCGCAGCATGCAAATGGCCCCTCCCCTTTGGAGCAAAGGTGGGGGGAGCAAAATGGAGGTGTTTGCCTCTGGAACTGCTCTGAACTGAAGGGGGAGGGACCCCTTGCGTGCTGTGGTGAGGCTCCCTGCAAAATGTAGTGCTTTGCATCTCCTCTAGCTACGCCACTGGGGCGTGTAGCCTGGAATCGCTCCTGTGTCCATTTCATGCTGGTGAGACTAGTGAGTATGTTGCTTAACCAGGAGCTCAGTTTGAAATTTCAAAGACTAGACGTGGCATGTTTGACTACAGCAGGTGAAGAGTCTTTTCATCGCTGCTAGACAACAGTAATAAGTGAAGATATGAAGGAGCCTTATCTTTCTGCCTGAGGTCTCCTTTTGGTCCTTGTGAAGCACACTGTAGCCAACTTAACGGATTGAGTGAAAATTGTTCATTTATTTTTATCGGGACTTGAATGCACCTGCAAGGCCAAAAAGACTAGCGAAGCAAAAGGAGGAGAAAATCATCCGCATTTAATCAGGAAATGAGCAAGACTGAAATCTCAGTTCTTTATTCGTAATATTCCCAGGCTTGAGGAAATTCAGATAAGAATCTGAATATACAAGAATGGCAAAGAAACCGGATTTTTCTCCCCCCCCCCTTGTTTAAAAAGGGACTAATGATGTTTGAGTGCTTTTCATTTTTTGCAGCCAATATAACTCCATGATAAAGGAGCTGTGTGATTTGCCAAAAGAGCAGAGCATTTTTCTGAAACACTGTTCATTGAATTGATGCAATTGTTACTAAATGAAGAAAGTGTGTTGTTTAGTTGAGGTGATAATCAGTGAAAGCATTTTAGTTGATTTATCCCCCAATTAAATGAGATGCAGTTATCTGGTGTGCTCCCTGGGGCATTTGGTGGACCGCTGTGAGATACAGGAAGCTGGACTAGATGGGCCTATGGCCTGATCCAGTGGGGCTGTTCTTATGTTCTTAACTACAATTCCCAGGAAGCCTTGCAGGTCTCTTGTTATCTGGTGTGCTCCCTGGGGCATTTGGTGGGCCGCTGTGAGATACAGGAAGCTGGACTAGATGGGCCTATGGCCTGATCCAGTGGGGCTGTTCTTATGTTCTTAACTACAATTCCCAGGAAGCCTTGCAGGTCTCTTGTGATCTGGTGTGCTCCCTGGGGCATTTGGTGGGCCGCTGTGAGATACAGGAAGCTGGACTAGATGGGCCTGTGGCCTGATCCAGTGGGGCTGTTCTTATGTTCTTAACTACAATTCCCAGGAGGCCTTGCAGGTCTCTTGTTATCTGGTGTGCTCCCTGGGGCATTTGGTGGACCGCTGTGAGATACAGGAAGCTGGACTAGATGGGCCTATGGCCTGATCCAGTGGGGCTGTTCTTATGTTCTTGTGTTCTTAGGGACTGATGGGGGTGGTGAACAGCACTGGGAGCACCTGAGCTGATCCTAGGTAGCTCACCTGAGAAGAGAGGATATGAGACTACTGGTTTAACACCATACCCCCAAATACATCCTCAGCCAAAAACAGAGACTTCACACGGCTTGGGAATAAAGGTCTACTCAAGAGCAAGGGCTTACTTGTGAGTGAGGGCCTACTACACATATGATGTTGAGGGAGCTGCTGCTTGTAGAAACCAATGTTGGGGGAATTGATGCTTGTAGGGAACCCATGCTTGTAGGAATCAAAAGGAGAGAAAGTCTAAGATGGAAGGATCTAGAACAGCCATTTTCAACCACTGTGCTGAAGCACACTGGTGTGCCACGGATGGTCTGCAGCTGTGCCACGGAAATTTGGGAGAGGATCATTTGTTAGTAGGGCCACTGGGGGTGCAAGCCCCTGCTGTCAGTGTGGTGTGCCTTGTCAATTGTCAAAACACTGATGGTGTGCCTTGACAATTTTAGTGCCTTGTCAATGTGCTGTGAGATTAAAAAGGTTGAAAACGGCTGATCTAAAATCATTGAGTTGGAAGGGATCTGTATTGGCAACCTTCAGTCTCGAAAGACTATGGTATTGCGCTCTGAAAGGTGGTTCTGGAACAGCATCTAGTGTGGCTGAAAAGGCCGATTCGGGAGTGACAATCCCTTCCACACTGGGAGCAAGTGCAGTCTGTCCCTGGTCTGTCTCCCTGGCTATGGGCCTTCCTTCTTTGCCTCAGACTGTTGGCAAAGTGTCTCTTCAAACTGGGAAAGGCCATGCTGCACAGCCTGCCTCCAAGCGGGCCGCTCAGAGGCCAGGGTTTCCCACTTGTTGAGGTCCATCCCTAAGGCCTTCAGATCCCTCTTGCAGATGTCCTTGTATCGCAGCTGTGGTCTACCTGTAGGGTGCTTTCCTTGCACGAGTTCTCCATAGAGGAGATCCTTTGGGATCCGGCCATCATCCATTCTCACGACATGACCGAGCCAACGCAGGCGTCTCTGTTTCAGCAGTGAATACATGCTAGGGATTCCAGCACGTTCCAGGACTGTGTTGTTTGGAACTTTGTCCTGCCAGGTGATGCCGAGGATGTGTCGGAGGCAGTGCATGTGGAAAGCGCTCATGTGGAAAGCGCTCATGTGGAAGGGATCTAATAGGTCATCTAGTCCAACCCCTGCCTGTAGTAGGCAATCCTCCTCGAGCATCTCTGGAAGGTGCTTGTCAAGCCACAAGTACATCTCCTGTGTACTTTTCAGAAGAAGGGCAGAGATGAAGAAGAAAAGGAATATCATGCTCAGTAACTGTTGCTCCGCTCATAATTCATTCCAGACCCAGCCCCCAACCCCTTCTTACTTCCTATTTCCTGGGTTGCCTGCCTACTTCTCCCAGCAAGCAGTGTTTCGGTTTACAGGCAACGCTACACCTGAGAACATACCAAGAACCTTTAAAAAGCCACTTTAGGATGCGTGCAAAGCACACCGTTCCTGTCCTCACCTGTCTTTGTCCTTGTTTTGTTCATAAACAAAAGCTACTACTCATCCCATAGCACACCTGAACCAAAATAGCCTCAATAAACTAGCAAGTGTACCATTTAAGGAATAGCCATGCCAATTAAAATTTGCACTCATTGATTCAAGGGAGCCCACACTGATGAATCAACTCGGCCAATTAAAGCCTGCTACTCTCATTTTGTTGGATCAGCAACAGAGATTAAAGCGGCGGCCTCTTTAGCTGTACAAAATTCCTCCTTGGGCTGAAGTTTCCCAGAGCAAAATAAAATAACACAACACCTTTTTGCATGATGAACTGCAGACCTAGTCACTTCCAGCTGGTAACAAGGAATCTCCTGGGGATGGCCAAGCAGTGAAGCTTATATAAATTAGAATAAAGTTTCTTTCTTTCTTTCTTTCTTTCTTTCTTTCTTTCTTTCTTTCTTTCTTTCTTTCTTTCTTTCTTTCTTTCTTTGTGAAATGTGAATGTTTTCATTTGATGGCAATCATCTGATGGCATAAATGACTAACGCAGATTTGAAAGCAAATGAATACAGTTACCTTTGTAGCTTTCCTCACAGTGCTAAGCAGCTGTCCACCACTGGGCAAACCATATGCTCCAACTATTGCTGTTTACCAGGGACAGTCTCTATTCTCTTCTGTTGCTGTTTACTAGGGACAGTCTGGTCTCTGTCCCTGGTAAAGAGAGACAGGTGGAGCACCCCTCTTTTTGCCTAGCGGAGGATACCCTGTAAAAATTTTGTTGGCATGATTTGCTAGCATTGTTATTTTTCGAGCTGCAGCCTGCTCTCCCTAGTCTCTCAGTTAAATCCCTGAGTGGGATGCAAATGCATCTTCTCGTCTCTGGTGCACACACATATCATTGCACCCCCGCAAACATTAAGACACCACGCAGTGCCAGTTTGCTGGTACTGGACCTGCTGACATTTTGAACTGCAGATAACATATTGCAGAGGATGTCTTGAGGCCCTTTCTTGGTTTTTATATCGGTGGAGGGGACAGATCACTGCAGAGTAAACTATTGCAGCAGGTAGATTAAATCTTTAGTCATGAACAAAAGGGCAGGTGTTGCAAAGTGTTCCTTGGTATAAGAAATGGGGCATTAAGAAGCATGCTGGAGGCTCAATTCTATCCAACTTTCCAGTGCTGATGCAGCTGCAATGCAGCCCTGGTATAAGAGTACAAAATTTCCTTTATCTCAAGGGTGGCCAACTTTTCAACTATAAAGCTCCTGGACCTTTCACAATTGTGCAGAGGAGGGAATTTCAGCAGGTGCAGCTTGTTGTCTGTGAGATAACAAAATTCCCTCCTCTACACAGTTGTAAAAGGTCTAGGAGCCCTAAAGTTGAAAGGTTGGCCATCCCTGCCTTACCTTGAGAAGGCTTCTGTGACTACCCCCCAACTACAGGAAGCAGTGCATGCTCTACTGCCATGGCTGCATCAGTGCTGGAAAGTTGGATAGGATTGTACCCTAAATTAGTCCTTCTATTTTCTTTAGGATCATCCATCATCACAGTGACCAGTACAAGTAAGGGCCATTCATTCAAGCCAAGTAGGATTTCCAAGTGCCAGCATGATCCTGGTTGTTGATCTCTGCTGCCAGGAGTGATTACTATGCTCTACTGTTTCAGTTGCTACTGTGCATGGGGTGGAAGAAGGAAAGAGTGTTGACCATCAGGTTGCTGCTCCTGCTTCCTAACAGTGATTGATATTACGAGATTTGCATTTTCCACATCGGCAGGGGCCCTGCATCCTGCTGGTCTTGATTTTGTTGTCAGGTTCTAGGGGCAGAAATGTGTGCACAGGTGGGAAGCGAAGGAAAGATTCTATACTTAATACTAAAATGATCTCCAGTTAATATATATAGTGATGTGATCACATATATATAGTGATGTGAGATCAGGGTGACCAGATGTCATAACAGCAGAAGAGGACTAGGCACCCCAAAATGTAGGGCATCTGCTAAAATGTAGGACATGACAAAATAAAAGTTAAAAAACACTCGTATATTGATTTCATGTGGTTAATTCAAACACTTACTTATTAAATTTACAACTATATTACATATAATTTATTAATTACAAGAACACAATACGCTGTCTGCTCACAGGGCAAAGGAGGTCATTTAAGTTCTTTTCCAGGACACGGCTAAAAAAGAGGACATGTCCTGGTAAAAGAGGACATCTGGTCAGCCTGTGTGAGATAGTCCCTCATCTAGTTCCCTTGTCTCCCAGCAACAGCCAGTTATTGGAGTGGGGTGAGAATTGGACCAAGAATGTTGTTTTCAGCGGAATCCCTGTGTCAATGGTCATGTGCAGTCGCTCACACCCCATGTGTGCGCACCCCTTCAATGCATTCATAACAAGAATTAATGCAAGGAAATCATCAGAAGAGCCCCGCTGGATCAGGTCACAGGCCCATCTAGTCCAGCTGCCTGTATCTCACCGTGGTCCACCAGATGCCAATACATATAAGATCTCTTTGTGTAACACGCTCAGACATATGTCATAGGATTGGGCTATGAGCTCCTTGCTTTGTGGACACTGTCTACGTTGCACCTCTTCTTTCTATGGGGTGCAATAAGGGCTTCTGAGAGAGCGGTGCAGGGGGTACATTGTACCTGGGCCCAGGATCATAAAGGGGTCTGGGAGCCAAAAAGTGGTCCCAAAAAGGCTCCACCAAAAGAGGCAGCCAGATTCACATTTTAAGAGAGAAGGAAAGGGACCCCAAAGAAACTTTGTACCCCCTGATAAAATTCCTTGCAGTGGCATTGGATGCAATGGGGCAATTGCCTCAAGTCTCACATATGGAGGAGGCCACATCAACACTGATGAATAGTCAGTTGAGCCAAAAATGACCCTGACACATGCCACACTGAACTGGCAGCCAGCTCCTGGGCCTATGGTACAGTAGTAGGGCACATGCTTTGCATGCAGAAGTTCCTAGGTTCAATCTCTGGTATCTTCACATAGGGCATAGAAAAAGTCCCTTCTAACACCCTGGAGAACCACAGCCAATGTCTGTTGACAGCAGTGACCTGGATGAACCAGTGGCCTGATTCAGTATAAGGCTACTTTCTAGTATTGCGTGGAGGCTGACTGTGAAGAGTGACCTCATGTTTGGCTTGGTTCGCCCAGCCTGTGACTGGATCCCATAAATGCAACCTGAACAATAGCAGCATTGCTTCAGACTAATTCCCTTTGCTCTTTTGAGTCTAACATCAACGCTAACAATGACTTCATTGGAAGGAATTGCGTCATTCAATGAGGAGATAATCCAGTTTCTGAGTGGATAATGTACCAGGCAAAAGGCATTATACCTTCAATGAGGAAACTGGATTATTGTTGAAGACAAACAAAAATGGGGCACCCCTCTAATTATACCTGATTAGACTGAAACTTAAAATGGATATGTACACAGTCACCAAAAGTCTGAGCTCAATTGTCCAACAAAAGTGTGTGCTCTGAAACAACAGGCAACAGGAGGTGCTTAGCAGTAATTGAAATATACAGACAAAGGAGCCGATTGGAAATCTGGAACAATGAAGACAAATCGGGAGGATAGGCTGGAATTAGGAACAAGGGAAACTTTTTTCTGAGTTAGTGATTTTGCAAAAATCTTCCCTTAAGGGAGGTTCTGCCCCCCCATTTGCAGTCACAGATTTTGATGCTGCTCATAATAAACTCACAATAGCAACAAAGTAGCTCAAGCAAAACAGATTTTGATGACCACTGCCTTTCTCTATCTTACGAAACGATGGGGAACTCTGCTGCAATCCATTCTGACATGCACATTGGGGGAAAAAAAAAAGTGGATAGAGAGATGCTCTTTACACTCTCACATAACACCAGAACCAGGGGACATCCACTAAAATTGAGTGTTGGGAGAGTTAGGACAGACAAAAGAAAATATTTCTTTACTCAGCGTGTGGTTGGTCTGTGGAACTCCTTGCCACAGGATGTGGTGACAGCATCTGGCCTGGATGCCTTTAAAAGGGGATTGGACAAGTTTCTGGAGGAAAAATCCGTTACAGGTTACAAGCCATGATGTGTATGTGCAACCTCCTGATTTTAGAAATGGGCTATGTCAGATGCAAGGGAGGGCACCAGGATGAGGTCTCTTGTTGTCAGGTGTGCTCCCTGGGGCTTTTGGTGGGGTCGTTGTGAGATACAGGAAGCTGGACTAGATGGGCCTATGGCCTGATCCAGTGGGGCTGTTCTTATGGGGCTGAGAGCAGCTGATGGTGGTGCTGGGAGAGACCAAAGGCCCATTAAAAATATTCATGGGCTGCAACTCACTTATGTATGACACCCCTGCACTAGATGGTATCTGATTGACTAGGATCACCAATATGAATAAAGCAGGAAGGAGAAAGAAGCCATAGCCTGCAGCTAGCAGGAATAATGACACCACCAACAGAATTTTTTAAAAAATGTATAATGTTCTCAGAATTAAAGTACTTGTCAAGGGGGAGCAATATCTACTCCACTCCTGCAATAGCTAACACAAAAACCACAATGGCAAAGCATTTTGGCACAGTCCTGCCTTTGATCAGTTCTGCTATCTTTGGTACCATCCTTTTATTTAGAGCATTATCTAAGGGGGAAAAGAAATTCCCCTTAATTGATCTAGACAGTTGTGTAATAGCTTTGCCCCAAGCTACCATTAGCTCATGCCTGGCATGATGATATTTGATTGCCCCTTGTGCCCCAGCAGACACCGAAACAAGCCTGGCTCTCAGCTTCTCAGAATGTGAACTATGACTTTAAAGGCTCCCGTTAGAGGCCTCCTGCTGGGATGGATAAAGTATGAAGAAATCCATTGCAATAAACTCTCAAATGGGAGTGAAAGATTGACTTCTGACGCACAGGGATATTTCATGTAATTGTCAGAGTAAAGAGAGTTTGGCAGCACTAACAATGAATGTGGGTATGGGAGATGAAACTGAATGAGAGGCCATGACATGATTGCATGGGTGGGAGAGGCAAAATAGTTTATGGCTGTTTGTCACTTGCTGAGTTCCATTTCTGGCTCTTCTCGCATAAACAATTGCTGAGTCTACAATACAGGCGTGCCCCAGTATCGGGGTGGGGTGGGGTGCTGGTATTGCCATTCTAGAACCCCCCCCCATGGTTAACTGAAACTGCGGATACCAGGAAATGCCTTTCCACCCTCCTGAGGTGAGGGGAGCGCTCAGGGGCTTCCCTGAGCCCCCTAATGCATTAAAAGGCATTAAAAATATCACTTCCAGTTTTATGAAAAGAAAAGTCACTTTTTTTTTTTTAACTGAAAGTCTTAGTCTGAGCCTGGCAGAGACTGAAGACAGACATGTGCAGCCTGTGCTGGGCTCAGAGGATGTTGTGTCCGGAGTGGGTAAGTGCGGGTGACGCATGCAGGGACGAGTGATTCCGCAGGTATGGGATCCAGGGATACAGGCCCCCCTATATTTCATTATCAGGACAAATGCTGACTGTTGAATTTGTATCTACTCCAAATTAGACCTGCAGAGAAACATAAGGGATTCCTTGGATGAATCGATTTTTTCTTTGGATATCATAGCCTACAAGAGTGTGACTGGTCTTCAAAATTTATTTTAGTCAAGTGTAACATTTTTAAAAGCTCATGCTGCAGGTCAGACAACCAAGTTTAAACAATGTGCAGTTTATAAACTTCAAAATTATGGAAATGGCATTGGGGACAATGAAAGGGCATCCAAATTCTCACCCACACAATATCTGTTCATCCTTGTACGCCCATCCCCAGACGCCCCTACCTTCAGAAAGGAGAACAACAATAAGGCTGATGGAATGATACAACTATACACCTATATCTCTTGCTTTGCTCAAAATGAAGGATGAGGCTTTAAAACAGAAGTCAGATTTTAAGAAGTCGAGATGAAAAGTTTTTCTGAGTAAACAGAAACTCCCAACTACACCAAAGTTTTAGAAATGTTCTAATATCAAGGTCAGGGAATGCTGAGGCATGACTTTGAGGCCTGAGTTGTTAATTGAGGTGCAAGCCATATAGGAAATGGTTTGGTAATTAAAGGAAGAGGTTAAGCATTGTCAAAGACTTGCCAATAAGCTATTGTCCAGACGAGCTTTTAAGTTGTATGTTACCTATCTTATTCAAGGACTTATTGTAGCTTTTGCATTCAGAATTATAGTCTTCTCTAAGAGTTGCTTCTTTGACTTTCCTAGATAATTCTTTTGTGTAAAACTATACCATCTTCAGTAACCCTTACCATATAAACTGAATAATGTTGTCATTATGCTGAGAATCATTTTCCTATTGTTAACTCAACTACCTTATTCAGTGGTTCCCAAACTTTTTAGTATTGGGAACCACTTTTTTAAAATGTCACTCTTATCGAGACCCACCTAGCTTTATGAGACTTGAAAAAAGATCTAGAAAGAAGTAATATTTTATATATTTACTTACAAGTAATAATTAATTAACAGTATTTATATACCGCTTTCAACTAAAAGTTCACAAAGCGGTTTACAGAGAAAAATCAAATAACTAAATGGCTCCCTGTCCCAAAAGGGCTCACAATCTAAAAAGATGCAAAAAGAACACCAGCAGACAGCCACTAGAACAGACAGTGCTGGGGTGAGGTGGGCCAGTTACTCTCCCCCTGCTAAAAAAAGGAGCACCCACTTGAAAAAGTGCCTCTTACCCAATTAGCAGGGGTTAATATAATATTTTATATGTTTCTTTATTTACTAAAATTTTGAACAAGTTCTCATAATGAAACAACCCAAATCAACTTTAATGAATGCTTTCCTTTCTTTACTATATTCCACCCCCCTCCCCAATTTTTTTTTAAAAATCTTCTGATTTTTTGGAAATTTTTTTTTAGAGGGTATAATCTAAGACACAGGTATCTCCCTATATTTACACAGCCTTGGAAAGAAGCTCAGCTCCTTGCAAACCCGAGGAGCTGAGCTCTTTACAGGTTAATTAGCAGCTATCTTGCAAACTGCAGCAGCTGAGCTCTTTGCAGGATAATTTGCAGCTATCTGATTTTTGAATAACCTCAGGACTTGAGGCAATTAGTTACCTGAACTTGCTACTACCTCTGTTTACATTGGAGGCTCTGCCCTGCCCTTCGTGACCCACCAAAAATCAGGTTGCGACTCACCAGTAGGTCCTGACCCACAGTTTGGGAATCACTGTCCTAACTGCTATCCCCTCCACCAGCAGCAAACCACATGTGACATTAAGGGTGCAATCCTAACCCACTTCCTAGCACTGACATAAGGGCAATGCAGCTCTGAGGTAAGGGAACAAGCATTCCCTTACTTTGAGGAGGCCTCCGTGAGTGACACCCAACTGCAGGATGCAGCACACGTCCCATTGGCACTGCTATGCCAGTGCTGGAAAGTACTGACATAAGAGGTTAGGATTGCACCCTAAATGTGCCACTTGGGTTTCTGTCTTAAAAAAACAACAGCAGTGAAGGACCCAGTAAGCATAGAGGAAGGCTATTTCATTCCTTCCTTCTATGCTATTGTCCTTATGAACCCCCCCCCCCCAACCCCACTGAGATACTGCTGGTCCCATGAATGATGTTCCCCTTGGTGTTGGTGATTATTTCTGGTGGAACCACAGCACAGAGTACTTAAAAATCTTAAGAACATAAGAAGAGCCCTGCTGGATCAGGCCAAAGGCCCATCTAGTCCAGCTTCCTGTATCTCACAGCATCCCACCAAATGCCTCAGGGAGCACACCAGATAACAAGAGACCTGCATCCTGGTGCCCTCCCTTGCATTGGCATTCTGACATAGCCCATTTCTAAAACCAGTAGGTTGCACATACACATCATGGCTTGTAACCCGCAATGGATTTTTCCTCCAGAAACATGTCCAATTCCCTTTTAAAGGCGTCTAGGCTAGATGCCGTCACCACATCCTGTGGCAAGGAGTTCCACAGACCAACCACACGCTGAGTAAAGAAATAAAAGTAAAGAAATCTTCTTCCCAAGCACTCCCTTGTTTACATTAGCAACCATTTCGTCAAGCATAGCAGGCAGAGGATGTCTTCAATTTCCATTTGATAATTTCTCTCAGATATCCCGGCCCACAAACCAGTACTTTCCTGCTTGGCTATCATCCAAAATTAACACATCATTGAGTGAAACACTGAGAAGTGAATCCATCTCAGTCTCACTCTATCTTCAGCTAAGCGTGTCTTATTGCCTTTTAATGGGAACATGCCACAGAGCGACGTATCGTAAAAAACCGCTGTAGAAGGCAAACCACTTTCTGACACTACAAAGCATGCTGTGCTTTTTTTTTGTTGCTTTAAAAGGAGATTTACCCAGAGAATATTTAGTGTGTTGGCATTCATGTTGGCTCAAGTGCAACCAAATGTTTTCCGTCAAGATTGGCTTGACTCGCAGAAATCCAGAGAAATTCCATGATGGTCGCGGCAACGGCCTGGGAAAATGTCACAGAAATGAAGGCTCGTCTCTCCAGTTCCAGACTGCTTCCACCAAGCATGCAGAATTGCAAAGCCAGGATCCCTGCCAAGCAGCTGTCTAGCAAAAACATTAATTTTGGAGAAAAATAAAACTCTTTTGCCATGCACAATCCCAAGGTTTGGCTAGCCATGATTCCAGTCTGCTGGCCGCCTACCATCATAAGAGTAGAGTCTGAGACCTCCGGATGTGAGGGAATTTTTGATTCATCTTAATTTAGGTCACTAGGACAGATGGACATTCAAGATATCCAAAGACAATATAGGGGTTTTCCAAGCACGGCAAAGGATTTTCTACTACATCTGAACGTCCATCTCTGCTACTGCAAAATTCTTCCTTAGGCAAACAAACTTAACTTTGGTAAGGCATGGTGTGTCTCATTCGAGTTGACCCAGAAAAATTTGGGGCAAATCCCCAGATTGACCCAGAAATTCACTGGTTGATCTCGGCCCAATTACTAACTCTCAGCCTAATCTATTTCACAGGGCTATTGCAAGGGTAACATGCAGAAATGCCCATCTCTGCAGTGCCCTGAAAGGTCAGAATATAAATTTAATAAATCTCAATGAAGAGAGAGGACATGATCACAATTTTAGTGATAAATAGCCTATATTGGTCTGTTTTTGGAGCATACATATTATAGAGGCATTAAGATCAATTTTGTTTTTGTAGTATCCATTTGTTTTCTTAAGTCAGTTTTATATATTCTGAATTAAGAATGTCTTCTTTTATATGGCTCAATTAGTTTTCAAGCTTTCAGGGAAGAAAGAATCTGAGCAATTTTGTATTTTGTAGAAGAGATTCCATACAACTTGGATCCCAATCCTTTCCTCCCCCCCCCCTCCAAATGGGGCAGATGCTCCAAAAAGTCACGTGCTTTATCTAGCAGGGCATTGGATATCCAGGAGGCTTTGGAGGGAAAAGGGGATTTACAGCCAAATCCTATATTTCCCGGCACCCGCTGGAGCAGTAGTGTCAAAGTGGCTATTGCTGTATCCAGCAGGCACCAGGAATCTGCCAGGAGTCTGTTTGGGGGAAGGGGACTTTTGTCCCCTTCCCCCGAGGAAAGCCCCAACCCTGGCAACGTGTGTCCTCACGTCTGTGCTGGCTATTTTGCCTTCTGGTCTGACATGGAGTTCAGGATCCAGTTGGAGCAGGGCTCCACCAGTCCCTCTCCCCCTTCCAACCTGGTTCTTCCCCCCCAACCTGTCCTCATTCCACCCTCATTATGCCTGCCCCCCCAGAGGCTGCACTGCTACCCAGCGGTTTCACCCCCACAGCAGCCCGTCCTTCTCCTACCGGCACTGGTCCCAGCACCTGACTGGTACAGGCCCAGCACCAACACTCCTACTCTCCATGTGCCGTAAACATGCTTTCCAGCACATTTACGGCACCCAGCTCTTGTTCTAGGGCTCAGCGCTGGTGCTAGGTAAGTATAGATTGAGCCCTTAAATGGCTCTGCAATGCTCTCCTTGAACTTGAGCCAGAAACAATGAGGCCGTTTCCTCACAAGAGCCTTTTAGCTCTGCTGAAGCTCTGCTTTCCCACAGTTAGTATTTAGATGCAGAATTAACACGGAGATTGGGAAGCAGCAGCAAGCAGGGTAATCTCGGAAGTCCTTGGGAAAACTACATTTCCCAGGGCCTCATACTGAACATGGATTCTTTTTATTCTTGAATATATATGAGAATTCTCATGTGCACGGCAACTCTAGGCCCGCAAAATGCTTTTGCTCTTGCTCTATCTCCTTTTCCTCAAAGCATTTCAGTCGTTTCTATTGATTCAAGCACTGAAAATAAAGCAGCCGGACAGAGTCCTAGCAGCATATTTCTCTTCAAACTTGGACCACTATGATCACATGGGGTATTCTTCCCAGTTCAGGTCTCCCACAAACTTGAAGGACTGCAGACAGATACATATGTGTAGTTTAACAAGCATTTATTGGGAAGCTGCAGGTATTTTTCTCGAGAGTGGTTGGCTGGCTGACTCAAGGCAATGTGGGAATGGCACTGGACTGGTCTTGGACTGTGATCCGGGCAGCCACTAACTCTGGCTGCTATTAATGGCATGATCAGGGACGAGATGCTGAGCTGACACTATCTCCAAGCAGCGGGAACCACATCGCTTCCAACTAGTACCGTTCATGGATTTATTTAGCAATCTTCCTGGTAAAGAAACTCCATGCGCTAAAATGCATGCCAAGGTAGAGGTAGGCTACCTAAGATTGCCAGGTGCAGGGGAGGGCACCAGGATGCAGATGCTATCTTGCTATCAGGTGTGCTCCCTGGGGCATTTGGTGGGCCACTGTGAGATACAGGAAGCTGGACTAGATGGGCCTTTGGCCTGATCCAGCAGGGCTCTTCTTATAGTCATATGATGGATTCATGAGCTGTTCTTCACCTGCTGTCGGACACTTTCAATCTCCTCTGGGAGGACAACTAGCAGCTGCTTAGCAGCGAGCACGCGCACCAAAAATAAAAATAAATTACAAGCCCTGAAAACGATATCGAGATTAACAGAAGAAGCACTACATTATTCATGAGGTGTCATTTTTGATTTGCGTCAGATAGAATATTTTCCCTCATCCGTCCTAATTACCAATACTGTTTTGTGGAATAGAATTTGGGGGACGTATTTACTGCCTGTCAAATGACATATTTATGTCATTCCACATAATTATCAATTTGTGGAACTGCATCATGGCTGCTTCTAGAGATGTCACTTTGAATTATTTGGGAGGTATAAATCTGCAACACGCAATGGAGTTCCATAGTATCGTTTCATTAAAAATATACCACATAGGTTCAGTGGACAGCCAGTTTTTGTTTTTTTGAAAGAAACATATCAGACATTTTTACGATGATTCTGTTCCCAAAGGTGCCAGATTGCATAATGAATCAGTTGCCTCCTTAAAGGAGTTGATGTTTTTGCTGCACTTCAAGTTCTACAACTTACTTGAGGACTGTGAAAAAAAGTTGAAAGTAGCTGGTGAGATCTATATACTGGATGACAGCCGAACCCGCTATTCACGTATGCATCAAATTGATAGACTTCTCCCTTCTCCCTTTACATGTTAAAAAGAAGGTGATAAGGAACAGGGCCTGTTCAGTGTAGACCTTTTATGATGAAACTCCCTCCATAGGAATGCATACCAAGCTAGATCCCTGCATTATCGAAAAACTGTTTATTTTTAGGAAAGACTTGGTTTGGTTCCCTTTTATTTCTTTGATTCATTTTAGTTTTGTATTTAGTTTTAGTTTCTTTGATTCATTTTAGTTTTATATTGAGAAATAGTACAGTGCACTGATTAGCGTGTTGGACTAGGGCTGGCAAGATCAAGGTTCAAATCTTGTCTCAATCAGGAAGCTAATGGGGTGACCTTTAGCTATCTTCTGTCTCTTAGGGCAGCTTACACGAGATCTGGGCATCTTTCCTTGTCAAGGTAAGGGAACAAGGGTTCCAATGCCAGAAAGTGCATTCGTTGCGCATTTAGTCAATGTGGATGGCTGCACAGCCCATGAGAGGAATACATCTATAGCAGTGTTTCTCAACCAGTGGTATGGATACCACCAGTGGTACTTGAGGTGGTGTCTGGTGGTATTTGTTGGACCCCTGCCACCCGGCAGTGAGACCAGGAACATGACACAATGAACAGTAGTAGAAGGCTCGGCTCAGCAGATAGAGCTCCAAAGCATGCCCTCCTGTCCATGCTGACCAACTGGTGTTGGTCACGTTGCATCTGACTTCCCAGCCCAGAAGTAACTGGCAATTATGTCATTACCTGAAACTTCTGGTGGTACTTCCAATAGGTGGTCCATGTGAAGTGGTACAGTGGGGGACAAACATTGAGAAACCCTGATCTATAGGAAGTGGTACCATTTTTATTTTGGGAGGTGCAAGAACCTTGCATACCAATCCATTCATTCATTTTTCATTTCATTTCATTCACCTTTATTGGCATAAAACATACCAATCTGTTCTAGGGATTTTGTGCAAAGCTAATAAATCCCAGTTTCCATCTTCATTCACAGGTCTGTTCCTTGGCTCCATATTTCCCCCCCCAAAACAACAACAACAACAACAACAACAACAACAACAACAACAACAACAACAACAAACTATGCCTTTCTGGCAATACAAAAGTGCAATGAACAACGTGACCTGGAAGACTAATAGGGGTCAGACTGCATCCTGTTAGCTACTTTGGTTTACAGATGTTAAGAAACTAATTAAGCTGGCTTGCCTTTGTTGGCCAGTACTTGGTGATAGTTCATAAGCCAAATCCCTGCTTGACAACCCAGGCTTAGGTGGGCCTACGTGGGCTCAGATCCTACCAACTGGTTTCCTATGTTACCACACCATGCCAGAAATGGGGAACCAGGCAGCCATTTTGGTGTGCTGAAAACAATCACAAGCTCTAAGGTACTGACTGCTACTAGAGGATTGAGAGCTCTCCTTGTGACATGTAATATAACAGCTCACACAGGAGGCAGGAGGTCTGGTCTAGAGGGTTGAGCCTCCATTTGCCTGAAGATAACATCTGCAGGTCGTCAGTTCGAGGCCACCAGCACCTTGCGACCTTGAAGCAGCTGACAAGCTGAGCCGAGCTGTTCCATCTGCTCTGAGCGTGGGAGGATGGAGGCCAGAATGTTGCGACCAGATCAGAAAGAAACATCTGAATGTTGTGGTTTCTTGAAAGATAGAAACCTTCTTTCAAATTGTAAAAATCCCTACAGGGATTTAATTTGCCTGCCTATGTAAACCGCCTTGAATAAAGCCCGAGGAGAAATCTGAGGACCAAGAAAGGCGGTATAGAAATACCTGTATTATTATTGTATTATTATTACATGTTATCTGTATGTTCAGAAGTGTTCATGGTTAAAATCTCCTCAGACTCCCTGTGAAAGATAAGAGTATGGAGGTGGGCGGTGGAGTGGGGTGATGGTGTATAAAAGGGCTAATCTGCTTGATGAAGGTTTTCTGCCAAAAGTCAACTGTAAGTATGCCCGCAAGCTTCTGGGGGCAGAGTATAAAAGGCAGATTGCTGATAAGGTTGGGGTCTAGCAAAGAGCTTCTCAAGACTGGCAGGGTCCCAAGAGCTGATAACTCAGGGATTAGTCTCTTAAGGACTGCCCCAGGTAAACTTGATCATCACTGCAGGCATTTGTATATGTGTTGCCTTACCTAATAAACCTCCTGCTGGGTTGATCATACTCTGGTTTCCCACCTCCTTTTCGCCTGCCCCCTACACAGGTGTACAAACCCTCATTAGGACTCAAGGGGACCTCTCTGAGAAATTTGGCCAACAGTACTACTACTACTAATAATAATAACAGGTATTTATATACTGCCTTTCTTGGTCTTTATTCAAGACTTTATTCAAGGCGGTTTACATAGGCAGGCTTTTATTTAAATCCCTTATTAAATAGGGATTTTTACAATTTGAAAGAAGGTTCTTTCTTTCAAGAACCACTACATTCAGGTGTTTCATTCCGATCTGGCTTCATATTCTGGCCTCCATCCTCCCACGCTCAGAGCAGATGGAATAGCTCGGCTTCAGCTTGTCAGCTGCTTCAAGGTCGCACGGTGCCGGTGGCCTCGAACTGGGGACCTTGTGGATGTTATCTTCAGGCAGACGGAGGCTCTACCCTCTAGACCAGACCTCCTGCCCAATCAATCAAATGAACTATCAAATGAACTATCTATATAGTTGAACTATGAACTATCTATAATTATCTTGAGTACTATCAAATGAACTCAAGGGTGCTGTATGCTGAGTCAGGCCATTGGTCTCTATCTAGTTCTGTACAGTCTATGCTGTACAGATGGAGGGTTTCAGATGGAGGGGGAGTCTTTCCCAGCCCTACCTGGAGGTGCCCCAGATTGAACCAGAGGCATTCTGCATGCAAAGCTCATACTTTCCTCTTCAGCTCTAGCCCCATTCCCAAAGAGAGGAATCAAAGCTAGATGGTCTAGGTTGCCAATTCTTAAATTATTATTATTTTTTTTTGCTGTGTTCTGGAATAAGTGCTAAAGAGAGGGGAGCATAAGATGTATAGAAAGAACAACTCAGCACCAGAGTTTCAGCAGCAACACTGAAGACTATTTAGAGCAAATCTGCGCAACCTCTTGCTACGTGATTATATTGTGTGCCCATATAATGGGTTCCTTTCAAGGAATGTTCACTGTTATATCCTAGCTCGGGTTACACAATGACACATAAAGAGCTGGTAATTTGTACCATATCAAAGCTTTAGTGCTTTTGCAGGGCTCCCTCTCTCCTGAGTCTCAAAGGGTAAGGGGGGGAAGAAGAGTCTTTCAGAAACAAGGAGGATCAGAATTGATGGCTGACAGATAATAAGGTTCTGATTTTGCCACAGGCCCAAGGAGGACTGATGAACATGTGCTACTGAAAATAATGATGCCTCTTTGTACTCAAAGCATGTGAAAGTGAGGGTGAACCTTTCACTATGCCAGCTTTCAGTTCCAATTGATATAGTATTTTTCAGGAGCCGGATCTTAAAACAGGCATTATGCATTCTTCTGAATTCTCCTCAAGGGCCTTCATGGGTTCTCCCCCCTCCCCCCCTAAAAAAACTTTGCTGGTCCAGGTCTTCCACCACCAGCCACATGAAGGTCTCATAAATAACTCCATGCATTCCTCTTCCAGCCCCCTTTGCATGGAATTCCATCCTCAAACACACAAATGGTACCACCTCTCTCTCTCCCCCCCCCCTTTGGAGAGCGTGATCCATGCTCCTCCACCAATGCAACTATGTCAGTGAGGTATGCACTAACATAAGAACATAAGAACAGCCCCACTGGATCAGGTCATAGGCCCATCTAGTCCAGCTTCCTGTATCTCACAGCGGCCCCACCAAACACCCCAGGGAGCACACCAGATAACAAGAGACCTGCAAGGCCTCCTGGGAATTGTAGTTAAGAACATAAGAACAGCCCCACTGGATCAGGCCATAGGCCCATCTAGTCCAGCTTCCTGTATCTCACAGCGGCCCACCAAATGCCCCAGGGAGCACCCCAGATCACAAGAGACCTCCTCCTGGTGCCCTCCCTTGCATCTGACATAGCCCATTTCTACAATCAGGAGGTTGCACATACACATCATGGCTTGTAACCCGTAATGGATTTTTCCTCCAGAAACTTGTCCAATCCCCTTTTAAAGGCGTCCATCACCACATCCTGTGGCAAAGAGTTCTACTGGATCCCACAGGGGGTTTCAGGTCCTGGAGGAAATGTGTTCCCATGCCCTGACACATCCTCTACACTGATGGGTGTACATGGATCTGGGCCAGCTACTTTGCATACAAGATAGTGCATGTGAGCTATGCAGGAGGAATTACAGCTAAGGAAGAGCATTGCTGTTCTTTTAGCCCAGCCTCCCTGTAGCCAAGGCCTGAGAAAATACAGTTTCCTGAAATATATGAAAATATAACTTTCCTTAGGTAGAGTCACACTCTCTCCAGAAATGTACCACTTAAATATTCTTCAAGTGTGCAAATAACTTCCTTTTGGGATGTCTCAAGCCGAGTTGTGCAAGAAAGCAGGACTAATTGCCCCCCAAAGTCCTTCCCTGCCTTTTCCAAACCCAACCCACATCTTGTTTTTTTGTCTGCTCTGTGCAGGCTGACAGATCAAATACAATGGATGTTGTCTTCATGTATGGCAGGAAAGTGCCCCATTAAAGGGAAGCCTCTCTGGCCACATTAACAAAAACAAACAAAGTCCAAGCTATTTGAATGATTGCTGTACCTGGTCCATTCCTCGCACTAGAATACTCAATTATTCCAGTGTTTGAGACTCCTGGCTATGCTGTCTGTAATATAGGACAATTTGCTTATAATGGGCACATGTGTAGCTCAATATACACACATTGAATACCACTTCCTTTAATTTAATTTCTGCTGTGTTTTATTGTGTTCAATATGGAATAATGTCAGTAACGAAGTGGTGGGAGTGCATGCCTTAAAAGGTGGTAGAAAATGAGCAGGTCAAAATCTTGTGGGACTTCAAAATCCAGACCGATAAAAAATTGGAACACGACACTGCAGATATAACTGTGGTTGAAAAGAAACAAGTGAGGCTCATCGATGGGGCCATTCCAGGAGATAATCAAATTGAGGAGAAACAATTGGAAAAGATCACAAAATACAAGGACCTGGAAATTGAAATACAGCACATTTGGGGAAAGAAAACAACCACCCTATTGTCACTGATACACCAGGCGCAATCCCCAAGGCCCTTAAGAAATAACTGGCCAATTTAGGCATTGACAAGATAACAGTTAAGGAACTACAATGAGCCACATTAGTAGGAACATCAGAAATTATACAGCAATACCTCACTAGTTCTTAAACTCCCAAAAATCCCAGCCAAACATCTGGTGGGCTGTGATACCACTGACAAGAATAATAAAGGGCGCAATCCAAACCTTTCCAGTTTGGAAAGCCTCTTTCAAGCCAGAAGGCTTGCGCTGCATCCAACACAGCTTCGTTGGCTGCAGCGGCTCAGCAAGGGGCAAGGAGAAGCTCTTCCCTTTACTCCTGGGTAAGGGCTGCTCGCCCCAATGGGTCTTCTCGGACCTGCACCACCTCTGGAGGTGACGCAAGTCTGAGGAGAGTGGAGCAGCTTGAAGTCGCTCTGTTCTCCCCGGGGACAGGGGTTGGGATCTGGCATAACCGCCGGGTCCCAGCCCCGGCCCCAGCTCCCAGCGACCTCCCAGCTCCCAGGGCCACCCACCGCCCATCCTCCCCCTACCCAGAAATGCCCCCCTCCCGCCTCCTCCATGCTCCCCCATGCCTACAGTTGCTGCTTGTGTCAGCACGGGTGCGCTGACACAAGCGGCAGCGAGGAAGCCGGTGCAGAGGCTTCTGCTGGCCTCCATGCATCGGTGCATCTACATGTGCCAATGCAGCTTCCTCCCACTGAGGTGCAAATGTGCTTTACAGCATGTTTACAACCCTCCTGGTGGACTTAATGTTGGCCTATGTGCCGGTTAGGATTGCGCCCAAAATGTACAGGAATTTGCAAGGAATTTGCTTGCCCCTTCTTCTTTCCCCCACTAATTTTTCCCAGAAGCCCTATTCAACCACTAATTTCACCCTCTTATGTAGCATTCACACATCTGAGAAGTCTGCGTGGGTTGGGGAGTTTCTGTTAAAGGGAAATCATGGCAGGGAGGTCCTTCATGACATGCTCCTGCCTGGTCATTTCTCCCCTGCTTTGCAGTAGAGAAACAGAAACCCAGGTCTTCAGACTTAAGTTTACTGAATAAAATGGAAGTCAGCCCTTAATGGCCATCACATTATATGCCCATCCCTTGAAGGCGTACAAGGTCAGGATAAAGTGAAATACTGTACATTAGATAGAGAGTGCATGTGGAGCGCATGCTGCCTCCGACGCATTCTTGGCATCACCTGGCAGGACAAAGTTCCAAACAACACAGTCCTGGAACGAGCTGGAATCCCTAGCATGTATGCACTGCTGAAACAGAGACGCCTGCGTTGGCTCGGTCATGTTGTGAGAATGGATGATGGCCGGATCCCAAACTAAACACAGTGCACCTCTGCTGGGAGGTTTAGAGATATTTTAAAAAGAAATGTATCCAGTGTCATGAATTATGCTTCTTGATATCCTGCCTTTGGAAGGTAAAAGAGCAGACCTTGCAAGGCTACTCTCCAATGTGTGCTTAGCTGGGGACAATTCCCTTTGGATACAGTAGGACTTCCTTCTGCATAAATGTGTATAGGATCAAGCTGAAAGTTCTGTATGGTTCTAGGAGAATAGTTGAGCAGAAGATGATGCATTATTTATGTGACACCCATGATTGATTTTTTTTTTAAAGTTCAGAACTTAACTGGAACTGAGTAGTTCTGTCTCAAAAACTGGGTGGCTGGGAGCTGGGGCAAGAAGGTCACACAAACTACCCCTCCAGCTTAGCTTTTCTTGTTGCTCCCTCCTGTTTTACACAGAAATCTTATTTCACTGGTTTCATTTTTTCCCTGTAATGCTCTTGGGAAGGTCTTCATATAGCATCGCCTCTTACGACAAGTACAGCCAAACTGAGGGCCTATTCTTATCCCCAGCCCCCAGGGGTGGCTAAACAACCACTGGGTAGATGGGACTCGATAGCCTGGGAAGGCAGCTCATCTGAGAAAAGGAAAACTCTGATCCCAAACCTCCACTGCCTTGTGGCTACATCCAGTTATGGAAAAGGCTTCAGGAGTCAACCTCGAGTCAAAATCTGGAGCCGGAGTCCCTGCGGCAGTTCATGGCTGAGCACAGTCACGTTCTGGCAACTCCTGCAACGCCGCTGGAACCAACCGTATTGGCCTTTGCCTTTCCATTGAACCATTTCAGCGACGTGGAGAGGGGGGATTTGCTGCATGGGTAACAGCCTATCCTCCATACCTACTTTACCCAGGCTTCGCGCACTGGAGAGGACACTCTGTTCCAGAACCACTATTCAGAGCGCGATACCATAGTCTTCCGAGACTGAAGGATGCCAACATCATATAGCATCACTTGAAATTGCATGACATAGCATGGTTCCAGGAGGGGCATCACCCCTATTCTGGAGCGCTCTTCTTAGGGGCTAGGGTTATACTGCAACAATTGGTTGCGCATCCCATTGCTAAGACATACTGTAGGGCAGGTCTTAACGCTGGTGATGAGCAGAAGGGGGCAGAGCATCGATGCAGGATGTGAAGTTGCTTGTCTATGGATTGTGATGTGTGCACTGGGTGGTCAACATTCTGCTTTGAAACCAACCTGCAGATGAAACAAGATGCCCATTGGTCAGTGGTTCTCAAACTGTGGGTTGCAACCCAACAGTGGGTTGCAAGTTGATTTTTGGTGGATTGCAGAAAGGGCCTCCCTGTTATGTGAAAATCCCCTTTTTCCTTTTAAGTTGTGATTTTTATATCTGGTTATGTATTATGGACTAAAACTCATGCAGGCCAAACCTCAAAACACAGGACACACTTCCCCCAGCAGACTTTTCCAAAAACCCTGGTCAAAACCACAAGCACATGGATTACACAACCCCCATTTCCCTGCAGGTCAATGTATGCATTGTAGATATATGCAAAAGGGTCTCCTGATCCAATCACTGTTATGCAAACCCATTAAACCTCAACATACAGGACAATCAAGTCAAGTCAAGCTCATGGTGACCACATCCTCATCCCCCAGTCAAGGAGTCTGGAAGAGTAAATTGTTGTCTCAATCACTGTAAATCGTTGCTTATATGTCTCATTGTTGTAACTCAACCACTCTTAAGTACCGTATGCAAACTGCCTTCAGGGGTTGGTCGAGTTCCCCCCCCCCAGGAGGCCAGCCATGGCTGATAGCTGACTTCCTGATCATCCTGTTTTACATGTTCCACGTGCCCCACTGTGTGTAGTGGGAAAGCGCATGCAGATCAGCTCTAGGCCACATCCGGGTCATTCAGGTCAGCATCCAGGTCAGCAAAAATCCTTTTAAGAGAGGGAGTTTCACCACATGCTCTCTCTCAGGCTACCCTTCCAAGGCAGAGGGTCCTCCATAGGACTCTCCATCCCTCCCCATCCAACTGCTTTTCAGGACAGGTACACGGTCCAAAAAGGTTTCCCACTCCTCTACTCTCTCTTGCCACCTCCCCACTCCTGTGCTTCACCCTCCCCTGTTGCCCATCAGGGAAAATAAAAAGGAAGACCCCCATCTTACTTATGTTATCTTATCTTATACCTCCATATCTTCTTCTTCTTCTTCTTCTTCTTCTTCTTCTTCTTCTTCTTCTTATTATTATTATTATTATTATTATTATTATTATTATTTCTACCCCGCCTTTCTCCCCAGAGGGACTTAAGGCGGCTTACAACAAGGTTGAAAATGTTCTTACTTACTTACTTATGTTCTTACTTACAGGAGGTGCGGTGGGGCAGATCTACTTGGCTAAAAGTGTGACTCGATTTGGCCTTGGCTTTGGCTGGCATGGCCAGGGAGCACCCCAGAGTGCCTTATGGTGCACAGGCTGCTTTTCTCATTTCCCACCTGCAGGGCCACCATGTGCCTGGCTCCATGCATGGACTGCGAGACATGTGGAAAGCAGAGCAGGCTGAGTGTGGGGGTTGTGTGCATACATGCCTTTCAGCTCCAAGGCGTCAGTACGTGGTGAGTTGTGGAAGAGCCAACAGGGCTCCCTCCCCAGAAAGCATGTGTGAGTGTGGACTGTGTGTCTGTGTGGAGTGTACAGAGTACAACGTTGGGGAGGAGAACGGGGATTGTGTGTGTGTATAGCAGGATCAGCTGTCTAGTTGTGTAAGTACAGAGGGGAGCTGTTAGATTTTGAGGACTATTTACAGTGGGCCATGCGAAGAATGATAAAATCCTCTGTCAGTCTCATGCTTGCGTAATGTCACTTCTGCCTCTTTCTCCCTTGCCACTCTGGCAGTAGCGCAGATGTGTCTGTGGTTCAGCCTAGGACTTCTCAGCTACTGACTGCATGAAAGCTATGTTTCCCCCTTCCCCCAACCATGGGAGGAAATGTGTTTGGGGTTGGCTAGCATACAAGGAATGCAGAGGGATGCGTCTGTCGGGAAGGGAGGACACCCAGGCCAATAAACTCTGGAAGCCTCACCTAACGGGAGGAGAAAGTCCCTGAGAACAGGCTTTCATGGCTAGGGACCGGTTCCCACAGTTGAGTCCAGATCCCAGACTTCAAAAGTGGAGAGCTGAAAAGCAATGGGAGAGAGTGAGATTCTCAAACAGCCTCTACCACTTCATGACTATATCCCTGGTCTCCTATGTCGCCTGTTCTCCTTATGTTAGCTTTATGGAGAACCTCCACCTCTGAACTGCATGGCTATGTCAGAATGCCAGATGCAAGGGAGGGCACCAGGATGCAGGTCTCTTGTTATCTGGTGTGCTCCCTGGGGCATTTGGTGGGCCGCTGTGAGATACAGGAAGCTGGACTAGATGGGCCTATGGCCTGATCCAGTGGGGCTATTCTTACTTCTAACAGAGAGCTGCGTGGCAGGTTTGAAGCCAGTGTGGACATTAGTGCTCATTATCAACAGTAACCAGAAACAAGCACACCCTTCATGCACATTATGAGAAAAAGATCAATTTTGTTTTGTAAATAAATAAAGAAATAAAAATATTATTTCTGATAAATAAATAAAAATATTATTTCTTTCTAGATTTTTTTTTTTCCATAAAGCTAGGTGGGTCCTGATGGATTGTCATTTTAAAAAGTGGGTCCCAGTGCTCAAATGTTTGGGAACCACTGCCTTAGGTGAAAGGACTGAGAAAGTCAAAACTGACTCCTGGTCTGGGGCTGCTGGAACAAGCAAGCAGAAACTGATATGTGAGGCAGGAACAGGAACTAAGCAATAAGCTAGAACCCTTTGCAGACATGTGCCACAACGCATGCATTTCGATGCTTTAGCAATGTGTTGGGGTGAGGTGGGGCTTACTGGCATGCTCTCAGCTCACTCCGGTGATCAGCAAATGCGAAGATGACAACTGCACAGGGCTGCGGTTGTATGGAGAGGCTGGAGGGAGAAAGCGTGCAGGTATAGTGAACAGAAGTGAAAGTAGCCCATCAGAGGAGATCAAATGAAAAAGGCTTGGCATTACAAGGTGAAAAATCTGGATTGGCAGCCTGGCATCACTGGGTAGGTGTCGTGACTTACAGCTATAGCGATCTCATCCTGTTTGCAGGGCAAAAATAATTTGGCCAAAATGCCTGAATGCAGTGTTTCTCACACATTTAGCACCAGGACCCACTTTTTAGAATGAGAATCTGCCAGGACCCACTGGAAGTGATGTCATGACTGGAAGTGGCATCATCAAGCAGGAACATTTTTCACAATCCTAGGCTGCAATCCTACCCACACTTACCCAGGAGTTAGTCCCATTTACTAGCATTGTTAAAAGAATTTACATAGTAGCTTGTTAAAAGTACAGGCCTGTATTTCCCCAAATGCAGCCACATGCCATGGTAGCATCAAGTCTAATATATTAAAAACAAAATATTGAAATAAATGGGGACCCACCTGAAATTAGCTTGTGACCCACCTAGTGGGTCCCGACCCTGTTGTTGGCAACCTTCAGTCTCAAAAGACTATGGTATCGCGCTCTGAAAGGTGGTTCTGGAACAGCGTCTAGTGTGGCTGAAAAGGCCAATTCGGGAGTGACAATCCCTTCCACACCAGGAGCAAGTGCAGTCTGTCCCTGGTCTGTCTCCCTGGCTATGGGCCTTCCTTCTTTGCCTCTTAGCCTCAGACTGTTGGCCAAGTGTCTCTTCAAACTGGGAAAGGCCATGCTGCACAGCCTGCCTCCAAGCGGGCCGCTCAGAGGCCAGGGTTTCCCACCTGTTGAGGTCCACTCCTAAGGCCTTCAGATCCCTCTTGCAGATGTCCTTGTATCACAGCTGTGGTCTACCTGTAGGGTGCTTTCCTTGCACGAGTTCTCCATAGAGGAGATCCTTTGGGATCCAGCCATCATCCATTCTCACAACATGACCGAGCCAATGCAGGCATTTCTGTTTCAGCAGTGCATACATGCTAGGGATTTCAGCATGTTCCAGGACTGTGTTGTTTGGAACTTTGTCCTGCCAGGTGATGCCGAGAATGCGTCGGAGGCAGCGCATGTGGAAAGCGTTCAGTTTCCTCTCCTGTTGTGAGCGAAGAGTCCATGACTCGCTGCAGTACAGAAGTGTACTCAGGACGCAAGCTCTGTAGACCTTGGTCTTGGTATGTTCCGTCAGCTTCTTGTTGGACCAGACTCTCTTTGTGAGTCTGGAAAACGTGGTAGCTGCTTTACCAATGCGTTTGTTTAGCTCGGTATTGAGAGAAAGAGTGTCGGAGATCGTTGACACTGTTCGTTGAGACTGTCCCGACTCACAGTTTGAGAAACATTGCCTTAATGTTCAAATTGCTTCCCAGGAATTGTTATAATTTGAATTTAAAATATTTAAATTTAAAATTTAAAATATATTGTCTCTTGAATTATGTAAACCAGATAATTTTCAATAAATGAACTTTCCAAGTTTCCAAACATCTCAAACATTTGAGTCATTACAGTCTTTCCTCCCTCTGGGGACTGGAAGATTATGAAGGCGGCGCAGATTTCCGTCGTGTGATCTGTGGTTACACATTATTTCTCCACTCAGCTTTAACATGAGCATCCACCAATGGTGCTTTCTCTTTTGTAACAGGACCAGTGACCTTGGCAAGGGCGTTTCCTGAAGACTAATGACCAGCTAGGATTAATGGTTTGACTCTGCATTTGAGGCCATCAGTGCTTCCCAGCTGGTCACTAATCCCATTATTGCTTAATGGATCGGTTGCATCAAGACTCTGAAGTTAGACTCGACTGCATGAGAGGAGACACAGAGGTTATTACTATAATAAGACGGGCTCATTTAATTAACTGATAAACCTGCTTTTGGTACTTTTAGAAGTGGGATTTGGAAAATGATGCGGAAAGGCACGCGTATTTATCGAGCCGATTGTTTTCTGCGATTCCTCTTTTCGCTCCTGTGTCAAGATCTGCACAAACGTCATCGCAATAGCATTGATGTGCTTGATCTGCACATTCTGTAATGCAGATATTTTCAACCTTTTTCATCTCACAGCACACCGACAAGGCGCTGAAATTGTCACGGCACACCATCTGTTTTTTGACAATTGACAAGGCACACCTGTGGGGGGCTCACATCCCCCAATGACCCTACTAATCAATAAGCACCCCCAAACTCCCACAGTACATCTGCAGCCCATCCATGACACATCAATGTGCCGCGGCACAGTGGTTGAAAAGCACTGCTGTAATGAATGCAATATAGCATTTCAGAATACTTTTACAAGGAACAATGAGACAGCAGAAATGGAGAGGAAGAAGAAGATGCTGTGAGAGGTAGGGGCAACCCTTATGTACACATCATGTACAGTGGCTCACTTGGAGGACTGGTCCCTGCCTGTCTGATGCCCTCTCCAGCCTGCCGCTCCACTGAGTGCTCTAACCCTCTTCCAACTTGCTGGGTGCAAGGCAATTTGGAGCCTGTCCCCTGTTAGGAAGCCTTCCCTCTCAGCACCTGTTCAGCGCACAATGAGCACAAGCAGGGAGTTTTGGAGGCTCTGTAAAGAAAGGAGAAGGGGGAACAGAGGTGCACCTGCTTGTCTCCCTGGGAGGGATCTGTGTGCATGTCTGGAGGCAGTGGTCAGCAAGAGAGTCAGGTGGAATGAGGGCTCATGCAACTCCTGATGAGAAAGAACAGGAAGAGTGACAGATCTTGAGCTCATAGGGTCGGTAGAAAGAAAGAAAGAAAGAAAGAAAGAAAGAAAGAAAGAAAGAAAGAAAGAAAGAAAGAAAGAAAGAAAGAAAGAAAGAAAGAAAGAAAGAAAGAAAATTGTCAGACAGTTTGATCAAATCAATTTGAAGTTCCTTATAACTCAGTATACCTCAGTACCAGGGACATGTGGTCAAGGGAGGCTGCTGTCCTGCTCCAATGAAAATAGCTTCAGGACCTCCCTTACGTTCCAAGAAAATAACCTACATACCGGGAGAGACCAGAGCTTGTGACAACAACAGCTCAGCCTCCTCTGATTTTGCACATGCTCCACTGCAGCAACTGTTACCCCACACATGCCTGATCTCGTCTGATCTCGGAAGCTAAGCAGCATCAGGCCTGGTTAGTACTTGGATGGGAGGCTGCCTGGGAATACCGGGTGCTGTAGGGCTATACCATAGTCTTCCGAGACTGAAGGTTGCCAACCAACCACCCAGTTTGAGTGTTTGCGTGATCACAGGGGAGGTGGAGCTGTCACTGCCACAAACTCTAACATCTCCCTGTATGTTAGGCTATTTGTGCCACCAGCATACTTCCAGGTTTGCCTCCGCAGCCCTGGACCTCACCACACGTCACTGCTCAGTACCAACATGAGCATCCCAACCTGGATTTAGAGACTGGTGATGCAGGCAACAGCCAGGGCTGTTGGGCTAAGGGCCCAATCCTATGCAATGCACACTGGCTCACTGCCAGTGCTTACTGTTGCAAACATGCCAGAAGGCATGTTTGTGGGGGTTAGCTCCAGCCCAGCACTGGAGCGGACCCAGAACAAGCCCCTCTGGGACAGTGCCAATCAGAGGCTGGTGATGGGCCACCAGCACTCTGTGAGAAGCGCCTGGCAGCAGAGAGCTAAGTAGGGGAGTGGAGAGAGGTGGGCAGGAGGCTTTATGGGGTGGGCAGAGAGTGAGGAAAGGCATGATAAGGGAGGGAGTGAGGTGGTAGGGGACAGGACCAGTGAAGCTCAGCTCTGCTAGATCTGGAGCTCCATTTTGGGTCTCGTGGCCCAACACTTCTTGATTCTGCGCCGGCTAAACAGCTAACACAGAGTCAAGTAGCCCCATTGTGGGGTTGCTTCTCTTACTCTGGGGAAGGGGACAAATGTTCCCTTCCTCCTCTGAGGTGCAGCCAGCTGCCCAGTTGCGCTCAGGATGCCGCGGTAGACATTTTGGCGCTGTGATAATCCCGTGCACTGAGCAGCTCAGGATTGGCCTCTTAGAGAGTCAGCAGTTATTTCACTTTTTTTTTTTTAAATGCAAAAAGTTTCTATAAGATTAGAGGAAACTTTTATACATGAGATGAATGAATATAGATTTACTGATCAATGTGTGCAAATGTATCATTTTATATGAGAGAGATAAAATCATACATTCAAGTTGTGCATCAAAGTCCTGAAAGAAGCTCCAAGGGCAGTAAAAATAAGGAATGTAAAAGCTGAACAGGCAGAGCGTGTATAATGTGGAGAGAGGTTCACTCCATGTTTTGTAAGTAGCTCTAATATACCAGAATATAAGAAAATCCAACTCTGGTTTTATGGAAGACAGAAGAAGATACCTGATCTGGCAGAGACCTGTTGAAAAATAGTGACCACTGTACTACCTACAGTGAACCTCAATACTGTCTACCATAGATATGTGAGCCTGTTGTCCAAGGTGGATACAAATGTTAGTGAGATCCTTCTAGAGACTGTTCTGTTCCAACGAACCACAGTTTGGCCATATATTGTGGAATTTGGCAGCATCTCTAAAGAAAGCTGAAACTGCCCAGCTTGGTGTTGCAGTCTCCATAGGGAGTTGATTGAATGGCTCATCCCTCAGGGTTTGAATTGCAGTGCTTCTTCAATAAACGTTGGTTTCTGCCCTGATTTGCTTGTCATCTCAACAGACTCCACCATATAAAGCACGGGAACTGACTGTGGCTGGGCTGATATATTTCAGACATAAAGGATCTGTCGCAGGAATTGGCCTGGCAATGCAATATTTTCTCTCTTATTTTTTTCCCCTGCATGTTGCAGGAGTGGATTTTTTGGGCAACTTGTCTTCTTGTGCTTTTTATTGGCCCCTCTCATCCCTCCTGCAAGTGGCGGCCTATAAATAATGGATGTAGCACCTTTAGGACTTCAGATGGATTGTTTTTAATACCTAGTTTGTGATAGGATTTTGCAAATTGAAAAAGGAAAGGAAGTTCTTTTTAAAAACAAGACGATCACACAGCCTGCCACATTCATATTCCACAAAACTGTGGTTGAAAGTGGACAGGGAATCTTAAGCTGAATTCTTAAACAATTTATGTTCCAGCATCTGCTTAATGGCATATGTATAAATCAGGTAGAAACTCCTCTCTCAAATTCAAAACTGGACTGCTGTTGCAGATCAAAACTTGCATGCAAATAAAATATTAGCTATAGAGGTTCCCATTTAGGCTGATAAATGCTGCCCTCTTATGCAGCAGAACACTAGCTCTCCGTCATTCTCTTCCTTCTGCTCCCTGACTTTGAAAATGATGATGATACAGGTACAGAAAAGGGAGAGGGGGCAGAACAGAAGTGTGAAGGAAAGGAGAGTGGTGGGATAGAGCAGGGGTCTCCAAACCAGGGGTCAGATGCAGCCCACAGAGAGTCTCTATCTGGCCTGTGGCCAGCCTCTGATCCCCTGAAAGCCTCTGACCTAGCTGACCTAGCTGAGCTTGTGCGTTGGGGGAATGGGGTCCATTTAAGTGTATGCTTTATATCTTGGGCTGTGTTGGTGCTTGGAGAAATCCTGGACATTTGAGCTCATTCATTCATTCATTAAGTTCCATCTCAAATGTATTTAATTAAATTTTATATTTAACAGTTATTTCCGACCCTCGACACTTTGTCAGATATTTGATGCGGCCCTTTGGCCGAAAAGTTTAGAAACCCCTGGGCTAGAGCATCTTTGACCTTCTAGCTCACCACTCAACACTCTTCCACACCTCCTCTTTCTTTTATTTCCCATCTTCCTTTTCAAATTCAGGGACCAGAACAAAGAGCAGTGGTGGAAGAGAACACACAGAGATAGGCACCTCTATACCAATGTTTGTTGCCTGCTGTACCACTTTGCATGGTTCACCTATTTGAAGTTCCACCAGAAGTAACTGGCCATTAAGTCATCACCAGTTACTTCTGGATGGGGAGGCCAGATGCAATGGATGCTTCTGGATGGGGATACTTCTGGATGGGGAGACCAGATGCAATGCATCTTATGCTCAAAGAGGACAGAAGGGCATTTAGAAGAGGACAGAAGGGCATGCACAAAGTGCGTGCCGAAGCTCCACCTGCCAAACCGAACCTCCTACTGCTGTTTGTCGCATTGCGTTGCTGGTCTCACTGCCAGGGGGCAGGGGTCTGGGGGTCCTGCAAGTAACCACCTCAAGTACCAATGGTGGTATGAGTACCACTGGTTGAGAAGCACTATGCCATTCCATCTCTTAAAGCAACTGCTTCACTTGGCCTCATGAACAGGGCAGCCCTGGTCAGGTGAATTTCTGATCAAAGTTTGCATTTGCACATGACCGATCTTGTCTGATCTCGGAAGCTAAGCAGGGTCAGGCCTGGTTAGTACTTGGATTGGAGACCGCCTGGAAATACTGGGTGCTGTAGGCTTATACCATAGTCTTTCGAGACTGAAGGTTGTCAACCAATTTATATGTCACATGCTCAGAGAACTCCCCCCCCCCCCCGGGAGTTCCTGCTTGTATGTATGCAGAGTTTGAGCACCTACAAATTATCTGTATGTATGTGTAATTTCAGAAGTATGGCTGATAGTATGGCAGAAGCCAGTGATAGAGCCTGCCATGATCCCCTTTCCTCTTCTACGCATGCATCTGTCTGTAATTTAAATAGTGCTACTGTGCTATAGCATTCATTAATGTTTTTGGAGTTGAAATTGGATTGTATTTGGAGAAGTTGTCACTGAACGTTCCAGGAGGTGATCAGAAACTGAGTAAGCCTTGGAACGTGTCTTTCTTTCTGCATTTTGATTCTGCATTACTATAAAAATATTCAAGGTGGTTTAAATTCACAGACAAGAATTAAAATAATAATGGGAAGGTATCCAAAGAAGTGATAGACAACCTAAAACAATGCTTTTAACAATGTTACTGTGAACCACCTTGTGCTGGTATTAACTAGGAAAGGCGGGATGTAAACGCTTAAAAGAGCAATACAAATAATAAATAAGGAAATAAGTTAAAGGAGCAATCAAAAATCCATCTAAAAATGCACAGAAATGGTCATTGAAAAAGATAAACCAGAACAAAATGAAGCAATAATAGTTTTAGAAGGCGTTGGGGTCAGTGGTGTAGCTAGATGGGGTGCAAAGCACTAAGTTTTTCAGGGAGCTTCACCACAGTGTGCAAGCAGCCCCTCCCCCTTTTGGAGTCATTCTGGGTGGGCGAAGCAAAACGGAGGCCTACGCCTGACTCCGAACGGGGGGGAGGGGCTGCTTGCACACTGCAGTGAGGATCCCTGCAAAACTTAGTGCTTTGCACCCCTCTAGCTACACCACTGGTTGGGGTCACAGCAGTGTGGCCTCTGAGGACTTTCCTCTTCACCTGGGAGTAATCGCAACAAGCCACCAGGCTGCTGGGATTAAAATGAAGGGCTTTGGGGTGAAAAACATGACTTAGTGTGGTTGTGTGCCTGGGTGCCTTTCACTGCAGGTGCCCTTCCTTAGAAATTAGTCCCAGGGTGGGATGAGCTATACGTTTTATTCAAATTCATGTCTTGCGCTCCAATGCTCCCTAGAATTTGTGGCGCAAAAGAGATCCTAGAAGCACCCCGTTTATGACAAATTGCTCAGGCCAAAGGAGCAGAACTTTACGTCAGACGATTAACCACTCGTCGCTTTTGTAAAGTTCTTGTAAGATACAAAGTGCTAGATAAGCACCACTAAGCATTATTAAGAGCAGCAGCTCAGCCAAAAGAACTGGTCATCTGTCTATGTCAGAGGACAAGGCCTCTGGTACAGCGGTTCTCCCCACTGCCTCTTGGTGCCAAGCAAAAGTGCCTCCGTTGCAGAACGGACCAGACCAGGGCGGGAGGCGGTTGCAAGAACAGCCGAGGGATGATTCTGTATAGAGAAGGGACTGTGCTAAATGTGCATCCACAGAGTGACTTGAAGAGGAAAGGGAGGAGCTTTCACGTGTAGCACCGTGTGTCCAGAAACAGTTAGGCCACCCCTTGTGTGAACCAGATGTGGGTTTCTACTCCTTCTCCGCCAGAGTGGAATTTCAACTCCAGTAGTGTTGTATCCAGTAGTGTTGTATCCCCGCGTGATGATACGGCTGGGCTGGTGTGGTCTACGCTGCATCCCAGGGGGGATTTCTGGCTTGGGGTAAGCAGACATTTGTCCCTTTGCCCAGGGGAAAAACCCAGCAGCTGCAATGGGTCAAACTGGATCTGCACAGCTATATTGGTGGCACAAGTCCATATTGATTCATGCAGGTGGATCAAGCTTAGCAAGGGTCCCAGGATTCAGCGTGTGCTATCACTGATCCTGTCCCAGACCCATTCCCCCCACTTCATCCACCTCCTCCCCGATCCACCATCCACCATCTATGATTGATTCTATGATTCTATGATCTTGTTCAACACCCTCCCTGCCCCACAGCGGACATGCAGAGCTGTCAACTGGTTCTGTTGGCTCCAAATCGTCCAGCAGCAGCATGCCCAATGTTGTATAGGATTGGGCAGAAAAATACAGTAAGACTGCAATCCTGAACACACTTTCCTGGGGGTAAGGTCCACTGAACATGATGGGGCTTGCTTCTGGGTAGACTTGCATAGGATTGCACTGGAAGTTATCAATCATAAGTCACAGCGGCTCTGTCTGGAAATCAGCAAGCACTTTTGCTCCCATAACTGCACTGAGAAGATATGCAAAATCTGCTCTAGGAGAAGAGATGGGCACCACCAGGTGAACCTAAATTGTAATTGCCTGTAATTAACACGTCCGTAAACCGCGAATCCCTTCTCGTGCAGTTTGAGTGCCACTCAAGGAGCTGCACAATCATTTCTTGAAAACATCAAAGGGGAAGTGAAATCAGGGGGATTATTCCTACCTGCTCCTTCATAAACACTCTGCAGTGATCATTTTTAAGAGGAAAGATGGAGACTTAACAAAAGAAATGGGAAGAAGGGTAGGCTAGCAAGAACAAAGAGCATGATGGTCATTCTGCTTTTCTTGTGAACATGCACCGTGTGGAAAAGTGGGTAGAGAACCTCTTTCTCTGTTTTTCATAACTCTAGAATTTGGGGTCATCCAGTGGAATTGATTAAGCAGACGATTCATGATTTTAAAAAGAGGTCTTTCACATAATGCATAAGTAGGTAAGATAGCTTTGAAAGAGGCTTGGATGAATGCTTTGAGGATATATATGTTTCTGAGGAACTCAACAGTTCCATGTAACACATTTGAAAACTACACCACTGGCCTGATTTCATGCTTTAGATTTTGCTTCAATCAGGGGTTGTTCTAGGGCAATGTTTCTCAACCAGTGGTACAGGTACCATCAGTGGTACTTGAGGTGGTGTCTGGCGGTACTTGCTGGACTGCTGGACACCTGCTGCCTAGCAGTAAGACCACGAACACTACACAACAAACAGTGGTAGAAGGCTCAGCTCATTGGGCAGAGCTCTAAAGCATGTTTTTTTCGTAAAAAAAAGCCCTCCCATCCATCCAGAGCCTATTACTGGTTCTGATTCCATCACATCTGGCCTCCCAACCAAGAAGTAACTGGCAATGATGTCAGTTGAGAAACACTGTCCTAGGAAACACCGTTCTAGGGGGTTGAGGAACACTGTCCTAGGGAGTATTCTGATTAATGCTGCAAATCTATCCACACTTACCTGGGAATAGGCCTCATTGACTATAATGAGACTTACTTCGTTAGGACAACCCCTGGTTGTTACTAGCAAGTTCATCTCTTCTCTGATTGCTTGATCTATGGACAACCAGGATGACAAGCCAAATGTGTTGCAAGGAACATATTGAATTGCCTTATCCTGAGCATGACCATCAGTCCATGTTGCTGTTTTGTGTTGCTGTTTTGTTTGATTTTGATTGATTTATGCTATGATAGTTTTATTGTTTTGACTTTACAATGCTCTGTCCATTTTTGCACTGTTTCATGCTGCGTTGTATGCTGCCTTGAGCTTTCAGATTAGGAAAAGCTCAATAAAAATGTTGAAAAATAAAAATAAATAAATCAGTGTTGCCTACCAGTGGCATAGTTAGACAGGGTGCAAAGCACTAAGTTTTGCAGGGAGCCTCACCACAGCATGCAAGTGGCCCCTCTCCCTCCCCTTTGGAGCCATTCCAGAGCCATTCTGAATATGTCTCCATTTTTCTCCCACCATGTGGAATGGCCTCCGCCAAGGGGAGGGGCTGCTTGCATGCCGTGGTGAGGCTCCCTGCAAAATTTAGTGCTTTGCATCTCCTCTAGCTATGTCACTGTTGCCTACACAGCCTGAGAGAAGCTTCCTAGGGTTTCAGATGACTGTCCTTCTTGACCCTACCTGGAGATGCTGGAGATGGAACATGGGGCCTTGCTCACCTGCTCCCAAAACAGATGCACTACCACTGAGCTAAACCCCTCATATATCTCCTTCTATAGGTATATCAGATCAGCATAGTTGTAGCTATGTGAGATGAGGAAACCTCACATTTTCACTGCATACGTCCCTTCCAATTCAATGGGAGCTGAGCCACTTAAAAGGCCTCTGGCGCAAGCCTGAGAAATTGCTGGTGACCGCACAAGGCTTACCTTCTACAATGGCCCCTTTGTTATGACCCTTACTACGAACTGAGTATCATGACCTGATGTGCATTCCCCTTGATTTTGGCATGTCTCCTGGTCTCATTCTCTCAGCAGAGAGCCCTCAACAGTAAGCACCATTGTTTAGTTATGTAATGTGAATATTTGTTAAAACCAGCAGTCTGGAACTGCTTTGGGTCAAGTGGGAAAGCGGCTATGTTTCAGTAATGCTGGGTCAATGGCATCTGGAGTCTTAACTTGAACATCACTGCAGAAGGTGGGAGGCACAACCAAGCTGAATAATTGGCAGTGTGTTAGTGGATGTGGCAATATGGATCTTAGTGCCATGCAAATTCTGGCATAGTGACCACAGCATGGTTGAATGTGGATCTGCCACCGGTGTTAAGAACAATCCAAGCATTTGAGCTTGTCGAAAGACAGGCATGTAGCTTGATCGTATGCATGTTTGCACAGAATAAAATGCTGCTTTGTCTTGTCCATCCTACATCTAGCACTACAAGAGCTGGGTGAGTCTGATGGCCGTGAGCAAAGCTATATGTTGCACTCAAGAGTGTGTAGTGGGACCACGATGGCCTGATTTCACAGGAATGGGATGCTGTAATGCTGTGATTCCCAACTTTTAGGAGCCCATGGACCACTGAGGCAAAAATTGGAATCGTCGTGGACCACATGCAACCCCCCCCCCCACTCTCTACACACAAAAAATAGAATTAAATAAATTTGGTAGTCCAAGGGGACAGGGTGCTTGGGCAAAATGCTGGACATGTCAGCTGCAGGTGGTCCATGGGGGAAGGCTTGCTCAGCAAGACTCCAGAAGTGCCAGCTACGGTCAGTCTGTTCTCTTCCCTCTCTGGTAACCTGTAGGAAAGTCTCCCGAGTGAGATCCCCCATGGATTACCAGAGAGGACAGAGAACAGACTATCCACAGCCCCAGCTGGCACTTCAGTGCTGGCTGCAATTGGTCTATCCTCTGTGCTCACTGGTGGTCCATGGGGAGTATTTGCATCCGTTTTGCTTCCCTCTCCTGGAATGGGGGCCGCTTGCACACCATGATAAGGCTCCCTGCAAACTTAGTGCTTTGAACCCCCTCTAGCTATGCTACTGCCTCAAAGATCAGTACTGCTCCCTCTTGAGACCTGTGCCCTGGGAAGCTACCTAGTTGGTGTAATGAGAGCACCAACATTGCTTGAAGAATCTGTGTAGTCAGCAGTGAATTTGGACAGGAGTTTTTGTTCTGTTGACCAGGTAAGGGCAGTTATTGGAGCACTGACGTATCTAGGGTATGGCAAGTGGGGACATCTGCCCTGGGTTCCACTTGAAGGTGGGTGCTGGGCATGGACATTCTACCAATGGTGTGTTTCTGCACCACAGGCAATGATGCGTTTTTGCACCAGTTTCAAATATTCATCCAAAAAGAGATGAATATTCTTTTTTCTTTTTTTTTTGAGGGGGGCTTAGCATCTGTGGGTTTTTGCATAAATTCACTTAATGGAACAGGGCTGGCTTCTTTTCCAACTCTCTTTCTTTGTGTAGCCTGCTGAATAAATTCACTTGGTGGGATGAACAGGACTGGCTTCCCACCCCATGATCTCCCCTTCTCTGCATGGACAGGGGTGCACAATTTCAGTACTTGCTGTGAGAGCCATTTTCCCTAGGAATGCCACTGTCCAGGGCAGTGATATACTCTCACAATCTAGAGACTAAGGGCCCAATCCTATCCAATTTTCCAGCACTGGTGCAGCCGCAATGCAATCCCAAGGTAAGAGAACAAATGTTCCCATACCTTAAGGGGGCCTCTGTGACTGCTGCCCTACCACAAGATGCAGTGCATGACCCATTGGCACAGTAACACCAGCACTGGAAAATTGGATAGGATTGGGCCTTTAGGGCGTAATCCTAACCAAATTTCCAGCACCGAGATGAATGCAACTCCGAGGTGAGGGAACAAACATTGCCTTACCTTGGCCTCTGTGACTGTCTCCCAACTGCAGGATGCAGCACATGCCCCACTGACAGAGCTATACCATAAGAACATAAGAACAGCCCCACTGGATCAGGCCATAGGCCCATCTAGTGCAGCTTCCTGTATCTCACAGCGGCCCCACCAAATACCCAAGGGAGCACACTAGATAACAAGAGACCTGCATCCTGGTTCCCTCCCTTGTATCTGACATAGCCCATTTCTAAAATCAGGAGGTTGCACATACACATTATGGCTTGTTACCCGTAATGGATTTTTCCTCCAGAAACTTGTCCAATCCCCTTTTAAAGGCATCTAGGCCAGGTGCCGTCACCACATCCTGTGGCAAGGAGTTCCACAGACCAACCACATGCTGAGTAAAGAAATTTTTTGTTTAGTCTGTCCTAACTCTCCCAACACTCAATTTTAGTGGATGTCCCCTGGTTCTGGTGTTATAAGAGAGTGTAAAGAGCATCTCGCTATCCACTTTATCCTTCCCGTGCATAATTTTGTATGTCTCAATCATGTCCCCCCTCAGGCATCTCTTTTCTAGGCTGAAGAGGCCCAAACGCTGTAGCCAGTGCTGGAAAGTTGTTTAGGGTTGCACCCATAAGCTGTCTGGCTCACAGTATATAATTCTGTCTTTATGGAAGGGAGATGCACAGGCTGGAATATAGAGAAAGTCTTCAAAAACTGCAGAAAAAATGTGGTCAGTTTATTCAAAATAAATCTTGTCGAATCAAGATAAGAGCATCTCTTACAGGCTTCAGTGCTATCACAAAATCACACAAGTTATCTTTCAAGCTATACAGTATATTAAAATGTCCCATATATCCTCAGAGTTAGCAAAACATCAATTCCCATATAGATTCAACCTGCTTCAAAGTAGCTGGCAGAGACTGTTGGCAACCTTCAGTCTCGAGAGACTATGGTATCGTGCTCTGAAAGGTGGTTTTGGAACATCATCTAGTGTGGCTGAAAAGGCCAATTCGGGAGTGACAATCCCTTCTACAACGGGAGCAAGTGCAGTCTGTCCCTGGTCTGTCTCCCTGGCTATGGGCCTTCCTTCTTTGCCTCTTAGCCTCAGACTGTTGGCCAAGTGTCTCTTCAAACTGGGAAAGGCCATGCTGCACAGCCTGCCTCCAAGCGGGCCGCTCAGAGGCCAGGGTTTCCCACTTGTTGAGGTCCACTCCTAAGGCCTTCAGATCCCTCTTGCAGATGTCCTTGTATCGCAGCTGTGGTCTACCTGTAGGGCGCTTTCCTTGCACGAGTTCTCCATAGAGGAGATCCTTTGGGATCCAGCCATCATCCATTCTCACAACATGACCGAGCCAATGCAGGCATCTCTGTTTCAGCAGTGCAAACATGCTAGGGATTCCAGCACGTTCCAGGATTGTGTTGTTAGGAACTTTGTCCTGCCAGGTGATGCCGAGAATGTGTCGGAGGCAGAACATGTGGAAAGCGTTCAGTTTCCTCTCCTGTTGTGAGCGAAGAGTCCATGACTCGCTGCAGTACAGAAGTGTACTCAGGACGCAAGCTCTGTAGACCTGGATCTTGGTATGTTCCGTCAGCTTCTTGTTGGACCAGACTCTGTGAGTCTGGAAAACGTGGTAGCTGCTTTACTGATGCGTTTGTTTAGTTCGGTATCGAGAGAAAAAAAGATCGAGCTGGCAGAGACCAGAGTAGAAATTAACATATAGAGAGTATCTTAAAAGTTAAGTAGCCTTTAAAACCTAATTCAAATTGGCAGTCTCTTTCTTGAAGGATTCAGCAAACAACATAGTCAAATATTCTTCTCTCCAAAACGGGCTAAAAGACTTTCAAATCTTAACTTGGATTGTGGAATCCAGCTACCCAAAAAAATGAAAAGAAAATAGGGAGAAAAAAAAACACACCTCTAACAAATACGGTTGTATTTACTTTGAACGTGGGCCAAATGCTTTCAGGAAATATTGACTTTGTGCTAATAAGCTGTTTTTTAAAGATGCAAGTCAGAGAACCATGCCAGGCTTTTAGAGAAGTGATAAGAACATATGGCAAGATGATTTAAATCCAGACCCACATTCCTTTTTAGACAGAAGGGCTGGCTCCTACTATTTATGCTGAAGGCTTCTTGCTGCCTGCCAATCATGGGGCCATTGTTGCATAACCGGTCCACCAGTTCCAGATTTAAATATCTGGGATCTCTGACAGGCGGTTCTACTAGGTTTAGGATCAGGGCAGTGCCAGCCCACTGATGATGCAAAGATGTGACTTGCATTGAGCAGCAGGTTTGTGGAAGTGACAAACAGATGCAGGATACCTTTAATTCTCTGCCCTATGACCAGAGCCTCTGACCCTATGACTCTATGACCAGAGCCACTCCAATCCCCTTCCAACTTGCTTTTAATCATGAACCGACCCCCTATCTCCTCACTTCACTCCTTCCTCATGTGATCCCTTTAAATAAAACAAGAAGTGTGGAACACACCAGAATCATGATGATGCACATGATGGGCTTGGAAACCAGATTGCTAATTATTGCGTTGCGTTTTTCCGTGGTGGTGGTGACTAGGGATGGGAAGAGGATCATGTGGTGCTAAGTTGCTGGATCACCATAGTGGTGGGAACAGCAGATTTTCTGCACTTTAGGCCAGGCTGAATGGGGGATAGGTTTTCACCATTTTAATATTTCACCGGAAGCAGTAAGGCTCTAAGAATGGTTCTTCCCCACGAGAAGATTGTGGGAAGGTCAGAAAACCTGTTGTGGAACCACCACACCATATCTATCAGGCACCTAATTTATGCAGTGGGTCAGGTGTGGTGAGGATTTCCGATTGTCACAGTGCTTTGAAAGGACTCCAGTTACTTACATGTGCTTGAGGTTCCATCAGGCATATGTGAATCTAATGTAACCTCATGCGCATGGAAGTGCACATGATGAGGGTGTGATGCACATGAGACCCCACTTTCACATGACCTGGTGGGAATTGAGAGAGGGAATTGAGAGAGGGAATTCACATGACCTGGTGGGAATTTCACATGACCTGGTGGGAATCCTGGTGGTGGGAATTGAGAGAAGGTGATCTTCAAGATATTGATGGACTAGACCTGTTCTCTTCAGTTAACATTATGCTAAACTTTGACTCTGTAATCAATGGCCAACCTTTCTTTCCATCTTCTTACGATAGCATAATGGCATTTAATATAGTGATGTTGGCTATTTTATGTGGCCGTGTTAAGAGAAATTATGGGTTCAAGGACCTTGTGTCCAACTGCTTCTTGATTAACTTGATCTTAACTGATTGCTTTGTGCTTCCTTGAATTTTGATGGCTCCTTCTTGCCAAGTGGTTTTTATTTGCCCTTTAAATATCCCTGCCCTTTTGTTCTCATCAGTCACTACTGTACTATTAAATTCCTTCTACCTTTTCTTTTCCTCTGCAGCCATTGTACTAAACCCGGATCCAACAGCATTTGGTTGTCGTATAGAAGCATATTTAATTTTTTGTTGACTCAAAGGTCATTCTCTAGACCAACCCTCAGTTCGCTCTTACCAGGACCAGCTAAGGCACCATTTCGGATTTCAGTACAGTGGGAACAAGGGCAGGATTCTCATCAACTTGGAAGGCCCACTCTTGAACAAATTATTCAATAATATAACAGTTATAGCTAAAAATACCTCAAGGTAACCATAGCGAGGCTACATCAGCACAGGCCGTCACACAATTGTTTAATCAACTGTTACCCTGCACATACCTGATCTCATCTGATCTCAGAAGCTCAGCAGGGTCAGGCCTGGTTAGTACTTGGATGGGAGACCGCCTGGGAATACTGGGTGCTGTAGGCATATACCATAGTCTTTCGAGACTGAAGGTTGTCAACCATAGCACCCAGTTTAAGAAAACGGAAGCCTTTTCAGAAGTCTGATCTAATGCAGAGAGGGATTGTAGCGGTAGGCTCTGCCATGCACGTGTTCTTTGACATGTCTGTTGTGTACCTACAAGTGGGATGCATTGGGGTCTGCCTCGCAAGTGCTGGCCCGAATGTCTGCAAAGTCAATATTGGCAATTTGTCTCCTGACTATTGGTTTTGTTGTGACTGCCAGCTGCAGGGCCAGCCCAAGACCTCCAGGGAACTGAGGCAGCATGCCAGATGCTGCCTCCATTACCCAGTGATTTGCCAGCCCCTGTTCCTCCTGCTCTCTAGGTCAGCACTCTCCTCTCCTCCACATTTCTACTCTGTACTTCCTCTGGGCTGTATTCCTTGTCAGTTCAGGGAGTGGGCGGAGAGGGAGGAGCAGTGGAAGCAAGTAGGAGAACAGAGGTGGGCACCCTTCCCACCAACCTGCTGCCTAAAGCGACCACTTCAGTTGGCCTTATGAACGGGATGGGCCTCGCCACCTACGCAGTCTCAGCTTCCCTCTCTCCTTCCCACTCTTCTGGCTCTCTCTTCTCCCCTCTTTGCTCCATCTCCTGGTCTCTGTGCTCTCCCTCCTCCATCTCCTCGCATGCACCCCTTTCCATCTCTCTTGCTTCTCTTAAGTTCCCCAGCCTTCCTAGCACCTGCTCCTTCTGCAGAGGAGCTGGAGTTCCTTGCTTCATCCCGCATGGCTTGGTGCTCAGTAATGACATCATCACTGGGCAGCCAGGGCCAGAAGACCAGCTACTCCTTGGTGCGTCAAGCTGCAGTGGCACTCCATGCAAGGCTGCAAGGCCTCACACCCCCATATTGCAGCTGTGGCTGAAAGGGAGTGGCTTGCCCAAGGTTACCAAATGCATTTATGGTAGATCCCAAGCAGGGAAGATCCGGAGCAGGGAAGTCCTCAGCCTCTTAGCTGCTATGCTATAGCAGCTCTTCCCTGGAGGTGGGTGGGAAGTGTCCCTTTTCCCAGGCAACAAGCTTTAGGGGGGAAACAAGCTGAGCTTGACACTAGTGGCCAAAATTGTGGAAACGAATAATGCCATCATATTATATATCATTGGAAAGGTAATTTAATGCAGAATGCAGTGAAACAAACCACATTGGAATATCTATTTTATATCTGGAATATCTGTTTTTATATTAACCAGAAAATGAAAACACAATTGCCTAATGAAACAAAAAGTGGATTTCTTTAACTCAAAACTGACCTATGAGACTGATTGTTCTGAGACCCAAGGGGATGTTATAATGATACAGCATAGAACCAATAAGGTGTTAATAGGAGTCTGCTCTCATTTCCATGTATCATAATGTAGTTACTCCTGCTGACTGGGTAAAGAGGCACTTTTTCAAGTGGTGCTTCTCTTATATTTAGCAGGGAGAGAATATCGGTCCTTCTTCTCCCAGCACTGTCTCTCTAACCCAGCCATTTTCAACCACTGTGCCGTGGCACACTGGTGTGCTGCGAGTGGTCCACAGGTGTGCCACAGGAATTTAGGGGAACATCATTTATTAATAGGGCCAATGGGAGATATGAGCCCCCACTGGCAGCATGGTGTGCCATGTCAATTCTCAAAAAGCTGGTGGTGTGCCTTGACCATTTTAGTGCCTTGTCAGTGTGCCGTGAGATGAAAAAGGTTGAAAATCACTGCTCTGACCAATAAGGGGCACACTTTGTATTTATTTACTTAATTAAAGTTGATTTTGCCATGGAGGGGAGGCTTCAAAATCTTCTTTGATCCCAGGGAGCAGATAGATGCCTTAGCTATGCCACTGGCTGGGTGGAGGTGGCAGGCCAAGAGGGTGGTGAGCTGCTGGGGAAGGAGGCAAGTTCTTCCCCAGTTTTCACTTTTTAAAAAAACCCAGGCATGATGTCACTTCCAGTTGTGACATCACTTCTACACCAGGCTACACGATCATTAGCTCTGCCACTGCACAGCTCAAAGGCAGAACGATTTGGAAGGCCTGTTCACCAATCTTGGTCCAGTCCTTTCTTTAGTCATAGGCTTCAGGCACGTGCATCGAATCAGGCTGAAGTATAAGCCATGCAAAAGCTCCCTCCTTCCCCGGTCCTCTCACAGCTTTTTGCAGAGAGACATTTCCGGACTTTGCATTAAGTTGCTAAAAACTCCACAAACTTTCTGAGACGAGAGCCACTCTTTGAGGAGGCTCTTCTCATTCCCGGCAATCGGGCATCCAGCCTGCTTCCTTTGTCTGCCAACAAATACCTCCTATTTTCTAAGCTGTCAGCTTGCATCCCTTCGGTGGAGAGGAGAAGATGCTTGCAGCTTTGACTGTCATGTCAAGTTACATTGGCTGCCACAGAAAACCCCCTCCCTCCCCAAGTTCATTTGTAACTTGTTCACTTCCCCGGTCTTTGCAGTCACGACACAGTGCAATCTGCAAGTAATTTGGTAGAACATCACAGCACTAGTAAAACAGCTCCCCCCCCCCACACACACACCTTTGATTTTGTTCTGCTCCAATATTTAGAAAGCATTTCTTGATTTTCCTGTCGGGATTTTATCATCAAAACAAGGTTTACCAGTGTTTCATTGATCCCTGTTTCTGAAATGCTTGGCATCTCTTGAAATGCTGGAGTCTGACAGACACTTATAGTTCTGGACAAGGTTACAAGAAAAAAAAATCAAATGGGATTTGAAGAGGCTTTATTATAAGTGGTTGGCAACCTTCAGTCTCGAAATACTATGCTATAAGCCTACAGCACCCGGTATTCCCAGGCGGTCTCCCATCCAAGTACTAACCAGGCCTGACCCTGCTTAGCTTCCAAGATCAGATGAGATCGGGCATGTGCATGGTGGTCCCCTGGGGGCTGGGGATAAGAATAGGCCCTCAGTTTGGCTGTACTTGTCGTAAGAGGCGACTAAACAGCCACCGGGTAGATGGGACTCCTTAGCCTGGGAAGGCAGCTCATCTGAGAGAAGGAAAACTAGGGAGATGCTCTTTACACTCTCACATAATACCAGAACCAGGGGACATCCACTAAAATTGAGTGTTGGGCGGGTTAGGACAGACAAAAGAAAATATTTCTTTACTCAGTGTGTGGTCGGTCTGTGGAACTCCTTGCCACAGGATGTGGTGCTGGCGTCTAGCCTAGACGCCTTTAAAAGGGGATTGGACAAGTTTCTGGAGGAAAAATCCATTATGGGGTACAAGCCATGATGTGTATGCGCAACCTCCTGATTTTAGAAATGGGTTATGTCAGAATGCCAGATGCAAGGGAGGGCACCAGGATGAGGTCTCTTGTTATCTGGTGTGGTCCCTGGGGCATTTGGTGGGCCGCTGTGAGATACAGGAAGCTGGACTAGATGGGCCTATGGCCTGATCCAGTGGGGCTGTTCTTATGTTCTTATGTTCTTATGTTCTGATCCCAAACCTCCACTGCCTTGTGGCTACATCCAGTTATGGAAAAAGCTTCAGGAGTCAACCTCGAGGCAAAATCCGGAGCCGGAGTCCCTGAGGCAGTTCATGGCTGAACACAGTCACGTTCTGGCAACTCCTGCGACGCCGCTGGAACCAACCATACTGGCTTCTGCCTTTCCATTGGACCATTTCAGTGTCGTGGAGAGGGGGGACTTGCTGCATGGGTAACAGTCTATCCTCCATATCTACTTTACCCAGGCTTTGCGCACTGGAGAGGACACTCTGTTCCAGGACTACTATTCAGAGCGCGATACCATAGTCTTCCGAGACTGAAGGATGCCAACAAGTATTATAAGTGATTTGACTGATGTGTGATGGTGGGGGGCTCTTTGCAGAGAAGGCAAGCATATTAGAACCAACGTGTAGGGAGGGTGTTGTCTTTGGAGGCTGGGTTGGCCCTGAATTAGAGAGGACCCCCACCTCTAACATGAATTTGTTGGGCAGAAACTGTACTGCAAAGGGAGAACTCATATTTTGTATTCAGCAAGTGCAGTGCAATCCCAGGCGTATCTGCTCAGAAATAAGCCTCACTGGGTTTAGAAGTTCAGTGGGACTTATTCCCAGGGAAGTATGTGTACAACTGCAGCCTCAGAGCCCAATCCTATCCAGGATTGGTCCAGTACAGGGTAGGATTTATGGCCGCAGAACACAGTTCCGCTATACAAGATGGTGTTCAGTGGTGCACGCAGCATGCCACCAGCAGCCATTTTGGAACCGCTGCCGCAAATGGTGGCAGCACCAGAGGCCCACCACCAGAAAGGCAAGTCCAGTGACGGTGGGCATGGGCAGAATGGGGAGCGGGCTGAATGGGGCAAAGACAGGGCAGGGAGGTGCAGACCAAGGCCAGGAATGAAGCACTGATAGTGGCAATGGTGCCCTCTATCCCCTATCCCCCTTCTCAGCCTTGGGCCGCCTTTGCGGGTCCACTCAGGCTTGTGCCAGCACAAGAGGCTGGCGGAGAGGGCTTACCCCCAGCAAGGGGACAAATGTTCCCTTGCCTGGAAGAAAGTTTTGGAACCTAAAAACACCCCCATGGGATGCAGCAGATGCCCTGTTGGCACGGCTGCATTGTCCAAGGAGGAGTTAGGTAGGACTGGGCTGTCAGTCTCTGGCAGCTCAAAGGAGGGCTGGGAAAGACCTGCCTGAAATCCTTGAGAGTGAAATGGGCTCTGACACTACACAAGGCTGCTGCTTGTGGGTCAACAGCTAAGTTTATGGTTCTGTTTCTGAAGGTTGCACTACCCATCAGGCATCAGTAATGTTAGCCTGTCAACCCTCCCACTATTGCCCTTGCTGGGAGAAGGATGCTTCTTCTTCCCTTGTCCCCCAGCTTTAACTTGCAGATCTCTCTCTCTCTCTTAGCCTCCCCCTCCTACCTGCTGCCTGTATTTCTGGCAAACCAAGCTTAGGAAACCAAGTCTGCCCTGGGTAATGTTCCACCATCATTTGGAGATGCAAAAAGTGCAAGCCAAAAAATTGAATCTGGATAATTGGACTAGGCTCTTAATGTTTTAGCAAATAGTCCATAACACCTTCTGAGTCTTATAAGCCACTTGGCTGCAGTAAAAATAAATAAATAAATAAATAAATAAATAAATAAATAAATAAATAAATAAATAATCATCTCTGCTTGTCACTAAAAATTTGCTTCTCCTCCTACCAGAAAAAAATGGTTACTAAAGGCCTTGGAAATTGCTTGCCTGGGTAAATTAACAGACTTGATGCATCAGGAATGGACATATGGAGCTTTTTAAGTACTCTTAGAAGCAGTCCTCTTTTGTTGCTATATGGAATCAGACATATGTTCAAAAGAGCCTGGATTTTCCTGGTTTTGTTATCTGATTTGTATAATAGAAGTTAGCGGGTGAAATAAACTTTCATCAAGGATTCAAGTAGAAAAAGGCACTTGAGCAGAGAGATCAGAGCTGTGCCAGCAATCCCTGATCACTAGTTTCTAGCCTTGATTTCGAAACTATGACAAATCAAGACAAGTAACAAGGGTACCAAACTTCCAGTTGAACCAGTCCTGTGCAGTCCACAGCACCTGACACAGCACAAAATCAAGATGAGTTCTGAACTCTCTTCCTCACTGCGGATGACAACAAAAGGAAAGAGCAGTGGCGTTCCCGGGGGGGGGCACGGCACTAGGTTTTGCAAGGCACCGCAACATGTTGTGTAAGGTGCTCCTCCACTGTCAGAGCCATTCTGGGCAGCAAGAACAAAGTAGAGGAGATGACTCCATGTTGCTCTCGCTTCCCCAAACGGCTCCAACAGCAAGGGGGAGAGGCAGCTTCCACAATGTGTTGAGGCACCTTGCAAAATCTAGTGCTGTGCCCTCCCCCCCAGGAACGTCACTGGGATGTTGCACCAAAAGGGACCAATTCAGCATTCAGAGGCAAGGAAAGTGTCAGTGTTAAACAAGCATGAACATGAGAGGGCCAGTAAAGGTTTGTCAGAGGACTTCTATTCACCCAGTGGAATTTGGAGCTCTTTCCCGGTAGTGTGTGCAATGTTCTCCTTTTGCCTTTAGCAAAACGGTTATGGAAATGGTTTCAAAAACAAACAAAAAATCCCAAACAAATAAATAAACTTCCTGCTTGGCTAGAAGAGTCACTGAAACAAAATCCTAGAGTCACACTTAGAAAATCTCTATGTTAAATTGGAAGGAAAGTCAAGCAAACTCAGGGTGGAAGGAGTGCCTGGAACAAGAATGGATTTGTGGACATTTGCTTATCTTTAGTTAAAGGTTTTGCTTGATGGACAAAGCCAGGCAGGTTTCAAAGGGTGGCAGAACGCCCCCCCCCCCCGTTTCTCATGTGGAGCTATACACATTAATTTGCTTTATAAGTACGGTATATGTATATATACATAGAACAGGAGAAGAACAGGAGAACAGCAACAACAGGAGATGAACAACAGGAGAAGAACAGGAGGAGAAGAATAACAAGAGAAGAAGCTGAACGCTTTCCACATGCATTGCCTCCGACGCATCCTCGGTATCACCTGGCAGGACAAAGTTCCAAACAACACAGTCCTGGAGCTGGAATCCCTAGCATGTATGCCCTGCTGAAACAGAGATGCCTGTGTTGGCTCGGTCATGTCATGAGAATGGATGATGGCCGGATTCCAAAGGATCTCCTCTATGGAGAACTCGTGCAAGGAAAGCGCCCTACGGGTAGACCACAGCTGCACTACAAGGATATCTGCAAGAAGGATCTGAAAGCCCTAGGAATGGACCTCAACAGATGGGAAACCCTGGCCTCTGAGCGGCCTGCTTGGAGGCAGGCTGTGCAGCATGGCCTTTCCCAGTTTGAAGAGACACTTGGCCAACAGACTGAGGCAAAGAGGCAAAGAAGGAAGGCCCATAGCCAGGGAGACAGACCAGGGACAGATTGCACTTGCTCCCAGTTTGGAAGGGACTATCACTCCCGAATCGGCCTTTTCAGCCATACTAGACGCTGTTCCAGAACCACCATTCAGAGCGCCATACCAGAGTCTTTCGAGACTGAAGGTTGCCAACATATACATATGTATATATATACATATATGTATATATACATATATACACATATATGTATTTATACACACACACACACACACACACACACACACACACACACACACACATATACACACATATATGTATATATACATATATATGTATATGTATATATACATACACATATAAAACGAATTAATGTGTATAGCTCCACATGAGAAACTGGGGGGGGGGCTGTTTTTATATATAAAAAATCTTCCTGGGAGGGGGACATAAACCAGCAGACCACACAAGTGACAAATTAACTGATATAACCACAACCTTGAATCTTCTGACATTCCAGAGCTGGGAAGTCAAGTTATATTGTACATAGAAGCCGTAATGTAGCTATTGCGGGGGGCAGTGTGAAAAATATTTCAGGCACCATAAACGACTGTGTAAGGGGCCCTTCCACTTGCTTTTCTGGGCATCACTGCTCAGAATAGCTCCAACAGCGAATGGGAGGGGCCGCTTACATGGCGCACTGCGGTGCCTGCAATACTTTTCATGCACACACCCATAAATACACTACGGCATGGAAGACAGACATCATTTTTGGATACGCCACTTCAGTCACGACTACAAAGAGATAAGAATGTTGTGATCAGAATTTTATGAAACGATAATCTTGTGTTGTTGCGAGCGAACAGCTGCAAGTGAACAGCTGCTTTTGATGAGGGTCTTTGATAGAGCTATTAAAGAGAACAAAAGTATTTGGGCTAACAAGAGAGATCCCTCATTGCTCCTGTTTGGCAGCATAATTCCAGGGATGTGCCAGACAAATAACAGGCATTGGTTACAGTTTATTTATTTATTTATTTGTTTGTTTACAGCTTGTAGACAACTCTGTGCAACAGTCTTGCAGTGGAAACCAGAGGTAAATGGTGCCGGAAGTGGATTGCTGGGTGGAGACATGGGAAAGCAGTCTGGATTTCCTACGTAGATGAAGTCCATTGTGTGCAACATCGTCTCTCATCTTAGGGCCCAATCCTATCCAATTTTCCGGCACTGGTGCAGCCGCAATGCAGCCCCAAGGTAAGGGAACAAATATTCCCATACCTTAAGGGGGCCTCTGTGACTGCTGCCCCACCAGAAGATGCAGCGCATGACCCATTGGCGCAGCTGCACCAGCACTAGAAAATTGGGTAGGATTGGGCCCTTAGTTGACATATTGTAGTTGTTGTGAAGCTGAAACAATACTCTGAGCTTCTTGGAGGAGAGGAAGCCATCAATAAACAAAATTTCTTCTTTCAATCTGTGGAATTTGTTGACACAAAATATGGTGATGGCCACACGTTTAGATGGCTTTAAAAGGCTTTTGCTTTCTACGTTCATGGAGGGCAAGTGTGTAAGTGGCTATTGGTCATGGTATCTATATACTTTCCCCAGGTTCTGAGGCAGTTTGCCTCTGAATACCACATGTAAAGGACTGATGGTGAGAGAAGGTGAGGCCATTTTCATGCTTGTGGGTTTCCCAGAGGCAACACATTGTCCACTGTGTAAAACAGGATGCTGCCTTAGATGAATCCTGTCCCATCAAAATCTTTCTCTAGAGATCTTATGCCCACTTTAGATTAATTAGTCTCCCTTCTTCCTCCCAAAATAGCCCTAGTTCTGCTGAAAGTACCACTGGACCCCAGCACCAAGGTAGCTTGCCTGTTCAAAGGCAGAGGTCCTCCTTGCTCCTGTCAGCACCTTCTTCAGCTGCAGCAGCAATACCTTAGATTTCAGCAGCTCCTAGGTGAGCAGTCAAAAACCAGTCTCCAGCAGTCTCTGGCCTCAGCCCTGGCCTTCGTCCTCTGGCCTTCGTCCTCAGTCCTCCTTCCATTTTTCTCCCACTCTCTTCTCCAACTCTTTCTCCTCCTACTCCCACACCCTCTGGCAATGATTCTTTTACCTTTGTCCACACTCATTGCAAGCCAGAATTTTAACCCTATACTGTCAACAGAAGGGGCAACTGCTGACATAACACCAGAACCAGGGGACATCCACTAAAATTGAGTGTTGGGAGAGTTAGAACAGACAAAAGAAAATATTTCTTTACTCAGCATGTGGTTGGTCTGTGGAACTCTTTGCCACAGGATGTGGTGACGGCGACTGGCCTGGACGCCTTTAAAAGGGGATTGGACAAGTTTCTGGAGGAAAAATCCATTACGGGTTACAAGCCATGATGTATATGTGCAACCTCCTGATTTTAGAAATGGGTTATGTCAGAATGCCAGATGCAAGGGAGGGCACCAGGCTCTTGTTATCTGGTGTGCTCCTTGGGGCATTTGGTGGGCCGCTGTGAGATACAGGAAGCTGGACTAGATGGGCCTATGGCCTGATCCAGTGGGGCTGTTCTTATGTTCTGACACCATACCCGATCTCCTTGGGGAAATCTTCTGCAATTCCACTGCAGACCCCAATCTGGTCCAACAGGGCTATTCTTATATGTTTCTTACTTGAATGCATGTAGTGCATCCAGGTGGAAACACTGAGAGATGACACCTCAAAGATCCACTGAAGATGTACTTCACTGACCCCAACCAAACACATCTTCAGCACACCTTTGAAATTCCACTCTTTCTGTGCCAGCATCCTCCTTCCTTTCCGGCCAGGTAGTCACTTGCCATTTGCTCCCCTGATATAACTTTATTGAACGCTCTACTTCAGCTATCTTGGGGATGTCACGTAACATCCATCTCCACCTATTAGCTCCGATCATCTGATTGGCACAGCTCCTGTCACCCCACGAATGTTCTTGAGCAATTGCTGCAGGAATTTCTGAAATTACTTCTACCGCTTCAGTCTATTTTTTTCCCCTTGAAATGGGAGAAGCCGTCGTTTAAATACATTTTTCCCCCCATCCAACACTCTGTGACATCTGCCCTCATTCTTTTCTTTCAAAGCATGCATATTCACTTGCACTTTGGAGCCTTTTTGAGTGCTGCCCTCAGGGCTGCCTCCCTTCATATTTCAGAGTTCTCATTTTCAGATGGAGATTATCTGATGTTCCTGCTCCTCTTTTTCTTTTTGTTGACCCTGGGATCAAACAGCCATGTCGCTCATATTTCTTTTCATTCCTCTGGAACATTTGCATTCCTTTGCGAGGTCTCTTCTGACCCCATTTCTTCCCCCTGAAGACTGGAGGTTTATTTCTCAAATCTTTTATAGATTTATGATGTCTTCATCCTTCTGAGATTCACGGAGAACTGAGATGGCTTGGTTGCCTCTTCCTCAGGAGATAAAACGAAGGTCAGAACTCTTTTCCTGTTTACCACTGACAGTGCCTGTTTTTGTGGTTATCTGCTTCTGTGAGGCCAGAGCATTAACTTCCTGGCATCTGTGTGGCTGCCTCCCACCTTGTAATGTGCTGGCCTCTCACTCCCTGGTTGGGAAAAGGAAAAGGAGAATGGAACAGAAGCGGAAGTTTGGAGGACAGAGTGGTGGTGGGCTAGACCATTTCCAATGCTCAAATTATCTCATCACTTTCCCCGTCTTTATGCTTCCTCTTCCACTCTGTCCCCTTCTTCCTTTTCTAATCCACAAAGCAGGAGGAAGAGGAGGAGGAGTAGAGGAGGTGAGTTGGTGGATGGAGTTGGGCACTTCGACCAATCTGCTACTTGAGGTAACCACCAAAGTACCATACATCAGTCAGCCCTGGTCTCTGGTAAACACTCTTTTTATGCAGTTAAGAACATAAGAACAGCCCCACTGGATCAGGCCATAGGCCCATCTAGTCCAGCTTCCTGTATCTCACAGCGGCCCACCAAATGCCCCAGGGAGCACACCAGATAACAAGAGACCTCAACCTGGTGCCCTCCCTTGTTATTGCTTTTGCAAGTAACTTCTCGGAAATTGAGTTTTCCCAAAGGCTACTGTGTTGTAGCTGCACACCAGGTGCTTGTAATGGAAGATCAGAAGATCATCAGGTGGATGATGTGGTGTTGACAGTGATCCCATGTTTTGACAGCTGTTTAACAGCTCTGGGAAGGGCAGGGCTGGCTCCACAGCTGTAATCAATCAAGGCAATGGAGACCTGGTTGGACACCTGAGCTTCATTTGACCTTGATGAGACTTTGAATGGACGTGGACTTATGGACTGAAGAGATGGCTCAGCTGAGCCTAACTTGGACTTAACAAGGTAGCTCACAGCTGAGCTGAATTTGGACTTAACAAGGGGCTGCAGGTTAAAAGGCAGCTTCAGAAGGAGCAAAGGGCTGGCCAAGCAGGATGCTGACCCAGCCGGAAGCTGGACACTGACCAAGAGGGCTACCTGACCCAGACCTACAGGAAGAGTGGACTGCCAGGACCCTGCTGGAGGAGACACACTGCTGGAGAGGAGAAACTCTACTGCAGAAGACTGGACTGTGTTTTGGAGACCAGATTGGACTTGGACTGGAGGCTTCAGACGTTACCCCCGGAGTTAAGTGGAGTTTTGGGGAGGGAAAGCCTCTGGACAAGAGGACTTGCATTGAGTGTCTCTGTTTGTAGCAATAAATTCTTGTTAATTGCTATAGATAAGGAGTTCTGTGTTCATTTCATTGCACACTGCAGCTGTTGTTCCTGGAAAAGGAGGGTGTTAATTAGCCAAAAAGCGGGCATTAAAAGGGAGTTGGGATATTTGGATGGGACAAATTGCTGTGGTCGGCAGGAGTCGAGAATTTGGCAGAACAGTGCTGAAGGGAGAACGGGATAGAGAACTCCCTCCCTCTCTTTTTCCGTTTGCCTCTACCAGTGCAACAGCAGCATCCAAAACCAGAGCTTTGGGGGTTATAATTTGAGGTGAACATAAGAAGCCCCAAAGACTCAGTTTTCCAAGACCAGAAGGATGATTCTCACTGACATCTCCTACCACTGTCCTTCCTTGCTCCATGGGGTGAACTCCAGGGTAGTGCTGAGGACCACATCCACTTCCAGGCATCTGGGCTTCTCCACATCCTGAGATCAAATCAAAGCATGCCACTGCCATACACACAAGGCTGGATTCATATATATAGTACGCCACTGCTATAGGTGTGCCCACTGCCACCAGCTTCATGAAATGAAGGCCACAGAGCAAGCCTTCCCTCAGCTGGGGGACTGCGGACTCAGCTGTTGGACTACACCCTGAGTCTCCTGAGGAGGAGAAAGGAGACTGATCTCCTTGTTTTGCTTTTCATCCTCTCTCACCCATACTTCCCAGGACAGTCACACAACACACTCATGCCTTCCCTGGGTAGCTGAGGCTAGGCAAGGGCTCCAGAGGCAGGAAGCAAATTGCTCTTTGGGTTAAAGCACTAGACATGTCTGAGCTAATTAAATCGAAGGAAGTGATCTATTGGGAATTAAATGAGACAAAGGAAAAACAGACAGGCAATCAAATTCCATACTTGAGGTCAAGAGGCAAAGTTCAAAATGAAGTAAAAACAGATTTTAATGGAAAATTTCCTGGACTGAAAAAAAAGGTAAATCCCCATATAATTCAGCATCTCCTGGCAATGAAGAAAGAGACCTTCATAGGAATTAACTCTGCCCTAGCTGGAGAGCATCACAGCTTTCATCTTGTCTTGGCTGGTGTTTCACAAACAACAAAACACACCTCCCATCTCCCACACACCTTGCTCCTTCACCCAGACACACTACTCTCTGTTATCCCATTTATCCCATTGTGATGAGACCCCCCCCCCCAAAAAAAAAAAAAAACTCTGATTGGCTGGTGTGAAATGAACAGATGTTCCCACTTCCAATTCAGATGAGCAAACTGGACCAATGACAAGGTGTGAAATAAACTCCCTGAGAATTCAGGAAAATTTTGGTTAAGACTGTTGTTCTTTGGGGAAACCAGACATAAGAACATAAGAACAGCCCCACTGCATCAGGCCATAGGCCCATGTAGTCCAGCTTATAGCGGCCCACCAAATGCCCCAGGGAGCACACCTGCATCCTGGTGCCCTCCCTTGCACCTGACATAGCCCATTTCTAAAATCAGGAGGTTGCACATACACATCATGGCTTGTAACCCATAATGGATTTTTCCTCCAGAAACTTGTCCAATCCCCTTTTAAAGATGCCCAGGCCAGACACCATCACCACATCCTGTGGCAAGGAGTTCCACAGACCAACCACACACTGAGTAAAGAAAATTTTTTTTTTGTCTGTCCTAACTCTCCCAACACTCAATTTTAGTGGATGTCTCCTAGTTCTGGTGTTATGTGAGAGTGTAAAGAGCATCTCTGGAACTCCAATATACATATGAGGGTGGAATGCGCTGGGGAGGCATACGCCTCCATTTTGCTCCCACTGCCCAGAATGGCTCCAAAGAGGAGGGGGAGAAGCCGCCGGCACAGCATGTTTAGTTGCTTGCAAAACCTAGTGCTTTGCCCCCCCCCCCGGCTCCGCCACTCCTGACAGCACAATATGCTGAAAGCTGCAGTGTCACCCAGTACTTCCCATGGTATAAACAAGACTGCAGCTGTGCTTGGTCAGCGAGCCAGTGCCTCCAGAATTAGGAGGGAATGCAGTGCAGATCAGGAGGATCTCTCCGTACTTCAGTGCTAATGAGATCGATGATGATCGCGAGAAGCCTGTAATTTTGCTGCGTGCTTGTGGAGGAAAGACATATGGCTTAATTAGAAGCTCGATAGCACCTGAGAGTCCCAGTGCCAATCCCCCCGAGGAGCTAATTGGACGGGTCTCAAATCATCATGCTGACTCCGTGCAGTGGAGGATGGTGTAATGCTCTCCGTTTAATGCCCACCAGGAATACCTGTGGCAGTTTTCCAGAGCGGAGCTGTGTTGCTTATCTCAGCATTGTGTCTTCCAGCCTTCTCTGTCGCCTTCCCAGTGCCCTTTTCCCTGGAGCACAATGAGCTATGGCTCAGGGCCCACTGAGCTGCCTTCCAAGAAGCCTTCCTAGCAAAGCACTTTTGGCTCTCTTGTCGTGCGTCCCACTCTCAAACCAGTGGAGAACACTTTTTTGACCCCCTCTGAACTGGCAGACAGTTGCATCTTGAGTAAGCAGTCCTACAATCACTGCAAGTCAATACAAACCTCAGCTATTGCAGGTACTCATAGGTAACCTTGGCCACTGGCACTTCTACCATTGGCACCAATGGTCATGTCTAATGTACAGTCAAACTGATGCTGTAGAGTATTTTAATCCTCTCCTTTAGGAGTTAGGATTCTGAAGTCTACCTCTATATCAGTAAACAGGAGGCCTGCCTGGACAAGAGCCCTAGGATGCTTTTCCAGGTAGATTCCCTTAACCAGCACAATGGTTTCTCAAGCAACTTGGATGACCAGCCTTGTAAGAACATCCTTCAAGCAGCTACAGTTGTGGTTGCCAGGTCATGGCGCCCGCAAACGTACCCAGGTCGTGGTGCCCCCTTTACTTCCCAGCACAGCTGGGCACTGCCAAACTCTTGAGAGATCCAAGATTGTAGTGCCTAAGGGCGCAATCCTAACCCCTTATGTCAGTATTTTCCAGCACCGGTACAGCAGTGCCAATGGGACGTGTGCTGCATCCTGCAGTTGGGTGTCACTCACGGAGGCCTCCTCAAAGTAAGGGAATGTTTGTTCCCTGACCTCAGAGCTGCATTGCCCTTATGTCAGCGCTGGAAAGCACTGACATAAGGGGTTAGGTTTGCGCCCTAAATCTCACAAAATCCAAGATTGCGGCACCCTGGAGAACAGGTAGGACAGACCGCCAGGGACATCTCACAGCACCCCTTGAGTGTGCTGTGATGCTCTGTTGCAGTGCACACTTTGGGAACCCCTGAGCTACAGTGATGGTTAAGAGGAAGCACACTGTGGAGAGAAGTTCCCCAAGTGCAAATGAATGAAGTGCCTGCCTAGGGGCTCACTCCTTGCCTGTAGCCACTGTTCCAGGCTACAGAGAATACAGACATAAACCATGGCACCATGCCCACTGGAATGCTTGATTCTCACCAGCTTTTCCCTCCCCAACTTTCCACCCCTCTTCTCATTCTCCTGATATTGTTCACCCCCTAGTTGCTTATTCCCTGCTCCTCTTAGTAATCTCCCTCTTTACTGCTTTACAGCCCAGTTCTATCTGGGCCTTGTGCTGGCAGATCTTCCAGCCCACCAGCATAAACCTCATGGACAAGATACAAATTCATTTGTTTAGCTGAGCAGAGGTGCCCTGAGGGTGTGTGTCACCTAATGCAGTTCTTACCTGCAGGAGCTTGGTGTACTGGAAGTTTGGGGGCGATATCATGCCATAATCTCATCTCCCTTGACCTTCTGGGCTCTCATATTCTTTTTAAAGGCTGCCTCCAGGCTGATTCCGTTCAGTGCTCTGTGGCTTGCTCTGGTCCCAGTCACTTCAAAAACATAATGACAAGGGTGCAAGGTGGCTGAACCCAGAGTGGTTTGAAGATGGCCAACCAGAGACTTGGGCGATATGGTGTCATCCGCTCCTGAGGGTGACATCTGATGCTGCCCACGCCACCCGCACCTCATTGTGACGCCACTGTAGCTGAGTAAGACTAAGCATGTCTCAGCATGGCTCAGACTCTTTTTCAAGATGGGTGTCATGCTAAAGTTAAAAAAAAAAAAAAAAAGACCCAGTGATTACTTGGCATTGCTGTTGTGACTTCTATCTGATTGGGTGAGGTCCAAGTTAAACAGTTAAAGGATATGTTGGAGAGGACATAAACCTCTCCCATTAAGGTTTACCTTCCCACAGTGCTTTTCTTCTCTACTGACTTTAATATGAAGTTAGCTCAGCTGGGACAAAAGACTCTGTGTCAGGGGTGTGTGTGTGAGAGAGAGGGGGGGACACCTCAGTTCAACTGTCCTGACACATTTCCTATCACCTATCTCATACAGATTCAAGAAGATTTGGATTTAAACCACATGGTTGCCTCCATCATGACTTCACATATAGTCAAAGAACACCCAAGTCTTCAGCTTAAAATCAACCCAGATACCCAAAAGGGCACTTATAAGTGTTCAATCACATCACCCTACCAATCTCTTCATGGAGTGAGTTCCATAGCTCAGATGCCACTGCTGAACAGGTGCTGCTCTGATGATCTGTCCGGTAGTCCTTGCAATGATAAGTTACTTTTAGCAAAGGCCTCTTAAAGATCTTAACAGGCGCGAAGTGTCCTCTCCAGTGTGTGAAGTCCGGGTAAAGTAGATATGGAGGATAGACTGTTACCCATGCAGCAAATCCCCCCTCTCCACGTCACTGAAATGGTCCAATGGTAAGGCAAAAGCCAATACAGTTGGTTCCAGCGGCGTCGCAGGAGTTGCTGTGTTCAGCCATGAACTGCCTCAGGGACTCCGACTCTGGATTTTGCCTCGAGGTTCACTCCTGAAGCCTTTTCCATAACTGGATGTAGCCACAAGGCAGTGGAGGTTTGGGATCAGAGTTTTCCTTCTCTCAGATGAGCTGCCTTCCCAGGCTGACGAGTCCAAGTCTGTGCAAATTTATGCAGGAAGATAAAAGGGATTCAGCTGGCATCAGACAATTGCCCCAAAGTCTCTTTAGTAGCAGAATAAAGTCCTGTCTCTCAGGATCAGTCTGGCTGAGAGTGCTTGAAGTGGGGCTGCCGCATGCACCACTCTACTATATTTTGTTCCACATTCGGCCTGTTTATGTGCGTTAAACGAGTGTACACTCATTGCCCAAGCACACCATCCTTTTCCTGCATAGTCATGGCTGGGAGTTGGAGGGTGCAAAATCAGAGCAGCCCCTAATCACGCTGTTGAAACAGTGCTTGAATTTTGGTGGTTTGGACATTCTTTCCCCTCACAATAACTATACAGGAGCAGTGTGCCCCTTGGCACAAGGCTAGAATGGTGGAAGAGACATATGCACACCTGCTTCTTGGCACATGACTGGTTAGCCAGTCAAATGGTCTCTTCCAAACCACTGTGACTTCCTGTGTCATCTTGAAAGGGTGTTTGCACATAAGTATGCAAGTTTCCTTATGAGGAAAGGCTACAGCGTTTGGGCCTCTTCAGTCTAGAAAAGAGACGCCTGAGGGGGGACATGATTGAGACATACAAAATTATGTGGGGGATGGACAGAGTGGATAGGCAGATGCTCTTTACACTCTCACATAACACCAGAACCAGGGGACAGCCACTAAAATTGAGTGTTGGGAGAGTTAGAACAGACAAAAGAAAATATTTCTTTACTCAGCGTGTGGTTGGTCTGTGGAACTCCTTGCCAAGGATGTGGTGATGGCGTCTAGCCTGGACACCTTTAAAAGGGAATTTAAAAGGGGATTATGGGGTACAAGCCATGATGTGTATGTGCAACCTCCTGATTTTAGAAATGGGTTATGTCAGAATGCCAGATGCAAGGGAGGGCACCAGGATGAGGTCTTTTGTTATCTGGTGTGCTCCCTGGGGCATTTGGTGGGCCGCTGTGAGATACAGGAAGCTGGACTAGATGGGCCTATGGCCTGATCCAGTGGGGCTGTTCTTATGTTCTTATGTTAAGTACTGCTCCAGAAATGATTCATGGTTCATGATTCATATAAATCAGGGCTGCTGTTGGAGATGTGGAACACTCACACAAGAGAAGAGGTGGAGTGGGTTAAGGTGTTGCAGGGGGAAACGGTCTGATGCTTTTATTTATGCAGGCCAACAATATCAGAGGCAGCTGTTGTACTTAGTCCTCATAGATCATGCAAGGCAATCCCATTATCCTTTGTGATAGATCAAGCCAATTGCATCTGTATTTGTCAATTGGTGTGGAACAGAATGCCACGCTAGGCCAGACATCTGTTAACTGAAGACAGTCCGCTGCATTGGGGCTTTATCTTGACTCTCCAAATGGGCCGGAGGCAGTTTAAATGACTTCCTTTATTTAAGAGGCACCGTGAAGTGAAGCATGTGTCATTTTTATGAAAACCTGTGTGCCGAATAACAATGCCTGTGCTATGATACGACAATGTGCATTCTGGTTCCCTCGCAACAAAATGATTGCGTGTGCTTTGGGGAGGGGTGGAGATGCGCATTTCACCTGCGTGCTCAAGGCCTCTCTGTGCATTTTCCTATTCAGTTGGCTTTTATACCTTAATCTTTATAACTTATATAACTTTATAACTTTATAAACTAAGGTTATAACTTAACCTTTAAGTTACTGCGCACTGTGCCATGCCATTGATACTGGGGCAGCAGCAGTGATGGTAAGCAACCAGACACTCTTCTGTATGTATGGATTTATTACATTTATAGTCATGGAACTCAAGAGAGCAACCGGGTGATCTCCAGGTTCAGAGCTGTTCTCCCATCCAGACATTAACCAGATCAGACCAGCTTAGCTTCAGCAAGGTTGCTGGATCATCTGCCTTCAGACCCTATATGTACGTAACTCTTGCTGAGAGCCCAATCCTATCCTCCCCCCCTCCACAGTAGCGCAGCTGCACCAAAAAGAAGTATCCTGTATCTAGCAGGTCTGGAGGCAGATCGGCAGCATTTAGAGGGAAAGTGGGATGCCCAGCTGCCATGTGCTGGACCTCACCCAGCTGTCAGCCATGGCCTTTTACTTTGCCCAGCTCAGTCTAGTGTGCCAGTTGGTGTCTTTTCCTAGGTCAAGCAGACCTAATCATAGTTTGGAACCACCTGAAGGTGCTTTTGTTTCATTTGGCTTCCCTCTCTTATTTTCAGTGCTATTTTAGTGTTATTTATTTGCTGCCCTTTGCTCTGGCACAGTTGATTTACTGTTTGCTGTTGTATTTTTATTGTTTTATAGTTTTAAAAAAGATTTTTGAATCTTTAGCTGTCTTGAGAGCCTCCCGCATAGGAGGGGGGAGCTCAGGAGAGAACTTTTCAGAATAAATAAATCATCAACTAAATCAAGTTGGCATCTCATGCATGCAGTGGCGGTCCTGGGAGGACCGGGGGGGGGGAAACCCCAGGGTGCCATGCTTGTGGGGCCTGTGTAGGCCTGAAAGTTTTCTGAGGCTTCAGGAGTGCCATTAAACGGTTCTTCTGGTTTATCGAAAACCCATGGATGTCTCACAAAGCTCTGTATCACAGGTAAGTCTGCTCTTCGGGGGTGGGGTGGGGTGGCATGTCGCCGTCCTGTGCCTTGGGGTAGCAGAGGGGCCAGATCTGCAACTCCATGGATGCTTAATATTTTGATATCAGAGACCCCTTTAATAGTTTGGCAGGGACCACCTGTCATTTAGCTCCTCCCTTCCCAGACCTGCTTCCACACGTGTCCATTCCACCTGTCTGCATCAGAGGTAAGACAGCCTCCTTTGGTCTGGTTGGGACTGACTCTCATTTGACTCCTTCCTTGCCATTTTATCTCCTGCAGTGGAGATGAATTTGAATGTGTCTATTTTCCTCTTTGCTTCCTGTCCCTTTTACATCATATCTGTTAAATCATAAGGTATTGTTTGAAACACAAAATATCTTTAAATATACAGGCAGAAAGGTGGAAAATAAAGTAGCAGAGAAACTCAGACCTGTTAAGAGCCCCAATCATGATAACACGGCCTACAAAATTGAGGGTCAGAAAAATTTTTCCCAAACTTTATGGTGGTTTGATATGAATTTGGGATGCCTATTCCAAAAATGGCATCCATTTTGCCCTATCATGTCTAGTATTGGAGATATAGTATAACCTCGTTAGTGAATGGTTCAAGCAGCTTCCTCATGAGGAAGTCATGGTGTAGGCTTCCTCATGAGGAAGCTGCTTGAACCATTCACTAAAGAGGCTATGCCATGTCTCCAAAACTAGACACGATAGGGCAAAACGGATGCCACTTTTGGAATCGGCACCCCAAATATACCCAGGAATTGGTGTAACGTTTAAGGAAGCAAAATGTGTGTTGGCCTGTGTAATTAGAACATATATGATGGGCAGAGTCCATTCATATATTTTGTCTCTGATGGCAGAATTGTGTATCTGGTGGATGTGTTCCAAAAATAATTTCAGTGTAATTACAGTAAATTGATTTGTAAAAGTTCTAAAGCACAGAGAGGTTCTGTTTGCCACTCTGAAAACTAAAGTTGCAGAGAGGAAAATAATAGCCCCTGTGCATTAGTGCCCAGTTTCCAACTCCATATTTAATAATTAGCACACTGACTAGACGATAGCGATTATACTGGGGCTGCAATGTCCTGCCTTACAGGTGCTGCGCAAGAACAAAGTGTCTCTCATTGGTAAAAGATGACAATTCTCCATTGCCTTGATATTTGGCCCTGGTTTTGGAACCCATTTGATATTCATAACCCAAAGCTGCCCAAATGTACCTGTTCAATCTGCATCCAAACCTTAGAAGCAACTTGGAAGCAAGAATGTAGGTACTTGCTCAGCAGATTTGCATAAGGGAACAGGGACAAAGGCAAGACATGATAGAGGCTTATAAAACAGTAAATGCTGTGGATCACATGGAGAGAGAGACATTTTCCTCCTTTTCCTATAATGTTAGAACATGGAGTCACCCAATGAAACAACTTGGCAGTAGATCAGGATACACAGGTATGCTTTCAGGGTTGGTTCAAGATTTCCTGATGTCTGGTGGCATGTCAAATGCTGCCCCTCCTTATCCATTATGTCCCAGCCTCCCCTCCCCTCCACATTTCCCCTTCCCCTCTTCCTCTTCCAGTCCAGAGACAGGTGCCCCATAACTAGTCTGCAACCTGAAGCAACTGCTTCATGGATGAACCAGCCCTGTGTGTATGTACCTCTTCGCACAATGTGTTATTGACTTCTGGACTCTACCTCCACAATATGTGGAGCGGATGGCATTTAAAGAGGACTCTTGGGGATGTCTATCCATGGCTATTAGCCTAAGGCAGAGGTGCCCAAACCCCAGCCCGTTGGCTGTTTGCGGCCCTCAGAGATCCCCAGTTTGGCCCGCAGGAAGCCCCCAGTCTTCAATGAGCCTCTGGCCCACCAGACTTGCTTGAGCCTGCACTGGCCCAACACAACTATTCTCAGCGCAAGGGCCAACTGTTTGATCTCTTACGCAAGCTGTGGGCCAAGTTTTCTCTTTGCTGCTTGTTGTTTCACAGGCTGGCCTAGTGCTATCGTGAGACCTTCATTCATTCTTTCAAGTTCCATCTCTAGCATATTCATTTATGTAAATTTATTCAAATTTTAAATGTAAATTAATTCTTTTTTCCCCAGCCCCTGACACAGAGAGATGATGTGGCCCTCCCGCCAAAAAGTTTGGACACCCATGGCCTAAGGGAACATCCATTTTCAAAGGCTGGATGCCTTTCCATAGGAGTTATGCATTAACTGCCTGTTCCTTCCCTTCTGGTTGACAAAACTGTGGAAATAGGATGCTGGCTCAGAAAGATCTGGACTGATCTGTTGAGTCACCACTTGTGTTTTTATGTTCAAATCAGCAAAGGTGTGGTGCTAGGCATTTAATGTTTACTAACAGTCTGGGTAATCACCAGTCACTTGGCTACATGATTTATTTCTTTGAAGAACATTTGAACATTTGAATGTTATTTCTTTGAGACTAATCCTTTTTTTCCTTATTAGTGAAATAATGTTTTTTTTTCTCAGTGATGTAAATCACTGGCCTCCATTATTAAAACAGCTCTTTGGGAAAAAAAGGACTTAAAATTACTTGTGTGAAAACCAGCCAGCAGATGGTATTAATCTCTGCAGAGATCACAGGCCAAGAAAAACAAATGAGGATATGCAAAACATTAAAAAAAGGGGCACTCAGTACAGACAGAGAGAGTAGACTGAAGCAATTTGATGGCTGCAGTCGGAAGATGAACACACAATGGGGTGGTCACATGGCACATAGTTGCGGAAGACTAACATTCCGGTCCTTCCAGGAAAGTGACGCATCCCGCACTGACCAAAGCATCAGGGACATGCGCTATGGGCTGTTGCCCAGGAAAGCTTATACTGTAATCATTGCATCCGTTTTTAAGGGACTTTGAGGTTAGTTTTGTGAGTTAATCAATGTTCGGTACACAAAGTTGTAGCACAGTGGGTGCAAGCACCAGGGACATGCGATGCGTAGGGAGGCAGGTGAGGCACAGCTTCCCCGTCAAGAGTCCTTTGAAAAGCGCCACCGTATGTGAGGTGTGCAAGCACACACAACCCACATGCATAGTGCATGGGTTGTGTGCGCTTGCACACCTCGCACGTGGCCGTGCTTTTCAAAGGACTCTGGTGGGGAGGATCTGCCTCCCCTGCCTCCCCACCCACTGCACCTCCCTGGCAAGCAATATGCACCTTTGCAAAAAAAGATCCCTGTGGGACCTCTCCTGTGTCAGAGAGAGCTCTCCACCACGTTTTAGTCCCTCTTCCTTCCCCAGAGTGAGGATATTTTTGTAGAAATTTGGCGGGGACTGCCGGGAAGGAGTCAGAATGGAGGCAGGGAGACATGTCTGGTCTCCAGAAACCTTTCAGTACTAGACAAAGACTTTTTCATTCACCTGGGTTTAGGATCTGCAACTGAAAGTACTAGATCTTTTATTTTGCTGTTTTATTCTTCAATATTTGACTTGTTCATAAAGTTTTTGGAATTTATTATTGTGCACCATCCTAGAAAAGTTGTAAACTAAAGAGGAGGTTGTAAAATGTAAATATAAATGAGCAGGGGACACATCTTTCTTTTAATGAAACTGACTTTTTACATATAAGGTGCTTGTATTTCAAGCTCTCCCAACTTCTGAAGTCTAATCCCTACCCTAAGGATTCAAAGTGAATCCTTTACAGCAGGGGTCTCTAAACTTTTCGGCCGAAGGGCCGCATCAAATATCTGGCACAGTGTCGAGGGCCGGAAAGAATATTAATATAAAATTTAAATAAATTCATTAGAGATGGAACTTAGATGAATGAACAAATGACTGGGCTCAAATGTCCAGGATTTCTCCACACAACCCAACACAGCCCAAGAAATAAAGCACACATTTAAATGGACCCCCATTACCCCACCCTGCAAGCACAACTCTGGTTGTGTTTGGTCAACTGGGCCAGAGGCTCTCAGGGGATCAAAGGCTGGCCAAGGGCCAGACAGAGGCTCACCATGGGTCGCATCTGGCCCCCGGGCCAGGATTTGGAGACTCCTGCTTTACAGTGATAATTTTGTACAAAGGCAAATAGGGATTTCAAAGAGGTAACCTCTTAGGTGGGTTTATCTTACTTTTCGTTTATTCACCAAGAAATATTCCCCATTTTCTTTCCCACAAGGATGATTGTATTTAGTGAACATATTCCAGTGTTCTCCACAGCTCTGTAGACAGGAAGTAGTCCCACCATCTATGGTGAAACCACTATCCTATAGCCCAATCCTAACTAACCCTGCACCACCAATGCAGCCACACGAATGGAGTGTGTGCTGCATCCTATGATGTGCGGGCAGCCACAGAGGTCTCCTCATGGTAAAGGGACTTTTGTTCCCTTACTCTGGGGCAAGCCTCTGCTAAACGAATGGGTCTCCTCAGATCTGTGCTGGCCATTTTGCATTTAAAAGACATAACAATTCTATACTTGGGGGCTTTATGCATTTCTGGTGCCAGATGCTCAGTGCCATAGTCTCAGCAAAGCTAGACAGTGCATTGATGAGTCGGGTATTGAGTAGAACTAGGCAGATGGTAAGGGGAGATGAACAAGCACTGAGAAATAGTGAAGGGGCTTCCTGAGATGACCCACTGCTTAGATATAGAAGCAAGACTCTGGGATTTGTATAAGGGGTGGGAAATGAAAGATGGTTGGTTCATCCTAATCACCTGACTCACAGCCCAATCCTGCCTGGCATGTGGGGCTGCTGCGGCGCCAAAATGGCTGCCGTGGCATCCTGAATGCAACCAGGCAACTGCCGCCGACTTCTCAGGGGAAGGAGACTTTTGTCCCCTTCCACTGTGTAAGGGAAGCTACCCCGTAATGGGGTTATTTGATTCTACAACAGCTCTGGAACTGCCACAGAATTGGAGAGTCCCATGTTGGACCTCGTGGTCCCACGCGGGGTTCAGGATCTGGTGGAGCAGAGCTCCACCAGTCCGGCCTCCTCCCTCCCTGCTTCTTCCTCTGCCATGTCTCCTCCCTGCACACCATCCATCTTCCCCCCCCTCTGTCCCCAGAATGCCTCCTTCCTGCCTCCACACCCCCACTCACCTCTCCCCCACTAGGCAGCCTATGCGACCACTGGGCAGCGGAACATGGGCCCCGCTCCAGAACTGTCCCAGTGCAGGCTCACACTGGGCTAGCTCTGGCTGTGGGCCCGCTGTTAGGGCTCGCAAACCTGCCCTATGGCGCGTTTGCGACAGAGTGTGCCAGTGGTGAGCTGACGCACAGGGCTCTGGATCAGGCCCTTAGGAACCAAATACTGCTCTTCAGGCAGGTATTGTGGCCTGTCAGGTGCTCTCTCTCTCTCTCTCTCTCTCTCTCTCTCTCTCTCGCTGTCTGTCACACTCTCTCTTGCAGATTATAAAACCAGGTTTAATGAAGCCGGGGTAAGCTCCCAGTGATCACAGTTTGCAAAGGATCCATGGTAACTTAATGAAACTGAAAGTTAATTTCAGGAAAAGGGAGCTGGTGTAGGCAGGCAACAGGACAAACTGTTTCCCAAAGGAGCTATAATGCAAGATCAGAACCTTCCATGAAAATGCCTAAGGGTAGACGTTGTGGGAAATGTACCTACCATGTAGGGGAGATGCTGATTCTGCATTCTTGGATGTCTCTGGGAATTTTCCCTTTTCATCCATGTCTGTGACACATCACAATCCCAGCAGCCTGGCAGGCCACCTTCCTGCATTTTGCTTGGGCTATGAGTAGTTCAGACCTGCATTCATGTCCGCTTACCCTTGATGAAATCAGAAGCATTATTCAATTCCCAATTGTGTTTGCTAAAAGAGTTTCAGGAGCTGCCTTGCTTCAAGCTTACTTTTCACTCACTTGAAGATTACGAACATTCACCGTAACCAGCTGGGTTCTCTGGAAACAGCCTCAGTGAGAGAAGAACCACAGGAGGAGAAAAAGAGCATTCAAGTAGAACTTTGCCAAATGAGACCACCAAGGGCGCAATCCAAACCTGCGCCGGAGCAGGCAAGCCAAGAGGCTTGCGCTGCATCCAACGCAGCTTTGTTGACTGCAGCGGCTCAGCCAGGGGCAAGGGAAAGCTCTTCCCCTTACCCCTGGGTAAGGGCTGCATGCCCCAATGGGTCTCCTCGGACCTGTGCCACCTCCCAAGGAGAGCAGAGCAGCTCGAAGTCGCTCCATTCTCCCCGGGGATGGGGATTGGGATCCGGCATATCTGCAGGGTCCCAGCCCCGCCCCCGGCTCCCTGTGCACCTGCCCCCTGGGCTGCCCATTGCCCGCCCTCCCCCCACCCAGAAATGCCCTCCCCGCCCCCACCTTCACCACTTGTGTCGGTGCGGGTGCACTGGCACAAGCGGCAGTGAGGAAGCCACCATGGAGGCTTCCTCCCACGGAGGCGCAAACTTGCTTTACGGCACGTTTGTGACCCCCCCAGTGCTTCTATGCCGGCATAAGTGCTGGTTAGGATTGCGCCCCAAGTCTAGTATCCTGTTTCCTACAATGGCCAACTCAATGCCTTTGGGAAGGCACTGAACTCAGTGGAACTTACTTCTGAGTAGACTTGGCTATGATTGTGTTCTAACAGTGCAATCCTATGCATATCTACTCAGAAGTAAGTCCTACTGGCAATTAGGGAGGACGTCAGGATGCAGGTCTCTTGTTATCTGGTGTGCTCCCTGGGGCATTTGGTGGGCCGCTGTGAGATACAGGAAGCTGGACTAGATGGGCCTATGGCCTGATCCAGTGGGGCTGTTCTTATGTTCTTATGTACTGAGTTGAATGAAACTTACTCCTAGGTCCCTGTGTATAGAATTGTAGCCCAAGAGGCATTGATAGATTTATCCTCCAAGAATTTGTCTAATCCTCTTTTAAAGTGATTTAAGCTAGTGGACGTCACCAGAGCTTGTGACAGCCAATTCTATAAATTAATTAAGCATGGTGTGAAGAAGTATTTGACATGCAGGTAAGTAAATAAAGACCCATTGAGCACCAGCAGAAGGCTCTGTCATTTCAGAGTCTTCCCTGACAGCAGAAACAATATCACTTGCATTCTTGCTTGCTAGTTACCTTGAATCTCTGTGAAAAAAGTGAAGTAAAAATGTCCTAAATGTATACATAGTACAGATGCATTTATATTGCTATTTATAGACCTTGTTTCCACATTGAAGTGCTCCTGGTAGTTTACGAGGAGATCAAATAAAGATATAAAATACAAATTAAAGTAAGTTGCAATCGAACAGAAAGAGCAAGTAACAGCCCAATCCTATCCACACTTTCCTGGATTGACTCAAATGGGACTTACTTCTGAGTAGACATACATAGGATTGGGCTCTAAGGTAGCTGCAGAGAGACAGTGGCCTGGAGCTTGCATTAACATACATCCATACATTTATGGAGGTCCAATACCTATCAGTGATCCAACTTTTGAAGTCCTGAATTAGTTGAAAGCTCAAACGAGGATATCCTTTCTGGCTGTCTTCCATTCCAAAAGGGGGGAACCTCTTCTATTTCCATGGCCATCATTTTCAAACTCCACATTCTGGGTTTTTTAATGGAAAATCACAGCAGTTGGACATAGACTGCCAGGGTAAGGTTTGGAATTTGTCTGAAAACAATATTGGCTGCTGGAAACCTAGCGAGAAAAGTCACAGCCACTGGGGGGAAGCTAAAAGAAACGTTTTCAGAATTGGTCCACCGCTTGTGTAGTTGTGACTGACATTTGCAAACAAAAGTCGGTTGCCTGGGAAAAGTTCCCTCTGCTCAGTAATCATATGATCTCTTTCCAGTTTGATTATAGGGAAAACATTTAAGCATTTGATCATTGCACAGCCTCTGTTTACTCATAGCAAGTACTACTGTTTTCTATGAGAATTACTTACAGGTAAATATGGTAAGACTCCAATCAGGGGTGGCTTGTGCCTCCCCACCTCTTCAATCCCCCCCCCCACACACACACAATTTTGTGACCTCTTCACACCCACTGACCCATCCCTGCTATGGAAGGTTGGAGAGCAAGTGAGTCAGTGGGGGAAGGTAAGTAAGTGAGTGAGCAGGTGCCCCCCATGAATTGGGGAGAGGCAGCTCCTTCCCTTCCCTTATCAGCAAGCATGGGGACGGCTGGGCCCCCTGTTCACTGGAACATAAGCAACATGGAAGAGGGACTAAGGAAAGGGGATTGGAAGGTGGTGGTCTCCAAATTACCTTTTCCTGCCCACTTGGTACTTTGTATGCACTGGGTGGGCAAGGAGGTGATTTGGAGTAGCAAATCCAAAGTGATTTGGAGCAGTGTTGATACAAGTGATTGGAGGGTCACAATCCCATAAGGGAAGTCTGAAGTCAATGGTCACACAGAGGGTGACCAGATACAATGGAGGACAAAGTGCCCATACCATTCTATAGAAGAGGGAGTTTTGGCAGGCAAAGCTCAGCATGGAAGGATTTAAAAAGCTTCACCAAATTCCCTCTTCTATGCAATGGTTAAAGGTGTAGACCAGGGGTGTCAAACATAAGGCCCAGGGGCCGGATGCAGTCCAAGGAAGCTTTTTATACAGCCCTCAGGCTTTCAGCTGCTGTGTAGTGCTGAGGTGTCACTGCTGAAAGGGCAACCCACATGAAAATTGGGCTCTCCCATATCTTGAAGTATGATCAAGATTTGTATATTTTCTCTTTTGTCATTTGCAGCTAATGAGTTCCTAAGTGAGAAAAAAGTGGTTTTTTTTTGTTATGACTTGTTTAATGACATCACTTCTTGCCTAATGACATCACTTCCAGCCCTCAGCAGGCATCATGAATGCTATGTGGCCCTCCGTATGAAATGAGTTTGACACCTCTGGTCTAGACACCCTGTCCTCCATTGTATCTTATCACTCTGGTCTCACAGTCAGATTACATAGTTCGCTCCATACAGCAAACAAGCACTGAGCATTGCATCAAAAATCAGAAATACAATAAGGGGAACATGTTTTCTTTCTTCTTACAGCTCCGTGGTTTCATGATTGTTTTTCAGGGGAAGGAAGGGACAGATGTTCATCAGATTAATTTCTCTGGTGTAGCCCTCTGACCCCTCTGATTCTTGCAGCATCTTGCACTATTTCATTAAAATAGAGTATTCCAACATAGACAGAATCAAGGGCAATCAAATAGCCGGATTAGGCCTATGGCCCATAGTAGCCAAACTGAATAAAGGATTTTGAGACCCACACTGAACTTACTTCAGAATAAACATGTATAGGGTTGTGCTGCACATCAGTCATGCTCTGTGCATCAGGACTATTAAGGAAACTGCTTGCAGAATGGAACAAGAGTGGGTGAACACAGTGCATTGGGCAGTTTTTTTTTTCAGACATCAGACCCACCTTTTCCCCCAACCTGCACTGTGGGTCCCATTTTTTCATTCTTCTGGACAACTCTCTTTGTTCCTGTCATTCTCCTCATATACTCCTCTTAAATATGCAAACAGCAACAGAAAGGAAAATTCCTGCAGTGCCATCCATATTAGACTGGGATAAACTGTGGGTGACAACAGATGGGTCCAAGGGTGGGTCTGAAAGATCATCAAGAAATTTAAAAAAAAGAAATCCCTGTACTTAGAAAGGTGTCAGGAGACAATTCTAGCCTACCTGGCTCACTGACATGCTGGCTTTGTATGTGGAGGGAATTTTTTTCCCCAGTTGTGGTTCAATATGGTACAGTTCAGACATAGGCTGAGTTTTTCTCTTTTTATTAAAAAAACTTTCTGTATAAAGAAACTACAAGGGGGAAAATGGAGGGGGGGGGAGAGAGATGCAAGGAAAGAAAAAAAATCTATTTTAAACTGAATTCAAGAGTTGAAAAGCGTAAAGAGTACTAGAGAGAAGATGGAGCCATCTAGGTCAACGTTTCTCAAAGTGTGCTCCTGGGAGCCCTGGAGCTCCTTGAGACCCCTTCAGGGGCTCCACGAGCATACCGTAAGTGGCCACCATCTGTTTGGTGCTGTGCCACTCTGTGCACGCGGTGGTGTTCTGGGGCTCCCTGAGATTCTGCATGTGTGCCCGCGGGGCTCCCCAAGACTTCATTTAGGAATGTAAAGCGCTCCAGAGACCAAAACGTTTGAGAACCGCTGATCTAGGTCATGTATGGGGGCAGCGAGTCTGTTCCTGTAGGCTGTGATTTATTTTTTTTTCCTGTTGGTAACAGCAGATGAGTTTCAGTTTTGCCTTTAAATATGGATGAATAGGAGGTTTTCCTTTTTTCATTAACAAATGGAACATTTTTCCTATTAGTGGCCCAAAGACTTCAAACAATACCATATTTCAATGGCAAGGGCATTGTGATTGCATATTTAAAAAAATCCAGTTGCTGATGCTAGCATATCAAAATGCTATATTGTAGCCCTGGAGGGAGACCTAGAGATCTCTGCACAGACCCATGGGAGCCCACACAACACACACACACACAATTCTGCATTTGAATCACTTCACTGAAATAAGGTCAGGTCACTGCACTGAAGGGGTTTGAAGCAGCTCCCCGGTGGATCAGGAATGGATGTCTTTGCAGGGCGCACAGTACAAAACTCAGAGCCTCTCCTAGACTGACCTTCTTTGGCACCAGATCAATTGGTAGCAATGCCTTTTGCGCCGTGCTGAAGCATCTGGAGAGGACAGGGCTCCAGCAAAAGTTACAGTTTCCATGACAGAGAGAAGTTATGGCACCAGTTACTGAACTGCTTACCGCTTAAGTGGAAAGGCCTGATTTGCTTCTGACAAAGTGCTAAAAAATGCTTTCCCCAAGTCTCCAACTCCAGGAACCCGGGTTATTTGCAGTAGCATAGCTAGAGGGGGTGCAAAACACTAAGTCTTGCAGGTACCTGAATGCCATTTTGCTCCCACCATCCAGAACGGCTCCAAAGTGTAAGGGGAGGGGCTGCTTGTTCAGGTGCCTGCAAAACTTAGTGCTTTCCACCCTGACTAGCTATGACACTGTCTCTGGCCAGCCCACTGTGATCCATGGTGAATCTTGATCCTGAGAAGTAGGGTTTTGTGGACTGCAGTGCTGAGGATAAGGCAGGGAAGTTTGCTTATGTGACCTTCCCATTCATGCTTCTTTGGATACAACTCACGGCTCATCAGCCACGTCATCTTATACATGACCTTCTTATTGATGTTATTTGCTTGATTTGGTTTGGGCTTGTGGTTAGAAGGAGGGACAGTCTAACTTTGCCCTGGATTTCCTGTCTTACCTGTTATTAGCAACAAAAGGGTAAACTTATAGGCAGTGTGTTTTAACAGCAGCTTCAGAAACTCAATCTGGATCAGGGCTGTGGTGGAGGAAAAGGGTTCGACGCCCTCTCAGCTGCCAATCACACCCCATTCCAATCACACCCCATTCCAATCATACATGAACTTGGCTGCTTTGAGGCCCGAAAAGTTGTGAGTGACGCTTCCGCATCCCGTCTGGTTTGACCCTGAGTAACCAAGGCTCAACTGATTATCAGAATGGGACGAAGTCCATACAGACAAGTGCAAGTGTGTCTCTTATGGATTTTGAAACTGGGAGAGAACTGGGTGCAATTCAAGAATCTGATTTTTGTGAGATTTTATTTATTTAGTTAAATTATTTCCATTCCGCTTTTTCTATATTCAAAGCGGTGTACAACAATAAAAAAAAATGCAAAATTAAATACAATAGAAAACATTTAAATAAAACCATTAAAGAAAGCAAATAGGATGCAAATAGGAAGCAAATAAGGAAAGGAAAGCAGGAGCAGTGAAAAGTCATAAAAACAGCCATACCATAAACACCGAGATCAGAGTCTGCAATCTGCAGCCCCCAAAACTGCTCATTTTTCTCATATGCATCAATCAAAGGGCAAATGCACCCGCAGAGCGTGCTTGCCGGTGGAAAGGTTATTGAAGCAGGCTGGAAAAACCCACAAGGCGTGTTTCCATTATTTGACACCGATTGCAGCTCGTAACACACAACTGTTTCAAAAGACAACCAAAGAACAACCCCCATCATCATCATCATCATCATCATTATACTGCTTTCCAACAAAAAAGTTCACAAAGCAATTTACAGAAAAAAATCAAATAACTGAATGACGTGTGTGTGTGTGTGTCTGTGTCTGTGTGTGTGTGTTTAAAACATTGTTTTTGCAAATATATGTATATATATATATATATATTTTTAAGTGCAGGGGAGGCTGGAGGAGGAGGATTTTGCAGGCAACCATGTAGTTCCTGCAAGGTCTACTTTCAGCTTCAGCTGAAAGGGAAAGTCCCAGGATAATGAGAGGTCTTAAATATTAAATATTTAAGGAAACATGCTGGATTGGAGCACAGGTCAATGTAACTCAGCATCCTGCTTCCCACAGGAGGGAACAATACGGCACTGCGAAGCCCGTAAGCAGGACATGAAAGCAATAGCTCTCTTCCTCTTTGGCTTGCTTCCCGGCAATTGGTGTTCAGCGGCAGACTGCCTCTGTGATGGAGGTTCATAGCTAATAGTCATGATGGAGCATTTTTACTCCATAGATTTGTCCAATCCCCTTTTGAAGCCATGCAAGCCAATGGCTGTCGACCCCATTTTTGTCAAAGCAAATTCCATAAAATAACGCAGGCCTACAAAACTGAGGGTCAGAAAAGTTTTTCCCAAACTTTATGGTGGTTTGATATGAATTTGGGGTGCTGGTTCCAAAAATTGCATCAGTTTTGCCCTATCATGTCTAGTTTTGGAGATATAATATAGCCTCTTTAGTGAATGGTTCAAGCAGCTACCTCATAAGGAAGCCATGGTGTAGGCTTCCTCATGAGGAAGCTGCTTGAACCATTCACTAAAGAGGCTACACTGTGTCTCCAAAACTAGAGGTGATAGGGCAAAACAGATGCCATTTTTGGAATCGGCACCCCAAATATACCCAGGAATTGGTGTAATGTTTAAGGAAGCAAAATGTGTGTTGGCCTGTGTAATTATTACATGCTGTGTGAAGACATTTCCAAAGGCTCCATATTTGGAAGTCTTATTGCCCAATCCCATTCTTTAATTACGAGGGCAGAATTTTCATTCTGCCGTCATAACCAGGGCAGAGCTTCCGTAAATGGCACGCCGCTGCCCAGAATGAGAAAGCTGCCAGTGGACACAGCTGATGGCTCCCCACATGCTCCACCAGGACTGCACTGGAGAAGGTGAAGCAAAGGAGTTGGTGGCTCGTGAGTGTGGAGGGGAGGGCAGGGAGCAAGCTGCAGGGTGTGGATCTCTGCAGCAAAAGTGCACAATGGATCCTATCCCTTGATTTTGCAACTTGCCCAACCTCCTTCCTCTCCTTGGACTTACTCGGTCATGTCGTGAGAATGGATGATGGCCGGATCCCATAGGATCTCCTCTATGGAGAACTCGTGCAGGGAAAGCGCCCTACAGGTAGACCACAGCTGCGATACAAGGACATCTGCAAGAGGGATCTGAAGGCCTTAGGAGTGGACCTCAACAGGTGGGAAACCCTGGCCTCTGAGCGGCCCGCTTGGAGGCAAGCTGTGCAGCATGGCCTTTCCCAGTTTGAAGAGACACTTGGCCAACAGTCTGAGGCTAAGAGGCAAAGAAGGAAGGCCCACAGCCAGGGAGACAGACCAGGGACAGACTGCACTTGCTCCCGGTGTGGAAGGGATAGTCACTCCTGAATTGGCCTTTTCAGCCACACTAGACGCTGTTCCAGAACCACCTTTCAGAGCGCGATACCATAGTCTTTCGAGACTGAAGGTTGCCAACTAACTATAGCTGGCAGGGTCTGAAGTGGGTCCTCCTAGAGGTCTAAAGGGGTCTGAGGAGACTTGTAGGCAACCAGAAGACTTACCAGAGCTTTTGCAATAATAATAATAATAATAATAATAATAATAATAATAATAATAATAATAATAATAATAATAATAACAGTATTTATATACCGCTTTTCAACTAAATGTACACAAAGCGGTTTACAGAGAAAAATCAAATAACTAAATGGCTCCCTGTCCCAAAAGGGCTCACAATCTAAAAAGATGCAAAAAGAATACCAGCAGACAGCCACTAAGACAGTGCTGGGGTGAGGTGGGCCAGTTACTCTCCCCCTGCTAAAAAAAGGAGCACCCACTTGAAAAAGTGCCTCTTACCCAATTAGCAGGGGTTAATGAGAATGCAAAGGCTAAATTGACCAAGCTACTCATTTCCATTAGAAATACCCTTCCTCTGCTTTGATTTCTGCACAAACATAACATGGGTATAACCAGCAAAAGAACAGCAGTGTAGATGTGACACGGTTGAATGCCAAGGGTGACCAGACATCATCTTTTTCCAGGACATGTCCTCTTTTTTAGCCTCATGCCCTGGAAAAGAACTTAAATGTCCTCCTTTTTCCTGTGAGCAGGTAGCACACAGCCTAATTAATAAATTGTTTGTAATATAGTTTTAAATTTAATTATAAGTAATATAGTGTTGAAATGAACCACATGGAATCAGTTTATGAGTGTTTTCAGCTTTTATTTTGTCATGTCCAACATTTTTATTGGATGTCCTATATTTTGGGGTGCCTTGTCCTCTTTTGCGGTTATGACGTTTGGTCGGCCCGTGAATGCCATATAAATCTTCAGTCAAGCTTTTTATAATGAACTGGCTCACCTTGACAGTCTGTCTCTGCGTGTCATTATGCATTCCTCATAAAGATCAGAGTTCAGATCCTGCTAGCTTCCTTTGCCTATTGCTGAAAGACTGCCAGGGTACCCTTTTCATCCAGTGGCTCTGCTTGTGCTGTGGGGGTAAGTATAATGGAGCTATGAGGATGACTCCAAGAGAATGGAGCTAGCGGATGACTCTGGCTAGCAGATGACTCTGGTTCGAATAAAAGTGAGCGTTGCAGCCAGGGACCACTTGCTAAAGAGTCGTTATGGATTATTAACCAAACAATAAATCTCCATTATAAAGATGGCTGGGATAAGACAGGATTATGGGCCCATTATCGTCTGATGTGGCATGCTTCATGCTATTCTGTGTGACTTGAGGGTTGTATTTCCATGCCCGTTCAGCTTCGATTTCAAAATACTAGAGCCTTTAATGCTGATGGAGCTTGTCCAAGTAGAAACCGAGGAGTTGGTTTGTTCCCAAAGACGGCATTGACATTCAAAACTTCCCCAGCTCTGAAGGGACAATGCTGGGGACGAATGCTTTAGAATTTAAACACAGTGTGAGAACAACCCTGAGGAACTGATTGGAAGTTCTGAACCAAATAGACAGGGTGCTTTCAGTAGAAGTTCAACAAGCACAGCATGGTGTGCTTTGAGGTTGTTGGCCTCTGGAACTTGTCACAATTGTTCCTTCCTTCTTCCTCTTCCAGCCATCAATGCTCCCAGAGTGGCTTACATAAAATTTTGTTAAACAATAGGAAATCTTTACATGGAGAGATTATGCCTCACTAGGAAGGACAGTTAGTGGTTCTTGGCCACTGTGAATTGAGAGAAACAGCTCAACTTGAAAAGCAGTAACAGGTGGAGGAGGCGATGATGACTTGTCTTCCTGGCTTTCTTCCTTCTTCTCTTCCTCCTCCTCCTCCACAGCTCAGTTTGTGGTTCTATGGCCACTATGAGAGAGGAAGTGCACACCTCACGTTATGGAACCCTGATGCGTAAACCTCCTTTCCAACCTGATGTTGTCCCTGCATTTCTTGCTAGAGATTCTCACAAGAGGACTTGAGAGAGTCACTTTCCTGCCCAGGTGTGTTCATGCCCAATTCCCACCCATCCCCTAATATTTCTACCTCCTTGTCCTCCTCCCTCCAGTCCCCACTGGGATACTCTCATCAGTGCCAAAGACTCATCATTCCCATACCCTCTAACATCTGACTAATAAAAATAGGAACACACGTGTAGTCTCTTTATTCTCATGCCAAAGATTCCTGTTCTCTTGCCCCATCGTGCATCAGGTGATGTGTTCTACTCTGTCAATCATGTGCCGTGTTCATTTACCCTGCAATGGCTTCTTATGAAGAAACAGGATTCAGAGGTAAGCTGTTTGTAAACAGAACCTCTTGTTAAGCTGTTTGTTAAAGGTCAGTTGGTAGAGATTGTGCAATAATGGATATGTTGTATGGGCCATACTGCTGTCTGGCTGTGCTGATGGAGAGAGTAGGCTGCATTTTGTCAGCCACAACAGCTACTCAGAGATAACCCAAAGATGAACTGTGGAGGTCTGAGCATTCTAGGATTATCTAGAATAGATGATCCAGAAGGCATCATAAACCTGCCATTTTGACTGGTCAACAGGTGATCACTTCCAATTGCTTATTCGAAATTCTGTCTGAGGTCTCATTGGCTTTTGATCATGAGACAAGGGTCAGTAGTTTTGAGAGCCCATCTTATGATTCCTCTCGGGGCTGAAAGGAAAGCAATAAATGAAAGAAGCAGCAGAGCCCAGTGGAAAAGGTTGGTGGTTGGGAAGTGTGCTGCTGGCTTGACAGGATGGAGAGAATGAAGCAATGAGGACCAGGAGAGGAACTTGTGGTTCATAGTCTCTGAAACTGATTGACATGTGGAGACAGCCTACTTTTCTGGGATGTCCTCCAGTGTGTGAGTGTGGAGTGTTACTAGGAAGAGTACCTAAAGGGGTTCGAGATAATCACAGATTAATAAGAACATAAGAACATAAGAACATAAGAACAGCCCCACTGGATCAGGCCATAGGCCCATCTAGTCCAGCTTCCTGTATCCCACAGCAGCCCACCAAATGCCCCAGGGAGCACACCAGATAACAAGAGACCTCATCCTGGTGAGGAGTTCCACATTCATCTACCCATCATTATCATCATCTACCCATACTTGTAAACTGGCATCTGAGTAACCTCATAAACACCTGATAACCTCATAAGCATCTAATAAAACAACTGGCTTATTATTTCTACACACAAAGTTTGTTTTTGTAAGTTCAACTTCATATCAGGTTTGTGATCACTCCCACACCTACACCTCATCAGTTGAAAGATTTTGAGTCAGGGGGTTAACAGACAGGGAAGGAGGCAGGTTCTGCCTGACTCAACTTTTTAATTCACCCCCAGTTCAACACAGTTCTTCTCCAAATTATTTAAAAATCAAGATGGTGATATTTGTCCAGATGTCTGTACATTTGTACAGATGTGCACTAGAGGCAAGATGTGTCCACCCCCCTCCTCAGTAATGAAGTGTCCAGAGCAGCGGTCTCCAGATGTGCCACAGGAGTTGGGAACACAGCGGTTGAAAATGGTGGGAAAATGTTCTGGGGTCTGCAGCTCTGATTCTACAGCAGGGGTCCCCAAACTTTTCAGCCCCAGGTTCGCATTGTATATCTTAACATGGTGTTGAGGGCTGGATGTGGCCCACAAATGTGTGGGGTTTGGAGACCCCTGTTCTGGAGCAACTGTCTGTAGTAACTAATTGTCTGTCCCACTGCAGAGCTAGCAAAGGAAGCAGGGCAGATAATTTGTTACTTCACACAATTGCCCTAGAAATGGGCAGCCCAATTCTGAGCTGCCCGGTGCACGGGGCTGCAGCAGTGCCGAAAATGGCTGCTGCAGCATGCAGTGCGCCCCAGGCAGCCGCCACTGCCTTCTCAGGAGAAGGAGACTTTCGTCCCGCAATGGGGCTACTCAAGTCTACAACGACCCAAGAACCAGCATAGAATTCAGAGCCTCCATGTCAGGCAGATGGCCCAACATTGTGGCTCAGGATCTGGTGGAGCAAAGCTCCACTGGTACTGCCTCCCTCCCACCCTGCTCCCTCTCCCAGGCATGCATCCTCCCTGCCCTCTCCCCAGACTCCCTCCACCTCCCCCCGCCCCAGAACACCTCTTTGCCCTTAATCGACACCCCATTACGGCCCCTGGCGATGCGGCCATGCTGTTAAACGACACACCCGCGGTTAGAACGCCGGGCTCCATTGATCACTTTTCCAGAGGACAAGCTGAAGAGGAGGCCGTGCTGGAAGTAACCAGAGAGGGAGAAGCAGCTTGTGCTATTAGCGTCGCCACATGTGGGCTAATGACACGCCATCAATATGCAGGAAACCGGCAGAGGCGAAACATCACAGGAAGGACCGGGTAGAGGCTGGCAGCTGCATGGGAAGTCGATGCGCTGGAGCCTGCTTGCAAAATAGAAATGAAAGTCATTCCGTACGGAGCAGGGAAGGTAATTGCTTGTGACGACTGTGGTTAAGCAAGCATGTGGCGGGCAGGACAGCACTTCTAACAAAACCAATGAAAAACATATGAAAAGTCACATGGTATTCTTCACTGTTGTTACTATTCCCTGTCTTTCCACCATGCGGGCTCTCAAGGTGGATTGTGTGGTTAACATTAATGACATGCAAACGCAACTGAAGAATTGCATATTCTTCCCTGTGACCTCCATTTCCATTCCCTTTCTCATTGTCTTCTTCTTGTCTTTCATGAGCTAGCACCCATCTCCTGAGAAAGCTCCTTCACACACACCCCAAGACAGCACTCCAGGTATGCTGAGGTTGACCTAGGAAGCAGACCGTCACGTTCTCTATTCTGTCAAGAGCTCGAACAGCACAATCCCAATTTGCACTGGAAATTGGGCCTGCACAAGTCTCAGGCACTTAGCGGCTCAGCCTGGGGCAAGAGGAATCACTTCCCCTTACCCCCGGGGAGAGCCACTGTGGCCCCAATGGAGCTACTCAGTTCTGCGCCACCAAAATTGGTGGCACGAATTCCAGCAGCCTGGGGTTGGTCCAGGTTGCCTGGGAACTGGGTTCGGATTCGGAATAACCACTAGATCCTGGCCCCACCTCCCACTCCCAGCCCAGCCACCCCCAGGAACACTCACCGCCTACCCTCCCCAGCCCCAAAACACCTCCCTGCACATCTGATCATTTCAAACCAGTCTATCAGAGCTTGAGGAAGGGGGCTAGACTTCCTAATAAAAGACAACTGCCCAGCTGGGATGAGAGAGCAAAATGACAAGGAGGGAGATCAAGGTTTCGCCACATCCTTCTCCTCCTCTGCAAGGTCTCAGCAAGTAGCGCAGGAAGATGGGGGCAAAATGGTAAGTACTGCAGGCACCACAATGTACCATGTAAGTGGCCCCTCCCATGCACCATTGGAGCTATTCCGGGCATCGACAGCAAAGTGCAGGCACTAGCTGTACAAAATGGCAGCTCCTGCACAGTGCCCAAAATGACTCCGATGGCGAGTGGGAGGGGCTGCTTACATGGCACGTTGCAGTGCCTATAGTACTTACTGTTCTGCCTTCCCTCTAGCTGCACTACTGAACTGAGCATGATCGATCCCCAGTTGGGTGAAGGCGTGGTCCAAGGGTTCTGGAAACATGACCCTGGTCCTGCATTTCTGGTGGTAGCACATCTACCTCCATAAACAGCCAGGACATGACTGTACATATAAGAACATAAGAACAGCCCCACTGGATCAGGCCATAGGCCCATCTAGTCCAGCTTCCTGTATCTCACAGCAGCCCACCAAATGCCCCAGGGAGCACACCAGATAACAAGAGAACTGCAAGGCCTCCTGGGAACTGTAGTTTAAGAACATAAGAACAGCTCCACTGGATCAGGCCATAGGCCAATCTAGTCCAGCTTCCTGTATCCCACAGCGGCCCACCAAATGCCCCAGGGAGCACACCAGATCACAAGAGACCTCAACCTGGTGCCCTCCCTTGCATCTGGCATTCTGACATAGCCCATTTCTAAAATCAGGAGGTTGCACATGCACATCATGGCTTGTACCCCGTAATGGATTTTTCCTCCAGAAACTTGTCCAATCCCCTTTTAAAGGCATCCAGGCCAGTCGCCATCACCACATCCTGTGGCAAGGAGTTCCACAGACCAACTACACACTGAGTAAAGAAATATTTTCTTTTGTCTGTTCTAACTCTCCCAACACTCAATTTTAGTGGATGTCCCCTGGTTATGTGAGAGTGTAAAGAGCATCTCCCTATCCACTCTGTCCATCCCGTGCATAATAATTGACTGTACATGAGACTGTGACATGATCCCAGCCTAGGGGAAAGTACCAGATTTCCCAGAAATGAATATGGTCCTTCTCAATGTGCCAAGGCACTCCAGTTGAAAATAGCTGCTCTAGAGCGTGACAGAACAGAGGGAACTGGCTTTCAGATAGCTATTCCATCCACCTCTAATGCAGTAAAACTGTACATTTATCAGAGCACAGAAATCACATCTGGAAATCATTCCATGACCAGAAATTGTAAGCTCTGGGTTGGCCTTTTTCATTTTAGTTGGGCAAGGATTCATTGCTTACAACACTGCATGAATTTGCTCCAGGGGATTCCGAAGCTGGACTCTCTGTTAAGATGACATCAGTGTTGGGTTGATCTCTGTCTCTGGCTGGCTGTTAAGCATGCACATGCAAGAGCACGCACAGAAATGAACTGAATGGAAAGGAATGTTTACATGCAAATACTACCTGTAGCATGGCTGGCAACAGTGTTCATGAACTGACTTAACTGCAGATTCGTCTTGTCGGCATTTCTTTCCCGCGTGCCAGCTTCTTTTCTAGTTCATTTTTTCCAATTTCCCAGCAGCAATTTTGAGCAAATGTGCTGAGTTGCATTCAAATGCAAATTAATATCCCCCTGCTGTCAATTGTTAGTGACATTTCTCGTCTACTCAAGGAAGCACGGCTTCTCTGGAAACAAGGGATGTGGCTGAGTCAGACAGAGGGGCTCCTGTCCACCACCAAAGAGCAGGGCATCCCATAGAGATGTGGAAACTGGCAGGGCACTTCCACTGACGGCTGGATTGTCTGTCACGCGAGGGCTCGAGCCCCAATTTGCTAACATAAGGCAAAGTTGGTCTCACAATAGATCTGATTGTGCTTGAAGACTGAAATAGGCCGTTGTTTGGCATGGGGAAGCATTGGAATGTAACAAAAGGGTGACAGAAGAAGGAACTCAAATGAGACACTCACAAGACAATCATGACCCAGTCTAATCTTGTGCACTTATGAAGCAGCCTTGTCTTTAAATTAGATCAGAGGTCCAACTACTTTAATATGGCTGACTCCAACTCCAAGACTTCAGGCAGAGAGACATCTTTCCTAGCCCTGCTAGCTGAAGATGTTGGAGTCTGAACCTAGGACTTATGCAAATAGGGAGGGGGGGTCTTCTTCTGAACTCTAGTCCTGCTATTCCTTTTAGGCATGAGGCATCTCTGTTTAGATGTCTTTGCTTTGGACTCATTGGGTAACCCTTTGCTTTGAACTTACTGGGCAACCTTTCTCCCTTCTCAGTCTTGAACTAACTTGGGAGACAAGAGAGCTCTGCCTTGCATACAGACAATCCCAAGCTCAATCGTTGGGGGCATTCCCAGGTGGGACAGAGAAAAATTCTCATCTGAACCCCTGAGGAGTGCTGCCAGCCAGCAGAGATAATACTGAGCTAGATGTACAAATGGTCTGTCTCAGATCCCTGTAAAGAATCCCAGGGGGAAATCCACCTGGAATTCAGCATACCTTTCTGGGAAGAGCTAGCAGATGGGACAACTCTGCAGCTCAAGTCAAAAGATAATGGGGGGGAGGGCATAATGTGCTCCTAGGAAACTCCTCCCTTAGAACTTAAAGCAGTTCTACCCATTACACAGAATGAAGTGGTGAACTGAGATGGTGGAATTCTGAAGGCTACTATTTTAGTCTTCAGAAAGGAGATTGCCATTAAAAAAATATTTTATTTGAAAATAAAAACATACAAAAAGAGATCAGACTGCATAGTTTGAAAATACAACACACACACTCAAGATAAGGCTTGATAGTTCTTTTCTAATTTCTTTTCTAAGAGTACATTCAGATCATGGTGATGCCTCAAGAGAATATTACAGACATGACACTTGGGAAGGGGTCATTCCAGCCATGATACCATCTTTGCACATCACTGTTATCTACCTGTAATATTTTGGTATTTAGTTATGATTGCCCATAGCCACATCCCAAACTGGGCATTGCTTCCATGAGTGATCCCCGACATTGGGGGGAAAAAAACTTCCCTGCATGCAGTAAGCTAATAAGTTAGGAAAAAAAATAGAGGGCTTCAGAGAAGCTTCAGAGAGGGAAGTGATAAACTGGCTCAGTCACAATTATACCTAACCCTTGTCAGCAAATTGCAATGTGGAATATCAATCCATTTCTGTCTGACCCACAAGGGTACACATTTGGTCCCTGTTGCGTATATGCAACATTGGACAGAAATGGTTTAAGCCAGGTGAAGAAACTGGAAAACATAAAGCAGGAAATGAAAACATTAAATAGTCACACAGTCAGATGAAAACTCCCACAGCCCACCTCTCAAGGATGTCCCACCTGAACCAATGCTTCAGACTGCTGGACTATGTGCTCTTCAGAGGGTGGGTATGACTTTTGACTTGCTGGAGGTAAAACATAATGTACACGTGAAAGGCACTATTTGGACCTGCTCAGAGCATGCTTTTGAGTAGTGTCACTTGAAGGTTAGGGGTGTCGACTGGTACCCTGCAATGATAAACTAGGGCTTAGTTTCTAGCTGCCACCCTTGGTGAATGATGGGGCTCATCCCTTGATTTGAAGCATGCATGAGAGAAAATATGGGACCGCTTTTGCTCTTTTCATTATACAAAAACCCTGAATTGTCGGAATGACTGATGCAGAGGCTGCCAAAACAGGATCAAAGAAGACAGAAAGCCCAAGTCTCTGCCTGAGGCCAACATGGAACACCAGAAAACTGCTCCAATGTGACCTTGACATTGTTTTGTCTGCTTTATTGTGGGCCCTACACAAGGAGAATAGTCACACACTGGATTTCCTGTTTAGCATAGGACATAATTCTGAGCCAGCACGGTACGGTGGTCACGGTGGTGGAATGTCACTAAGAACCAACTACAAGATGTTGCCCCCCAGCATCTCATTCTTGTCTGTGCCCAGTCGTACGACCGCATTTTCTAAGCAATGCCAATGCACTTGGAATTCCCCCATGTGTTAGCTGCAGTGTGGCTGCATCAGGGAAACCCAACACAGCCTCCCTCCTGCCCTCCCTCTCTCCCTTTGGCTGATGTCACTGATGGTGTATTGATAAAGAGAGAAGAATCAATGGTGTGCCAGTTTACCGTGGGGCACAGAGGGTGGCTTATTGATTTTTATTCTGTACATGTACAGAAGCTGGAATTCCTATTGGAAGATAAGAGACCTGTAATTCCAGAGATATCAGAAAAGTTGGAAGTAGATCTAATTACAGCATTCCACATGCGCAACTGAGGTGCTCTGCATGCATCCCATTACAGAATAAACATGCCGGCAGGGCAGTGTGTTTATGGTGGTTGAAAAATGCAACCTGATATTCCCCAAAGTTGCTGCATGCCAGTAGCCTCCAGAGAAGCCTCAATGCCCTTGGGTGGTAGATGAGGGTGGGAGGAACAAGGAGAGAAAAGGAAGGAACAGGGCAAAGACCAGGGTGGAGATGGGTGTGTATTGAGGACAGAAAAGGGCAGCTGTGCAGCTAATCCTATCCCCCTTCCCAGGCCTTGATCCACCGACCTGGGTCCGCCTGGACTTGTGCCAGTAAAGTAGCAGAGGCTTCTTCGCAGCAAAGGGACAAATACTTCCTTATCTCAGGGAGGCCTCCAGGATCCGAAACTCACCTGTGAGATGCCGTGTGCACCCTGTTGGCACAGCTGCATCAGTACGGGGAGACTCAGGCTAGATCAGGCTCTCCCATTCCATAATGGAGTGGAACTGGGGGACCGTGCAAACTGATTCTGTAGAACGTGACCTGAAACTGCATCCCACTTGGAGATGTGAGGAACGGAAGCAATCATCTGCAAAGCATCTTTGCCCATGTCACTGATGATGGCCTTTAAAATGTTACCTGCATTTTGCTCCTATGGGGTTAGCCTGAAGACCACCCAGCTACCAAAGTGCTATTCAGTATGTAGCTTAAGTGCACACAGTTTCAACTGCAGTCTGAAGCAAAATCACATTTCTGTTTCCACTGGAAAATCAATCCACAAGTGCGGAGGGTGCATATGCATAAAAAGCAACACACTCATTTCCAGATCGTTATTTTTCAGAACAGCCACTGAGATGTCTGTTTAGATAGGGGCTTTGCTGTACATCTCTGTTCTATTGTGAAAATATGCACAAGCATGAATGCATGTGCACAAGTAGCCAGGGGAATATCTTTCATGCTATCACATTTATTGTCCTGTTAAGTTATTTGTCTAAGAGTGCAATCCTAAGCACTGGACTGGAGCAAGTCCCTTATGCCAGCCTGGGAGGGTTGCAAACGTGCCGTAAAGCCCTTTTGCACCTCCTGGGAGCCAGCCACACCAGCACATGACGGTGTGCTGGCCCATAGAGGCCAAATCCAGCCTCAACAGTGGCAAAGAGTGGTAAGTCTATGTGGGCTGAGCTCAGCAGGTGCAAGGGTCTGGGGGGGGCGCAGGTGGAGGGAGGGAGGTGTTTCGGGGTGGGGAAGGGTGGGCGGCGCACAGGCCCGTGGCTGAGGCAGGGCCAGGACCCAGCAGTTATGATGGATCCTAGCCCCTGTTCCCGGACAGCACCTCTAGTGGGTAAGATTCAGAGCCTTTTCCTCCTCTGCCAGTAAAGATGTGAGATAAGGAGATGAGTAGGCTCATCAGTAATCAAGAGGTAAATCAAGGGGACAAATTTATGGGTCTCAGCCAACAACTAAAATATGGTGAGACTCGTTGCTTGTCTACTCTAGATTATTTATTTATTTATTTATTTATTTATTAGTAGAATTTATATCCCGCCTTTCCACTCCAGGAAGGAGCACTCAAGGCGGCTGATTGATTTGCATGCAATGGTGAGTGATTCCAGCCCATCTCTCCAGGCCATGTGAAGTCTCACTAAATGAACGCAAGGCATAGCCTTCTCACAAGCTATAGCCTTCTATAGCCAATCCTATGCTTTCCTCTGCCGACACCGAAATGGCTTGTGCTGCATCCTGCAGGGAGAGCAGTCCTGGAGGTATCTTCTGGTTGTTCCCTTACCTAAGAGTTAGTCTCCAAGGCACAGGCATGTCTACTCAGACCCACACCAGTGAAATTGTTGGTGCAAGTCCATGTAGACCCACTCAGGGGATCAGGTCCAGGAAGGGGTTTGGAGCCAGTGGATGCACCACCACTATACTTGCCCCATGCCTGGACTCAATCTACCCTGTCAACCTCCTTCCCCCCACCTTCCCCACCCCTACGCTGGACTTACCTGCTCCAACAGGCCTTCCGGCAACTGCCTACATCACCCAGAAGGCTCCAATCTTCCTGCTGGTGCAGCTGGGCCTTGCGCTGTTGCACATTGCTTTACGGTACTTCTGTTAACAGCATGTGCCAGCAGAATGTGCATTCAGGTAGAAGAGCACACAGAGAAAGCAGCTTGCTAGTTTGAAACTGGAGCTGGCCCTGATCCAAAAGTTGAAATTTGGTCTACAGTGGCATGTTTGTCAACTCACTCTGTGCAAAATGCCAGGTCCCTGATTGTAGGCACAGGGTCTTTGCACACACAGACCTTTGAGTCTGAAGACAGGAGACACTAGGCAAGGTCCCCATTTCCCATTCCATGTATTCACTAAGCATCTGTAAAAAAAGCAATTATGTTAGCATGTTACTGCCTGTTGACTGCAGTGGGCCTAGGTGCACTTAATGCTGCATAGGGCTGGGTTTTAACCTACTTCAGTTGTTGATCCTAGCAGCCAAGGGATAGCTCAGGGGAGCACAGGTTGAGCCAGATTCTACTGAGACAAGTGAGTGGGAAGGGAAAAAGCAGGTGTGGCAAAATGCTCAGTCAACTTTTCCAGGCCGGGAGGAATAGACGGGAGCCTTTCCTGTTTCCCTTATTAATCACAGAGCTCGATGCGACGTTGAGCCAAGAAAATAAAAAGCTAAACCTGCAGACCGAAGCTAAGTGGAAATTGGCCATGATTGGGAATGCTGATTGTGCCATTAAATTCACAGCGTGTGTGAAAATGGTCCCATTTAAAACAAAAACACAGAACGAGGAAGAAAAAAAAAAACCTGCTGCTTGTAGAAGCACCTGGATGGCAGAGGGACCTGACAAAATGTCTCCCCAGGAAAACCTGCTATGTTTCTTGCTCAGATATATTTCCGCCAACGGGATTACAGTCGCCAGCTTTTCCTGGCAAGACTCTTCTGCTTTTAACACAAGAAGTTCAGGAAGTGAAGTTCTCCCATTCCAAGGAGAGCTCTGCTGGATCCACCCAATTCAGCATCTTCTTTCCAACAGTGGCCGGCCAGATGCTTCCAAAGAAGCCACAAGCCACTAGTGAATGTGAAGACCCTGCTTCACTCTTCCCTGCCTGACACATTCCCTGAGGCTCCGTAGACATACGCTAGCTAAATTGCTGGCATAGGTCCGAGGAGACTTATTGGTGGCCATGTGGCCTACAGAGAAGTGGGTAAAAAATATTACCACTCCTGGGCCATCTGGTCACCCTACGCCATCATAAGATGGTACATACACTCCAGCAGTACAGCTGCATCATATAAACTGGTGGGGCCAGTTGCGTGCCTGCCATAGACTTCCCTGGGGCAAATGTCCCAGGTGCCAACTGCTAGGACCCCGTGGAAGCCTCTCGGAGGCTCTCTTGGAGGTTTACCGGAAGCACAGTTTATAGCGCCGGAGAACCTCACAGAAGTTTTCCCAGCGTGGGAGGAGGTCGCGCGAGGCTCCGTGAGCCTCTGGTAAGTAAGGGGGGTGGATTTCCGCACAGAGGGGGCGGTGATAGCCCGCGGGGGGCACCATCACAGAGCTTTGCCCAGGACACAGGGCTGTGGAGGTCTGCAGCTGATTGGGGCATTATTGGCATTGAACATATGGCTGCCCATTTACCCCAGTCTGGAGATCCTTTTGGAACTTTTCACAGTCTGTTTTGGTTTATCAACCAAACTTGGCCACCTTCCTGTTTATACCTAACTCCAGATAATTTATGAACAAGCTAAAAAGCAGTGGTCCCAAGGCAAATCCTTGGAGGACCTCTTCACTGCAAAAATTGTCCATTTAACCCTACTCTATTTCCTTTAACCAGTTACCAGCCTATGAAAGGATCAGTCCCCTTTGTCCTTGCTTGCTAAGCCTTCGATGGAACTTTGTCAAAAAACCAAGTATACAATGTCAACCAAATCACCTCCACCCACATGCCACTTGACACTCCCAAAGAATTCTGGATTATTATTGAGGCGGGATCTACCTTTGCAGAAACTATGCTGATTCTCCTTCAGCAAGATTTGCTCTTCAATTGCTTAACAATTTAATCTTAATTGATCCTTTCCAGCAACATACCACGGACAGATGTTCAGCTGGTGGGCCTGCAATTTCCCAGATCTTCCCTGAACCCTTTTGTAAAATATTGACGTTACATTGGCTACCTTCTAGTCCTCTGGCTAATTAAAATGACAAGCTACTTATAAAATTTCACATTTGGTGTCCAGTGATTTAGTCATGTTTAATTTAATACATTCTATAACTTGTACATGAAGGTTAGATTTGATCATGGTATTTCTGTGGCTCAAATTAGGCAGTGCATGGGATAAGTGTGATTTGATTGAGGTTTTCAGAATGTTGGCTGAAGTGGGTGGCTCTGAGAGATGAGTTTGGAAGTCTTTATGAAACTGCTCACCACTTTCCCCCCTTTTCCCTGTCACCATCTGTTTTGTAGACCTAGTGGCAATTGCAGATGTGCTTCTGCGAGCACCTGTTGGCTAGTGGCTAACATCTTTTATCCCCAGGCTCCAAAAGGAAAGCAGGAATCACTGACTTTCCTCTGAATTGACTTCAGCATAACGTCCCATCATCACTCGGTATCGTTGTGAGGCTACTTCCTACTTCACCGTGGCACCTGATAAGTAGAAAAAAATGGAGGCCACCAGCAACTGGGATTCCTTGCAGCATAACTGTTACTATGGGTAAGAATACCCTATACTTCACCCTGTCACACCTCTGCCCCATCAGTGCCTAAATGCTCATCCCCAGCTTAGAGGCCTGCCAACAGCGTGGGCAAACAAAAGTAGAGCTTACAGTTCAGCTCAACAGTAACATGGACTTCTGTGCATTACTGAAACCAAAATTATTTAAAGCATTCTGTGAGTTGGGGTATAGAAAGAACAAAAGTAAAGCAACTGCAGCTTAGTGGTAGATCATGTGTTTTGCTTGAGGAAAAGTCTCAGGTTCAATTCCTGGTAGCATACACACAATGCCAGAAAAGAGACTGGTCAATGTAGATGATTTACTGACGTAGACAATGTAGAGGATGTACTGAGCTTGCGTTCTGAGTACACTTTTGTACTGCGGCGAGTCATGGACTCTTCGCTCACAACAGGAGAGGAAACTGAACGCTTTCCACATGCGCTGCCTCCGACGCATTCTCGGCATCACCTGGCAGGACAAAGTTCCAAACAACACAGTCCTGGAACGAGCTGGAATCCCTAGCATGTATGCACTGCTGAAACAGAGACGCCTCCGTTGGCTCGGTCATGTTGTGAGAATGGATGATGGCCAGATCCCAAAGGATCTCCTCTATGGGGAACTCGTGCAAGGAAAGCACCCTACAGGTAGACCACAGCTGCGATACAAGGACATCTGCAAGAGGGATCTGAAGGCCTTAGGAGTGGACCTCAACAAGTGGGAAACCCCGGCCTCTGAGTGGCCCGCTTGGAGGCAGGCTGTGCAGCATGGCCTTTCCCAGTTTGAAGAGAAAGCCAAGTACTATCGGAGGGATTGATATATCGATCCCCCTCACTGAACTGACTCGCATCTTGTTTTTCACATTCGTTATAGAAAGAACCTTCCAACACGTAAGGCAACAATTTAGCAGGTATCCCAAATCATTTGCCGAGATGACATTTTCAACCATAGCACAATCTTATGGTTGGCTCAATTTTTTCGTTCTCTAATTACACAACCTAAAAAATTGTAGCACCTTATCGCTATCCCTAGCATGTATGCACTGCTGAAACAGAGATGCCTGCGTTGGCTCGGTCATGTCGTGAGAATGGATGATGGCCGGATCCCAAAGGATCTCCTCTATGGAGAACTCGTGCAAGGAAAGCGCCCTACAGGTAGACCACAGCTGCGATACAAGGACATCTGCAAGAGGGATCTGAAGGCCTTAGGAGTGGACCTCAACAGGTGGGAAACCCCGGCCTCTGAGTGGCCCGCTTGGAGGCAGGCTGTGCAGCATGGCCTTTCCCAGTCTGAAGAGACACTTGGCCAACAGTCTGAGGCTAAGAGGCAAAGAAGGAAGGCCCATAGCTAGGGAGACAGAGCAGGGACAGACTGCACTTGCTCCCAGTGTGGAAGGGATTGTCACTCCCGAATTGGCCTTTTCAGCCACACTAGACCCTGTTCCAGAACCACCTTTCAGAATACCATAGTCTTTCGAGACTGAAGGTTGCCAACACTGACCTAGACCAGGGGTGTCCAAAGTTTTTGGCAGGAGGGCCACATCATCTCTCTGACACTGTGTCGAGGGCCGGGGAAAAAAAGAATTAATTTACATTTAAAATTTGAATAAATTTACATAAGTTTACATAAATGAACATATTAAAGATGAATGAATGAAGGTCTTGCAATAGCTCAAGGCTTATAAAAGTCCTTGCACAAAGCAAGGCTGGCGTTTCCTTTGCTGCCACTGCTGCATCACAGATGTGAAACAGCAAGCAGTGGAGGGAACCCTCATCCCACAGCTCACACGAGAGGTCAAACAGTCATCCTCACTCTGAGAGCAGTTGCGTCGGGGCAGTGTGGGCTCCAACAAATCTCTGGAGGGCCAGAGGCTCATTGGAGACTGGGGACTCCCTGAGGGCCGCATTGAGAGGCCTCGAGGGCCTCAAGGGTTTGGGCACCTCGGACCTAGACTGATGTACTGACCTAGACCTACCTGAGACTGGTCAATGTAGATGATGTACTGAACTAGCAGGACCAAAAGCCAGATTCAATATTAAGCATCATCACATATGTTTAAGCTAAAAATCACCCTCCCTAAATGGCTTTTTCATCAGTTATATCAAATCCCTGTGTCTTTCCTATCTTTTTAACCCTCCCTCCCCAGGTGGGTGCAAAACCTGATTGAGTGAGTGATTTTAAGCTTTACAAAATAACCAGAAATGAAAGGGTTATGGACTAATTAGCTTCATTCTCCCTTCCAAGATTGAATTTGACTTTAAAAAATAGAGAACAACACAGAACTCCACATGAAATGCATTTTCAGCCTGTGAACAGAACTGAAAAAAAAAGTCTTTTCTCAATGCATGTTCCATTCTGACGAACACCAGGGATTAGAGGTGGCAAGATTCTGATAAAAAGTAATTTATACTGGATATGTAAGCGAGAAATTCCAGATTGGTTGTACTTCATCTTTGTAAGCTCCTTGGACTTGCTGGCAATCAGTCACTTCAAATGCTTCTAAGTCTCTTAGCAATTAATTTCCAAGAGTTGATCAGGCTTGAAAGTGATTGTGCCCAGAGAAAAATGAATGGGTTGGAAAATGCACTTAATTATAACTGCCATCTCCAGAATGGAGACTGACAACCCACCTTCTCCAGAGGGGGTAGTGGTTACACTCCATGACTGTCTGAATCTAAGGAATGGGACCAAGGAGTTCTGTTATGTTTCAAGAAAGTCTACCCATGATCAGGGACAAGTATCCATTTCAAGTCCACAAAATATTACATCTGCACAGATGACTCTGCCTCCATGCTGAGGTACAGAGAGCTTTACTGTGCAATCTATACATGTTTACTCATTGTATTCAGTGGGACTTATCCTCAGGTAAATGTGCATAACTGTGCAGCCTTAATGAGATGGCCCTTTGGTTTGGAGCGCAGTGCTTCATAATCTCTCAGCTAGCGTTGACAGGTATGACACCTGCAGTGCTGGCACCAGAACTGGGGAGGGGAGAGTCCTTGGACCAAGTTCAATTTTGGGGGCCCTCACAACTCTTGTGTGCCATTTCACACATGCACACACCTTTCCCCCCATGGAATGATCTTGGAAAGCACCTCTCAGTGTTCCAGTAGCACTGAGAGTAACCATCCAAGAACATTTCACTTGTCATGTCAGCCAAAGAGAGAGGAGCAATAGGAGGACCACCCCTTGGTTGCACTCAGTTGCACTGAGGCAGGGCTGCTCAGGAATGGGCTTTCCCAGAGGTCTCTGTGTCAACAGAGGGCCTCTGAAGAATGAGGAGGGTGAATAGGGAGGGTGGGACAAAGCCACCACTTCTGCACTGGGAGGCTTCAGGGGTCAGCTGGTTGGATGCTTTGGGTCCCTGAGAAGTCCCTGAGATCCCAGCCAGTGCCCAAGCTGGCTGACCACTGATGTTGACACTTGTTGCTTGCATTGGTGGAATGTGAGGTCCTTGGGAGGCAGGATGCAGACCCATCCATCAAGTCTGGATCAAGGGCTTCATTCTCAAAATCCTGGGCTGGGGAGGACTCTAGCTGTTGGGGGCGAGGCTCAGGGCCTTTTCAGTCTGCACTGCTGGCCCTCCTGGCCCCGCACTTTCTGTGCTGGTGAACAGTTTGCTGCTTGAACGAGAGCTCATGAGAACCAGACAGCATGCCAAAAGTGTACAATTCCCATAGATCTTATGAACACTGTATGTAGATTGACCTGCAAGTGTGCACACCACACTGCTGACATTGTTCTGCTCTGCACATTCTCCCACACCACTTGATGACTATGCATGTTGACCAGGCAATTTATGGATTGTGGTTTATGATATTTTTGATCCCACCCTTCTTCATCCAAAGAGCTCAGAATGACATACAAGGTTCTCTCCTCCCCCTATCCTTACAGCAACTCTGTGAGGTAGGCTTGAGTTGAAAGAAAAAGACTGTCCCGCAGTCAATCAGTGAGCATCATGGCTGAGAAGGGATTTGAACCCAGATCTCCCGGGGCTTAACCAAACACTCCAACCACACTGATTCTCCCTTGATCATTCCTTCAATTGCCAATATGTGCATTACCATGCATTCCCCAAATATACAGCCCACAACAGGTATGGGATTAAAATGGGCCACTTTATTGAATTAAAACAAGAGCAACAAGGCAAAACAGGGTAAACAATACCCATCCCAAATGTGGGGTTCTAAGTGGGGGAAACGGCCCTAGCCGTCTACGTCCCCCAGTCTCATAGGGTGTCCACCCAACTCCAGGCATAGCTCAATTGTTATTAAGCCCTCCTTTCACTGTCACCCGAAGAGGGTAAGTCAGCCGAACTGCTATGCTTTCAGGTCACCCCTGCAAGGCCCCCAAGTTCAGACCAGGGGCTAGCCAGCCTGCCTCCCCGAGCCGGTCAAGCATCTTGAGAGCGCTTCTGGTTCACCCCTGCCCTTGCTGACTTAGATTGGACACCGAGAAGGTCTTCTGCCTACTCACCCCGCACTTCTACCGCCAGTGACCAGGGCGTTAAAGAGATATATTGCAAACCCAAACACGCTCCATAGCCAGTCTGAGGTAGGCGAAAACAAACACCATCATGGTGCCAAACAGATGATGCTCAAAAAATTCCTACCCGGTCCTCCGGAGAGCGACCAGTTAATCCCAGACTAGCAACAGGGCGGGCGAGCGGGGGTCGCTTCCAGGAACGGACTGAGCTAAGTCTAGTGCCTGCATGCTAGAACTAGCCCAGTTGTCCCGCCCCTTCAGGCCAGCCAGCCAATCAGCTGGCAGCAAAGCCCTGCTGATAGGGTTCAGGCATGGCAATCATTGCTAGCGTGCCATACAGGCGCGCTAGCAGCCCTTCTCAATACACATTATTCCCAACAACAACAGCCTTGTGAGGTAGGTTAGATGGTGGGGCTGCAAAGAGATCCTATCAGCTTCTTTTGCACGTGGCCCAGAAATGTTTCTCAACTGTTCAGTCTGACAATGTAGCGCTGCTGTCATACTGGAGAAAATCGCTTTGTTAACAGCCCAGAGCTTCAACTCCCAGACACTTTCATGTGCCTGTTTACTGCAGCGCAGCAGGACACCAGCTACTGAACTCCCTTCTGGAGGCCGCTGATTAATCATATCACTGCTGCAGGCCAAGGTGAAAAGGTGAGGCCCCGAAAGAACCAGGACATTGTTTTTCTCCTACTATCTTTTGGCAATTTGCTCTCTAGTACTGCCAGATCTAGGTCATCTTCCCCCACCCGCTCCTCATTTATGTATCTTGTCTGGCGTTCAGAATCCTGAGGGTTGACTTGAAAAGAGCCTGCTTACTTTTATCTATAAACAGATGTGCATCCAAGTCTGGGCATCTCTGCGTGATGGATCGCAGAGAGCGCTGCACACATTCCCCCACTCATGTCCCTTCTCTGTCTCCCTCAAAACAAGAGAAGAGTCCTGATCAAACATCCTGGCGCTCGCATCAAAACCACTGCGTGAGAGGCTGATGACAGCAATTCCATCCTGGCCGGTATCTGAGTGCCACCACCAGCTATCATTCATCAAATGTCATGGAGTAATGTGAATTCCCTAGGAGGAGTTGTCAAGCCACATCCCAGGTTCTGAGAATGTGGAGTCTGATCAAAAGCAGCGACAGTTGAGGCTGTACTGCTAGTCACATAAGGAACACCCATGGCAGGTGGCTCTGTCCTGTGTCCCGGTCAAATGGGATCAGGGTGGCACATCTGCATGACAACCCTGTGAGGTAGGATAAGGTAGGGAGAGGGTGACTGGCCCAGGATCTCTCAATGAGTTTAGTAGCAGAATGTAGATTTGAATCTGGATTTTGCAAAATCTTCCTGCTTTTGGTATTTCTGAAAGAAGCAAGTGGCTCTTAGACACTATGCGCCATCTATCACCATGTTCTACATATGTGCAGTATTCTGGCACCACTGTACAGACCTGACTGTGGTTTTAAAATGATCCCCAAATATTCGGGGGGGGGGGGCAGTGGCATAGCTAGAGGGGGTGCAAAGCACTAAGTTTTGCAGGGAGTCTCAGTGCAGTGTGCAAGCGGCCCCTCCTCCTTTCCTTCGGAGCCATTTGCCACTTGCATGCTGCACTGATGCTCCCTGCAAAACTTAGTGCTTTGCACCCCCTCTAGCTACACCACTGCAGTGGAGTCTCAATAAATCCATGTGACATTTGCATGCAATTTCTAAAACAAATGATCCCCAAACATTCGGGGGGAGCAGTTCAGGGGGGCAGTGGAGTAGCTAGAGGGGGTGCAAAGCAGTAAGTTTTGCAGGGAGCCTCAGTGCAGCATGCAAGCAGCCCTTTCCCCTCTTTTTTGGAGCCATTCCTCTCTGTTTCCCTCCCCCCACCCTGAATGGCTCCGAAGGGGAGGGGCCATTTGCATGCTGCACTTAGGCTCCTTGCAAAACTTAGTGCTTTGCACCCCCTTTAGCTACTCCACTGCAGTGGAGTCTCAGTAAATCCATGTGACATTTGCATGCAATTTTTTTAAAAACAAAATTAAATGTCCCACAATTAGTATTTCACGGTAATGCAAATAATTCTGAGCCAGTTTGGGTTTAGTTTGTCTGGATGCCACAGGAAGGGAAATTTCAACAATGAGTAACAGTGGCTTCCTCTGCATGTTCACCCCCTAATCCTTCTGTGTTTGGTTGGACTTGCAAAGCCTGCGCAAAACATCTGCGCTGTTGACACTCGGCTTTCAGGACTTCTCAGGTGCCTTGCAGGGAGATGTGATAAAGGAAAGTTGTTATTTTTGTGTTCCCCATGCAGGCAACAATGACAAATTCTAGTGTAAAGCATCCACCCAAGATCCAGCTTCTACTTTTGGAAACAAAAACATTGACAAATCACTTCCACTTCCAGCCAAGTACTATCGGAGGGATTGATATATCGCTCCCCCTCACTGAACTGACTCGCATCTTGTTTTTCACATTCGTTATAGAAAGAACCTTCCAACATGTAAGGCAACAATTTAGCAGGTATCCCAAATCATTTGCCGAGATGACATTTTCAACCATAGCACAATCTTATGGTTGGCTCAATTTTTTCGTTCTCTAATTACACAACCTAAAAAATTGTAGCACGTTATCGCTATCACTAGCATGTATGCACTGCTGAAACAGAGACGTCTGCGTTGGCTCGTTCATGTCATGAGAATGGATGATGGCCGGAACCCAAAGGATCTCCTCTATGGAGAACTCGTGCAAGGAAAGCGCCCTACAGGTAGACCACAGCTGCGATACAAGGACATCTGCAAGAGGGATCTGAAGGCCTTAGGAGTGGACCTCAACAAGTGGGAAACCCTGGCCTCTGAGCAGCCCGCTTGGAGGCAGGCTGTACAGCATGGCCTTTCCCAGTTTGAAGAGACACTTGGCCAACAGTCTGAGGCTAAGAGGCAAAGAAGGAAGGCCCATAGCCAGGGAGACAGGCCAGGGACAGACTGCACTTGCTCCCAGTGTGGAAGGGATTGTCACTTCCGGATTGGCCTTTTCAGCCACACTAGACGCTGTTCCAGAACCACCTTTAGAGAGCGATACCATAGTCTTTCGAGACTGAAGGTTGCTAACAATCACTATCATAAACACCAGTTTATCTAAGCAGCATTATGGATCTTTACAAAACCCAAAACAAACCTTTCAAACTGGTGCTGAGGGCCAAAGTACACATGATCTTCAAGCAGGGTTTCTCAACCAGGGGCACGGGTACCACCAGTTGTACTTGAGGTGGCATCTGGTGGTACTCACAGGACCCCTGGACTCGCAGGAGGTGGTACTCGCAGGACTCTGGCAGCGAGACCAGGAACATGACACAGCAAACAGCAGTAGGAAACTCCAAAGCATGCTTTTCCATGCTCGAAAAAGCCCTCCCACCCTGAGCCTATTATTGGTGTTTGTTGGATTGCATCTGGCCTACCAACCCAGACATAACTGGCAATTATATCATAGCCAGTTCAGATAGGTGGATCACGTGAAGTGGTATGGTGGAGGACAACCATTGAGAAACACTGTCTTAAAGCATTATTCATCCTGATGGGCTTTGCTTTTCCATTATCAGCGGAATCAGGACCCTTTGTGGATCGGAACTGTGACAGGAGCTGGGGTTGAAGCCCCTCATCTCCCCACATCCAAGTTATGACAGCCTCAGTCTGGCTGCTACTGACTAAAGAAGGATCTTAAATATCACTTGTAGCATGACCTAAGGGTCCAATTTCTAATTGTTTTTATAAATTTTGATCGATCTGATCCCAACTGAGATTGTGATGAAAGAAAACAGGGAGGTTTTGCACCAGATTTGATTTCTAGGGATGGGTGGCATCTCCAAGGCTTGAGTTTGATTTGCTGAGGATAAACTGAACTATCTCCAATTCCCCCTGCAATTGGGAAAAGGCTTGGCCTATGCCTGAACCAAAATTTGATTTCTGAATCCACCCACCTGGCCCCCAATCCACTCCTTCCCTCCCCTAGTACCCTCCACATCCCTTCCTTTTCACTCACCTGATTGCATTACGACGCAAACTTCGATCAGCCGCTTAGGGAACTGCAGAGAGAAGCGTTTAATGAAAATTATCATGTTCCACCTCTGATGAGCCTCACCCAAAGAGAAAAGTCAAACTCCTGGCTGTTCCGTGGTTGATATTTGCACAATCCTTGTAAATAGCGTTGGTGACCCAAACACAACACGAAAGGGATTTGTGAATTAGCCCCCACGTGGATTTTACTCTTCGTAGTCAATGGAACTATGAGACTGAATGGCTCAGCAGTTTGCTAATATGGGTCCCCTAGCCTTTCACCTCAGTGTCATCTCTTCTAATTACCCAGTGTCAAACATTACCATCTGATTTATCATTGCCCTAGCAGCAAGATGCTCTAGATTATTGCATTTAATTGCAAAAAGGTAGCCTTTGAATTGTATGCTCTGCAGTGCGCTGGAAGAGATGTTCACATAGGGCTACCACGAGAATCCGCAGTTTCAGCTTCATTGCATGAACCTACTTGTGCATGCGTGCATTATGGATGTGCAGTGGGGACAACTTGGTTTGGAACTGCAGCTGGATGAAAAATTAAAGCCCTTCTACCCGCCTCAGCTATCCTAATCCCTAGCTGAATGTGGGCCCTACTCAGCTTTAAATTGCCTTTGAAACTATAGCTGTGCAACCCCCAGTCATGTAATCTATGATCATGTCATTTGGCTCTAAATCAAACTTTCTAGTGCCCAACTGCCCGGCTTTAGTACAGCTGCCCAGAACCAGTCTCAAATTCTTCCCATTATATAGGCTTCAAAAGCAGAATTGTCATGGGTATCTATTACCAGGCGAAATGAATAAATTAGCTGAGCAACGTAACTGAATGTGGCAAATGGAATGACTGCCCAAAACAACAAAGCACAGCCTGCTATATACTTAATATAAATATACAGTCTTGTTTATATAATAATATAAATTCTTATTTGTGGATCCATGCTAAGTTTGTGGGCACACACAGCAAAAGTGGCTAGGAAATGAGTCAATGGTAGTAGTGTAGCTAGAGGGGGTGCAAAACACCAAGTTTTACATGATGCCTCATCAAGGCATGCAAATGGCCCCTCTCCTTTGTAGCCATTCCCAGTGAGGGGAGCAAAATTGAGGCATTTGCTCCTGTTTTGCTCTAGCGGCTTGGAATGGCTCTGAAGAGGGGGGGCCACTTGCACGCCACAAGCGTACTTTTAACTGTGCGGATCCCCTGGTCGGTCCCCACTGAAATGAACGCGGGTTGCTCAGGAGCAAAACTGTCGTCTCATAAAATCCTAATTTTAGAAAAAGGGTTTTCAGATGAAGTTCCTAGTAGATTGTCCCAAGTGTGTGTGTGTGTGCCCAATCCTATCCAACTTTCCAGCAGCGCTGATGCAGCCATGCCAATGGGGTGTGCACTGCATCCTGTGATGGGGTTGGGGCAGTTGTTTTCATAAAAACTGTGACTGATCACTAAATTTGGTTTTTCACAGTGCAGAATATTGGACAGCAGTTTAGTACAGAAATCTGTGGGAGAGCCACACATGCAGGTGTGCAATTAATGTTGTGCTCTGCTTCCTACATCACCAGCATTTTCTGATGAACCACCACCAGGTTCTTTGAGCCTGGTTATTGCTCCTGCTTGCCTGCCCCCCTACCTCCTTGCATCCCTGCCCACTTGCTGGCCTACCTTCCACGTTACACCTTGGATGTACCTTCAGTCTACCCTGCACAGTCAGAAAGATTTATGCAGGATTTCATTTTCTGCCTCTCCCCTATCTCTATATTGCTGGGTCCCAAAATGATTTAAAGTCGGTGTGGGCAGTTCTAAGTACAGTTCAGGATATGAAGATCAGGCCCTGCTATGCCCATAATTCTCAGGTTGTTTGAAAAAGGAAAGGTATGATATTTCCCCTGAAACAAATGAAGTGTACCATAGGATCTTTGGGGGAAACTATTCATCAAACTCTTGAGCAGAGAAACGACTGGGGAAAAATGTGTACACTCGGCCCCCACCCTCTTTCTTTTACCTTTGTTATTTCTGCAGCGGCTCTGATGGAAGGAAATGTAACTGGGTGACAGGTTGGTAGTGATGAACATTTATAACCTGGTTTCTGCTGCTAAAGAAATCCATGCTTCTGGGCACACATACAAAGCATCTGTTACATTTTGCATCCAGCTCTCCAACTTGAGAGAAGTTTCTGGCCATGGGCCAGTTATGGGGTAAGGGGAATAGAAGAACAATTTTGGAGTGTATTTAGGGCGCATGGAATAATAACTACTTCTAGCTTTGGAGAGGGGAGTACAATTTCAGCAGGGTGGACATTTCTCCCGACACATATTTTGTGTGGTTATTGACCCTTGTTTGATCCCATCCACACTATCATTTGCTGTTGCTGCTGCTGCTGCTGCTTCAACACCAATTTGTTTTCGCCTGGCTTTTCCAGCTTCCTTCCACCTCTGTTAATCACGTAGATGATCCCAACCAATCAGGATGATCCCAACATTGTCATTTTATTAATCCTCAAATTATGGGTGAAAAGGAATGGGAACCTTCATGAAATCAAGAAACCCCTTCTACTGACTACCCCCAGTACTGGTCATTATACCCCCCCATGCCTTTTAAAAACAGTGATTAAGAGGGCTGTTACAAAAGGTACAAAGATTTCTTCTGAAATTAAATGCTGGATCCAATGGAGCAAAACAGATTTGGCTGTGTGATGACATCACTTAATAAGTAACCCAACATTTTTCCCAACATGAGTCTATTTAAATATTAACAGCACAACGTGGGAGTCAACCCAGGGGAGCGAATGCCCAGAAACAGCAATAATGTAGGCATATGAAGCCCCATTTAAGCTTACATCATCTGCTCTGACTGGTAGTGGCTTCAGGACCTCAGGTCTTTTCTTGTCATGCTACCTGAGATATGATGCGAGGGACTGAATATGGGACCCTTTGAATGTCACCAAGTGCTACAAAGAGGACCACAGAGTGGTTGCGACATTTCAAAGCTGCATGATTGACAAGCAGTCTGAGGTCCCTAACTGGCCAGTGGAACTGAGACCTTGGTTAAGAGTTGTAGTGGACAGCAAGCTCTGCACTAGGAGTGAATGGAAGACAATTTAGAAACTCCAGCCTCCTTCCTGTTTGTCTCTGTTTCCAATCTCATTCCTTGCATTGGACCACTGGTGTGCCTTGTGCCTTGGTCAAGCTCTCAACTGCTTTGTGCCTTGTGCTTGCCTTTCCCTCCACCATTCACTCTAGAGCCTGTTTCTTCTGCAATCTTGCTGAACTCCTGGGTAAACCACCTAATAGCCATGCTGTTCCAGCACCCTCCCACTCCATGTGGTCTCAGACCTGCCTCACTCCCTACTCCTCAGAAACCAGAGTCCTCTCCCTCTATCTCTTTTCCACTCTAAGTACCAATCAACCTTTAACTAGTTCTTTGGACGGAAACATTGCACGTACAACTCATTCTAAGTGGGACTGTGAGTGAATTATTGCTTGTTTATGGGACTCTCATTTATATTATTGTTCTGCCTCCTGCTTCTCTATTGTTTTGCATTTATTTTGATTCCTAGTCCTGTAAACAATTCCTAAATAAACGGTGTCTTGTGATTTGAGCCCTCTGGATTCTCTCTCCTCTTTTCTTCCGTCAAATACCAATTGAACCCTAATTGTGGCACGACCAACGGTCAAATGTCCCTTCTCACACTCCTTTGAGTATACAGGCACGTCCATTCTTAAGTGTTCTCGAGTCGGTGTGATAACCTGGTGACCACATGTGGGAACTCGAGTCAGGTGACTTGAGTCTGAGTTGCAAAAACATGTTTTTTTTGTCATGCACACTCGAGTCAGGTGTGCTAATGACTCCGGCATTGACTCGAGTCTGAGGCCACTGACTCAGAAATGAGCCCTCACGTGTGCAGACTCAAGTATGGCTGTGTCTGGGTGTACCGGCTTACGTTCTCATGGTGTGAAAGACCTCGTGCGGCCAACATTCAGACCAGGCGAGCAGCAGGTAAGTTCCAGCCAGCAGGCAGGGGAGGGTTAATGTTTTGCTTTTGGATCGAGCAGGAGGTGGGGGGAGGCAGGGGCAGCTCTGGTGGGCCGCTGTGAGATACAGGAAGCTGGACTAGATGGGCCTATGGCCTGATCCAGTGGAGCTGTTCTTATGTTCTTAACTACAATTCCCAGGAGGCCTTGCAGGTCTCTTGTTATCTGGTGTGCTCCCTGGGGCATTTGGTGGGCCGCTGTGAGATACAGGAAGCTGGACTAGATGGGCCTATGGCCTGATCCAGTGGGGCTGTTCTTATGTTCTTAACTACAATTCCCAGGAGGCCTTGCAGGTCTCTTGTTATCTGGGGTGCTCCCTGGGGCATTTGGTGGGCGGCTGTGAGATGCAGGAAGCTGGACTAGATGGGCCTATGGCCTGATCCAGTGGGGCTGTTCTTATGTTCTTAACTACAATTCCCAGGAGGCCTTGCAGTTCTCTTGTTATCTGGTGTGCTCCCTGGGGCATTTGGTGGGCCGTTGTGAGATACAGGAAGCTGGACTAGATGGGCCTGTGGCCTGATCCAGTGGGGCTGTTCTTATGTTCTTAACTACAATTCCCAGGAAGCCTTGCAGGTCTCATGTTATCTGGTGTGCTCCCTGCGGCATTTGGTGGGCCGCTGTGAGATACAGGAAGCTGGACTAGATGGGCCTGTGGCCTGATCCAGTGGGGCTGTTCTTATGTTCTTAACTACAATTCCCAGGAGGCCTTGCAGGTCTCTTGTTATCTGGGGTGCTCCCTGGGGCATTTGGTGGGCCGTTGTGAGATATAGGAAGCTGGACTAGATGGGCCTATGGCCTGATCCAGTGGGGCTGTTCTTATGTTCTTAACTACAATTCCCAGGAAGCCTTGCAGGTCTCATGTTATCTGGTGTGCTCCCTGCGGCATTTGGTGGGCCGCTGTGAGATACAGGAAGCTGGACTAGATGGGCCTGTGGCCTGATCCAGTGGGGCTGTTCTTATGTTCTTAACTACAATTCCCAGGAGGCCTTGCAAGTCTCTGGTTATCTGGTGTGCTCCCTGGGGCATTTGGTGGGCCGCTGTGAGATGCAGGAAGCTGGACTAGATGGGCCTATGGCCTGATCCAGCGGGGCTCTTCTTCTGTTCTTATGGTAAGCCTCCCAGTTGCTGCATGCGACCCTCCTCCCTCTTGCTTCTTCTGCCCTCAATCTCATGCAGTCCAACCCACCCCCTTCCTGCCTTGTTTACAGATGGGGTGGGGTCAGCAGGGAAGTGTTTAAGGATAACTCTGACAAATACATTTATCTATTTATTTATTACATTTTTATACCACCCTTCCTCCAAAGAGCTCAGAGTGGTGTACACAGATGCCCCCCCTCCTGTTTTCCTCACAACAACCCTGTGAGGTAGGTGAGGCTGAGAGAAAGTGACTGGCCCGAGGTCACCCAGACGCTTCATGGCTGAGGGGGGATTTGAACCTGGATCTTCCAGGTCTGAGTCCACCTCCCAAACCACTACACCACCTTGTGTAGTGCATGTACATGCATGTAGTGCATGTACACCACCACAATACATGCACACACAAGGCAGCGGCTCTGTTTTTTCCCCATGGAGCTGTGGCTGGCTTTTTAAAGGGGAAAGACTCGGGACTCAAGTCTTTCTGAATCACTAAACCACTCTGGGCGACTCGGAAAGTCCGACTGTTAGGACTCATTTTTGAGTCAAGTCATGGGGGGCAGAGACTCGTGACTCAACTCGATTTGCCCATCTCTGTTGGTTACACTTTGCACAGTCCCAGTCTGGCCCTGACAGTTGGTAACGTTTGCATTCCTACCATATCCACTCTCCTAACTGAGGAAAGATGATCCACTGGAAAGCTAAAAAGAGAAGACAGTAGAAGTGTCTGTGCCCATTATATCTAAATACTGTAATTATGTGTTTAAAAAAAACCCAGAGATGAGCTATTACGTGAGCAATAATTACAGAGGAATGTCCGTTACCAAGGCCAAAAGGCCCGTCCCCTTGAACTGAAAATGTGGTCTTAACTGTTCAGAGATAACTATTGACTCGGTACACAAAAGGCCCGATGACAATCATCAGGTTCTTTTCCATTCATTGCTTCATTCAGTCCTTATGGTGTAAATTAAACAGACTGCTTTAATTAAAAGTCCAGAGCATCACCAGTGAGTGAGTCAGAATAAAAGTGGCATTTGAATGCAAAAATCAAAAAGGGATTTATGGATTTTTCGGCCTTGATGAGAAAGCCGGCTGTTCATTGGACAACCCACCTTTGCCCTTTGCACGGGGAGGTGAAATGATAGTTAATTGCTGCTGTTGTGGTTTTGTTCAAATGTCAAACTGTTGCAAGGAGAATGCATTTAGATCCATTTGGTTCAGCAGTGTGTGAAGAGGCTGCCTGCCTTCTCCCTGGAGCAGCAGCTCAGCGGGGGGAAAGCAGAGTAGTGGCTGTTGCTGAATTCCAACAACCCCAACAACCACAATTGACTGTTGGCTAACCTGGGAGCAGATAGACTGGCCACCATGATGTCACTGAAACAAGAGACACTGAAGGGTGCGATCTGGTGGGAAGCTCTCCTGCACAAGACCCAATATGAATGAAAGTTGGGCAAGAACACCACCCTATTGGTTTGTTTTTAGTGGGCGTCATTCCACTCGCACTTGTGCAGTTGGGACCTCTGCCCATGAATGGAGACTCCCTCTGTGAATTGAAGGAGCGTTGTGCTTCAGCCAGTGATGTAGCTAGAGGGGGTGCAAAGCTCTAAGAGCCCAATCCTGGGATTGCCGAGCAGGGTAGAAGTAAGCAGGGGCATGGGGGGAGGTGGGAAGGAGGCATAATGGGAAGGTGGGGTGGGAGAGGTGTGCTTGGGGGAGGTAGTGGGGAGGTAGGGAGGCGAGACCGCTGTGCTAGATCCAGAGCTTCCACGTTGGACTCGCCGCCCTACATGGAGGCTCTTGGTTCACCGCCAACCTTTTTGTAGGCGGTGAATTGAGTAGCCCCAATCTGGGGCTACTCTCTTCACCCAGGGGAAGGGGACGAAAGACCTCTTCTCCCGAGGAGCTGCTGGCAGCTGCCCTAAGTGTGCAGGATGCAGCGGCAGCCATTTTTGGCACTGCCACAGCCCTGGGCAGCTCAGGATTGGGCTGTAAATCTTTCAGGAAGCCTCACCGGAGCATGCAAGGAGCCCATCTCCCTCCCCTTTGGAGCCAGGCATTAGGCTCCATTTTGCTCTCATTGCCTGGAATGGCTCTGAAGGGGAAGGGGAGGGGTTGCTTGCACCCTGTCACAAAGTCATGGACAACCTCCAGTTCGTGCGCAGAGATTGTAATGCAGGGAGGTGAGTCCACATCCTGAACCATGACCTGTGTTTTCTTCAGGCTGATTGTCAGTCCAAAATCTTGGCAGGCCTTGCTAAAACGATCCATGAGCTGCTGGAGATCTTTGGCAGAGTGGGTAGTGACAGCTGCATCGTCGGCAAAGAGGAAGTCACGCAGACATTTCAGCTGGACTTTGGACTTTGCTCTCAGTCTGGAGAGGTTGAAGAGCTTTCCGTCTGATCTGGTCCGGAGATAGATGCCTTCTGTTGCAGTTCCAAAGGCCTGCTTCAGCAGGATAGCTAAGAAAATCCCAAACCAGGTTGGCACGAGAACACAGCCCTTCTTCACTCTGCTTCGGATGTCAAAGGGGTCTGATGTTGAGCCATCAAAGACTACAGTGCCCTTCATGTCCTCGTGGAAAGACCTAATGATGCTGAGGAGTCTGGGTGGACATCTGATCTTGGGAGAATCTTGAAGCGGTCATCCCTGCCGACCAGGTCAAAAGCCTTCGTGAGATCTATGAAGGTTATAAAGAGTGGCTGTCGTTGTTCTCTGCATTTCTCCTGCAGTTGTCTAAGGCAGAATACCATATCGGTGGTGGACCTGTTGGCTCGAAATCCGCACTGCGATTCTGGATAGACGCTCTCTTCAAGTACCTGGAGCCTCTTCAGTGCAACTCGGGCAAACAACTTTCCTACAACGCTAAGGAGAGAGATGCCATGGTAGTTATTGCAGTCACCCCTGTCACCTTTGTTCTTGTACAGCGTGATGATGTTTGCATCCCTCATGTCCTGTGGTAATCCACCTTCTCTCCAGCAGAGGCAGGGGATTTCATGCAGCTCAGTGGCGATGATCTCTTTGCAGCACTTTAGGACTGCAAAGCAGGGATGCTGTCTTTCCCAGGTGCCTTGCCAGAGGCGAGGGAGTCCAGGGACACATGAAGTTCTGCTAGGGTTGGTTCACTGTCAAGCTCCTCCAACACAGGCAGGCACTCAATGTTGTTCAGTGCTTCCTCAGTTACTGCATTTTCTCAAGAATACAGCTCAGAGTAGTGCTGCACCCAGCGTTCCATCTGCTGCGCCCGATCCTGGATGACCTCGCCTGTGGCAGACTTCAGAGGGGCAATTTTCTTCTGTGTTTTACCTAGGGCCAGCTTGATACCGTCATACATCCCCTTGATGTTGCCCATATCAGCTGCTACCTGTATCTGGGAACAGAGTTGGAGCCAGTAGTCATTGGCACATGTCCTGGCAGTCTGCTGGACTTTGCTGCGAGCAGCTTGGAGGACCTGCAGGTTGCGTTCACTGGGACAGGCCTTGTATGCTGCTAGAGCTCTCCTCTTTTCCTCAATGACTGGTGTCAACTCCTCAGAGTGGGCTTCAAACCAGTCTGCCGTCTTGTTGGTCTTCTTGCCGAATATGGACAAGGCAGTGTTGTAAATGGCATTCTTGAATTGTTCCCATCTGTTGGATGCATCTGCATCGGCCAGGCCTGGAAGAGATTCCTCAAGCACTCGTGCAAATTCCTCCACTTTTCCCTGATCCCGGGTCTTGCTGGTGTCAATGCGAGGTCTTCCTTCCTTCTTACCATATGGTTCCTCTTTTAACAGGCACTCCAGGTGCTCAAAAGACACCCCATATGCTACTGGGCAGCTAAGTCATTGGAGCAGCTGTGGTGATGATTGAAGGAATTTGTGTGGAAAAGAATCCTGGGGTCGCTGAGCTGTGGGTTGTTGCCCTCAGATGGCAGGAGACGGGGGGGGGGTGAAGCTGCAAAAAAAATGAGCAGTCTAATACCTATTCTGGGTGCTGGATAGCATAGTGGCTCATGGATCCTTTAAGGAGTGATGTAGCAGTAATATGCAACCCAGACATTAAAAGGAAGGCAAGTGTGTACATTGGGGATCTCTTGACCAGACCATAGAGAATTTTGCCATAAACCTACATTGAGTGTGTTCTGGGGTGAGCTCATCCTGGACCATTCTTTTGCACTGAGATGGTCCTCGATGAGTTTCCTGTCACCGATCACCAGTGAAGACAGTCATTTCTCACTGTTGAGCACCCTGGGAAAGAAGCAGCGCAGGACTTCTCAGTTGTTCAGGAGTCTCGCAACCCAATTAGTAAAAGGTTCTTGCTTGAATTGTCACAGTTCACAAGGAAAGTCAGGGGAAAGGCTTGTGGCCACAAATGGTCCTGTTTTGGACACAAATGGATGTGGCATTTGAATAACAAGGTTTTGGAAGACGAGGCTGATTGTGGCATTTTCAGAAGCAAGGCTTCTAGCTAGCCAGCAAGGAGGAGTGTTGGTTCAATGAACCAAAACTGACCTTTTAACCCAAAGCTCTGTGGGACCTGATGCTCTCCTGCCATCCATCTAAGTAAAGCGACATAGAACTGGCCTGGGTCAGGATCTCCTGACATGCAACCAGTACCATGTATACCTGTGCACATTTGTATCAAGCAACACTTCTGCTGAACCTCAGATGGGGTGGGAATCCAGACCAGGGTCTCTGAGACAGATCTCAAATCCCAGACTTCTTTATATGGCAGGAGACAATTCTTGATGGTGCTCCCAAACTGTGTGTGTTGGCAACCTTCAGTCTCGAAAGGTATCGCGCTCTGGTATGGTGGTTCTGGAACAGCGTCTAGTGTGGCTGAAAAGGCCAATTCGGGAGTGACAATCCCTTCCACACCGGGAGCAAGTGCAGTCTGTCCCTGGTCTGTCTCCCTGGCTATAGGCCTTCCTTCTTTGCCTCTTTGCCTCAGTCTGTTGGCCAAGTGTCTCTTCAAACTGGGAAAGGCCATGCTGCACAGCCTGCCTCCAAGCGGGCCGCTCAGAGGCCAGGGTTTCCCACTTGTTGAGGTCCACTCCTAAGGCCTTCAGATCCCTCTTGCAGATGTCCTTGTATCGCAGCTGTGGTCTACCTGTAGGGCGCTTTCCTTGCACGAGTTCTCCATAGAGGAGATCCTTTGGAATCCGGCCATCATCCATTCTCACAACATGACCGAGCCAACGGAGGTGTCTCTGTTTCAGCAGTGCATACATGCTAGGGATTCCAGCTCGTTCCAGGACTGTGTTGTTTGGAACTTTCTCCTGGCAGGTGATGCGTCGGAGGCAGCGCATGTGGAAAGCGTTCAGTTTCTTCTCCTGTTGTGAGCGAAGAGTCCATGACTCGCTGCAGTACAGAAGTGTACTCAGGATGCAAGGCTTTAAAGGAAATAACCAGCACCTTGATTTGGGCCCAGAAATTGCCCAGAAGCGAATGCAATTGTTTCAAGAGTGGGAAGCTGTGTTCCATACCTCCAACCCCAGTTAGTAACCTAATCACTGGACTTGGTACTCACTGTAGAGCTGCATTCAAGGGCAGCCCCACATAGAGTGCAATAACCCAAGCACTCTAGCACAGCTCCTGTTCACTTTCAGTGAGTCGTGCAGGAGAACTTCTTAATGGACTGCAGGCCACTAAGGAGTACTGTGTGACCTTTACAAGGTTGTCTTCTGTGAGGCCACAATCCTTAAAGTGCACACATTTTAAAGGAATGGTTATTTCTTAAAGGATCAGTGGGAAGTTCTATTGCTTTACTTAGAGCCCAATCCTATCCACTCTGCCACCTGTTGATTCAGCAGCACCAAATTTGTGACGGCTGCATCTTATGGTGGGGGACGACGACAAACAAGGAGGTCTCCTCTAGGTAAGTGAACAGTTGTTCCCTTACTTAGAGATAAGCTTTCATGGCATGGGTGGGTCTGCGATGACGGGGGCAGGACGGCACCGACCTTCCCGCCTGCACTCCTGGTAACATGCTAAATCGCACACTATCAGAACACCCTTTGCAACTGCTTTAAAGCAGTCAGTACTATTACTTGGGGGGGAACCGGCAGTGGCTGGTTCCCTGTGATTATAAGATTGGGCTGCTAATGTATAAAAGCATGACCTTGAATTCCTTTCTTCCATGGAACTCAGGAAGGTAAGCATTTCCTACCCAGACCTGCTTAGTTTCAGCAAATTTCCAGCATGCATCGGTGGTCTTCAGAGAATGTCCTGGGACCGCACTGGCTTAATTGACCTTACTTCATATGCAGTGTCAGTATCAGCCAAGGGCCTGTGAGCATCTAGCTGGTCTCCAGGGCAGGGAGAAAGGGCTTTCCTACTGCAGAAGCAAATGGTCTCAACCAGCCAAACTGGTGAGAAGAGTGGGGGGGGGGGGACAGGAATGCCAACCCACCTACCAAAACAAGGCAGATCACTGCAACCGGATCATTGCCATCTCCCTACTCTGTCCCCACCATAGTTCAGGTAAGTGGGGGGTTCCTTAGTTGAACTAAGGTAAGTAGTTACCTTAGAGATCCAATGGGCAATTGATCTGACAGGCAATTGAGTAGATCTGACAGGCAACTGAGTAGGCCAATTGCTTCCCACGCGCTTTCCCTCCCTGCCCGCCACCACCCTAATGGGGGGAGGGGGCTGGCATTTGGTTGCATGTGCACAGTCCAAACATGTTTGCAGAGGTAGCCCAAAATTGATCAAGGATTTGAGAAGCCCTTGTATCATCACTACTTTGCTTTATGGCATACTCTCAGGTAATATCAACATGTCTAGAAAGGATTCCTTCAATTACTTACGGGCTCATTTTTGCTGAAACAAGACCTCTCAAGAGGCTGGAATCTTATTCATTAGAGGCCAATGATTATCTCAGATGATGGAAGGCTGCCATTGGTCACTGCACCTGCAGGAAGAAACAAAGTCATCAGCTGGCAGGACTGGGCTCAGGATTCTGGTAAAGATCTCCCTATTAGGACAAGGAATGAAGGTGTGGCTCTGAAGTAGATGAAGTTGAGGCCCCACTGAAAGCCCCTCCCTTCTAGACCTCTGAGTTATCTCCTTGCTCTTTGGAAGACTGGGAATAGGAGCTGTAAAAGAACTACAGTGGGGTCTGATTAGAATCTCCTCCAGGCAAAATCCACCCAGAGATTCTCCTGCACAAGCTCCAGCAGACATGAACAGGAACTATGTACAAGCACTGCTCTGTTTCTATTCATTTCAGCGGACAGCCTACGGTTGTGTCCTCACTTTCAAATAAGTTGCTTCGAGGATTTATATAATTACTGCAGAGCCCAACCTGCTGCAAAGTTCAGAATCCAACTCCCTTTAAAAGCTGAGCCAGTCATGAAGCTGGATTACGAATACAAGGTTTAATGTTAATATCTATGCATATTTATTTATATGTTAAAAATGCACAGAAAAGGCCACAAAGCTGATGGCTGCACACGCGGGCAGTGAACTATAGCTACAAATCCATTTTCCTGCCATCTAATTGAATAGCTCCGGCTTTCAGACTAGAAGGTCAACCGCTTTCATGAGGTGCTACGCAATGTGCCATAAAAAAAAGAGAGAGGGAGAGGGAGATCGGCAAGATAATAAGAAACATGATTTAGCCGGAAAAGCAACTGCCTGCCTCTATAACAACAGCTCCACAGAATAAATGCTATGCATTTATAATTCCCATGCGCTATAGCAATCGCTGAAGGTCAGGCCTCCTGCTTGCGCAACGGCTCCATTTTCATAAAAATGTGGCCATGCGCCGAAACGCTCCGGGGTGTGAATTTCTGTTATATCAATAGCTCCCCATGACATGAACGCTGTTCAAACCGGAGAGCCTGGACCTCATTTAGATTTCGCTGCAACTCACCTGACTCTCACACGCTCCCTTTCTTGTACCGACACAGACTTTGACAGCCTTTTTTGACCTGGGAAATCCTTCAGGACCACCGGAGGGGGCGAAAGGGCATCTTCACAACATTCCAGGCTGCAAAGAGAACCCACAAAGACTGTGGACATTGTCGACCTCTGATAGCATTTCCCCCTCCCTACTCTTATATCCTTACACAACTCTTCTTGTGACAAGGGCCAGCTTTAAGTCAATTGGTCCAATTGCTCCAAATTGGGCTCCACGCCTAAGAGCCACCCACACTAGGGTAATCTTTTCTTGTATGCAATTTTATATGAAAACATCCTTGGATGCATGTGGTTCATTAACTCACATGCACATTTTAAGCACACATTTTGATTGCTTTCCACTCCACCATAGAGATATAAAATCCATAATCAATTTTATTCCTATCTCTAAGATTCTATAGATCTTGGCTGTGGACCAGGGGCCCTGCAAAAATGTTTCCAGTTGGGCCCTGCACGTCCTAAGTCTGAACCTGCCTGTGACCATCGCTCCCTCCAACAGCCCCACCACCCTCAGACACCTGAAGGTTGTCAGCCCCTTTCAAATGAATCTGCCCTTACTCGCTTGGTACTCCTTGCTCACGGAACTGCCTCCCCAAATACTAGCATGATGTCACCTCTCCAAAATATCTGCATCATGGGTCCTTGGATCCCTACTCTGAACAGTGGCATAACTAGAGGGGGTGCAAAGCGCTAGGTTTTGCAGGGAGCCTCACCACAGCATGCAAGCAGCCTCTCCCCCTCCCCTCTAGAGCCTGTGGGCAGCGAGAGGAAAATGGAGGCAATATTGGCTCCGTTTTGGTCTTGCGGCCCAGAATGGTCTGAAGGGGAGGGGAAGGGGCCACTTGTACACATAATTTTCTGCAATCACCCGTTTTTCTTGCAACAGAGAATGCTGTTCAGTGCTGTTCATTTTTAAAACTGATGAGCCGCACAAGCATTTGGAGTTAATTGGTTCCACTCCAGAAGTTTTTGACAAGAGTGGAATGGTGCTTTACCCATGAGAGGTTGATCTAGCAATACATACAGATAGGATTGAATCCATTCACTTTCATACACTATACATACATTGTTGTGGCGCCTGCAGTATTTACCATGCTGCCCCCTCTAGCTAAGTATATCAATGGCATGACCACAAGAACATAAGAACAGCCCCACTGGATCAGGATATAGGCCCATCTAGTTCAGCTTCCTGTATCTCACACCGGCCCACCAAATGCCCCAGGGAGCACACCAGATAACAAGAGACCTCATCCTGGTGCCCTCCCTTGCATCTGGCATTCTGACATAGCCCATTTCTAAAATCAGGAGGTTGCACATACGCATCATGGCTTGTAAACTGTAATGGATTTTTCCTCCAGAAACTTGTTCAATCCCCTTTTAAAGGCATCCAGGCCAGATGCCATCACCACATCCTGTGGCAAGGAGTTCCACAGACCAACTACAAGCTGAGTAAAGAAATATTTTCTTTTGTCTGTCCTAACTCTCCCAACACTCAATTTTAGTGGATGTCCCCTGGTTCTGGTGTTATGTGAGAGTGTAAAGAGCATCTCTCTATCCACTTTATCCTTCCCATGCATAATTTTGTATGTCTCAATCATGTCCCCCCTTAGGCGGAAGGTGCCCCAGCCCAGCAGTCATCTTAGTTGCTCTCTTTTGCACATTTTCCATTTCTATGTCTTTTTTGAGATGCAGTGACCAGAATTGGACACAATACTCCAGGTGTGGCCTTACCATTGATTTGTACAACGGCATTATAATGTTAGCCATTTTGTTCTCAATACCTTTCTAATGATCCCAAGCATAGAACTGGCCTTCTTTACTGCGGCCGCACATTGGGTCGACACTTTCATCGACCTGTCCACCATCACCCCAAGATCTCTCTCCTGATCTGTCACAGACAGCTCAGAACCCATCAGCCTACATGTGAAGTTTTGATTTTTTGCCCCAATGTGCTTGACTTTACACTTACTGACACTGAAACGCATCTGCCATTTTGCTGCCTATTCTGCCAGTTTGAAGAGATCCTTCTGGAGCTCCTCACAATCACTTCTGGTCTTCACCACTCGGAAAAGTTTGGTGTTGTCTGCAAACTTAGCCACATCACTGCTCAACCCTGTCTCCAGGTCATTTATGAAGAGGTTGAAAAGCACCAGTCCCAGGACAGATCCTTGGGGCACACTGCTTTTCACCTCTCTCCATTGTGAAAATTGCCCATAGACACCCACTCTCTGTTTCCTGGTCTTCAAACAGTTCTCAATCCATGAGAGGACCTGCCCTCTAATTCCCTGACTGTGGAGTTTTTTTCAGTAGCCTTTGGTGAGGGACCATGTGGAACGCCTTCTGAAAGTCCAGATATATAATGTCCATGGATTCTCCCGCATCCACATGCCTGTTGACCTTTCCAAAGAATCCTAAAAGGTTTGTGAGGCAAGACTTACCCTTACAGAAGCCATGCTGATTCTCCCTCAGCAAGGCTTGTTTGTCTATGTGTTTTGAGGTTCTAACTTTGATGAGGCATTCCACCATCTTAACTGGTATAGATCTTAGGCTGCCTGGCCTATAGTTTCCCGGGTCTCCCCTCCTTCCCTTTTTAAAAATCAGTGTAACATTTGCTATCCTCCAATCCTCTGGCACCGTGGCCGTTTTGAGGGACAAGTTGCATATTTTAGTCAAGAGATCAGCAACTTCATTCTTCAATTCCTTAATAACTCTTGGGTGGATGTCATCTGGGCCCGGTGACTTATTGATCTTTAATTTATCAATGAGGTCTGAAACATCTTCTCTTTTAACCTCTATCTGACTTAACTCCTCAGTCAGGAGGAGCCATTCGGGCAGCGGTATCTGCCCGAGGTCTTCTGCCGTGAAGACAGATGCAAAGAACTCATTTAATTTCTCTGCCATCTCTAAGTCTCCTTTTATCTCCCCTTTCCCTCCCTCACCATCCAGAGGGCCAACCGCTTCTCTGGCGGGTTTCCTGCTTCTAACATATTTGAAGAAGCTTTTATTATTCCCCTTAATGTTGCTGGCCATGCGTTCCTTATAGTCTCACTTGGCCTCCTGTATCACCTTCTTCCATTTCTTTTGCCACAGTTTATGTTCCTTTTTATTCTCCTCATTAGGGCAAGACTTCCATTTACGGAAGGAAGCTTCCTTGCCCTTTATGGCCTCTCTAACTTGGCTTGTTAGCCATGCGGGCATCCTCCTGGATTTAGTGGAGCCCTTCTTTCTTTGCGGTATACACTTCCGCTGGACCTCTATTACTGTAGTTTTAAGCAGCCTCCATGCACTCTGGAGAGACTGGACTCTTTTTACCCTCCCTTTCAACCTCCTTCTAACCAGCCTCCTCATTTGAGGGAAGTCCGCTCATCGGAAGTCAAGGGTTTTTGTGAGAGATTTGCCTGGTATTCTTCCCCCGACGTACATGTTGAAACGGATCTCAGCGTGATCACTGTTCTCTAATGGCTCAGTAACACTGACATCCCTAACCAGGTCCTGAGTACCACACAATATTAAATCCAGAATCACCTGTCCTCTGGTGGGCTCCATGACTAGCTTCTCTAAGGCACAGTCATTTAACATGTCAAGAAATCTGTTCTCCTTTTCGTGACCAGAACACAAATTGACCCAGGATAATTGAAGTCCCCCATGATTACAACTGTGTCCCTCCTTGTCACCTCCCTGATCTATTTCCTCATTTCAAGGTCCCTTCCAGTTTCTGGAGGATGATAGTTGGCCCCCAATATTACATCACTCAGGTCTGGTAATTTAACCCATAGAGATTCTATGGAGTCGGACCCACCTTCAATCTCTGCTGGATTCTTTCCCTTCCTTAACATAAATGGCCACCCCACCTCCAACACGCCCCTCCCTGTCCCTCCTGTAGAGTTTATAGCCCAGGATTGCAGTATCCCACTGATTCTCCGCATTCCACCAGGTTTCCATTATGCCCACTATGTCAATGTTTTCCCTTGTCACCAGACATTCCAGTTCTCCCATCTTTGCTCCAAGACTTTGGGCATTTGCATAAAAGCATTTGTACATGGAATGCCCCAGGATGGGCTGCTTATTAGCTCTTTTATCTCTGAATCCTCTCAGTGTGCCAAACCGTCTGTCACATCCCATCACGCTACCATTCCCAATTTCTTCTCCTGCACTGCTTTTACCTTGTTGTTCTCTAACCTCCCCATCCTCGTCCCAGAGGGATGAGGACTCCCAAACTGGATGCCCCTCGGCTCCTGTCGGCCTTCCCCCAGGGAAGTTTAAAAGCTGCTCTGCCACCTTTTTAATGTTATGCGCCAGCAGTCTGGTTCCATTCTAGTTCAAGTGAAGCCCGTCCCTCTTGTACAGGCCCCGCTTGTCCCAAAATGTTCCCCAGTGCCTAACGAATCTAAACCCCTCCTCCCTACACCACCGTCTCATCCACGCATTAAGACCCCTGATCTCCACCTGCCTAGCTGGCCCTGCGCGTGGAACAGGTAGCACTTCAGAGAACGCTACCTTTGAGGTCAGGTGTAATTGAGATCAGGTGTAATTCAAATGCCTTGCCAGTACATTTCCATGTGAGGGCATATCAGGTAAGTGGGGAGGACTGCTCCTCTTTGCATAATGAGTTACAGTGGTATAGCTAGAGGTGGGGCAAAGCACTAAGTTTTGCAGAGAGCTTCACCGCAACATGCAAGGGGCCCCTCCTCTTCCCCTTCAGAGCCATTCCAGGCAGTGGGAGCAAAAGGGAGGTGTATGCCTCTGTTTTGCTCGCACCACCCATAATGGCTCGAAAGCGGAGGTGCTGCTTGCATGCCACAGTGAGGCTCCCTGCAAAACTTAGTGCTTTACACCCCCTCTAGCTATGCCACCGATGAGGTGGGAATTGTCCGGACCAGCATTTTATTTATTTTATTGCATGTTTGAATGTGAACATTATATTATATGGACAATATATTAAAATGAGTCTTTCTCTGTGTGTAGAACATCTAATGAGTGTACATTCCAACCCTTTGTATTTGTGTATAGCAGTGGGATCTTGGGTTTTATTTCTGTTCTGTCAACAAGTTAGAACAGAATGGCTACATTTTGTTCTGCCAAAAGTCTGGGGTGCATTGTAGAATCCCAGGTCAATTCCACAACCCGCCATGAAAATACACACAAAACATGACATTCCTAATGGCTGGCGTCCAAATGTTTCTGCAGCTCATTATATTAACTCTTGGCACCTGTGTTTAGAATTCAGGCACACCAAGCCCTTTTTGTACATCACCTGAATCCAGAGCAGTTCACTCGGAATCGCAGCATCCCAAAAGTTTAAATGTTCCACAGCGCAACTATTATTTACAGGATGGCAACGCGCACCAGCCCTGCTCAGTTCAGCTTTAATTACACCCCAGTTGGCTTGGGGAGCATTTCCAGAACCGCTGCAACGATTTCACCGGGTTGGAAATGGGGCATCAAAGCTGTTGGAGAGACACTTGCCAGCAAGTGGATTGATGGCCTGGGCTTTGTAGAGGGAGCAGGTGAGGTCAGCGCATTGATTTCCACACCTTCCTAGAGCAAGGAACTAGGTTAAAATTAAGTGAAGAGCTATCCCAGTAAGCAAGACAGCCCAGTTCAGTGCAGAGCAAGTTTCAACCTTAGCTGCTCAGCTCCTTCAGCTTAATCCAATTATTTCTTGCTATGCTCTCTGTGGCCAGAGGGAAAGATTCTTTTTATCCTCAACCTCTTTCTTGCAGTGGTTTCTTAACAAAACTTTTTGAAAGGCTTCGAGCTTACATTAAAAGAAAAAAATACTTATTACCCCACAGCCTTCTCGTAAACTACACTTTCCCACTTCCGTCCTCACCATTTTGACATTTCAAGTCTTCTCCATTAGATTAATGTATTCATTTCATTAAATAGTCCGTCTTCTTCTGAGAGGCTTCAGTGGGGATAACTCAAGCATGGCTAGAATGAGGATCACTGAAGCTTGGATATTGCCAGTTCATAAGAGCATTTACCAAGATCTTGACTGATTGGATAAAGAACCAAAAACATGCCGTGGGGGAGAGAGTGTTAACCATTTGCCTCTGCCATGAACTCAACCAGCTCAACTCAGGGCCCAATCCTATCCAATTTTCCAGTACCAGTGCAGCTGCAATTAATCCCAGAGATAAGGGAACAAATGCCCCCTTATCTTAAGAACATAAGAACATAAGAACATAAGAACAGCCCCACTGGATCAGGCCATAGGCCCATCTAGTCCAGCTTCCTGTATCTCACAGCGGCCCACCAAATGCCCCAGGGAGCACACCAGATAACAAGAGACCTCATCCTGGTGCCCTCCCCTACATCTGGCATTCTGACTTAACCCATTCCTAAAATCAGGAGGTTGCGCATACACATCATGGCTTGTACCCCATAATGGATTTTTCCTCCAGAAACTCGTCCAATCCCCTTTTAAAGGCGTCTAGGCTAGACGCCAGCACCACATCCTGTGGCAAGGAGTTCCACAGACCAACCACCCGCTGAGTAAAGAAATATTTTCTTTTGTCTGTCCTAACCCGCCCAACACTCAATTTTAGTGGATGTCCCCTGGTTCTGGTATTATGTGAGAGTGTAAAGAGCATCTCCCTATCCACTCTGTCCATCCCCTGCATAATTTTGTATGTCTCAATCATGTCCCCCCTCAAGCGTCTCTTTTCTAGGCTGAAGAGGCCCAAACGCCGTAGCCTTTCCTCATAAGGAAGGTGCCCCAGCCCCGTAATCATCTTAGTCGCTCTCTTTTGCACCTTTTCCATTTCCACTATGTCTTTTTTGAGATGCGGCGACCAGAACTGGACACAATACTCCAGGTGTGGCCTTACCATAGATTTGTACAACGGCATTATAATACTAACCGTTTTGTTCTCAATACCCTTCCTAATGATCCCAAGCATAGAATTGGCCTTCTTCACTGCTGCCGCACATTGGGTCGACACTTTCATCGACCTGTCCACCACCACCCCAAGATCTCTCTCCTGATCTGTCACAGACAGCTCAGAACCCATCAGCCTATATCTAAAGTTTTGATTTTTTGCCCCAATGTGCATGACTTTACACTTACTGACATTGAAGCGCATCTGCCATTTTGCTGCCCATTCTGCCAGTCTGGAGAGATCCTTCTGGAGCTCCTCACAATCACTTCTGGTCTTTACCACTCGGAAAAGTTTGGTGTCATCTGCAAACTTAGCCACTTCACTGCTCAACCCTGTCTCCAGGTCATTTATGAAGAGGTTGAAAAGCACCGGTCCCAGGACAGATCCTTGGGGCACACCGCTTTTCACCTCTCTCCATTGTGAAAATTGCCCATTGACACCCACTCTCTGCTTCCTGGCCTCCAACCAGTTCTCAATCCACGAGAGGACCTGTCCTCTAATTCCCTGACTGTGGAGTTTTTTCAGTAGCCTTTGGTGAGGGACCGTGTCAAACGCCTTCTGAAAGTCCAGATATATAATGTCCACGGGTTCTCCCGCATCCACATGCCTGTTGACCTTTTCAAAGAATTCTATAAGGTTTGTGAGGCAAGACTTACCCTTACAGAAGCCATGCTGACTCTCCCTCAGCAAGGCCTGTTTGTCTATGTGTTTTGAGATCCTATCTTTGATGAGGCATTCCACCATCTTACCCGGTATAGATGTTAGGCTGACCGGCCTATAGTTTCCCGGGTCCCCCCTCTTTCCCTTTTTAAAAATAGGCGTGACATTTGCTATCCTCCAATCTTCTGGTACCGTGGCCGTTTTGAGGGACAAGTTGCATACCTTAGTCAAGAGATCTGCAACTTCATTCTTCAATTCCTTAATAACCCTTGGGTGTATGCCATCAGGGCCCGGTGACTTATTGATCTTTAATTTATCAATGAGGTCTGAAACATCTTCTCTTTTAACCTCTATCTGACTTAACTCCTCGGTCAGGAGGGGCCGTTCGGGCAGCGGTATCTGCCCGAGGTCTTCTGCCGTGAAGACAGATGCAAAGAACTCATTTAATTTCTCTGCCATCTCTAAGTCTCCTTTTATCTCCCCTTTCCCTCCCTCACCATCCAGAGGGCCAACCGCTTCTCTGGCGGGTTTCCTGCTTCTAACATATTTGAAGAAGCTTTTATTATTCCCCTTAATGTTGCTGGCCATGCGTTCCTCATAGTCTCGCTTGGCCTCCCCTATCACCTTCTTACATTTCTTTTGCCACAGTTTATGTTCCTTTTTATTCTCTTCATTAGGGCAAGACTTCCATTTACGGAAGGAAGCTTCCTTGCCCTTCACAGCCTCTCTAACTTGGCTGGTTAGCCATGCAGGCACTCTCCTGGATTTAGTGGAACCCTTCTTTATTTGCGGTATACACTTCTGCTGGGCCTCTATTACTGTTGTTTTAAGCAGCCTCCATGCACTCTGGAGAGACTGGACTCTTTTTACCCTCCCTTTCAACCTCCTTCTAACCAGCCTCCTCATTTGAGGGAAGTCCGCCCGTCGGAAGTCAAGGGTTTTTGTTAGAGATTTGCCTGGTATTCTTCCCCCAACGTGCACGTCAAAACGGATCGCAGCATGATCACTGTTCCCCAATGGCTCAGTAACGTTTACATCTCTAACCAGGTCCTGCGTACCGCACAAAATTAAATCCAGAGTCACCTGTCCTCTGGTGGGCTCCGTGACTAGCTGATCTAAGCCACAGTCATTTAGCACGTCAAGAAATCCGGTTTCCTTATCGTGACCAGAACACAAATTGACCCAGTCAATATGAGGATAATTGAAGTCCCCCATGATTACAACCCTGTCCTTCCTTGTCACCTCCCTGATCTGTTTCCTCATTTCAAGGTCCCCATCAGATTTCTGGTCTGGAGGACGATAGCACACCCCCAGTATTACATCGCTGCTCAAGCCTGGTAATTTAACCCACAGAGATTCTACGGTGGAGTCGGACCCACCTTCAATCTCTACTTTGCTGGATTCTATCCCTTCCTTAACATAAAGGGCCACCCCACCTCCAACACGCCCCTGCCTGTCCCTCCTGTAGAGTTTATAGCCCGGGATTGCGGTATCCCACTGATTCTCCGCATGCCACCAGGTTTCCGTTATGCCCACTATGTCAATATTTTCCCTTGTCACCAGACATTCCAGTTCTCCCACCTTTGCTCGTAGACTTCGGGCATTCGCATAAAAGCATTTATACACGGAATGCCCCAGGATGGGCTGCCTATTAGCTCCCTTGTCCCCACATCCTCTCACTGTGCCAAACTGTCCATCACATCCCATCTCCCTACCTTTCCCAATTTCTTCTCCTACCCTGCCTCTTAGGGAAGCTTCCCCCACCGCAGTAAGTAGTGCACAGCTCACTGGCATCACTACTAGAAAATTGGATAGGATTTGACCCTCACTCATCCCAGCTGCTATTTGCCCCAGGATGGAAACTGCCTATGCCAATAATGGCAGCTTTTCTCCCAGGTCAAATAGGAGCTATGAGGAGGGATGAGTTATCTCAGTTGGGACAATGGTGGGGACAAAGGGCTGATGTCCCTTCCCCTCACACCATAGCCTGGATTGAGATCAGAGTGTCATATTGCTACCATTTACTTAAAAATAATGCACGAGACCAAATAACATGATGGACATCACATCTCCTTTGGCCCTGTAGTGGCAAGTCTGTGTCTGGGCACTGCCATCTCACACTTAGTGATGGCTTCCATGCTGGAATGCTTCTCCATGCAGGGGGTGGAACCCATCTTCTTTGTACTTTGACCAGTGCTCAGTTTGAGATATGACTGTCATAAGGAATGGCTGAGAGGCTCAACCAAAGTAGTCCCTGTGTTCTGCAAACATCATTGTTTCCTTTGAAAGGCATGGATGCATACATGAGTGTGTGTGTGTGTGTGTGTGTGTGTGTGTGTGTGTGTGTGTGTGTGTGTGTGTGTGTCCCCAGATCAGGCCCCCTCCGTTATCTCATGTACCACTGGCAGCTTCATGTCACTGCAAGCTCAGCAGTTGGAGATTCGGGTTTTGAGGGCACCACGGGTGTTGCACAACCAGCAGAGCACTTGGTCAACCAACCCCAAACATAAATCCTACTCTACCAGTCCCAATACATCCCAAACCTCAGTACTTGCTGCCCTCTCTTTAATCTGCCTCACACCTCACTGTCTCAGTGCTTGATCTCACCCTGGGACTAATTTTGACTTGGTACCTGCTTCTGACACTCTTGATTTCCTCTTGCTGCCTTCCTACTCCACTGCTTCCACTTCTGCACCATGCAACTGTTTCTGGACCACCTGAGCAGGCAGACAGAGAGGTCCTGAAGCTCCATGGCTTGGGGTCTGAACCTTGCAAACAGGGCCAACCTTAGGAGCAGCAGGGCCCAATGCCAAAAATATTTTGCACCCCTCACCCCCACTGTGTCCCTACTCACCAGGATGAGCAGCAGTGGCAAGGAACACAGCAGCGGCATCACCACCAACATTGCCACTGCTTCTGGGGGGCGGGGGCAATTTCATGCCAATCAAACCCAGGGGCAAGTGGGAGGGAGGGCCACCCAGCGGCAATGCTCTGCTCACCATGCTCTCCTGGCAACACCTCTGTATGGAAGTTTCCTTGCTAGAGCATCAACTACAGAGTGAAATGCCAGCTGCGGGGGCTCCACTTGCCACTCCAGTGCAGGGCCCCTTCCGGTGCAGGGCCCAGTTTGGTCAAATTGGTCAAACTGCCCTAAAGCTGGCCCTGTGTCCCCTCCTTTGGGTGTTCTCTCAGTGAATGCTTTCGGTTTAGGAAGAATAGCCTCCTCACTGCATAATCTTGGTTCCTTGGGAAGTGATTTGTCCATTTGCTAACAATCTCCTCTTTCAATGCGGAGCTAAAGGGAAGCATTGGTGTATTCTAGGGTGCACTCTACATGTGATTTTACACTGAGCAACAGTGAGCCAGCAACAACATGCAGGAACTGGGATGCTTCCCAGAAAGCTCTGCAACATGCAGTCGTTCGATTGCAGGCTTGCAGAGGGCCATGTAGGTGACAGAATGCGCTCCTTGCTCTCCCCGCCCTCGCAGCTCCTAGCGCCATCCTCTCCCCCGTCTTATTCCAGAGCAAGCTGCTGTGGATGGGGCAGCGAGAGTCAGGGAGCACTGCAGGCTGAGTGTGCGCTCCCTCCTCCCTCCAGCTGACCTTCCAGGTGCCTATTCTGCACAACCACTAAAGGTACAGGAGCCCTGTACAACGTGTACAAAAGTAACAGTTTCTCTTGGACTCACTACATTCAGGTGAAGAGCTACAAAATTTAGTAGAGGGGGCCACGCAAAATTAGAGGGGCCCCCCACATAAATGTTTCCAATTGGGCCCTGCAGCTCCTAAGCTCCTCATTAGACCCGTCTTCATGAAAAGGGTTCTCTGTAGGCAGAAAGTCTGGAAACCATTCCTTGAAAGAACACCAAACTTGTGTGCGGTGTGTATGTGACAACCTGCCTGCAGCTTCACAAAAGTCCAGGTGAACTGAGCACATCTTGAAGGTTGCTGAAAACTGACAGTGATTTTTATTCCCGAACTGTCAATTTGTCTGGTGAGAATCCTGGAAGCCTCAGTACGTCATGGCAAATTATGATTTAGAGGAAGAAGCAGCGCTGACATATGTTGTATTGGTGCCCTCTGGGGAAGGTTGCTGTCTTACTTAATCAAACAGAAGGTGGGTCAGGGAAACCAATCAGTTCTGTGGCCGGCTGAACACAAATTATTCCCAGAGAATACGGAAGGCTCCTGTCTGAAGAGCCTCGCAGAAGCATTGGCAGCTTATCTACTCCTGTAATTTACCAACTGCCTGATGGCAAGGACTTGGAGTAAAGGTCGCCATACATTTTTCTTTCATGCTTGAGAACAAGGAATGTGCAAAATCTGCAGTTTTGCTCATGCGCACATTTCCTCATTCTCAAAAGATGGCTTCACATGTTTGGAAAACACTGATCCACCCAGGCGTGTGTGCAATGTTGAAAAGAGCAGGATTGACCAAATGGATAATTCAGTCGTTCCCAAACTTTTTAGCGCTGGGACCCACTTTTTAAAACAACACTCTGTTGAGACCCACCTAGTTTTACGAGACTAAGTTTCACTTTACCAGTTTCTTTTTTTATCCTTTTTACTATGCTGGGAGGGATGGAACTGCTTCTGGAACATTTGATGAGTTCCACCTACATCGGATCAGAACCATTCTGTGTTTCCCTTTGCCTGGAGCAGAGCAGAGGCATGTTTGCCTACTTGTGAGAAAAGAAAAATGACTCACTTTCACTTTCCATAGTGCTCAGTACATTTTTTCTTTTCAGCTCGGAGAGGGGGGGACTTCCTTCTTGAGTGTTTTTTGGGGCCTGCGTTCATCAGATTGAGACCATTCTGGTGGTATCATGACCCTCTCAGTCTACCTTTCAAAATGGGCTGAGTCACTGTCACCTACTCATGAGTAAACATGTCTCAGTTTCAGTTTCCATAGGGCTCAATACATTTTCTTTGTCAGCTATCTTCTTGTCAGTTTCACGACGCATCAACAATCAGATCGTGACCCACTGGTGGTTCCAACCCACAGTTTGGGAAACACTGTGATATCCAGCTGGAATCTCCTGTCTTGCAGTTTGGATGTTGGAGTGAACATCCTATTTTTCCAAAGTAAATCTTGCTTTTTTCAAAGTAAATCTCTTTGGTGGATCACTCAAAATGTTACCCTTGCAACAACCTCCTGCCACTAAGAATTCCATTTTCCATGAGCAGAGGGACGGTGGCATGAGAGTATAAGCAAGGATCCCCAATAAATAGTGTTACATGGTGTAACGTCCATAGCGGGAGGAGGCCCCTGCCCTGGGGTCTGTACTGAGTGCGAGGGGCTTATCCAGTCGAGGCGCGGTGGTCGGCAGTGAATTAATGAATGGGAAGCAGGTATAGCAGCTTTACACAAGCGGTTTAACTGAGTCAACCTCTTTACATTCATGGGGGCTCTTTACTTCCTGGCCCCCCTCAGTCTAGGCTGACTGGTGTCGTCGTCAGAGCAGCTCTGGCCCTGGTCCTTCCAGTTCTTTGGAGCTTGTAGTCCTGACCTCCCGGCCAGAGTGCCTCAGCCCTGCGCTCTGGGTCTGGGCAGGCCTGGGGTCTGGGAGGTCTCTGCCCAGGCCTTCTCTCTCCAGAATTGCCTGCAGCCCCCTTCCTATGGAGGCCTTTCTCCTTTCCCTTTGGCCTGGGTTGCCTTCTCCCACTGGCTTCCCTCTGGCCTTCCACCCCTCCGGAGAGGAGTGACCTCTCTCTTCCCCTTCCAGCTCCATTATGAGGCTTACCTCAGGTCTGCCTAACCCCACCCTTCCGGCTCACGTGTCTTCCTGCTCCCAGCTGTTCCCTGTCCCTACTCCCGTGTAGGTGTCCTGCACGGGCCCCCAGTCCTGCTGACACTTGGGGCTTACTCCCAAGTAGGCCTTGACTCCCAAGGACACCCCTGTGCCCAGGGAACTCCTGGCCACCTGGGCTGGGTCCAGGTGACACATGGCCATGCATAGGAAAGGACCAGGTATGACACATGCCTTCATCTTTCATTGGCTGTTGAGCTTGGGACCTGTACTTTTCAACCTGCTCATAAATGATCTGGAGACAAGGTTGAGCAGCAAGGTGGCCAAGTTTGCAGATAACACCAAACTTTTCCAAGTGGTGAGGACCAGAAGAGATTGTGAAGAGCTCCAGAAGCAGCTCTCCAAACTGGGAGACTGAGCAGCAAAATGGCAGATGTGTTTCAATAAGAACAGCCCCACTGGGTCAGGCCATAGGCCCATCTAGTCCAGCTTCCTGTATCTCACAGCAGCCCACCAAATGCCCCAGGGAGCACACCAGATAACAAGAGACCTGCATCCTGGTGCCCTCCCTTGCATCTGGCATTCTGACATAGCCCATTTCTAAAATCAGGAGGTTGCACATACGCATCATGGCTTGTAAACTTTACTTCTTTACATCACGGCTTGTACCCCGTAATGGATTTTTCCTCCAGAAACTTGTCCAATCCCTTTTTAAAGGCGTCCAGGCCATAAGCCGTCACCACATCCTGTGGCAAGGAATTCCACAGACCAACCACATGCCGTGTAAATAAATATTTTCTCTTGCCTGTTCTAACTCTTCCAACACTCAATTTTAGTGGATGTCCCCTGGTTCTGGTGTTATGTGAGAGTGTAAAGAGCATCTCTCTATCCACTTTATCCTTCCCCTGCATAATTTTGTATGTCTCAATCATGTCCCCCCTCAGGCATCTCTTTTCTAGGCTGAAGAGGCCCAAATGCCGTAGCCTTTCCTCGTAAGGAGGGTGCCCCAGCCCCGTAATCATCTTAGTGGCTCTCTTTTGCACTTTTTCCATTTCCACTATGTAAGTAATGTAAGTCAATGTAAGTAAGTGTAAAGTCATGCACATCAGGGTAAAAAATCAAAACTTTACATATAGGCTAATAGGTTCTGAGCTGTCTGTGACAGAGCAGGACAGAGATCTTGGGGTGCTGGTGGACAGCTTGATGAAACTGTTGACCCAATGTGCAGCGGCAGTGAAGAGGGCTAATTCCATGCTTGGGATAATTAGGAAAGGCACTGAGAATAAGACAGCTAATATCCTAATGCCATTGTACAAATCGATGGTAAGGCCACACCTGGCGTATCATGTCCAGTTTTGGTTGCCACATCTCAAAAAGGATATAGTGGAAATGGAAAGAGTACAGAAGAGAGCAACCAACATGATTACTGGGCTGGGGCACCTTTGCTATGAGGAAAGGCTACAATGTTTGGGCCTCTTCAGTCTAGAAAAGAGGCGCCTGAGGGGGGACATGACTGAGACATACAAAATTATGCAGGGGGTGGACAGGGTGGATAGAGAGACACTCTTTTCTCTCTCACATAACACCAGAACCAGGGGACAGCCACAAAAGTTGAATGTTGGGAGAGTTAGGACAGACAGAAGAAAACATTTCTTTACCCAGCGTGTAATTAGTTTATGGAACTCCTTGCCACAGGATGTAGTGATGGGATCTTGCCTGGCTGCCCTTAAGAGGGAATTGGACAAATTTCTGGAGGAAAAGTTTGTTATGAGTTACAAGTCATAATAGGTATGTGTAAGCTCTTGGTTTTGGAGGCAAGCTGCCTCTGATTGCCAGATGCAGGGGAGGGCACCAGGATGCAGGTTGTGTCTGTTGTCTTGTGTGCTCCGTGGGGCATTTGGTGGGCCACTGTGAGATACAGGAAGCTGGACTAGATGGGCCTAATGCCTGATCCAGTGAGGCTGTTCTTATGTTCCCCATTCCCCTCTCTTGCCCATATTACTTTGATTGAGCCATTCAGACTACTTTTGCCTTCTCTGTAATGAATGCAAACCTATAACTGCTTCTATCATTTAATCTACTTCTCAGTCCACTGTTGCTTTTTTGGAAGTTTGCTTTTTCCCTACCCCCAAGGCTTTTGCAGAGAAACAGTCCTTCAAAGGGTTCGGCTGCCCGCCTGCCTCTTTTACAGATCACCTGGGACAAGTCAAAAGAACCAATTCAGTCACAGAGTAGGAGCAAGCAAACTGCTCTCTAACACATGACACAACCCGGTAGGCCCAGTTGTCACTGAGTCAGTTCACATTGTCTGGGCTGTACGCCCCCACCACTGCAGTCAGGGGCCCGCATCACTGAACACCTCTCCTAGCAAAATAAATATCAGCACAAAGAAAAATGTGCACGGTAGAGATAAGGCTGGGCCCTTAAAATCCCCCCCCCCCCGCATTCTGGTTTTCTGGAAGAGCATTCAGGCAACGGACCCCCTCCCTCTCCCACTGCAATCTAAAGTGGTACAGATCAGAAACAGGTGTGCCAGCTCTGTGAGAATCAGGTAATAAATTACACAGGGAGGATGGAACTCCGACTTGGTCTGAGTTCCTCACACACACACACCCTTTTAGCATATCAGGGGAAAAGATGCTTGCCCTGCTTGCTTCTTGGTGTGCTAGCTTTCTATTTGCTAATTTTCTTTTTTTAATGTAGGAGAATTAATAATTGTGCTTCCACAGCTGCAAGCTGAAGTGGTACGGTACATTCTCCCTCACTAGGACTCTACCACCCCATCCAACTTCATGTGTAGACCATTGTACACTGCCAGTCCCAAAATCAGGCCTCACAAGTTTATACAATCGTAGTGGTTTTAGACTGTGCAAAGCACTTTGGGTGTACGATCCTACAACCAGGTAAGCTGTAATCATCCCCAGGCTGCAGAGTGCAGCTTGCCTGGGGTTTATGGCAGAGTGTATAGCAGAGTGAGATTTGAACCAGGGATGTCCTGGTGTGTCGCTCAAACTCCTAGTCATTACTTGGCACCAGCCCTAAACGCTCATTTGGACTCTAAAGTGAGGGTGTGCCCAGGTCACAGGGACAACTAGCTTCGGCTCTGAACCCATTATCTTGTGGGCAGGCTACATCCAATGTAATGATCAGACTGTATGCCAAACCCTGTAATCACCATACATTCAGCATGAAGGATGAATAGAAACCTGTGGTGTAATTATGACTGAAGGAACTCTGGTTGCAGGATGGGGTGGGCTCCATGTGCCTTATCGCTAATCTTACAAAGACTGCCCTGCTTTGGTGAGATTATCACAATGATCTTCACTATTTATGCAATGAGATGCACAGTTTCCTTGTTTCCAGGAAAGCAATCAGTACAGGACATTCAGAAAAGCCAGGCTTGTCATACATTTCCATGGGTCTAAAGGGTGTGGGCCATCACGTCACAGAAATGCCGTCTTCAAACAGAGTTCTGTGGTTTATCGTTGGGGTACCTCTGTTTTACCCAAAATTAAAGTTGAATGGTTTCCCTGCGGTGAGAGAGGAGCTGGATAGGCAGAATTTTGGGTGCTGTGCAGAGCCTCCATAAACCTGCCCGTCTCTCCATTCCTCCTCATTAGAGCATCTCTTGCCATTTTCAGTTTCTCTCTGAAAATGATTTTACTGAAGGGTGACAAATTTCTTTGCTCTTTTTTTTCAGGTGACCTTGTGAAAAATGGGTAAGGCAATAGAGAGCTACGCTGGAGGACGATTTCACATCCAAATTCACAGCGACAGTCCAAATACTAAATAATTACTATTCAAAATAATAGTAAAGTACAAATCATTGCATCCCTGTCCATAAAAATCAGGATGTGGAATCATGCCCTGCCTCTCCCAGCAGTGAAACTGGTGGCTCCCAATTAAAAACAATACAGAAATGCGTTAAAAGTTTAATGCACCCTGAGGGTATTTGCGCCAGCTATTTTCTTGGGATGCAGCTCAGGAAAATTGATGTTGTTTGCACCAAATCCCAGGTGGGATACTCCACTTCTGCTTTTTGGTTGATCTTTCTTTTAGGCAGCTGTGCATCATCACTGGATACAATCTAAGGGGGGAACAGCAGCAGAAGCCAGACCAGACTGCCAGGAAGATTTACTGGCAGCTTCTAGGTCTGCAGGAGCACCATCACTGTTAAAAGAACAAACATCTGCCCTGCAGATATCTGCCATGCAGCCATGGAAAAGCCCCCTCAAATTTATTGAACACCAATCCCCTCAAAATGCCTCCCTATTTTCACTATCTAGAAGTTGGGCAGCAAAAATGAGGAGACACTTTCATTCCAGAACTAGCTCTAAATTATTGATCCCTCCCTGCAACAGATATGATGAATTCTAGTCATCTGAGTATTTACTATATTTTTTATCCTATCCTATCCTTTTAAGGAGCTTGGGGTGGTGAACATAGACAACCCCTTCCTATTTAAGTTTCACAACAACCCTGTGAGGTAGACTAAGGCTGCAGTTGTGTACACACTTTCATGGGAATACGTTCCATTGACCTTGATGGGACTTGCTTTTGAGTAGACACACCTAGGATTGCGCTTTAGGTTGACTGGCCCAAGCTCTTCCAGTGAGCTTCCTGGCTGAGGGAATTTGAACCCAAGTTTCTGACCCTCTGTCAATTGTACTACACCAGCAGAGGTGCAGACATTGATCGATGGGGAAGAGATCTATAAAGGTGTTAAGCCTGCAGATTCACACATAAACGCACCGGGTTTCTCTGGAGTTTCTCTGTTCTTTGCTGTTGCAAACTACCCATCCACTAGAATTTTCTGCAAGTCCAGTCCCCGGGAGTGGTCTCCACAGAATGAGGACCTGCTGTTTTGATGCCACTTCTGTATAACAAGGCCTTGCATAGCACATCTATGTGCACTCCCCAGAAGTCTGTAACTTCCAGAACTGCAGCACTGCAGAAGAAAAGAGGGAGGAGTGCTTGCATTGCCCAAGCCAGTCCTCTCTTGTAATAATGAGCAAGCTCTCTGTGCTTGCTGAAACCTCTGAAACTATTCCCTTTCTTCCGTCTGAAATCAGGAAAAAAATCAGACTGTTTTCCAAGTTGATCAAAGGCTTAGGAAATTAAGTACCCCCCCAACCCTTTATTCACCAGTCGGGAACAGGAGGGTAGCCATGGCTAATGTGTTCCAAGCTGTCTGTGACAGATCAGGAGAGAGATCTTGGGGTGGTGGTGGTCAAGTTGATGAAAGTGTCGACCCAGTGTGCGGCGGCAGTAAAGAAGGCCAATTCAATGCTTGGGATCATTAGAAAAGGTATTGAGAACAAAACGGCTAATATTATAATGCTATTGTACAAATCGATGGTAAGGTCACACCTGGAGTATTGTGTCCAGTTCTGGTCGGAACCCACTAGGTGGGTTGCCAATTGCAGGTGGGGTCCCCATTCATTTCACTGTGTATTGTATTTTTAAGAACATAAGAACAGCCCCACTGGATCAGGCCATAGGCCCATCTAGTCCAGCTTCCTGTATCTCACAGAGGCCCACCAAATGCCCCAGGGAGCACCCCAGATAACAAGAGACCTCATCCTGGTGCCCTCCCTTGCATCTGGCCTTCTGTCATAGCCCATTTCTAAAATCAGGAGGTTGTGCATACACATCATACACAGATTTTTAATTTATTAGATTTGATGCTACCATAGTGTGCGAACTGCTTTTGGGGAAATGTAACAGATTTCACAGGCTTGTATATGCTTTTAACAATTATAGTCAGCGGGGCTTACTCCCTGGTAAGTGTGGATAGGATTGCAGCCTTTGGGATATTTGAGAATTTTTTTTAAAAACCAAGCAGCGACTGCTTGGGAGGGTTAGGAGGGTTCTTCTTTATTTAAAATAATTTTTTACACTTACACTTATTGTAACTTTTTAGTTTACTTAAATAACGATTTGATTTTGTCATATTGGGGGGGGTGCTAAAAATGTTCCTGCTTGATGATGTCACTTCTGGCCATCAGTTGCGAACCTACCATTAGGTCTGATGGGGCAAAAGCCCCAGACACAAGCCACTGGGACCCCGCGGTTTCCCAGAAGCATAGTTTACAGCATCAGGGAACCTCAGAGAGGCTTTGCTGATGCAGTCTTGGGTCATGAGAGGCTCCATGAGCCTCAGGTGAGCGGGGGGGGGGGTGAATTTTTGCACTGGGGGCAGCAATAACCCGTGGGGGTTTCTTACTCAGCGTGTGGTTTGTCTGTGGAACTCCTTGCCACAGGATGTGGTGACGGCATCTGGCCTGGACGCCTTTAAAAGGGGATTGGACAAGTTTCTGGAGGAAAAATCCATTGCGGGTTACAAGCCATGATGTGTATGTGCAACCTCCTGATTTTAGAAATGGGCTATGTCAGATGCAAGGGAGGGCACCAGGATGAGGTCTCTTGTTATCTGGTGTGCTCCCTGGGGCATTTGGTGGGCCGCTGTGAGATACAGGAAGCTGGACTAGATGGGCCTATGGCCTGATCCAGTGGGGCTGTTCTTATGTTCTTATGTTATGGGGGGCACCATCGCAGACCTTTGCCCTGGGCGTGGGACTGGGGAGGTCCACGGCTGCCGGCGATGATGTAACTTTCAAGTTAATAACATCAATTTGATTGTCGTTCTAAAAAGTGGGTCCCAGTGCTAAAATGTTTGAGAACCACTGTGCTAGAAGGTAAAAACGAATGCCACCCAAGTATACTAGAACCAGGGGGAGGAAACAGCCCTCTAGCACTTCTAGTGCTGGAAGCTGAAAAATGAACGCAGTCAGAATGTTGGCATTCTGGGAGGGGATTCCAAGCATCTGGTGTGTCAAGGGAGAATAGGAAGAACCATTGCCCCACCGTTACAGGACATCTGTCTTTTATTATCAACTCCGCTCTGCTTATCTCTAAGTCTTGTCTGTCCAGGAATTTGAAGTTACTGGAGAAAATGAAGAAAGGGCACATTCCTATCACCACAAAACATTGCATCTCGCGATTTATAGTCTCCATGAAAAGAGACAGATGAGGATCAACAAAACATGTAGTTAAATTTAACAATAGTAAAAGCAGGGTACCTGAATCCATCCCGAGGATCATAATTGAATCTACAGTCCTCAGGTGAGCATCTTTCCTCTGAAACTACCAAGGACATCAGCAGTGCACTGGAATTTGACAGGCATTGTGCCACTGAGATTCTACGTGGCAAAAAGAATATGCTTCCCTCTTGTTCATTATTTCAGCAGTGCTTTCTTTTATTCTTTTATTTTTATTTTTTGCAGGGCAGGGAGAAGGATATCCACAGAGTTTCCTGCGGAATTGTAAAAGAAAACGCTGCTTCAGCCCAAAACTTTGGAAGATTCTCTGCATATAAAATGTTATTAGGCTTTAAAAGTATGTAACCGTCTCCCAAGCAGTTGGGAAACTTTTATCAAGCACCTAATCTGGGCTGTGTAAATTGTGTTTGTGACATTCTTGATAGGAGGGCTGAATTCCTGCTGACATGAGTGAATTATTTACAGCACACACTGAAAAATGCAGCGAGGCTGAGCTAGGTTTGAATGTGTCTGTTCCCAGCAAAGGGTCAGTTTCTGGGCAGTCAGGTATGGGTCCTCTATGGAGCTAGCCCCCACAGGGAATTTTGCAATCCATGAAACGGGGTCTTAGGCTCATGAGTATTCCTCTGATTGGTTGCCCCGCTCCTTCCCTAGATCTAGGCTCCCTTGGCCTAGATGGCTTTAAAAGGGGACTGGACAAGTTTCTGGAGGAAAAATCCATTATGGGTTACAAGCCGTGATGTGTATGTGCAACCTCCTGATTTTAGAAATGGGCTATGTCAGAATACCAGATGCAAGGGAGGGCACCAGGGTGAGGTCTCTTGTTATCTGGTGTGCTCCCTGGGGCATTTGGTGGGCCACTATGAGATACAGGAAGCTGGACTAGATGGGCCTGTGGCCTGATCCAGTGGGGCTGTTCTTATGTTCTTAACTACAATTCCCAGGAAGCCTTGCAGGTCTCTTGTTATCTGGTGTGCTCCCTGGGGCATTTGGTGGGCCGCTGTGAGATACAGGAAGCTGGACTAGATGGGCCTATGGCCTGATCCAGTGGGGCTGTTCTTATGTTCCCCCCCAGCATGCCTCCTCCCCACCCAAATGGAGAAATGGGCTCCCTATATCCAGAATGTACCCTGAGTATTTAATACACATTGCAACAGAGCGCAACCCCCACATAGCGCTGGTTTATCATCTGCTACCTTCGTGTCATGGGCAAGATACAAATTGCAGTATCAACGTATTATAGATTGTGGGAATGGGATTCTGCCAATACAAGCAAACAAAAATGGGGGATACATTCTGAAGGATTACATACAGCTCTTGCTGGATGGAATAAATGGCCAAAACAAACAAATTCTTCAGGGAACTTCTCACTGAAAATGAAATGCACGCACATGGTTTGTGCTAGGGAAGTCAGACGTTGGACCTGGATCAATAGAGTTTATTAGGTATTCAACTCAGATTTGCAAGATGGGATATTCCTTGAGGAGGCAAAATCACCTGCGTGCAAGGAGATGATGCTTGCACACAGCAATTAAGAATCTGCCCATTCATCGGCTAGTCATCACTCGGGGGGCCATGAGCTCCACTGGAAATAACTGTGACAGTAACTGATGAAATTTCTCTAAATTCAATGTGATGGCCCAGTCTTATCTTCAGCTGGCTTGCAGGCACAGCAGCACTTATGCAGCGCCACTGAATCCTGCGGGCCAACCGGGGACCATGGTGCAATGGAAAGGTAAGTAAACAAAATTCTTACTTACCTGCTCCACCGTGCCCTGGTCAGCAGTGGGTCTATTTGGCTCTGCACCAGCTCTTTAGTTGGCACAAGGTTGAGTGGACCCAAGGTGGTGTTGCAAGGCTAGGCTAGGGGTAAAAGAATACTTATAGAGTGGGCCATCTGTGGGGGATCTGTGTCTATATCCTCCCCCCCTTGGATACCAATATCCATGGATACTTACATCCACAGAGAGGCCTGGCCAGAAACATCAGAAGTGCCTCTCTGAAGGCCCCTGCTGGCGTTCCAGGGCTCAGGAAGATCATGAGCAGCTTCACATGCCCAATCTCGTCTGATCTTGGAAGCTAAGCAGGGTCAGGCCTGGTTAGTACTTGGATGGGAGACCGCCTGGGAATACTGGGTGCTGTAGGCTTATACCATAGTCTTTCGAGATTGAAGGTGGCCAACCAGAAGGCTGGCCAGAGCCTTTGGAAAGGCAATTCTGGTGCCTTTCTGAAAGCTCTGGCAGACCTTTTGAGGTGCAAGGAGGCCATGCACGGCTTCCCCACACCTCAGAAGATCTCAGAAGACTTCTGTTCAGGTTGCATTTGGGAAGTCCTCCAATGCCTTCCAATGCAGGCTTGCGATCCAAGTTGAGTCAGATCCACAGCTTGTAAACCTGGGGTGGACTTTTCGACTTTTCAACACTTTTCAACAAAAGTGGTCCACAAAGTGGTTTATATAGTAAAATAATCCAATAAATGGTTCCCTGTCCCCAAAGCGCTCACAATCTAAAAAATCTTTACTTCCTCTAGTTCAGGGGTGTCCAAAGTTTGTGGCAGGAGGGCCGCATTGTCTCTCTGACACTGTGTCGGGGGCCGGGGGGGGGAAAGAATTAATTTGCATTTAAAATTTGAACAAATTTACATAAGTTTACATAAATGAATATATTAAAGATGAACTTATATGAATGAAGGTCTTTCAGTAGCTCAAGGCCTTGCACAAAGCAAGGCTGGCCTTTCCTTTGCTGCCGCTACTGCATCACAGACGTGAAACAACAAGCAGTGGAGGAAGCCCTCATCCCATAGCTCACACAAGAGGTCAAACAGTCGCCCTCACGCTGAGAGCAGTTGCGTCGGGCCAGTGTGTGTTCCAACAAATCTCCGGAGGGCCAGAGGCTCATTGGAGACTGGGGGCTCTCTGAGGGCCACATTGAGAGGCCTTGAGGGCTGCAAATGGCCCCAGGGCCGGGGTTTGGGCACCCCTGCTCTAATTAGTGATGCTATTCTCCTATCTCTATGGTAACTTTGTCTTCTTGTCCAGTGGTTCTAGATCTTCCGCTAATTTACAACTTAAAGGATTCCCATGTAGAAGCTAGATGGTTTGACAAGACATGGATCTGCCTGACAACAATGGTTCCCATCCATTTGAAAAATAAAACATGTAGTGTTTTTTTTAATTGCTGAGGGAATCTCTCAGGCCTTGACTGACAGTACTTTTCAGTTGCGCAGGGCAGGTGGATATCCCCCTTCCACCTTTTTGTCCAGATTTATCTTGCCATGACGTCTCATTATAGTCATAATGCTACACACTAAAGTGTGTGGCACATAATGCTACACACTTTTAGCTACACCCTTCTTTGTGGGGGGAAAAAAATTACCTAGAAGACAGTTGCAATTTCAGGTTGACCCTACTTGGTTGAGTGCAAGTGCTTTTTGTGTTTTCCCATGGAAAACAACAAACACAGCTCTGCTTGGAGCAACATGAAATGAACTCCCAGAGAAATGTATCTGAAACATCAAAGCTTTAATGCTTCGCTGCTTTTGAATTGAGCAATCCAACCGAGATACAGAACACAATCACTATCCAATTCACGACCAAATGCCGTTCAGACCTTTGGCCAACTCGGACATGAGCTTCAAAGTGTCCTTGACCTTCTTTCTCATACTGTCCCTGCCCAAGACCTTCACTCTTCCATGTATGCCACATCAGCTGTCCCAATGTCAACTGCCTGTTCTTCCCTGCTGCCCCTTATACTTGAGATTACCTTCCAGAACACCTGGGTAATGCTGCTCACTCTTTGGAGTCCTTCAAATGTCTCTTCCCAGGCCACAGGCTGGAAGGGGCCGCTGGGGGCATCGTTCCAAACCTGGAGCATTGGTTCACCCCACATAAGTCCCCCCTCAAAAAAAGGCTTTTTCATGTATGATCATCTTCTTCTTTAGCGTTTTTCCTGTGTGGGGGAGGGGTCCTCTATTTTGGATCGGAGTCACCATTTCTCACTGTCATGGGCTTTTCATGTTTGATATTATGGTGGCCATTTAAAGAATGAGAACTTGCTTTTAGAAGAAAAACATATTAGGATTTTTTTAGTCCACTCTCCATACTTCAGGCCAATCTAAATGGGATCTCAGTCCTTTCCCCAACTGAAACAAAGTCGAACAGCCAAATCCTATGGATACCGGCACTGCATTTGCAGCACCAGCACAGGGTGTAGCAAAAGTGCCGTAAGATACTTTGCCAGTGGTGGGAGACAGACAGCACAGGTGGAGATGTCGACGTCAGTCGGCACTGGGCCTCTGCACCAGCTAGCGGGACACCAAAGAAGAGCACTGGGCGGTGAGTATCCTTGCTGTGTGGCAGAAGGCTTTTGGAGGCGGGGTGGGGGTGGGGGGGAAGGCAGGGAAGGGACAAAACTGGGCAGAGGGAGAAAGGCCAGATGATGGATTGGGCCTGGGAGTGGAGTGAGGCAAAGGGTGCTGCCAAATCCTATCCCCCCTCCCAAGCTGCAGAACCTGAAATAGGTCTTCTTGGTTCTGCACCAACTCAGTAGCTGGCGCAGATCCAAGTAGACCCATTGGGGACACTGGAGTTCTACACAGAGTAAGGGAGTCCCTTACCCCCAAGGAGTCCTCCAGCGGATGCTCTGGCACCTCAGGATATGCTGGCAGCCATTTCGGTGCCACTGTACTGCGCGGCAACAGCACATAGGATTGGGCTGCTCAGTTGCAATTTTATACATGTGAGCAAGCCTCATTGAACTTGGAAAGATTAACTTCTGAGTACAAATCCATAGTATGGGTTGCACACACTGTACATGTTAAGGACACATGACTATCTTTGCACGTGTTCATTGGCTACTATGCTTCCCTCTCTTCCCTTTCCTCTCTCCTTCTTTTCTCTTCCCCACTGTTAGATTGCTCCTGCTGTTTTGGCTCATGTATAGCATGCTGAACAGTGATTGTGGGACATACAGGTGGAGCCTGTTTAGCCGTGGATCTGGCTCAACGCAGATCCCTGAAACAGTATTGGGCCAGACTTGGGCTCCACCTGAAACCTCCGAAAGGGACCAGATCTGTGCTCTAGCCTCCTCCGGAGGGCTTTCTGAAGCCCACAGAGGTAATTCGTGTCCTCCTGCTGCCTCTGCATGCTTCAGAATGGTTTGTGGAACCGAAAGAACATAACTTCTGGTTTCCCAAGGGGAACCAGAAGTTGTGTTCTTTCGGTTCCACAAGCCATTCTGAAGCCCTCGGGAGGGGACTAGACAGTCCCCTTTGGAGAGTTTAAAGGGCGAATTGCAGATTTAGTTATTTGCAAAGTTCAACATCTGAAATTTTGGCACCTGTACATACATACATACATACATACATACATACATACATACATAACTATGATACTAATAATTACATATGACCGAAAAAACAGAAATGTAGTTTAAGCTTCTCCTTCAAAGAGATGCTCTTTTCCCTCTCACACAACACCAGAACCAGGGGACATCCATAAAATTGAGTGTTGGGAGAACAGATAAAAGAAAATATTTCTTTACTCAGCATGTGGTTACTCTGTGGAACTCCTTGCCACAGGATGTGGTGATGGCATCTGGCCTTTACAAGAGAATTGAACAAATTTCTGGAGGAAAAGTTCATCATAGGTTACAAGCCCTGATGGGTATGTGCAACCTCCTGATTTTAGAAATGGGTTATGTCAGAATACCAGATGCAAGGGAGGGCACCAGGATGCAGGTCTCCTGTTGTCTTGTGTGCTCCCTGGCACATTTGTTGGGCCACTGTGAGATACAGGAAGCTGGACTAGGTGGGCCTATGACCTGATCCAGTAGGGCCGTTCTTATGTTCTTAAATCATTTGCACTCCTGTTCCCTTTCATTAAGAGGAAACTGAAGCCAAGAAAACAATTAAGATATTGTTTAATAAAGCTTTAATTCCATTCATAATACTTAAATGCAGTGGGTTCTCGCATAGGGTAGACATTGAAATATGTCCAGTAGGGATTTGAGGAATTATGCATGCCCAAGTACAGAGTTTGCAAGATCAAAGAAAAATCACTTTGCAAGACAGGACCTCTGCAAGGAGCCTTGCAGAACTTGAGTGGCCGCTTGATCAAAGCAGAACCTCCTGAGTCCAGCAAGGCAACGGCTATTGGTGTAGTCCTCAACAATAGACCTGGTGAGTTTGGTAAAAGCACAGCAAAGAAGACATTTGATCAATGCTCACTTAACAAAAAGGTTTGTTTCTCTATCTCGGTTCTACTATCCGTGTAAAATGCACTGGAAATTGTCCTGGGCTCATCATGTCTGACAGGTGATGAATGTTTTGTACCTCCCTCAAAGGCCAAATCCTTTTTAGCTGAGTCGAAGGAATAAGGCAGGTGTACAATGAACAGAATGGAACCTCCAGCCATAAACGTGAGCCATAAAATTAACATGTCTTTTGGCTAAGTTGCTGGAGTCTGCTTGGTTCATCATGGTCAAGCCCTCCGTTAAATACTGAGCTCTACTTATGAACAAACACTAATTCATGCAGCTGTCTCTGTGAAACAGTAAATTAAAGCTGAGTCGAATAAGGCTTTCTAAGGGCTTAATTGGTTATTGGATTCAGCTGAAAGCATAGGATGACGGTGCTCATGAGCTAGGAAGGAATGGACGTAAATCACAAATGCTCCTGAGCTTGGAGGAAAGAGATCATTCAGAAAGAGTGAAAGCGAGGGGCATGGCTGATGAAGGAAGGACTGAGAATCCAGTAAGGGCAGGCTGCTGGATATCCTTTATCAATGAATAGATAAAGGCAAGTCCCCAACATTTATTTTGTGTTGTATTTATAGGATACATACCCCAGATTTTGACCCAAATGCCCTCCCAGTAGTTCAGTGGTTCCCAAACTCTGTGCCCTCAGGCACCATGGCAAGCTCATAGGGATGCGGCAGAATGTCACTGGCGGCCTCTTCTTCCCAACTCTCTGGGTGCCACCATCTTGGATCTTGCACGATCCAAGGTGGGACACTCAGAAGAGCCAGGAGAAAGAGGCCACCACAAAAGAAAGGTGCTGTGAACATGGTAAATTTGGGAACTGCTGCAGTAGTTGACGGCAGTCAACATAAATAAAAAAAAAATTGCAAAAGAGAGAGATCAAAATCATCAGAGGGTCTGAACGCCTTCCTTATGAGGAAAGCCTACAGAGTTTGGGGTGCTTTCACTTGGAAAAAGGCAGGGCATGATTGATGATGATGATGGTGATGATGCATGGTGTGGCAAGAGAGATTTTTCTCCCTCTTTCACAAGACTCAAACCATAACACATTACATAACCCTCTCACATAACACCAGAACCAGGGGACATCCACGAAAGTTGAGTTGACGGTGCTAAAAGCTCAAAGATAAAAGCAGCAGCTGTGGATCATAAATACTCTTAAAGGTCAGGAGAACAGGTTGGATTTTGCTGGGACTTAAAAGTTGATGACAGGTGAACATTCCATCATATTGCACTGTGACCAAGAAACAGAACTGGGATGGCATCGAGGGTTGATCAGGTCAAAATCTGACTCAGGACTCATTCCCATCAGAAGGTCCACCTCACCATGTCAACCCAACAGCCATTAGTATCAGTTGTAGCACCCAATGCAACACCAGGAGAAGGGAGGCTGCAGGTGTTACCAAACCTGCTCAGAAGCATGTAGGAATAGATCTACAATTTTACCCAAAACAAGCACATTAAGGGCTAAGAGCATAAGAAGAGTCCCGCTGGATCAGGCCAAAGACCCCTGTAGTCCAGCTTCCTGTATCTGACAATGGCCCCCCAGGTGCCTCAGGGAGCATGCAAGACAACAAGATACCTGTATTCAGTTGCTACTCCCTTGCAACTAGCATTCTGAGGTAGCGCACTTCTAAAACCAGGAGTTTGCATATACCCATCATGACTTGTTACCTATTATGGAATTCTCTTCCATGAATCTGTCCAATCCTCTTTGAAAAGTATCTAGGCCAGACACTATCACCACATCCGGTGGCAAGGAGTTCCACAGATTAACTACACTCTGGGGAAGGAAGGATTTTCTTTAGTCTGTTCTAACTCTCCCAGATCTTTGACTGTTGGTCGCGGTGTACTTGGGGTGAAAAGAAGAGAAAGACTTCAGAGTTCAATTCACAATACTTAGTTCATTTAGAATTATTTACAATAGCAACAGCCTTATCATTGCTGGAACTAGCATTCTGGCAGTATAAGGTCCTTTATGAGTGTTGCAAAAGGCCACACACCATATCATGGAGCTGAGTCACCTCCACAAGCAGTGAGTGGCCATTGCAGCACACCAGTGGTTCTGTTCCTCCGCATCCCCCAGTACCGGTAAGTCAGCATAGGGGATGGGAAGGAGGGGGAAAGAAGGCCTGGAAGGGGGCAATACTGGTAGCAGTGGCATTGCAAGTATCTTATCCCCCTTCCAGGTGTTGATCTGCCTTCCCAGTTCCACTCAGACCTTTTCCAGCGCTTGACCCCTGGGTAAGGGAACAAATGTTCCCTTACCCAGACAAGACTTCTTGGACTCCCCTGCCCCCCGCCCGCCCGCAACACACACTCCAGTGATGCAGCTGCATTAGTGGGGAAGGGAAAGGATAAGATTGGACTGTTAGTGTCTTGATGCCTGTTGGGAAGGTGGAGATGGATTGGTTTCTGTTGCTTCAGATACAGTACAATACAGACTTACTTCATATCCTGTACATAGATGTCCTGCTAGATTGGTTAAGCTAGAAATCCTGCAGTCAATCACTGTGTTTTCTGAGATCCTGGCAAGTGGGTTTTAAGTGTGTGGGGTTCGGTGCTTCTTCGTGCTAGGTAAGCAATGTTGAGTGCCATCGACTGGGGAGTTCAGTGCCATTTCTTTCCATGGGATAATTAGTCTGGACTGAACAGCAGTGGTCTCTCAGACCACCAGTTGTGGGGGTGAGAGACAAAGGGGAGTGGGGTTGCTTGCTCCAGCCTGTAGGCATACTGTGTGTGTGTGTGGGGGGGGGGGGGCAAGTGAGAGAAAGAGAGAGCGTGTGTAGGTTGCTTGGGTAAACATAAAGGAGGACAAGACACCCCCAAATCAATTCTTGGTTGTTTTTAGCTTTTATTTGGTAATGTCCTACAGTTTTCTTGAATGACCTATATTTTGGGGTGCTGTGTCTTCCTTTGTGGTTATGACATCTGGTCACCCTGAGTAGGCCCCACTGACTATGATGTGACTTGATTCTCAGTAGACATGCCTAGGATTGGGCTGTCTGGCTCGTTCAGCTGTGTTGGGCTCTGAGGCAATTACCAGGAATAGCCAAGGATAAAGGGGGAATCAGGAGGGTGTCAGAGATAAAGAGAGGCAGCCAACACTTAAGTTATCAATTTGTATGATTTCAGCTTGAGTGATTTTGGCTTCATTTCAACTTTTTTTGCAAGTTGATGCAAGGGAGGGCACCAGGATGCAGGTCTCTTGTTATCTGGTGTGCTCCCTGGGGCATTTGGTGGGCCGCTGTGAGATACAGGAAGCTGGACTAGATGGGCCTATGGCCTGATTCAGTGGGGCTGTTCTTATGTTATTTGAACCGTGGTGACTTATTGGGGGGTAAGAGGCAATGTGATCCTTCACAAGCAAGTTACCTTGGTTCAGACAGAGAAGGGGGGAGGCGGTGAGCTGGTTCCATAACTGGGTGGTTAGATCTGGTGCTTTAAGGGAGAGGAGAAAGGAGTGGTGGGAGAACTAGGGAGAAGAGATCAGGAGGCAAAGATGGGAGAAGCGCGGGAAAGGAGAGGTAGAACTGTAGAGTAAGGATGAATCAATGCAGTATGCATCCACTCAGAAATTTAACTTCTTTATATCCCAGGGAGATACTAAACATGAAAGAATAACACCCTAGCAACTCCCACTCACAAAATTTTAACCAGACAGCCTCCAGGGACAAAAATAGAGACAAGATTTTCCAGGAAATAGGGATTGTCCCTTATCAACAAGAACGGTTGGGGCATATATCTTTGCAATCACAAAAATGCTCCTCTCCACCCTTGTTCAGGACTATCACCACCTCTTTTTTCAAATACAGGCTCTTTGCTATTAACATCTTCCTGGCAAAGAGAAAAAATACAGAAGGTGAGTCCCCTCTCCACTTAGAGATACAGTAATGCAGAGTCTATGCCTCAGGTTTGCAGCACCGAAGATCGAGCACATTCAAATTACACATGAGTGACTCTCCCTAAGATTCTTCCCAGCATGACCCTGATTTAGATGAGCCCCAACACCCAATGGCATAGCTAGAGCGGGTGCAAAGCACTAAGTTTTGCAGGCGCCTGAACACACCCTGCAAGTGGGAGCAAAATGAATGCCTCCGTTTTGCTCCCACCGCCCAAAATGACTCCAAGGGGGGGCCGCTTGCACGGTGCATTCAGGCGCCTGCAAAACTTAGTGCTTTGCCTCCCCTCCTGCTATGCTGCTGCCAACACCTCGGGTGTGCATTCAAAATCACTGAACCTGTTCAGGCCACAGAGCTTGGCTGGAGCCTTGAACAGAGAGAGAGAGAGAGAGAGAGAGAGAGAGAGAGAGAGAGGCCCCTTGAAACATCTCCAGTATTTTCCTGCATCCAGCTGGGCCAGAAACCTTTGCCAGGAAAAAAAGAATTTCCTCATTTGTTTAATTTCAGGCAACTCCTTCACCAGTGCTAGGAAAAGAAAGTTCAAAAGTAGAGGGAAAAAAGCGAAATAATTGGTTGAGACAAGATATACAAGAGCCAAAATGTTCATAAACAGAGCATTGACTTCATTTAGCCCCATTATTTACATATTTCATCTCATCTGAAAATCTGGACCGCCAAACCTTTTTTTTTTAAAGTTGCTTTGGAAAGTCTGCTTTCTTTAATTTTGGTTAGGAGCCCCCCCCCCCTCCGTTTCTTTTCTGCATAACTAGGCAACAGTCCTCGTGGCTGGCAGCTTGAAAGAGCAGTCGTATCCCTACTCCAGCCCCACACCCACCCATTCCCAGCACCCCTACAAACACTCCCACGTATCTCCTCCAGCATCTACCAGGAGCATTGCTTCACCCACACTGAGAACATCTGTTCTTGCAAATGACTGGAAAGATAAAAATGGAAGACTAGAATCACACAACAAATGCACTTTGCTTCCAGTTTTTCATAAGGAATTTTGGAAAAAAAAAAAAAAAAGAAAGAAATCACCTCTGCAAAGTTCTTTGTCTTGCCTGGGTCTCTGTTCAGTATAACACTATCCTCAGGGCTGTGTGCAGCTGTCAAGGTGGGACCAAGGCAATCAGAACACCATAAATTATTTTATTCCAGTTACACAGACTACCAGTTTCAGCCTTAATTTGTGGCCCAAACCGAACTAAGTGGCACTCTAGTGGAAAGAGTGTTCCGCCAGCGTGCCTGGCTTTTGCGCTGTCACAAAGGTGCCGTAAAGCGTATTGCAACAGTGCTTCTAGCAGGAGTGTCAGTAGGAAGGCCAGAACCTTGCTGCTGGCATCAGTGCTTCCAGGGACTCCCACCAGAGCAGATCAGTTTGGTGCAGAGTTGGGGGAAGACGGGGAAGGGCTGGGGGAGGGGGTGTGACGGGATAAGGAGGGTGTTGAGAGGGGAAGGGTAGGCAAATTGGGACAAGGAGGGGGTGGGATTGGCAGTGCCAGCATGTACCATATCCTACCCCCCTTCCAGGACTTGATTCACCACCACAGAACAACTTGCTTTCTATATCACTGGCACAGGTCTGAGTTGGCCCATTGTGACTGCTGGGGCTTACCCTGAGACAAGGGGACAAATGTCTGCTTACTCCAAGGAGACCTCCAGCAGCTGAAATTCCCCTGCAGGATCGGTGTAGCCTGTGAGCCCAATCCTGAGCTCAGTGCCACAGCTCCGTGCCACGGCGGACTGTTGTGTCTCACCACCAGCCTCACCGCTAGGCTCCCACCCGTGCTAGCCCAGAGCCGGCTGGTGCTGGGCTAGCGCAGGGTAGTCACCCAGCCTCTACAGCTCAGCAGTCTCCCAGACCACCAAGCCACGGCACAGTAAGTGGGGGTAGGGACAGGGAGGAGGCGTTCCGGGGAGGGGGGAGGCCAGCAAGGGGGTGGAGAGAGGGTGGGGGGCATGACATGGAGGCATGATGCGGGAAGGGGGGCAGGCTGGAGGCATGCCGGGGGAGGGAGGGAGGCGGATCCGCGGAGCTCTGCTCTGCAGGATCTAAGGTTCTCATGGAGAGCTTGGCGCCCTACATGAGCACCTTTACTTTACCACCGACGTTTTGGTCGGCAGTAAAGTGAGTAGCCCCATTGCGGGGCTTCCCCTTCTCCTGAGGCACCTCCCGCGGTAGCCCAGGGTACACAGGATCCGGCTGCAGTTGTTTTTGGTGCCACCGAGGCTGGGTGCTCTCGGGTAGCTCAGGATTGGGCTGCCCATTGGCACCACTGTGTTACTGTGTAGGAATTTTTTTAGGATTGGGCTGCCCATTGAACTTCTGTGCTCAATTTGAAGTATTTGTATCAACCTGGTCCCAGACTGTTGGAGTTTTAAAGGTTACCTTAAGGACTACCTTCTCCCACATGAACCTATGAAGGTGCCTGATTGGTATGTACCATGGACAAGGCCTTGGTGGTGGCACCACAATTTTGGAATTTCCTCCCCAGCAAAACAGGCAAGTGCTTTTCATGTTGAGATAAATCCTGAATGCTGTTCTGGTCCAGACTTTTTAAAAAAAAATTCTGCAGTTTTAAGTAAGGGTCTTCATTCTACTGTTTTATATCTATGTTATTACATTTATGTCCCATGTTTCTTTAAGAGAACTCATGCTTTTGTGGTGCATGTAGAGTTCCCAGGGAATCATCAGTCCAGGCACTGGCTTGGTTCAGCAGTGCAGCTTTATCAAGAGACCTCAGATCAAGTCCTGGGGTCACAGTGTTACATTCATATTGTCTTAAACCTCTTCTGCTTATCTTAGTTGTGGTTATTTAAAATTTATTGTTTTACAGTCTGGAAACTGCTGCCTTGATAACACAGGCCAACCCACATTTTGCTGACTGAAAAGTCAGACTTATTCCTGGGTATATTTGGGGTGCTGATTCCAAAAATGGCATGGTTTTGCCCTATCACATCCAGTTTCAGAGTTCGGGCATAGCCTCTTTAGTGAATGGTTCCATTAGTGAATGGTTCAAACCCTAAATTTTGGAAGAAAAAAAAATTGTTTTTTTCTGACCCTCAGTTTCGCAGACCTGTGTAATTGCAATGAAAAGCAGAATAAGGATATTTTAATAAATAAATGCCAATGTTTTTTCTTCTTTAAAAAGTCTGCAGGCAATCCAAATACCTTGGAAAGAAAGAAAGAAAGAAAGAAAGAAAGAAAGAAAGAAAGAAAGAAAGAAAGAAAGAAAGAAAGAAAGAAAGAAAGAAAGCTGAATCCCAACCAGAATAAATTATACGAACTGAGCAGATTTTCATTGCTCTGTCTTCTTCAAAATTTATTTTGCGTAATATAGTCATGGAGAAGGCCAAGGAGGTATGCAAGGAACTGACCAGCACTGTTTCCAGTCAATGGAAGCCTTATTTAGCCAGCCCTATGGCTTCTGAGCTCTCATTTAAAAAAAAAAAAAAGAAAGAAAATGGAAGTAAAATGTAAGATTTTCAGAAATTTGAATTCTTTGGGGATATGCAGAACCCCCCAAGAGAAAATTCACAGGTCTTACAAAACATGTTTGGTTTCCCTTGAAAACTCCTAAATGTTACTCCTTTGGAGGACAACTAAAAATTTGCTTTGAATTTTGCTGTTTTGAAATGTATTTGTCAACTAAGCCCAAAACTACTTTTGTCATGTTCTGACACTTCTGCAGAAACCTGGAATATACACAGCTTTGACTACATGAGCACTTTTCTGTAAGAAAGACTATGAAATGAATGCAGTGAAGAAGCAATCTTTAGAACTGCTCAAGCAGTGGTCTTTGGTGAGAAAATAGGGAAGTCTCCAGAAGTTCAACAAAGAAACAATTTGCAGCTTTTGCAAGTGCAGAGTTCAGTGTCTTTCCTTTATTGAGCAGAAACTTCATGCCTCATTTTCTATCCTAGCCTAACTAGCTTTCTTTCCTACATCAGTCTGTGCTGGAATAACCTTATCTCACATTCAAAAGAAAAAGGGTGGGATGGGAGCGGGGAATGCAGAGAAAAAGACCAACTTTTGCATTCATGTTTTTGACTCTTCTACCTAAGACATTCCATATGATTATTTTTTTTTCAATCCAACATTTTTGGGGTCGAAAAACCAGCATTGCTCACTATCTTGACACCCTGTCAGGCACGGGACTTGAGCATATGCTTATCATACAAAGATTTATCCACCCCTCTGAAGTCAATAGCTGCAGAGTTTAATGAAAATGTAACATGCACTCACAAGAGATTTCATCCCCCCCCCTTGTGCTCTAGTATGAGTTCTCGTAGAAGTGTTACAATTCTGTTTCAACATGTCATGCTATCAATGGCATAGCTAGAGGGGGTTCAAAGCATTAAGTTTTGCAGGGAACCTCAGAGTGGCATGGAAATTGCACCCCCCCCCCCAGTTTGCTCCCACTGCCTGGAACGGCTCTGAAAGGAAGGGGGAGTGGCCACTTGCATGCCACACTGAGGCTCCCTGCAAAACTTAGTGCTTTGCACCCCCTCTAGCTATGCCACTGCATGGTATATACATGTTTTAGAGGGCTGGTCAACAATGCTAAGAATGGGATCTTCACATTGGGGCCTCTAATCCAAAAGACTATGCACTGACATGCTTGCAGGACTTTCAAATCTCGGGCAAGAGCTGCCACATATAGAATTAAATGGAGAAGCTACACCACTGTGCCCAATTACCCTATACGGTAATTGGTGACTCACCTATGTGGTGAGTCACCAGAGCTACATGTTGGAGCCCATCTCTGGGCAACAAAGAGATCTCAGTCATGCAGTAAATTACCTATCTTCCACTGAAAGGATTATAAAAGTATTCTGTTCAGGCTGAGATGTGCCTGAAGAATGAAAAACTTTCCAGGCTCCTCCTCACAACTTAGGTATGACCACAACTGGCTCTCCTTTCCGTCTTATTATGGGTTCTCCTGGCCTCCACGCAGTAATTGCCTGTGACGCAGTTCTGACAGTCCCCCCTTCTGAAATTACACCCATGTTCTCTTTAACACATTCATGAACATCTGTCAGTGAAAGAGCAGCTGTCTTGGGGAAGAGCATGATATAGAACCTCAGCGCATAAATAGAAGCACTTGCTCTTGCCTAGAACTGCTTCTTGATTTGATTGGGTTCATGTGCAGATTCCAGGTGGAGATCTGTAGGATTCAGATTCTTTTGTACTGTACTGTATTTTGTATCACGCTGTATTTTGTATTGCAAACAGAAATTATGTGGGTGTCAAGTGGGGAAGCGGCTAACAACACTGCTTTGATTTGGAGAGGAAAAACAGTGCTACTTGAAAGACTAGCAGTCTGCCTAGGTACTCACCTACTTCTCTGTTTTCAATGCGTACATTTGTAAGTCAGTATATGTCGCAAAAATGCTATTCACCGGTGCATGTCCTTATAGGAAAGCAGAGCGTTTAGTGCGGCGATTTTCATCCAGTGTGCAATGACACATTGGTGTGCCACAACAGTTCTGCAGGTGTGGTTGGCAAACTTCAGTCTCGAAAGACTATGGTATATGCCTACAGCACCCGGTAGTCCCAGGCGGTCTCCCATCCAAGTCCTAACCAGGCCTGACCCTGCTTAGCTTCCGAGATCAGACAAGATCAGGCATCTGCAGGGTAACAGTTGCTGCCTCTGCAGGTGTGCCATGGGAGTTTGGAGCACAGTGGTTGAAAATTGCTGACAAACTCCTCTGGTTTCTGTGGTTTTGTTTCTAGAAGTGGAGAACACCCGCGGCGGAAGAGGAACAGACCATTTGTTACTACAGAAAGTTGCCCTAGAAGCAGAGCTGCAGAACCCAGACAAGTCTCCCAGAAGCCTGAAGTCACAAGAGGCAGAGACCATAGAGAAGACTATAGAGGCAGTGTTCCGTGAGAAGAAAAACACTGAAAATCGTTGCTTTAGTGACTGTTTCTGGAGCTTCCCACTGCTTGGGGAACTTGCAGCCCAATCCTAACCTGCCCTAGAGCAGGCAGACCTGCCCCGCAACCAGAACAGGTTTGGTGCCAGGAGCGGCTCAACCCAGGTCATGGGGAATCACTTCCCCTCACCCTGGGTAAAACCACAGCAGCCCCAATGGGGCTACTCAGATCTGTGCCTCCTCAAGAGGTGGCACAGATCTCAGCAGTCCGGAGCTGCCTGGGACTGGGGATAGGATCTGGCATAAGTGCAAGATCCTAGCCCTGCCCCTGCTCGCGTGACTTCTACCCATGGGCCTGCCCACTTCCTGCTCTCCCCCACCCAGATACATTTCTTCCTCACCCTCCCCACACCCACCATGCCTTGGCTGATGCGAGCTCACTTTTCTGCTGCCCCAACAGGACTTGGGCTGGCATCCGTGGCACTTTCGCAACACTCATCGTCCAAGAGACTTGTGCCAGCCGAGCGCAAGTCTCGGCCAAAGAGACTTGTGCCAGCCAAGGGCATGCTGTGAATTGTGCCCTTAGAGTCCATCCCTCTTGCAAAGGGCTCTTGTTGTTGTTGCTGTTGCTCTCCAACCACTGCAGAAGTGTTGTAAGATTAGCAACAGATGTTCTTGAGAGGACAAAAGCCTATGTTGCTGGTTACATGAGTGGGGGGGGGGAGTTAAAGAGCAGCCATAACATCACCCAAACTAGGAGAGCTCAAACAGGGGCAGCAGCTAGCATTGGGAACAAGGGATTGAACTAATATACTATGTGACTTTCGGCAGATTTTTGACTCTCCATTCCTGCCTGATATATATGACAGCCACAGTAGCCAGGGACTTTTTAGGAAGCTTCAAGGCAGATGTATTTCCTAGCAACTTGTCAGAATAACTCATCAGTGAGAAACTTCTATTTAATATTTTCCAGAGTTAGCCTCCCTTTGTGAAGTGGTGGATGGAACTGGAGCTGAGGCCTTTGCTTTTTGCAGCAATTTTACCATCCAGAATACGCCATGCTCCCATGGATTTATGGTCCTCTGAGAAAACGTTGCAGGGCCAGAGATCCTATAAACTGGAAAGGTCCTATTGCTTTCATTTCACCATAGCCCAGAATTGACTGAATTATGATGCTTCCAAATGCAACCAGGTTCTTGGTAACTTTAACAACCTGGGTCTCATTCCTCACTAGTATATTTCCACTGACATCAACGGAATTAACTCCTGATTTATCCCTGGGCGTAGCATAGAGAGCCAAGAGCCACAATCTCTGGTGCTTTAAACACCTTCATATGGAACATGATTTCAGTGCAGGAAGGATCTGGAAAGTCTAATTTGACATCCACAGTCAGACAAGGCTCTCTGAACAGCAATAAAGAAAGCTTGTAGGCTGGTGTCAAAGTAATTTAGTAGATGTATGGTCTCTTGTTATCTGCTGTGCTCTTTGGGGCATTTGGTGGGCCACTGTGAGATACAGGAAGCTGGACTAAATAGGCCTATGGCCTGATCCAGCAGGGCCGTTCTTATGTACAGTGGTTTGGAAAACTGTGGTGTGCCACTGAAGTCTTCTAAGGCTTCCTCAATAAGAAGACTGTGGACACAAAGCCTTCAATGTTTTGCAGGTGAGAACAGGGGCACACTCCTATTACCACACCAAAGATCACCGCCTTGCTACACATCAATGAAGGCTCTGCTCTTGTCTGTTGTGTGCCGTGTTCTTTTAATTTAGCAATTACTTTTTCTCCAGCTGCTTTGAAAACTGTGATAGAAAACTATCTCAGTTTGAAAACTTGTTCCTTTGGTCAAAGGGGAAAAAAAGACTGATAATAAGCTGTCACCATTCAGAAATGACTTCAGCATCTCCAGTGTGTGGACTTTAACAAGCTGTGCATTGAATGATGCCTTAATGCCCATGCGTTTGATCAGTGGCGTACCTAGAAGGGGTGCAAAGCGCTAAGTTTTGGAGGGAGCCTCACCACAGTGTGCAAGGGGCCCCTTCCCTTCGGAGCCATTCCAGGCAATGGGAGCAAAATGGAGGGAAGGGGGAGGGGCCACTTGCATGGCACATTCAGGCACCTGCAAAACTTAGTGCTTTGCACCCCATCTGGCTATGCCACTCTGCATGATGCATTTGTTATATAACCAAGATGTACCCTGGGGGCTGGGGATAAGAATAAGCCCTCAGTTTGGCTGTACTTGTCGTAAGAGGCGACTAAACAGCCACCAGGCAGATGGGACTCGTCAGCCTGGGAAGGCAGCTCATCTGAGAGAAGGAAAACTCTGATCCCAAACCTCCACTGCCTTGTGGCTACATCCAGTTATGGAAAAGTCTTCAGGAGTCAACCTCGAGGCAAAATCCGGAGCCAGAGCCCCTGAGGCAGTTCATGGCTGAGCACAGTCACATTCTGGCAACTCCTGTGACACCGCTGGAACCAACCGTATTGGCCTCTGCCTTTCCATTGGACCATTTCAGCGACGTGGAGAGGGGGGATTTGCTGCATGGGTAACAGCCTATCCTCCATACCTACTTTACCCAGGCTTCACGCACTGGAGAGGACACTCTGTTCCAGAACCACCATTCAGAGCGTGACTCCATAGTCTTCCGAGACTGAAGGATGCCAACAAGACCCACCCGCTCCACAGAAATTTAATTTCCAAAGAATATTGGGCAGGAATTTAATCCTCAAGAAAGACGACTCCAGCAATTCACATTAAAATGAACAGAGCATCCCCAGAAGATGAAAACAGAGACAAAATAGGAATTGTGGTTTTCTAGGGCTGGGGGCCAAGAACAGGGACTTTATGATAATAAAAACAGATGGAGCATATGGTAATAGTACACAGGCTGCCTTGAAAAGCAGTACATGGATACCCAAGCAGTGGTGTCACTGTGGGGTGCGGAGGGTGCAGGCCACACTGCGTGATGCCCACAAGGGGGTGCCACCCTTCCCAAAAAAATTTAAATATTGGTATTTTCGAATAACACCATTCATGTTATATAGCAATCGATGTGTGCTTTCATGCAGAATGCAGTGAAACAATTTCTTGCAGAATGCAATGAAACGTGTTGAAATATCTCTATTCTGTCAAAGGTTATCGCCAAAAAAACCCAGTGGGGGAGGGGTGATGGTACATCACCATGCCCACCACCTAGGCTTTGCCCTGCCCACTGCATGGGAGGACGACCATCATGGGGGAGATCCCACACTGGGTGGCAAAAACTCTAGTGACGCCACTCTACGTAAGAACATTTGGTGCATTTCACATTATAATTTCACTGCACCATCACTTTGCACAGGGAAAGAAGAATCCAGAAAGACACCTAGCTAAGGGAAACACTGTCTGGAGGAAAGTTGTGGGCATGGGGAGACTTAAGCTACACCCCTCACCTGTACCCCTCACTTTCCCTTCCCTGGAGAAGCGCCCCATTGGCCACTTTCAACAGCAAGCACAGGGTAAGGAATCCCATATTTGCTATGGGATGCCCAGTCTAGATGAGGCCGCATGTGTTGAATGTGTTGTCTTAACTTTTTAATGATGGGCTGCTACCCCTGAGGGCTGGGGGATAAGAATAGGCCCTCAGTTTGGCTGTACTTTTCGTAAGAGGTGACTAAACAGCCACCGGGTAGATGGGACTCTTAGCCTGGGAAAGCAGCTCATCTGAGAGAAGGAAAACTCTGATCCCAAACCTCCACTGCCTTGTGGCTACATCCAGTTATGGAAAAGGCTTCAGGAGTCAACCTCGAGGCAAAATCCAGAGCCGGAGTCCCTGAGGCAGTTCATGGCTGAACACAGTCACGTTCTGGCAACTCCTGCGACGCCGCTGGAACCAACCGTATTGGCCTCTGCCTTTCCATTGGATATGGAGAGGAGGGATTTGCTGCATGGGTAACAGCCTATCCTCCATACCTACTTTACCCAGGCTTCTCGCACTGGAGAGGACACTCTGTTCCAGAACCACCATTCAGAGCGTGACACCATAGTCTTCCGAGACTGAAGGATGCCAACAGCAGATGGGCTGCTGTGGCAGAGCACATGGGCTGTCGCAAAGGTGCCATAAAGCACTGACATGCACCGTATCCGATCCCCCCTTCCCAGTTGTGTTGATCCACCAACACAACTCTGAGTTGGCCCACTGTAGCTGCTAGGGCTTACCCTGGGGCAAACGTTCAAATGTACCCTTACCCACTCCTGCAGCCAAAATTCCCCCACAGGATGCAGCAGAGCTCATGCCGTCACCACTACATCACTGTGTGGGAAACTAGTTAGGATTGGACTGTGAGAATGTGGGTGCTTCAGCAGGTGAGAGAATAAATCTCAGGCAAGGGGGCTTGCATTTCTCTTGAAAACCTTGTTTCTGCCACAGCACAGTTTCCTATGAGGGAAACAGTCTGTGGGTGGGCAGCAGGTTTTGCACCAGGAAATCAATATCTTGGGTTGCAGATGTCTGGGCAGCTGCCTGGCTCTTGCTGTTAATGAAACAAATTCAGAAATCAGGCAGGAGCAGACGGCCTGGGTGATGGATGATTCACAGCGTGGTTGGTACAAGGAGAGACATAGCACCATAACAAGCCCATGTCTTTCATTGCCCCCCCATCATAAGAATTGCCTCACTGAATAAGGTCACAGGGCATCAAATCTCACATTCATCCAGCACAGTGGCCAGACAGGCGCAAGGCACCAAGGTCATAGCTTTCTCCTTCACAGTCTCCGACCTCCTTCCTCTTTCCCCCTGGACTAGGAAAAACTTTGTTGCATACCTGTATTTAGAATCCTGTCTGGGAACTGTGTATAACCCGTATCAAGAAGTCTGCTACGTTAACAATACTTGTGTTGCCTATTCTCAGTAGACAACCTTCAGCAGAATCACAGTAGAAATTTCTGTATTATGAAGAAATTATGCAGGGGATGGACAGAGTGGATAGGGAGATGCTCTTTACACTCTCACATAATACCAGAACCAGGGGACATCCACTAAAATTGAGTGTTGGGAGAGTTAGAACAGACAAGAGAAAATACTTCTTTACTCAGCATGTGGCTGGTCTGTGGAACTCCTTCCCACAAGATGTGGTGATGGCAACTGGCCTGGACGCCTTTAAAAGGGGATTGGACAAGTTTCTGGAGGAAAATCCATTAAGGGGTACATGCCATGATGTGTATGCGCAACCTCCTGATTTTAGAAATGGGTTATGTCAGAATGCCAGATGCAAGGGAGGGCACCAGGATGAGGTCTCTTGTTATCTGGTGTGCTCCCTGGGGCATTTGGTGGGCCGCTGTGAGATACAGGAAGCTGGACTAGATGGGCCTATGGCCTGATCCAGTGGGGCTGTCCTTATGTTCTTATGAACTCATTCTGCATGGATGGTCTGCAATGGTGCTGGTGCATCTCAGCATTGCGCAATGAGCTTGAGCCTGCCTAGGACATGCACTGTTCATGCAGGACCTGATAGGTTCAGGGCAGACAGCTATTTGAATCTGTGTTGTTATTTTAGCCCAGCACTTCAGGGGTATTCTGCTTCTGGAAGTACTAACATTAAACCTGTTGTTCAGTGAACACGTGGGGGAAATGGAACCACACTGGTTATGCTCCCTTTACTGGTACTCCTGCCAACCATGCTTCCCAGTTCCATACATTTGGTGTTTGTGCATGAGAGGCTCTAGGAACATGCAGTCCTTTCAGACCAAAACTGGATATGCAGATGTTGTGGGTATAACCAGTGGGCACATGGGCAATGTGGTGTGTGGCAGGTATGGTTCCATTCCTTGCCTATGTATTTACTGAACATGTCAGGCCCAATAATATCCTTTTGAGAACTTGAAAGCTCAGCATCACTACCATAACTATTATAATGAACTTTAGTGAAACGATGAACTGTTTATTCTAGGGATTTTTCAACCAGTGTGCCATGGCACACTGGTATGCCACAGATGGTCTGCAGGTATGCCACAGGTATTTGGGGGAAGGTCATATATTGGTAGGGCCATTGGGGGATGTGAGGGCCCCCCTAGCAGCATGGTGTGTCTTGTCAATTGTCAAAAAACTGATGGTGTGCCTTTAGAATTTTAGCGCCTTGTTTCAGTGTGCTATGAGATGAAAAAAGTTGGAAATCGCTCCTAACATGGATACACGCCAACAATTCTATCTTCTAGGAGTGTGCATCATTTTGTTTATGCCTTCCAGGCTCACCCACATGAAGATGCACTCTCCTCCACATCCAGTTACTCCACTTATCTTCCTGTGCTTGGCTATCCAGGCTCTACAGCTCCAAAACTAGCATTATATTCCTGGCATCAGCATAACATGGACATTAGCAACTGAACACTGTAAGTGACCACTGGAAGTTCAATCTAGGACCCAGAGATTTCCCATCTATCACTCTCAATACTAGGACCCACATGTTATGAGGCACTTAACACCTGAATTATAGCCAGTGTGGCTTAAAAGTGTATGAAATTGAGACTGGGAACACCTGTGCTGGAATTCCTGCTTGACCACAAAGCTTACTGGGTGAGCTTGGGCCACTCATTAGTCCGTGTGTCTAGTCCTTCTGGCTTTCCAGAACAGCCACCAAACTGCCATTGCCAGCAGGTCAGGAAGTTCTTGAGAATCACAAAGTTGGCATCTTCTAAGCCACTTTGGAGGCCAAGGATCTGGTCAGCAGCTCCTCCTGCTGACCAAGCCATGATAGTGCTGAAAAGCTCTGTCTGAAGGGCATTTGTCAGGAACCAGAGACTGGTGAAATAAATACCGGTGACCACAATAGAAGTCACTATGAAAGAAGTGACTTCTTTCAGGGCACCAGAATGCAGGTGTCTTGTTATCTGGTGTGCTCCCTGGGGCATTTGGTGGGCTGCTGTGAGATACAGGAAGCTGGACTAGAAGGGCCTATGGCCTGATCCAGTGGGGCTGTTCTTATGTTCTTAAGTGACCATGATCAGTAAACAGATAGAAGATACGTAGAAGAGGTCTCAAAGCATCATGTCCCAGAGTCAAAACTCTATAACAGATGGGACTTTAATACTACAAATCTGCCCCAACAGGTATATTTGGGATATTCAGGGGAAAAAAATGCTGTCTGTATATGGGACAACATGCTGAAAATGGAACATTACAAGGGTTATGCATGCATGTCATGTCTGGCTTTTCTACCATCAAAATGTACTTGAGCCTCAAAATCTAGATTTCAATGCATCTGTTAACCATTAGACTACTTTTCCTAGGCTGACAGTACAAAGCATTGATTGCAATCCATGGACTCTGCTAGCTGGCTTTTAACCATGTGCAAGTAATCAAAGAATGTCTTTGCAATCCACCAGGCACAAGGATATGCTATGTGCCTTCTGTGTGGATTTTCTGTTGTCTCAGAGACGGATGGATAGGAGAAAGTCAGTGGGAACTGTCCTTGAATTTAATCAGGGACGTGTGGTAGGTGGGGAGGCAGGTGAGGCAGAGCCTCCCCACCAGTGTCAGTGGGAACTGTCCTTGAATTTAATCAGGGATGTTTGGTGGGTGGGGAGGCAGGTGAGTCACAGCCCCCCCCCACTGGAGTCCTTAAGTGCTGCCACCATGTGAGGTGCCCAAGCACCCACAACCCACATGCAGAGCACATGATTTGTGGGTGCTTGGGCGCCTCACATGGTGGTGGTGCTTTTCAAAGGACTCCGGTGGGGAGGCTCTGACTCACCTGCCTCACACCCACCGCAAGTCCCTGAATTTAATAGATTGTATGATTGACAGGGTAGCATAGAGCCCTCATTCCTTCAAAGTGACTGATGGCCAGGCTATGGAAAAAGTTCCTCAAGTATTTTAAAGCAGTTAAGAAAAGCAGCAAGGTAGCATTTGTCCGTTCTGCTCTAGGAGAGAACATTTCTGTTCATCTGAAGATGCCATTGTACAGTCTGATTCTGAATCCTACCTCACTAGGCCCTCTCTCCATATCTCCAAATGGTATTGTCAGGCCTTTGGCATCCCAGGCCCAGAATTGTTATAAGCCAGGACGTGGCAGGAGGGGCCCTGATGTCCAGGCCTGGTGTGAAATGTAAATTAAAGGAACAGCAGCTGCACTGTATATGTTGCTGATTAGCAATCAGCTGCACCTGTTACAGGTGGGAGTCACATGACTTGGGGAGAGATGTGTGCAGAGTCACATAGGCTATGATGGAGTGGTGCAATGCACCACTGGACAGCCAATCAGAGTGGGTCGCAAGACTGTCTTGTGACTATGAGGTCGCCCTACTCTGATTGGCTGGCCCCGGTATATATGGGGCAAGCACAGACACCAAAGTGTGGGTTGTTGTGGTTGAGTTTCTGTGTGCCGTGCTGCTGGTTTGTGTACTGACTTGGACTGGCTTCTTGTGACTGTGACCTGCTGTATCCCTGACTTCTGGACCGTTTGACTGACTACTCTTCTGCCTGCTCCTTTTACCAGTACCTGCTTCTGCAACAAACAAGCCTGTGTCTGCTTCTTTGGCTCTGTTTGGGATCACCTGCTTCTTGTGCTGTCCTCCTATGCTCCCGTGCCACTTTGCTATTGGGAAAGTAAGGGCTATCCTCCCCTGCTGACCTGACAGGTATAGAAGAGTGTTTCTCAACCATTGTCCTCTACTGTACAGCTTCATAAGGTCCACCTATTTGAAGTACCAGCAGAAGTAGCCGTCAGTGGCATCATCACCAGTTACTTCTGAATTGGGAGGCCAGATGCAACACAACAAACACCAGTAAGTGTACAGAAGGGCTTTTTCAAGTGCGGAAAAGTATGCGTTGAAGCTCTGCCTGCTAAGCCAAGCCTCCAGTCGCTGTTCCTTGTGCTGCGTTCCTGGTCTTGCAACTGGGAGGCAAGTGTCCAGGGGTCCCAGACACTACTCAAGTACCACTGGTGGTACCTGTACCACAGGCTGAGAAACACTGGTGTAGAACAGTTGTCAAGTTACTATGGTGAGGAAACCCCATATATCAAATATCACCCCCCCCCATGAAATCTGTAGGTGGAGAACTTTAAACAAGCCACCAGTTTCAGTCTCAGCCCCCTCCCCCACATACAGGGTTAGCAATAACAAATCCAAAGAAGAATGATTGGAAGAAAATGATTTTGCACCATTTTATGAAATCTTGTATGAACAGTAGCGAAAGACTTCATGTGGTGCAAAGTCTTACTGCATAAAGAGCTGCAATACACTGTGAGAGATGTAGTCTGTAAGGAAGATACAGGCTGTTCTGTATTAGCTCTAGTGGGTTCTTGACAGGTTTTGAGAAGAAACGGAGTAATGTCTTGCACAAAATCTTGAGCGCGTGGAGGGGCTCTCCTGGATTTGGGGTCACTTCACTTGTCTCATACAATGCTATTTTGCTACATAGGAAACCACCTTTCCAGGACTGGAAGAAGCTGTCACTCAGTGGCATAGCTAGAGGGGGTACAAAGCACTATGTTTTACAGGGAGCCTCACTGCAGAGTGCAAGCAACCCCTCCCCCTCTAGAGTCAAGTGTTCACCTCCATTTTGCTCCCCTGCTAGGATGGCTCCAACAGGGAGAGGGGAGGGGTCACTTGCACGCTGCAGTGAAGCTCCCTGCAAAACTTAGTGCTTTGCACCTGCTCTAGCTAGACCACTGCTGTCACTAGCAGAAGGGTCCCTTTGGATCTAAGCCAAAAAATACATGGTCTACTTTGGTACCCTACAGCACCCTTGTATAGATGATACATAGCATCTCCAAGGTTCCTTCCAATTCTAACATTTCATGATTTACATGTTATGAGGGCTCGGTCATTTCCTGGACATGAGCATATTTAGTAGTGAAAAATACAGGCGTGTGCATCCTCATCCCAATTGCATGATGCCCTGTTTTGCATTTTTGGTACCCTTGCGTTGTACCCGAGTACAAATGAATCACATATGCGATGGCCCTATTTCATCACAGCATGCTCCAATAGATGAGATGTGGGTGAGGTTCTCCAGGTCAGAGGCTGCAGCTTGTAGACACACTTGTGTCCTGCCCTTCTTATTTAAGAAATGAGGCACAACCCTTGTGTAGAAAGAAGGTGAAAGGTATGAAAAATGCCCTCTCTATCAAGAGATCAAAAGAACTCAATCCATGTAGCTTGTCAAAGGAAGGTTGGCCAACTGCTCGATCATCAATAATTTCCCCTGTAGCTAACACATTGGCTGTGACAATGTTCATCAATCTAGCAGAGAAAGACAAAGCACTGATTTCTGGATATGGTATCTAAAGGAGGCAGTGGGAGGGGGGGGCAGAATCCATGGGAAATAAAATGCTAACATCTTCGCATGTTGAGTTATCAACCACCGGAGGACAGATATAGAGTTAGAACTTTTCAAACTGTGCTCTGGACATTATTTATAAAAAAGGGAGAGAGAAATGGTTTAGTTCAACCACAGCTTATTGAATTTCCTTCTATCAAGGAACAAAGATGAATCTTGGAAGCAACTTTAATGGCCTGTAGCAGCAGAGTAGCCAGCCCCGAAGCAGACTGAAAGTCCTTGCTGATCTCTCGGTGGCAGTTTTATATACTCGCCGAGGGATAACTCCAAATGTTGTAACAACTGCAACTGTTTTGAAACTGGTCCTACAAGTTGTATTCCAGAGCTAATCGCTCCAACCCAGTAGATACACTGGTGTTTCCCGCAGTAAACTCATAATCCCACACTTTACAATTCAACCGTGGTTTGCCCTTACAAACCTACAGTAGGCAAATGAAAGCAGCGCCAGCATGGGCTACATTGCATTCCAGGGAGGGAGGGGGGAGGGATCCTATGCTCCAAGTTGGGTTGAAAAGCCCAACATGGAGTTCCTCCTATCTGTGCCTATCTGTGCCGTCAAAATAGCTGGCACAGACTGGAGGAGTCCCATTGCGGGGCTTGCGCCCTTACCCAGAGGAAGGGGACAAATGTCCCCTTCCCCCGAGGAGACTCCGGCGGTTGCCGCGGTGCCCACAGGATGCAGCAGTAGCATTTTGGTGACACTGATCCTCTGGCGCCAGGCAGCTTCCTTGCACTGGCATGGGTGGGAAGGCTCTGGCACATGGTTCCAAAGTGCTTTCAGCATGTTTGCGAAAGCCCATGTTGGTGGAGCGCAAGTCAGTGATAGGATGTGAATAGATAGATCCTGGTACACCTAGAAGAAGGCAACAAACCCTTCTCTTTGGAGCAATATATATTATAGTTGCTAACTATAGTTTTCTTTTATGCACTGGGACTCGCTTTTAATTTGCCATTCCTATGACAGTCTCCTGCAAGCAGAAGCTACCTTGGAATTTTATTCCTGAATGTCAACCATTTTGACAAATGCATCGATTGCCTTTCTGAGATTTGACTGCCCTGTCAAAGCCATTTGAAAATTTAATAGTGATGTGCCACGACGGCAGTTAGCTTCTCTGTCTTTTTTACGGCTGTGCTTGTCTCTGGGCCATGAATTTATAGTACGATGCCACGCATGGGCTCACGTGGCCTTGGAGATGGTTCTGCTGAGGCTTGTCAGTCTGTTGTTTATAAACTGCCTTGGATATTTAGAAGGTGAAATGTGAGCGTGAAATGTGTCATTTGCGTTTCTCTGGGGCTGCAGGTTCCACTTACTCAGTTTCCAAATAACGAGAGTGTTTTGTTTTTTTTAATATGTGCATGCTGGAAAAGAAAAATGCATCTCACTGACTCACTCATACTGTTTTACTATTTCTACATACCATCGATTCACAGAGAAAACGTAGCTCGTGGTCATGTTTAGAGTATGTCTGTGTGACATGTAGTGCAATCCGAAGCACATTTGCTCCGAAATAAATTCCACCAAGCTCAATGGGATTTATTCTTTGAAACACAAAAGTGGCAACCCAATCTTAATGGGGTGTTCCACTGGGCAGTGGCCACTGCACTGGCATGGCAAAAGTGCCATAAAGCACATTTGCAACCACTCTAGAGCAAGCAGCTCTGATGGAAAGACTTGTGCTGCCCTGTTGGCACTGCATTCAAATCTTCGGTCGCCAGTGGAGGTGAGTACTCCATTGAGCAGCACAGGGGCTTGGGGAGGGCGGGGTGAAGGCAGGGAGTGGGCCAGAGGGGTGAGGGAGGGCAGAAAGGGGTATGGAAGGGGGCAGGATCAGGAGACCTCCACTGTATCCTAATCAGGAGACCTCTGCTGTATCCTAATCCCTTTCCCAGCCCTGGGAGCTTTACAAAGAACTGCTTGGATTTGCGGCAATGATTTAGCTGCACAGATCTGAGTAGCTCCATTGGGCAGGCTGGAGCTTTACACAGATTAAGCGAAAAATGTACAGGGGGTCCCATATCCACGCATCCAGTATCCACAGATTTAGGTATCTGTGGATCAGGTTTGCCACCCCACACCCACGCATTCCCTCTCCAGAGCCCTCCTGGGCTTCCCCAGGCCTCCCAATACCTTATAAGGCATTAAAAACATCACCTCCGGTTTCATGGAGAAACCAGAAGTTGCATTTTTTTTCCCCCACTTTCAGGCTCAGTCACATTTGTCCGTGACCTCAGCTGGGCTCAGAGTACTCTCCAGAGGTGAGGGTGGCAGAGCTCCCCTTGACTCTGGGGGGGGGGGGAGGCGTTCACCCCTATCCACAGTTTCACTTAACTGTGGGGGATTCCTGAAGCCCCGGGAATACGGGAGCACGAATAAGGGGGTGAGACCTCCAGCTTCCCCCTGAGGCCGAGTAAAACCTGAGTAAGACCTCCAGCCTGCTTCTAACCAGCAATGGATGCCATGCAAGCCACTCGAACCGGGCCACCCAGTTGACCATTTTACGAGCCGTTTTACAAAGGCTGCCACAAGAGGCAGCAGTGCAAGAAAATCATCTCCAGATCCTGCTGTGTCTTCTAGTATAGGTAAGCCACCAGCGGGGGCTGGGGGTGGGTGAAACGGGCAAGAGGTGGGGAAATTAGGGGGCTGTTGGGGCATAAGTATCGGTGGGAAGAGCCCTGCCGATATTCTAAACCCTGTTTTGCACTCTGCTATGTTCAAACTTGTTAGAGTAGACCCATTGGGGACCATGCAGGTGCAGAGAAAGGGAAGTACAATATTCTTTTACTTCCCTTTCAGCCCCCACATGGTCTCCAACTGCCCACAGCAGAGCCCACGGCAGTGCCGCCGCACCCTGTGGGCAACATATAATTAGGATTGGGCTACCTGTAAATAAATTTGTTAATATAGCAGCACATGTCCAGTAATCGAGATTCAACAGATAGCACATGAGGCACCCTGATTACCACAGAGGTCTGGAAAGTGGACACAGTGGCGATCCTGGCCCTGGTACCGCCCAGGGCCATGACTGCAAAATGCTGTCCCCATAGCTGCCATCCCCCCCCCCCCCCACACACACACATCAGGCTGTCACTCCCTGCCTCATTTCTGGAAGCCTGGGGAAGTGGTGTGCTGCCTCCCAGGTCTTCTGAAGACCACGTAAAGCCTGTAAAGGCTGCAAAACATCACTTTTTCCGGAGGAAACTGGAAGTGACTTTTTATGCCCTTAAAAGGCATTCTGAAGGCTGGAGGCATTTGTCTCTCTTTTGCTCTCACAACTGGGAATGTCTCCAAAGGGGGGGGGGGCTCTTGCACAGCACATTCAGACACCTGCAAAACTTAGGATGATGGCCGGATCCCAAAGGATCTCCTCTATGGAGAACTCGTGCAAGGAAAGCGCCCTACAGGTAGACCACAGCTGCGATACAAGGACATCTGCAAGAGGGATCTGAAGGCCTTAGGAGTGGACCTCAACAAGTGGGAAACCCTGGCCTCTGAGCGGCCCGCTTGGAGGCAGGCTGTGCAGCATGGCCTTTCCCAGTTTGAAGAGACACTCGGCCAACAGACTGAGGCTAAGAGGCAAAGAAGGAAGGCCCATAGCCAGGGAGACAGGCCAGGGACAGACTGCACTTGCTCCCGGTGTGGAAGGGATTGTCACTCCCGAATTGGCCTTTTCAGCCACACTAGACGCTGTTCCAGAACCACCATTCAGCGCGTGATACCATAGTCTTTCGAGACTGAAGGTTGCCAACACACAGCTAACCTACTGGCTTCAGCTATTCTTCATCTTTAAGCCATTTCTGCCCAACCTTGCACATATCCAACAGGGACCAAATGCTGGGCAAAAATGTGTTAACCAAGAATGCCCTTTCATTTTTGCATGGACATTTTTATGGGAAAGGAAGTGTGCTAGGAATGACAACTTCCCTTATGAAAAGCAACCATCCCCCAAATTTAGCACCACATGAAAAGAAAATAGCACAGGGGCAGCAGGAGAAGATTTGAAAAAAACAGCAGCAAAATTATGAGTCAAAACATGTCACAGCTTCGTAATATCTGGATTTATAAATGTATTCATTTGGTTAATTTGATAAACATGCTCTCAGACTGAATCCCAAACAATCATAAATATATGCAACCATTAATGGGGGAAAAAAATAATAAAACTGAGTAATGAAGAACCAGAGCTCCAAAGTATCTTCATCATCTGGCACATATATCCCTTCTCTCTTTTCTTCTGCTGGTGGATGATGATTAAATATATAACTCAATAATATAATACACATTATGGAGGCTGTAAAAACTTCCAAGATGTTCCGTAAAACTAAGCTAATGATACTGTGCTGTAGGCTTAACTTTTATCTCCCCCCGGCTTTTATTATTTAATGGCAATTTTATATATATCGCAGAAACAGGGTTTTATTGAATTTGATATTTCATAATATCTAATAGCACCAAGTATGGCAGGGCATTTGCATTTTAGTGCTAATTGAAGAAACTCTCTCAGTTTGTTACCATAAAAAGGGACAGGTCTAATGCATTTTATGGTTGGAGGGCTTTACCTACCTCAAGCAGTGTGGGAGGGCACGAAGGACTGTATCCTAAGAAAGTCGATCCTGACCAGTGGCATAACTAGAAGGGGTGCAAAGCAATAAGTGCAGCGTGCAAGCAGTCCATCCCCTTTGGAGCCGTTCCAGGCAGGGGGAGCAAAACAGAGGTGAAATGCACCCTCCCTAGCTATGCCACTGATCCTGACCACTGAAATAAATGGGGCAGTTGTGACTTTATCCACATGAATTGCAATGGGACTAGCAGTGCAATCCTAGGTGTGTCTAATCAAAAGTAATCCTCATTAAGTTTGGAGGGACTTACTCCCTGGAAAGTTGTGGGAATAAGCCCCACTGAACGCAATAAGACTTCTGAGTATTCATGCATAGGGTTGCACTGCTAGTCATTGTCGTCTTCCTTAGGCTACAACCTAAGCAGCTAAAGCAGATATTTGAGGAGGCTTGGCGCAGTTGGACAGTTGTCCAAGTATTTATTAACAGTATTTATATACCGCTTTTCAACTAAAAGTTCACAAAGCGGTTTACAGAGAAAATCAAACAAACAACTAATGGCTCTAATGGCAACTAAAGTATCTAAGGAAACAGCAGGTTTTTGAGCAAATAGGCTTGAACCAGCTGGAAAACTGCCCAGCAGGGGCTAGGTAGACAGGTCTCAGTGAGGGAACTGTTGCACCAGCAACTGACAGATCCACTGAGTGGTTTTTAGTGGACCCAGCAGCCCCACCTCTTGTGATGGGCAAAACCTTAGCCACAACCTTGATCCAAATCAGTTGTTCCCAAACGTTTTCGCACCCGAAGGCCTTACCTGCTGTGGTGTGTGGGGTTCTTTACCCTGGCCAGTAGGCCAGCACAGGCCTTCCCACCAGCGCCACAAACTTCTTCACTGTCACAAAATGATTTACAGCACTTTTGCGACAGCCTCTGCTGGCAGAATGCCTGCTTCTCTGGCACTAGATGACCTTAGGATTGTGCCATTAGTGAAACAGAATCTGAAATCTCACCTTGTGCAAACAACATGATCCAGCCCCACAACATCCATACCTCCATATTTAAGTAGGTTAAACTTTTTGGCAGTACTTGATAGTCTTGAGATTGGTTTTAGACTGTTTCTGTGATTGCTGTAGATCCTTTTAAACCAGTGTTTCTCAAACCGTGAGTCGGGACCCACTAGGTGGGTCGCGAGCCAATTTCAGGTGGGTCCCCATTCATTTCAATATTTTATTTTTAAAACAGGGTGACCCCCCCCAAAAACAGAACCCACAAATCTTTGAATAAAACTGTTAATTTTAATTTTTCTTCTTTTTTCTTTCAGGGTATACAAGTCGACTTTGTGCATGAAATATTGGCACAATAATCTTCCCCACTATGTCTTGGTCAACCAAGGAAAAGACATTTTGAAATTTACTGGACCTTTGTAGGATTTAATAAAATTTTTATGGGTTCTGGTTTTTTTGGGTCACCCTGATACTACCATGGTATGTGACTGCATTGGGGAAATGTGATAGATCTGTACTTTTAACAAGCTACTATGTATATTCTTTTAACAATGATAGTAAATGGGACTTACTCCTGGGTAAGTGTGGGTAGGATTGCAGCCTAGGATTGTTAAAAAATTTTCTTGCTTGATGATGTCACTTCTGGTCCTGACATCATTTCCGGTCCCGACAGATTCTTATTCTAAAAACTGGGTCCCTGTGCTAAATGTGTGAGAACCACTGTTTTAAACAAATTGTGTAATTATTTTAGCATTTCTTGATCTTTTAAAACTTTTTTATTAAATGGATAAACATGGAGAATATCTTTTACAAATATCTTGCAAGGATCTGCATAACGGATTGAGATTCATTATGAATTGACATTAAACGTAGCAAATCCACCTTTGAATGGAAAACATAAAACATGCCAAACTCCTAATCTCAAAATGGGGATTCCAATCCATTGCAAAACACAGCTCCCCTGTATTAGAAACCACCAACTAATGGCCAGCTTGAGGATTCTGAGTGTTTTGCCTGAGGCAGAGAAAGGTCAAACCACTGTTTAAGCCTTCCTAGGATGTCTATCCCAGCACTTAAGACTCAGTTAAGCGTTCCAGGAAAACGCTTCAAAAGGCACCCTCTGATCTCACAGATACTCAGTCCTGCACTTTAAATTCCCTCCTACTTCTCCCAAGACAATTTTCACAATATGAGGCTGGCATGTACAGCGAGAAGCTTTAAGCCATTTCTGCGCTACATTGCATATACGCAACAGGGATCAAATGTGTACACCTGTGGGCTGGGCGGAAATGGGTTAAAAGAATGAGCCAAAACTACATCAAGAAATCTCTTTGCCATCAGAAACAAACCATGATCTACCAGTTTAACACACCTCTGCTGCTAGGGCGGGAGGGACTGTTATGCCAACATCTGGGTGGGAAGCAAACTCTTTTTGACATTGCTAATTACTTCGGGGGGAGGGAGGGATGCTCTGGAATATTACCTGGACTCTATAACTCCTGCTCCCATTTATGAAGCAGTGGGAATAGTTTGGGAATCAGGAGAGCCAGTAACCTTAACAAGGAACAGCTCAGCAAATGCTGACAAACTGAAGATCCCCTTTGGTACCCGGGTTGATTAAAATGACTAACCCAATTCTGCTTGGAAAGAGCAAATAACACTGCAGCCTATCCAAAAGTAGACTAGGGCAATAGGTCAGTGGTTTGAAAGCTTTCGACCATCAGGGAACTTGCCCAGATTAATTTGTATGCTGAGGAACCCCCTGCACATTTCAGGATCTTAGGAGGCCCTTTCTAGAGCACACTCGAGAGAGGTCCTTGCCATCATTCCACTTAAACTGAGAGTGAATTTGAGAATACGTCAAACATTTGCTTCTGGCTTTTCACACTGAAGAGGAAGGTCAGTGATGGCAAGCTGCCCTTCAGGGGAAGCTTGTGCACCAGTATTTTTTTACACTGTTATCCCCATCCTCAGGGCAGGACACCTTGCCTGTGTCCTCACAAGAGCCCGGTGAGATAAGTTTGTCTGAAAGAGACAGTGACAGGCTCATGGCAGGCAGATGAATGGAAACACGGCCCCGGCTCTCTCCAACACTCTGACCACTGTTATTGATTTGCTTAATGCTGCCGTTCTCTGCTCTTCAGTCAACAATGTTCTCGAAGTGGCTTACAGAAAATCATTACAACAGAAAAAAAAAATGTGGATGGGGACAATGTCTTGTTTGCTTCTCTTCTTCTCTTTCTCACAGGACAGTTGATGGTTCTGTGGCTACTGTGAGGAGAGGAGAGGCCCAATTCAAGTTGTAATAGATCCAGGCAGGTAATGGCAATAGCGGTTCTTCATCTTGCTAGCTTTCCTTTCTTTGTCTCTTCCTCTTCCTCCTCCTTACAGGGCAATTGAAGAGTCCTAGTCATATCACTTGAGCTTCCACTGAAGAATTCTCGAAGGAACTCCAAGGTTCCCCAGTTTTGGAAATGATTCTCTTAGGTCAAGGGCATTCCTGTTTTCATGCAGCTGAGCATGTATAGTGTGGAATTTCCTTCCTGTGCTCATGTGACGGTTCACGCATGCTTGAGACCCTGGGGAGTCATTTGATCTGAATGAAAGCAACCTCATCTGGGCATCACACTATAAAAACCATCTAATAATAATAATAATAATAATAATAATAATAATAATAATAATAATAATAATAATAGCAACTAGGTATTTATTTACCGCCTTTCTGGTCATAGGATTACTCCTCTGACTTTATTCAAGGCGGTTTACATAGGCAGGCGTTTCTGAATCCCTCAAGAGGATTTTTACAATAATAAAAGTTCTCTCTTTCAAGAATCAACCACATTTCAGAATTGATCTTCCTGGTTTGGTCTCACTTCTGGCCTCCGGTTCTCCCAGGCAGGCTGACAAGCAGCTCCATCTCTCACATGGAGGGCAGCCAAGATGCTTCTTGCTCATACCAAGAGCAGGTGGAATCACTCAGCTGGGCTTGTCAGCTGCTTCAACGTCTTGCCATTCTCAGCCATTCAGGGAGCTGCCAGTGTCCTCGAACCGGCGACCTTCTGATGTTATCTTTGGGCTAACGGAGGCTCTACCCTCTAGACCAGACCTCCTTATATAAAAGCTTTTTAACCTAGCCTGCCTGTTTCCATACACCTTCCTTTGTCACTGCAGGGATTGTCCACCTTTTTCATCTCAAGGCACACTGGCAAGGTGCTAAAACAGTCAAGGCACACCAATCAGTTTTTTGACAATGGACAAGGCACACTGTGCTGTCAATGGGGAGCCCACATCCCCCAATGGCCCTACTAATAAATGACTCTCACCCAAATTCCTGCGGCACACCTGAGGACCACACCAGTGTGCCATGGCACAGTGATTGAAAATGGGTGCACTAGGGACATCAAAGACAAAAAAAGAAACCCCGGTTTTGTAAAGCTGCCTGGTCATCTGGAGGTTGACCAGGTGAGTGGTCCTGCTGAATTCAGACTGAAGAAGCCTGGGTGAAAGAACACACGTACAGAATTGCATGAGCTTGTGAAAATTCACATAACTGAAGCATTTTCAAAAATATTCACAGAGAGCATTGCAGTCCTGTTGCCATGAATGAGTATAGCTCTGGTACACACAGGAAGATCTCAGTGGAGTTGCAGATAACAGCATTTGTAAGCCCACCCTAATGAGGATCTTGTGCAGGGAGTTCAAAAGTTTCTTTAGCTGAACATATGATGCCTTCTACTAAGTCATTTGCAATTCATTTGAATTTGCAATTCATTGCAAATTAATTTCCATTCATATTTTACTGGCTCCGAACAGTTTGCCAGTTCATCCTTGTGATTAAAAGTTTTGCTGACACAAGCAGCTTGTTATTATTTTTGCACACTTTGACCGGCATATCTAATATCTTTTCTATACAAAGCCCTTGATTAAATCTTTCTTGTCTTTTTTGTTAGGCAATGTTCCAGACCACATAGGCATACGTCTTCCTGAGTTCAGCATTTGAGAGTTGAGAGTGCGGCAACAGACCATGTCACTCTCAGGGGATGCGCTGGCTAATAAGGATGCCTCCAGGGTAATCTGGATCAGTTCTTATAATACCTGGCCTTGGGAAATGTGTAGGTGGGGCTAACACTAAAACAAATATCTTGTGGGTAGGTGACAAGGTATAAGTTGTCAGGGAGAGTGTCAATCAGGCTTTCCAGCTGCCAGCCTTCAATGACATACCTGCTTTGCCACCTCTGCCCTTCAGCAAGGCAGGAAGATAAGATCTCTATGTGGCAAGGGTGTTTGAGGATGCAGTGCCAGGCTGAGAGCTGTCAACAGACTTGTTAGCCCAATGGGAACACATCAGACCCTATAAAAGCCTTGCCTTCAAGGCAGCCTGGTCCTATCCTTTATTGTAGAAAGCTGCCAGCTTTGGAGCTACTTGCTGCCCTGGTACACCCAGTCAAGGTGTTCTCAGCTATCTGCTCTTCTACCTGGGCAGGGATGCCAATAAAGCCTGGCTGTGCCTGCAAGAACTCTCCCTTGTCTTGTTCAAGGCCAGGAGAGACGCATAAGCCTCCAGCTTTGCTGGGTGTGCACAGAAGATGTGGATGCCTCATAATGTCACAGCCTTCCAGGCACTGGGAGAAAGATCACAACGGTCATGAGTGTCCCCTGCCTGCTTGGCCCGAAAACTATTAGGGTGGTCTTACTTTGGTTGGCAAGCTTCAGTCTCGAAAGACTATGGTATAAGCCGACAGCACCCGGTATTCCCAAGCGGTCTCCCATCCAAGTACTAACCAGGCCTGACCTTGCTTAGCTTCCGATATCATGGTATAAGCCTACAGCACCCGGTATTCCCAGGCAGTCTCCCATCCAAGTACTAACCAGGCCTGACCCTGCTTAGCTTCCAAGATCAGACGAGATCAGGCATGTGCAGGGTAACAGTTGTGGTCAACAGTTCACTTTGAACGGTCCCAAAATGGGAGCCTGGTCAGTTTGACTTGAACTGATGAGCAGCCCAGTTCCCTAAGTCTCCATGTCTACTCCCCTTCCCTGCTGTCCTCCCAGTCCTCACTCTCCATCTCCCCCCAAAAAATCCTGGCATTGTGGAAAGCTGAGGGGGTTTTAGACAGCAGAGGGCAAGAGAGGGAGTCACACATGCCATTTATAGCCAAGGAGAGGCTTCTGAGAGCCTTCTTTCTAGGTAGCTAATGATAGTCTCTGCAGATCATTTCCTGCTGAGGAGAATGAAGCCTTTAGTCATGCCCTTTGATTGTGTGGGAAATGATGCCTGGAGCATGTCATTTGCCACCGAAGAGAGGCCTGCACGGTCTTTTCTGGTCCAGACTCCTGTCCTCCATCACTTAGCGAGCCTCCACCTTTCCCAAAGTGAGACTTTTTTCCCCTTGGGGAAAGGAGGTGGGATCAGGCAGGGAGGATGGAAAAGAAGGCAAGCTGGAGGGTGGACAACCCTCGTCATCACCCACCTTCCATTTTCCCCCATGTTTTTATAAAGAGCACAGTGGGAGACTCCTTTGGAATCAGTTCAGTCCTCAGTATGCAATTCTTAGGACTTTTCCGAATGCTCCCTGGGGAATGTGCATCACAGTTGTGCTGTGCTAGCGATAATTTAGAATAACGATTTTATGCTCCAACACAATAAACTTTATTGGCTTAACTTGGAAAGAGCGGCCTTAATTCTGCTTCAGTATGTTCGTTTCAAACTGGAATAAATTGACTTCAGCAAAGAGGAAAAGAGCCTTTATATATTTATCATTTGTGGTTAGCAAGTCCCTTTATTCACTGTTATTATTGCAAAGTCCCAACACTGCTGTTAGGAGTTCATTTATTTATTTGCTAATGCGAGTTGGTGAAAATTGGCATGACCCAAGACGCTGAACCCAACTTTCCACCAGCTATATACTGTGATCTGCCAGGGGCTTGGCTCTCCGCACTCTCATTTTTCAGTCCAATGATGGCAGCAAAACCAGGAGGATCATCACAACCCTGGTGGGCCAGTGGGAAGGAATGTAGCTCAGTTGCAGAGCACATGTTTTCCAGATCCAAAGTTCAATCCCTGGCGCTTCCAGGTAGAACTGGGAAAGACCTCTGTGTGAAATGCTGGAGAGCTGTTTTCTATTAACATAGAACAGGGGTCTCCAAGCCCTGGCCTGGGTGGGCCAGATGTGGCCCATGGCGAGTCTTTATTCAGCTGCGACATGCCGCTGGTCTCCTGCAAGCCTCTAGCCCACTTGACCGAATGTGACCAATGCTGTGCTCCACCCATCTGGTGGGTGTTCTGAGGAGGCCACACTTCAGAATGCCTTCTAAAGGCCAAAAACATTGCTTCTTGGTCAGGGAGGCCTTCACGACCCTCAGATTCTGCTCTGGATGTTTCCTAACACTAGCAATGTGCGAGTTCTGAGTTATTTACTCTTGTACGCATAAGTAAGCTGCTTGTGGGGTGGGAAAATGGGAGTCCATTTGAGTGTGTGCTTTATTTCTGTGGCATGTGTTGGTGCTTGGAGAAATCCTGGAACTTAGAGCCCATTCAGGGCCCAATCCTGTGGTCCACGCCGTGCTTCTGTGGCATAGACCACAGTTGCAAATGTGCCGTAAGGTGCCCACGTTCTGTGGCTCGGCGGCACCTGCGACTGCCAGGCTGCAGAACGGGGAATGGGGGTGTGGTCGGGGGCGTAGGGGAGGCGTTCCGGGGAGGAGGGAGGCGTGGTTGGGGGTGTTCAGGAGGCGGGGGAGCGGCGGATCCGTGGAACCGAGCTCCGCAGGATCCTAGGCGCTCGTGGAGGGCTGCGCGCCCTACATGAGCACCTTCACTTTAGCGGCGACCAAACAGTTGCCGCTAAAGTGAGTAGTCCCATTGCGAGGAGGCTGCTTCCCTTACCCGGGGGAAGGGGACAAATGTCCCCTTCTCCCGAAGAACTTCCCGTGGTAGTACGGGAGGCTCTGGATCCTCCGGGAGCCCATCAGGGAGCCGCCGAGTCCCGCAGCTCCAGGCAGCTCAGGATTGGGCTGTCATTCAATTATTCATTCATCTAAGTTCCGTCTCTAATGTATTTATTTAAATGTTATGTTTAGAATTTATTCGTTTTTCTGGCCCTCGACACCTTTCCAGATATTTGACGTGGCCCTCTGGCCAATAAGAAAATACTGAGCTAAATGGTTCAATGGGCTGATTCAGGAAGAGGCAGCTTCTTCGTGTGATCAGGGAATTGTGCTTGGTTTATGGCTCCCAAGTCTTGCAAGCTTGCATTTAATACGGAATTGTGTGTCCCTCACACACAGCTGGAGTCCTTCATTTTCATAGGATGGGAGGATTGCAAGCTTACAACCTCAGTCTATGCATGTTTCCTCAGTGTTAAACTCTCTCACCTGGGAGTCAGCCCCCACACAATGGAACTTACTTCTGAGCAAACATGTTTTGTTTTGTTTTATTCCATGTTGCAGGACGTGACATTTCTTGAACGGTAACAAAAACTAGGGAAAAATATATATTTATTAGGACCTACAGGAAATATTAGCAAAGGAAGAAAAAGGAACTGCCAAATGAAAAACTGTCAGTACTCTCAGTACAACAAGTGAAATATACAACACAAACTCATTTACTAGCCTTTCAAATGCAATCGTGAATCAAAACTGAAAATTGTTGTGACTGGTTAATTATTGTGTCAGTAGCATTCTCTGCAGTCAGGCCCGCACAGGTCAGGGAAAGCATTCATTCAGGGAATGAAATGTACAATTCGGAATTGTGAATTTGCAGTATTGTTTACGTTGTCCGCACCCATAATTAGGATATGCATTTTCAGAACAAAAGGGAAGAACGAAAGAAACTACCTAGATTCTTCTGGATTTTTGTCACGCCTTTTTTCTTGCGTCTGTGATAAAACCCAGCCAAGGTACAGGGTCTAGCCTCATTAGTATAAATTTTACTCAGCCTTGATGTCACGCTAGAAAAGGGGATATCACAGCTGGAAAAGGAACTACAAAGATATGAAAAAGCAAAATTATCAAAGGGTTGAAGAAGTTTCCCGAGGAGGAACAGCTAATGGATTTGAAAGCATTTCATATTTTTAAACAGGCAATTAAGGTCACATTAAGGTGAGATATGATATGTAATGGTATGACAAGAAAGACTTTTTTTTCCCATACTAGGAATTGGGGTAACCGTCTGAAATAGATTGGCAGCCAGACCAAGGCAGAGTAAAGATGTAGTGATGGCCACTGACTTTGATGTATTTAAGGGGGTATTAAACAACAGGAAAGGTCAAGTGCAGCCCAGTCCTAACCTGCCCTGGATTAGGCAGGCCACAATGGTCTGTGCTGTATCCAGTGTGAAAAAGGAGGTAGTTGGAGGTCACCTCGGAGTAAGGGGATATTTTCTCCCTTATCTCATGTTGAGCCTCAGACACCCCTATGGGGCTACTTGAATCTGTGCCAGTTATTTAGCCAGCTCAAATCTGAGCAGCCCACATAAGGCTGCCCGGACTGGGAGTGGGGATTAGAATGTGGCTTGCACTACCGCAGCTGACCCCACCCACTCCCGGGCCCTATATGCCCAATATGCCACCGCCACCCTACCCCAAAACCCCCCTCCCTATCTCCAAAAACCTTAGTGCCACTTTCTCCCACCCCGTGCACTGCTCAGCATGAACTTACTCCGGTCGGCTGGTACAAGGTCCAGATTCAGTCCAGGGGAGCCGGCACAGACTCAGCGTTGCTTCTTGATTGTGCTCTAAATCAGTGATAGCTGAATGGAAGATCCAAAGCTAGGGGCAAGTATCGCCCCCTCTCTGCCCCTTGCCATCTCCCCCCACACCAACTCACCAGCACTGGAGAGTGCGCAAAGGCCGCTGGTGCGCAACTGTGGCTGCTTGTGGTTCTTGTGAACTGTGTATTCCAGCCAGTCAGGCATCAGGGTAACCACATGAGATAGCTCATCAGCTCTGGCCCTAGAATGATATTGCAAAGCCACATCAGAGTAGGGGCAAAGGGTCTGACCAGTGGCATAAGTTAGAGAGGATGACAAGTGCTACGTTTTGCAGGGAGCCTCACTGCAGAGTGCAAGCGGCCTCTCCCCCTCCCCTTTGGAGCAATTCCTGGCAGTGGGAGCAAAATGGTGGTGTACGCCTCCGTTTTGCTCCCCTCTCCTGGAATGTCTCTGGAGGGAAGGGGGAGGGATTGCTTGCATGCCATGATGATGCTCCCTGCAAAACTTAGTACTTTGCACGCCCTCTAACTATGCCACCAGGTCCAGCCTTCATTCTACGTACCATTCTACCTGTATGTTGTTGCCCTGAATTACACTGAATGTCGAATGGCATGTTTCTCATAGAGAAATTTAAAAACAAAACAAATAAATCTGATTCCAGTTTGGCCTTATGTCTAAGTAATCAGGTAGCCTGTCTTGCGCAGTGTAATAGCTAGGCCTGCCAATGGAACTGCACAATAGCACAGGGAAGTAATAGCTTGTAGCATTCGCCGTTATTCACAGCCAACGTTCATCATGCTAGGAGTGAAGACTGTGAATTATGCCTGGCAAGCTGTCTTGTATTCCATTATCTTTTTACTTTTAAATTACACAGTGCTAATAAAATAATGAGATTTTATGAACCTTCTTTTCTGGAGGGTAGTAAAAACAATGTTAAATTTCAGAATGTAATACTCTGGATCACCAAGGCACTCTGTATCCATAGTGATTTGGTTATAATGAATCAAATTTCCAGAGCTTTAGGCAAGTCTAAGTGTTCAAGGACAGAAGGCACTGCGCTCAATATCTTTCCCACCTTGGGAGCAGAGAAATGTTGCAGAAAAATGAAGCAAGGCAGGATGGGGGGGGGGGAGATATTGGGGTAGGAATGGGAATGAAAACAAAATGGGTTGGGATGAATAATTTGAGGAAATGAAAATGTGTGATCATGAACTACCTTCATAGGTAATTCATGAGATGTAGACATTCACACAGCAAAGTTAATTCCAACCTGCCCAATGTTTTGAATGTAGAAAGTTACATTATCCAGAGTCACCTACCCAGCATCTCTCCAATGTTTCCGGCATTTTTCCAGCCTTTCTAATGGATATTCTTTAACTGGAAACTGAACTTGGGGCGTTCTGCGTACAAATCGCGAGTTCCACGGCGATGCTATGGGCCCCTCTTCTTAATCAAGTGGTTCCACAGACACTCCATCCTTCTTGATGCTTTAAACGTTCATCCATTTTTGCTCAGAGTCAGGCTTACAATCCTATGCATGCTTTTCTGGGAGTAGGCCCCACTGAACACAATGGGACTCACTTCTGAGTAGATCTGCATAGGATTGCACTGTATCGTGGATTAGTAAAATATCAGACTAGGTTCTAGGTTTCAAGGGGGTGTGCAAGGATTGCTGTAAGGGGTGGTAGACCCAAACCTGGCATCAGGTAGTGTTCCAGGTTGTACCACCCGATTCCCCCACCCTGATATGGTCTATCCCCACAATCGTTATATCTTGTTGCACCTAGAACCTTGCCTTTCTCCTTGTTTGATGCAAATCCATTTTGTTGTGCCATGCGCACTGCACTTGATCCCTGCACACAATTTCCTCCATGTCTGCCTGTTACGTGTATCTTAGGGCACTCCTGGTAACACTTCCTAGCTGTTGCCTTTTGAAGAGATGTAATGGCCCAATGCTGAGGACCGTGAAGGTCCTTTACAGCTGTCACAGAGCACAACACACCATTCAAAGCAGCCATGACTGCATTCCAGCCAAATGCACCTCCCTCCTGCCACCAGCACTGACTTACTGCGCCCTGGCACCAACAGGTCAGTGCTGGGGGCAAGAGGGAGGTAGGGAGTGGTTGGAATGCGCGGGAAGGGGAGGAAAGAATGGAAAATGGGAGGGCAGATCAAGACCAGGAAGGCAGCAGCGGACCCATTTAAGCAGCAGAGGCTTACCGTTACCTGGAGAAGACCTCCAGGACTGTCTCGCCTGCAGGATGCAGCGCACGCTCTGGTGGCAAGGCTACATTAGCAGAAGGCTTTGATAGGACTGGGAGATAAGAAACATGCTTGTTTCAGCAGTCTTTTAGAAATTTACATCTGATTATGCTATGCCCTAAAATACTATCTTAGTGGGTTTTTTTCCTTTATTGTTATTATTTTCTTTGATTCTACACCCCTAAACTTCTCATGCTTGTTTTTGATCAGTTGTTGATGGATAACATCTTTCCAATGTCCTAGATACTGTTGGCTGGGGGCACTGAAGGCTACGGCTCACTCCCTCTGGTCCTCTCCCCCACCGCCTCCCTCCAAATGATGGCATTTTGCTAGTTTCCCAGAACTAAAACTGTTCCACTGCTGAGAGCTACATACAATGCAAGGAAATTATTACTGTGACTATTGTTTGAAATTGATTTTGAGCGAGCAACTATTTGGCACTGAGAGTTTTTAAAAGAGGGAACATATTTTTCATTTCATTATTGATAGAGCCTGCTAATTTTAGTGGCAACATGTGTTAAAAAGGCAGGCAGAAGGATGGTCCCATTGGAACCTTAATTTTTTCCGACACACCACTCTCTGGGAAACTGGTTACTGTCTCTTTCACTTAGTTTAAACAAGTTAAGAATGTTGCCCTTTAGTCCAGTATGTCAAAAGAGAGAAAGAACACACATAAGGAGGAAAAAAAGGGAGCAGGGCTTTCGTAAGTACTGGCAGCAACAACACACCCATAAAGCCATCAAAAGCAGTGACGTGTGGTCACTTGGTGGGGTCCAAGGCACCGTGGGTGGAGCTCCCGAGTGATGTCACGCTGCAAGGCATTCTGGGGGCTATCTGGAAGCCCCAGTGCCTGTGTAATCTTGGAGTCTGGGCAGCCGCTGCCACAAGTTCTAGACTTGAAGGGGTTCAGAGCCCAATCCTATGCATGTCTACACAGAAATAAGTCCCATTATAGTCAATGGAGCTCACTCCCAGGTAGGGATGGATAGGATGGCAGCCTCAAGTAGTCTCTCTAAAGTCAAGGGACTAAAGCTTGAGGCAGTAGACGCTCAGCCTCCCCAGTCATGCAAGCACTCAGAAACTGAGTGGAGCACTTGTGCAATTACAAGAGAGACTCTGCCTCCCCTGACCGCACATCCAGGGTCTGAAGTGATTGTCTCAAGCAGCAGATTGGGTTTCAGAAGACGACTGCAAAGTTCATGTGTGGGAAGTATCCTGGTCGCCTTCCAAGCCACCAAGATCTTTGCAGGTAAAGGCTGCACTTTATATGGCACCCGGAAATAGACTGATCAATAGTGGGCTATATAATCCTTTTAGATACTGTCACATAATTGTTTCATTATTTAAAAGTTTCTAGTCTCTGAATATTTTGTGTTGGTACGGTGCTGATTTCCACATTAAACAGTGAATCTTTATCCCCCCCTTAAACTATGGTTCCCTTTGATTAATTATGTGAAAATAACCTATATCTAAGGCAGTAATTAGCACTATAATGCGACATGCCCCAATCCAATATGGCCCCAAACCTGTGCTACCATTCTGTGTGATGGGGCTGCTGATGGAAACAGTCAGAGGCTCCATTCATGGTCATTCTGCCAATGCAGGTTAGGGGGTGGAGAAGGCGATTTATGAGCTAATTGCGGTAAGAAGTGGGCTAAACTAGGAGGCAGCTCAAGGGCAGGAGAGGATGGGTGAAATTGGCAGTCAGGCACACCTGATCCTATTCCCCTTTCCAAGCCTGGTCTTGCCCCCTTAGGCTCCAGGAATTTATGCCAGCAAAATAGCTGGCATAGGTCCGAGGAGACCTATCGGAGATTAAGAGGCCTACTGGGAGGTTAGTTAAAAATCAATTTTTATTTTCTTCTCACTGGCTATCTGGTTAACCCCACCCCCAGTGTATGCAGAGTGCACTCCATTGGCATGGCTGTATGGTGTCAATTTGCAGGGGCGGGGGTAGGATTGGGCTGAAAATTGCTTAAAATTAATTAAAATTAAATGTTAAAATTAATATAACATTAAATACAGATGTATGGATTCTAGAATTGTTGGTGTGCTGAATATACCAAGTATCAGTATAATCTGATTGTACTAATTGATCTGCAAGAGGGATCTGAAGGCCTTAGGAATGGACCTCAACCAGTGGGAAACCCTGGCCTCTGAGCAGCCCGCTTGGAGGCAGGCTGTGCAGCATGGCCTTTCCCAGTTTGAAGAGACACTTTGCCAACAGTCTGAGGCAAAGAGGCAAAGAAGGAAGGCCCATAGCCAGGGAGACAGACCAGGGACAGACTGCACTTGCTCCCTGTGTGGAAGGGTTTGTCACTCCTGAATTGGCCTTTTCAGCCACACTAGACGCTGTGCCAGAACCACCATCCAGAGTGCAATACCATAGTCTTTCGAGACTGAAGGTTGCCAACTACTATTTGATCAAATGTTTTTTGCATTGGGTTGTGGTACTGAAATGTGAAAGAGAAAGAGGGTGGATTTTTGGCTGCTGGAGTTCCCCTCGGGGTAAAGCGACATTTGTCCCCTTGCCCCGGGGAAAATACCAGCAGCCGCAACAGGTCAATTCATACCTGCCCCAGCAATATTGCTATTTTAAGTCTGTGTTAATCCATCAGTCTGGAAGGCTTCTGTCACTCCACTGGTGCACGTGGGAATGCTCTGGCCTTCTCACTGGCACACCGGCTATCCACGCTGCTGCAAACAGCTTTATATTGCTTTTGCTTCAGCCATTGCCAGGGGAACACATTCCACCAGCACTTCCTATCAATCAGATTGGGCCACTAATAACCTTCAAAGGTAGAGCCCAAAAATGCAAATGTGATTTTTCCAAGCATTGGGTGTAATTCAGAGCAAGTCCATTATTGCTACATCCCATTAATGTCTATGGAGGTGGGGAGGGCATACGTCTCACTCTCAGTATTGATGCAAGCAGAATTCTGCCCCCTGCTCCCCTGCTTTAATTTTGATTGAGTTGCATATATTGCTTTAAGTGGTGAACAAGAACAGTTGCCCAAGCGAGTGCTACACAACCAAAACAGGATCATTCTGCGGAACAGCTGGGGTAAGCCTAATACTCTTCTCAGCAGGGATACTACCCAGCTGTGCTCACTGCTGTGATACTATTATCTGTGACTTTTCTCTCTTGCTTATTGCACTGGGCAGGGGAGGGAGAGAGTTGTTTCAGCACCAGGAGGGAAAGCCTAAAGCCCCCTTGCTTTGAATGCCCAGATTTCCTGGATAGATAGGTGTGGTCTGTGTCGGCAGAAGTTGGAGACAGAGATCAACCTGCAGACTCTTTTTCCTTTGCTCACATTTTGGGGAATGCCAATCCGCCCTGATGGTCCTTTGCCAAGATCAGGTCTCAGACTGGAAACTGAGATACGATTTATGAAGTGTTGGAACTTCCATTTCCTACCACGCAGCAGCACTTTTGAAAGCGTGTTTATACACAGATGAACAGTGGTTAGTGAGAGAGTGGTGAATTATGACGTGCTTGGATACATTTGTGGTGTTTACAGCAATGGGGACCCAGAGAGTCCCTTGCCAGTCTACAGCCAAGATGCCCACACAAAATATGTGAAGACAGACATCCCATTTCAAAGAGTCTCCCTAGTGGGTTCTCACAATCATTCTTTCCCAAGCGTAATTTCTCTAGGTCCAGGACAAACTTGTAACATGGTCCCCTTCCCTGCACAAGTCTGATTTGAACAAATGGAGAAGTGATTGGTGCCCTTTCACTTCTTTTAGTTCCCTTCAGAAATAAGCACACGGGTTGAAAATGGCTGTGTTGGGCTATTGTGGCTAGATCCAACTGCCATGGATGGGTCAGAACCCCCCCTTTAAAGGTATCTTTTATCTAGTGGTGTACTAGAAGGGGTGCAAAGCACTAAGTTTTGTAGGGAGCCTCAATGTGGCATACAAGCTCCCCCTCCCCTTTGGATCCATTCCTGACAGATGGCACAGAGAACACTACCTAGGATTGGCATATGCCTCTGTTTTGCTCCCAATACTGGGAATGACTCGGAAGGGGAGGGGGGCCACTTGCATGCCGGGGTGAGGCTCCCTGAAAAACTTAGTGCTGTGCACCCCGTCTAGCTACTCCCCTGTTTTTTTCTTGTTTTTGATATCTTGCTATCTTGTACTGATATCATCTTGCCTTTTTCGTTTTGTTGTACTAATACTTTTAAAAGTTCTTGTGTTAACCGTTTTGAAAGGAAATGTAGAAATTTCACAACAAAACCAACATCTAAAAGCCTGATCTACACATGCATGACCATGAGATGGGAATGAGTTGGTGGAATAGAGTGCACCATTTTAGGGCACCGTCCTAACCAGGTCTACTCAGAAGTAAGTCCTATTGTGTTCAATGGGACTTACTCCCAGGAAAGTGAGGTTAGGATTGCAGACTTTAGCTGAGATGTTCTAGTTTTGGCTTAGTCTTCATAAAAACTCTTCCTGGAAAAGGAGCATGTCGGAGAGAAAGAGTCACTCTCAGATCCTTGCCAGCTGTTGTGATTTGCGATTATGGGGAGTTTTTCCTGGTTTTTTTCACATTAAAAAATGTGATTCCCTCCACTGTGTGAATTAGAACAGTCCTTTCCACCATCACATTCAGTGGATGTGTAGACAAGGCCAGTTCCCAGGTTTTCCTAGGAAATGAGATGCCTGTAAATCAATTTCGGTTTGGTGTGGATGTTCTCTGTACCTATTGCTGTCAACATTTCGGTATGAATAATGAAGGCCCAAGGGGATGTGTGTTTAAATATTATCCCAATTAATTTAAATTGTATGTGCCCTGAGGTCTCCGGCAATCATATTTCACTAAAGGTTGATGTTTGAATTTTGTTTGCCCTCTCTGATAAAAAAAAAAAATTCTATTTTTAATAACCACTTAGGTGTTATTCAGGCTGCTGAATAAATCTTTGCTGAAGGTGGGGGTTTCCTTTGAAACTGTCACTGTCAGCCTTGTTGAACAGTTTTGTGCTTTAGATTGATGCTGCGGGACTTGTGGGGGGTTTCTCCTAGACTTTTCTCTCTGAGTTATTATTTAGGAGATGCTTTAATATTCCTTAAACCAAAACATAAAACCTTCCAACCTAGAATGAGGAGAGAACAGACTGAAACTGGGGTTGCTTCCAAAGACAGCTCCAGATGGTTGTAGATCTCGATATCCGGAGCCTTCCAAATTCCAAGGACACTGATGTTCATCAGTATGCTGCAGATGTTGTATTTGACACATTGGATCATGTCACAATTTGCCTGCTGAAGCTGGAGACAATCACATTTTTTTCAAGAGAGAACAAGACATATTGTGATATAAAAACGGTGATCTGTGGTGTGTGTGGGTGTATATATATATGTATATATAAAGAAATATACATGTATATAATGAAGAAATGCATATAAATATATGCAGTTATGGAAAAGGCTTCAGGAGTCCACCTCGAGGCAAAATCAGGAGCCGGAGTCCCTGAGGCAGTTCATGGCTGAACACAGTCACATTCTGGCAACTCCTGCGACGCTGCTAGAACCAACCGTATTGGCTTCTGCCTTTCCATTGGACCATTTCAGCGACGTGGAGAGGGGGGATTTGCTGCATGGGTAACAGCCTATCCTCCATACCTTCTTTACCTAGGCTTCGCGCACTGGAGAGGACACTCCAACTTCGCCATACGGCGTCGGCACAACACGGGAAGCAGCAGTTTACCGGTTATAAGTCTTCACTCGATTGGCGTAGAGCGTGACGCCAGGGGCTGCTTCCGACGGTGGGAGAGAAAGAAGGAAGGCCCATAGCCAGGGAGACAGACCAGGGACAAACTGCACTTGCTCCCGGTGTGAAAGGGATTGTCACTCTCGGATTGGCCTTTTCAGCCACACTATATATATATATATATATGCTTCTTCAGGACTTCTTCTACTACCAAAAAGCTCCCTGCTGCTCCTTCTCCTCTCCATCAGAGCCAACTTTGATTGGGCCCAAGGGGGCTGTGCAATGGAGGGCAGGGCTTGACAGCCTCCAGAGCCCTGCAAAAAATGTTTGGGAGCCCACAAAAATTTTCAGATTGGGCCTTGCAGTTGCTAAGGCCGCCCATGCTTTACATCATCTTCTGTTTCCTTGCCTGCCATTTGCCTCTGGCCCATCAGGAGGAAGCAGTAGGAGGAGGAAGTGGGGCAAGATGCCCTTGGATGCACACCACTAATAGTGGTGAGGAAGAACAGCAGCAGAAGGAGAGGGATCCCAGAGGACGCATTGCCCGAGTGCCCCCCAATGGACTTGAAGTTGGCACTGGCCATTATTATTCCTTCATCAAACATCTGAAAAATTATGGTACGTCTTTAGCCTGAGCTCCTGAAAATTGTAACTTACAGGACAATTTGAAGCCCCCCTTGTACTTCCCCCACATCCTTGTTTTTAAAAGCAATCATATATATATATATATATATATATATATATATATATATATATATATATATATATATATATATATATATATTTATTTATTTATTTATCCCCCTTCCTCCCTCACCTTACCAGGTTTGAGTTCATTTCATGCAAGAACAAACCAGGTCTTCTGATCAAAACAAACACGATATCTGCAGCACGACATAAATTGTCATGGATTAAATAGATCAGACTTGGCAGACTGCAAAGTATCCCAGTCTTTCAAGTATAAAAGAGGAGGAAGGGCATTGCACCCATCAGGACATGTAAACCTGTCAGCCACGATTGCCTGTGTGGGATTCCAGGAGATGCAGGAGAATTTTAAAAATCGGCAAATCATGAAGGATCCAACCCTCATTTTTATTTTATTTTGCTCCTCTGATGTTTTCCAGTGGACTTGTTTTACATCAGCTTTGCAAGCATTTCCCACGAGCCCTGTTCATTTACATCTGAGAACTCCGTATTCATCATTATAATTGCCTTCCCAGAGTGCAGCAATGCTCTACCATCGTGTGATCATCGATGCAACAGGCATAATAAATTGCCCTACAGTGGAAGAAGGACAAAGAAATGCTTTCAGCAGCCACAAAGAAGGTAGAATTGGCATAAGGATGGCACAAAGAAGGTAGAATTGGCATAAGGATGTAGAAGTTTTGCACATATGGATAGATGGAACAGCTGTTTGTTGTGATGAGGTTGAAAGGTCCTCATCACAAAGGGCAGGGTTTGCACAATCAATTCCCAACATTTGAGGTCTGGTCCTCAAATCATTTTTGGCATGAAGCTATTTTGAGCTGCTTTCTTTTTCTGTTTGCTGAGCTGACTCTGTGGCATAGTTAGAGGGGGTGCAAAGCACTAAGTTTTGCAGGGAGCCTTACCGCAGCATCCAAGCGGCCCCTCCTCCTCCCCTTAAGAGCCATTCCAGGCAGAGGGGGGAGCAAAACAGAGGTTTTGCTCTGAAGGGGAGGGACCGTTGCATGCTGCAGTGAGGCTTCCCGCAAAACTTAGAGCTTTGCACCCCTACAGCTGCGCCACTGAGCTGACCGACTTATGCATCCAAAAACCCAATTTGGATAGTCCATAGAGCAGTGTTTCTCAAACTGTGCGTCTATAGAGCAGTGTTTCTCAAACCAGGTGGGTCGTGAGTCAATTTCAGGTGAGTCCCCATTCATCTCAATATTTTATTTTTAGTATATTAGACTTGATGCCATCATGGTATGTGATTACATTTGGGGAAGTGTTATAGGTCTGTGCTTTTAACAGGCTACTCTGTATACGCTTTTAACAATGATAGTCAATGGGGCTTACTCAATGGGGTAAGTGTGGGTAGGATTGCAGCCTAGGATTGTTAAAAATTTTCCTGCTTGATGATGTCACTTCCAGTCCTGTCATCACTTCTGGTGGGTCCCCACAGTTTCTCATTCTAAAAAGTGGGTCCCGGTGCTAAAAGTTTGAGAACCAGTCATAGGCATTTTAAAAATATTTCTCAGGAGCGTCAGAGAGCGTGCTTTCCATGTGGAAGGCCCCAGATCCAGTTTCCGGCATCTCCAGTTAAAAAGGATCTCATTGCAGGTGATGAGATGCCAAACAGATACTGTCAGAGAGACCAGACCATAGTAAACAAGATGGACCAATGGTCTGTATAATGCAGTTTCATATACCTACACATTTTCCTTCCTCTGCTTCTGGACATCACAGGTTGATTAATATTCTCCCAATACGCATGACACAATGCATATCAGCCTGTGGTAGATATGTACCTCTCCCATGTTTGCTCATGTTTCTTTTCCTGCAGCTTCTCTAGAACATCTTAAGTTAGCCTTGTAACTTGGATGCAAAGATGTGCTTGGGAATGCCCAGTAAAATGCTTGACTTCTTCCTTTTGTGTGACAGAGCCGGTCCCATGCCATGTCCCTGCCATGGGCAGGAGGTCTGGTCTAGAGGGTAGAGCCTCCGTTTGCCTGAAGATTACATCCGCAGGTCACCAGTTCGAGGCCACTGGCATCCTGAATGGTGAGACCTTGAAGCAGCTGACAAGCCGAGCTGAGTTATTCCACCTGCTCTTCGGTGTGAGCGAAGAAGCGTCTTGGCTGCCCTCCATGTGAGAGATGAAGGAGCTGCTTGTCAGCTTGCGTGGGAGGAAACTGGAGGCCAGAATGTGATACCAGATCAGAAAGATCCATCTGAAATGCTGTGGTTCTTGAAAGATAGAACCTTTCAATTGTAAAAATCCCCACGGGGATTTAGAACAGCCTGCCTTTGTAAACCGCCTTGAATAAAGACTGAGGAGAAATCTGAGGCGGTATATAAATACATGTATTATTATTATTATTATTATTATTATTATTATTATTATTATTATTATGTCACTGACTCAGTGGCATCACTAGGGTTTGCATCATCCTGTGTGGGAGGCCAGCACATCACCCCATGATGGACCTCCTCCCATGCAACCCCCCTGTGCGTGTCACCTGGTGCAGCCTGCGCCTCCTCACACACCTCACTAGAACACCTCTGCACAGACTCCTTTCCAGATTGTCCACCCAAGCCTCCATGCATTTGGTGCTTGTCTGTAGAGGCAGTGATGAACAGGGTGTCTTCTCATGATATGGAAACCTGAAGTCAGTGTAGAAATGCCTGACATCAGTGCAGTTCCATTTGCCATATCCCCCATGTATGACTGTTCATAGTTGAAGTATACAGCTGTATGAACATAGGGTCTCTTACACGTGTTCTTCCTGACATGCTGATTTGAAGGATGAGACCACAGCTCCAGAGCACAGGAGGCAAAGCCAGAGAGCATTTGTGCCCCTCCACAAATCCACTGTATGCATGGAGGAGAATGTCTGCAAGGACCTCACCTCCACTATTTGCATGATGATAGTGAGCTTCTCTATTGTATGGAGTACACCATGCTTCTCAGGTTCTTCAGATTCCATTATCTGAGGGACGTGCCAGACATGGAATGCCCTTTGCACCAAAGGACCCTTGAGAGATCTTCTCCATGCTACTTATATTGCCAGACATCTGTAAGAGAAAGTCCTCTTAAGACACTTGGCTGCAATCTCCTATAAACACACACAGGCCTGGGCCAGCCTGAATCACTCCACTTACTAAAGGCGCATTCATGTGCCAAGTATATACATCAACCCTGGAATGCAGGCTTATGTTTCATCCGGGATGCTTCGGCAACAACCCATTTGCTAGAGAGTAGCCTTCCCTCCTGGAGCAGCAATCTCTCTCCAACCTCTCAATGTGATTGCAGTCCATTTCATTCCATAATAGGTTTCTTTTATTATTCCCCGAGGCATGCAAATCAAATTTTACTCAGTACCAAAACCTTTGTTCTACAATGAGAGTTGGCTCCAAGAGCAATGGGGGGAAAAAATGGTTCCTCTATTGAACGTGACCCCCGCTAACAGCACTCCTCTTTCTCTCTCTTTTCCCCTCACTTTGAAAGTAAACATCTGTCCAAGTTTATTTGCTTCAGTGCAGGAGTGTATCTTCAGGGAAGGAGCATGATAAAGGCAAGACAGATTACCCCACAATTATAACTTTCTCTGTCTAAATGTTTAATTAGATCCAATGCTGCAGAGACAGGAAATTAGTTCAGCATCCATCTGTCCTGGGGTTTCGATATGGCAAACGAGATGGGCTGTCTCAGCAAACTGGATTAAAATAGCAATGGGTGTTTTTTTTTGTTTTTTTTTTTAAAAAGGTTGGCACTATCAGCTTCAACTAGTGCCAAAAAGCTAGAACAAACATCAGACAGCCCATCTGGTCAACCTTTTTCTTTTAGAGCAACGATGAGCGACCGCTGACCATTCGGAACCCATAGAAGGCCACCAATTAGTCTGCCATTGGTAGGAATCTGTCTTATGCTGAGTCAGACCATGGGGCCACCAAGCTGGTATGGATGACTCTGACGGTCCAATCACCTGCTAATCGGAGATGCCAGGAAGTGAACCTGGGACTCCCCACACGCAATGGATGTGCTTCTCCATGGCACTGTGGTTCCTCTTGACTCACTTGTTTTTTAGCAGGTTAGCTCTGCCCAGTTCAAGAAGGAAAGGGAAGCTTTAACAGCTGCAATTTCTTGTCTTTCACTCCTCTTGAGATCTGCTTGAACTAGGAGAATTTCTTAAACTAATTTCTCAAACTAATGCTGGAACTGGAGCATCAGGCCTTTGCCATAGCTTGCAGACCCTTCAGTTCATTGGCAATGGTTCCTCTTCCTGCAATATTAATGTCAAGTGTACGTTGATAAAACACTCCCAAAAAATTAATTTTGGTGTGGTCATACCCAGGATTCCATCAGGATTCTTGTTGTGCAGGGTTTTTATGCAGCCATTTTCAGCCACTGGGCCGTGGCACAATGGTGTGCTGCGTGTGGTTCACAGGTGTGCCACAGGAATTTGGGGCCAGGAATTAGTAGGGCCATTTGGGGCTGTGAGCCCCCACCAGTGCACACAACTGCATACGCCAGTGGGGTAGCTAGAGAGGGGGGCAAAGTTTTACAGGGGTTGCTTGCATGGTACGTTCAGGCACCTACAAAGCTTTGCGCTTTACGTCCCTTCTAGCTACACCACAGCATATGCACATTGCTATAACATGGTGATGAAATCTTGCTGCAGCTGTAGGAATCTTATTGCAACTATCCTGGACAACCCTGAGGTTTTGCAGCTCCCCACTTCTTTCCTGGGTAGCTGTGCGTCAGTTTGTGGCTTTCAATATTTGGCTCAGAAGGAGAAACTGGTTCTTACAATGAGCTGCTTTTCAGCGAGTGAGCGACGTTCCTGAAATGTATTTCAAAGCACAGCTATCATCATATGTCAGTAGCTATAATTATGGGGCAGAACTGTCATTTGCAGAGGAGACAAAAGGCTAAATGCCTGCAGAATTGCAAAATCACTAGAGGCCTGCAGCCAAAAATTTGACTCGTTAGTTCCAATTAATATGTGAACGTCAGCTTCCCTCTTCTGCCTTCTCTTTCTTGCATGCCTCTGGAGTATCACCCCTTCCCACTATTTTTTCCTAGGACTCCTGTGTCTTCTGGCCTGCTGTCTTCTCAGGTCCCTGATCCTCCTCCTCTTGTTTCTTACACTCCTACCTCCATTGCTCTTTGGCTGCAATCCAAACACACTTGCCTGGGAGTAAGGCCATTAGAACTCAATGGGGCTTACTTCTGAGTAGTCTTGCATAGGATTTCACTGTTGCTTCCTATCCTATTGCTTCCTAGCTTCTGAGCAAGTCTGACAATGGCGGTCAGAGACTTGCCCCACCATCTGTGAATGCTACAACCATCCCTATTTTCCGATTCCTCCTTGGGATAAATCACTGTCCCTATTTAGTCCCTGTTTTTGCCTCTTGGGGATGCTGTGCCAACATTTCATTAGTGCAAGCTGCGGGACTTGTCATGCTTCAAGGTTCAGCTCCCTCCCGAGGGTCTCTAGAAGTTAAATCTCTCAGTGAGTGGGTGGGTGGATGCATCTTGCCTTTGGTGTGCATGTGCATGAACACTAGGGCAACAAGTAGTGCAGTTTCTCAATGTGGTTGAGTCTCATCTGGAACTGCTGATAACCTCCTGTAGGACACATGGTTTTTTAAGCATCCCCTTAGCACATTCCCTTAACACCATGCAGGACAGGCCATTGCAAACAGAGTCAGCAGAGTAGCCTTCAGCAGCATTTTATGTGAGGCAGCAGGGAACTTGAATTTGGTATAAGAATATAGTATAGTAACCAAAGAAAACCAACTCTCCATTAGTTCTCCTACCAGTTTAACTTGCTTTTCTTCCATTGTTCCAATTGTTGCAGTGGTCTCGACCACTATTCTATGCAGATTCTATTCTCTGCATAGAATAGTTGTGTGGGTCTATGTGTGCATGAGCAATGTCAGTCATTGCAATTACATTGGGAAAACTGGGAAAAATAAATAAAGGAAGGTGCCAAGGTTATGAACATACATCTGGTACAGCAGAAAAGTGTAGTAATATACAAAGCATGTTTCACTTACTCAACAGGACAGCTTAGCCCAGATTAATTGCAGGAACCAAGGAAGCTGGATGGTCCCCAATACAAAGAAGCCTAGGACACGCATCCAATTGGTTATAGTCCTGGCATTTCTAGGTAGGGCTGGGAGAGACACTTGTCTCAAACTCTGGCTAACCTCTGTCAGTCAGTGAAGATATTCCTGAGCTAGATGAACCAAGAATCTGGCAATAGCTCTTGAGAAGGTTCCAGATCCTAAGGACCGCCACACCTTTGGCTCTGGAGAAGAGAAGAATTGAAACAAGTCACTTGTAGTCAACTTGGCCACTATCATTTTTCACCTGACATGCTGGAGCATGCTGTGGCAATGGAGGGGGAAGAGAGAGACAGGCAAACACCCTCCCTCCTTCCTACATGAAGAACTCTTTCATTTTTACCACTGTTTTCCTTTCTGCCATCAAAACTGGTGAGGAGATAATGACCAAAGTCTTGGAACTCAGAAAGTTACATATAAGAACATAAGAACAGCCCCACTGGATCAGGCCATAGGCCCATCTAGTCCAGCTTCCTGTATCTCACAGCGGCCCACCAAATGCCCCAGGGAGCACACCAGATAACAAGAAGACCTGCAAGGCCTCCTGGGAATTGTAGTTAAGAACATAAGAACAGCCCCACTGGATCAGGCCATAGGCCCATCTAGTCCAGCTTCCTGTATCTCACAGCGGCCCACCAAATGCCCCAGGGAGCACACCAGATAACAAGAGACCTCATCCTGGTGCCCTCCCTTGCATCTGGCATTCTGACATAACCCATTTCTAAAATCAGGAGGTTGCGCATACACATCATGGCTTGTACCCCGTAATGGATTTTTCCTCCAGAAACTTGTCCAATCCCCTTTTAAAGGTGTCTAGGGTAGACACCAGCACCACATCCTTTGGCAAGGAGTTCCACAGACCAACCACATGCTGAGTAAAGAAATATTTTCTTTTGTCTGTCCTAACCCTCCCAACACTCAATTTTAGCGGATGTCCCCTGGTTCTGGTGTTATGTGAGAGTGTAAAGAGCATCTCCCTATCCACTCTGTCCATCCCCTGCATAATTTTGTCCCCCCTCAGGTGTCTCTTTTCTAGGCAGAAGAGGCCCAAACGCCGTAGCCTTTCCTCATAAGGAAGGTGCCCCAGCCCCGTAATCATTTTAGTCGCTCTCTTTTGCACCTTTTCCATTTCCACTATGTCTTTTTTGAGATGCGGCGACCAGAACTGGACACAATACTCCAGGTGTGGCCTTACCATAGATTTGTACAGGTTCATCCTTCATTCTCTCACGACCCACCCAGGTAGAAGGGGGGTCAGTGGTAGGCACTTCATTGAAGGTTCCCTGAAACCTAGAGCTGTCCATGGTCTCATTACTGGTGACAGATTCATCTTCTTCAGTCGCATATAGGAACCCTCTGCCTTAACAGTCAGATGTGCTTTACTCTGTAGGTTCTGGAGATATTCTGTAGGTTCTGAGCATCTGCTGATACTCAGCAAAAAAAGAAAAGAGAGGCTGCAATCCTTACCGTGAAAGAAAGATAGCAGAAGCAATGAAAACAGCTCCATTATCCAGCACATCTTACCTACACTTTGTTAATGCTGGCTGAAAGAAGGTGAGAGAGGTGACCTTGGCTAAAGGCTTTCCTTGATTGCATTGCAAAGACATTAGATGGTCTGTCATTTACCAATCAAGCTGTGCAAGAGATGCTTCACCTGGCAGAAGCACAGAACAGCAGAAACCAAAAAATGGGGGTTTTCAGGAAAAACTCCGGCTATTTAGAGGACCTCTGGGTGCACCTTTGGGGAAGTGTGAACTTCCCCAATCCTTAAAGGTTTCTTGAAAGGTTCTGTACTAGAGTTCAATCAATTTTTGCCACTCTGCAAAGGCATTTCTTTACCAACAGGCTTTTAATCCATGATGAACTTCTTAATCCCCCCAGACTGGTTTTATCCTGCTCACTTGTTGTGATGTATTCTATTTTGTTATTTTTGTTGTTGTGTTTTAACTGCCATTTTTAGCCAACTTTGGCATACAGGTGGAGCCTGTTTATCTGTGGTTTTTGCATCCTTGGATCTGGCTCAACATGGGTCAGACTCGGGCCCCACCTGAACCCTTCAAAAGGGACTCCCCAGAAGTCTTTCTAAAACCTGGAACTCCTTGCCACAGGATGTGGTGATGGCATCCAGCCTAGATACCTTTAAAAGGGGATTGGACAGATTTCTGGAGGAAAACTCCATCACAGTTTATGAGCCATGATGGGTAAGTACAGTCTGAGATTAGCTGGTTGCTCATCACAAGGGCTAGGTAGGAATTTTTTGGTGTCATCTGAATTGGCAGATTTTTCGCCTACCCCAGACTGGAGACTGGCAAGGGAGAGAAAGTATATTCAGTAGGTTTCATGCATTATAAATTGGTCACTGCGTTTAATAAAGTAGCCAATTGCACTCTGATGTCTTTGCTGGGGTGTGAGTGTAAATAGAATGCTAGATGCAGGGAGATGGCAGCAAGATGCAAGTATCTTGTGGTTTTGTGCGTGCTCCCTGAGACATCTGGTGGGCCGCTGGAAGCTGGACTAGATGGGCCCTGGGCCTGATCCATCGGGGCTCTTCTGATGTTCTAAGCCTGCAGAGGCAGCACACGTCTGCCGGCTACTTCTGTGGGCTTCAGAATGGCTTGTGGAGCCAATAGGACACAACTTCAGTTTCCCAAGGGAAACTGGAAGTGACATTTTTATGGCTTTTAAAAGGCATTAAAGAAGGCATTAAAAAATCACTTCCAGACTCCCTCAGGAAACCAGAAGTCATGTTCTTTCAACTCTATGAGCCATTCTGAAGCCCACAGAGGCAGCAGGCAGATGCACCCTCCCTCTGCAGGCTTCAGAAAGCCCTCTGGAAGGCTTAAGGGGCTGATCATGGATTTGATTGTCCGTGAACTTCGGCATCCGCGGGAGGTCTAAGAATGGATCCCTTGCAGACACTGAGACCTCACCTGAGAGCTGATAAATAAATTTTTGAGAGCTTTTGGTCAAATTTAGGAGGAGAGGAAGGGTTTGGGGTCATATATGCCTAACCTCTGGGGTGTGGGGTGACGGCAAGCACAGAAGTGGAAAGGGCACGTTTTGGCCTCCCATCTTGAAAACTGGGTCCCTCTGAAAATCACCAAAAGCAGTGGAGGCCATTTTGGACAAGCCGTGTTCTGTAGCCAGAGGAAGCTAGATTAGTAGATGCATGGCGCATGGAACATTGTGTCTTGTGTTTGTGGTGCTACCGTGGTTCTCACTCAGCAAAGTTTTCCCATACAGTGTCCTTCTATACCAGAGTGGCCAACCTTTTTGAAAGTATGTCACAAGGTACGTCCAAAGTGTGTAAAGAGAGTCACCGTTTATGCCCAGGCCCCTATAAACCATGCTTTGGGAAGGTTTCTTACAGTCTCTTGATCTGATCTGAGTCTCTAGATAAGCACCTCCATCACTCCAGCCACCTACACTAGCATAGCTGTTGGATCTGTTGGCAGATCTTTGTCTTTTCCCAGAAATCTAAGTTTATGTCTGAGAAATGCTCAATTTCCACTGTCGCTATTCTTCAACAATGAGGAGTCAGAAACCCTTGCTGGTCTACTGCAAGTTACCCAGAGGTCTCACAGTCTACCTTTGCATGCCCCTGCCCTACAGCCTTGGTCTTCAGCTGGTAGTGGTTACCCTCCAACCTAAGATGGCCTGCAGCAATAGCACAGGTGCTTGTACTGAATCCAGCTAGCACCTTATTTGATTGGGAAGGGAGGCTACCTGGGCAAAAAGAAAAAGGAGGGAGAGCGGGAGAAAAGCTGAGTGACATGGAAGAAGAGAGACATAAACAGTAAAAACACCTCTCTCATGTTGCAGCTAGTAGCTCATGATGAAACTTGGGTCAGAAAAATATGCTTCCAAAGGCTGTGGGTGGGAAAACCTGTATAAACAAACAGATGGGCTTTGTTTCTCTTAATTGCCAACCCAAAGCAAAAGGAAAGAAAAATAAATGTTTGCACATGTCACTGTTGACCAGTCTGGAACCAAAGGTCTTGCAGTATTCTGAAGTGACATCTATTGATCACTTGTTCAGTGCCCTGCATATAAATCCCCAGGGGAAGCCAGTCTCTTTATCTCAGTATTCTCAGATGCACCAGGACGACGACCATCAGTTACCACAGCCATCTTTTTTCCTCTGTAGTTTTATGGATGAGATACTATCATCAGGAAAATATTTTCAAGTGTATTTGCAGCATCTGAGGTTGAGAGAAAGCTGTCGCAGATTTCTTTCCTTGCCTGATACTTCACTACTTGACAAGAAGAGAGAAAAACATATTTGGGAGAGTTGCAGTAAGTTTGGCTTCTCTGCTTGAGGCTTCCATAGTTCTTCCTCCTGATTAAACTCTACAAGACACTTTCCCTCCTCCCAAAGCCATGCCAGTGACTCCATCACCGTATCAGCAAGTGTCCTTCAGTCTATTCCTGCTGGAAGAGATATGCTGAAGTAATATTTGTTTTTCCGTAGCCACTTACCTGGTCTGTTTGCATTTACTCATCGTACTGGTTTCATTGCCTAGGTGGCAATGAAATTAACCAGCACGTATGGAAGGCCATGTTCCTTTTCTCATAGAACTGAACCATTTGCTTGTGATCATCTGAAGACCTGGCGGCCTCCAAAGGTTAAGTGTGAAGCAAGCAAGGGCTGGGCCTTTCATGGATTGGCCCCCTGCCCATAGAACAAACTCCTTACTGATAAAGCACTTTCATTGCTGCAGTGATATTAGAAGACAACGCTATTTTCTTCCATTTTTATTTCAATCACAACATGACTTTTTCTTGCTTTCCCTACTGCTTTAAAAAAAAAAATTATATGTCATGTTCTGATTTTGTTCCATCTGTTTTTACTGGCTTCTTTTTCTAATTGTTTTCTAATGACAACATGACATTTTATTGCAATTTTTTTTTATTTTTCTTGTTTTCCAGAGGATGCGTGATGGAAAGTTACGTGGAAAATATTTTAAGTGAAATGAAGAAATTAGAATGACATATTGGACTTCACGCTTCTTTGAATACAACCGAAGCTCAGCACTAGCCCCCAGCAGAACAACAGTATTCAGTGGCTTAGCTAGAGGGGGTGAAAAGCACTAAGTTTTATAAGTGCCTGAATGCACCTTGCAAGTGGCCCTTCTCCCACCCCTTCAGAGCCATTCCGGGCAGCAGGAGCAAAACGGAGGCATTCGCCTTAATGCCACTTAAACCACTTAAGACTGGTTTTCTTGGGGACTCACAATAGTAACACCCCAGTAGTTTCTGAAGGATGTTGTTGAGGTACTTGTTATTTCATACAATAATTATTTTCTTGATAAGCTGTCCCTTGGAGACCTTGGACTTTATGCTGATTGGATTTGGGCCCAGGAAAATGTTATTCTTTTTCTTTAAAGAAAAATATAGAGGTCTAATTATACTGCAAGGCAATATACGTATGGCATACTTTAATCCCATATTTTATGCACAGAACTGCTAACCCTCTGCCCCCAGAAGAGAAGATCTTCTGCATAGTTAAAGAATTCAAGTGAAGAGTAAATATCAGAGTGGGGAATGAAATGAGCACGTCATCGGAAAGCAAATAGCCAGCGGGCTTCGATTCACACCTGAGAGTTTGCTGATGGAATCGTTCCTGTTTTCTTTCTTCTTTCCTCATCACAGTGTCATTTTCACCTCGAGACATGACAACACGTGGAGACGTAAATTAAAAGAAGTCACATCCAGCTCGATAAGCACAAAACAATGAAGGATCATAGAGACAGTGGCGTCACTAGGGTTGGCGTCACCCAGTACAGGAGGCAAGCACATCACCTCCTCCCATGCAGTGGGCAATGTCCCATGTGGTGGGCGTGGTGAACCACCATCATCCTGCCCTGCTGGGTTGTTTTTTTTACTATAACGTTTGATAGAATAGAGATATTTCAACGTGGTTTGTTTCATTGCAATCTGCATGAAATTATGCATCAAATGATATATAACATGATGGCATTATTCTAAAATTCCAAGATTAAAAAAAAAAATTGTGTCACCCCCCCATGCACGTCCTCCCATGTGGTCCATGCAGCCCCCCCCCCAGCAACACCACTGCCTAGAGACAAAGCACTGAGATAAACAATAGTAAATTGGTAGGCAGGTTGAGCATCTGTGAGAAGATAGGCACTAGCATTGGTTTTATTTAATTTTTTAACTAAGACTGTAGTCCTGTGTACACTTAACTGGGAGTAAGTCCAATTGAACTCGAAGGGCCTTACTTCTGAGTAGACATATATAGGCTGAGGTGCTAATGAGAACACAGCAAAGAAGGGCAAGTGGTCCCAGGTTATCCAATAAGCTTAGCAGAACCTGGATGTCTTTGCTCCTCATCCACCACTCTAAGAAGACTTGATGAGGCATGGTCTTGTCCCGTACCACTTGGTACTAAGAGCTGTACTGCCACTGAACATGAATGTCTTTAGTCATCAAGTCTAATAATCACTCATACAGTTCCATCTAATTTTATTTACAGAGAGAGAGAGGGGAGGGCAAGCTACCTACTGGTTACTTCCTCATTAGTGCTGGGGGTCAATAATAGTTTTGTATGCCACTGGAGCGGGCTGAGGTTTTATTCAGGGGAATTAATTAGCTTAAAGTGGGCATAAGTTCCCTAGACGAAGCTTAGAACAGGAATCTGGCAAAACAAACCTCTAAGGATCACACAACTCTAAGGATCAACTTTTCAGGGGGGTGAAATGAGTAACAGAAATCAGTGAAAACTGGGGAGCCTGCCTTATGTGAGTGGAAGAGCTTCTCCTCATTAAACTGTACAATTGGATCTGAGCCATTGTATCTCTGATTACCAGATGCCGGAGCCCAACAAAAGGCGATCAATATCATGACCTGCTTATCAATGGCCTTGTGACATCTGCTTTCAAAAGAAAGCATGCCTGGCTAAACAGACCATCGATTTGACTGACACACCACAGCAAGGTGAAAGTTCTTGCTGTCGCCTACTCCTTTGTGATACTGATATTCCCCTCTCTGTCCTCTACCTCCTTTCTTGACCTATTCCAGGGATTTTCAACTGATGTGCCGCGACACATTGGTTTGCTATGAAAGGTCCAAAGCGTGGCAGCACAGCTGTTGGAAAGAGCTGAAAAGCTCTTCTAAGGAGCTAGAGAAGGAAAAGGGACAGAACACTCATTTCAACAGACAGTTGCCCCAGAAGAGTCTCCTGGAAGCCGAAAGTGACATCACAAGAGACGATGACCACAGAGAAGACCCTAGTGGTCAGTGTGCCTTGAGAAGACACACTGAAAATCATTGGCCTATTCCCTTCCTTTAGCTGATTCTTCCTGTCTGTTCATCTGCTCTTACCCCCTCGCCCCCGCCCCCACTTACACAGAGGAATCTGAAGAATAAATGTTTTACAGCCCAATCATATCCATACTTCACTGGGAGTAAGCCCAATTGACTCTAATGGGACTTACTTCTGAATAGACATGCATAGGATTGGGCTCTCAGTCCAGTCCCAGCTGCTATTTGAATCCCTTGCAATTGTGTTTTACCTGGTTCTCATTCTCCCAATCCTCTAATGATGTTGTCCAGTAGTAAGTACAGAAAACAAGGATGCTTTCTTGACCTGATAACACTAAGACATCTTTTGTCTCTTCTCTGGAGAGAAGCGAGTTGTCCAATTGTGCCCTTTGATATCTAAGGTCAGCCCCCTTTTGACAACTGGAAGGCACTGACCTGTATCTGTTATTTAGTGAAGCCCAAAGGTGGGGGGGAATCTTATTGTGGTTCATTGTGTTCCGTGAGGCTGGAGAAGCTTTGGGATGAAACTCACGCTGCTGTCTAGAAATTAAACTAGTGATTAGAGGCGTTGTCCACAAGCCTCTGTTGCAAAATTGAAAAGCACTCAAGCATTAAAACAAGTGTCTTAACAGGTAAAATAATAACACAGCACTGGGTAATATATAAATTGCAATAACTGTTGCTGGTGGTTTGTTGTAACCAGTGAAGAAATTGAAGTATATATTGGGTTTTCAATCAGTCGAAATGTCTTTGATATAGCACTATTGGTTTATGTGATTTTTTTTGTGAACACACTCTGCATAAATGATATGTAACTACACTTAACAGTCCTATCCTATGCATGATTGGGCTGTGCTCCAGAGGGTTTTGAGACAACAGAGGACATTTCCACTTCACAAAATGGGTGCCAATGGAGTGGGGAGCGCAGTCGCGAAGCTGCTATCTTGTGAACTTGTGGACCATGTCACAGAGCAGGTCCCTCTGACTGATTTTACATACTCCTGGTTCACTGGCCAAACACCCCCAGTGAGTCCGAAATGCATGTTCCAATTCTACTATCTCATGGGTCATAACGCTCCAGGAGAGAGCAGGGTACGAAAGCCAAACATTGAGTACAGGTTCTTATACGTGTTTACCTGATTGGCCAAACACACATGAGTCCTCAGGGCAAACTGCCCCCCCCCCAGTAGGCACCAAAACCCCTTCTAACAGCCAAGGGGAAGCTGAAGTCCTACAGGCTAACTCACCAGCTCTTGCAGGCACTGACCTACAAGGACTCAAGCCCATGAGACTTCATTTCAATCGAAGACTGAGTGGCCTAGACCAGGCTTGGGTGAATGCAGTTCCTCACCCAGACTTAAGCCTGTGATAACAGAATGGTTTATTTAAAGAATAGAATAGAGTTACATGTTACTCTGAATGGTTTTTAGGAATTTCAGAGAATAAATGCATTACACACACAGTGGTAAAGTAATAAAGCAAAGCTCCTACATGTACTTGTTCCTAATATGAATCAGGCCAACTTCTCAGCCTAAGCAAAAGGTAGCTCCTCTGCCTGTTGTCAGAGCCATATCTAGGGCAGAGCCTGAGGGAAATGGGCTCCAAGCGCCATGCTGGGGAGGCGCATTACTGCCCCCAGTCTCCGCCTCGTCACCTCAAGGATGGGGCACTGTCGGGTTTGCAGCGCCCCCTCCTGGCTTCCTGAAAGGCTCAGAGCCTTTCCCGATGAGGGGAGGAGGTGCGTGAAGCCCCATATCGGGGAGAAGCCAGGGCAGTGACATCACGACATTGCAGTGACATCATGATGTCACAGCCCCAGACCCTGGGGAGAGGCGTGATGCCTTTGCCTGACGTACCACAGACATCCGTGATGGAATGGCAAAGAGTCTCGTGGGCTTCTGGGAGGGAAATGGCAGCCACCATGAGAGCACTTCTGTTCTTTGCCTACCCTCCACATTTTGCCAGGTCCAAACGGGCAACAAAATGTCAGGTCAAAAAAGTGTATTAGCAGGACCAAGGGATGAATTCTCGGTCTTCCACCAGGCAAAGCGTGACCCTGAGTCCAGTCCAGCCGCTGAGTCCAGTCCAGTCCAGTGACCATGAGTCAGTCCAGCCGCTGAGCCCTTCGCTTTGCTTTTCAGAAAAATAACAGCTTAATAAAGTAGCAGTTTTTAATGCACAGTTTTCAGAACTGCCCCCTTTAGCAAAACAGATTTGGTGACGAGACAATATGGAGAGACAAACATAAGCAGAACCTAATTGAATGACTCAGGGCCTGTCTCCCGGGAACGTTGACGGAAGGCAGCGGAGATGGTGCTGGGCGATCAGGTACTTGGATAGCCTCTGGTAGGAAAATAAATTTGCACTCCTTCCCGATTTTTTTGCAGGCAGAGCCGCTGCCAACAGTTTGCAATTAAAGAAACAGCAGAGAGAGCTGCAAATGTATGTCAGCCACTGCAGCCCGCATCCCCCGCACCCCGCTAGCTACACCACGGCACCATGCCAGCATCCCTAGCAACCACATCTCCAGCCAGCAAGCCACTGCCACTTGCTCTGGTATCCGTGGCATGTTTTACAGCAGGTGGACCTATGTGTCGGTGGGGTGGGGGGGGAGAATAAGCCCTGCATTGCCATTAAATATACAAGTGTCGTATTAGAATGTATTGGAAGTAGGCAAAAAATGGTGAATTTCACTCACAAGTCTGACACAATCCTAAGCACATCTGCTGCATGGCCCACTATTCCATGCTGCCTTAGAAATAAACTCACTGACTTTAGTAAGACTTGGGGTGCAATCCTGTAGGGCTTCTTGTAGTGGGGGATTCGATTATTAGAAACATAGAGAGGGGGGTTTGCGACGGATGTGAGGACCGCATGGTGACTTGCCTGCCTGGTGCGAAGGTTGCGGACATCACTTCTCGTCTAGACAGGCTAGTAGACAGTGCTGGGGGAGAGGTAGCGGCTGTGGTGCATGTCGGCACCAACGACGTGGGCAAGTGTAGCTGGGAGGTCCTGGAGGCCAAATTTAGGCTTTTAGGCAGGAAGCTGAAAGCCAGGACCTCAAAGGTAGCGTTCTCTGAAGTGCTACCTGTTCCACACGCAGGGCCAGCTAGGCAGGCGGAGATCAGGGGTCTCAATGCGTGGATGAGACGGTGGTGTAGGGAGGAGGGGTTTAGATTCGTTAGGCACTGGGGAACGTTTTGGGACAAGGGGGCCTGTACAAGAGGGACGGGCTCCACTTGAACCAGAATGGAACCAGACTGCTGGCGCATAACATTAAAAAGGTGGCAGAGCAGCTTTTAAACTGATCCCTGGGGGGAGGCCGATAGGAGCCAAGGGGCATCCGGTTCGGGACTCCTCATCCCTATGGGATGAGGATGGGGAGGTTAGAGAACAACAAGACAAAGGCAGAGTAGGAGAAGAAATTGAGAAAGGTAGGGTGATGGGATGTGATAGACGGTTTGGCACAATGAGAGGATGCGGGGACAAAGGAGCGAATAAGCAGCGCATCCTGGGACATTCCGTGTATAAATGCTTTTATGCGAATGCCCGAAGTCTACGAGCAAAGGTGGGAGAACTGGAATGTCTGGTGACAAGGGAAAATATTGACATAGTGGGCATAACGGAAACCTGGTGGAATGCGGAGAATCAGTGGGATACCGCAATCCCGGGCTATAAACTCTACAGGAGGGACAGGCAGGGGCGTGTTGGAGGTGGGGTGGCCGTTTATGTTAAGGAAGGGATAGAATCCAGCAAAGTAGAGATTGAAGGTGGGTCCGACTCCACCGTAGAATCTCTGTGGGTTAAATTACCAGGCTTGTGCAGCGATGTAATACTGGGGGCGTGCTATCGTCCTCCAGACCAGAAATAGGATGGGGACCTTGAAATGAGGAAACAGATCAGGGAGGTGACAAGGAGGGACAGGGTTGTAATCATGGGGGACTTCAATTATCCTCATATTGACTGGGTCAATTTGTGTTCTGGTCACGATAAGGAAACTGGATTTTTTGACGTGCTAAATGACTGTGGCTTAGATCAGCTAGTCACGGAGCCCACCAGAGGACAGGTGACTCTGGATCTAATATTGTGTGGTACGCAGGACCTGGTTAGAGATGTAAACGTTACTGAGCCATTGGGGAACAGTGATCGTGCTGCGATCCATTTTGACGTGCACGTTGGGGGAAGAATACCAGGCAAATCTCTAACAAAAACCCTTGACTTCCGACGGGCAGACTTCCCTCAAATGAGGAGGCTGGTTAGAAGGAGGTTGAAAGGGAGGGTAAAAAGAGTCCAATCTCTCCAGAGTGTATGGAGGCTGCTTAAAAGAACAGTAATAGAGGCCCAGCAGAGGTGTATACCGCAAAGAAAGAAGGGTTCCACTAAATCCAGGAGGGTGCCCGCATGGCTAACCAGCCAAGTTAGAGAGGCTGTGAAGGGCAAGGAAGCTTCCTTCCGTAAATGGAAGTCTTGCCCTAATGAGGAGAATAAAAAGGAACATAAACTGTGGCAAAAGAAATGTAAGAAGGTGATACTGGAGGCCAAGCGAGACTATGAGGAACGCATGGCCAGCAACATTAAGGGGAATAGTAAAAGCTTCTTCAAATATGTTAGAAGCAGGAAACCCGCCAGAGAAGCGGTTGGCCCTCTGGATGGTGAGGGAGGGAAAGGGGAGATAAAAGGAGGCTTAGAGATGGCAGAGAAATTAAATGAGTTCTTTGCATCTGTCTTCACGGCAGAAGACCTCGGGCAGATACCGCTGCCCGAACGGCCCCTCCTGACCGAGGAGTTAAGTCAGATAGAGGTTAAAAGAGAAGATGTTTCAGACCTCATTGATAAATTAAAGATCAATAAGTCGCCGGGCCCTGATGGCATCCACCCAAGAGTTATTAAGGAATTGAAGAATGAAGTTGCAGATCTCTTGACTAAGGTATGCAACTTGTCCCTCAAAACGGCCATGGTGCCAGAAGATTGGAGGATAGCAAATGTCACGCCTATTTTTAAAAAGGGAAAGAGGGGGGACCCGGGAAACTATAGGCCGGTCAGCCTAACATCCATACCGGGTAAGATGGTGGAATGCCTCATCAAAGATAGGATCCCAAAACACATAGACGAACAGGCCTTGCTGAGGGAGAGTCAGCATGGCTTCTGTAAGGGTAAGTCTTGCCTCACGAACCTTATAGAATTCTTTGAAAAGGTCAACAGGCATGTGGATGCGGGAGAACCCGTGGACATTATATATCTGGACTTTCAGAAGGCGTTTGACACGGTCCCTCACCAAAGGCTACTGAAAAAACTCCACAGTCAGGGAATTAGAGGACAGGTCCTCTCCTGGATTGAGAACTGGTTGGAGGCCAGGAAGCAGAGAATGGGTGTCAATGGGCAATTTTCACAATGGAGAGAGGTGAAAAGTGGTGTGCCCCAAGGATCTGTCCTGGGACCAGTGCTTTTCAACCTCTTCATAAATGACCTGGAGACAGGGTTGAGCAGTGAAGTGGCTAAGTTTGCAGACGACACCAAACTTTTCCGAGTGGTAAAGACCAGAAGTGATTGTGAGGAGCTCCAGAAGGAACTCTCCAGACTGGCAGAATGGGCAGCAAAATGGCAGATGCGCTTCAATGTCAGTAAGTGTAAAGTCATGCACATTGGGGCAAAAAATCAAAACTTTAGATATAGGCTGATGGGTTCTGAGCTGTCTGTGACAGATCAGGAGAGAGATCTTGGGGTGGTGGTGGACAGGTCGATGAAAGTGTCGACCCAATGTACGGCGGCAGTGAAGAAGGCCAATTCTATGCTTGGGATCATTAGGAAGGGTATTGAGAACAAAACGGCTAGTATTATAATGCTGTTGTACAAATCTATGGTAAGGCCACACCTGGAGTATTGTTTCCAGTTCTGGTCGCCGCATCTCAAAAAAGACATAGTGGAAATGGAAAAGGTGCAAAAGAGAGCGACTAAGATGACTACGGGGCTGGGGCACCTTCCTTATGAGGAAAGGCTACGGCGTTTGGGCCTCTTCAGCCTAGAAAAGAGACGCTTGAGGGGGGACATGATTGAGACATACAAAATTATGCAGGGAATGGACAGAGTGGATAGGGAGATGCTCTTTACACTCTCACATAATACCAGAACCAGGGGACATCCACTAAAATTGAGTGTTGGGCGGGTTAGGACAGACAGAAGAAAATATTTCTTTACTCAGCGTGTGGTCGGTCTTTGGAACTCCTTGCCGCAGGATGTGGTGCTGGCGTCTAGCCTAGACGCCTTTAAAAAGGGATTGGACAAGTTTCTGGAGGAAAAATCCATTATGGGGTACAAGCCATGATATGTATGCGGAACCTCCTGATTTTAGAAATGAGTTATGTCAGAATGCCAGATGCAAGGGAGGGCACCAGGATGAGGTCTCTTGTTATCTGGTGTGCTCCCTGGGGCATTTGGTGGGCCGCTGTGAGATACAGGAAGCTGGACTAGATGGGCCTGTGGCCTGATCCAGTGGGGCTGTTCTTATGTTCTTATATGTTCTTATCCTACCCTGAGCTGGAACAGGCAAGCCAAGAGGCTTGTACTGTATCCAGCGCAGGATAGGGGCCCAAGGTGGCTCCGCCAGAGGCAAGGAGAAACTTTTCCACTTACCCCTGGGTAAGGTGCCCTTGCCCCAGTAGGTCTCCTTGGACTTGCGCCACCTTCTGAGGTGCCACAAGTCCGAGGAGAGTGGAGCAGCTTGAAGACGCTCCGATCTCCCCGGGAACAGGGGTTGGGATCCGGCATAACTGCCAGATCCCAGCCCCGCCTCCTGCTCCTTGCCCACCCACCCCTGGAGCCACCCACTGTCCGCCCTCCCCCTGTCCAGGAACGCCTCCCTCCTGCCTCCCAGTTGGGCCGATGCAAGCCTCAGCGAGGAAGCCAGTGTGGATACTTGTGTCAGCCTCTGCAGGCCAGCACATCTCTGAGCATTGGCCCAGCTTCCTCCTGAGGAAGCGCAAACGTGCCAAGGGGCTTGCGTCAGCCCAATGGGCACTTCAAGATTGCGCCCTTACTTACAAAGCACTGCCCCAACTTGAAGCACTGTCCTTAGATTGCAAAAAGCAGCGTTAGGGCAGAACATGAAGGATAATCAGTAGGCCCTACTCAAGCCAGTAGGAATAAATACACATGAATGTCTATTCAGACTGGCTTCAATGGGACTATGGCTATCTGCTGGCTTCAATGGGACTGAAGGCCTGATCCTGTTCATGCTGATGTCACACAGACATAGTGCAGATGCCAGCACGACACCTGCCCAATCCCAAGGCTGCCCAGCAAGGGAGGAGGAGAAACATCTGAGCCCTAGTCACACCATGCCAGTGCAGCCCACCCAGGCCAGTGGCGTCACTAGGTTTTGCATCACAAGGTGTGGGAGGCCAGCGTGTCTCCCCTATGATGGACCTCCTCCCACGCAGTGGACAGAGCAACACCCTGGGCAGTGGGCTTGGTGAGACATCATCACCCCACCCTGCTGGTTTTTTGGCTATAACTTTTGATAGAATAGAGATATTACAATGCGGTTGGCTTCACTGCATTCTGCATGAAATTGCGCATCGATTGATATATAACATGATGGTATTATTCAAAATACCAAGATTTTAAACATTTTAGCAAATAGCGGTGTCACCTCCCTCCCTGTGTGTGTCACCCAGTGTAGCCCACATCCCCTGCGCCCCCCTAGCTACACCATGCCAGCATCCCTAGCAACCACATCTCCAGCCAGCAAGCTATGCCATTTGCTCTGGTGTCCGTGGCACGTTTGACACCAGGTGGACCTATGCGTCAGTGGGGTTGTCATCAGGCTGGTGTACATGGAGATACATTGGCCTATCTCATGGATAGGATTGGACAGCGTATTGCACTTAAGAACGCACAAGACTGCCACTTTAGCACAACCTTGTGTATACTTACTTGGAAATATACCCTACTGCACACGGTGGGACTTACTTCTGAGTACACATGCATACTTATCACTGCATACTTCATATTCTGGTCCCAGTTGGACTTTTTGCAACCCACTAGCATCATGTTAAACTATTGTTCAGAAATACTCCGTAGTCATATAATTCCATGAAGCCACCCCCATTCGTCCCATAGCAGGTGGCATTAAAATAAAAACTGTCAGCATACACTCCACATGCCTCCAGCATCACATCTAGTTTGGCCCTAAGTAAATAACTCCAAGCCCTCCATACACACAGCTCTGCTTCAAGGTAACTTGGATGTTCGGATGCAGTCATTATTGTGTCAACATACATTTGGCTCTCCGCTTGCCATAGAGCGAAATGCATGCAAAGATTCCGTGTCAGAATTAAGAAGCAAACAGATAAATCACAGCCTCTCTGCTGAGCACAACAGCTGAAAATGAAGAGAGAAAATTGTATTTGCCTTCCCATTTAATACATCAAAGTAATTTATGTCAGAGCCATCTTGCTCGCTTTAATACATATGCAATTTTAAACAAAATCAATCTCCTCTAACCTCCAAAAAACCTCCAAAAATGTTTACAAAGCTTATGCATTTTATTTGGAGAGAAATCACTTTTTGCTCTCGTCTGGAAAAATATGCCCATTACAGTAAGACCGCTTATTGAACATTTTGTGCTCAACTGACCACAGCAATTAAAAGGGCTGGGCCACACATGTAGTCTGATTTCCCCAAAAACTAACCATGAAGCTGTCTTGTAGAACAGTTCCCATCTGCACAGTAAACTTAAAATATTTATTTAAAACTAAAATTTCACCCAGGGGTTTCACCCAAGTGCCCTGTGGAGTTGTTGTCTCTTGACCACCAAGTGGTTCTGGGGCACATACTGCAGTATATAATCGCCTCTCCACCTTGGGAGAATCAGAGCCAAGGAGCGCAGAGTACACGCAGGGCAGTGAGGGGAGGATAAGACATAATATCTTGTCCTCACAAGCTGCTCTGTGACCTGGTGAAGCACATATCTTCTCCTTAGACAAATCCATGGATGACAAGTCTGGTGACCTCTGAATGCTAGTTGTTGGACAGCAGCGATGGGAGGGCTATTTCCAACACCTACAGCTTGTGTGCTTCCCAGAAGCATCTAACTGACCATTGTGGGATACGCACTGTGTAAGTGGTTGGTTGGTTGGCAACCTTCAGTCTCGAAAGACTGGTATAAGCCTACAGCACCCAGTATTCCCAGGCGGTCTCCCATCCAAGTACTAACCAGGCCTGACCCTGCTTAACTTCCGAGATCAGACGAGATCGGGCATGTGCAGGGTAACAGTTGCTGTGTAAGTGGCTCCTTCCATTCACTATTGGAGCCATTCCAGGCACTGATGTCAATGAACAGGAGATGCCATTTGGTTTGGTGTGTGTCTTTGTGTTGCCATTGCTGCCTGGAATGACTCCAAAGATGAGTGGGAAGGGCCACTTCCACAGGTGTCTGCAGTACTTACTGTTTTGCCCCCCCCAGGTATGCTACTGGGGCTGGGAGTCCTAGACAAGGCAAATCCCAATAGAGGAATTGGCTTTAGAAGAGATGACTTGGCCAAGCCCTCCAATCTCCAACCTCCACCAGTCCCCCTTGGTCTTGATCAGTCTCCATTCAACCACCTCCTCTCCCCTGCCATGCCTTCTGCTCTGCCCTGCCTTACCGTCTCTTTTGCTACCCTCATTGAGTGCATGTGGTTAATATTCCACTCTTTGACCCTCCTCTTCTTTGGATTGGCCAAGAAGCAAAGAAAGGACAGAATGACACTGTAGCAAGGCAGCCACTAAATGGGAAAATAAGAATGATGAGAAACCAGTCATTCACTGGCCCACCCTCCCCAGGCAATGGCTTTTGAAGGTGGGTCTCTGAAGCTGGAAGAGGTATGAGAAAAGTATATTTGTAAATCTCCGTCTCCTCTAACCCTGATCTGGTCTCTGTTCCCCTGGGGAACTGCCAATAAGGTAAAAATCAGGCCTTGCTTATTATTTTTATTTTTTAAATTTAAGTACGGTATTTGTGCATGAGTCACTCCATTGGTTTTCAGACCAGCATGGATGTTCTTATTTTCTGTTTCCGTTTTCTTTAATGGATAGGGCAAAATAGACTTGGAGTCATCAAGAGCTGGGGGGAGGGGGAAGCCATGATGATGCAGTAACAGGAAAATCTGCACCCTTTGAATTTATGCCCAGCTTTAAATGACACAAAGCCGCTGTCATGAAAGTGTTTGGCAATGCTGAGTTAAGGAGATGTTACCATAATACAGCAAGGTAAACTGCAAGGCTACTTTTTCCAGCCTTTTCTGTTTAAGACGGTTAGACCTACCAAGTGTCAGTTTGACAACGCAAATGTGAGGGGTAATCAATATCTCTGGGATGCCTGTTTGTGTCAATTGCCTTTCACAGCATTTAGCTGCTCTATGCGCTGCATAATTTCGCAGGTGGTGCTTCCCAGGCGTCGACGACAGTGACAGATGAAGAGCTCCTCTCCGCTGTTTTGATATCAAATGATCCCAGCACATGCATCCTGTTCGACGCAAACTTAAAGAGCGAGATGAACAAGAACAGAAATTGGCATTGTAGGCCACAGATGTCGCAGGCTCAAGTCAGTTCTGTGCCCTGAAAGGGAATCAGCCTGGCTCCCTCCTAAGCATCGTGTGCTACGCAGCTGTTCCACTGTAGGAAAAAGCATTCCCAGTTTTCGCTGAACCCGCAGGGGGCAGGGGCAGAGCTTGCAGGGTCACTATTCGTTCTAGGTTCTTGTTGAACAGATGCTGGGAGAATATAGTAGGGCGATCATGGGGATGTGTGAAAAAAGAAGGTGGCTGAAGAAGCCCAATCTGCCTGAAAACAGCTTGAGATGCTCCAGCTTCAAGCAAAATGGAACGCCCAGAAATGCAGTCTGGCTCCAAGTAGACTTCGATAGTGATAAGGTGAGCACAGAGCACGTACAGCTAGAAAATCCAAGGACAGTTGGAATAACAGGTCATCCGTACAGGATGAACTGTGCAAAATAACAGGAGACCACGTAAGCAAAACAAAGCTGAGAGTGTAATCTTAAGTGCTCCTTCAGTCCGGCCAAAGGTGTTGCAGGTGTGCCATAAGGCCAGGGATGGATCCAGTATTTGTGTATGGGGGGGGGCATGATCACTAGGTCAACATGGGTGTGCCTTGAGACTCATTTTCAAACAGTGGCAACAAATGATCCTTGGGTTGAGCTAGGTGAGCACTTGCAAGCCTTGGCAAACTACCCTGCATGACAACAGGAGTGTGGCAGTTGGGCAGTGGGGTCACCTAGCGCATTTCAGCTCTTCCTGCACACCATGGCTGTGCACGTGGAATGGCTGCACCAATCAATTTTGATCGTTGGCGAACCAGTTTCAGGAGTTGATTTCACAGCCTTGAGAAAAGTACGGAAAAGACAATCTTCTTTTTCAAAACCTCCTGGTTTTGAACCTCCAGGGCAGTGGCTGGTCTGAACAGGGTCCAATTCTTTTCAAATCTAGTGGGCCTTCAGTATCCTCAGGGGATCAGTTCCAGTACCCCCTGCCAATACCATATTCCTTGGATAATGAAATCTGCAGGGGAGTGTGCCATGCGGCGTCACAATTAATTACCTGGGGGCTGTACCCATCCCCCCAGAGGCTGCACGCAGCCTCCCAGCCTCCTTAGAAGCTACCTGGATGTGACTGGAAGGCACTTCTAGTTTGGGCTGGTGACAGTGAAGTGCCTTCCAGTCTTGTCCAGGAAGGACTAAGGAGGCCCTCCAGCTATGGGCTCAGCATCCACAGATTCTGAATCTGTGGATGCCAAATCCACTGATAGGGAGCGCCCACTGTATGTGTGTAGATGTTCATCCAGGGAACTTCCAGGTTCTTTGCATACAGGCCACATCCCAGTCAGTGTCAAGTGCATGTTTTGCATGCAGAAGGTTTACGGTTCAATTCCTCCTGACTCCAGTTAAAGGATCAGGCAGCAAGTAATGAAGAAGACCTCTTCCTATGATTCTGGAGAGCTACCAGTCCGATTCTGGACTCCAGGGACCAATAGTTTAACACAGGGGTGCCCAAACTCCGGCCCTGGGGCCACTTGCGGCCCTCAAGGACTCCCAATGTGGCCCTCAGGGAGCCTCCAGTCTCCAATGAGCCTCTGGCCCTCCGCAGATTTGCTGGAGCCCACACTGGCCCAACACAACTGCTCTCAGTGTGAGGGCGACTGTTTGACCTCTTGCATGAGCTGTGGGATGAGGGCTCCACTGCTTGTTGTTTCACATCTGTGATGCAGTAGCAGCAGCAAAGGAAAGGCCAAGCCTGCTTTGTGGAAGGCTTTTATAGGCCTTGAGCTATTGCAAAACCTTCATTCATTCATATAAGTTCATCTTTAATATATACATTTATGTAAATGTATGTAAATTTATTCAAATTTTAAATGTAAATTAATTCTTTTTTTTTCCCCTGGCCCCCGACACAGTGCCAGAGAGATGATGTGGCCCTCCTGCCAAAAACTTTGGACACCCCTGGTTTAACACAGTACAAGACAGTTTCATACATTCCCCTGTGACAACTTCAGAATGTGACCATAATTCTTAGATGATGAAATCCCCGTAATTAAGGGCAACCCCTTCCTTATCAAGCTGGGTAACCCAATTCTGGAAATTGAACAGCATCTTGCCGGCAGCGGAGAGGAGAGCAATGCTTTCCACTCCCCCGGATGCGCCTTTCAATTATTATTCCATGATTAAAAACCAAATTGGGATCCAAACAATACTGAGCTTCGAAACGTGCACAAGGCAGATAACGCAGCCAGGAGGGGGGATGCGTGGCAGAACATCAACTTTGCTCGTTAACCTTTCGGAAAACGGCGCTTGCAGTATTAGAACCGCTCGAAGGGGATGAAATCCTTTTGGTTGAAGGATAAAAGATAGGAGGGAGCTGGGCCTGGTCTTTCTGGTGTTAATGCAGCTGGCAGCTGGAAGGACTCCACGGCAAGAACGTTCCTCATGGTAATTTGTAGAAATCCAAAGTTCATTTTTTTTCAGAAGCAGCCCATCAAGAAAGCATCACATTCGTAGAGAACCTGAAATGCCGCATCACAAGGGAAAGCTGGACATGGGCTGGGTGCAGTTGGAACTGCCTGACTCCAGGTGGGAAAAGGGGGGAGGCGTCCATCAGCATTGCAATATGGCTGCCGCCTCCATGGCTAGTTGGCCTTGAGTTGGTTTTTTTTCAAGAAAAAGTTCAGAACGGGAATAATAGGAGACCAAAGCAATAAGCAATAGGCATCTTGTGACATTTTCAGCCCATACCTACCCACTGCCCAATCCCCCCACAGTTTTGTGCATGCAGACACCTGTGGAGAGGGTAGGGCAGACGGGCACGTAGGGGGAGGGTGAACAAGTACGAAAGTGAGTGGGATGACAGGGACGTGCGGTGGGTGGGGAGGCAGGTGAGGGCAGAGCCTCCCCACCTGAGACCTTCGAAAAGTGCCTCTGCCGTGTAAGGGTCTTGGGTGCCACTCGCATGGGTTGTGGGTGCTTGGATGCCTCACACGGCAGTGGTGCTTTTCAGTGTGGGGAGGCACTGCCTTCACCTGCCTCCCTACCCACTGCACGTCCCTGGGGGATGGCCATATTCACTCACCTACCTCCTTATCTGTGTGGAGGAGGAGAGAGTGAGCACCCCGCTTCAGCGGTTAAGAGGAAAGTACATCCCACACCCTTCCCTTAATTAACCAGGAGCGCACTGTATAGCCTCCTTTAGTTGAATGGCATAGTACTGTGCTCTTGGTGAATAAAGGGAAGGGAAAGAGGCAGCCTCCAGATTGCCTCTCCCTGCCCACCTGCTGCTTTGTAAGCATCATGTGGGGAGGGAGGGGTGATCTGGAGCTGTGGCAGCTCTACTTTATCCACCCCTCCTTCCTCCGCCAGTGCCAGAGGAAAAATGGGGCAGCTGCTACAATGGTCTGGAAGAGGACTGAACCCCCAGCAGAATGGCAGGGTTGGAGAGAGCGGCAGACTGGTGGGCTGGGGGGCTTGTCTGCTCACTGTCCCTCCAGTTTTGCCCCTCCAGGCAACCATTTCATGGGTTCATGGTAAGGCCGGCCCTATTCCGCAGACAGAATGGTTAGTTTTCAGCCAAAGTTTGTGCCAAGAATAATTCTTTTTCCTATGACAGCACCACAGTCCTTGGAGTGAAGGCAAGAAAATACCCCCCAGGTCTTCTGATAAATGTACCTCTCCAGTGTGCATATAATCAGAAGGAAGCAGATGGGGTATTTTTTTTTTTATATCACCCAGACATCAGTAAATATTTGCCTCTAAAGGAAGGATAGATTTCAATACCTAAGGCTGTGAAGGCAGCTCTCAGGGCCAGTGTTAGGGGATGCGGGGCCCAGTTGGAAACTTTTTTTGCAGGCCAGGTGAGGATGAGTTTGGTGGCAGCCTGCCGAATTCTGACCCCCTTCCTGGACCTGATCTACCTAAGCAGATCAACACAGACTTGTATCAGCAGTATCACTGGTGCAGGTACAAATCAACCCAGTCTGGCTGCTGGGGTTTACCCAGGAGCAAGGGGGGGAAATGTCCTCTTACCCCACAGAAAACTTCAGTAGTCAAAAATTCCCTGTGGGATGTTGTGGAAGCCACACCTGCGACGCTGCATCACGCAGGGATTTAGGTAGGATTGGGCCCAATCACGGTGGGCTTTCTGCTGTTTTATGCTGGCTGGAATGGAAAGCGTTCTACTCGGTTGAACATATTGCGAAGTGCTTGGTACTGTGGAGCAAATCTATCGAGTTTCAGAAATCTTTCTTGGGGAAGGAGAGGCCGCAACTTGGCTTTGGATCCCCTCCCCCTCGGCCAGTGCATTGACACATTCTTAGCTGTTAAGCTCTCCTCCCTATCTATCAAAAGAAAATATTACCATGCTTCAAAAACAAAAATATTTAGTGCTAGACATTTAAGAAAGGTTTCTTACTTGCCCAGCACCCCAAAAAAGAAGTGCATGACACTAGTATTGCACAGTTTTAGTAAATAGCCGATCTGCAGCCCATGTTCCTACTTTGCTTCACTACAACCTGACAGCCCAATCCTATTCAGCAGTGGTGCAGTGGGGCCACATGGCCCACACCATATCCAGAGCTGAAACTGGACAGGCTGGAGGTCTCCTCAAGGACAGGGAACTTTTATTGCCTTAACCTGTGTTCCCTTAAAGGGAACTTTTATTGCCCCAGCCTGCCCAATGGGGTTACTAGGATCTGGGCCAGCAAAATCACTGCTGCAAGTTCAAGTAGCCTTGTGCAGAGCTTTCAGGCCCAAGAGTGGGGGTTAGGATATGGTGGAGGCCTCCACTGTCAATTCCACCCCCGTTACTACCTAGAGACTGCTCTTCTTCTTCCTCTGCTGCTGTTGTTGTGTAGATAGATAGATAGATAGATAGATAGATAGATAGATAGATAGATAGATAGATAGATAGATAGATAGATAGATAGATAGATAGATAGATAGATCGGAGGAACTAGGATGCTGCAGTGCTTTGCACTGAAGCCTTTGTGATTTGAATGTCTCACAAAAGGCTTACCCTACGTGAGCATTTTACTCATCCACTTGTAACGGCTCAAGCTTTTGCGAGTGTTCACTTGGAATGCCTACAAAATCTCAACTACATTTCAAGCTGAGCATCAGGGCTCTCATTCATCCCTACGGGGTACTCCCTGGCCAGTAAGCCTGGAGAGGCTTGTATGGGGAAGCTTTCCTTTACCACTTCAATGCATCCGCATTGACCAATGACCAAAATGGTCTTTCTCCACCCAGCCCACATTGATCATGCTACTTGTGTTACCCCTTAGGGCCTAACCAGTAGATTACTCTGATGGGGCCAGATTGCAAAATCTCCTGGCCCAGAGAAGTGCAGAGGCGGAGAAACAGAGTTCCATTCCTAAAGTCAAGCAGGAAGTGCTGGATAGAAGGGGATACTGCCCTTCATAATTGTGGCATATTTGGGGCAGGTGAAATCAATTGAAAGGGAACAAGAAAGGGTTACAGAGATGAGCTTTTTATGAAGAAAGGCTGAAACTGTCAGGAGGCGTTTTCCAACACTGTATTGGGGGGCGGGGAATCTGTTAGCAGTTTCAGTTCAGCTCTAGGCATTAAACTATAGATGTATTTTATTTCATATGAGTTTTAATTTGAGCTTTCTGGGTACAGAATTTGAGTTCTGTTGGCAGAGATATTTTCCCCACTTCACTAGACATTTTTTAATGCATGCATGTGTCATTTAATGATCCATTTAATGAGTTTCTTCTCTAAAGGCAGAATTTTGCTTCAGTGCCAATAAAACATGAGGTACAAATAGTCTTACCTCTTTTTGAAAAGATCAGCGGTATTCAGAGTGTGCCTAATAAGAAAAAAAAGGCAAAATATAAAATTTAATATGAAATCGCATGACATTAAGTTCATAAGACAATTTGACATGGCAGAGAATCATGTTTTTCAGGGAATGTGTGAGGAACAGGTTGCTACTTGGTTTGTCTGAAATGAGGATGCTTAATCACTCTTCTTGAGATTAGGAGAGTGGGCTGGAAATAAAGCCATCTCCTGGGAAGTAATTTTCTCCTTAGGTTCTCATCAGTCTTTGTGTACCGTTTGTCTAAATTCCCAATTGTACTTAATAGAAGTTGCTTGATACATAGGGATGTTGGGAAGATTGATTGGTTCATATCCTTGAAGCACGGTGAAGATGGAAAATGTTGGGCTGTATAAACGCTAAATTGTGTTGCTATTATTCCATAGGGCAAAAGGCAAGAGAGAAAAATCCTTATGGAAATTAAGCGTTGACAAGGTAGAATGTGCTGGAGGTAGGAGTGACCTTCAAAAGGGAAATAAATCAGGTGTACTATGCTTTTCACTTCTTCATGGGGCCATCTATCCATGACACTTAAATGGTCCTCCAGTTAGAAGAGAAACTGGAAAGTCTCAGAACCTTGAGTGAATCTTTCTTCTAATACCTGTGTAAAGTCCTCATCCATTTTGTAGATTGAGAACTAGAACACAGGAACACCCAGAAAGTCATTCAAGAGGAGGCAGTGGTGGAAGAGGATCTCTCCTAATCTCTTCTAGAACAATGATGATTTTGTTAGTATTATTGTTCTTTGTTGTTGGCAACCTTCAGTCTCGAAAGACTATGGTATCGTGCTCTGAAAGGTGGTTCTGGAACAGCGTCTAGTGTGGCTGAAAAGGCCGATTCGGGAGTGACAGTCCCTTCCACACTGGGAGCAAGTGCAGTCTGTCCCTGGTCTGTCTCCCTGGCTATGGGCCTTCCTTCTTTGCCTCTTAGCCTCAGACTGCTGGCAAAGTGTCTCTTCAAACTGGGAAAGGCCATGCTGCACTGCCTGCCTCCAAGTGGGCCGCTCAGAGGTCAGGGTTTCCCACTTGTTGAGGTCCACTCCTAAGGCCTTCAGATCCCTCTTGCAGATGTCCTTGTATTCTTGTTCTTTACACTTATAGAATGGAGTGGCCCATGGCCCCAAAGACAGTACAATTAGCTTTTGACCATGAAGGAGGGGACAAGAGACAGCTGTTTTTGTACTCACAACTCACATATCAACCTCCAGCAAACATCCATGTAAGTTTTCTAAATCTTATGCATGCCTACTCAGAAGTAAGTCCAATTGAATTCAATGGGACTTACTCTCAGGTAAATGTTGAGAGGTAAAATGTAAATGTCTGCCATAATCCTATCTGAACTGCCCCACCAGCAGAACATATATTCTCTCAGTGGAAGTATCTGGATCCAGGCAGAAGTGCCTGAACCTGGTGGTGCAATGCTTGATATCATCGTCCACTCTGCTGATGAGCACCGTGATCCATGGGGTCAGCCGTGAGGTCACCATCTGCCGGAGACAGTTTAGCGGGGCTTGGGGGTGGGTGGTAGGAGGGATGGAGAAAAGAGGGAGGGATAAGGGTGTTTCTGGTTGGGGAGGGGGATGGGACAGAACAGGCAGGAAGGGGCACGATCATCAGTATTTGCATGCAGCAATATTCTATATCCCTTCCCTCTCCCTTACTATCTTTGGCTCTTTGCCAGCAAAATAGCTGGTGCAGAATCAAGGGGATCCATAGGGAAACGGAGGCTTCCTTTCCCCTGAGGAGGTCTCTACAACTGCCACCCCGCCTAGCATGCAGCACATGCCTCCTTGGTGCAAGTGCACCCGCGGGGCGGATTTGGATCAGATTGGGGCCTGAGTTGTTCTATTCACCAATACACTCTACACAGCATTGGAAACAAATCTCTAAAAAGAAGGTGCATCACGCAGTAACATACAGTTTCTTAACTGCATGTCTTGACACAGAGTTTTATTTCTTTTGCTATAAAAGTCTAACCATAATTTTTGTATTGGCAACCTTCAGTCTCGAAAGACTATGGTATCGCGCTCTGAAAGGTGGTTCTGGCACAGCGTCTAGTGTGGCTGAAAAGGCCAATCCGGGAGTGACAATCCCTTCCACACTGGGAGCAAGTGCAGTCTGTCCCTGGTCTGTCTCCCTGGCTATGGGCCTTCCTTCTTTGCCTCTTAGCCTCAGACTGTTGGCAAAGTGTCTCTTCAAACTGGGAAAGGCCATGCTGCACAGCCTGCCTTCAAGCGGGCCGCTCAGAGGCCAGGGTTTCCCACTTGTTGAGGTCCATCCCTAAGGCCTTCAGATCCCTCTTGCAGATGTCCTTGTATCGCAGCTGTGGTCTACCTGTAGGGCGCTTTCCTTGCACGAGTTCTCCATAGAGGAGATCCTTTGGGATCCGGCCATCATCCATTCTCACGACATGACCAAGCCAACGCAGGCGTCTCTGTTTCAGCAGTGAATACATGCTAGGGATTCCAGCACGTTCCAGGACTGTGTTGTTTGGAACTTTGTCCTGCCAGGTGATGCCGAGGATGCGTCGAAGGCAGCGCATGTGGAAAGCGCTCAGTTTCCTCTCCTGTTGTGAGCGAAGAGTCCATGACTCGCTGCAGTACAGAAGTGTACTCAGGACGCAAGCTCTGTAGACCTGGATCTTGGTATGTTCCGTCAGCTTCTTGTTGGACCAGACTCTCTTTGTGAGTCTGGAAAACGTGGTAGCTGCTTTACCGATGCGCTTGTTTAGCTCGGTATCGAGAGAAAGAGTGTCGGAGATCATTGAGCCAAGGTACACAAAGTCATGGACAACCTCCAGTTGTCCAGTTGTCCAGTTGCTCAGAGATTGTAATGCAGGGAGGTGAGTCCACATCCTGAACCATGACCTGTGTTTTCTTCAGGCTGATTGTCAGTCCAAAATCTTGGCAGGCCTTGCTAAAACGATCCATGAGCTGCTGGAGATCTTTGGCAGAGTGGGTAGTGACAGCTGCATCGTCGGCAAAGAGGAAGTCACGCAGACATTTCAGCTGGACTTTGGATTTTGCTCTCAGTCTGGAGAGGTTGAAGAGCTTTCCGTCTGATCTGGTCCGGAGATAGATGCCTTCTGTTGCAGTTCCAAAGGCCTGCTTCAGCAGGACAGCGAAGAAAATCCCAAACAAGGTTGGTGCAAGAACACAGCCCTGCTTCTCTCCGCTTCGGATGTCAAAAGGGTCTGATGTGGAGCCATCGAAGACAACAGTGCCCTTCATGTCCTTGTGGAAAGATCTGATGATGCTGAGGAGCCTGGGTGGACATCCAATCTTGGGGAGAATCTTGAAGAGGCCGTCTCTGCTGACCAGGTCGAAAGCCTTTGTGAGATCTATGAAGGCTATAAAGAGTGGCTGTCGTTGTTCCCTGCATTTCTCCTGCAGTTGTCTAAGGGAGAATACCATATCAGTGGTGGACCTGTTGGCTCGGAATCCACACTGCGATTCTGGATAGACGCTCTCTGCAAGTACCTGGAGCCTCTTTAGTACAACTCGGGCAAACAGCTTTCCTGCAACGCTAAGGAGAGAGATGCCGCGGTAGTTGTTGCAGTCACCCCTGTCACCTTTGTTCTTGTACAGCGTGATGATGTTTGCATCCCTCATGTCTTGAGGTACTCCACCTTCTCTCCAGCAGAGACAGAGGATTTCATGCAGCTCAGTGACGATGATCTCTTTGCAGCATTTTAGGACTTCAGCAGGGATGCTGTCTTTTCCAGGTGCCTTGCCAAAGGCAAGGGAGTCCAGGGCCACGTGAAGTTCTTCTAGGGTTGGTTCACTGTCAAGCTCTTTCATCACAGGCAGGCACTCAATGTTGTTCAGTGCTTCTTCGGTGACTACATTTTCTCTGGAATATAGCTCAGAGTAGTGCTGCACCCAGCGTTCCATCTGCTGCGCCCGATCCTGGATGACCTCGCCTGTGGCAGACTTCAGAGGGGCAATTTTCCTCTGTGTTGGACCTAGGGCCTGCTTGATACCATAATTAATTATTATTAACCATAATTAATTATTATTAATTAACTGAATAAAAGCCCAGTCCTAGAGATCAGTGCACTGTATCTCCATGTATGGCAACAATAGTCCTGCTGGTGTAGAAGTCCTCCCCCCCACCCCCGCCACACTGATGAATGTGCCATGGATTCTGGTACAACTCCAGAAAAATGTTGCATCAACATGGCTCGGGTGTCACTCATTGGTCCTCTGCAGAGATCCACTGCAGCCACACACACCCCCTCCCATGCCTCAGAGAAGGAAAGATAATACCCCAAGCCACTGTGCTCTTGCCCCCTACAGGACACCACTCTGTAGACACATACAACTCTGCATGTGCACACCACTCTCTCACACACAAACACCCAGTATCTATCTCAATCCAGGATGGATGTGCCAACTTCACAGCAATGAAATGTGTTACGGCTTGGTAAGCGTTCACAGCAAGCGGCTGTCCAGCTGTACCGTGTGCCTATCTCTCAAGGCCAGAGCGTAGGCACTCCCGGGAACAAAGACGACACACGGCAGAAGTCCTCCACCAAATGTACCTTTACTATGTACAATATATATACAGCAACAGTCCAGATAACACACAATCACGAATCACTCTGACGTAGCCTTCGGCACAAAATCCACTCTGCATCTCCCACACTCCAGCTTGCCCTCGCTGGATTATATATTGGCTATAGCCAATCAGAGCAAACTAAAAGTGCAAAGTCACTCTGATGGCATATGGGGTGACTCACCAGGTGACAGTCACCTGGTATGCATCACCAGATGTTCCATCATCTCCTCCCATGATGCTGTGCGCAGTCAGGCCAAGACTTCAGGGCCTGACACTATCCAGCCTGCAAATTACCTGCAGGCCAGGGGATGATCCCATAACAAAATGCTTCCGCCAGGATAACACACTGTGTTGCCATTTCCATGGATGAGAAAAGGGCTGAGAAGGGCCGCCCCTTAACAGGATTAGAATTTGGCTCTTCTTGTGCCGACATCGGTGTGCTGTTGGCGCAGCATTGCCAAGATGAGCTTAGGATATGATGGACATTGCACCAGTGTTCCTGCCGTGTCAGTGCAGCATCCAAACAGGAGTGGGCCTTTATGTATATTAAGTATAATCAATGGCTCAGCTAGAGGGGGTGCAAAGCATTAAGTTTTGCAGGCACCTGAACGTGGCATGTGTGGCCCCTCCCCCTCGGAGCCATTCTGGGTGGTGGAAGGAAAATGGAGGTGTTCGCTTCCGTTATGCTCCCACCGCCTGGAATGGCTTTGAATGGGAGGGGTAGGGGCCGCTTGCATGCCGCAGTGAGGCTTCCTGCAAAACTTAGTGCTTTGCACCCCCTCTAGCTACACCACTGTGGGTGCAATCCTAACCCCTTATGTCGGCGCTTTCCAGCACTGGCGTAGCGGTGCCAATGGGACGTGTGCTGCATCCTGCAGTTGGGTGTCACTCACGGAGGCCTCCTCAAAGTAAGAGAATGTTTGTTCCCTTACCTCAGAGCTGCATTGCTCTTATGTCAGTGCTGGAAAGCACTGGCATAAGGGGTTAGGATCGCGCCCTGTGTATAATAACATGTATATTTTCTGTGGCTTCATTTTAGATGAAAAAAAATATATATATATATGGTGTTCAGAGACAGCATGACTCTGGTCACCAGATGTTGGGTCCAACCAACCAAATCTGTTGATCAGCTTAATGGCCTACTCCATCTCAGCCTAACCAAGATCAACTGTGATGACAAAACAAGGATACATCATTACCTGCCTTAGACCAAAACTCAAATTAAACAGCGCACTGACACTTCTTGATGGATGCCACCAATAACCCAAGACTGTGTTCAGCCATTACTCTTTCAACAAGAGCCCTGAGCAAATGTACAGGGATCAAATATCTGGAGACATCCCATATTGGAAAGTGGAGGCTTCGGGTTTTTTGTCTGGCCACTTGGCAGATTCAGCTCGGCGAGAGAGGGGGGCAGGAAAGGCAAGTGAACCAGATGATCTGACTTCTTCAAAGAAGGGGCTAAAATGTCAGTGATTAATTGCCCACTGGCTTTATATGCCAGTCAATGTTCCTAAGTAGTCTATTAATTCAGCCTGATGCATATTTACACTGGGCTGCACTTCCTCTTTGCACCTGTCCATTTCAGATGCCACAGTGCATAGCCGATTGTATCTGCCAGTTTGCACACTGTTTATTTGCACACTGTGATGGCTAATTAAGCTTCCTTGCTCTCCACTATGTAGCTCACACCATTCCTACGATTGTGTCAGTCACATTCCTGGGCCAGTGGTCTAGAGCAGGGATGGGCAAACTGCGGCCCAGGGGCCATTTGCAGCCCTCAGAGTCCCCCAATCTGGCCCACAGGGAGCCCCCACTCTCCAAGGAGCCTCTGATTGGAGGCCCGCAACCAGCCAGACGTAAGCTGCAGGCCAAGTTAGAGCAGGGCTCTTTGTGTTTTCTGCTTTTCCCTGGGCATTATTTGAAATGTAAATTAATTCTTTTTTGCCAGCTCCCAACGTCAGTGAGATGATGTCGCCCTCCTGCCAAAATGTTTGCCCACCTCTGGTCTAGAGTCTGAGCTTTCGCGTTTTTCTTAGTCTTGCCCTACCCCAGATCTCTCTGTCTTTAGATCCTACAACACCCTACCCAAGGTTCTCATTGCTCTGGTGTGACCATTCTCTGCCAGAGGATCTTCTTTTCTTTGAAATGACTCTGTCCTTACTGCCCTTGTGCCTGGAATTGCCCCCAGAACCCCACTGTGTTGCTGCTTCTTTCTCCTTTGAACATCTGACAACCCACCTCTTCCATGAGCAGAGTCCGCAGCTCAGTAGTAGAGCCTCTGATTCCATGCAGAGGTTCCATGTTCAGCCCTGGTACTCTCCAGACCAGTAATATTCAACTGGCGTGCTGTGGTGAGCCATGAAAGGTCCGCAGGTGTTACATAAGAACATAAGAACAGCCCCACTGGATCAGACCATAGGCCCATCTAGTCCAATTTCCTGTATCTCACAGCAACCCACAAAATGCCCCAGGGAGCACACCAGATAACAAGTGACCTGCATCGTGGTGCCCTCCCTTGCATCTGGCATTCTGACATAGCCCATTTCTAAAATCAGGAGGTTGAACATACACATCACGGCTTGTAACCGATAATGGATATTTCCTCCAGAAACTTCTCCAATTCCCTTTTAAAGGCATCCAGGCCAGATGCCATCATCACATCCTGTGGCAAGGAGTTCCAAAGACCGACCACACGCTGAGTAAAGAAATATTTCCTTTTGTCTGTCCTAACCCGCCCAACACTCAATTTTAGTGATGTCCCCTGATTCTGGTGTTATATGAGAGTGTAAAGAGCATCTCTCTATCCTTCCCATGCATAATTTTGTATGTCTCAATCATGTCCCCCCTCAGGTGTCCCTTTTCTAGGCTGAAGAGGCCGAAACGCCGTAGCCTTTCCTCATAAGGAAGGTGCCCCAGCCCAGTAATCATCTTAGTCACTCTCTTTTGCACCTTTTCCATTTCCCCTATGTCCTTTTTGAGATGTGGCGACCAGAACTAGACACAATACTCCAGGTGTGGCCTTACCATAGATTTGTACAACGGCATTATAATATTAGCTGTTTTGTTCTCAATACCTTTTCTAATGATCCCAAGCATATAATTGGCCTTCTTCACTGCCGCCGTACATTGGGTCAACACTTTCATTGACCTGTCCACCACCACCCCAAGATCTCTCTCCTGATCAGTCACAGACTGACTTCATTCATTCATATAAGTTTCATCTCTAATCTATTCATTTATGCAAATTTATTCAAATTTGAAATGCAAATTAATTCTTTTTTCTCCAGGCCCCTGACACAGAGAGGATGTGGCCCTCCTGCCTAAAGGTTTGGACACCCCTGGATAAGACCATAGTGTCCAGTGTGCCATGAGAAGAAAAACATTGAAAATTGCTGCTCCAGACTCTTCTCAAATACCCTGGACTACTACTGCTAGTAGTCAGTGCTGTTAATACTAACCTTAAGGGGCGGGGGCAACCAAGAGGCAAGGAGGAGACAGGATCTCCAGGATTGCGCTGCTCAGGGGGGCTGCAGGGGCTTGTGTACACTTACCCGAGCCTCCTGCAGTCTCCCGGGTGTGCGGGGAGCCCTGTGTGACCTTCTGCAGGGCTCCCCGCAGCTTCAGAAGTGAAAGTGGAGCAATCGCGCTTTAGCGGAGGCGGGGCGTGATCACTCCACTTTCACTTTCAAATCCTCGGGATTGCGCTGCTGCCTCCTGCCTGCCCCCACCCGTTAAGGGGGCAGAGGCCAGGGCCCACAATAAAAGCCCTGCAATAGGGTGACCACTGACAGCGCCAGGTTGCTAAGGCCCCTGCAGCGAGGACAGTTCAGGGTTCGTCCTGGTCAGGTGGATCTCTGATGAGTCTGGGCGCTCAGCCAGTGCCTTGACCAGGCCAATGTCTAACCCCACCTGAGGCTGAATTCATCTACGGCAGCTTCATAAAAGCCAAAAGAACAGAAAACATTTTGATTCTTGCCTCCCCTTCCTGTGTGTGCCGCCCCCCCCCCCCATGCAAGTGTAGGCACTTTGTGAAGGAACATGCTCTTTGCTTCAAGGAAGCTTCCTTCCGTAAATGGAAGTCTTGCCCTAATGAAGAGAATAAAAAGGAACATAAACTGTGGCAAAAGAAATGTAAGAAGGTGATAGGGGAGGCCAAGCGAGACTATGAGGAACGCATGGCCAGCAACATTAAGGGGAATAATAAAAGCTTCTTCAAATATGTTAGAAGCAGGAAACCCGCCAGAGAAGCGGTTGGCCCTCTGGATGGTGAGGGAGGGAAAGGGGAGATAAAAGGAGGCTTAGAGATGGCAGAGAAATTAAATGAGCTCTTTGCATCTGTCTTCACGGCAGAAGACCTCGGGCAGATACCGCTGTCCGAACGGCCCCTCCTGACCAAGGAGTTAAGTCAGATAGAGGTTAAAAGAGAAGATGTTTCAGACCTCATTGATAAATTAAAGATCAATAAGTCACCGGGCCCTGATGGCATCCACCCAAGAGTTATTAAGGAATTGAAGAATGAAGTTGCAGATCTCTTGACTAAGGTATGCAACTTGTCCCTCAAAACGGCCACGGTGCCAGAAGATTGGAGGATAGCAAATGTCACGCCTATTTTTAAAAAGGGAAAGAGGGGGGAACTGGGAAACTATAGGCCGGTCAGCCTAACATCCATACCGGGTAAGATGGTGGAATGCCTCATCAAAGATAGGATCTCAAAACACATAGACGAACAGGCCTTGCTGAGGGAGAGTCAGCATGGCTTCTGTAAGGGTAAGTCTTGCCTCACGAACCTTATAGAATTCTTTGAAAAGGTCAACAGGCATGTGGATGCGGGAGAACCCGTGGACATTATATATCTGGACTTTCAGAAGGCGTTTGACACGGTCCCTCACCAAAGGCTACTGAAAAAACTCCACAGTCAGGGAATTAGAGGACAGGTCCTCTTGTGGATTGAGAACTGGTTGGAGGCCAGGAAGCAGAGAGTGGGTGTCAATGGGCAATTTTCACAATGGAGAGTGGTGAAAAGTGGTGTGCCCCAAGGATCTGTCCTGGGACCGGTGCTTTTCAACCTCTTCATAAATGACCTGGAGACAGGGTTGAGCAGTGAAGTGGCTAAGTTTGCAGACGACACCAAACTTTTCCGAGTGGTGAAGACCAGAAGTGATTGTGAGGAGCTCCAGAAGGATCTCTCCAGACTGGCAGCAAAATGGCAGATGCGCTTCAATGTCAGTAAGTGTAAAGTCATGCACATTGGGGCAAAAAATCAAAACTTTAGATATAGGCTGATGGGTTCTGAGCTGTCTGTGACAGATCAGGAGAGAGATCTTGGGGTGGTGGTGGACAGGTCGATGAAAGTGTCGACCCAATGTGCGGTGGCAGTGAAGAAGGCCAATTCTATGCTTGAGATCATTAGGAAGGGTATTGAGAACAAAACGGTTAGTATTATAATGCCGTTGTACAAATCTATGGTAAGGCCACACCTGGAGTATTGTGTTCAGTTCTGGTCGCTGCATCTCAAAAAAGACATAGTGGAAATGGAAAAGGTGCAAAAGAGAGCGACTAAGATGATTACGGGGCTGGGGCACCTTCCTTATGAGGAAAGGCTACGGCGTTTGGGCCTCTTCAGCCTAGAAAAGAGACGCTTGAGGGGGGACATGATTGAGACATACAAAATTATGCAGGGGATGGACAGAGTGGATAGGGAGATGCTCTTTACACTCTCACATAATACCAGAACCAGGGGACATCCACTAAAATTGAGTGTTGGGCGGGTTAGGACAGACAAAAGAAAATATTTCTTTACTCAGCGCGTGGTCGGTCTGTGGAACTCCTTGCCACAGGATGTGGTGCTGGCGTCTAGCCTAGACGCCTTTAAAAGGGGATTGGACGAGTTTCTGGAGGAAAAATCCATTATGGGGTACAAGCCATGATGTGTATGCGCAACCTCCTGATTTTAGGAATGGGTTAAGTCAGAATGCCAGATGTAGGGGAGAGCACCAGGATGAGGTCTCTTGTTATCTGGTGTGCTCCCTGGGGCATTTGGTGGGCCGCTGTGAGATACAGGAAGCTGGACTAGATGGGCCTATGGTCTGATCTAGTGGGGCTGTTCTTATGTTCTTATGTTCTTATGCTTTTCTTACTCTCTGAAGCATTCTGTACACATAACATCATATTTTATTTTGAATTCTGAATTGTGATAACCTATTATCAGATAATGATAGTTTTTCCAATATAACTTCAACCAGAAAATCAAACAGTCTTGGCATTTAAATCAGCAGAGGGCAAGGCTATTGCAATGTAAATGACACAGTATTGCAAACACAGAGTGTTCAGCATGTACCCTGGGGGGGGGGTGTGATCTTGGACTATACTATTTGGCAGAGGTGTTGTCAGGGATTGGCTCACTTGGGCACAAACTAGAAACTCATGTTCATAACAGAACCCACAAGGCCAGCCCATCCCTCTAACACTCAATAGTTAATGGCCATGTTTGTGCCCATGTTTCCCCTGGGCGCTGGGGATAAGAATAAGTCCTTAGTTTGGCTGTACTTGTCGTAAAAGGGGACTAAACAGCCACCGGGTAGATGGGACTCGTCAGCCTGGGAAGGCAGCTCGTCTGAGAGAAGGAAAACTCTGATCCCAAACCTCCACTCCCTTGTGGCTACATCCAGTTATGGAAAAGGCTTCAGGAGTCAACCTCGAGGCAAAATCCGGAGCCGGAGTCCCTGAGGCAGTTCATGGCTGAAGACAGTCACGTTCTGGCAACTCCTGCGACGCCGCTGGAACCAACCGTATTGGCTTCTGCCTTTCCATTGGACCATTTCAGTGACGTGGAGAGGGGGGATTTGCTGCATGGGTTACAGCCTATCCTCCATACCTACTTTACCCAGGCTTCGCGCACTGGAGAGGACACTCTGTTCCAGAACCACTATTCAGAGCGTGATATCATAGTCTTCCAAGACTGAAGGATGCCAACTTTGTGCCCAGTGCACCATTAGGAGATGGACAGAGGGGTGGCCTAGTGCAGGCCCAGTGGCATCACTAGGGTTTGCGTCACCTGATGTGGGAGGCCAGAGCATCACCCTTATGATGGACCTCCTCCCATGCAGTGGGTGTTACAACGCCCCAAGCAGTGGGTTTGATGATGCACCATAAATTTGCCCCACTGGCTTTTTGACTATAACTTTTGAAAGAATAGAGATAATTCAGTGTTGTTTGTTTCATTGCATTCTGCATGCAATTACACATTGATTGATATATAATACGATGGTATTTCAAAATACCAGGATTTAAAAAATTTTGGTGAGTGGTGATGTCACCCCCCCATGAGCATCACCTGGTGCAACCCAAATCCCCTGCCCCCCCGAGCGACGCCACTGTGCAGGCCTTTACCTTTGGCCCCTTAGCCACCTGGCACCAGCACAGTTGTTTAGTATGAAAACAGGAGGTATCCCAAGTGTGTCCCTATTTTCTTCTGTGAGGGCAACTATACGTACAGCAATGGGTCCATCCAGAGAAGCCCCCTGCAGATTCCCCAAAGGCTATGCTTTCGGCTGCCATCCTTCATTCATCCACCCTCCAGCCTCAGTAAGCATCCCCACCTCAATAAAAGAGAAGCACGAAGCCAATTCATACTCCAGGTAAGAACTTGTTTATTTGGCTACCATCCCAAACATGTCTATTCAGAAAAGCTGCTCAAGCTGTGTACACTTATTTTTCATTACGTCCCATTGAGATTGCCAATTTATTCCGTGTCCTGAGGAGCACACCATTTTCAGAACAGGAGAATGAAAGTGATTTCGGTTCTAATGAGTGGCTCTGAACACGCAGTTGTACCTGCGTGCTGACAGTCATCAATTCAACATTGAGAGAGAGCTTCTATAGATAGTTTTCTTTGAAAAAAAAAAAATCAGCAGCAGCTGAGCTACCTGAAACTGCAGAGGAACGATCGTGACAATAGCTTAACAAGTGGGCAGAAGAATGAACACTAGGTAGTTGGTGAACAGTACTTTATATGGATTTATGGAGACTGTGAATTAAAAATAAACCCTTTTCTATCAAGCCCAGTGCCCACCTTTCTGCTATACCTGGAAGCAGAACTTGGGGTGGAGCTTCAGAGTTTGGACCACACTGGATCCTTAAAGGCTGGGGTCCCCAGAGGCAGGGATAAGAAGGACATCCTGCCACAGTGGGTCCCTGAAATGATTTGTGGGCTGGAGCACCTCCCTTATAAGGAAAGGCTACAGTGTTAAAGGTTCTTCAGTCAAGAAAAAAAAGTGCTGGGGGGGGCATGACTGAGGCATACAAAATTATGCAGGGGATGGATAGAGTGGATAGAGGGATGCTCTTCTCCTCTCCCACAACACCAGAACCAGGGGACATCCACTATAATTGATTTGCAAGAGAGACAGAACAGACAATCAGTCCAACCTTACTTAATTCCCACATGGTGATGCAGCTGTACCAATGCAACACCTGCTGAATCTGGAGGCCTTGGGGTAAAGGGTATGTTCCCTTGCTATAGGGCAACCCACGTCAGGTTGCTAGGTCTACTTGGACCTGTGCCAGCTCTATAGCTGGTGCAAGTCCACGTGAACCTGAGCTGGTAGATGGAGGCTGGGAAGGGGTTGGCACACCTTTGCCAAGTGTTACCAGTGTTGGTGGGTGTCCCCCGTCCACTGCTGAGTTGGACCTGGCTGCTCGCTGCTTGCAGCAGTGGCCAGGCCTCAATGAATGGCTTGTCGCCTTTCGCAACAGCCATAAAAAGCCTTATGCCAGCTGGACAAGCATTCCTGCGGCACAAGGCCCTCGTAGGATTGGGACTCAAAAGGAATTATTTCTTTACCCAGAATGTAATTAATCTGTGGAACTCCTTGCCACAGGACATAGTAATGGCACCTGGTACTGATGCTTTTAAAAAGGAATTAGACAGATTTATGGAGGGAGAAAAAGATCAAGATGCTCAAGGCAAGGTTTTCTCAATTTTTATAGCATATGGCACATCCTTTTCTGAGTTGCTTTAGGGAGCAGTGAAAAAAAGGTCTATTTTATTTGCTCAATTAATTTGATAGGGGAATTGTCTTAGGCAGTGATATTTCTGTACTTCTGTGTATGTAAATGTCAGTCCTGCACTGTAGAATTTTTGCCTTTGTTTCTTTGACTCTTACTTAAACCACCAAAAGTGGGTGAATGAAAAGACCTTTAAGTACTAGGGCTAAGTCAAAGGTTCTTAAGAGAAAAATTTTCTGCTTAATATGGGGAGGAGGAGAACACAGGCAACCAAAAATTCAGGGAACTTCTCAGCAGTGGCAGAGAAGCAAAATTTTTCTCTCTTTTAAACTACAATTTTTGTTCTTTTTTTTGTAGCTGCTGCAGGTAAAAGCAGTAGAATTACTTTCCAAAAATGACCCAGATGTATTATTGGTTCTGGGGCATTCCAGGAGGAAAAGAGGTGGCTCCTACACAGTTTTCCCCCAGAGTGCTCTGGAACAGAGAAAATGATGGCTGCTAGAGGACACAGATATGGCGAAGAGCTCTGTGCTGTCACCTGTGGTTATGTCAATTAAAAAACACAACTGCTGATAACACAGACATGCACTCACATCGATATAGCTGTCTTTACATTTACTAGTTCATGGATTGGGCTTTCAGGTAGAGCTGGGTGTACAAGCCCCTGAATACACATGTTCTCTCTTATTGGATTGGGCCATCCAGATGACTGATGAAGTCATTAGACTTTTAGAAAGTTTCTTATTTTACAATAAAGTGCTGGTTGTAATTTACACACAAAACACACATGGGGTGGGGGCGAGATTTCTTCATTACTTATGTAAAAACAACTGTTATTAATCATTCAAAAGGTGACTCAAGAAAGGAGCACAATCTACACTGATCTTAAATTTTAAAGACGTACAGGCTTTGTGCCTTTGCATTTTCCCAGTAAAGCTGAGTTCTCCCACATACAGTTACATCATCGACAAGTTATGCCTGCTGGATAGGATAGGGAGGCTCCTGAACTTCCTGCCTGAGGGGATCACAATGTTACAGCCTCAGAAAATAATTTTGGTTGGTGTAGCCGTATCTTCGTCCTGGCAGGAGGCCACCCTGGAGTCAGCAAGGGGAACCAATGTTGAAGGCACTTCTTTGCAATCTCTAATAGTTTTGTATACCTGGAAGTCAGGAGGCTTCCGGTATGTGGCCTTGTTAACAAGTCTCAATTTACTATCCCAACAAGGTGCGACTGATGATCTGATCATGAAACTTTCTAAAGGCAAGGCTTGTCCCAAGCCAGCCAGGAGAAGTAGGGTGTGTTGCTCTGTTGAGCCTAGATTTGGTCTTTTCCCTAAATGCCTGTGGGACCTGAAGCTTCCTCGCCTTTGCCAGGCAAAACAACATGAGTCTGACCTGGAAAATGCTCCTTGACATGCACCCACCACCATGATCATGTGTATATAAACAGGTCGGGCAACATGAGTACATGAGAGGATTGGATCATGTGCCAGTCCCATTGTGATGTTTCAGGTCTGTGTGTCTCTTTCCAACCCGTTCTCCCTGTGGAACAATCCCCTTGCTATATGTGTACAGTAGCATAGATATGGGAAAGGGGGCATGCAGTAAGTATTGCAGGTGCCTCAACACACCATGTAAGTGGCCCCTCCCACTCGCCGTCAGAGCCATTCTAGGCAATGACACTGCCCAGAATGACTCTTATGTAAGTCAATGACTTACATGGCACATTGTGGCACCTGCAATACTTACTGTGCCGCCACCCCCCATAGCTATGCTACTGTTTATGTACAGAATGGTGCCTATATTATACTGGCATTACCTTGATGTAGCAGGACCATAGTATTGGCCTGCCCATGTTGTTTCACAACCATCCTTCAAAGGGATTGCATAAATGCCCCCTTTAATAATGTTCCAGCTTCAGCCTGCTTCAAAGCCATTAGACAGTACGCCCTGAGTCAGTTCCCTTTGATTTTTTTTAAAATAACATTATAGCTAAGAAGCTAATTTCCACATTTCTGCCGCACCCCCAAACTTCAACACAGCCTTGTTTCCCAAAATAACTCTGACAATAAATGCTATTTGCCACTTTGCTTTCCTCGCCCTAAGCAAAGTGTCTGGGGAAAAAAGTCTTTTAAACAATGACATCTGTGGTGCAATCTGTTGTACAATTCCTTCTGGCGTCGTCAACGCACTACAGATTACTTTGTACCGCCACCAAGGCTGCAAGGGAGGGTAGGATTTTCCTCCTGGAACAGAGTTCTACACCTCTCGTGGGTACTAATGAGATCTGTGCCAGCAAACCCCGCAAAAGCTGCATGTGTCGGAGAGTTTTTGGTTGGATTTTGGAAGTTTCCTCCTCACAGACTCAGTTTGCATTAGACTCCAGAAAAGTGAAATCAAAATCAATCCTAAATTCATGTCTGGAGAGGAGTTCCCATAGATCTAGCTTCCCTCAGTGCGCCATGCACATGGAGCAGGCCCTCCTACATACTAGCATCCTCCTGGCCTTCCTCTAGGAATCTTGGAGAAGGCTCCACTTCTAGTGCAAAGGCGCCAAGAGAATGTAAAGCCCCTCAACCTTGCTATACAGTAGTGATGCTACATTAGGATCTTGGATGTCAATTCAACCTTAAGTTAGAACCTGGGTTAGTTTCCCAGAGGAGAGATGGATGAAATTTGCCTTGCAAATGAGAATGTTTTTCTGAGTAGTTCCTTCAAGGACAGGTGTACCCCACTATCTGCAGATTCAGTATCCGCAGTTTTAGTTATCTGCAGGGATAACTAACAATAGCTCTGTTTACCATACTGCAGCAAAACCGATGTTTTCAGGGCTGAAGGTAGTCTTCCGAGCCACCTGCAGCATCTTTCTGATCAGGCCAAGGCTCTTCCTTTTACTCAGTGTTGCCCCAGCATGCATCACAACCAGGAAAAGAATGTTTCAGGATGTGTACTGGGGCAACATTGAGAGAAAGAAGGAGCCTCGACCCAATCAAGAAAAGACCACCGGCAACTCAGAATGCTGCCTACAGCCTTGAAAATGCAACTGTTTTGTTGTGCTATGGTAAACAGAGCACTTTCCCTAGCTTTTTAAGGGCATCCCTGGTATCCACGCGGAAACCCCACAGATCCTGAGGCACATCTGTTCTTGCAAAAACCCACTCTTCCCTCCCTCAAAAGATATGGGGGGGGGAAGCACAAGCCCCTTATGGTCAAATATGACATGCAGAAGAGGAAGGATTAACCATGGAAGAGAGCTTATCTCGAGGCAGGCTTCCATCTTGCTTCCTTGATCACTGAAGAGGAAACAGAAATTACCCTTCTGAAACACCGTACCTGTCAGGATCATGGAAATGGAAGTTTTCTAAAATTTCAGGTACCATGATCATAGCAGGAGCAAAACTTTGCAAGCACATTCAGAATGCTGCTGCCTGGTCCCCATCCATTTTCGTAAGCAAAGGGGAAAATGATGCGTTTCTTGCCCCCGTCTCAGCTTGGGCAGAGGGAGAAGAGAATATTTGCAACCTATTTTAAGAATCAAGCCAGGCATGAATTTGGACTGACCAAAAATAGTTTGCAGTTCTTTACTTTGTAAGTAAGTAAGTAAGTAAGTAAGTAAATAAATAAATAAATAAATAAATAAATAAATAAAAAGGACTCTTCTCAAGATTCCTATTCCTGATTCCTGGTCCAGTAATTCCAGTTTATTTCTAAAGTAGATGTGGAGAGTCTACCCACTTCTAGTTCAAATGCTTGAACATCTGAACTGATTGACAAGGCCATATATTTTGGGTCTGCTGACAGGTTCTTTCTTTCCCTCGACCATTTCTTGCTGCTTCTGTGTTCTGACCAGCGATCAACTCAACCATTTCTTGGGGGGGGGGGGGGATGCTATGATCAAAACCAGATTTTTCAGTATAACCATTTGAAAATTAGGCACATATATAAATGTACCAAAGGTCTGCCCTCCTTGAAGAGACCCTGTCACCTGCTAGAACCAACAGTTATAGTTAAAAGGGCTTCCTTGTGGTTCAGTGTGAGTGTTCCTAAGGACAACCTTGGTCCAGGCGCAATAACTGCAGACTGCAATTCAAACCAGCAGTCAGCTGAGGCAGGCTTGGCCTGACTACACAAGGATAAGCCTGCGTTGGACCAAACGAAATTTTTGTTAATTGCTTCTTGGAACATTGCAGGCTGGACCCGCTGTAAAAGCCAGGACTTTCTTTTTTTTCATGGGAACTATGACATACCGTAGATACTCGCCTATAAGGCGAAACATTTATTCCCAGAAAAGCAGCCTGAATCATTGCCCCACCTTATCTCCAGGGCAGGCAAGCAGCTCCAGTGGGGGGAGGCAAGTGAGCCAGCCTATCAATATTGTGGGAGGGAGGGAGGGAGAGAGCGAGGGAGCAGGTGATCTTCTGCTGAGAGGAGGCTGTGCAGGCTGGGGCTGCTACTGAGCGTTTGCAGCTGCCTACGGGTGTGGTGCAGGTGTGTTCCACATGCTCCTTCAGGCTGTTGCCCAGCTGCAGAAGCTCCAAGCGCAGGGCAGGGCAATTGCCACCGCAGCCATCAGAAGCCCCCCTCGCTCAGCACCAGCGCCCACGGAGGCACCTCTGGAGCGGCAGCCAAGACAGAGCAGGAGACAATGAGCTGTGTGTGTGAGGGGGCGTCTGAGCGAGGGAGAAGCAGTCATTTCAAACAGCTGAGTCCATCTCCTCTTTCCTTCTTGTTCCCCTTTCCTACTGTATTTAAACTTCAAGCACTCCATTGGAAAGCCCAACTTGCTAAGCCCCTTCCCATCTCCCCACAGATGAAGTTGGACAGGGTGGGGAAGGGGGGAGAGTGATTTTTTTAAAGAGAGAGGGGGGGCAGCCTGCAGAAGGCTGTACCTTTGTTTCTCAAGCCATTGAAAGGGTTAAGTCCATCTCCTCTTTCCTTCTTGTTTTTGCCCCCTCCCCCTTATTGAATCCAAACTTTAAACTCTCTGTTGGGAAGCTGAGGCTTGCTAGCCCCTCTCCCCATAATCTTCCACCACTGATGAAGTTGTGGGGGGGGGGGAGAGGAAGAGTTAACTTTTATAAAAGGAAAACTTTGTGTGTGTGTGTGTGTGTGTGTGTGAGAGAGAGAGAGAGAGAGAGCACTTAAAACAGTTAAGGCTACAATCCTAGCCTCACTTTCATGGGAGTAAGCCCCACTGACTATTAAGGGACTTGCTTCTGAGTAGGCATGCCTAGGATTGGGCTCCCAGTCTATTCCCTCCTCTTGCTTTCCTCTCCACCTCTCCCCTTACTGTATACAGTCACACTTCAGTCTCTCCTTTGCAAAACTTTTTGCAAACCTCCTTGCTAACCTCATTTCCCCCTATCCTCACCAATGAAGTTGGACTGGAGGGGAAAAGTCTGCATTTGTGTATGGGGAGGGGGAGCATCTGTGAAAGAGAGAGAGAGAGAGAGAGAAAAGCAATCTCCCTGTATGTGGAAGAGTCCTGCAGACCTTGCAAAGATGCAAAACCCAGGAAAAGCAGAGAGTAGAATTTAAAGTAGAATTATTCTGCAGCAACAGGTATTTTAGCCAGAGATCTTAGCTGCATGCTGGCAGGAGCTAGGAAGCACTTGCAACAGCTGCTTATGTAGTAAGCTTTTAGGAGAGCATGCTTGCTTCTGCAGTATCCCCAAGCAATCAGGCATTTATGCAGCAAAGTTTAGCTGCCTCTGAGATCCCATTGCAATGTTCTGTGCCCATGCAGGAGCCACTGAAACTCTCCTGGGGGAGAAGTAAGGGATTAATTGCCATCCCTGAGGCCCCCCCCCACTTGGGGTTGTGTGTGAATAATCTTATTGGCTTGCTCAATTGTCCTTCACACTTTAGCTTTTTACTAGTTGTGTCCTTGCAGCTTTGCTAGTTGTCTGTTGTTTATTATAATATGGATATTTTAAATTAAATTCTTGTATATGTGTTCCTAGAGGCTTTTGATGCTACATTAACCATGGGGGGGGGGGGAGGGAATAATCTTATGCTTGAGAAATTATCTCTGAGTATTTTCTTGATCCTTACTAGTAATAATTAAATTTTGAAAGGATCAGGAGAGAGAATAATTCCTTTAGGTGGAATAGGTGCTTTGATGGCTGCGAATTCTTGCCTTATTTCCAGTGGTCCTCCTTCACCTCATCCTCTTTCAATAGTCGAAAGTGAAGATAACTGGACTAAATTGTGGGTCAGAGCATGCTAAATTTTATAGCAAGAGATTGATCATGTATTAATGCTTCTTAATAATATATTTGAATTAATTGTAGAATATATTATTTAATTTTAATTTTGTTGTATGGGACGTGCCAAACATTTATGGGCCCCGGGTGCCAAATGACCTTCGCATGCCACTGAGATACCCCCCTAAGTTTAACCCCTGACTTATCCGAGGGTCATAGCAGATTCCATGGTTTTGAGCTCAAAACCTGCCCTCGTCTTATCTGTGAGATCGACTTATAGACGGGTGTCTGCAGTATATCTTGCAAAGGTCTTGCCCCAACTTTTGTATGGAACAATTCTTGGTCCTCTTCTTCCTTTGTCTCACTTGAATGTGTCCAATCAAAATTTTTAAGATCTATATTTCAAGTGTCCAGCTATGTGTCTAATGCAAGCTTACATCTTGATTCTGGCCTGTTAAAAGTCAAGGCCAGGATTGCCTTAGCATCCATTTATTTGTGGCTCAATCTAAATTTTAACACCCAAGGCCTAACATCTTTGGTTTTAATTGATAATTTTCAATCTACCTGGCTCAAGGCGGTATACCCGAAGCTGAGACACTTGGGGTTTTCACCAGAGATTGTTCTGGCAATGGATTTGATTCAGGCAAGAGTGACTATTTCTGTTTCAGAAAGATCCCCATCTCCGAAAGACTGTGTCCCTGTGGTTCAGGGGACGTTGAAACACTTGAACATGTCATGTTCTGTTGCCCATTTTATCAGGGGATGTGAGATAAGTTTATTATTCCCCATAGCAGAAAATTCTTGGGCTTATCACAAACAGAAATGGCCAAGAAACATCTTTCAGGTGCTAATTCTCAGCTTTTAAGACCAACTGCAAGTTTTTTTGGCTGCTGCTTACAAAACCCGGATGGGCATTACTAATAATGAGAGGAAATTTTAATTGCTACACCCTCTTATTTGATGGCTATTTTATTGCATTTTAATGTTGCATTTTAATGCTGAATGTATTTTAATGTTGAAATCTTAAATTCTGCCTGTTGTAGGGCAGTATTGTGTGTTTGTTTTTGCTGGTCTTTGACCATAACAATAAATATCTATCTATCTATATAAATGTACTTAACGTTTTCTGGAAACTTGACATACCTTTGGGAAAAGAAGGAAGTTGCAGCATATTTATTTGCTCACTTTAGAGGCCAAGTGACTCAGGAGCATATTCACAGCATGGATTCACAATGTGGAATCCTTAGGGCGCACTAGTCACACAATAGCTGTCTATAGCAGGGGTGCCCAAACCCCGGCGCTGGGGCCACTTACGGCCCTCAAGGCTTCTCAATGCGGCCGTCAGGGAGCTTCCAGTCTCCAATTAGCCTCTGGCCCTCCGGAGATTTGTTAGAGCCCGCACTGGCCTGACGCAACTGCTCTCAGCGTGAGGGCGACTGTTTGACCTCTCGCGTGAGCTGTGGGATGGGGGCTCCCTCCACTGCTTGCTGTTTCACATCTGTGGTGCAGTAGTGGCAGCAAAGGAAAGGCCAGCCTTGCTTTGTGCAAGGCCTTTTATAGGCCTTGAGCTATTGCAAGACCTTCATTCATTCATATAAGTTCATCTTTAATATATTCATTTATGTAAATTTATTCAAATTTTAAATGTAAATTTAATTCTTTTTCCCCCTGGCCCCTGACACAGTGTCAGAGAGATGATGTGGCCCTCCTGCCAAAAATTTTGGACACCCCTGGTCTATAGTAATGTATGTGCAAAGGAGGATTGGAACTGAATTTATGGGCCCCACCCCAACTGCCATACATCCCTCTCTGCAGACGCGTGTGGCCTCTGGGAACCAAGTGCCTCTGGGAACTAAGTGCCAGGTAAGGCACAAGAGTTTAGCATCTGGGCGAGGAGAAGGCAAGGAGACCTCTGAGTTTTGGAGAAGGAGAGGAGGAGGAGCAGGAGGAGGAGGTAAGTGTACTCATTCTAACGCTTTGTCTTTCTAACTCCCTGTCTTCTAACCTTAACCTTACCTTTAAAGCAACCTTAAATCAAAATTGAAAGTTAGCACCTAAGGGAGGTACATAGGGCTACTCGTGAGTAAGAGCAGAGTCCTACTCGTGAGTAAGTGCCCAAAGGTCAGGCATTTAAATCCAAATTGAAAGTTAGCACCTAAGGGAGGTACATAGGGCTACTCGTGAGTAAGAGCAGAGTCCTACTCGTGAGTAAGTGCCCAAGGGTCAGGCATTTAAATCAAAATTGAAAGTTAGCTGCACCTAAGGTAGCACTTAATCGAAGGGAGGGAGGAGGATAAAGTGAAAAGCAGGTTTTCTACTTGTTTAAATTAAACCTATACTTAACCCAGGTTAAACCTAATCTAAGTTAGAACATAACCTAAACAGGTCAGTAAATTGGGACACAGGATCTAGAGAGCAATAAATAATTAAACAAACCCAAATAAAAACTAGCTTGAGGTTACAAAAACAGTCCAGCCTAAGAGAACAGAACTAGGAGGGTAAGGGCCAATTCCCAACCCATTAAGAGGCCCAATTAGGCTAATCCAAGCAGTCCATTCAGGAGCCTGCAGAGTAGGTCACGCCCATCAGCAGCCATTTGCCTTCCTGAGCTCTTGTAAACTCACCTGGGAAGGCCAGCCCCCTTTCAATCAGGAAGGAAGGAGGGGGGAGGAGCCAGCCAGGAGTATAAAGCTAGGCAGGCCATCGCGTGAGGCTCTCTGCAGACGCGTGTGGCCTCTGGGAACCAAGTGCCGGGTAAGGCACAAGAGTTTAGCATCTGGGCGAGTTCAGCAGCAGGGCGAGGAGGCCAGGGCCCCATACACTGCCCTTCCTCTTCCCTTGAGAAGAGGGCTGCTATCCAGTGTACGGTTTTTAAAAGGACCCCTAAATAAAACAACAACAACAACAAAAAAGCTATGCAGTCAGACAGCCAGCAGCAGGGTGGGGGCTATCCAGTGTTCTGTATCGAGTGCCACATGTATGATTACATGCCTCTGGGGCATAAGTCATGGGTGTGTCCTCGATGCAAGGAGCTCCAGGCTCTCAGGGAACGCGTCCACTCCCTTGAAGCCTTGGTGGCCGACCTGGAGAAGCGCAGGCAGCCAGAGGAGGACCGTGGGGAGACTTCTGGGGACGATCAGGCTTCGTCCCAACCTCAGGCGTGCAGCTCCTCGGCTGCCCGGGTGGGAAGTCTCGGGACTGGAGGAGGGAAACAATCCCCTAGGGGGGATCCCTTCTCCAGGGGATGGGCCCGTATCCGAGCGCACTCAGGATACTCCTCGGCGGGAGGGGGGTGGGGGGCTTCTTGTAGTGGGGGATTCGATTATTAGAAACATAGAGAGGGGGGTTTGCGACGGATGTGAGGACCGCATGGTGACTTGCCTGCCTGGTGCGAAGGTTGCGGACATCACTTCTCGTCTAGACAGGCTGGTAGACAGTGCTGGTGGAGAGGTAGCGGCTGTGGTGCATGTCGGCACCAACGATGTGGGCAAGTGTAGCTGGGAGGTCCTGGAGGCCAAATTTAGGCTTTTAGGCAGGAAGCTGAAAGCCAGGACCTCAAAGGTAGCGTTCTCTGAAGTGCTACCTGTTCCATGCGCAGGGCCAGCTAGGCAGGCGGAGATCAGGGGTCTCAATGCGTGGATGAGACGGTGGTGTAGGGAGGAGGGGTTTAGATTCGTTAGGCACTGGGGAACGTTTTGGGACAAGTGGGGCCTGTACAAGAGGGACGGGCTCCATTTGAACCAGAATGGAACCAGACTGCTGGCGCATAACATTAAAAAGGTGGCAGAGCAGCTTTTAAACTGATCCCTGGGGGAAGGCCGACAGGAGCCGAGGGGCATCCGGTTCGGGACTCCTCATCCCTATGGGATGAGGATGGGGAGGTTATAGAACAACAAGACAAAGGCAGGGTAGGAGAAGAAATTGGGAAAGTTAGGGAGATGGGATGTGATAGATGGTTTGGCACAATGAGAGGATGCGGGGACAAAGGAGCGAATAAGCAGCCCATCCTGGGGCATTCCGTGTATAAATGCTTTTATGCGAATGCCCGAAGTCTACGAGCAAAGGTGGGAGAACTGGAATGTCTGGTGACAAGGGAAAATATTGACATAGTGGGCATAACGGAAACCTGGTGGAATGCGGAGAATCAGTGGGATACCGCAATCCCGGGCTATAAACTCTACAGGAGGGACAGGCAGGGGCATGTTGGAGGTGGGGTGGCCCTTTATGTTAAGGAAGGGATAGAATCCAGCAAAGTAGAAATTGAAGGTGGGTCCGACTCCACCGTAGAATCTCTGTGGGTTAAATTACCAGGCTTGTGCAGCGATGTAATACTGGGGGCGTGCTATCGTCCTCCAGACCAGAAATCTGATGTGGACCTTGAAATGAGGAAACAGATCAGGGAGGTGACAAGGAAGGACAGGGTTGTAATCATGGGGGACTTCAATTATCCTCATATTGACTGGGTCAATTTGTGTTCTGGTCACGATAAGGAAACCGGATTTCTTGACGTGCTGAGTGACTGTGGCTTAGATCAGCTAGTCACGGAGCCCACCAGAGGACAGGTGACTCTGGATTTAATTTTGTGCGGTATGCAGGACCTGGTTAGAGATGTAAACGTTACTGAGCCATTGGGGAACAGTGATCATGCTGCGATCCGTTTTGACGTGCACGTTGGGGGAAGAATACCAGGCAAATCTCTAACAAAAACCCTTGACTTCCGACGGGCGGACTTCCCTCAAATGAGGAGGCTGGTTAGAAGGAGGTTGAAAGGGAGGGTAAAAAGAGTCCAGTCTCTCCAGAATGCATGGAGGCTGCTTAAAACAACAGTAATAGAGGCCCAGCAGAGGTGTATACCGCAAAGAAAGAAGGGTTCCACTAAATCCAGGAGGGTGCCCGCATGGCTAACCAGCCAAGTTAGAGAGGCTGTGAAGGGCAAGGAAGTTTCCTCCTGTAAATGGAAGTCTTGCCCTAATGAGGAGAATAAAAAGGAACATAAACTGTGGCAAAAGAAATGTAAGAAGGTGATAGGGGAGGCCAAGCGAGACTATGAGGAACGCATGGCCAGCAACATTAAGGGGAATAATAAAAGCTTCTTCAAATATGTTAGAAGCAGGAAACCCGCCAGAGAAGCGGTTGGCCCTCTGGATGGTGAGGGAGGGAAAGGGGAGATAAAAGGAGACTTAGAGATGGCAGAGAAATTAATTGAGTTCTTTGCATCTGTCTTCACGGCAGAAGACCTCGGGCAGATACCGCTGCCCGAACGGCCCCTCCTAACCGAGGAGTTAAGTCAGATAGAGGTTAAAAGAGAAGATGTTTCAGACCTCATTGATAAATTAAAGATCAATAAGTCACCGGGCCCTGATGGCATCCACCCAAGGGTTATTAAGGAATTGAAGAATGAAGTTGCAGATCTCTTGACTAAGGTATGCAACTTGTCCCTCAAAACGGCCACAGTGCCAGAAGATTGGAGGATAGCAAATGTCACGCCTATTTTTAAAAAGGGAAAGAGGGGGGACCCGGGAAACTATAGGCCGGTCAGCCTAACATCCATACCGGGTAAGATGGTGGAATGCCTCATCAAAGATAGGATCTCAAAACACATAGACGAACAGGCCTTGCTGAGGGAGAGTCAGCATGGCTTCTGTAAGGGTAAGTCTTGCCTCACGAACCTTATAGAATTCTTTGAAAAGGTCAACAGGCATGTGGATGCGGGAGAACCCATGGACATTATATATCTGGACTTTCAGAAGGCGTTTGACACGGTCCCTCACCAAAGGCTACTGAAAAAACTCCACAGTCAGGGAATTAGAGGACAGGTCCTCTCGTGGATTGAGAACTGGTTGGAGGCCAGGAAGCAGAGAGTGGGTGTCAATGGGCAATTTTCACAATGGAGAGAGGTGAAAAGCAGTGTGCCCCAAGGATCTGTCCTGGGACCGGTGCTTTTCAACCTCTTCATAAATGACCTGGAGACAGGGTTGAGCAGTGAAGTGGCTAAGTTTGCAGACGACACCAAATTTTTCAGAGTGGTAAAGAGCAGAAGTGATTGTGAGGAGCTCCAGAAGGATCTCTCCAGACTGGCAGAATGGGCAGCAAAATGGCAGATGCGCTTCAATGTCAGTAAGTGTAAAGTCATGCACATTGGGGCAAAAAATCAAAACTTTAGATATAGGCTGATGGGTTCTGAGCTGTCTGTGACAGATCAGGAGAGAGATCTTGGGGTGGTGGTGGACAGGTCGATGAAAGTGTCGACCCAATGTGCGGCAGCAGTGAAGAAGGCCAATTCTATGCTTGGGATCATTAGGAAGGGTATTGAGAACAAAACGGTTAGTATTATAATGCCGTTGTACAAATCGATGGTAAGGCCACACCTGGAGTATTGTGTCCAGTTCTGGTCGCCGCATCTCAAAAAAGACATAGTGGAAATGGAAAAGGTGCAAAAGAGAGCGACTAAGATGATTACGGGGCTGGGGCACCTTCCTTATGAGGAAAGGCTACGGCGTTTGGGCCTCTTCAGCCTAGAAAAGAGACGCTTGAGGGGGGACATGATTGAGACATACAAAATTATGCAGGGGATGGACAGAGTGGATAGGGAGATGCTCTTTACACTCTCACATAATACCAGAACCAGGGGACATCCACTAAAATTGAGTGTTGGGCGGGTTAGGACAGACAAAAGAAAATATTTCTTTACTCAGCGCGTGGTCGGTCTGTGGAACTCCTTGCCACAGGATGTGGTGCTGGCGTCTAGCCTAGACGCCTTTAAAAGGGGATTGGATGAGTTTCTGGAGGAAAAATCCATTATGGGGTACAAGCCATGATGTGTATGCGCAACCTCCTGATTTGAGGAATGGGTTAAGTCAGAATGCCAGATGTAGGGGAGAGCACCAGGATGAGGTCTCTTGTTATCTGGTGTGCTCCCTGGGGCATTTGGTGGGCCGCTGTGAGATACAGGAAGCTGGACTAGATGGGCCTATGGCCTGATCCAGTGGGGCTGTTCTTATGTTCTTATGTTCTTATGTACATCCCATATGTTCAAGGGGCATATACATAAACATGGAGTATTTACACAAACATGTATACCTAACACATCCAGGCTCAATAGTACCCTCCATTTGTTTAGAGCAGCCATTTTCAACCACTGTGCCATGGCAGGTGTGCCACGGGAGTTTAGGGGATGATCATTTGTCAGTAGGGCCACTGGGGGATGCTGTCAGTGTGGTGCTGTCAGTGCGGTATACCTTGTCAAAAAACTGATGGTGTGCCTTGACCATTTTAGTGCTTTGACAGTAGACCGTTGAAAAAGGTCGAAAATGGCTGGTATATAGTGTTGATTATGCACTTGGAATCTACCTGCCTTGATTGCACATGTACAGCCCCCTCTGCAGCTGTGATATTGAATACATGGCAGTCAGAGGTCGTGAGGGAGTTTCAGGCACGATTTCTATTGCCTCTTCCATGTAAGACAAACCCTACTGGTTCAGGCCAAGAGCCTATCGAGTCCAGCTTCCTGTATCTCCCATTAGCCCACAAGATGCCTCTGAGAGCACTCAAGTCAACAAGATGCCCACATCCTGTTACCATTTCCTTGCAACTGGCAACCAAAGGTAGGCTACCTCTAAAACAGGGAGGTTGCATACAATCATCATGCCTTGTGATTTTTCCTCCAGAAGTCTGTCCCACCCCCTTTTAAAGGCTTCTAGGCTGGGTGCCATCACAATGTCCTATGGCAAGGAGTTCCACAGGTTAATTACGAGCTGGGTAAAGAAATGCTGTATTTCATTTTTTCTGTTCTGACTCTACTGCTGTCAATTTTAGTGGATCACCCCTTGTTCTGGTATGGTGCGAGAGGGAAAATAACTTCCCTCTATCAGAGACCTTAATGTCCGATCTACTTTGATCCAAAAAAAAGATTGCATTTAGCAGGCTTGGGCACAAAATATCAGAAGTGTCTGTGAGTTTACATGGGTGAGAAATAGCTAGCACACCAAATGCACAGTATCATTCCCATCCTTGGGTGAGCAGTTGGGCTAAAGCAGAATAATGTGGACCACTCTAGTGGTTCTCTGGATGTTGCTTCCATTCAAAATTGTATTGTGTGTCCCCCCTGAAGTTAATAATCACTTTTCTGTTTATCCACACTTGGCTCATCATGTTCATATATTAATGCAAAGTTAATAGCATAATGATTGTCAATTACAATTAAAATTAACTAGCATCTTATAATTAATATCATCATTGACGTTAGCTTTGGCCCTAAAATATAACTACTCCTTCCAGTCTACAGAGGGTGTTATGTTTGCAAGTTATGCAGGATCAAAATCCTGCATAACAGATTGGCCCAGACTTCTGGCTGGCCAATCGGGTGATGGATTGAAATCCTACCATCTGATTGGCCCTCTAGTTAATGTTTCAACTGCACCAATCATGGGGAGTCTGGGCGGAGCTAAAGGGTATAAAAGTCAGGGGTGTTTGCCTTGTGTCAGATTGCCTTGTCACAGCTCCTCCTCCCCCCCCCCCAGGCCTCGTGCCTGCTTAAGGCTGATTAGTTTCCCTTGGTTGACTCACCAGTACAGCAAGCAACAGTCAGAGTCAGTTAATAATAATAATAATAATAATAATAATAATAATAATAATAATAAAACTTTATTTTTATCCCGCCCTTCTCCCTAACGGGACCCAGTCCAATCAACAAAAGTGGCCAAGTCAGAGTCCAGAGCCAATAAGCCAAGTCACAGTCCAAGGTCAGTTTGTCAGTCAGTCCAATCAGTCAAAGGTGCCAAGTCAGAGTCCAGAGCCAATAAGCTGAGTCACAGTCCAAGGTCAGATGTCAGTCAGTCAGCGTATCCAAGTCACAGTCCAAGGTCTGATTCCAAAGTCAGTCTCCTCTCCAACCTACACTCCTTCTACAACCCACACCACTTCCTACCTCAGGTGCGCCTTATATCCTGAGGGATCTTATCATCTCTAGTGGCTGCAGCTGTGCAGCACACCCTTTGCAGAAAGGCCAGGCCTTAACACTTAAAGGGGCCACTGCAGACACCACATTTTATCTCCTCGCAAGATCTTCCGCAATGCCAATACACAGATGCATTCAGATTCATTGCCAGGTCCTGTTATGAAGATGGAATAAACGTATTGAGCTGTTATCTCTAGGCCTTCCTTTATTCGCATGGACTCACTATATAACAGAGGGCACAGCTGAAATTCTAATCTGATCGAGATTGTACCACTTTATCCTCCCATTGGAAATATCTTGTTGGAACAGAAAAGTGCATGGTTCAACAACCCCATCATGTATCAGTGTGTGCATGGATTTCTGTTATCTCCATGAGCTGAAGGTGGAGTGTGTACCTGAGCTCACCCTCTCACCAGGGTGACTGTAGGACAATGGTGGAACATCTTCAATCCCTGGTATATCCAGTTAGGGCTAGAAAAGACCTCTGTCAGAGGCAATCTTGGGTTAGAGATCCATGTTGACTCATTCCAGCTTCTGGGACTTACCCTGGGGCAAGAGGTCTATGTTGATACATTCCAGCTTATGGAACTTAACCTGGGGCAAGGACACTTTCAAAATTGAAAGTTAGCACCTAAGGGAGGTACATAGGGCTACTCGTGAGCAGGAGCAGAGTCCTACTCGTGAGTAAGAGCAGAGTCCTACTCGCGAGTAAGAGCCCAAGGGTCAGGCATTTAAATCAAAGTTGAAAGTTAGCTGCACCTAAGGTAGCACTTAATCGAAGGAAGGGAGGAGGATAAAGTGGAAAGCAGGTTTTTCTACTTGTTTAAATTAAACCTATACTTAACCCAGGTTAAACCTAATCTAAGTTAGAACATAACCTAAACAGGTCAGTAAATTGGGACACAGGATCTAGAGAGCAATAAATAACTAAACAAACCCAAATAAAAACTAGCTTGAGGTTACAAAAACAGTCCAGGCTAAGAGAACAGAACTAGGAGGGAAAGGACCTAGGAAGGGCCAATTCCCAACCCATTAAGAGCCCCATTAGGCTAATCCAAGCAGTCCATTCAGGAGCCTGCAGAGTAGGTCACGCCCATCAGCAGCCATTTGCCTTCCTGAGCTTTTGTAAACTCACCTGGGAAGGCCAGCCCCCTTTCAATCAGGAAGGAAGGAGGGGGGAGGAGCCAGCCAGGAGTATAAAGCTAGGCGGGCCATCGCGTGAGGCTCTCTGCAGACGCGTGTGGCCTCTGGGAACCCAGTGCCTCTGGGAACTAAGTGCCAGGTAAGGCACAAGAGTTTAGCATCTGGGCGAGTTCAGCAGCAGGGCGAGGAGGCCAGGGCCCCATACACTGCCCTTCCTCTTCCCTTGAGAAGAGGGCTGCTATCCAGTGTACGGTTTTTAAAAGGACCCCTAAATAAAACAACAACAACAACAAAAAAGCTATGCAGTCAGACAGCCAGCAGCAGGGTGGGGGCTATCCAGTGTTCTGCATCGAGTGCCACATGTATGATTATATGCCTCTTGGGCATAAGTCATGGGTGTGTCCTCGGTGCAAGGAGCTCCAGGCTCTCAGGGAACGCGTCCGCTCCCTTGAAGCCTTGGTGGCCGACCTGGAGAAGCGCAGGCAGCCAGAGGAGGACCGTGGGGAGACTTCCGGGGACGATCAGGCTTCGTCCCAACCTCAGGCGTGCAGCTCCTCGGCTGCCCGGGTGGGAAGTCTCGGGACTGGAGGACGTCATCCTGGAGAGGAGGGAAACAATCCCCTAGGGGGGACCCCTTCTCCAGGGGATGGGCCCGTATCGGAGCGCACTCGGGATACTCCTCGGCGGGAGGGGGGTTGGGGGCTTCTTGTAGTGGGGGATTCGATTATTAGAAACATAGAGAGGGGGGTTTGCGACGGATGTGAGGACCGCATGGTGACTTGCCTGCCTGGTGCGAAGGTTGCGGACATCACTTCTCGTCTAGACAGGCTAGTAGACAGTGCTGGGGGAGAGGTAGCGGCTGTGGTGCATGTCGGCACCAACGACGTGGGCAAGTGTAGCTGGGAGGTCCTGGAGGCCAAATTTAGGCTTTTAGGCAGGAAGCTGAAAGCCAGGACCTCAAAGGTAGCGTTCTCTGAAGTGCTACCTGTTCCACGCGCAGGGCCAGCTAGGCAGGCGGAGATCAGGGGTCTCAATGCGTGGATGAGACGCTGGTGTAGGGAGGAGGGGTTTAGATTCGTTAGGCACTGGGGAACGTTTTGGGACAAGCGGGGCCTGTACAAGAGGGACGGGCTCCATTTGAACCAGAATGGAACCAGACTGCTGGCGCATAACATTAAAAAGGTGGCAGAGCAGCTTTTAAACTGATCCCTGGGGGAAGGCCGACAGGAGCCGAGGGGCATCCGGTTCGGGACTCCTCATCCCTATGGGATGAGGATGGGGAGGTTATAGAACAACAAGACAAAGGCAGGGTAGGAGAAGAAATTGGGAAAGGTAGGGTGATGGGATGTGATAAACGGTTTGGCACAATGAGAGGATGCGGGGACAAAGGAGGGAATAAGCAGCCCATCCTGGGGCATTCCGTGTATAAATGCTTTTATGCGAATGCCCGAAGTCTACGAGCAAAGGTGGGAGAACTGGAATGTCTGGTGACAAGGGAAAATATTGACATAGTGGGCATAACGGAAACCTGGTGGAATGCGGAGAATCAGTGGGATACCGCAATCCCGGGCTATAAACTCTACAGGAGGGACAGGCAGGGGCGTGTTGGAGGTGGGGTGGCCCTTTATGTTAAGGAAGGGATAGAATCCAGCAAAGTAGAGATTGAAGGTGGGTCCGACTCCACCGTAGAATCTCTGTGGGTTAAATTACCAGGCTTGTGCAGCGATGTAATACTGGGGGTGTGCTATCGTCCTCCAGACCAGAAATCTGATGGGGACCTTGAAATGAGGAAACAGATCAGGGAGGTGACAAGGAAGGACAGGGTTGTAATCATGGGGGACTTCAATTATCCTCATATTGACTGGGTCAATTTGTGTTCTGGTCACGATAAGGAAACCGGATTTCTTGACGTGCTAAATGACTGTGGCTTAGATCAGCTAGTCAAGGAGCCCACCAGAGGACAGGTGACTCTGGATTTAATTTTGTGCGGTACGCAGGACCTGGTTAGAGATGTAAACGTTACTGAGCCATTGGGGAACAGTGATCATGCTGCGATCCGTTTTGACGTGCACGTTGGGGGAAGAATACCAGGCAAATCTCTAACAAAAACCCTTGACTTCCGACGGGCGGACTTCCCTCAAATGAGGAGGCTGGTTAGGAGGAGGTTGAAAGGGAGGGTAAAAAGAGTCCAGTCTCTCCAGAGTGCATGGAGGCTGCTTAAAACAACAGTAATAGAGGCCCAGCAGAGGTGTATACCGCAAAGAAAGAAGGTTTCCACTAAATCCAGGAGAGTGCCCGCATGGCTAACCAGCCAAGTTAGAGAGGCTGTGAAGGGCAAGGAAGCTTCCTTCCGTAAATGGAAGTCTTGCCCTAATGAAGAGAATAAAAAGGAACATAAACTGTGGCAAAAGAAATGTAAGAAGGTGATAGGGGAGGCCAAGCGAGACTATGAGGAACGCATGGCCAGCAACATTAAGGGGAATAATAAAAGCTTCTTCAAATATGTTAGAAGCAGGAAACCCGCCAGAGAAGCGGTTGGCCCTCTGGATGGTGAGGGAGGGAAAGGGGAGATAAAAGGAGACTTAGAGATGGCAGAGAAATTAAATGAGTTCTTTGCATCTGTCTTCACGGCAGAAGACCTCGGGCAGATACCGCTGCCCGAACGGCCCCTCCTGACCGAGGAGTTAAGTCAGATAGAGGTTAAAAGAGAAGATGTTTCAGACCTCATTGATAAATTAAAGATCAATAAGTCACCGGGCCCTGATGGCATACACCCAAGGGTTATTAAGGAATTGAAGAATGAAGTTGCAGATCTCTTGTCTAAGGTATGCAACTTGTCCCTCAAAACAGCCACAGTACCAGAAGATTGGAGGATAGCAAATGTCACGCCTATTTTTAAAAAGGGAAAGAGGGGGGACCCGGGAAACTATAGGCCGGTCAGCCTAACATCCATACCGGGTAAGATGGTGGAATGCCTCATCAAAGATAGGATCTCAAAACACATAGACGAACAGGCCTTGCTGAGGGAGAGTCAGCATGGCTTCTGTAAGGGTAAGTCTTGCCTCACGAACCTTATAGAATTCTTTGAAAAGGTCAACAGGCATGTGGATGCGGGAGAACCCGTGGACATTATATATCTGGACTTTCAGAAGGCATTTGACACGGTCCCTCACCAAAGGCTACTGAAAAAACTCCACAGTCAGGGAATTAGAGGACAGGTCCTCTCGTGGATTGAGAATTGGTTGGAGGCCAGGAAGCAGAGAGTGGGTGTCAATGGGCAATTTTCACAATGGAGAGAGGTGAAAAGCGGTGTGCCCCAAGGATCTGTCCTGGGACCGGTGCTTTTCAACCTCTTCATAAATGACCTGGAGACAGGGTTGAGCAGTGAAGTGGCTAAGTTTGCAGACGACACCAAACTTTTCCGAGTGGTAAAGACCAGAAGTGATTGTGAGGAGCTCCAGAAGGATCTCTCCAGACTGGCAGAATGGGCAGCAAAATGGCAGATGCGCTTCAATGTCAGTAAGTGTAAAGTCATGCACATTGGGGCAAAAAATCAAAACTTTAGATATAGGCTGATGGGTTCTGAGCTGTCTGTGACAGATCAGGAGAGAGATCTTGGGGTGGTGGTGGACAGGTCGATGAAAGTGTCGACCCAATGTGCGGCGGCAGTGAAGAAGGCCAATTCTATGCTTGGGATCATTAGGAAGGGTATTGAGAACAAAACGGCTAATATTATAATGCCGTTGTACAAATCGATGGTAAGGCCACACCTGGAGTATTGTGTCCAGTTCTGGTCGCCGCATCTCAAAAAAGACATAGTGGAAATGGAAAAGGTGCAAAAGAGAGCGACTAAGCTGATTACGGGGCTGGGGCACTTTCCTTATGAGGAAAGGCTACGGCGTTTGGGCCTCTTCAGCCTAGAAAAGAGACGCTTGAGGGGGGACATGATTGAGACATACAAAATTATGCAGGGGATGGACAGAGTGGATAGGGAGATGCTCTTTACACTCTCACATAATACCAGAACCAGGGGACATCCACTAAAATTGAGTGTTGGGCGGGTTAGGACAGACAAAAGAAAATATTTCTTTACTCAGCGCGTGGTCAGTCTGTGGAACTCCTTGCCACAGGATGTGGTGCTGGCGTCTAGCCTAGACGCCTTTAAAAGGGGATTGGACGAGTTTCTGGAGGAAAAATCCATTATGGGGTACAAGCCATGATGTGTATGCGCAACCTCCTGATTTTAGGAATGGGTTAAGTCAGAATGCCAGATGTAGGGGAGAGCACCAGGACGAGGTCTCTTGTTATCTGGTGTGCTCCCTGGGGCATTTGGCGGGCCGCTGTGAGATACAGGAAGCTGGACTAGATGGGCCTATGGCCTGATCCAGTGGGGCTGTTCTTATGTTCTTATGTTCTTATGACACAAAAATCCCCTTATTCCACAGAGACTTCCAGCAGCTAAAACACCTCTGTGGGTGGCATCATGGCATCGCTGTGCAGAACTTTTGGTTGGACTGGGCAGTAAATAAAATTTATCATGTGATACACATATATATCACAGCGTGAATCTTGTCTTGGGCACAGAGCAGTTATTCTTTCCATGTCCATGTTCATTTATTCACACTAGGGTAGCAGCACGCCCATGCCTTGAAAAAAAGAATGTGAAGAAGAAGAAAAGGACTAGCCTGTCCCCATTTCACATAAGAATACAGTTCATTTCTCCTCATTTGATCCATATTCTCATGGAGCAAATGAGCCAACACATACTCTGTGCAGTTGCAGAGAGACCCTAGCAAAATAACAGGGAAGGTTGTGAAATGTGACCACTATAATTAAGCCATCAACGCACCTCCCCGAAACAAAACCCAAGCCTTTTAATTAGCTTCTTGCATTAGAATAAAGACTTCATTATTCCGTAGCATATCAAGCTGAGAACATTATTAAAGTCTGACGGAATAATGAACAACATGACATAAAATGCATTGTGGCGCATGAGGCAGCATGCGGACCTATTAGGCAGCCTACATAAATACGCCTATCACTTCTATCCCAGAGAAAGAGGGAGCAACAAGAGAAACCCTGAGTATGAAAACAAAATGATAGGCCTTCAGAGATGGGCCCTGCTGCTTCGTATGCAGAGGAAGGGAGTTTGGCAAAAGCACAAAAAGTGGGCAGAGAAACACTGTGCAGGAGAGAAAAAGCCAAGTTTTCAACGGAGCAAATACAAGTGTCGGCTGAAACCAGAGTTGTCACCAATTCCATCCAAAGTGAGGATGGAAACAAATGTGAAGGTCCTTTCTCAGTTGGGAACCCCTGTGAGAATGCCAGGAAAATCTATAAGATCCGTTATAGTTCATCCCTCGGGCTAAGAAAGGAGAAGATTTTGGCAAACATAGCCATATCCGGCTGTCATCACAGCATCTCTCCCACAAAAGGTCCAGCAGTGTGTTACTCACCGCAGTGCCAGGGATGCTGGCAGGAAGGCCAGAGCCTTCCCGCCCGCTCCAGTGCTTCTCCCCCTGCTTGCCAGGGCAGGGAGGGGTGAAATGGGTGGGGGAGGGCAGCGAAAGGGTGGGGAAGTGTGAATTGGGCCAGGAATGGGGCGAGATCGGTGACACCAGTGTTGTCAATATCCAATCCTCCTTCCCAGACATGATCCGACAGCATTGGTCCACATGGACCTGTACCAGCTATTTAGGCTGTAGAACATTTTGCAATCAATTACTGACATCAACTTTGCCACCTTAGAGAAAATCGGACATGCAAGATAATTTTTTAAAAAAAACCAGAGATTAAAAACAACTCCGTGAAGTCTGAGCAGTTAAAAAAAAAGAAATGGGGAGGGGGAAATGGGAATGGGGAGTTAATTATACCCTTAAGACAGATAAACCGATGTATCAGATTCCACATATTTGAGACCAATCATGGTAAGACAGAGATAAGGCGCTCCTAAATCAGAGATATAATTCATTAAGTGAAATGGGGAAAAATGGAAATAATCACATCTGTGGTCATGAATCATGAAGGCGACAGAGATCAAAACCAAACCAGTTGGCACACTTCGCAGGGCCGACTTTTGCCAGGAGGAACTGAAAGCAACATGTACCGGTGCTGGTTCACAAATTTCACACGCATATTCGTTCACCATTGGTACGTTGGCAGAGATGAAACACCAAAAGGCATATTGAGCAGGAAAGTCCGGATAGGAAGCTTTGCAAGAGGCTTGTATTCAAAAGTCAGAGTTGCATTTAATCTGTCTAACCACATGTCTTCTCTTCAAAGGAAGGGATGGGGTAGAACGATGCAGAACAGCACCTGATGCTGTCTTGGGCCTGTTGCCTCTGTTCTCCAATCCCTCCCGCCCTTACTGTGCCCCTTGCATGCTCTCATCAAATCCAGGCCTTTGGAGTATTTTTCAGGGACAGTGTGAGCAAAGAAGCACAATCAGGAAAAGTGCATGCATTTCCAGAAAAAAGGGAATCCCTACCACTACTGAGAATCCCCACCACTAGGCTTACTGCCCCTTGCTGTTTCAGGTGCAAGAATAAAGCATTGCTACATATTCCAACATGGAGGACCGAGCATCCCTTACACTGAACATGTGTAGCATCCCTCCTGCCCCCTAGAGATGTTCACATAACCTGTGAACTAATCCATTGGCACTTTGACAGGTTTCATGGATAGTGCTGTTCCTCCTCAATGAATATTCAATGCCACATATAATTGGTCCTTAAATGAAAGCGGCACCAAGTAGTAACCTGGCTGTATGGATAAGCACAACAGGTCAAACACCACAGACAGTCGGAGTGGGAGGGGGGAACTCAGCGGTAGTAGCAAATGTGTGTTCTATGCAGAAGATCGGTTTCTACCCGACATCTATTCCAGGCACAGGGATCAGGTAGCAGGAGATGGGAAAGACCTCCGACTGCTGCCAGAGGCAGTAGTGAAAACTGGACCAGATGGTCTAACCCAAGAGAAACCAGCTTCTTAGGAACTAGAGCAGTCGATCCAGGACCCATCAGTGGGTTGTGACCCAATTTTTGTTGAGTTGCAAAGCTGACAGGGCAGATAAAGCTATGCACATCAAGGGTTAAACAAGCTGCTACTTGGGGGGGGGGAACCACTGCTGCCCAATCACCATTATAGTCACACCCCTTGGCATTTATAAACCAGGTGACTACGGTAGCGATTTTCAACCATTTTCATCTCATGGCACACTATCAAGATGCTCAAAATTGTCAAGGCATACCATTGTTTTGACAATTAACAAGGCACACTGCACTGCAGGTGGGGGGCTCACATCCCCCAATGGCCCTACTAAGAAATGACCTTCTCCCAAATTCCCGCAGCAGACCTGCGGATCATTCATAACACACCAATGAAAATCACAGCTCTGGGGCCTCTCAAAAAAGTCTGGGAACCCCTAAGCAGGAGAGCCTCTAGTCTGCCTGCAAGTTTCTGACAAGAGTGAAAATGGAAGGTCAGGTATAACAATTCCTTCAAGATGCCTAAGAGCTCTTATTTTCCCTTCATAAGTGCGCACAGGCTGTGATGTAAAAGATTAAAGCGGCAAAAGAAAAGATGGGAGGAAAACCGAGAGGAAGTTGCAGGCTGCAAGATGAAAACATTATTTGCAAACACTTCTGGAATCAAAATTGCACATTAACAATGCGAAAAGTGGCTGTGCCGTACAGCAGGATGTCTTATCTTTTGGAAGAAGGACTTATCTCTGATACCTTGAGTCAGCTCTGCATCCACAAGCAATTTTTTGCATCCATCTCCGGAGTTTTCTCTCCCCTCCCCCCATTTCCCCTAAAACATATAATGAAAAAAGCAAGGAGATGAGTTTTTAATGTCTTGGCAAGACTGTGCAGAAAGAAAACAAATGTAATGATTTTGAAATGAATAAATGTTCAGATCTACAACAGTTGGCAGATGCTGGGCTTTCTCGAAGCAACAGTAAGGAAAAGAAACGTATAGAAAGCCAATGACGGCTCTGGGGGCCTCAGAAGTAACTAAGGATCTCTGGAGGCTTCAGACATTATGAGATGAGGAACACAAGGAAAGGATGGACTGACCTGTTTTTTGAAATGCAGAAGTCAGAAAATAAACATCTTTCCCCGTTCCTCCGTACCATAATGAGATTCATGTGCAATGTAGGGATAGCTTAAACATTTCCTTGTGGGGAGATGCATATACAGGCGTCCCACCATATCCATTTAGGTTCCATTCTGGCCCCCCCTCCCATGGATATGGAAACTGAAGGTATGGGGGAACCCTACATAAATAGACTCCCCACCCCCACGTCCATTACCTCTGTTTTTCTAGAGTAGCAATCAAAGCACTGAAGTTTCTTGTTAACAAAGGAACATTCTTGCTTCACTGAAGAATGGGATGTGCAGGCTAACCAAACATGTTTGGTTAGTCTCCCGCTAGCATAGGGAGAGTATTGTGATATTTCAGCTGAATTTCTCTCCAGATGTTGAAGCTCAGAGGCCCGGCACCAGTGGCATAGCTTGAGGGGGTACAAAGCACTTAGTTTTGCAGGGAGCCTAACCACAGCATACAAGAGGCCGCTCACCCTCCCCTTTGAAGCCATTCCCGGCGGTGAGAGTGAAACAGAGGCAATTGCCTCCGTTTTGGTCCCACTACCGGGAATGGCTCCAAAGGAGAGGGGGAGAGGCAGGCTGCTTGCATGCCATGGTGAAGCTTCCTGCAAAACTTAGTGCTTTGCACCCCCACTAGCTACACCACTGGTTTCACTCCTTTCCCACTTCCCTCCACCCCTCTGCTCAATCCTGCTTAGGGAAGCCAGCACCTGGTTTCACCGCACAGAGGCAGCCGCTCAACGCTTCTAGCAGGGCCAGTCCAGCCTATGCTCTCCAGAGTCATATTTGTGACTATCGGAAACTGTGTGATGCTGCTGGAACACACATTCAGGCAGCACAAGAGGATCGGGTCTTAAGATTTATTGTAAGAGAACAAAAATTAGGTGCTTCACTACTGGCTCAAGAAAAATGCACTAGAAATTATTTTAACTGGTGTGGTTGTGTTTGTTCCTAGATAGTGCTGAGCGGGCATGTGCTTGTATTTGGTGCACTGATAAGAAAGGAACACAGAATGATGGGGGAGGAAGAGGGTTAGGGGTGCTCTACTCTTCAGTCCCTTCCCCATTGCTACTGAAAAGGGAGGAGGGATTGACAGAAGGGAGTTGCAAGAGAAAAGAAGGCTCACCGCACAAGGGTAGCTACCTTCTTGAAGACAGCATGCCAAGCTGCAGTGCACAGTCCCCTGTGGTACTTTGGAGACTGGAGAATGAAGCAGAAAGAGGTCTCTGGCTCACTCCTGGAGACACAAAGACACTCAGACTGGTCCCCCCAGTGTTGAACTCTGGGGAAAAACTTGTTGATCAGGGCATGGCAAGCTGGGGGATCCGAATCAGATGTGATTCTGGGACTGGGACTGACTATTTGGGGACAAGGTAAAAAATGTTCCTTATATGATCATTTTCCTTTAATGATTATTAAATGGAATAAAGAAAACAATTCAAAAAATGGAGGGTTCCCTGTTATCATAGTGTTATGTGAACTTGGGCTCAGTCTGAGGAGGACCTGAGGGAAAACTGCTGCAGGAGAGGAGGCTGCAGTACCAGTGGAGGGAAGGTAGAGGCTGCTGTGTGCAGAGGCCTATAAAAGGGGCTGCACAAGCAGAGAGCTGGATAGACCACCAGGGAAGCTCTGCAGAGAAGGAGCTGGAACCAAAAGCTGCAGGGAGACCACCAGGGAAGAGCTGCTAAGTTGGGAGAGAAAGCTGCAGAGTGGAGCTGAAACCTGTGGCCTGAGGAGAGAGAGCTGCAGCAAGGAGCCCATGGGAGAGCCTGAGAAAGTCAGGGAGGGACCACCCAGCCCCTTTGCCTCAAGTCCTGCTGCTTCCTGCCTGCCTAGTGCCTGCCTCAGGTCCTCACTCAATTGGGGAAAATTTGGAACAAGGTTATTTGCTTTGGTTTGGTTCAGGTTCCATTCCTCACAATAAAAGACTTAAACTTAGGTTGGTTTCAGTGGTCTCTTTGAATCCTGCATAACAATAGTGTTTGGTGCTGGAAACCAACATGGACAATGACTGAGTAAAGCCGCCTCCATAGAATCTGGAAAATAATATCAGGGCAATTTTGACAAATTTATTTTTCAAAAAACAAGAACAAGCAAAGTACTTTGTGTACATTTCAAACACACACTGCAGAGACAGCAGGAATTTTTCAAATATCTGATGCAAACAAGGAACCTGACTGAGCACAAAACCAAAGCTATATAGGTTTTCTCTCCTGAGTGGGCTTTCTGATGTCTAATAAGACACTGATTGAAGGTCTTTCCACACCCCTAACACTTATAGGGTTTCTCTCTTGTGTGGGTTCTGTGATGGACTATAAGGTTGTTGCTCCTACTGAAGATCTTTCCACATTCCTGGCATTTATAGGGTTTGTCCCCTGTGTGGGTTCTCCAGTGCACTTAAGCTTCCTACTTTGACTGAAGCTCTTTCCACACTCCTTGCACTTATAGAGTTTCTCCAGTGTGGGTTCTTTCATGAACCTTAAGTTCACCACTCCCACTGAAGCTCTTTCTACACTCCTGGCACTTATAGGGTTTCACTCCTGTGTGGGTTCTCTGGTGGCACTTAAGATTCACACTCCAACCAAAGTTCTTTCCACATTCCTGGCACTTACAGGGTTTCTCCCCTTTGTGGGTTCTCTGGTGGCACTTAAGTTCACCACTCTGATTGAAGGTCTTTCCACACTCTTGGCACTTATAGGGTTTCTCCCCTGTGTGGGTTCTGTGATGGACAGTAAGACTGGTGGAGGCACTGAAGTTCTTTCCACACTTGTGGCACTTATATGGTTTCTCCCCTGTATGGGTTCTCTGGTGACAATTATAGTACTCTGACTGAAGGTCTTTCCACACTCCTGGCATTTATTGGGTTTCTGCCCTGTGTGGATTCTCTCATGGATAAGTTCACCACTCCAAATGAAGCTCTTTCCATACTCCTGGCACTTATAGGGTTTCTCCCGTGTGGGTTCTCTCATGGCACTTAAGTTCACCACTCCAATTGAAGCTCTTTCCACACTCCTGGCACTTATAGGGTTTCTCCCCTGTGCACTCTCTAGTGGCACTTAAGTACACTACTTTGACTGAAGGTCTTTCCACACTCCTGGCACTTATAGGATTTCTCCCCTGCGTAGGTTCTGTGATGGACTATAAGGCTGCTGCCGGTATTGAAGCTCTTTCCAGACTCCTGGCACTTATGCAGTTTCTCCCCTGTGTGGATTCTTTGGTGGCACTCAAGCTTCCCAATCTGACTGAAAGTCATTCCACACTCGTGGCACTTATAGGGCTTCTCCACTGTGAGGGCTCTTTGCTGTGAAGGACGGGTCTGTTCCCTTTTCCTGCCAATCTGGTCCCAAACAGAAATGGGACCAATATTTCAATATTGCTGTTGAAATAAGAAAAGAAATGCAGTAAGGGACACAAGGAAGAAATTGCAGCTAGTTGGGGAAGTGTCATGTCTATGACCCCCACCCTTGAATTTGGGGGAGTGGGGTGTATAACAGGGATCAGTAAAGTGTGGCTGCACCCTTCTGAGATCCCCCATGCCAAACCAGGCAGCAGACTCTCCAAGCCAGTTTAATCTCATCAGTGGTTTTGCATTCATTCATATCGCCAGGTTACAACACAGAGCCTCTATTACATCTCAGCAGAAATTGCTTCACCTTCAGCAACCTCTTACTACAAGTGACTTTACTGGAGGTCTGGCTCAATTGTCGAACTACCACCTTCTGTGCTTGAAGATCTGAGGCTGTCAGTTCGAAACAACTGGAAGTATCCAAAAACTGTCAACACACTGATATACGGACAAGCTGACCCTTGGTGGCAGAGAGGAGTTGCTGTCAAGTTGAGTGCGGGAGGCAAAGTGGCTAGTAGCAAACCTCCCCAACCACTCGCCTGTGACAAAGGTCCGCGATGGTGCCCCCAGCAGGCTGTCACCGTCCCCGATGCGCAAGTCTGCCCCCCCAACTCCCCTGTGGCTCACAGAGCCTCACGCAACCAGAACCAGAAGTTGGGGAAAGCCGCTCTGAGATTCCCCAATGCTATAAACTGTACTTCTGGGAAACCAGAAGCACAGTTTCCATTTTTTAATTCCAGATCAAGCCTATTACTGTTCCCTCCAGGCACCGGTACAGACTGTCACAAGGTGTGCTTCTCAGGCAGAAACCTGCTTGCACAAGGAAAATTCTTGTTGCATCCTGGGATCTTGTGAGGTGGCCAGTGGCACTGCTCAATAGTTTAGAAGGAAGAGGGAAGGGGGGCTGAAGGTGCAGCAAACAAACTTCTACCGTGAGAATAATGTTACAAAACCAGAGAAGGGGAATCAAAATTTTAAAAAAACAAAATCAATTCAAAGCTTCTTAGCCATTCGTATGGCCAGGCCCTCAACATTGTATTGGCAACCTTCAGTCTCGAAAGACTATGGTATCGCACTCCGAAATGTGGCTCTGGCACAGCGTCTAGTGTGGCTGAAAAGGCCAATCCGGGAGTGACAATCCCTTCCACACCGGGAGCAAGTGCAGTCTGTCCCTGGTCTGTCTCCCTGGCTATGGGCCTTCCTTCTTTGCCTCTTAGCCTCAGACTGTTGGCAAAGTGTCTCTTGAAACTGGGAAAGGCCATGCTGCACAGCCTGCCTCCAAGCGGGCCGCTCAGAGGCCAGGGTTTCCCACTTGTTGAGGTCCATCCCTAAGGCCTTCAGATCCCTCTTGCAGATGTCCTTGTATCGCAGCTGTGGTCTACCTGTAGGGCGCTTTCCTTGCACGAGTTCTCCATAGAGGAGATCCTTAGGGATCCGGCCATCATCCATTCTGACGACATGACCGAGCCAACGCAGGCGTCTCTGTTTCAGCAGTGAATACATGCTAGGGATTCCAGCACGTTCCAGGATTGTGTTGTTTGGAACTTTGTCCTGCCAGGTGATGCCGAGGATGCATCGAAGGCAGCGCATGTGGAAAGCGCTCAATTTCCTCTCCTGTTGTGAGCGAAGAGTCCATGACTCGCTGCAGTACAGAAGTGTACTCAGGACGCAAGCTCTGTAGACCTGGATCTTGGTATGTTCCGTCAGCTTCTTGTTGGACCAGACTCTCTTTGTGAGTCTGGAAAGCGTGGTAGCTGCTTTACCGATGCGCTTGTTTAGCTCGGTATCGAGAGAATGAGTGTCGGAGATCGTTGAGCCAAGGTACACAAAGTCATGGACAACCTCCAGTTCATGCTCAGAGATTGTAATGCAGGGAGGTGAGTCCACATCCTGAACCATGACCTGTGTTTTCTTCAGGCTGATTGTCAGTCCAAAATCTTGGCAGGCCTTGCTAAAACGATCCATGAGCTGCTGGAGATCTTTGGCAGAGTGGGTAGTGACAGCTGCATCGTCGGCAAAGAGGAAGTCACGCAGACATTTCAGCTGGACTTTGGATTTTGCTCTCAGTCTGGAGAGGTTGAAGAGCTTTCCGTCTGATCTGGTCCGGAGATAGATGCCTTCTGTTGCAGTTCCAAAGGCCTGCTTCAGCAGGACAGCGAAGAAAATCCCAAACAAGGTTGGTGCAAGAACACAGCCCTGCTTCACTCCGCTTCGGATGTCAAAAGGGTCTGATGTGGAGCCATCGAAGACAACAGTGCCCTTCATGTCCTTGTGGAAAGATCTGATGATGCTGAGGAGCCTGGGTGGACATCCAATCTTGGGGAGAATCTTGAAGAGGCCGTCTCTGCTGACCAGGTCGAAAGCCTTTGTGAGATCTATGAAGGCTATAAAGAGTGGCTGTCGTTGTTCCCTGCATTTCTCCTGCAGTTGTCTAAGGGAGAATACCATATCAGTGGTGGACCTGTTGGCTCGGAATCCACACTGCGATTCTGGATAGACGCTCTCTGCAAGTACCTGGAGCCTCTTTAGTACAACTCGGGCAAACAGCTTTCCTACATCGCTAAGGAGAGAGATGCCGCGGTAGTTGTTGCAGTCACCCCTGTCACCTTTGTTCTTGTACAGCGTGATGATGTTTGCATCCCTCATGTCTTGAGGTACTCCACCTTCTCTCCAGCAGAGACAGAGGATTTCATGCAGCTCAGTGACGATGATCTCTTTGCAGCATTTTAGGACTTCAGCAGGGATGCTGTCTTTTCCAGGTGCCTTGCCAAAGGCAAGGGAGTCCAGGGCCACGTGAAGTTCTTCTAGGGTTGGTTCACTGTCAAGCTCTTCCAGCACAGGCAGGCACTCAATGTTGTTCAGTGCTTCTTCGGTGACTACATTTTCTCTGGAATATAGCTCAGAGTAGTGCTGCACCCAGCGTTCCATCTGCTGCGCCCGATCCTGGATGACCTCGCCTGTGGCAGACTTCAGAGGGGCAATTTTCTTCTGTGTTGGACCTAGGGCCTGCTTGATACCATCATACATCCCCTTGATGTTGCCCGTGTCAGCTGCTATCTGTATCTCGGAACAGAGCTGGAGCCAGTAGTCGTTAGCACATCTCCTGGCAGTCTGTTGGACTTTGCTGCGAGCAGTTCGGAGGACCTGCAGGTTGCGCTCACTGGGACAGGCCTTGTATGCTGCTTGAGCTCTCCTCTTTTCCTCAATGACTGGTGTCAACTCCTCAGAGTGGGCTTCAAACCAGTCTGCCGCCTTGTTGGTCTTCTTGCCGAATATGGACAAGGCGGTGTTGTAAACGGTATTCTTGAAATGTTCCCATCTGTTGGATGCGTTTGCGTCGGCCGGGCCTGGAAGAGATTCCTCAAGCGCTTGTGCAAATTCCTCCACTTTTCTCTGATCCCGGGTCTTGCTGGTATCAATGCGAGGTCTTCCTTCCTTTTTCGTGTGATACAGTCGCTTTGTTTGCAGTTTCACTCTGCTGCACACCAGGGAGTGGTCAGTGTCGCAGGCAGCACCATGATAACTGCGTGTGATCTTGATGCTGGGAAGGCTGGAGCGTCTGGTGAGGATCAGGTCGAGCTGGTGCCAGTGCTTTGATCTTGGATGTCTCCAAGAGACTCTATGTTGGGGCTTTGTGTTGAAGAACGTGTTGCTGACACAGAGACCGTGATGACAGCAAAACTCTAGCAGGAGTTGGCCATTTTCGTTCATCCTCCCAGTGCCAAACTGACCTAAGCAAGTGGGCCATGAACTATTATCAGCACCAACTCTAGCATTGAAATCGCCGAGGATGAACAATGGCTCTTTTACAGGGATTTTCTTGACAGTGGTGGCCAGGTCATCATAGAATTTGTCTTTGGCTTCTGCTGGAGACGACAGAGTCGGTGCATAAGCACTGATGAGAGTGATAGGTCCTGCTGATGACTGGAGCTGCAGGGACAAAATTCTTTCACTTCCCACAGTAGGTGGGATGATGGATTTCAGCAGGGTATTGCTGAAATCAAGTGGTCACTATCTACAGAGGAGAAGACAGAGATGAGGAAATTCTACTGGTGCAAGCATGGTGGTCAAAAAGAAGGGAGAGAGAAGGCTGACCCAGGGGGAACTGGGGCTAAGAAAGTGGATTAGTGGGAAGGGTAAGAAGAGGAGAAGTGGGGGAGAGAAAGGAAAGAAGTGCAAAGGGTGCCTGAGGGTCCAGCTGTGGCAAAAGATGGTGACGGGATTATGGTTCTTGATAGTCTGAAACAAGCACTGCAAGCAAGGAGTGAGCCTCTTGGTGGGCTGTGCAATCATTTCACCTCCCTGCAAGTCTCTCCAAATGGACAGACCCTCCTAACCAGCACTGTGGCTGTTCAAAGGGAGCCCTCTGTCAGCTTGAGTTCTGAGTGCAGCAGAACCACAGCTTACAAGTTGGTTCAGGGAACAGGTGCAGAGCAATGATTCAGCAGAATCAGCAAGCACCTGGGACAGGCACACCCTGGGTGTGACCAAGCCAAATACTGATTGGCTAAGCTGACTATATGAAAATAGTCAGGAGCAGCCTCAAGTGCAGCAGTAGGGGAGTTGATGGAGATTACTGTTAGACTGCTGCCTGTGACTGAAGAGGCTGGATACTGCATGTATGTGATATTACTGACTTATGCACTGAACCTTTGACTGTGTATTATTGGAAACTGATTTGGACTTGTTATACTGGAACTGACTGCTCTCTGTGCTGACTGTTGAATGACTACTCTGAATGTGATATCCCTTGCTCAATACAACTGCTGAAAGTACTCTGCTGTAGTTGATGTGTTTTCTTGCAACCTGCTCACATTGGGACAAGACTGAGAACCTACTTCAATCATCTCATAATTTAACATACAAAACCTTTAACCTTAACACCCTCTCCATAACTGAGCAGCCCTGTGTTAGAGCAGCTGCTGTGCTGGTTAAGGGAATCTGCCCAAAAGGAGGCCGGGGGCTGAACACTTATATCTCCCCTCTCTCATGAATAAGTCCATGTTAGGCTAAAGTTGGCATGAGAAGCCTGAACCAAACTAAGAAAGAGTAACAGAAGTTGCTAGCAGTTCACAGCTGCAGGAATGTGGGTAATAAAACAAAGGGAAAGGAATGTGTTGTCTCTCCTTTGATGGCCAGGAAGGACAGATAACAGGAATTACAACCAATTGGAGTGCTTGGCACCTCAGCAGACAGAGTCTCCTTATCAAGGGTGATTGAGTGCAGCTGTGGATCTTCAGTTGGGAGGGGTAAGAACTATGAGGGGTTAGCAACCAGGCCAACTTAGAGAAGGTTCTGTTCATCAAGGGTTCTGATTGGACAGTCTAATAATTATGAAGTCACCTTAGTACTATTAGCACAAGAGGTATAATAATGAGTGCCCAGGGGGTGTGTTTTGGTTCCCTCTTGGACAGAGAGTCTTGTGTGCGACAATCTGCAAGCGTGTAAGCTCCATTGTCCATCATGGGCACCTGGCCCCATAGGTAGCCCTGGAGCTAAGAGATCTACAAGAGTAACTGACCCAGGTGAGAGAGAGCCAGCTAGCTTTATTATTTTATTGCTGATATGTTTCCTAGATGTTTATGTCTGCCTGATTGTAGAGTGTGTAACCTTATGTACTTAATAAACAAAAATATCTTTTACTAAGTTGTTTCATTGTCTGTTGGGAACAAAGGTTCAGAATCTTGCCTAGCTGTTCAGCAAGCTACCAAGTACTCGTTGAGGTCTAGTAACTTGAGGATTTAGGCTTTAATTGGAGAAAGAGCTCAGTGCCTGCAAGGGATAGCATTAGGCCTAGAGGGTCTCAGTGTCCCTGGACTGAGGAACTGGCATGTACAGGGTGGTGGCAGTACTATCGGGCAGGGGGCCTTGAGGGTTTTAAGGTTCAAAAAACCAAGAACCCTAAGCCCCCAAACCCCCTTTGTTTATGACAGTTGATAGAGTAGAATGTAAAATGACACCTACAAAGGAAGAAGAGATCGAGGCACTAAGCGTGTTCTCACTTTGGATGCACACAAAGAAAGCAAAAGGGGTTTTTGTGGATCGGTACTGAGGCTGCACCAAAAACCAAGCCCGATCTGCTCTTGCAGGAGTTGCAAGGCCAAGACCAGCACCTCTCCTGTTTGAAAGTGAGATGCATCAAGGCAGAAAAGGCTTCAGAGATTCAAGGAGGGGAACAGGACAAGAGAGACAAAGTTCTTTTCCTGGGAGAAGGAGAGCACTGCGAGGCACTCCAAGAAGGAAATCTGACTAGACCGCTGGCTTTTGGTTGTCCTCTACAAGAGGAACGGGGAAGAAGGCTGGAAAGGAAAAAGGCACCAAGTGGTTACCAGTCCTGAGTTCTTGCTTGACATCTGGCCCTTTGGCGGCAGCTGGAATGGGGGTACTCAATGCAGTGCCAGTGGGTCAAACGAAAGATCACAGCAGCAGCAAGGCAGACAGATTCACAAAGGAGAAAAGAACAGAAGAACCCCTCTGTCCAGTAGCTTTGTAGATCTTTTTCTCCTATAGGATAATGTTAACACACCTGCTTTGTGTCAGACTGATTGATTGCTCTCAGTTAGAAATGTGGCCTTCCTCTAGGCCTCTGGGATCTGATGCTGGGGGTGCTCAGTGCAGTGCCAGTGGGTCAAATGGAAAATCACAGCAGCAACAAGACAGACTGATTCACGAAGGAGAAAAGAACAGAAGACACAGGGGTCGGGTAGCTTTATAGGTCTTCTTCTCCCATAGGATAATGTTAACACACATGCTCTGGAGTCACATGCACTGTGAGGACAAAAAGGAGAAGGGATAACTGGTTGGTATCAGGGGCATTGCAGCCCCTGGAAAAGTGCTGCCCGGGTCCTGTGACCCCCCCACCCCACCCCACTCCACCCTACAGCTACACAACTGGTTTTGGGGTGGATTGGGGTGGATAGCAGGGAGAGTACAGGGCGGTTTGCTTGCAGGAAAGGGTGGATCTTGGCAGCAGCAGTGCATGTTAGGATATACCCCCTTTCCTGGGACAGACCTGCCCCAACGCTCCTTGGACATGTACCAACAAAATAGCATACATCCAAGGAGACCCACTGGGATGTAGGTGGTCTACTGGGAAGTAAATACAAATCTTTAAGAACGATAAGGTGGCAGAAAGCAGAGGTTGTTACCTGTCTCTGAAGGTTTTCTTTATCTGAAGAAAAGTTTTTAAGTACCATAGATACTCACCTAGGAGAGGAGAATCAGATGAGAGATGAGATGTACAAATCTATGGTAAGGCCACACCTGGAGTATTGTGTCCAGTTCTGGTCACCGCATCTCAAAAAAGACATAGTGGAAATGGAAAAGGTGCAAAAGAGAGCAACTAAGATGATTACGGGGCTGGGGCACCTTCCTTATGAGGAAAGGCTACGGCGTTTGGGCCTCTTCAGCCTAGAAAAGAGACGCCTGAGGGGGGACATGAGTGAGACATACAAAATTATGCAGGGGATGGACAGAGTGGATAAGGAGATGCTCTTTACACTCTCACATAACACCAGAACCAGGGGACATCCACTAAAATTGTTAGGAGAGTTAGAACAGACAAGAGAAAATATTTCTTTACACAGTGTGTGGTTGGTCTGTGGAACCCCTTGCCACAGGATGTGGTGACGCCATCTGGCCTGGATGTCTGTAAAAAGGGATTGGACAAGTTTCTGGAGGAAAAATCCATTATGGGGTACAAGCCATGATGTGTATGTACAACCTCCTGATTTTAGAAATGGGTTATGTCAGAATGCCAGATGCAAGGGAGGGCACCAGGATGAGGTCTCGTTATCTGGTGTGCTCCCTGGGGCATTTGGTGGGCCGCTGTGAGATACAGGAAGCTGGACTAGATGGGCCTATGGCCTGATCCAGTGGGGCTGTTCTTATGTTCTTATGAGAAATTTTTGCCAATAAATCAAATGTAAATCATCTCCTTGCCTTATCTGTGGGTCACTAAGGGGCCAGGACTGTTCAGGCACAGGAGAAGCCCAGAGGAGAGCAAGAGGACAATACAGCTCAAGGCTTCCATTTAAATCAAGCAAGCCTCCTTCTCTTTGGCAGGATCACACCTGACTCTTCTGCACCCTCATTCCATTTGTGTGGCAGATATCTGGATTTTTTACACCAGGATGTAATCCTCATTCCATCTGAAACGAATTCTGAAACTATGTGTAGCTGTGCTTGCCCACATTCATTCCTTCTTGCTTGTCTCTCCGCTGTCAATTGCATTGAACACTCCCAGTTATGTGTTACAAGTTGTAGGTTATATGTTGAGCCTCTGGCTGAACATACCAGGTACCTACTGGTATATTTTTAATAAATTCGAAACTCTCTAGTTCATAGGTAAAAATTACTGGTAGGTTATTTTTCAGCATTTGGCCTCAAGTAAAATCAGACAAAATTATAGTCTAAGTTTAACTCCTGACTTATCTGAGGATCGCAGAAAATTCCATGATTTTTTTTAGAGGGATGTGCCCTCTAAAACACGCCCACCTCCTCCAAAGGGCAGCCAAGGGATCTCTAGCTCACTAATGGCACCAAGCCCCAGGTTGGGGCTACCCCCTCATCAAGAGACCCAGATCTGGGCTGGCCAGAACGGGAGGATGTGGGGCTTTCAGGTGTAGCAGCAACCATGTGCTGATATTGCAGCCATGCAATATCCATTGGACCAGAGGTTCCTACTGGAGCATCTATCAATTAATAAGCCTTTTCTGCCCAATGTTGCATATATGCAATGGGGATCAAATGTGTTCACCTATGGGCTGGGGAAAAATGGGTTTTAAGGGCCAAAGGGTCTTGCTTACCTACAAACACCACATTTTCCTAATTCTCCACCATGATGGTCTCGTAAAGGCGCCTTTGGGGTGGACGCAGCAGAGCCCACTCTTCTCTGCTGAAATACAGAGCAGTCTCTGTGAATGAGATTGGGCTCTGAAAGAAAAAGGAGAAATCTCCTATCAGCCAGCCATCCTAGGTCATGACTGCAGACCTAGAGGAGAAAAGGGGAAAATCTGTGTGTTTCCTGCATGAGAGAAAGAGGTGGGCAGTGTCACCCTTAAACCACATAGGGGGACTCTGACCACCAACATGCACACACAGTGGAGCCCTAAGGAAAGGTGCTAGAAGGTGGTGAAAGAGGGGAGGGGGAAGGGGGGAGGGGAAAGGGGGGAAATGCGGGAGGAGAAGGGATGTACGAGGTAGATTAGCTGGGCTTTCCAGAGGAACACTGGAGAAGGGAAGATTTGGGAAAGGGGAAAATCAAGGGGTTACTAGGAAGGAAACCAGCATAGTCCAGATAGTCCAGACTGTGGCTGGGAGTATTACAGAAGCCCAAGCTGTCCCCTGCAGATCTCCCTTACCTCGACTGGATGAGCGACAGCCATTTCTGTTGCTTCACAGCGTGGGTTGCTGATTCTGTTTTCCTGGTGTCTGTCAGTGGAGGGAAGGGAGAAGTTATCAACTTTGTATACCTGCTTCAGGTACCTACTTGAATTCCTTTCCACCAGTCAGGGTGATGGCTGCAGAGGAGATTGGGGGGCAGATTCAGGAAGGAGCATTATCAAGGGCTCTTAGTCCTGATGGCTGGATGCTAACTATGGTTGAATGCAGAGGGAATCATGGCTGAGAAGGGTGTTGGGAGACAAGCTTTGCCTCTGCACAAAAGCCAGGGGGGGGGGGAGGTTTCAGCCATCACCCTGATACAGTGGCATACCTCGAAGGGGTGCAAAACAGGAAGTTTTGCTCAGAGCCTCACACGGCGTGCAGGCGCCCCTCCCCTATAGAGCCTTTCAGGGCCGTTAGAGCAAAATGGAGTGTCGCCTCTGTTTTGCTGTAGTGATCTGGAATGTCTCCAAAGGTAGGGGGAGGGGCCGCCTGCATGGCGCAATGAGGCTGGGTGCAAAACCTAGTGCTTTGCACCCCTTCTAGCTCTGCCACTGCCCTGATATCTGGCTCATGGGAACAGATGATTTAATAGGAAAAGCAAGACTGGTGTGGGGGGGCAACCCCTGGCGGGTGCATAGGGACAGGGTACTGAAAAGGTCCTAATAAGGGCCTTAACCAGACGCCTGTGGCTGCCAGTCCAGCAGAGCCCTCATCACACAGGGGCCGAAAGAGAGTCCAGCAGGCCCTTCTTTTCTGGCCTTCCCTACTGCAGCCTGTGCAGTCCCAGAGTCATAGCTTTGACCCCCTCTAGCTACGCTACTGCTAGGTGCAGGCCTAGGAATCCCCAAGGGGGCTGCAGAAGGGCCTTAACCGGATGCCTGGGGCTGCCAGTCCAGCAGAGCCCTCACCATACAGGGGCAGAAGGAGGGTCCAGCAGGCCCTTCTTTTCTGGCCTTCCCCAGTGCAGCCCCAGAGCCAGAGCTCTGAGCCCCTATAGCTACTTTACTGCTGAGAAGGGCCATAGGAACCCCAAAGGGGCTGCATAAGGGCCCCAACTAGACACCTGTTGCTCCCAGGTCTGCCCTCCCTCTCTGGGCTCAGGCCTTCAATTCCCTCCTTCCCCCAAGCCTGAAGGACCTGGAGAACCCCAAAGGTCTGAGCAGGCCCTTCCTTTCAGAGGCATGGCTGTGCACACGGCCCTCTCGCTCCACACTCGGCACAAACCCGGCTCTCTAGAGACTGTGCTGAGGAGGGCTGGACAACACAGTTCTCACTCAGGTCCTCTGCTCTCCCCCTCGCTCCCTTCCAGGGAATGTATCATGTATGAACCTCAGGGTGGAGAAACGACTGTCTCTGGGCAGAAGGAAGGTGGTTCCTGGGCAGAAAAACGCATGGATGCATTGGGGGGAAATCTTTCCTCACCCCCTCCCTCTCTGGCTCAGTCCTCCTGTCTCCCCCCCTTTTTCCAAGCCTATAGGAGGGCCTCTTCCTCCTCCCCCTTTTAGGGTCAGAGTCCCTGCAAGGATCTGTTTGGAAATCTGGTCCTTGGGCCCTGCAGACTCATTGCACATCATTCACAACCCTGTGTGTTCCACTGGTCTCCCCTCTGCCTTTCTCCATCTTTCCTGCACAGACTGTCCTTCAGGATGCTTTCCAAGTTGTGTTGCTATTTGCAATTATGTCCTTGCAAAGCGCTGGATAGTTGCTATTCAAGAAAGGTCTGCATCAGTCCTGGTCCCACTTCACCCTGCCTTTCCCCTAAGAAATCTTACTGGACGTTTCTCGGACCGGCGGCATTCTAAGCAATGTTCCCCCATCCCATATACTGGCCACTGGAGTGCTGGGAGAGCAGCAGCCATTTTTTCTGCCTCCCTCTGGATGTCTGACTGGGCTTCTCTCCTGGGATTTGGTGTCCCATAACTGCTGGCAACAAAGTCTGTTTTGCTCCCACTGCTGGGAATGGCTCCAAAGGGGAGGGGGAGGCACCGCTTGCACGCCACAATGAGGCTCCCTGAAAAACTTAGTGCTTTGCACCCCCTCTAGCTATGCCACTGCCTGGCGGCACACACTAGCAGTGGCTGTACAGCATCCTCCTCCGGTGCAACATGTGTTATACTGGTGCCCAGCCAGCATAGGATTGGGGCCCTGACAGTTTTAATGGAACACATCTAACCATTGAATTGATTAAATATTGCCATCATATAAAATAATTTTTAAGTTTTGGTATGTGTGACTGGTGGAGTTGCAGGGCTTATTCCTGAAAGGAAAAGGAATGATCTGTAAGTGGAAAGCCACTTTAAATCCTGGACAGCTTGGCTAGGATAAAATGAAGATTAGGAAATTAATAAGGAAGCGTTCGTTACAATTTTTTTTTTTAAGTTTCAGTTGGGACACAGTCAGTTGTAATTTTTAATTGTTGCAGGTCTCCACCCTCCTATTTTCTTCTTACTTCTCCATTCTTGGGCAGGTCTCTCCTATTAACTGTTTGCATTGTGTTCCTGCAAACTAGAACTTTGGAAGAGATTTCCGAAGTCTAAAATATTCCAAACTGGTGACCTGCCAGGAGTTCAATATTACCTGAGCTCCAAGAACTGAGTCAAGCGCTAGGGTTTCAGTACTGCAAAAACAGCTGTTTGCACTGCTGATTCAGAATGTTTGTAGGGGAACATGTAAACCCAGGAATATCAGTTATGGCGGCTTTCATGAATCCAATTAAGGATCCTCTATAAAAACGCACCTCTGCATCTTTGTTATTCCAACGCCCTAACTTTATCATGACAGAAAAAGAGCAGGTTCCACTTGTTGTTTAGTTGTAGGGCTTCCCAGCAAGCTCCCTCAATCAGGCATCCACATCTGGCAATGCCAGCAAGCATAGGATTGGAATGTTGTATATCTGTATGTGGAGCTTGCCAAGGTACCTTTGCGCATTTCAAGTATGTTTTGCTCACACTGAGATCAGACCCAGCGCCCTTATCTCTGTAGTGCAATGAAGTTTTATCATGGCTGGTTGGGGTGGGGGGAGGCAGAGGGATAACATATGCAGGCAGCCGCAGGGATCAAATCCATTAATCTGCTGAATAGTCAAAAGGCAGACTATGGTTTTGGTCTGGAGAGGGGGAAATTTTGGTCTTCAGAAGACGTAAGTTTCCCCTTACTCACATTCACTGCAGGCTTTTTAAAGGGAGCAGGGTGACTGAACTGGAGTCCTGTTGAGTTGCGAAGGGGTGACATGGCAACTGGGAAAGTGCCCCCGTTTTCGAGCCAAGTCGCAGGGGGCGGTGACTCTAGACTTGACTCGAGTAAACCCATACTGGATTTGCCCATCCCTGTCTCCTTCCATTCTATGAAATTACTTGTACAATTTCACCACTAGCAACTAGACAATGAAATGGGCGAGAGAGGCAAGTCAGCCTTTTTAAAAGTGCAAAATAGTCTAGGCAAAGGGACCTTAAGGATCACCTTTCCTCATATCTACTACTCTTTACAGTCAGATGAACATCAGAGGTCTTACTCCATGAGTGCTTTGCGTGTCCCTCACTGTCTGGAGGGGTAGTGACATGAGACAGGGCCTTCTTGTCAATGGCACCTTTATTGTGAAATGCACTTCCTAAAAAACCAGTTTGACCCCATCACTGATTACATTTCCCCAGACAGTGATATCACAACATTTCTAGAGGGCGTTCCTAAATACTGGCCAATGGCTTTCCTTATTGATATGTGATCCTGTTTCTGTTTCTGCCATTGTCTTCAGATTTGTTTTCAATTTTAGCTTTTAATTCAAAAATAAAGTTTTTTTTTTAAATCCATGTTTGTACTCTGCTTTGTGGGTTTGCTTTTTTAACCACTGTTATAAGTACTGTCAGACTCCATGGATTTCCTTGGCGTAAGAAAGGTGAGATACTAATATTTTAATAAATATATACATAAATGAACTGCTGTGCTGTGCGCTTGAAAAATCCTCATTCGCATCTCAAAAATCATGCTAGAATCTGACAACCAGGAGTAGCTGAGATAGAAAATGTATGAAAAAAATGATTATTCCTGTTGTTATCGCCATCATCCTTGATAGCAGGGGAATGTAGTGTCTTGTTAGCCTTTTCTTCCCCTCCTTCAGACTGAAGATGAAGCTGTATTTTCCTCCCCTTGGTAATGAGGTACGAAAAAGGAAAGCAAAGAGGATGCAAATTGCAAAAGCACATCAAAAGGACACTGCCTTTGACAGTCTTTCAGAAGCCACTGAGGATTTGTTTAAACACGAGATGTAGAACAATAGAATATTTGCCAGGGTGCATCGCAGAGGGGGGTTGAGTCCTTCTCCACTGTAGAAGCTTTCACTATTTTGGAATAGCACAGCAGCACCCCAAGATAGCGCTAATCAGATGCTTGATCTTAAAGGCTTGGCAGGAACCTGTTCAACATGGCTAGGTGTTTGCTCTTTTCAGCCATCACATTTCCAAACTGTCAAAGTCCATTGCTTTTTTTTTTTTTTTTTTGGGGGGGGGGGAGGAGATCCTTATTAGACTCGAAATGAATTTGAGGGCAAACAAACTCCCTTTTGGGAACAATTCTGCTAACTTTAATTTGCTTGCCCAAAACATATTCTCCCAAATCGTATTTTTAGCAGTATTGCAGTGGTGAATTAAGGGGATTTTAAAAGACAGGGCGTAAAGCAGTAGTTTTACAGTAGAGTTTGTGTCACCCGGTGCAGGAGGCCAGTGCGTAACCCGCATGATGGACCTCCTCCCATGCAATGGACCCGTCATCCCATGCCTGCTGCTTTTTTGGCTATAACTTTTGATAGAACAGAGATATTTCAACACAATTTGTTTCATTGCATTCTGCATGAAATTGCGCATCAAGTGATATATAACCAATACCAATAATAATGGTATTTGAAAATACCAAGATGTAAAACATTTTGGCTTGTAGTGGTATCACCCTTCCCCATGTGCATATCACCCAGTGTGGCCAGCACGCCCCCCTGCGCCCCCCTAGCAATGCCACTGGCGTAAAGTCCTGTGAGAAGCATTAACCCACTGCTTTCCCATGGAAAGTGCACAGCTTTGGGTGAATGAGGCTGTATATGGATAGATGGGTTTTAATAAAGGAATTAAAGTCCTAGAGCAGGGATCAGCAACCTTTTTGCCATGTTCTGGATATAACTTTTGGGGAAAGGGGCTGGACATTCGGCGATGATGTCATCACATTACTGCTTAACTTCCAGGTTGCTGAGCTCACATGTGGCCACATGTAGGTCAGCTTGGGAAGTAAGGCATCCCACTCAGCCACTGTTCTGACTCAGGAAGCTGCTGGAGTTGATGCATACTCACAATTTGCGACACCCCCTTCCAGCCTGGCACCCGGGTCAGACCACCCCTCGTGCCACCGCCTTAAGGAACCATCTTTTGCGGCTTGAAGGCTGTTGATTGCTTCTTCCTGACCCTAAGTTGGTGCTTCTATTGTCTTGCAGAATAGTGTGCAGCAGCCAGCACTGGATTCCAGTGGCTTCATTAGCATGGATGACTTGATTGGATGCAGCCATGGAGTGGGTGAGGGAAGTGAGGGGTGGGGACCCTTCTTTTGTGCCACTAATAATGATTTGGGGTATGTCAGGAAGCCCCTGGGATGTGGCTCTCAATCGCAGGGTCAGATGTGCTGAGCAAGGTGCGGTTGCTCATGACATTCTCCCAGAAAGCCAGACAGGGGTCCCCCCAAGCCAGCCTACTGGAGGGGAAGAGAGAGGGATTGTTCTGACAAATGAAAAGGGTGGTCTTCAGCCTGCAGGATCTGAGACTTCTCATCATCAGTCCGGCACCAAAATCACATTACTGGCCTGTGTTGTGCTCTTCTGTCAGGGCACCCTGTGCCATGTATATACAAACGTGACTCACATCACACATGTAGACAAAAGTAATAGAAAGCATTGTCAGGCAACAACAAATCAGAGTGCTGCCTCCATCTGGAATTTTTGGTTTTCTTCTGTCTGTGGGGAATTAATCTGCAGATATGATTTGAGCAGGAAGAAAATATTTGCAGCTCTGCTTTCATTTGGCTTCATCATGGCTATTTTGTGTCATTTTCTTAGAAGCAGCAGCCCTCTTGAAATGGCACATCACCCAAATGTAATAAAAACCCCAACATATCAGCTCTTCCTTCTCCGTAAATTGGTTCTGCTGAACATTCTGGCTTCCTAACAAGGGTACTGGACTGGCAATTTTGAGAAAGACTGGGAGTACGGACTAGGAAGCAAGACCACTGCTTCCTAGTCTGCACATCTTTGGCTTTCAGAAGGGCCCAGATTCTGGGCAACACTGCAATGGCAGACCCTCTTTTTCATCCCACCCTGTCAATGGGATTAAGTCTGCTTCCCTCCCCTACAGGGCAAAAGACAGGAGCTACCAGTTCTCAAGGGAGGGCCAGCATTTGTAGACACTGCTCATTCACCTTGTACCAGAAACAAAACCAGGTGGAGATGGCAGTGGAAAGCAGAGTGGCCGAGGGAAGGTAGGAGAAGTTGCTGGGAAGATGTGAAGCCCTTTTACCTGTCCCTCAGGAGAAGAAGAGAGGCTGGCAAGAGGGGACCTTGGAGCAGAAAGGCCCTCTCTAACTGTTGTTCCAGCAAACACTATTTGGTGATATACTGTTCCTGCATCTGGAGGCTCTATATAACCATTAGGACTAACAGCCATTGACATAACCAACTGCCATGAGTTTGTCCAATCCCCCTTCAGATCTGCCCAAGCCTATGGTCATTGCCACATCTTTGGGGTGTTAATAAGTAAAGCAGGCAATATATATTGAAGAGATAGCAGCCAATGGAAAAGCCAACATCCAAACAAGCAGGTGGCTTTCTGGTGTGTGGGAATTTCTGTTATCCTGATTGCCGAGTGGAACATGCTGGTGTGGAGTACTTGAATTGAAAATGAAGAACTCTGCTGATGGCGACATCCTCAGCTGGTGCGTGTCTCTTGCCTCTGGCTTCGGGATTAGATGAGAGGGTACTTAATGTTTACCAGGTTGAATCAGGAATGAGCTCTATGCCATTAGAATGCAATGCAATAGTTTGGAGTTCTACCTAATAACTCAAGGCCACTTTACAATGCTCATCATTATCTCTGCTGACAACAGGCATGAAGATAGAGGGAGACGTTTGAGAAATAATAGGATGGGTGTTGGATAAAACAAGATAAGGAAATGGGGAAATATTTGCTCATCAGACATAGGCAATCAAGGGTAGTTTACATGTCGCCACAAAGGGATTAGTTGTTTATTGATGCATGCTCCGTGAGAAATGCATATTTGAAATTTAAATGAAATCCTGTACGTTGTTTGTTAACTTTAAGAACAGTCCAGACATAATGTTAAACTGTTAGAAGCATGAGCCAGCACCTCAGGCTTTCATGTGCCCCCAACCCTCTCTGTGAATGGGGATGAAATTGTTAGCCCTCTTGGCCATGCTCCCAGGCAAGCATAGCTGGCGGTCCAGTTCTGGCGTGGACAAATGAGGAGCAAAGAGCCAGAGGTAGGAGTGTGGCATGTTGCTCCGTGGGACACCAAGCCAGGCCCAGACTTGGGGCATGGGGCGTTTTTGGACAGGGTACACGTGTATAGCTCCTCCCCATCTATCATCTAGCCCAGTGTTTCTCAAACTGTGGGTCAGGACCCACTAGGTGGGTCGCGAGCCAATTTCAGGTGGGTCCCCATTCATTTCAATATTTTATTTTTAATATATTAGACTTGAAGCTACCATGGTATGTGACTGCATTTGGGGAAATGTCTCCGACCTGTAGTTTTAACAAGCTACTATGCATATTCTTTTAACAATGATAGTAAATGGAACTTACTCCTGGGTAAGTGTGGGTAGGATTGCAGCCTAGGATAGTTAAAGATTTTCCTGCTTGATGACGTCACTTCCGGTCATGACAACACTTTCCGGTGGCTCCTGACAAATTCTCATTCTAAAAAGTGGGTCCCGGTGCTAAATGTGTGAGAACCACTGATCTAGTCATAATAGTGATAATGGAATCTTCATCGTCAGAGGAACAAAGCCACTGAATGCCCGTTGCTGGGGAGCAACACCAAGCCTTGTTCATGGACTTCCTAGAGCAGTGGTTCTCAAACTTCCTGGCAGATTTACTCCCCGGGGTAAGTCTTTGCGGGGGCAGGGCAGCAAAACGATTCCCAGGATCAGCCCTCGTGGGGGGGGGGGGCTATTTGTTAACAAAATAAAAAGTGGAATTTCCGGTTTAATCACACTTGCAACTTTCACTGTTTAGAAGCCGTGGGGAGCCCTACAGGTGCTTCGCAGGGCTCCCCACACCCCCTGGACCCTGGGAGCACGTATGTTTTGTTAACAAAGAGCCCCCTTCCCCCGCAGGGGCACGATCCTGGGGATCGCTTTGCTGCTTTCCCCCTGCCCCCGTTCCTTAAAGGGAACGGGGCATCGTTACACGAGCTGGTGGGTTGCGATCCACCGGTTTGAGAACCACTGTCCTAGAGGCATCACATTGGTCATTTGGGAAGCAGGATGTGGATTCTTCAGACTTGGGCCTGACCTATAAGAGCTTATTTTATTTTATTTTTTTCTTCTTTCAAATGAACAGCATTCACAGATAATTTAAATATATAATATAAAGTTGATTGATTGATTGATTGATTGATTGATTGATTGATTGATTGATTGATTAAAATGCAGGAATGGTGTAAAGGTGCCTCTTAATGCCTTGTGTTTAGACAGTCTGTGGTCTCCTGTCCCCCCTCCAGCCTGTCCCTTGGGGAAAGTACTACATTATATTATATATTATATAATGCCGTTGTACAAATCGATGGTAAGGCCACACCTGGAGTATTGTGTCCAGTTCTGGTCGCCACATCTCAAAAAAAGACATAGTGGAAATGGAAAAGGTGCAAAAGAGAGCGACTAAGATGATTATGGGGCTGGGGCACCTTCCTTATGAGGAAAGGCTATGGCGTTTGGGCCTCTTCAGCCTAGAAAAGAGATGCATGAGGGGGGACATGATTGAGACATACAAAATTATGCTGGGGATGGACAGAGTGGATAGGGAGATGCTCTTTACACTCTCACATAACACCAGAACCAGGGGACATCCACTAAAATTGAGTGTTGGAAGAGTTAGAACAGACAAGAGAAAATATTTCTTTACTCAGCATGTGGTTGGTCTGTGGAACTCCTTGCCGCAGGATGAGGTGACGTCATCTGGCCTGGACGCCTTTAAAAGGGGATTGGACAAGTTTCTGGAGGAAAAATCCATTACAGGGTACAAGCCATGATGTGTATGCGCAACCTCCTGATTTTAGAAATGGGCTATGTCAGAAGGCCAGATGCAAGGGAGGGCACCAGGATGAGGTCTCTTGTTATCTGGTGTGCTCCCTGGGGCACTTGGTGGGCCACTGTGAGATACAGGAAGCTGGACTAGATAGGCCTATGGCCTGATCCAGTGGGGCTGTTCTTATGTTCTTATGTTCTTACATTACAGAGGGACAGGGAAAGACATATTGAAGGGGAGAAAGGCAGTGGGGGCAAGGGTTGCTGCTAATTTCACTTTAGTCTTCACCAGGGCTTTTTTTCTAATGGAACGCGGGGGGACGGAGTTCCGGCACCTTTTTGCAGGGGCCCCTCCCCTTCGGAGGCATTTGGGTGGGGGAGCAAAACAGAGGCATTAGCTGGGTAAGTGCTGGCACTGCCTCTACTGGGACTGATTTCTGAGGAGACAGCCATAGGCTTTGGCTCTGAGGCTGCAGTCCTCTCCACACCTTCCTGGGAGGAAGCCCCACTGCCTCTAGTGGGACTGACTTCTGAGGAGACAGGCATAGGCTTTGGTTCTGAGGCTGCAGTCCTCTCCACACTTTCCTGGGAGGAAGCCCCATTGACTCTAATGGGACTGACTTCTGAGGAGACAGGCACAGGATTGGGTCCTGAGGCTGCCATCCTATGCACAGTAAGCCCCATTCACTAAAGTGGACTTCTGAGTAGACATGCATAGGATTGGGCTCTTAGGCTGCAATCCTAGGCACTGTCCTGGGAGTTAGCTCCATTGACTAGAACGAGACTTACTTCAGAGTAGACATACCTAGGATTGGGCTTTTAATCCTGGCAGAGATATATATCTGCACCCGTTTTCACATGCTAAGGGCAGGTGAAAAGGGATTCTACGTGTGCACAACATGCTGTCCAGCCTTGCCAGAGATCCTCCTCATCCTTCCCCCACAAGCATGTCCTCCGCCAGCCAGCGTTTGCAGCTCCTCTCCAGCAATGCACAGCGGCTGCTCAGGGCAGCAGAGAACATACAATTGCATGCCAAGCGCCTTCCCAAAGACACAGAGTATTCTGATACCTGAATTAAACCATATTTAATGGCTTGTTTGCAAACGTAGCTGTTTCTATGTGCATCTAAGGACCCCTCTCGTGTAAGAATTCCTTTTTTGTTTTTACTCCCACAGTTGCTTAGAGTAATTTTACTACATGGAACTCATGTAAGCCATTTTTCAGAATCCATTCACTGCTTCCTCTCCTCAAAGTAGTGCCACACTACATACTACACGCTACAAGTGCACCTGTACAGTATTTTTTCCCATGTGTAGAAAAAGTAGCTAGGGGGAAGGGGATGTGGAGATTGACAGCCCATCCTATGCATGTCTACTCAGAAGTAAGTTCATCTTTAGGGGGGAAGCACATAAAAAAAGATTTTATTTCTCCAATAAATAAATAAATAAATAAAAGATTAACAAGTTGTGAGTTCCTGCACCTTTTCTTTTACAAAAAAAGCACTGGTCTTCACACAAGTGGACATAGAGGCATCAACTTTTGCCAATTGATCCATTATATTTTTTCTCATTGTAGAGCCCTCCTCACCCCACTCTTCCTCCGCCTCTGACTTCATCCTCACCTCCATCTCTAAGCCTCCATTTTGCTCCCCCTGCCTGGAATGGCGCCAAAGAGGAGGTGCCCCTTGCGCGCTGCAGTGAGACTGCCTGCAAAACTTAGTGTTTTGCACCCCCTCTAGCTACGCCACTGAATAAACCTGTGGAATATTGACGTGAATCCTGGTAAATGGCAAAGAATTCCAAAGTTACTTTTCCTTCAGGTACCTGTTTGTATTTATCGAAACAACTGCTTTCCAAAGTGGAAAAGTACGTGCTCTCCAAGGACCTGTAACTGGTGTTGTCTCAGGGAAAAGGTTAACATTCAGGAGACATCCACATTGCCTTTCCTTGCCTAATGGTAGTAATTAAATTCTCAGAAAAACAGATGGACAATTCTGCCCCAAAATAGAGATATTTATGTAAATATCACTGAGCTAATTGATGCTTGGCAGTCTCCAAAGGAGGCATACAAGATGCTTTCATTGTGTCAACAGTTGTGAACATGATTTAATGCATTAATAACTGCCCCGAGAGAGCCATTATCTTGAGTTAAAAGGCTGAGAATGGGAGAAATGGGAGGAAATTTTAGATCCCAGTCCATGTGCTCGATTGGAGGTGTTGCATACAAAGAAGAGGCTCGCCTCTGTGTCTTAGTAAGTCCATATTAGCAGTACAGAAGTATACATCCCAGTGGCTCTACTGTTGATTGTACTAAGGAGTACCATTCTGTTTTGCATGTTTTTGCAGATGGCTGTGTTTGCCGGCTTTATGGCTGCCACATGGAAGGATGCTTTGTAGTCCAGTACAGACACAAGCGCCTGATGTCCTAGCTTTGGTTAGAAGATCAGGAGTGACCTTCAGGCAAACAAGCTTCCTCCTTCCACCCTCTTCCTCCCCTCTAGCACCAGAATTCTCCCTCCCTTCTCTTTTCAGTGCTAGCCATTCTTAATGTTAAGTTTGCCCTAAGCTTAATGCTAACCAGTGGTGTAGCATGCTAGTGGCCTCTCCACCTCCCCTTCGGAGTCAGGCATCTGCCTCTGTTTTGATTTCATTGTCTGGAATGTCTCAGAAGGGAAGGGGCAGGGGATGCTTGCATGGCACATTCAGGCACCTGCAAAACTTAGTACTTTGCACCCCCTCTAGCTATGCCACTGAGGCTAACCATGATCATTTTTTTTTTATTTAAAACATTTACGGTATATCCTCCCTTTCCCCCTGTGGTTGGGGTGCCCAAGTCAGATACAAAAAATGCATAGAACTCACACAAAAATAATCATAACAACTGTTCATGCATAAAAAGAGCAAAGAACAACAAAGGTAAAAAAAAAATTGAAAGCTATATAGCAGTACAAACAGCTCCACACTTAAACCCTTATTAAGACACCCAATAGTGCAGCTGTAACCAGGGTTTGCATATGTGTTTCTTATCATGTTTGCAAATGCTGTTTCATTATACTTTGAGATGTATATTGGATGTATGACAATTGGAGCTAACAGTAGCATAGCTAATGTTTGTGTAGTGTGGTGGTGTAGTGTGGTATTGTAGTGTGGTGCCAAGCTCAAAAGGATGCTCCAGAAATGATGTCACAACCAGAAGTGACATGATGCTCGGGCTTTTAAAAAAGTGACAATGGGGGCAAAATTGGCCTCTTCCCTCCAGTAGCTCACCGCCCACTTGCTCTACCGCCTCCCCCCAGGCTCACTCCCCCATATTAACACCTTATTGGTTCCCTGCTAAATCATAACAACACCTAATTGGCTCTCAGAACAATCAGTGTCATTAATCGGTTTTGAGTTAAGAAAATCCAGTTTTTGTTACATAATGCAGTTGTGCTTTTATTTTCCAATTATTTGGCTATAACATCTGGTAGAATAGAGATATTTTGACATGGTTTGTTTCATTCTGTGTTATATTCCACATTAAATGGTATATGTGATGGTATTATTCGAAATCACCAAAGTTTTCACAATTTTGGCCACTAGTGTCATGCTCAGGTTGTTGCCCCCCTAAAGCTTGTTGCCCAGTGCAATTGCTACCCCTGCACCCTGTTAGCTCTGCCACTGGGAGCTAAAAATGTTGCGGTACTGTCCCTGTTGCATTTCTTTCTGCTACACAGAGAGAGGAAAGTTACACTTGGCTGCTGGCCTCCATGCAAGATCACAGGGATGTTGATCTCAAACACCCGGTTCCAGAAGTTTCATTCACGAGCTAGATATTTGTCTCCTGGGTGCCTCAGTCCATTTGCCAAAACTCATTGTTGATGAAATCAGTCTGAGCATTTAAAGAAAACACACAGCCACCAAATTTAGTAGCAAGAGATACTGTACTGTTATAGTAGGACTAGGGGCCTGAGAAATGCTAGGCAAGGACTTGGGATACAGACCTAGAGAGAAGAGAAGGCAATCAGTGCATGATCTGAAAGCGCATGGCACAGACAAGGGTCTTTCCATTGCCTGATGGGAGGTGGGCGTGCCATCTTGCCAAGTGCCTGATAGGAAAAGGCATGAAACCCTTCATATGTCTCCTTGAATTCCATTGTGAAAGAAAGGTGGGGTACACATATAAAAATATATGAAGGCAGGCAGGCAGCAAGGTGCAGCACCAAGGAGACGATCTAGGTGATCACCAAGAACCACGTGGTGTTTCACGACCTAAGAAATCTCAGAGATGGGAAGATGTTGGTCAGTAAAAGTCCAAAGCCCATAAGAGATCTTGTATCATGTTGGATGCCTGCCCATTCTGCAAGGGACTGAAAGGTGAGACATTCTGTTCTTTGAGTCCTGCTCTGTGATGCTGTTCAATGCCTCAAACTGCAGTTTCTCCAACAAGGTTTTCTTGGAGTGTGAACAACCTTAGATAATTGGTGGATTGATTCAACCTTCTGATGTTCAAAGCTCTCTTCACCACTACTCTTGGGACTGAAGCTCCCTGGGTGACTCTGGTATTCAATGGGGCTGAAATCCTTGTAAGATGATGGTCAATGCCCACTACCACCACCAAGATGTCCATGCCCACCGCTAGGAATGTTCATAAATATTCTACTTGTTCAGCAAAGCTAATGGCTACAGAAGGCTCATTTCAATCAACTGTATAAATAGCTTTAGAACAGTATTTCTCAAACTGTGGGTCGGGACCCACTAGGTGGGTCGCGAGTCAATTTCAGGTGGGTCGTGTAGCACCTAGCGCAGCTGCCATTGAAAATATGGGAAGCTGGGATGTTGGAAAGGGAGAGGGCTGTGTGGTTATTTTCTTTGTGTCAAGGTTGTAGATAGGTGTTTTTTTTTTTTCCTTTCTGATTCTCTTTGCTATTGGAAAATGACAGAAATAACTTATTGCTGCATTATCAGGAAAACAGCCAGCTCTAGCTTCACAATGACTGCTTGATGACGTCACTTCCGGCCATGACATCACTTGCAGTGGGTCCTGGACAGATTGTCATCTAAAAAGTGGGTCCGGTTGCTACAAAGTTTGAGAACCACCATAGAGGTTTTTAAGACAACTTCTGCAAACCCTGTAGTTCTCTTGTATAAATAGCTTTCTGCATAAATAGCAAGCAGGGATACTGCTACATCTACCAAAGAGCGGGGCTTATTTTAATTCTTCCCATGGTGAAACAGATGGACAATTACACCCGATAAATAAAGAAATTAGTGCAAATATCACCAAATTAATTGAGGCTTTATCTGAGCCAAAAAGAGAGAAAACAAGATACTTACATGTTGTTAGCGGCTGCGGGTATAATTTACCACATTAATGCCTTTCTCCTGCTGAATCACTACCATGAGTGCAAAGATTTCAGGATTTAATTTATTTTTTTGATCAGTGGCTCTGAATTTTAAGGTGACATGCAATGCCTGTTCTGTAGTAAATCTCACAACCACAGCAATAAAGAGCAGACACTTAATATACGACTGTCTTTTCCCCCCCAGGAACAGATAGCATCGGGATTTAAATTCCTTGGCTGCTCTTTAGTTATCTAAAGGGATTTTCTATCTCTTTTAAAAGCACTTTCAAAAAGATTTCTCTCTTTGGTTAAAGGAAAAGTTGCATCTTTTTTTTTTTTTAACTAACAACAGGACCAATCCACTAGGAAGTGGTGTGCCAGCCATGATATGAAGGGAGATGCAAATAAAAAAAATGAGCAGAATGATGGCCTTGTGCATCTTGCTTCCAACTCCTGCTCAGCCTGGACCAGGCTCAAACTACTCCCAGGTATAGATCATGTCCTGAGAAGAACAATCGTGCTCTCAGGAGAAGAACATTCTGCTCCAAAACCAGTTGCCAAGAGACTGCAGAAGGAAAGAACTATTGGCTGGTTGGCAACCTTCAGTCTCGAAAGACTATGGTATAAGCCTACAGCACCCAGTATTCCCAAGCAGTCTCCCATCCAAGTACTAACCAGGCCTGACCCTGCTTAGCTTCCAAGATCAGATGAGATTAGGCATGAGCAGGGTAACAGTTGCTGTCACTTTTGGCTATTTGTCAGGGAAAGGAAGAGAGTGAGTATCAGGAGAAACTTCTCCTCTATCTTCTCTCTATCCCTTTTCTCATGACGCCAAGCATGAAATTCACTTCTTCCCCTGCTGTACCCAGAGTCAACATATCCGTCGTGACCCCCAAGACCTCTTTCCTGAGTCAAGAAAGTTCAGTCTGCATGTGGAATTGCGAATGTCTCCCCAGCATGCATTACTTTACACTTATCTATACTGAAATGCCTTTGCCATGTGGTTGGCCTTTCCCTCAATTTGGAGACGTCCTTCTGGAGTCCTTCCTAATCTGCTCTGGTCTTCCTTAGAGAATGTGAACTGATCCAACTGCATATACAGGAGCTCTGTTCAGCTCTTCTAATGGAGTATGACAGGTTGGAAGCTGGAGCTGTTGCTGTGATTCCCTTCCCACATATATTCATTCTTCCCGGAATAAACTCCCAAAGGGGGCTAGAGAGAGAGTCACATAGCAAGTGTGCGGGAGGATTTATTTATTGAGTTATTTACTAAGGCTGCAATCCTAGCCACACTTTCCTAAGAGTAAACCCCATTGAACAAAATAGGACTTACTTCTGAGTAGACCTGGTTAGGATTGTGCCCTAAAACATTTATACCCCACTTCTCAAGCAAAGATTCCCCAGGGAGTTAAGGGTAACATAATTAAAACCACAGTAGTATTTAAAGCAAATAAGACGAAAGCGATGAAAACGAACTGGTCAGCAACAGCTTAAAATGAAATCCCACTCAAGGCCAGCGGAAAACCATCTTGGAGGGTGTTTGGGAAAGGAACATGGGCAAGGTGATGGCATTCCTGAGATGAGGTGCTAGTGCTGAAAAGGCCCTGCTCCTTGTGAAAACTCACTATGCCTCAGAAGGGGGGGGGTACTCTAATGCAGACCAAAGGAGAATTAAGGGATATGGATTAAGGCAGAGGCCAGAAATTGGGATCCTATGAGATTCTCTACTAACAAAGTAGCAAATTAATATGATACACTTTTCAAAGAATTATAGCCCAATTCTATCCTCTCCCCCCCCTCCCCCGCTGGAGCAGCTGTGCCAAAAAAAAACATGCTGTATCCAGCCGGGGAGGGGGATCAGGAGGATTCAGAGGGTAAAGGGGATTTAAATCCCCTTAAACCTCTGTAAACCTCACACTCTGCAATGAGTTTTCAATTGGCGCACATCTGAGAAAAGAAGGGGGTCAGGAGGTTGGAGAAAGAAAGGATACGATTCGGCATACTCCATCACCACTGGATCCACCCCCCTCTATCAGCCTCCCTGCACCCATTCCTCCCCCTGCCCTGTCCCTTTTTGCCCCCTCCCCACTTCCACCACTGCCTTACCTGCTCCAGCGGGTTCAGGGAGCTCCACTGACGTCAAGAGAGCACTGTTTTCTCTTGCGGCAGTGGTCCCCAAAACTCTGTTTTGCTGATGCAATCTGGATAGGATTGGGCTGTTCATCTTCTTACTACTACATTGCTACAGAATTCCTGAAAAAGCAGGAAACTCCAGCACATTTCAGGCAATTTCACCAAATACCATCTAAATGGTGTTGTTTTCATTTCAGCTTTTTTCAGAGGCCCAGGAGAAACCTTCCTCGACCTCTTTTCAACACAAAAGAATACCTGCTATGGTTGGGCAACAAAACACAACAAAGAGAGGAAAGGCTACCTAGCTGCAAACGTAAACTATCATGCTTTAAATAATAAAATGGCCCGTGATGGTTTGGAGCACTACAGGGATTGTATTCCCACCACCACCACCAAGCCAGTTGCTGTCTGGAGCAAGGCTAACTGCTCAAGTCCACCGTGCTGAGTTTGCATGCTATTGTGGAGGGGGGGTGATCAGGGGGCCTGCGAGAGACAAGGGAAAACGTTCGTCCCTCATCTCTGCATTGAACCCCTGATGGCCTCTGGGTCTCCTACACCAGCTATATAGCAGGTATAGTCCAAGGAGAGCCAGGGAATGAGGTGAGCAGAAAAATGGGGGATAAGTGGTGTCACTAGGGTTCGCGTCACCCGGTGCGGGAGGCCAACGCGTCACCCCCATGCAGTGGAAGGGGCAACACTCCAGGTGGTGGGCATGGTGATCTACCATTGCCCTGCCCCACTGGTTTTTTTGGCTGTGCCTTTTGATTATTCCATTCTAAAATAGAATAGATTATTATTCTTATAGATTATTCTGTTATTCTTATAGATTATTCTATAGATTATAGAATCTTAGATTATTCTATTCTAAGGTTATTCTGTTCTAAGATAATTCTAAGATATTTCAATGCAATTTGTTTCATTGCATTCTGCATGAAATTACACATTGATTGATATATAGCATGATGGTATTTTTACAAATTGTGATTTTAGTGATTTTGGTCACTAGTGCTGTCACCTCCCCCCAGGATGTCAACTTACTAACACCTTATTGGACACCTACAGTTCTCAAACTTTTTGCACTGGGACCCACTTTTTAGAATGACAATCTCTCCAGGACCCATTGGAAGTGATGTCATGGCCAGAAGTGACATCATCAAGCAAATTAAAATAAATAATTATAAATAATTAAAGTAAAACAAATAATTAAATAAGAGGATGCCAACCCTGTTCTACCATGTGAATTTTCTCTGTAGCCTGCCCTCCCCTAAAAAGAATCAGTAAGATTTTCACCCCTACCCAATACCCAGTTCAATTTAAGTTCTTATATTTCAAGCTTATCACTATCAGGACCCACCTGGTTTTACAAGTCTGAGAGCCCAATCCTATGCCTGTCTACTCAGAAGTAAGTCCCATTATAGTCAGTTGGGCTTACTCCCAGGAAAATGTGGATAGGATCGCAGCCTAAAACAGAAAAAGATTCACCTTGCCCTGTCAAGCCTCTGTTTCATTCTTTTTAGGGGGGGGCTGCCTTCTGGAGCATTTGCTGAGCTCCAGTTGCATCAAATCAGGACCATTCTGGTGGCCTCACATTTCACTTTGCCTGACCTGCCCAGGAGCTAAGGCACGTTTGCTTACTTGTGAGTAAACACGACCATGTGGCATAGTTTCACTTTCCATAGGGCTCAATCCATTCGCCAGCTTGGAGGAGGGGACCTCCTTCTCAGGTTTTTTGGGGGGCTATATTCATTGGATCAGGACCATTCTGGTGTTGTTGGATTCCTCTCAGCCTGCCCTTTCCAACGGACTATGGCAAGTTTGCCTACTCACTAGTAAACGTGTGATATGGCTCGGTTTCACTTTACATAGGGCTCCATGCATTTTTTGTTCTCCAGTTTTTTGGCCATAATATTTGATAGAAAGGTGATATTTCACTCTGGTTTATTGCATTGCATTCTGCTGGAAATTCTGCATCCAACGGTATATAACATGATGGGTTACTCCTAAGCACCGCAATTTTGGCGTGTCACCCCCAATGCACGCCACCCCCCCAGTGTGCATCACCCGGTGCAGTCCACACACCCCGCACCCCCCTAGTGACACCACTAAGATCTGGTGTGTGTGACTACTGCCTAATCCACCCCTTCCTCCCCCAAAATGACCTGTTATTCTCTATCCACCCTCACCACTAAAGAACCTTCACTGGCAATAGCTGGGAGCTCAGGTGGCATGATCCATTCATAATGGTGGCTGATTTGCATGCATCAACACTGTACCTGTAGCACTAGCGGAGAGGGCCTTTTATCGAGGGAACACTAGTTCTGTCAGTAGGAGGTGCCCTTAGGACTGGGGCCTGACTTAGGCCCCAATCCTATCCAACCTTCCAGCACTGGTGCTGCCTCAATGCAGTCCTGAGGTAAGGGAACAAATGTTCCCATACCTTGAGGAGGCCTCTGTGACTGTCTTCCCATCACAGGAAGCAGTGCATACCCCATAGGCACAGCAGCAGCAGCACTGGAAAATTGGATAGGATTGGGCCCTTACAGCCCAATCCTACACAACTCCCTGGACAGCTATACCACAGCAACAACGTGGTGCCTGTGGAGGAATTTCAATCTCTGGAAGCCCTTCCTGGGGTAAAGGAGCATTTTCCCCTTGCCCTGGAATCATTCTGCACCTGCTAGGTCTACTCAGGTCTGTGCCAGCTGTATAGCCAGCACAAAAGTTACAGGTCGGGATCGAGGCCAGGAAGGGGATTAGGATATTGACATTAAGATACTGGCATGTGCCGCTCTGCCGCTACTGCCCTGTTCCAGACCCCAATCTGCCCTCTTCCCTGCCCCATTTCCTCCCCATTCCTCACCCATTCTGTTCCACCCGCTCACTGCCTCCCTCCAACACCCACCGCTAACTAACCAGTGCCAGCAAACATCCCCAATCCAGCACATCATGGCTGTTCAATGCTTGCAGCAGCAACCAAGCCAGGCCAAGTGGCTTGTCACCTTTTGCAATGGCCATAAATGAGCATTCTGGCACAGCAAGGCCTGGATAGGATTGGGCCATTAATGAAATAACTGAAACACCTGGGATGTGCGTATCAATGAAGACTTATAGATACAGTTGTATAATTTTCCCCGCGTGTAATATACAATCCCAAAGCACTCCTAAATATTGCAGTTTTTCCCCTGAACAATAACTGGCTTTTGTGTATAGTTTGGCTTGTGTGTATAGTCATAGTTTCATTACTGTGTGCATCTACTTAGAATTCATCCCCCCCCCCCCAGTGATGTAGCTAGAGGGGGTGCAAAGCAAAAAGTTCTGCGGGGAGCCTCACGGCAGCGTGCAAGCTGCCCCTCCCCCTCCTCTTTGGAGCCTCTGTTTTGCTCCCCTGCTTGGAATGGCTTAATCATTTCATGAATGAATTTTTTAAAAATGGCTTCTGAAAAAAACTGGAAAGAGGGGGACAAGAGTGGACCGAACTCTACTGACCTGGAAAGGAAATGCATTCTTTCAGATTCCCTTGTGTTATAAGACAAAAGTCTCACAAAAACCCTTGACTTCCGACGAGTGGACTTCCCTCAAATGAGGAGGCTGGTTAGAAAGAGGTTGAAAGGGAAGGTAAAAAGAGTCCAGTCTCTACAGAGAGCATGGAGGTTGCTCAAATCAACAGTAATAGAGGCCCAGCGGAAGTGTATACTGCAAAGGAAGAAGGGCTCAACTAAGTCCAGGAGGGTGCCCGCATAGCTAACCAACCAAGTTTGAGAGGCCTTAAAGGGCAAGGAAGCTTCCTTCCATAAATGGAAGTCTTGCCCTAATGAGGAGAATAAAAAGGAACATAAACTGTGGCAAAAGAAATGGAAGAAGGTGATACGGGAGGCCGAGCAAGACTATGAGGAACGCATGGCCAGCAACATTAAGGGGAATAATAAAAGCTTCTTCAAATATGTTAGAAGCAGGAAACCCGCCAGAGAAGCAGTTGGCCCTCTTGATGGTGAGGGAGGGAAAGGGGAGATAAAAGGAGACTTAGAGATGGCAGAGAAATTAAATGAGTGCATCTGTCTTCACGGCAGAAGACCTCGGGCAGATACTGCTGCCCGAATGGCTCCTCCTGACCAAGGAATTAAGTCAGATACAGGTTAAAGGGGATGCTTCAGACCTCATTGATAAATTAAAGATCAATAAGTCACCGGGCCCTGATGTCATCCACCCAAGAGTTAGTAAGGAATTGAAGAATTAAGTTGCTGATCTCTTGACTAAAATATGCAACTTGTCCCTCAAAACAACCACGGTGCCAGAAGACTGGAGGAAAGCAAATGTCACACCGATCTTTAAAAAGGGAAAGAGGGGGGACCCTGGAAACTATAGGCCAGTCAGCCTAACATCTATACCGGGTAAGATGGTGGAATGCCTCATCAAAGATAGGATCTCAAAACACATAGACGAACAGGCCTTGCTGAGGGAGAATCAGTATGGCTTCTCTAAGGGTAAGTCTTGCCTCACAAACCTTTTAGAATTCTTTGAAAAGGTCAACAGGCATGTGGATGCGGGAGAACCCATGGACATTATATATCTGGACTTTCAGAAGGCGTTTAACATGGTCCCTCACCAACGGCTACTGAAAAAACTCCACAGTCAGGGAATTAGAGGGCAGGTCCTCTCCTGGATTGAGACCTGGTTGAAGACCGGGTAACAGAGAGTGGGTGTCAATGAGGAATTTTCACAATGGAGAGAGGTGAAAAGCAGTGTGCCCCAAGGATCTGTCCTGGGACAGACTGTTCTGGAAAACCGGAAGTATCCAACCCCATCGGGAGCCTCAGTGAGGCTTCCACGGGTTCCTAAAGGCGCACAAGTCTCCACACCTGGGGAATTTGCCCCATAGAATGAATGGCAAGGTCTGCCACTGTTTGGCATCCCCTGAAAACTGGCGTATATTTTACCTTGGGGAGAACTCTGACACTCAGTTCAAAGTTCAGTTTGTATGAAATTTTGGTGTCAATACTTACAGGTGATGACTTGCTGTAGCCAACTCTTTCACAGCAAGATTCTCTTTGTCCATTTGGAATCATCTTTGGGTGAAACTGGGCAGCATTTTCTAGAAACACCCAAGTTCCAGAGGAATAAACCTCTGCAACTGACTAATCAACTTCTATACAGGAAAGTTTCCAGTTAGCTATAGACTTTCCACAAAAAATTATCTGCTTCTTGAAAGCATAGAAAGAATGGGGCAGCTATTCTCACAAAAGAACATTCTCACCTTTCCATTAAGGTTCCATACTAAAAAACAAACAAAACATAAGTGGATTATAATATTTGCTCTCCTTCACCCACATTTACCGCACAACACCAACCTGATAGCCGTTTGTAAGTGTGCAGGCCTTCCACGGGCCATTGCTACTTCCTCGACTACTCCTGCTGCTCTAGGAAGAAGCAATCAGCCTGTTTTTGTTCCTGCCCCACGCAGAAAGGCTTCTCCGCCTTGCACAGCCAATTAACACCTTGTGGTACTGAAAGGCGATTGACGTACAGGTGTGCACCAACAGTCAAACCCATCTGAAAATTAGCCATGCTAGATGGCGCGACATTTTTTTTTTCATTCCCTTTCTGTGGAAAGTCATTTCCAACTTCTTTTGCTCCAGATAAGAAAGGTCTTCCTCCTCCCTGAACTTTTACTTTAAAAACAAAATTAGTTCTTGTTGGATCCCCCCCCCCCCACCTTTTTATCTGCCTGCCTTCTTGAAATGTAATGTTCATTATCTAAAGGTGAAAAAGCATGTCGGCCATCATGTAATTTACATTCTTCAAAGAAAGCAAAGATAACACCAAGGTATTTTGATAGTGGGGCTGATATTTCTAGCTTTGGCATCACAATAAGTCTTTTTTCCCTCCCCCCCCTTTTTTTGTCTGTATTGATGTTTTCTTTGGGTGTTTTTTTTTTTCCAAATAATTTAATGTTATGCCAGGCTTTGATAGAAAAATGGATGCTATCAACAGAGGCAAAAATCAAGGAAGAACACAACTGCAATAGCAAAAACAGCCAAAAACAAGGACAAAACATATGCATTGCCATAGTCCTATTTCTCAACAGTTGATAAATGACCCAGCCGGCTTTTCTGGTCACACTCAAACTCTGTTTTTCAACTAGAAAATAGCAGGAAGTGATCTCACTAGCATGCCTCTAGCATGCTTCTAGCTCAATTCAAACAGAAATGACTCAGAAAATGGTGTCAGATTCAAAAGCATATGAGGTTTGTAGCACAAAGAGATGCAATGGGTAGAGCAGCACCATCCCTGTCCCCCATACAGAATCACCACAATGGAGGTGGCCGTTGTCTCTAGCCTCACGCTCGAAGGAAAGATCGCTAGCGTGGCAAGCATGCTAGAACCTGAAAAACAAATGCGACCCAAGCATGCTAGAAGGAGATTGAGAAAAAGCACTCTAGCGCTTCTAGCCCTGGAAGCTGAAGAATGGACACAGCCAAAGACTCATTAAAAAAAGCTATTTATTTTTTATTTTGTAAAATAATTTTTTTAAAAAAGTTATTTGTTTTTTGATCATACTTTTAAAGGAAGAGATGGGATTGGCTTGACAACCCTTCGTGGAAATATTTCCCTTCTGTATTTGACATTGAGCAAATATTTTGTATGTTACTTCAATATCTAATATGTAACTTTCATGCCTGATTTCAGTATTCAACCATTTGCTAGTGGAAGGCATTGGATGGTTGACACACAGTCATGTTTTGTTTCAGGGGTGGGTGAATGTTGGTGTTTCACAATATACAAAAGTTGACACTGTGGGGGGATGGCTAGAACACACACACACATACAAACACACTGCCTGGCCAGTCCCAGGCCTCCCCAGATTATTTGCCAACCCTGGGGCAGGACCCATATTGAGAGGGTGAGGTTCCCTTCCAGGTTCATTGGGTTTTTCTTTCCAATTAGATTGGGGTGCTGAACTTTATCTTAGGTGGGATGATATATTTTTGGCTTCCAGACATGTGAGATACTATTGGCTTGTTTGCTGTCTATACTCTGTGTGTTGTTGCCTGACAACCATTTTATTTCTTTTTATATGATGTGTGAAGTGTGACACGCATGTGTGTCTGGTGCTGGCTGCATGCCCAGATACAGGGCCCAGGGTTAAATGGTTTGCCCGGCGGAAGAGGAAAGGAGAAGCCTTCCTTTAGCTTTGATGCCTGGTTGCTGGGGGTCCTGTGACAAAGCAGTGCACTAAGCCCCTCGTGGCACCCCTGCCTACCGCTGATGGTGCATTGGGCAGCACCCTTGCCACCAGACCTGACGGTTGGCCCAGCCAGGTGGACCCTCTCTCAAGTCCATCCTGCCTGGACTGAGTTTCAGTCTATTAGCCTCAGTCCAGCTCATTACCAGTTTGTGAAACATGTCAGTTCTATTAGCCTCAGTCCAGCTCATTACCAGTTTGAGAAACATGTCAGCTCATGGATCGTTTTAGCAAGGCCTGCCAAGATTTTGGACTGACAATCAGCCTGAAGAAAACACAGGTCATGGTTCAGGATGTGGACTCACCTCCCTGCATTACAATCTCTGAGCATGAACTGGAGGTTGTCCATGACTTTGTGTACCTTGGCTCAACGATCTCCGACACTCATTCTCTCGATACCGAGCTAAACAAGCGCATCGGTAAAGCAGCTACCACGTTTTCCAGACTCACAAAGAGAGTCTGGTCCAACAAGAAGCTGACGGAACATACCAAGATCCAGGTCTACAGAGCTTGCGTCCTGAGTACACTTCTGTACTGCAGCGAGTCATGGACTCTCCGCTCACAACAGGAGAGGAAACTGAGCGCTTTCCACATGCGCTGCCTCCGACGCATCCTCGGCATCACCTGGCAGGACAAAGTTCCAAACAACACAGTCCTGGAACGTGCTGGAATCCCTAGCATGTATTCACTGCTGAAACAGAGACGCCTGCGTTGGCTTGGTCATGTCGTGAGAATGGATGATGGCCGGATCCCAAAGGATCTCCTCTATGGAGAACTCGTGCAAGGAAAGCGCCCTACAGGTAGACCACAGCTGCGATACAAGGACATCTGCAAGAGGGATCTGAAGGCCTTAGGGATGGACCTCAACAAGTGGGAAACCCTGGCCTCTGAGCGGCCCGCTTGGAGGCAGGCTGTGCAGCATGGCCTTTCCCAGTTTGAAGAGACACTTTGCCAACAGTCTGAGGCAAAGAGGCAAAGAAGGAAGGCCCATAGCCAGGGAGACAGACCAGGGACAGACTGCACTTGCTCCCGGTGTGGAAGGGATTGTCACTCCCGGATTGGCCTTTTCAGCCACACTAGACGCTGTGCCAGAACCACCTTTCAGAGCGCGATACCATAGTCTTTCGAGACTGAAGGTTGCCAATACAGTTCAGTTTAAATGTTATACTGCGTGTACTTTGGGGTTGTTGTGGGTTAACAGAATGAATCTGCAAACTTTGAATTTAGTAACGTACTTTTTTTTTTAAAGAATTTGGATCGTCGCCTCTGTCTCTGCAGTTCTGGAGGCTCATTTCCCACAGGTAACAGAACTCCAGCAGCAACATCTGCTAAGCAGAAGTTCAATGTCTCCCACAGCAACATCCAAAAAACTACAATTTTTTGGGGGGGGCAGTTCATATTTTGTGTTGGCAACCTTCAGTTCAGAGAGCTTTTAAAAAAAGAACTGAGTCCAGTGGAAAAGTCACTCTTATTTTTATCATCATAAGAAGTTGAGTTAAACTAAAGCTGATCACCTGAGCAAACACTCAGAAAGCCCTAGAGTGAGTGTTGGTAGTACTATGTAGTACTATATAGGTTTCCATAAGTGCATAGCTCCCCCTAGTGGTTGGGATCATATAAGGCTAATCAGGGCAGCTCTATAAGTTTTACTGTGTGCCTTCCAGCTGCCCTGGTCTATCAGGATGGAAGATTCAGGGTTCACTTATTTAGGAATATTGATAGAGGTACTTCATAAAGAGGATCTATATTCTCAATTCAATGCATAGCACCTTTGGCAAGAGGGCAGGTAGCTGAACTTTAAGTCTTGGAGTGATTAACTGATTCACCTTGCCTTTCATTTTGAGTTGGACCTAGCTCCTCTTGTTATTCTGGTTGGCAACCTTCAGTCTCGAAAGACTATGGTATAAGTCTACAGCACCTGGTATTCCCAAGCGGTCTCCCATCCAAGTACTAACCAGGCCTGACCCTGCTTAGCTTCCGAGATCAGACAAGATCAGGCATGTGCAGCTGCTGTTATTTTACTGTATCATTGCAGTTTTTTATGCTTTTCATTTCTTGATTGTTTGTGCTATTGTTTATAATATTGTAAGTCACTTTGGGCACCTTCAATGCAAGAGGAAAGGTGGAATGTGTATGTATGTACAGTATAGATCTCAGATTCTTTGGGATTGCATAAAGGAGTCTTCTTATACTATGTATTGGCAACCTTCAGTCTCGAAAGACTATGATATCACGCTCTGAAAGGTGGTTCTGACACAGCGTCTAGTGTGGCTGAAAAGGCCAATCCGGGAGTGACAATCCCTTCCACACCGGGAGCAAGTGCAGTCTGTCCCTGGTCCGTCTCCCTGGCTATGGGCCTTCCTTCTTTGCCTCTTTGCCTCAGACTGTTGGCAAAGTGTCTCTTCAAACTGGGAAAGGCCATGCTGCACAGCCTGCCTCCAAGCGGGCCGCTCAGAGGCCAGGGTTTCCCACTTGTTGAGGTCCATCCCTAAGGCCTTCAGATCCCTCTTGCAGATGTCCTTGTATCGCAGCTGTGGTCTACCTGTAGGGCGCTTTCCTTGCACGAGTTCTCCATAGAGGAGATCCTTTGGGATCCGGCTATCATCCATTCTCACGACATGACCAAGCCAACGCAGGCGTCTCTGTTTCAGCAGTGAATACATGCTAGGGATTCCAGCACGTTCCAGGACTGTGTTGTTTGGAACTTTGTCCTGCCAGGTGATGCCGAGGATGCGTCGGAGGCAGCGCATGTGGAAAGCGCTCAGTTTCCTCTCCTGTTGTGAGCGAAGAGTCCATGACTCGCTGCAGTACAGAAGTGTACTCAGGACGCAAGCTCTGTAGACCTGGATCTTGGTAAGTCCAGATATAGATGAGACTAGTTTTGCTGACCCTCTTCCAGTTAATTAACTTGACAATGAACGCAGTCATGAAAAAGATACATCTAAATTCATCCTTCTTCAGGCAACATTCTTCTTAACAGAATGATAATGGTGTGATCCTTTATTGGAATATCACAAACTGTTCTGAGAAGCCTCTCGTAATCCTTTCCTCTGAGTTTATCATGTTTCTACCAGTTGCAGAATACAGTTTTTCAATAGTGCAAGTTACTGATCACCAACATGATCCAATTAAAACAACTTGCCCAGATGGCTCTGTTGTCTGATCTCACACACACTACTTTTCAAGATTAAAAAAAGTTAAATCTTGAAGAGGATAAATGGTAAAATCAAAGCCTATCGTACCCAGACTTTAAATCCTGAGAAGACCGACACACACAAAGTATTCCATTAAAACCAGAGACCAGGTGGATTGATTTGAATCAGGGGGATTTAGCAGTGATCAATTTATTGTGACTTAAATACCATGAAAAAAATCCCATTTAATTCATGGCTTCAAATCCAAGTTCTCATTTTGTCATTTGTACATTTCCAGCATGCTTCTTAATTAGTTGCTAGCACAATTAAAACATATTGGATTGCAACAGTAGTGCAGCGAGGAGGGGTGGTGCAGTAAGTACAGGAGGTGCCATGTAAGCATCTCCTCCTAGTCGACATAGGAGCCATTCAAAGCAGCAACAGCAATGCCCTCCCTGCACATACCAAAACCATGGATAAAAGTGAACCCTATATGTACTGTGGCGCCGAGTGTTGTTTCTTTTTTATCTTCCTTTGCAGTGCTCTTCCTTTGCAGCGCTTCCTGTTACAGAACGATATTGTGAGAAACAGTCAGCCAGAATGCTAGAGGAGGGAAACAAAGGGCCCGATCCTATTGGGCTCTAGCACTGCGCTGAGCTCCAGCACTGGGTGTTGCAAACATGCCATAAGGCACATTCCTGGCACCTGGGGAGGAGGGACCGCAAGCACTGAGCCAATGCAAGTTGGCACTGGGTCTCAGTGCCAAGTGGAGATGCTGCAGAAGGACCCGAGGGTAAGGGGAAGAGTTCCAGGGTGGGGGAGGGCAAGGGAAGGGCAGCAAAAAGTGACCAGCCTGGGACGGAGGTGCAACCAGCGGAGCCCTGTTCCTCCAGATCCTATCCTCCATGGTGGGCTGCAAAGCCTGACACAGAGGTTTTCCAGTCTGCACCCGCAAAACAGCTGGTGCAAACTCAGTAAGCCCTGAGTGGGCCTGCTGTGGGCCTGCTGGATACAGTGGTCACCGTTTTGGTGCCGCTACACCTGGCAGACCCTCCAGGGAAAGGACTGGGCTGTAAGAATAAATGCTAATAGGAAGCATTCTGTCTGGCTGCTTCTCACATTTCTCTTCGAGCATTCTGTAACTGGAAGGGCTGCAAACAAAGACAGATAAGTTATGAGCACAGGGGTGGAGAACCATGGATAAGTGAAACTGTGGAGATAGGATCTGCAGCTACAGGGGAGTGCCTGTACTTACAATAAAGCTGTATGGCAGTGGTTCTCACATATTTAGCACTGGAACCCACTTTTTAGAATGAGAATCGGTCAGGGCCCACTGGAAGTGATGTCATGACCAGAAGTGACATCATCAAGCAGGAAATTTTTTGACAATCCTAGGCTGCAATCCTACCCACACTTACCCAGGAGTAATTCCCATTGACTATCATTGTTAAAAGAATATACATAGTAGCTTGTTAAAAGTACAGGTCTGTCACATTTCCCCAGATGCAGTCACATACCATGCTGGCATCGTCTAATATATTAAAAATAAAATACTGAAATGAACGGGGACCCACCTGAAATTAGCTCGGGACCCACCTAATGGGTCCCAACCCACAGTTTGAGAAACACTGCTGTAAGGCAATAAACCTGTAAGGCAAGCAATATCCCCATATTGCAGCTGGAGTGGTGAGACTGATAGAAAATGGCTTGACTAACAGCTCAGTCCGTAGCCACCCGGAGTATGGATCTGCTATGGCGCCAAAAACAGATGCTGCTTTATCCTGCGCACTCTGGGCAGCTACCATCGTCTCCTCGGGAGAAAGAGACTTTTGACCCCTTCCCCTGCGTATGGGAAATAGCCCAGCAATGCGGTTACTCAATTCTGCGGCTGCCTAACGAACGGCTCAGGATCCGGTGGAGCTGAGCACCACTGGTCCTGCCCCCTCCCACCCCGCTCCCTCTCCCGCCACACTTCCTCCCCTGGGTGCTGGGTCCTGCCCGCTCCCTCTCCCGCCACACTTCCTCCCCTGGGTGCTGGGTCCTGCCCGCTGCCTCTCCCGCCACACTTCCTCCCCTGGGTGCTGGGTCCGCAGTAAGGGCTCGTTGCAATTGTGTGTGCTGGCGGTAAGCTGGTGTGCAGGTCTCAGGATTGGTCCTAATGTCACCTGGTGAATTCACGGCACAGGTGGCAGAGGTGGGGACATTCTGGTTCATAGTTCACTCTCTAAGCCACAGTGCAGTACCAGCAAATATGCCACCTGTCTTCTGAGTAAGGAAGAGAAAGAAATATGTCTCCAGATGGATGATCCCTCATAGGTTCTCTGAACAAAATTAGCAACATTTGGTTTTATGATAGAATTCTGCAACCCACAATTTAGTAAACAATTCATTTTATGGTAGTGGGTACGGTGAAATTTAAGCTGGCATGACTTTCCCCTAAACAAATTATAGAGCACAAGTAATTAAGCAAGTGGAGATGAACTTCTCAAATTTATGAGTACTCAGTCAGCTCCATCACTTCAGTAGTAAGCAATATAAAAATGAGTAATGGCTTACTATCAAGGTAGATGCAATTATCAAGGAATAATCACTGGGAACGTATCACACCACCAAGAATTAATTTATCATACGAAACAAATGCAATTAATTGTTTGTCAAACGAATGTGGAGTAATGGCATGATCAACAAAAAGGATCTGCTATGCTCGAGCGACCTCCTTTCCTCTATGTTTAACCAAAGCCCTGGCATCTTGGACCCCAAGCTGTCAGAAACAGCTTGTTGTTGTTTTTTTTTTGGTTTTTTTTGGGTTTTTTTTGTTTTTTTGTTTTGTTTTTAAAACCAGAAACTCCATTGTCCTCCCAGTCAGTGGTGTAGATCCTCCCAGTCTACAGGGGATCAGAGGAGAGGGTTACATTGCCCCAGGTACCATGCCTTGAGGGAAAACCCGAAAATGCCTTTTGGAGGACTCTAAGACACCCCCCCAAAGCATGGTACCCAGGGCCTCACAAGATACCCAGTGCCCCCTGAGCATCGGAAGGAAGGGCCTTTTGGAGGCCTTTAAGAAGTTGCATGGGTGGTATTAAAATTTGGGGTGTGTGTATTATGGGGGGGGTATGGGAGGTGTTAAAATGTTACTGCCCTTGGGTGCAGATGCCTTAGCTACGCCACTGCTCCCAGTGATATTACTGAGAGTGTGACAGGGTACAATCAGCTTTCTTCCCCAATCCAGCCCCTCCAAGCCCTGCCTTCGTACATTTTCCCTGCAAATTTATTTGGCAGCTGTGGGGAGAGCTTGAAGAAGGACTCTTTGGAGTATTCCAGGTGCCAGAAAGAAATGTAGTTTCCAGGCTGCAATCCTAACCACACTTTCCTGAGAGTAAGCACCATTAAACAAAATAGGACTTACTTCTGAGTAGAGCTGGTTAGGATTGTGCCCTAAGTTCGTACTATGCGTCCTGCCCTGCAGAAGACCTTCACAAGGGGCATTGCACTTTTAAGCCCAAGCATTTTTACCCAGTGAAGGTAGAGCTTGAAACTTGCAACTTGCTGTCAGAATGCCTAAGCCCCAGGTTAGCTCCAGACCATTGCTGAACAACACTCTAAACCAGGGTTGCCAAACCGCAGCTCGCGAGCCGTATGCAGCTTTTTAACATAAAATGTGCCCCTCTCTTAAATACATTGGCTGAGCTTCTTTTTGCATCACAATTAATATAAAAAGTAAATTAAAAATGTTCAAGATTTATGCTGATTTACCAGGTATAAACTGAGGGACCCCTGAATTAAAACCCAAGTTTAATGTTTAACTCACGGTGATATGTGCAGAACTTGGGCGCAGTTGACTGCTGTAAGTTGGCCTAAGAGGATCGTAGCCTGTGCCTTTCGTGAGCCAATAGACTTGTCAGTCTGAGTTTGTCTGAGCCAATCATTATAAAGTTTTGTCTGAGCCAATAGGCTCACTTGCTGATTACCTTGTAACAAGCCCTTGAGAGTTGGAGGACCAAATGGAAAACTGTTGCAGGAGAGAAGGCTGCAGTACCACTGGAGGAAAGGTAGAGGCTGCTGTGTGCAGAGCCACTGAGGCTATTAAAGGGGCTGCACCAGCACACAGAGCTCAGAAACCACCAGGGAAGAGCTGCTGTGAGGAGCCTTGGAGAGTAAGCTCCAAGGAGGAAGAGAGACCTCCAGGAAGAGGCACTGGGAGGAGCAAGCTGGGAGAGACCAAGCTGCAGAAAGGAGCCCCTGGGAATATATCATATCTGAACTCCGAGTAAAAAAGGAGGGCCTGGAAGCCAAAGGAGGGAAGCCAGAAATTTTGTGGGGTGCAAGGATATCTTTCTTTCTCTGTAGGATCTGCTGTGGGGTAGTGGATCTGCTCCCTTGTAGGGGGCCTGCCACTTGCCTCCCTTTGGGTTCTGCTCGCGCACTGAATTTGTAAGCAAAGCAAAAGTCACACAGCAGCCAGAAGTCCTCATTGCTCTCACTCACAGTGCTAATCATCTCAATGCTAGCAGTGGTTAGTGCTATCCCTGGAATTCCTCACCACTGGAGGAAGAGGGGAAGATGCTGCCATCAGGCTTCGCACTTCCCCATCCCTGGGCAGGGTAGCCTTTCACAGGGTCTGTGAAGAAAGAGCCCTGGAGGAGATTTTAGAAGTAGACAACCAGCACAAGGTTGTGTTTGTTGTTTTGTGTGCTTCCTGAAACATTTGGTGGGCCACTGTGAGATACAGGAAGCTGGACTAGATGGGCCTTTCGCCTGATCCAGCGGGGCTCTTCTTATGCTCTTAAGACTGCAACAAGTGGGAGGCAAACAGCCTGTTGTGGGTTTACCAGCAAAAAAGCCCAATACAATCCTTGTTCTTTTTCTTCAAGTGTTTATTGGGCTCTGCACCAGAGAGCTGGCAGGAAGACAGCAAGCAGTGAGTCAGGCAGGGACTTTGTTGCTAGAGGTTATGGAGCAGAACTGTACTGGGGCATCAAGCCATAATACAGGTTACAACTCATAATATGGGTTACAAGCCATAATGGGTATGTGCAACCTCCTGATTTTAGAAATGGGCTATGTCAGAATGTCAGATGCAAGGGAGGGAACCAGGATGCAGGTCTCTTGTTATCTGGTGTGCTCCCTGGGGCATTTGGTGGGCTGCTGTGAGATACAGGAAGCTGGACTAGATGGGCCTATGGCCTGATCCAGTGGGGCTGTTCTTATGAGGCCTTCTTATAGGCTTGGGAAAAGGAGGGAATCAGGAAGGCTAGCCAGAGGGAAAGGGGGGTTGAGGAAAGATTCCCCCCCCACACTGCATCCATGTGCTTTTCTGCCCAGGAACAACCATTTTTTTGCCCAGAGACAATCCTTTCTCCACCCTGAGGTTGATACATGATACGTCCCCTGGAAAGGAGGGAGGGGGAGAGTAGAGGACCTGAGTGAGAACTGTGTTGTCCAGCCCTCCTCAGCACAGTCTAGAGAACCTGGGATTGCACAGCCTGCACTGGGGAAGCCCAGGGAGCCTAGGGGCCTGCTAGACTCCCCTTCTGCTCTTGTGCAGTGAGACCTAGATTGGACTGGCAGTACCAGGTGTATGGAAAACGTGGTAGCTGCTTTACCGATGTGTTTGTTTAGCTCGGTATTGAGAGAAAGAGTGTCGGAGATCGTTGAGCCAAGGTACACAAAGTCATGGACAACCTCCAGTTCATGTGCAGAGATTGTAATGCAGGGAGGTGAGTCCACATCCTGAACCATGACCTGTGTTTTCTTCAGGCTGATTGTCAGTCCAAAATCTTGGCAGGCCTTGCTAAAACGATCCATGAGCTGCTGGAGATCTTTGGCAGAGTGGGTAGTGACTGGCAGAAACTGGCAAACCCATTCCAAACTGGCAGAATGGGCAGCAAAAAGGCAGATGCGTTTCAGTGTAAGTAAGTGTAAAGTCATGCACATTGGAGCAAAAAATCAAAACTTCATGTATAGGCTGATGGGTTCTGAGCTGTCTGTGACAGATCAGGAGAGAGACCTTGGGGTGGTGGTGTACAGGTCGATGAAAGTGTCAACCCAACGTGCGGCGGCAGAAAAGAAGGCCAATTGTACGCTTGGGATCATTAGAAAAGGTATTGAGAACAAAACGGCTAATATTATAATGCAGTTGTACAAATCGATGGTAAGGCCACACCTGGAGTATTGCATCCAGTTCTGGTTGCCACATCTCAAAAAGGACATAGTGGCAATGGAAAAGGTGCAAAAGAGAGTGACTAAGATAATTACGGGGCTGGGGCACCTTCCTTATGAGGAAAGGCTACGGCGTTTGGGCCTCTTCAGCATGATTGATTGAGACATACAAAATTATGCATGGGAAGGATAAAGTGGATAGAGAGATGCTTTTTACACTCTTACATAACACCAGAACCAGGGGACATCCACTAAAATTGAGTGTTGGGAGAGTTAGGACAGACAAAAAAATATTTTACTCAGCATGTGGTTGGTCTGTAGAACTCCTTGCCACAGGATATTATTATTATTATTATTATTATTATTATTATTATTATTATTATTATTATTATTATTGTCAGTCCAAAATCTTGGCAGGCCTTGCTAAAACGATCCATGAGCTGCTGGAGATCTTTGGCAGAGTGGGTAGTGACAGCTGCATCGTCGGCAAAGAGGAAGTCACGCAGACATTTCAGCTGGACTTTGGATTTTGCTCTCAGTCTGGAGAGGTTGAAGAGCTTTCCGTCTGATCTGGTCCGGAGATAGATGCCTTCTGTTGCAGTTCCAAAGGCCTGCTTCAGCAGGACAGCGAAGAAAATCCCAAACAAGGTTGGTGCAAGAACACAGCCCTGCTTCACGCCGCTTCGGATGTCAAAAGGGTCTGATGTGGAGCCATCGAAGACAACAGTGCCCTTCATGTCCTTGTGGAAGGATCTGATGATGCTGAGGAGCCTGGGTGGACATCCAATCTTGGGGAGAATCTTGAAGAGGCCATCCCTGCTGACCAGGTTGAAAGCCTTCGTGAGATCTATGAAGGCTATAAAGAGTGGCTGTCCTTGTTCCCTGCATTTCTCCTGCAGATGTCTAAGGGAGAATACCATATCAGTGGTGGACCTGTTGGCTCGGAATCCGCACTGTGATTCTGGATAAACGCTCTCTGCAAGTACCTGGAGCCTCTTTAGTGCAACTCGGGCAAACAACTTTCCTACAACGCTAAGGAGAGAGATGCCACGGTAGTTGTTGCAGTCACCCCTGTCGCCTTTGTTCTTGTACAGCGTGATGATGTTTGCATCCCTCATGTCTTGAGGTACTCCACCTTCTCTCCAGCAGAGACAAAGGATTTCATGCAGCTCAGTGATGATGATCTCTTTGCAGCACTTTAGGACTTCAGCAGGGATGCTGTCTTTTCCAGGTGCCTTGCCGAAGGCAAGGGAGTCCAGGGCCACGTGAAGTTCTTCTAGGGTTGGTTCACTGTCGAGCTCCTCCAGCACAGGCAGGCACTCAATGTTGTTCAGCGCTTCTTCGGTGACTACATTTTCTCTGGAATATAGCTCAGAGTAGTGCTGCACCCAGCGTTCCATCTGCTGTGCCCGATCCTGGATGACCTCGCCTGCAGCAGACTTCAGAGGGGCAATTTTCTTCTGTGTTGGACCTAGGGCCAGCTTGATACCATCATACATCCCCTTGATGTTGCCCGTGTCAGCTGCTATCTGTATCTCGGAACAGAGCTGGAGCCAGTAGTCGTTAGCACATCTCCTGGCAGTCTGCTGGACTTTGCTGCGAGCAGCTCGGAGGACCTGCAGGTTGCGCTCACTGGGACAGGCCTTGTATGCTGCTTGAGCTCTCCTCTTTTCCTCAATGACTGGTGTCAGCTCCTCAGAGTGGGCTTCAAACCAGTCTGCCGTCTTGTTGGCAGACACACATCTCTCACAAAGAGAGTCTGGTCCAACAAGAAGCTGACGGAACATACCAAGATCCAGGTCTACAGAGCTTGCGTCCTGAGTACACTTCTGTACTGCAGCGAGTCATGGACTCTTCACTCACAACAGGAGAGGAAACTGAATGCTTTCCACATGCGCTGCCTCCGACGTATTCTCGGCATCACCTGGCAGGACAAAGTTCCAAACAACACAGTCCTGGAACGTGCTGGAATCCCTAGCATGTATGCACTGCTGAAACAGAGACGCCTGCGTTGGCTTGGTCATGTCGTGAGAATGGATGATGGCCGGATCCCAAAGGATCTCCTCTATGGAGAACTCGTGCAAGGAAAGCGCCCTACAGGTAGACCACAGCTGCAATACAAGGACATCTGCAAGAGGGATCTGAAGGCCTTAGGAATGGACCTCAACAAGTGGGAAACCCTGGCCTCTGAGCGGCCCGCTTGGAGGCAGGCTGTGCAACATGGCCTTTCCCAGTTTGAAGAGACACTTGGCCAACAGTCTGAGGCTAAGAGGCAAAGAAGGAAGGCCCATAGCCAGGGAGACAGACCAGGGACAGACTGCACTTGCTCCCGGTGTGGAAGGGATTGTCACTCCCAAATCGGCCTTTTCAGCCACACTAGACGCTGTTCCAGAACCACCTTTCAGAGCGTGATACCATAGTCTTTCGAGACTGAAGGTTGCCAACTACTACTACCAGGTGTATGGTTAAGGCCCTTATGCAGCCACTTTTGGGGTTCCTATGCCCCCCCCAGCGCTAGCATAGCTGTTGGGGGTCAAAGCTGTGGCTCTGGGTTGCACAGGCTGCACTAGGGGAGCTCAGGGGAGAAGAAGGGCCTGCTGGACTCTCCTTCTGCTCCTGTGCAGTGAGGCCTGAGTTGGACTGGCAGCCCCTGGTGTCTGGTTGAGGCCCTTCTGAAGCCCACTTTGGGCATCTTATTCCTATGCCCCTACTCAGCAGTAGCATACTTAGAGGGGGGTCAATGCTGTGGCTGCACAGGATGCACTAGGAAAGACCAGAAAAGAAGGCCCTGCTAGACGCTCCCCTGCATCTGTGTGGTGAGGGCTATGCTGGACTGGCAGCCACAGGCATGTGGTTAAGGTCCTTCTGCAGCCCCCTTTGGGGATCCTGTTCCTGTGCCCCCTTCAGCAGTAGCATACCGAGAGGGGGTCAAAGCACTACGTTTTGCAGGGTGCCTCACCACAGTGCGAAAATGGTTCATCCCCTCCCCTTTGGAGGTGTTGCCTCCGTTTTGCTCTAGTGGCCCAAAATGGTTCAAAAGGAGGGGTTGCTTGCACGTTGAGGTGACGCTCCTTGCAAAACTTAGTGCTTTGCACCCCCTCTAGCTATGCTACTTCCCCTCAGTGATTACCAGCCACCGCCACCACCACCCCCAGCTTTTCCTATCCTATTGGATTGCGCTCCACTTCTGGTTTTGCGGAGGTGGAGTGCGATCGCTCCACTTTCACTTTTGGAAGACTGGGCAGCCCTGCAGACACTTGCGCAGGGCTCTCCACATCCCAAGGAGGCTGCTGCGGGGACTGGTGAGTGCATCCCACTCCTTGCAGCCCCACTGAGTCCCCCAGGATTGCATCGCTATCTTCCCCTGCCCCTTAAGGGGGCAGAGGCCAAGGCTCTCAGGCTGGGGCGTCGCGTTGCCCCAGTTTCAATAGCTCTGGACTGGTGGAAAGGAATTCAGACATGTACATGAATCTGTATGCAAGTCAAAAGCTTCATGCAGGTCTCCTTTCTCTCCCCGACAGATAGCAGAGAAACAGGATCCAAAGCCAGGCAAATCTTTTGAAGGAACAGAAATGGCTGCTGCTCCTCCAGGCCAGGTAAGGGGGATGTGCAGGGGACAGCTTGAGCCTCTCCTCCTGTCACATCTCAGCCGCAGCCTTTTTGCCAGTCTCAGTTATCAGTACTATACTTGTTTCCTTCCTATTAACAACCCCCAACATTCTCCTTTCCCTGAACCCCCAAATCTTCCCCTCCTTCTCCAGGGTTCCCATGGAAAGCTCAGCTGATCTCCTTGCACCCCTTCTCCCTCTGCAGTTTCCCCCTCTCTGCTCTGCGCTTCTCCTTCAAAACTTCCTCTCTCCTCCCCTCTCCTTTTCTCCTCCTCCTAGCTGCTTTCCTTAGGTCGCCATTGTCTGCCCATGATGGTGGTCAGAGTCCCCCCGTATTGTTTCAGAGTGAGTGTGTCAGAATAGAAGATCAAGGTTGAAACTCCATTTTGGTTCTTAAGCACTTTTGGGAAACTTTGGTGCGCCTTAATTCTTGGTGAAGTACAGAATCTCGCCATTATCTTCAACATGGGATCCCTGCATGCCATTGGTTCTCCCCCTTTCCCCACGCGTAAGGTGCGCATGTTACGCGTGTTTTTAAAAAGCACTGCTGGTAACATAGTGCAGAGGTTCAAGTGGGCAGAAACCCACCTGGACGAGTGTCTGCCACAGCCAGAGCAGCAGAAAGTGACACAAACTGTTCAATAGTGGGAAAAGCGATAGGGATTATAATGTGTGAAAGGAGCTACGCAATGCTGAAGGTTCTCAGTCCTGGGTGTGCTTTCCTGGGGACATGCCTCATTGGGAGCAGTAGGGCTTCCTCCTGGGCTTGCCTGTGTGGGACTGTCAGTTTGGGAACTGGAATGGAAGGAAAGGATCCTCTGAGCCTCCTTTCAGGAAACTTGGGAAACTCCATTGTCGTTAGAAGCCCAAAAAGTGGCCATGCAAGTTGAGAGGGAATCTGTGAGAATTGTTTCCAAATTTAGAAATGTTGTGTGCTTTCATGGAAGCTGGAATGCGCCTCTCCCTTTGGACTGGAGCTTTGGCCTAGGCTGACTTGTACATAGGACCTTTCTCCTTTTTCTTTCAGAGTCCTATTTCATTTGCAGAGGTTTCTCTGTATTTCAGCAAGGAAGAGTGGGCTCTACTAAGTCCATATCAAAGGCAGCTCTATGAAGCCGTGATGATGGACAATCATGAAAACGTGATCTTTGTAGGTAAGGAGGATCCGTTGACCCTTCATTGATGGATGTCCCTGTAGGAACCTCTGCTCCATTTGATGTGGCTAAGGGGAGTTGGTGGCCAGGCTGCATGACCTGAGCATGGTTGCTGCAACACCTGATGTTCCCATATCCTCCCCTTCTGGTCAGCCCAGATCTGGGTCTCTTGATGAGAAGGGTAGCCCCAACTTGGGGACACTGTGCCATAAATTAGCTGGAGCTCCCTTGGCTACTCCTTTTGGAGTAGGTGGGCATGTTTGGGAGGTCAATTCCCCCTGTGTCTGGGTTCTCCTTCTGTGCACAGGACCCACCCAAGAGCATCAGTATTCCTGCATAACTAGTGAAGTGACATTGAGTGCTCAGATAGGAGAGCAGCGGGGGACAGATTTCTCTGGGTAACTTGGAACTTCCTCACGTAGAACATAGAATTAAAAAATGTCTTTCCTTCAGGGAGAGATTGGAGTGTAGATCAGAGAAGGGAGAAATATCTCAGACATATATCAGGTTACTGCTATGATGGCTGTCCTTATGGGATCTTGGGAACTGTAGTCCCTGGAAGGCTCTGAGAAGTAAATACCAGAGATGATGACTGATTCTTCAGGTCCAATGTTGTCTGATGCATGACTTTGACAATGGACAATAGCAGGCCAGTAGCATGACTTTGAAACTGGACTGATGGCAGGAGGCCTCAGATCCCAGAGGCCTAGAGGAAGGCCACATTTCTAATTGTCAGCGCAATCACCACCACCACCTCCACTCTGTCAATCAGGTCAGACATGTGGAAGAAACACATTTCATGTATGACTTCACTTTTGACTCAGTGGACAAAAGCCACATTCTGGGATCTTCCTGACTTGAAGTAGAGACACAAAATAACACCTGAAAATCATAAGTGGCCTCACCAACTTTGTGGGCAAATTCAATGACAAAGTCCACATGGATGAAGGAACTTGCCTCCAGAATTAGCTACTGCACCCTTGGGAAGATCGGATCTGCAGACCCCTCCCCACGCCCTCTCCAGAGGTGGAGCAGGTTTTTCTGAGCCCTGCAGAGGCCATTTGTGTCCGCCTGCGGCCTCTGCGGGGCTCGGAATGGCTGTTTAGACTGATAACACGCAACATTTGGTTTCTGGAGGGAAACCAGAAGTGACATTTTTATGCCTTATAAGGCATTCTGAGGCCTGGGGAGGGCTTCCCCCGAGTGGACATGTGCAGCCTCTGTGAGCCTCAGAAAAGCTTCCAGACGCGACCAGAACATAGTGGATACTGGGGCACACCTATACAACGTGGGAGAAACCTGCCTCCCTAAGTAATTAAAATAATTAACATGTTAATTTAACACGTGAATAATAATAAAATAATAAAAAATGATTATTTAAATAAATAAAATTATATTAACTAAGAAGATATTTTATTTCATTGTTTTCAGTTCCTGTAATAGTCTCAATCAACGAGTTCTTCAGAACTGGACGGCCTCCGAGTGATATCTCCTTTTATTCTTATGGTGACAGTTTATGGTGTGCGCATTTTGGCCTATGCAAATGCGCTGTGCACATGTCCCCAAAGCTTGTGTGTAAACAGATTGGTGGAGAATGCACCAGCAGTCATTAGTGGATTCCCGTAGTCTAGCATTGCATAAGCATGTGACCAAACCAATTATTCTTGCTCCTTTTTGTCCTCGCAGTGCATGTGTCTCCAGAGCATGTGCTAACAGTATCCTATGGGAGTAAAAGAGAGGTACAACTGATTTCCCCGACCCTTCTGTCTTCTGTTCTTTTCTCTTTTGCTCATCTGTCTGCCTTGTTGCTGCTGTGATCTTTCATTTGACCAACTGGTGCCCATTTAGCTGTCCACCTCCTTTCCCCCTTCCTTCCCACTACTGGGTTTCCCCCACCCAGCTCCCCCTGGATAAGCCTCCAAATTTTCCTTCATCCTTCTCCGTGCTTGCACCAATATGCTCCTTTTCTTTCCTTTTTAAGGATTTCCTCATCTCTGTCTTCTCTGAAGATAGCAACCACTTCTGTTTAGGGAAAGCAGACGTCAAAAAGACATTGAATTTGCTTTTTGATTTTGATTCCCTTTCTCTAATTTTGTAACATTATCGTCATAGTAAAAGTTTTGCAACTGCACCTCTCTCTTCCTTCCTCCCTCCTTCTGAATCACTGGCCACTGCGCAAGGTCCCAGGATACCAAGGGAAGTTCCCCTGTGTAGACATGTTTATGTGTGTCTGAAAAGCACACCCGGTAACTGTCTGGCAGTGCCTGGAAGAGACCGTGATGGACCAGATCTGGAACTAACAAATGGAAACTTAATTGAGATAGCGCAGAGGTCCTTTTTCTCTGGGAGGAGATGTTTGTCCTTTTGTACATGGGGTGGCACTCCCTCTGAAAGAAACTGTGTGCAGTCTTGGAATGCTTTAGGGCCCAGTTTCCTCCAGGAAGTCAGATATCCATATTTTGGAGACACTTTTTGACTGGTTCACTCGCTGCAACCCTTTCTGGGGAACATTTGACTTAGTAGAAGACAGTTTCCTATCACCCCTTAATCTGAAAGTTCATTCGCAAAGAGTCTTTCTTTCTTTCTTTCTTTCTTTCTTTCTTTCTTTCTTTCTTTCTTTCTTTCTTTCTTTTTCCTCTTCGCTACTTGTGGTCTTGTTCCTCTTCGCTACTTGTGGTCTTGTTCTCTGAGATTCCTTCACTACTAAAGGAGCAAAGCACTATATTGATTAAGCCATTTGCAGTTCAAGGTTGCTGTGGCTTTTCTAGGCCCTAGTTCTGATCAGACAAAAAACGGTTTTGGGTATTTACCCAGCTGGCTTTAGTTTCTTGCCTGGGTCTCTTACTTCATTTCTTTTCTAATTTCAACAGCATCGATTTGGAGCCAGACTGGAAGGAAGAGGAAGCTGACACTTTCTTCACAGCGAAGAGCCCACACTGTTGAGAAATCTTGTAAGTGCCAGAACTGTGGAAAGAGCTTCAGAGACAGTAGCATACTTAGAGTTCATCATAGAACCCACACAGGAGAGAAACCCTATAAGTGCCAGGTGTGTGGAAAGAGCTTCAGGCAGAGTGTTCATCTTAAGTTTCATGAGAGAACCCACATGGGGGAGAAACCATATAAGTGCCAGAACTGTGGAAAGAGCTTCAATTGGAGTGGTGATCTTAAGCAGCATTGGAGAACCCACACAGGGGAGAAACCATATAAGTGCCAGGAGTGTGGAAGGAGCTTCATTCACAGTAACAAACTTACAGTTCATCACAGAACCCACACAGGAGAGAAGCCCTGTAAGTGCCAGAACTGTGGAAAGAGCTTCAGAGACAGTAGCACACTTAGAGTTCATCACAGAGCCCACACAGGGGAGAAACCCTATAAGTGCCAGGTGTGTGGAAAGAGCTTCAGGCAGAGTGTTCACCTTAAGTTTCATGAGAGAACCCACACAGGAGAAACCCTATAAGTGCCAGGAGTGTGGAAAGAGCTTCAGTTGGAGTGGTGAATTTAAGTTCCATGAGAGAACCCACACAGGAGAGAAACCCGTTAAGTGCCAGGAGTGTGGAAAGAGTTTCAGTCACAGTGGTAATGTTATGAGCCACCAGAGAACCCACAAAGGGGGGACACCCTGGAAGCGTCAGGAGTGTAGAAAAACCTTCAGTTAGAGGGGTAAACTTATGCACCAGCAGAGAACACACTCCAGTGAGAAACCTGATGTATCTTAGGTGTGTTGAAAGTTTTTGTGTTTAGTCAGGCAACAGAAGTTCAGTCCTTTGTTTGCCTCATATAATGGATGTTTGAATACTTCCTGAAATTCCTGCAACATTTGTTTGAAATGTGGTTAAATTCCCTTGCTTGTTCTTGCTTTTCAGAAAATAAAATTTGTGAACATTGCCCTGTCATTACTCTCTAGAGTCCATGAACTGGGCCTTGCCCTTACTTTCTCTGATTGGAAGGTCTCCTGCAGGGTAAAGGGATTTCACTTAGGAGCATAACAGGACCCTTGGCTCCTCACTGACATCTTTGACGGGGTGGGGGGTGGCTTTTTATCCGGGTTTCCAACTGAATAACAGACTGAGGGCACAATCCTAACCCACTTTCCGGCACCGACTTAAGGGCAATGCAGCTCAGAGGTAAGGGAACAAACATTCCCTTAGGTTGAGGAGGCTGCATGATTGCCACCCAACTGCACGATGCAGCACGTATTCCACTGGCCCAGATGTGCCAGTGCTAGAAAGTTGTTTAGGATTTGGGCCTAGGCTCTGCTCATTCTTATAGTCTGAAGTGCCGGGCATTTGTAGCTCAGTCGTCCCCTCAAGTTGGTTTCAAGCACCAATCACTATGATACAGTGAACCCTGGGTGCAAGATAGTGGTGCCACCTAGTCTGCCAGACCACCCTTATCAGAGACATTGATTTTTTAAGGGTTAGGGAAAATTGAACACACATAGAGCATACTTTATGTATCCCCAAATAATAAATCACAATCCCAGAAACACATCTGGTTAGGATCCCCATGCCCTGATCAATATGCAGGCATTTCCCCAGAGTCCAATGAACACTTGGAGCCAGGCTATCTGTCTTTGTGACTCCAGGAATGAGCCAGAGACTTCCTTTGTCTTTACCTCATTCTTGGGTCTCCAAAGCACCACACAGAACTATGCAGTGAGGCTTGGCAGGCTGTCTTCAGTAGCTATCACACTGCTGAGACCCTTCCTTTCTCTTGCAGGCCTAATCCTCCTTTGCAGGTCTACACAGACTTGACTGGTGATATTGCGGGCGTAGGTCCATGTTGGCAGGGGCTTATCCCAGGGAAGGGAACAAATGCCCTTAAGGAGGCTGTCAGAGGCCAAAATTTCGCCCCAGGATGCAGTCATGCCATGTTGTCACTGCTGCATTGCAGCATTGACTGCACCCAGTGACAGATATTTATATCAGGGAGCTGTTTCATTTTGCCTTCATCGCCCCCCTTTGGAAGGGCAGGCTGGCCATCCTGCATTCTACTCCAGAGAACATTTATGAAATAGATCCTCCATGCTGCTCTCCTGGTCTCACTTTAGGGCATTCACACCATATCTCAAAGCCAAGGATTGCTGAATGAGCATCCCCAGCTTCTGCGCCCCATGACAAAGGGAGGGGATGAAAGAAGCTATAGATTGCAGATACAGACCAAGCAGCAAAGCCTTTGGGCCTGATTCTGCAATCTTTGCCCAAAGGGGCTGCATCCAGAATTCCGAACTGCAAATACTTCTGGGATCGGTCATGGGTCCCCTTTAAACAATCGGCTAACCTCAGAAGACACACTAATCCCTGTTCTTGCAGGTTCTCAGTGTGGGACATCCATGCATTGCCAGTATAATCTGTATACGTGTAGTGATGCCCAGATGCTCAGTTAGATGAGGGACCTTGGCATGGCAGGGCCCATGTGAGTAGGAGTATAGCGGGTAAATTGTACCTGAGCTCAAGGCCAAAATGGGGGCCTAGGAACCAAATGGGTGGGGGGGGGACACACAGAAATTTCCTGGGATCTTGTATTTTCTGATCTCACCCAAACATGCAGCATACACATGATTCCTTCAGCTCTCGCTGTGTGACTGACTGCTGCCAACACCACGCCAGCTCTGAACTGGACATGCTGGGGGTTCTAATGCAGGCCACACGTACTATAGGCTGTACTGCAGACTGCTACAGTAGCAATTTGCCTTGGGGATCTGCTTACCATGAAGGAGCGTATAGGAGCTCAGGGACACAGCAGTGGGACTACAGCTGCTGCAGAAGCAAGTTTTGATACCTGGACATTTCCTGGGATCTCAGCTGGCCTCGAGGAGAGCAAAAGATGGAGGCCAGTCCGAACCAGAAGCCAGGTTTACTGGGCAGGTAGACCTGGGATCCAAAGGCTTTTCTGGCTGTTGCCACCCTCTCTGTGCCCAGCCTTACCCCTCCATGTCCTCCTCCCACATGCTTCCATTGCCCTGTTTTTTCCCCTCCCCCTTAGGGAAGTGGCTCAAAAGAAACTTTGTACCCCCTGATAAAACCCCTCTTACGGCCCAGAAGGGCATGGGGGTTTGCAACAGTAGCTGGAAATGCAAGTCTGAAAGTGGGGGAGCAGGTAGCAAGCAGTGAGTTAGGCTGGAAGACTTGCTAGAAGTTATGGAGAAGGGCTGTGCTGGGGCACCCAATCCGAGGAGTCAAGCCTACTCAGACAGACCCAAGGGAGGCAGAAACAATGGCTGCTGCTCTCCCAGCACTCCAGTGGCTAGTATATGGGATGGGGGGGCCTTGCTCCCAGTGCTACCCCCCTTTCCCAGGAAACCCCCAACAGGATTTCTTAGTGGAGTGGGACCAGGACTGACCCAGAGCTCTCTTGAATAGCAACCATCCAGCGCTTTGCAAGGACATAAGTGCAAATAGAGACACAACTAGGAAAAGCGTCCTGGCCTGGGAGCAAATTCCGAGATCCCCTTGCAAGAGACGGGGAAAAGTGCTGTGCAACTTCTGGTCTGAGCAAAGGAGGAGGACAGTCTGTGCAGGAGAAAGGCGGAGGGGAGACCAGTGGCAGACACAGGGTTGTGAATGATGCGCAGTGAGTCTGCAGGGCCCATGGAGCACATTTCCCAACGGGTCCTTGCAGGGACTCTGACCCTAAAAGGGGGAGGAGGAGGAGGCCTTCCTATAGGCTTGGGAAAAGGAGGGAATCAGGAGGGCTGAGCGAGAGACAGAAGGGGGTGAGGAAAGATTTGTCCCCACTGCATCAATGTGCTTTTCTGCCCAGGAACCACCTTCCTTCTGCCCAGAGACAGCCCTTTCTCCACCCTGAGGTTCATACAGGATACATTCCCTGGAAGGGAGGGAGGGGGAGAGCAGAGGACCTGAGTGAGAACTGCATTCTCCAGTCCTTCTCAGCACAGTCTAGAGAGCCAGGTGCAAACCGAGAGCAGAGTGAGCGGAGAGGGCTGCTCAGAGCCTCAGCTTCTCCAGGTCCTTCAGGCTTGGAAGGAGGAGGGAAGGCCTGAGCCCAGAGAGGGAGAGAAAGCCTGGGAGCTGGAGGAGGCCCAGCCAGGAAGGAAACTTGCAGGTCCCTGATTGCAGGGGAAGAAGAAGCGGAGGTCCTGTGAAGTGAGGCCTGGGTTGGGCTGGCAGCCACAGGCATCTGGTGAAGGCCCTTATGCAACGCCTTTTGGGAATTATGTTCCTATGCCCCCCCCCAGTTGTTGCAAGGTGCAAAAACCAAGATGTTACAAGAGATCTCAGATGTTGCACTGTAATCCCAGGTACCAAAACAAACTCAGTAGACAAAAGTGATCAAATCCAGGCCTTTATTGTAAATCCATCAGCAAAAGGTGGTAAATCCATCCACATCTCCAAAGGAGACTGTGTGCATCAGAAATGAGGAGAAGAGAAACCCCAAAGGAGACTGTGTGCATCGGAAGTGTGAAGAAGAGAAGCGTGTAACGCCTCCTTTAGCTTACTTTTATTACAATCTGGGGTTCCTTTCTTGAAACACATTTGGAGACAATTCATTGGTGGGTTCAAAACATCCGTTGTTTTATAATAGGCCATCTCATACATCTATCATATACAATATACCCCCAGCAGTTAGCCAATGGCACTGCACTTCCATTTCGTTTAAAATGACCTCACCTATAACCATCGCATGATCCACTGTGGCCTTCATGTGCAGCCCGTGAAATGCAACAAAATTGTTGCTAAAAGGTTGCGAGGTCTGCTAAAACAACGAAACTGCTATCTTCTGCATTTTCTGTGGGAAGCTGACCTTTGCAATGTGTTAATCCGGAAGTGCTTTGATATCATGTCTCTTTAATGATAAAGAGATGATAAAGATAAATGATAAAGAAACCTCTAATGCTGTTAGACTACCACTATAACTCAGTTAAAATATTACTATTTGTTAGTCACACTTATGTGTACCCCAAAACTGATTTCAAAATGAAAAACAAGGAATATGAAGAAACTAAGCTTACTAGCGTTCTTCTATGAGAGCTGGTGTGAATATTTGCTTTCTAGCATGTGTGTGCACAGCTTAGTGCTCTGAAAGTCTTCAAACTGGACGTTAAAGCAATGTTAAAACTTCAAGCCGAATTCAAACTGCTGGATTTTTTTTTCTGTACTCTGAAGACAAAGACTTCATTCAAATGTATCAACATTGTTCTAAGAGAACATCTTGTGGCAGGCTGCCCAATCTCAGCCAAATGCTTGTGAGACTCAAGTTGAACTTGCTTGGACTTTCAGAGAGAGAGAGATCAAAAACCATGCTGTTTACATTTCAGGTAAGCATTCTATACCATAACTAACAGTCCTTGATACCTTCCAACACAGTGATTGCCAGACCCCCTCCCCCCCGCCGTACCTTACTTTTCCTATTAAAACATCCGTTCTCCTGAGCCGGGGGGAGGGGGGCAGTGGCATAGCTAGAAGGGGTGCAAAGCATTACGTTTTGCAGGAAACCTCATGCACACGACCCCTGCCCCACCCCTTCGGAGACATTCCAGGCTGCTGGAGAAATACAGAGGCGATTCTCTATTTTGCTCTATCGGCCCAGAATGGCTCTGAAGGGGAGGACAGAAAAAACACGATAGCACTGTAAATTGTAGGGGGATTGCTGGATCCCTTGAATCAAACTTTGGTTCCTTCCTATGTCTCAGAGTAAGAATGGTCCGTGTTAGCAGGAAAGCTTAGCCCTCTCTGTACTTTCAGATAGCCCCTAAAAATTTATGATAGGCGACAGCCCTTCCCAAGGCGTGGAATCACTTCCTGACTTCCCCTTCTCCTTCTTTTCGCAAAGTCCTCTTGGCGACCCAGGGCTCTGCTACAGGTGGCAACCCTAGAGTAGGATTTTGGGAAATGTCTGCCTTTAGACCCGTCTTTCCCAAACTGCGGGTTGGGACCCACAAGTGGGTCTCAAGCCGATTTTTGGTGGGTCGTGAAACATTTTTGAATTTTTTTTAAAGCTTTGCAAGCACCCTTGCCCAGTTTGCAGAAGAAAATTGTTAGTTGCAATGCTAACCTGTGGTAAGAGGTAATCTTCCTACCCCCAATTTAAAATGTCACATTATCTGTTTTTCTCTAGCAATTGGCGTGCTGTAGATCATGCGTGAATGCAGTTTCAGCCTTTTGTCTGGCCTGGATGTTCTTAACTGTGCATCTTGCTCACCAGTTCAGCCTGGAAGTACTGTAAAAGTTTGGGGGAATAGTCCTAGGTACTCCATTTCTAGGGAGAATCTGGAAAATGTCTACACACGCAAAATACATAAGGTCCCTAGCAGCCTCAGGAGCACAGGATCCTGATTATTAATTAATATTTTATACATTATTATTAATATATTTAGTATTGGCAACCTTCAGTCTCGAAAGACTATGGTATCGCGCTCTGAAAGGTGGTTCTGGCACAGCGTCTAGTGTGGCTGAAAAGGCCAATCCGGGAGTGAATTATTATTAATAATAATAATATTAATATTATTATAATAATAATATTATTATTAATAATAATAATATTAATAATAAAATAATAAAATAATTAAATAATTAAAAATAAAAATAATAATAATATTATTATTAATAATAAATAAAATAATTAGTTCTACATTTTTGTCTAGTAGGTTGTGGCAGATTGTCATTTTAAAAAGTGGGTCCCAGTGCGAAAAGGTTTGGGAAGCACTACTTTAGACTCAGAGGGAGTGGAGGTTTGAAAAGACCCTCTTTGGTCTCCTTCACTGACTCTGCTGGGCCCACTACGGGCCACGTAGGGGGAACTGAGGTGCTGAACAATAGGAATAAGTGCCTTGTCTTCAAGCACAAGTGAGTGTTATCCCTGACTCAGAGATCCTTAATTACAGACAGCAACAGATACCAACTACTTTCCTTCAGATAAAGAAAACCCCTTCTTTCTGCCACCTTATTGTTCTTAAATATTTGTATTTACCGTCCACTAGGCCACCTGCTTGCCAGTGGGTCTCCTTGGATGTATGCTATTTTGTTGGCACAAGTCCAAGGAGCCTTGGGGCGGGTCTGGCCGAGGAAAGGGGGATATATCCTAACATGCACTGCTACTATGATGATACACCCCTTCCTGCTGCCAAACTGCCCCATACCCTCCCTGCTCCCCACCCCAAACAACCCCCAAACCGGTTGCAAAGCTGAGGGGTGGGGGTCACTTCTGGGGGGTGGCAATGCCCCTGATACCAACTAGGTATCCCTGCTCCTCTTTGTCCTTGCAGTGTATGCGACTCCAGAGCAGGTGTGTTTACAGTATCCTATGGGAGAAGAAGATCTACAAAGCTGAGTTATCCAACCCTTATGTCTTCTCTTTGCTCATCTGCCTGCCTTATTGCTGCTGTGATCTTTCATTTGACCCACTGGCACTGCATTGAGCACCCCCATTCCAGCTGCCGCCAAAGGGCCAGATGTCAAGCAAGCAGCCAGGACTGGTAACCACTTGCTGCCCTTTTCCTATCCAACCTTTTCTCTCATGGAGCACAATCAAAAGCCAGCAGTCTGGACAGATATCCTTTGTGGGGCACCTCGCAGTGCTCTCCTCCTCCCAGGAAAGCAGCTCCGTCTCTCTTGTCCTGCTCCCCTCCTTGAATCACTGAAGCCTCTTCCGCCTTGTTGCATCTCGCTTTCAAACAGGAGGGCCGCTGGTCTTGGCAGTCTAGCCTTGCAACTCCTGCAAGAGCAGATCGGGCTTGGTTTTTGGTGCAGCCTCAGCACCGACCCACAAAACCCCCTTTTGCGTTCTTTGTGTGCACCCAAAGTGAGAACACGCTTAGTGCCTCGATCTCTTCTTCCTTTGTGGGTGTCCTTTTTCATTCTACTCTATCAACTGTCTGAGGGGAGACCCGTTTTCAGCCCCCGGCCTCCTTTTGGGCAGATTCCCTTAACCAGCACAGCAGCTGCTCAGTGACGGAAAGGGCTCCCACAGTGCTGGTTAGGAGGGGTGTCCATTTGGAGAGACTTGCAGGGTGGGGAAGTGATTGCACAGCCCACCAAGAGGCTCACTCCTTGCTTGCAGTTCAGGCTATCAAGAACCATAATCCAGTCACCATCTTTTGCCAAAGCTGGAACCTCAGGAGCCCTTTGCACTTCTTTCCTTTCTCTCCCCACCTCTCCTCTTCGTACCCTTCCCACTAATCCACTTTCTTAGCCCCAGTTCCCCCTGGGTCAGCCTTCTCTCTCCCTTCTTTTCGGCCACCATGCTTGCACCAGTAGGGTTTCCTCATCTCTGTCTTCTCCTCTGTAGATAGCGACCACTTATGTTGAGGGCCTGGCCATACGAATGGCTAAGAAGCTTTTTGATTTTGATTCCCCTTCTCTGGCTTTGTAATATTATCATCACAGTAAAAGTTTGTTTGCTGCACCTTCAGCCTCCCTTCCTTCTTCCTTCTGAACTACTGAGCAAGGCCACTGGTCACTGCACAGAGTCCCAGGATGCAACAAGAATTTCCCCTGTGCACACAGGTTTCTGCCTGAGAAGCACACCTGGTGACAGTCTGTACCTGTTGCCTGGAGGGGACTGTAATGGTCTTGATCTGGAAGGAACAAATGGAACCTTAATGGAGACAGTGTGCAAGTTGTTTTGCTCTGGAGGAGAGTCCTGCTGGGAAGAGGAGTTCATCCTTTTGGAGATGGGGTTGCCCTCCCTCTGAAGAACCCAGTGCGTACTTCAGGTGAGCTTTTGGGCCCAGGTGCTCCTGAAGGCCAGGAGTCATCCATATTCTGGGTACAGCTTTGGATGGTTCATCAGCTGCACCCTTTCTGGAGAACATTCTTGGCAGAAAACAGTTTCCTATCATGCCTACATCTGAAATTTTGTTCTTAACCAGGGGCTTTCTTTCCACTTCCTTTTCTTTGTTTTTTTTTTACTATTCCTTATTCTTCCTCTCAAGGTGTGGCCTTCTCTGAGATTCCTTCTCCTCTTATGAAGCAAAATATAATATTGATGAAGTCACTTGCAGTAAAAGGTTGCAGAAGGCGAAGCAATTCCTCTTAAGATGTAAGGCGGTCTCTATGATGTAACCTGGCCAACTGGATGAATGTAAAACCACTGATGAGATTAAACCAGACTTGTGTGTCTGCTGTCTGGGTTTGGATCCTTATCCCAGTGACATGGGGGACATTCGGGAGGGTACAGTGACACTTCCCAGATCCCTGTTATGCACCCCGCTCCCCCCGGCCTTGGGGGCTGGGGGTCATGGACATGACACTTCCCCAACTAGCTGCATTTTCTTCCTTGTGTCCCTTACTACATTTCTTTTCTTATTACAACAGCATCAGTTTGGGACCAGATTGGAAGGAAGAGGGAGCAGACTCATCCTTAACAGCAAAGAGCCCTCTCAGGGGAGAAACCCTATAAGTCCCAGGAGTGTGGAATGACTTTCAGTCAGAGTGGGAAACTTAAGTGCCACCTGAGAACCCACACAGGGGAGAAACCCTATAAGTGCCAGGATTGTGGAAAGAGCTTCAGTATCAGCAGCAGCTTTATAATCCATCACAGAATCCACACAGGGGAGAAACTCTATCAGTGCCAGGAGTGTGGAAAGAGCTTCGGTTGCAGTGAAGTTGCAGAATTCAGTTGGAGTGTTAAATTCACCAGAGAACCCACACAGGGGAGAAAACTTATAAGTGCCAGGAGTGTGGAAAGACCTTCACTGAAAATGGAAAGCTTACATGCCACCAGTTAACCCACATGGGAGAAACCCTATAAGTACCACGGGTGTGGAAAGAGCTACAATCAGAGTGGGATGCTTAAGTGCCACCAGAGAACTCACACACAGGGGAGCAACACTGTAAGTGCCAGGAGTGTGGAAAGAGCTTCAGTTGCAGTGGTAGTGTTAAAATTCACCAGAGAACCCACACAGGAGAAACCTTACAAGTGCCAGGAGTGTGGAAAGACCTTCATTGGAAATGGAAAGCTTACACGCCACCAGAGAACCCACACAGGGAAGAAACCCTGTAAGTGCCAGGAGTGTGGAAAGACCTTCAGTCGTAGTCAGAGTCTTATTAGCCACCAGAAAGCCCACTCAGGAGAGAGATAACCTATATAACTTAGGATTGTTAAAATTGATTTTGTGCTCAGTGAGGGGAACAAAAGTCGTTTCTTGCCTGCATCAAATATTTGATATTTGACAAATTCCTGCTGTCTCTGCAGTGTGTGTTTGATTTGTACACCAAGTGCCCTGCTTGTTCTTGTTTTTATTTTGAAAAATAAAATTTCTCAAAATTGCCCTGTTATTATTTCCTAGAGTCTGTGGATGGGGCTTTGCTCAGTCATTGTCCAAGTTGGTTTCCTGCACCTAACACTCTGATACAGGGAAACCTCCATTTTTTGGATTGTTTTCTTTATTCCTTTTAATAATCATTGAAGGAAAATTAGCATTCAAAGAACACCTTTCTCCACCAGATTCGGATCACCTGTCAAACCTCTTGGCTCGATACGGCTCGCCATTACTCTGCGCCAACTAAATAGCCAGCACAGAGTTGAGTAGCCCCATCGCAGGGCGTTTTATCTTACACAGGTGAAGGGGGACAAATGTCTGCTTCTCCCAAAGAGCCACAGGTGGATGCTCAGGATGCCGCAGCAGCCATTTTGGCCCCATGGCAGCCCAGCATGTCAGGCAGCTAGGATTAAGCTGTAAGTGTCTTTGTGACTCCAAAAGTGAGCCAGAGACCTCCTCCTGCTTCATTCTTCAGTCTCCAAAGTACTGCAGCGAACTGTGCACTGAGACTTGGCATGCTGTCTTCAGGAAGGTAGATACAACCATGCGCTGAGACCTCTTTTCTCTTGCAACTTCTCTCTCGGTCCCTCCTCCCTTCTCCGTAGCCATGGGGAAGTGACTGACGAGTAGAGCACTCCTAACCCTCCCCCCCAAGCATTCTCTTTTCCTTTCTTATCAGTGCACCAAATACAAGCACATGTCCACTTTCAGCACTACCTAGGAACATGCGCCTTCACACCAATTAAAATAACTGCATTTTTCTTGAGCCAGTAGTGAAGCACCTTATATTTGATGCTTTTTTTTTCTTTTACAACAAATCTTAAGGCCCAATCCTCTTGTTGTGCTGCCGGAACGTGTATTCCAACAGCATAACACACTTTCTGGGAGTCGCAAGTGTGACTCACTGGAGACCGTGAGCTGGGCTGGCCTTGCCAGAAGTGTCGAGTGGCCGGCTCTGTGCGGTGACAGACACCAGGTGCTTCCTAGAAGGTTTGGGAACTGCTGTGTTAGGGCATTCTTTAAACAATCAGCTAACCTCAAGATGCACACCAATCCCTATTTTTAACCCCGTACCCGCTCAGTATTGGACACACTGGGAGGCCAGCTGAGGCTTAGCTCCCACCACCCACTTGCTGACTATAAAGTTCTGCAACCTTTACTGCAGACCCCTCAGAAACAAGTCAGTACCTAACTGACAATTGAACACCATCAGCCTTAATAACAAGTGGTGTTCAATATCTCAGGGTGAGAAATGAAAATCCCAGCCAGATGGGCTATTCTCCCCCCCCCCCCACCAAAAAAAATTGCAATTTAACTTATGTCTTACCCTCTCAATGCTGGAGGTACCATCGCTCCATCACAGCTCACTTTGGAGCCACAGCTCACTTTGCTTCTTATGCCATCGAAGAGAGGGGTCTAAAGCAGCCTTTAGCTGAAAGTTCTAATTGTGGGACATCCATGCGTAATCCATACATGTCCAGCATAATCTGTACATGTCCAGATGCTCAACTAGGTGAGATTCATCCTAGAACAGAACATTGCCCAAGTATCGCTTTTTAAAATGTTTGGGGTACATCAGTGGCCTGAAAGTAAAACACCATTCCCTTCTCATTTTCCGGATCTCCACTACCTGGAGGCCATTTCTAAGCACCTGAAATGACCAAATCAGCAGCTGCTAAGACAAAAAGACACTGCAGCCTCCAGCCAGTCTTTTCAGTTTGGATTTGGAAAAGTTGAAAACTTGTGAGATGTCACCCCAACCTTCATTTGGAGTGGTCGGATTCCCAGCTCCGGTTCTGTCTTTTTTTAAACCGCCAGGCCTACATAGGTGTGTGTATTATTAATTCATGCATTCTAAATCACTACTGTCTAAGCAGAATACAATTACCGCCGCCGAGTGATGGATGCCGCGCTCCTTAGCATCCATGCCTGGGGAGATCAATATCCATCATTTCTTCCACTGGAAAATTCAATAGGTAATTGCTCAATTCACTGCTTAAACTACAGAAGCCAGCAGGCACTCTGTGGGCCATCTGCTCCATGACACCGGTGTGCATTGACAATGTGGCCCATTTTATTTTTGTTCCTGATTATACCTCTGCGCTCGTGCCAAGGATCCAGCAGTTTGTCTAGTGCCAAAAATTCTGAAATGTTTACTTTTCTCATGAAACGGTCTAATGAGTGAAGTACCAAGATGATTATAATAGAACGACTAATAGGCAACTGGTTTGGAGAGCGCTCCATTTCCCAGTGACACCAGCGGCTGCAAAAGAAAGCAGCTTCCCCTCAGGCTCATTAAGGATTGTATTATCATTGCTATTATTTTTCCCCAATGCCTGTCCTAATTTGCTGCGGTGTTAGCTGAACACCTCTGGGCTCCCTTCCTCAATCACCTGTACACCCCCCACCTGCGGCACACTTATGTCTTATGTGTCTATTTAAATTGTAAGCTTGCAGGCAGGGATGAATGGCACCTTCTTCCAGCATCCAAAAATGTTTAAATGATGCAGAAGGTCTGATCTAGAGCAAGGGTCTCCAAACCCCGGCCCAGGGGCCAGATGCAGACCACAGTGAGCCTCTATCCAGCCCGTGGCCAGGCTCTGATTCCCTGAGAGCCTCTGGCCCAGTTGACCAAACACAACCAGAGTTGTGCTTGTGGGGTTGGGGAATGGTGATCCATTTAAGTGTGTGCTTTATTTCTTGGGCTGTGTTCATGCTTGGAGAAGTCCTGAACATTTGAGCCCATTCATTTATTCATTCATCTAAGTTCCATCTCTAATGTATTTATTTAAATTTTATATCTATTTTTTTTTCTGGCCCTCGACACTGTGCCAGGTATTTGTTGTGGCCCTTCGACCGAAAAGTTTAGAGACCCTTGGTCTAGAGGATTGCACTGCCGTTAAGCCCAAGGGTAACATTCGAAGGACGCCAGTTCGAGATCACCGGAAGCTTCCATGAGTGGCGAGACCTCGAGAAGTGACTGACGAGCTGAGTGATTCCAGTTGCTGTTCGGTGTGAGAGAGGAAGCTGTCTCTGCTGCCCTCTGGTGAGAGTGAAGGTGCTGTTTGTCAGTCAGCGTGGGAGGCAACCGTGGCTGGAAATGATACCAGTCTGCGAAAGATCCGTCTGGAACGTTGTTTGTTCTTGAAAGGTGGAACTTCTTTGTTATTTTTAAACCCATTCGGGGGTTTAGAGAAAGCCTGCCTTTGTGCACCACAAGGAGTAATCCAATGACTAAAAAAGGCAGTATATAATACCAGTTATGTTGATGATGATGATGATGATGATGCTAAGGAAAATAGTGCACTACTTCCACTGCTTTGTCAATATCACCCAATAAGCATCCTCACATGAACTGTGGCTTGCAAGGCAATAGTGAGGAACATTGGCAGACCAGTTGCTGCTAGGCAGATCTAGCAGGGGCTCAGGTTGGGGCCTTCTATCGCTGATTGAATGCTAACAGGAAGCAGGAAGTTGCCTGCCTGCGGATTGCGCTATAAGCTTGCATGCTTATAGTGACCTGTAAAAGGAAGAAACATTTTCGCTTGGTGCCAGCAGTAAGCACTTAAGCGGTGATAATGGGCACAGAGGGTGCGACCCTCCAGATCCATGGATAAGTGAAACCATGGATACTGGATCCATGGATATGGAGGGGCCACCTGTGTAGCATCAATTACAGAGTTAGAAACTTTCAAATATAATTACCTAGATGTTAACATACACCCCTAGACAGATTTCTCAGTTTGCCTCCTGCTCAAACAGATGCTTCTTCTCAAGCAAGGTCTTTTGAAAAAGTTGCAAAGGCAACCCTGAGCATTCCTGTTGAAGATGACACCACTCCTATGGTAGGAGAAGTCCCGGAAAGCCACTCCTTCTCGCTCCCCTTGACTACACCCGTGCTGTTGTCATTAAACACATCTCCCATAAGTGCTTCTTAACGTGCTGTTGAAGGCAGCCCTTAGAGAAAAAGGCAGCCTTGTAATAGAATTCATTTCTGCTAAAAGCCATATACACATCTCCACAAAAAGAACATTTTGTGGTTGATAAAATGCACATTAGTACAGAATTACACTAATGTAGTGGAAAGCTGCCCAGATAACAAAGTGAGCCGTCTCTAATATACTCACCTGTAACTTTTCAGGGCTTTTAAGGAGTGATTTGCAAGCGTGTTAACAGGGCCGACCGGTGAGCAGTTTTGAAAGAGAGCTGAGCGGTTATGGTTATATCTTCTCACATAATCACCCTGCCTTTACAATGCAGCCAGATTGTCTCTGTTCCCAGGGAATGCTAATTAACAGCCAGTTATACAAAAAGAGCCTTGGTGAAATTCAGAAGTGCCTTATACAGGGAGGAAAGGTGAAAGAAGAACAAAACAGAAAACCCTTCCCTGCACTCCAGGAAGTGTTTTTCAAGGGCTCTCCAACTATTAGATAACTGGGATTCCGTTCAGTGAAAATTCGTTGGGATGGTGAACCCTGACAGCAAAGGGATGCCACTGAGAACCAAGTGGGTATGAGTAACTTGGCCATGCGATGCCACCGTTTTGCAAATATGGAATTGTATATTTGAGTACTGCCCACCAGTGGTGTAGCTAGAGGGGGTGCAAAGCACTATGTTTTGCAGGGAGCCTCACCGTTTTGCTCCTACCACCTGAAATGGCTCCAAAGGGGAGGGGCCGCTTGCACAGCACATTCAGGCACCTGCAAAACTTAGTGCTTTGCACCCCCTCAAGCTATGCCACTGCCCCCTTGTTTCCTGGCTACTCTAGACAAATTGAGACATAGGAATGACACTAATGGGTTGAAGGAATGCCAAAATAGCCTTACAGTGAACTCCCTATCATGATAACAGACACTTGTAAGGTCTGTCCTTGTCAGGATGCTCGGCTGCCGTAGCTTTAAGCTAACAATAAATTGCTGCTGTCCTTTTATTAGACATACAATCTCCTTTAAGCCCTAAGCCCTACAGCAAACAGTGTTCCGAATTCTTTAATTTCCCAGCTACAATGTCTCAGAAACACTCCGTACAATCAATAATGCTATTGATCAATTTTGGATGGTATCCGTAATAAGCTCTTTGCAGAATGCATTGGCAAAGAGCTCTCCTGGCATGGCTGCCCGCTTATTAAAAATATAGGTCGCTTTAGAAATTGCGGCTTCTTTTTCCCTCAGTCCCCAGTCTTTCCTTGAAGAGTAGCAAGCCCAGAAACTTCAAAAGCATAACAATCAAGCTAACTCTTCACTTTTTCAAACATCAAACATTTGTGGATGTGGTCCTATTTCTATATGTCTAGTGTGGGGGTAATGATGGGGCAGGTCTTGATTCACACATGCATATTAATATATTTTCTGTGAAGGGATGATTGGCATATGTTAATGATCCACAACAGTTGGAACCCCATAGGACATTCAGATAATTCAATGTCACAACAATGCTTCCCAGCATGCGTATGTGATTCTAGGTGCACACAAAGTCAGTATGTGACCCAGGCCAGTTTTGTGTTGCTTTTAACCGGGTTGGTGCCAAGAGGCAGTTCATGGCTGAACACAGTCACATTCTGGCAACTCCTGCGACGCCGCTGGAACCAACCATATTGGCCTCTGCCTTTCCATTGGACCATTTCAGCGATGTGGAGAGGAGGGATTTGCTGCATGGGTAACAGCCTATCCTCCATACCTACTTTACCCAGGCTTCGCGCACTGGAGAGGACACTCTGTTCCAGAACCACCATTCAGAGCGTGACACCATAGTCTTCCGAGATTGAAGGATGCCAACAAGGTGCCAAGAGTGCATCCGCAAGCCCACAAGTCCACAAGCCCCTGGGACAAATTTGGTCAAGAACCAAAAAAGCTTGAAGATCGTCCTGCTATCCAACCGGAGTCTTCTCTCTTGCAGTTTGGACCTGTGTCATCTAGTTAGAACATAAGAAGAGCCTTGCTGGATCAGGCCCAGGGCCCATCCAGTCCAGCTTCCTGTAGCTCACAGCAGCCCACCAGATACCTCAGCGAGCACACAAGATGCTTGCATCTCGCTGCCAGTCTCCTGCATCTGGCATTCTACTTACCTTACACCACCCCCTGGCACTCTATTACTCTCAGTAGAAGTGAGAGTTTTTCTACTCTCAGAGGCAGTTGGAAAATTCAACTTGCCAAAATTCAGTCTGGCCAGGCTGTTGGCTAGCAGCTCATGAAGTTCACCTGTTGAACTGTCTATCACTTTTCTGCCTCTCTTGGACTTTTCTTCCTAAAATGGGAATGTACATAATTTCAGAAGTCAAGCCCTGCTACTCCAGCCTCACCTTGGTGAATCCATCATAGTAGAAATGGAGAGGGAACTTTGGTCATTTGGCCGACTATACTATTTTCTATGTTTTGTGTGCATCCACATTGGCAACACACAGCCCAATCCTATGCATGCCTACTCTCAAGTAAACCCCACTATAGTCAATGGTGCTTCCTCTGTGTTTTTCCCCTCTCTTTTGTGTCAACTTAGGGCCCAATCCTATCCAATTTTCCAGTGCCAATGTAGCCGTGATCATGGAGCATGCACTGCACTCTGTAGAGAGGAGGCAGTCACAGAGGCCTCCTCAAGGTCTGGAAACATTTGTTCCCTTACTTTGGGGCTGCATTGTGGCTGCACCACTGCTAGAAAGTTGGATAGGATTGGACCCTTAGTGTGTTGTGTTGTGTGTGAGTCTAGAACTCTTCATTAGTTTATTACTCACAGGTTAAGGTGAAGAGCCAGAGATTAGCCCCAGGTTTAATACGGTTCCTCTTAATAGAATCAGCAAGGACTCCAAAAAGCAAGGAGAATCACCTTTCCCACTAGATTCTTTGCAGAGGCTGGGTGCTCTAAATGTTAGTGGGAGGGACTCCTTTTCCAACTTTAGACCTCCAAATTATCCTACACCATTTCTGTCCCCCTGTAAGCTGCACCTCGACTGCCACCCATTCAACTTGTGTCTGTGGAACTCCTTGCCACAGGATGTGGTGATGGCATCTGGCCTAGATGCCTTTAAAAGGGGATTGGACAAATTTCTGGAGGAAAAGTTCATCATGGGTTACAGGCCTTGATGTGTATGTGCAACCTCCGGATTTCAGAAGTGGGTTACCTCAGAATGCCAGATGCAAGGGAGGGCACCAGTATGCAGTTATCTTGTTGTCTTGCGTGCTCCCTGGGGCATCTGGTGGGCCACTGTGAGATACAGGAAGCTGGTCTAGATGGGCCTATGGCCTGATCAGGCAGGGCCACCTGCTTGTTAACTTGCCACCAATGTTAACTTGCCACTAATCAGCCAAATTACAAATACATTTGATCAAGTGCAAAGTCTCTTTCATACTTACGCATTCTAGCCATTGGGAAGTCTCAACATTTTCAAAACATGTGCACCTCTTCAAATTTGGCAGGGTTTGCCTGACGTCGCCCCCCCCCCCTTCCCAGGGACATGCAGTGGGTTGGGAGGCAGGTGAGGCAGATCCTCCCTGCCGGAGTCCTTCGGAAAATGCCGCTGCCCTGGGTGGTGCGCTTTCGCACCTGCCATAGCGGCGGTGCTTTTTGAAGGACTCCGGTGAGGAGGCTCTGGCTCACCTGCCTCCCCACTGACCGCATATCCCTGCCCCCCCAATCCACACCCAGGATGACATAAAAGCCTAATGTATATTATTCAGCAAATATTTTGAAGTCAGTTGTTGCATCAATATTTTCAAGTCAGCGCAAAGTTCCCCTTGGAAATCCAGATTCCCTTAAAATTTCAAGTCTTTGACATTTTGGTGCCAACCATAAACTGTTTTCTGCAAATCTGTTTTGAATTGGACATGCAAAGACATCAGTAACATGTTTTATCATGCTACCCCTTGGTCTTATGAGCAGACCCTTAATTGCATGATTGGGGTCACTGGCCCCAGACAAAGTTCTGCCATCCCTAATCGTTACTCGCTAATTAGAACTTGGAGCTTAGTGATCCATCACAGACCAAATAGACCAGAACAGCCTGGGGTCCTTATTTAATCAACTCTGGGGAATGTTCCCTCTTTCTACGGCTGTTTATTTTTATCCATTTCTACTTCAGAGTAATAGGACATTTATGGAGGGAAGTCCCTGGAACTGCACATCCACTCAAATATTTAGACATGTTGCATTTATAGCAGCCAGCTTTTTGATCTGCAAGTTACCACCACCTACAGTTTTGGATTGAAAGTCAACAAGGAACAGTGCAATCTTATGCATTTCTATTCAGAAGTGCCCCCACCAATTTCCACCCCAAAGTAGGAGAGGGGAAAAATGTCATGAAGGTGCTTCAATCTTAGCCAAAAGCCACCCTTGAGAGTGAGAAAGAATTGCTGAAAGTGAAAACAAAGCAGACAACCTGGGCAACCCACCTTTTCATTTGCACATCTTGGTTGTAGAATCTCTGTGTGGTCCAAAGTCTTACGGAAGAGTTGGAACAAGCAACGCTGGCTCACTCCTTGTTATACTCCTTGTTATACTTGTCAACTCAGCCAGGATGGACCTCTCATTCTTGTGATGCTGAACAATGCTGTAAGCCTTGACAGTCCAAGCCACATGGATGTCAGCCAAGCGACGGTGCCATCTTCTGTTCCAGCTTCCAAGCACGCCTTAGAGAAGGACCACAATGTCATTACTGGGTAGTTCATAAATCCCCCGAGTTGTTGGCATTTATTGATTAGAGCTCCAAGGTAAATTGATCAGTTGCTCTACCTTGCCAGCAGGTTATTAAAATAATACACTGGGAGGTAATAAACACCGTATCAATGTGTCACACAGATAAGAATGAGGTCCTAGTACTGGCGTTGAACCTGGGCCAAGGGTGTAAATTTTCCCCTTTCACCTTCTAGTCTTTCTTAAGGATTTTGAAATCTGCTCTTGGTTCTGGTGGTCCATAGCTGTCATCCAGGAGCAGTCAGCACATTTACACAAGCTGCTTTTAGAATATGGGACAGGAGGAGGAAAGGGGATGCAACTTCTGAATTTTAACCTTCCTACTGAGGGCCAAGCTACTCATCCAGAAAATTCGAGCTAGCATCCTTCCTGGACTGTACTACTGTGGGCTACAGGTGAAGAAGAGTTTCCCAGATGGTGTTTTCAGTGAATCTCACCTGGGAAACACCTGCATGTAGAAAGCTAGCCGTGCACATCAATGCATAATAGATTCTAGTCTAGTCCTTTTTTCTGTTGTGCTCATTTTGGCAGGGCCCAAAATTAACAAATGAGGACTTTCATCTGAAATTTGAGGTGGTTGAGGATGTAAAGTGTGGGTTGGAACCCCTTAACTCCCTTGTGCCTTGTCTTCATCATTGTTTCCTAGGTTCCTTGATTTACTTTTGTTGTTGGAAATCATTTGGGTCAGCTGCTTTGAGAGTAATTGTCTTTTTCAATTCCTATTGCAGTAATTTGTGATAAAAATGGTCTCAACCAGTAAACAAAGTACATAGGTAGGACCTTAACTAGTACCCTCCAACAAAATTGTCTTCCACCTGTTATCAACTAACAGCCCAATCCTATCCACACTTTCCTGGGAGTTAGCCCCATTGATTCTAATGGGACTTACTTCTGAGTAGATAAGCATAGGACTGGGCTGTAAGGGCCCAATCCTATCCAACTTTCTAGCACTGTTGCAACCACAATGCAGCATCTAGGTGGGAACAAATGTTCCCACAACTTGGGGAGGCCTCCAAGACTATCTCCCCACTGCAGGATGCAGCACATGCCCGGTTGGCACAGCTGCATAGGAGCTGGAAAGTTGGTTAGGATCGGGCCCTAACACTGCAGGTGAGTAATCAACCAATTAAAGCTTAAAATCCTCATTTTCCTTGTGGGATCTCTCCTGTGGAAGACGGAACCACTGTAAAAGGTATTAACCTTTTTTTTTTTTACTAAACACCCCCAAGGCCCACAAACTAGAGGTTTCAGAGCCAATTACCTCCTATACCCCATGAGCTATATATGGGGCAACCTACAGGTACTAGCACAAATCTACATTTGAATTTCTACATAGCAGGGATTCTAACCCAAAGGTTAAAAATGACCAGCAGTGAGGCATGAAGACTTGCTCAAAGGCAACCAATTAATCCTATTTTAAGACAAAGAATATTGAGACTGAAAAAAAAAATGATCAGAACTAGACTTAACATGGAAAACTTTTTTTTTTTTCCTTTCAAAATTGCATTTTTTACAGTAATGGCTACAGTTAAGTCAGAACCCCTGGCTGAGCAACTGCAAATCACCCAGAGATCTAGCAATAAATCTCAATTTGTTTTGTTTTCTTCTGCCTGACCCCAATCCAGATCCTGCAGCTCAGTGATGGCTATAATATGGACCTTCCAAACACATCTTGGCCCATCTGTCTGAACACTGATATGTTCCCTTCCCACTGCTGTGACCCTTAGTTTGCAGGTTGATGGATTAGAAACTTCTATTTGCATTTACCATGCTCTGACTGTTTAATGGTTTTGTGGGAGGTGGGGGGAAGAGATGAAACCTTGTTGCACAGTGTCTGGAATCCCCACCAACATGTCTTCAGGGCCACTTGGCTCCAGCCCATCCTCAGCTTGGTCATTTCAGTTCTTCATGGTTTATCAGAGAGCCTTCGGTATCATACCACTGGGGAAAAGGAAAATGTGGACACCAAAATTCCCAGTCACCCTGCTTCTGTATAATACAGTGGGCCCTCCTTATCCATGGGGGATCCATTCTAGGACCCCCAGCCCCACCCCCACAGACACTAATAATAGTTGGCAACCTTCAGTCTCGAAAGACTATGGTATCGCGCTCTGGATGGTGGTTCTGGAACAGCGTCTAGTGTGGCTGAAAAGGCCGATTCAGGAGTGACAATCCCTTCCACACCGGGAGCAAGTGCAGTCTGTCCCTGGTTGTCTCCCTGGCTATGGGCCTTCCTTCTTTGCCTCTTTGCCTCAGTCTGTTGGCCAAGTGTCTCTTCAAACTGGGAAAGGCCATTCTGCACAGCCTGCCTCCAAGCGGGCCGCTCAGAGGCCAGGGTTTCCCACCTGTTGAGGTCCACTCCTAAGGCCTTCAGATCCCTCTTGCAGATGTCCTTGTATCGCAGCTGTGGTCCACCTGTAGAGCGCTTTCCCTGCACAAGTTCTCCATAGAGGATATCCTTTGGGATCCGGCCATCATCCATTCTCACGACATGACCGAGCCAACGCAGGCGTCTCTGTTTCTGAAGTCCATAGATAGTGAAATCTGTGTGGAGGCCAATGCCAGCAAACTGAAGCAACTTTCAGAAACCTCCGGGAGTCCTTCTGAAGCATGGGAAGGCCACGCACAACCTCTCTGTGCCTTAGAAGACTTCCCAGACATGACTGGAAGGCGCTTGTGGTCATATCTGGGAGGTCTCTGAGGCCCTAAATGCCAAGCCCACAGATAAGGAAGACCCACTGTAAAAATAATTATCTTGTTCCATTTTCTGAGTACCCAAAGCATATCACATGTATTCTCTTGAATTTGTCCTTACAAAAACCCAACAAAGTAAGCAGGTACTCACTCTGTACGGGAGGAGTTTGCCTGTACGCATTCCCCTCTGTGGCTAACAGCAGCTTCAGAGGATGGGTTTTAGATCATGGCTGCAGCCCAAGGGTTTTTCCAGCTATTTTCAACCACTGTGCTCCAAACTCCCATAGCACACCTGGGAGTTGCCATGCCATCTTTTCAAGAACACCAGTGTGTTCACACTGGCTTAAAATCACTGCTCCAGTCACACTAGAGTTGAAGCAATAGTATTGGCAACCTTCAGTCTCGAAAGACTCTGGTATCGCACTCTGAAAGGTGGTTCTGGAACAGTGCCTAGTGTGGCTGAAAAGGCCAATCCGGGAGTGACAATCCCTTCCACAGCGGGAGCAAGTGCAGTCTGTCCCTGGTCTGTCTCCCTGGCTATGGGCCTTCCTTCTTTGCCTCTTTGCCTCAGACTGTTGGCCAAGTGTCTCTTCAAACTGGGAAAGGCCATGCTGCACAGCCTGCCTCCAAGTGGGCCGCTCAGAGGCCAGGGTTTCCCACTTGTTGAGGTCCATTCCTAAGGCTTTCAGATCCATCTTGCAGATGTCCTTGAATCATTGAAGCAATGCGCTTTATCGTTTGAGCATAAGTCTTGCTCAATCCAGCACCTGCAGTGACTCAAAGATGATATTGTAGTATCAGCTTTGTGGGGATCAGGTGACAACAGTGTGGACTAGAAGGATTTTACCTAGTCCTGTATGTTGGAGGAAATTAAAAATAGTTTCCTCTTTGGGGGGGAAGCAGAGTAGCTTAAGCAGCGGACCTCCCTTTGGGTATCACCCCAGAGAACTTCCCTCACCCAGCTGACTGCTAATCAATAAAAAAGACAAAGAGGCAATGGCTTGTTAAAGCTGCAAAAAAAAGTTATTTATGTACAGTTCCATTAAGAGTATATTTACAGCATCTGATTAGGATCAGAGGTTAAGCTAACACTTAGATAGCAAGGCCCTGGAACTGTCTCGCCCTGCACGCCTTGTGCTCAAGATGGCCTGGGCACCAGAGCCCTGGTGTGCACCATCTTAACAGGTCGGTGGTCAGAGGACAAGAGGAAGTGCTCAGAGAGGAGAAGGGAAAGATAAAGGGTTAGGGCCACACCCCACAAGGATCACAGAGAGAACAGGTAGAAAGGTCAGAGTCACTGGGCCATAGCTTGACCCCTTCTGGACAGCATCCTGCCCCCTCTGGACAGCAGATGGAGTTGCATCAACTCCAGCACTGTAAGGCTGCTGACTCTGCTCTGGCTTCCTTCATCAGGCTGAGTCATCTGTTACACAGATGACCCATATCTGTTCAGATATGGTCTGAACTGCCCACCCATATGCTTGCTTGACCGCCAGCCTGTTTGCCTCCAGACCACCAACACTGACAACATTTGCCTGCTGGGCCAATTCACATCTATTCTCTTATAGATATCAGGCACAAAAGGAATACATAAATCACATCTCAATGACTAATAGTAGCCCACATTGTGCTGCTTGCTTGGCGATGTAATGAACTTCCACAGAAACACAATGCTGTCCTTGCTTCATTTGACTCTCCTTTCCCCCTCCTTTCCCACCCCTTAAAGACAGTCTGCACACAAAAGCGGGTGATTGTATTCACAGTGGGGATTATCAGCCACCAACTTCCAAGCCATTAAGCATGGTCCTCTAACAAAGAGAGCATCCTGCTGTTACGATACTGAATTTGGGTAATCCATCAAACAAGTCAAAACACAGGACTCTGGAAAATCACCTACAATGAATTCACCCCCTTGTTATCAGTGCAGGAAAGCAGCTTACACTCCTATAGGATTCTTAGGGCCCAATCCTTTTCAATTCCTTCAAAGGAAGGCCCAGGCAACAGCTTCTTGAAAGGCTTCATCCTGCTCTGTGAGTTGGCCGTTTCAGGGTTCTTGGCACCTGCCAGCAACTGACAAGAAAGAGGATCAAAGGCAGCTGTAAACTCAAGTGCACTAACAGGACAGCTGCTATGAACACCAGTGTTTGTAACTTGGGCAGGCTACTCTCTGGATGAAGGCATGCTTTTCTGCCAAAATTATAGTGGCTTGCTGTGCCCTAACAAGCAGCCACCCTTGTTCATTTGATCAGTTCTATTGTGGGGTCCAGGTTCTTGCCTGTTCATGTGGGTGAGTTTGGCAGTGTAATGAAGCCATTCTAAAGAACAGAAAGTCCCTTTGCACCAATTGCTGTCAAGACTGCCAGAATGTAGCTGCACAGAACTTCTCTTGTGACTGAGACATGGATTCTTTGCAAGAAAATAGTCCAAAGAAACCTGCTTATTTTTAAGGTAGTGTGCCATCTAAGTCAGGTAGTGGAAGTGCAGAAGGGGGTGGGGGTCCATTTACATGCTGTCCGGGCATCCAAAGGTTCATAAATTGCATAACCTCAACTGCTCGCCACACTCAAGAACAGAACATTCATAGATCATGCTACCAGCCTGGTAATGATGGAGAATGGCGTCAGTTAACTTTCTTTCTTGATGCTTGATGGGGAGAGTGAAAAAGACTTGCAGTCCGATCTTAAACTCCCTGACTGATGTCAATACTCTTCTTCTGCAAGGTCATTGTAAAGACCCAAAGTCGTTGTACACCCCTATAACTTGGGCTGAGAGAGAGAGAGAGAGAGAGAGAGAGAGAGAGAGAGATTGGCCCAAAGTCACCCAAGTGACTTCCCCCAGCTTTATGGTGAAGAAGGTATTTGAACCCAGGACTCCTGGTCAACATCCTTTCATGGTCAGCGAAACGGCTGGGGAGGGTGTCAATGATTTTGGAAGGGGGGGACAAGTTACTGGATTGCAAACTGTTGGTTCTCCAACAGATTTCTTTCTCCACCCCCGACCCCCCCGAATGACCTCCCAATGCACAACACCAGCCATGCTACATTATCCAAGGGGCATTCTGGAAGAAAAATGGCAGTCCCCAACCAGCAAATGAGGATTTCCATTTGCCCCCAGAATGTCTCTCTGAGAGATACAAGAAGAAAACTTGCGGTTATAGTTAACCAGGCAGTGACCAGCAAAAGGCCAGGAGAAGAGGGTAGAGTGATTTTTCTTCTCTTCCGCCCCGGAACCCTGCTCTGATTCAACATGCTCCCATCCCTGCACCTTTCCCTAATAGCAGCATCTGTCAGGGTGCTGTTGCATGACTGGTGTGCAACATGCAATCCTCATCTTTTGTTGCAGTGGGTTTATAAAATAGTCTATGGAGAGCTGCTGCCAGTCAGAAAAGACAGAACTGGGTCAGATACTCCATTGATCACTCTTTGCATAAGGCTCTTATCTCACTCTTATATGTTTTTAAGGCAGGCGGCAGCCTTCAGAAAGAGCAAACGCAACTGGATAGTATCTTCTCAGCATCCTCACACCTGACAAACTTGACTTCTGCTTCAAAGGGAAGTGGAAGCGGCAATTACCCTCAGGCAACCATTTAAAAACCCATCTTGCTCTTTTATTACACTCCCCAAATTAATGGCTGTGACAAAGAACTGTTACTCTGCTGTAGCAAGGGATGGATTTGCCAATTCTTCACACCTCCAGCAATTCTTCTCTTTTTCCTTCTCTCCCTAAGAGCAGTTCTGCTGTGTTGGGCCTCATCCATCTTGGTCCATCTAGATCCCAGCGGTGTAGCTAGAGGGGGTGCCAAGCACTAAGTTTTGCAGGGAGCCTCACCATGGCAAGCAAGCCGCCCCTCCCCTTCAGAGCCATTCCAGGCAGGGGGAGCAAAATGGAGGTGTTTTGCTCCCCCCAGCTGGAATGGCTCTGAAAAGGAGGGGGAGGGGCCACTTGCACTCCATGGTGAGGCTCCCTGCAAAACTTAGTGCTTTGTACCCCCATCTAGGTATGCCATTGCTTGTTCCATCTACTCCAGCTTTTGATTCCCACAGTGGCTGAACAGTATCTCTGGGAAGCTCTCAAGCAAAAGGTAAAGACTTATTTGTTTTATTGTCTATTTTCATCTTTCAAATTTTTAGACCATGTTTCACCTGGGGCACCCCAGGCTGTTTACAAAACAAAGCACAGAACAACATTCGGTGAACATACCACACGCAAATCACAACTGCCAGTGACAAATCAAAGACCAACGACTGAGCAATAAACCCAAACAGAAGGCCAGCATATCACACAACCTACCCTCCAAAGACCCACACTAATAAGATGGTCTCTTGTAGTCTTTAAAAAGCAAGAAGGTAGCATCCTGGGAGGGAGTTACACACTCTTCAGCTTGACACAGCACATGGAACAAGTCCCCTCCTACCCAAAGACCATACTTGGTAGGTAAACTCATTCAGGAGTAGTTGGTCGGGTCTCTTACCTACCAACGTCCCAAACCAATTAGGATTGTAAAGGTAAGAATTAGCACCTTGAATTGCACTTGGAAATTGGGAGCTAAAGTGCCTCATCTCAAAAAAAGACATAGTGGAAATGGAAAAGGTGCAAAAGAGAGCGACTAAGATGATTACTGGGCTGGGGCACCTTCCTTATTAGGAAAGGCTACAGTGTTTGGGCCTCTTCAGTCTAGAAAAGGGGTGCCGGGGGGACGGGGACGGGGACGGAACATGATTGAGACATACAAAATCATGCAGGGGATGGACAGAGTGGATAGAGAGATGCTCTTTTCCCTCTCGCATAACACCAGAACCAGGGGACATCCACTAAAATTGAGTGTTGGGAGGGTTAGGACAGACAAGAGAAAATATTTCTTTACTCAGCATGTGGTTGGTCTGTGGAACTCCTTGCCGCAGGATGTGGTGACGGCATCTGGTCTGGATGCCTTTAAAAGGGAATTGGACAAGTTTCTGGAGGAAAAATCCATTACGGGTTACAAGCCATGATGTGTATGCGCAACCTCCTGATTTTAGAAATGGGCTATGTCAATGCCAATGCAAGGGAGGGCACCAGGATGTAGGTCTCTTGCTATCTGGTATGCTCCCTGGGGCATTTGGTGGGCCGCTGTGAGATACAGGAAGCTGGACTAGATGGGCCTATGGCCTGATCCAGTGGGGCTGTTCTTATGTTCTGTTTTAGCTCTTTAAACTGAAATGACATTTCCAGGGGCTTTTAATGGCCTTTCTCAGCCCTCTTTGTTTTCAATCTCCTGGCTTTGTGTTTTTCTCTGTTTTGTTGCTGCATTTAGCTTGTTGATCATGTTTTTAATATGATTTCAAGAGTTGTTAACAGCTTTGATCATCTCTTTGAGAATAAAAACCAGGATACAAATTCTGTTAAGACATCAGTTAGTAACCAAAAACACACATCTAGGTTCAGAAAATAAGGTTTTCTGGCTATTAGCCATGTGGGAAATCAATCTCTACCAGAGAAACAGCTTCAGGCTGCTCTCCTTCAGGACAATCGTCTTAGGGCGCAATCCAAACCTGCGCTGGAGCAGGCAAACCAGGAGGCTTGTGCTGCATCCAACGCAGGTTCGTTGGCTGCAGTGGCTCAGCCAGGGGCAAGGAGAATCTCTTCCCCTTACCCCTGGGTAAGGGCTGCTTGTCCCAATAGGTCTCCTCGGACTTGTTACTGCCTCAGGAATTCCCTGCTCTATCATATTTGAAAGCACCAGTGTTCTTCAAGTATTGCTGCTGAGAGAGAGAGAGAGAGAGGCCCACAAGGTGAGGTGACCAGGAATTGGCAAAATAAAGAGACAGAAAGCTGGTGACCAAAGGGGGCTGTGGGGTCTTACTGATCCTGGATGTTGGCTGGCATGGTGAAGCTTGGATGGTGACTGGAAGGGGATAGTTTAATGTAGCACCAGCGGGTTAACATTCCACAGGCTAGAAGCAAGGCAAGATGCAATTGGTAAAGGGAGAACAAAGAACATGATGCTCTGAAGCCAAGGGTATTTACAGGTTTTTGCTCCATAGAATATTATGGGATTATAGATGGACTTTATTCAGTCATGGATCCCTATTGCTAGTTGAGGATCCTTACTAGATTCCCTACTAGATGCCTACTAGATTCTGCCTTTTTTTTCCCACCCAAGTGGGGGTACGGTGGCTAGTTGGATGGCTATTGATTTGCTGCTAGACTAGATTCAGTCATGGGGTTGGTGAGGACCATTAAAGGTGTGAAAACTTTCCTTTGTTTTACAAAAGGTTTGTCCCTGAACTTGGAAGTCCATAGGGCATGGCTATGATCACAAGACTTACAATCTGCTGTTCCAGTTGGATTTAGGGATGGAAGGCTTCACCTGAATTTTGGAGGCATGGAAACTCTCTTTGAATTTAAGGAGTAAACAGGTGTCCATTCAAACACTGACCCCCATGGATTAATTAAAGGGGTGGAGATTACATGGTTCAGTGGGGAAGTGTGGGCTTCCGGACCTGTGGATCTGTGACCTCTGGTCTTCAGTCCTGCAAATAACCATGTTAGTGCCCTTTTCCTTTGTTCGCCTGGCATCACGCACCCTGTGCTCAAAGGCATGTCTCCTGTACTCCTTGATTCAAAAGGAAATAAACAGAAGTCAAGTATTGACCATGTGACAGTGGGCAATGGTCCAGAACAGCCAAGGTCAAGTTCTAGAACAGCAAACACAGTCAGATGGGCCACAGGCTGTGTATAGTCAAAAAACCAAGACAGAACGTGGGAGCAGGTGCTTAGCCAGCCTGAGCAACTTCTGAGGGATTGACCCCTGGGAACGGTTGCTGCCATGTCCCAAAAGGCTGTCTCAAGGCACAGAGCTCAGTCAACCAATCTTTTATGGGAAAGAGCTCTGGTGGCCAAGGAGGTGAGGCAGTGAAACTTGGCTTTTGGGAGCCCCAGTCTGAGATCTCCCCCGCATCCCTACAAACATAGGAAGCTGTCTTCTATGGAGATAGACCATTGGCTCACCCAACTTCTTATTGACTACACCGACTTGCAGTGGCTTTCTGGGCTTCCTCTTTCTCAGCCCTATGTGAAGATACCAGGATCCTTCTGCATGCAAAACACATGCCCTTCCACTGAGCTATGCCCCCCACCCACTCCAGGTTAATTGTCACAGACCATAGTGTGTTGGCAACCTTCAGTCTCAAAAGACTCTGGTATCGTGCTCTGAATGGTGGTTCTGGAACAGCGCATAGTGTGGCTGAAAAGGCCGATTTGGGAGTGACAATCCCTTCCACACCGGGAGCAAGTGCAGTCTGTCCCTGGTCTGTCTCCCTGGCTATGGGCCTTCCTTCTTTGCCTCTTTGCCTCAGACTGTTGGCCAAGTGTCTCTTCAAACTGGGAAAGGCCATGTTGCACAGCCTGCCTCCAAGCGGGCCGCTCAGAGGCCAGGGTTTCCCACTTGTTGAGGTCCACTCCTAAGGCCTTCAGATCCCTCTTGCAGATGTCCTTGTATCGCAGCTGTGGTCTACCTGTAGGGCACTTTCCTTGCACAAGTTCTCCATAGAGGAGATCCTTTGGGATCCGGCCATCATCCATTCTCACGACATGACCGAGCCAACGCAGGCGTCTCTGTTTCAGCAGTGCATACATGCTAGGGATTCCAGCACTTTCCAGGACTGTGTTGTTAGGAACTTTGTCCTGCCAGGTGATGCCGAGGATGCATCGGAGGCAGCGCATGTGGAAAGCATTCAGGACGCAAGCTCTGTAGACCTGGATCTTGGTATGTTCCGTCAGCTTCTTGTCACAGACCAAGCTTCTTATCACAGACCAAGCTTTTATATTTCCAGTTAGTAACTCCAATACCTTCCAGTTCAGAAAATTCACAAATTTGCTCCACATTCCCAGGCCTAAAGTGTTTGGTGTGAGTGGCTGTTTGAGGATGGAGCTGGAGAAACACCTCATTTACTTCTGCCCAGCTAGGGTAGAAGAGGGTACAGTTCTGCTGGGCACGAGGGAACAGACAAGGCCCCAAATTGCCCTTTCATCCAGCACTGAACAATCACAGTGGGAGACAAGAGATTGACTGGTGACCCATCATAGCAAATTCTACCTTTGTTGTATGGCAGGATTATAGCAGGTCCCAATCAATCGATCAAGCACCCTAACCTAATTTGGCTGGCACAGGTGCAACTTCAGGTTGACAAATAACACACCACCTCATTTTAATAGGTTTTAATTAAAGGAGGAACATTAACATGCAGAAGCCTAATTTACCATATGTCCTGGCAATAATTGAAGGTCAGGAAAAGGGTAAGTGTGCATTAGATCAAAGGAATGAGACTCCTTATCCCTAATAAAAAACATTCGTGTCAACAGACTCCCTGGGCGAATCGACCATCATGGTCACAACCAGTCCTCCAGCATCTGGGATTCAATTATCGGCAGTGCAGCAGGTCTGTTGATATTGCTTCGAGCTCTCCTGCCTCAGGATTGTAGCCCTCACAGATTTTGCAAGGTGATCCAATTGAAAAAGTCGGTACAAAGTAAATGGATACTAAAGAAAAAAAATCATGTGGGGAAAGAAAATGGCAGAACCTTTTTACAGGAACTTGCACAGTGCCAACAGGAAACCTATTTGTTCATCCCATTGTAGCTGATGGGCAGCACTGCTGGGCACCAGTACACACTGTTGAAGCGCCAGCAGGAAGGCTGTAGCCTTCCATGCACATCGTTGCCATGCTGGCTGCCTAATGGAGGAGGTGAACCAGCATGGTACGCAGGAGGAGAGCAGAACGGGGCAGAGAGGGTCCAAATGGGTGAGAAGTGGGAGAAAGGGGGCTGGGAAGGGGTGGATATGGTGTGAACTGAATCCTGTCCTCCTCCCTGCAGCCTTCCTGCCCCCTTTCTTTCCTCAGATGTGCACCAGCGAAACCACTGTCACTGGTTGAAGAAGACCCATTGTGAGGCAGGAGGTGGGATGTAAATCCCCTTTCCTTTCCAGAGCCTTCTGCTCTGCCCCACCACTTGATCCAGAGTGTGCTTTTTCAGTATGGCTGCACCAGCAAGGGAGGGAGGGAAGGATAGGATTGGGCTATTAGAGCAGGAACCAGTTTTGGAAGGGGGCTTCATAAGCACTTTCTCCAAGCATTATATAATGAGGGTGACTCTTTTCTTATTTATTAAGTAACTTCACTGCCTTTTCTGCAAAGAAACTTGTAAATCACAGTCTCTGCCTTAACATCTCATGAGCCAGATACCATTTAGTGCAGCCAAAGATGATACTCCCTGCAAAAAGTATAAAACAACAACCACTGAAGCCATAAAATCTCACATGCATTGTTAAAGCCATGGAGCAGCAGGCTTGAAACCTAATTATGGAAGCCATAACATTTTCCCCATTATAGAGGTCAGGGAGCACTTTCTAAATAAAAATCTGTTCACATGATGGTGGCATGAGATCCATGGAGTGGCCAGGCTGACCTCTCTTTGGAGAGTACTCCAGAGTAAGTAGTATTCCAGTATCCAATGTATAGATGGCTATAATTCCATGGAAGAGTAGAGCAGGCTTTCCAATCATAGAAGAGAAGCTCATCTTACACTTGCACATGAGTGCACTACTTCAAGGGGGGAACTGTTAGCAGCATTTGCCTTGACTTTCAGTTTTTCCAAACACAGGTACAGATCTTCCCAAACAATATGCTTTTGAGGACAAAGACCTGAAGGAAAAGAGAATGGATTTATGCTACATCGAGCCTCTCAGCTGTTAATGATTCAGTGCCTGAATGAATAATCTTGGCTATATCTCCCTCCAAGATTGATGAGTTGTCGTGCTGGTATTAAAGATATTTAAGAATTACCATCTGTGATATAAATCATCCAGCCGCTACCAGGACACCACCATGCATAAAAAACTGGGGGTGTGAAAAATGAGAAAGGAGATGGGTGTCATGTTCGGTTACTTTTGACCTTAGAACAGTTGATGGTTAGCACCAATCCTGGCTTGATTTTCCCAAGCAAAAGGCAAATTGCTTTACAGAACACCCAAATGGCATGTAATGAAAGATGAGATACTGTAAACATTTAAATTAGTCTGTCTACTTGCTGTGTCCAGAATCAATGCATAAATGTCAGCCATTAGCATCTGAAATGCAATCGCCCCATCTAATGAGAAGCCTCTGCCTTTTAATTTTGTTGCGGCTTTCCTTTTGGTTTTTCAAATGGCCCCAGTGCTCAACCAGGGCTCCAAATTTCATGGAGGAACATTCAGCTTCACTTCTTGCAGACGTGTGCCATCACATAAACCGCTAGCTCAGTGGTTCCCAAACTGTGAGCCAAGGCTCCCTGGGGAGCCACAGAAACCAGCCAGGGGATCCGTGGAATCCTTGTGAAAAACCCACCGCCCTATACAAAGTCTAAGATTGTAGCCCTTAATAAGGAGTTGCAGTCAAGGGTCCAGTAAGCCAAGGGAGCTGTCAGTCTAAAAAATTTGGGAACCGCTGCACTAGCTAGTAGACTCATAAGAGAGACAGACATAGAACATAGCTAGCTAGTGCGATCTTATGTCTGCCTTGCCTCCCATGTTTGCGGTATGACAGTATGTTGCCCAAACAGAGCTCCCGAGTTGGTGGTTTGCTTATGGTACAAGATTAACATTACACGCAGATAGAATCTCTACCCACTGCATTGCACTGAGTGCTGCTGACTTATTGTACACTTCTGAAAAACTGCTTTTTTCCTTTAGAAAAATCCAAGCAAATAATTCATATTCCACAATACTTTTGCTGTGTATTCTTTAGACCAGCTACTTTCAAACTTTTTCATCTCATGGCACACTGACAAGGCACTGTGGGCCCAATCCTATACAGTGCGCACCAGCTCACTGCCAGCGTGCACTGTTGCAAACATGCCATAAGGCACGTTTGCAGGCCCTAGCGCTGGTGGAGTGCTGGCTTTGGGCTAGTGCTGGCCGGCAATGGGCAAGCACCAGAGCTCCACTCTTTGGCGGTTGTGTGGACTATCAGGCAGTGAAGAGATAGGTGGGGGCATGGAGGGAGGAGGCATTCTGGGGCAGGGGGAGGTGGGCGGAGGGCAGGGAGAGGGCGGGGAGGAGTTGTACCAGAGGGAGGGAGGTGGGACTGGTGGAGTTGAATTGACAGTGGACATGGAATTGGGTAACCCCATTGTGGGGCTACTCTGCTTATCCGGGGGATGGAGACAAAAGTCCCCTTCTCCCCAGGAGCCGCCGGCACTGCCCATGATGTGAACAGGATGCAGCCGCAGCCATTTTCAGTGCCACATCAGCCCTGGGTGTCAGGAGCACAGGATTGCTGTAAGTTGTCAAGGTACAACATCAATTCTTTAACAATTGGCAGGGCACACTACCCTGCCAACTGGGGGGCTCACGTCCCCTAATGACCTTACTAATAAATGACCCTCTCCCAAACTCCTGCAGCATACCTGCAGACCATTTGTGGCACACCCATGTGCCACAGCACAGTGGTTTAAAAACCGCTACTTTAGACATATTTAAATGAACATATTTTAGACAGTTAAAAAAAATATTCAGGACTTAAGCACTTTCACTTTCCAGTTTCCAGCCTTTTTCACAGAGTTGTTTCACTGCTTGTAGCGAACCGGCAAAGCAGCCAAACCCGCGGAGCTCAGGATAAATTGGGAACAAATTTAAAGGATGATATGATGACCTCCCTCTTTTGACTTAGATCTGCCCAGATTTGTAGCTTGAAATAAACTGGGTCATTAAATTAAATGTGGCCTGGCTAATGAGACATTTGGTTTAATTACATGAGAAAATAGCTTCTAATCATTGGAGGGTAGCTTTTTTTTCTTCTCAATCTCTCTTTTTTTGGAAAAAACAAATTAACTGGGAACAGGCTATCTGCTAGCTTTCTCAGCATGGGAAAGCTTCTATTAGATTCGTCATTTGCGACACCATCAAAAAAGTTAACGCAAAGAATTCCATAGGCATCTAATACCAAATAGAACTGTTAAAAGATGACATTAGACTTAGAGATTTTCACTGTGAACAGACGGGGTCTGTGTGGGTATAATTGGCCCGGGTGGCAAGCTGCATCCATTCAGTGGCATAGCTAGAGGAGGTGCAAAGTATTAAGTTTTCCGAGTGGTGAAGACCAGAAGAGATTGTGAAGAACTCCAGAAGGATCTCTCCAGACTGGCAGAATGGGCAGCAAAATGGCAGATGCGCTTCAATGTCAGTAAGTGTAAAGTCATGCACATTGGGGCAAAAAATCAAAACTTCACATATAGGCTAAAGGGTTCTGAACTGTCTGTGACAGATCAGGAGAGAGATCTCTGGGTCCTTGTGGACAGCTCAATGGAAGTGTCGACCCAGTGTGCGGCGGCAGTAAAGAAGGCTAATTTCATGCTTGGGGTCATTAGGAAAGGCATTGAGAATAAGATAGCTAATATTGTAATGCCATTGTACAAACTGATGGTAAGGCCACACCTGGAGTATTGTGTCCAGTTCTGGTCACCACATCTCAAAAAGGATATAGTGGAGATGGAAAAGGTGCAAAAGAGAGCAACTAAAATTATTACTGGGCTGGGACACCTTCTCTATGAGGAAAGGCTACAGCGTTTGGGCCTCGTCAGCCTAGAAAAGAGGCGCCTGAGGGGGGACATGACTGAGACATACAAAATTATGCAGGGGGTGGACAGAGTGGATAGAGGGATGCTCTTTACACTCTCACATAACACCAGAACCAGGGGACATCCACGAAAGCTGAGTGTTGGGAGAGTTAGGACAGAGAGAAGAAAATATTTCTTTACCCAGCATGTAATTAGTTTGTGGAACTCTTTGCCACAAGAAGTAGTTATGGCATTTTGCCTGGATGCCTTTAAGAGGAGATTGGACAAATTTCTGGAGGAGAAGTTCATTACGGGTTACAAGTCACAGTAGGTATGTGGAAGTTCTTGGTTTTAGAGGCAAGCTGCCTCTGATTGCCAGATGCAGGGGAAGGCACCAGGGTGCAGGTTGTGTTTGTTGTCTTGTGTGCTCCGTGGGGCATTTGGTGGGCCCCTGTGAGATACAGGAAGCTGGACTAGATGGGCCTTTGGCCTGATTCAGTGGGGCTCTTCTTATGCTCTTAAGTTTTGCAGGGAGTGCAAGCAGCCCCTCCCCCTCGGAGCCATTCTGGGCAGCAAAACAGAGGTGTATGCCTCTGTTTTGCTCACACTGCCCAGAATGGCTCTGAAGGGGAAGGGCTGCTTGCACACCGCAGTGAGGCTCCCTGCAAAACTTAGTGCTTTGCACCCCCTTAAGCTATGCCACTGCTTCCATGGCCTATGTGCATGCAGTGTATTGTCTACACAGACCTTGTGTGTGTACAAAGCGCATAAACATAGGTTTGTCTCTGTGATCAGGACCCTTTCTGTAGGCTTCCTTTTCACATGAACAGAGATCTAAAACATGCATAAAGTCTCTGAAGACAATACATTGAATATTCATAGGTTAGAGTAGTATCTTTCAACACAGTCCTAGTCCTCCACCACCAGCTGTACAACACACACACACACACACTGAGCATCTGCCTAGGTTCTTGATTCTCTCTCCCTCCCTCCCTCTCTCTCCTTTAGGGCTGCCCTATTCTTGCTGGTCTTCCACAGGGAAGATCTTTTTTTTATGTTGTACTGCTTTTAATTAAGGTATTGCTAATTGTATTGACTGCTTTTAGTGATGTTGTTTATTGATTGTTTTAGTGTTTTTATTTTGCTTGAGCGCCTATTAATGTGGAAAGATAGCATATACATTTTTTTTCAAATAAATAAAAATAATGAAGAAATAAAGTTAAGAAAGCAGAAGGCCTTCAGCAGATTGGGGGTGGTAGGATTGGATAAGTCAAGTCAAGGGGAAAAAAGGGATATGAAAAAATAATCATTTCTGAAAGTGCCTCTGAGCATGTGAAGGGTGTAACACAAAGTAACTGCAGCTTATTCCCAAACTCTGAAGATTAAAAAAAACAGGGCTTTTCAAGGCCGATTTGAGCCAAGAACTTTAAAAAAAGAGAGTAACCAAATAATGTCAGAAAGGATTTGGTTTTTGGAATCATCTAGCAATACTGACCTCCATTGCCCAACTGGACATCCAAAATTAACACATATTTTAAATTAAATTTATTTGGAATCAGAGTAATCTTTAGGCTAGGAACTTCTTGATTGCCTATACCCAAGACTCCCCCCTGCTATCCCCTTTTTCTAACCACATTGAGGGATAGCAAAAAGGTTCTAACAACTTTCTGGGGACTGGGAGCCATGGGAAATGTAGTTCCCATGGTTCCAGGTGTCCCTGGATCCTCGAATGGGTTGGATGCCCAATCATTACAGAATTCAGAAATTTCCTACTATTCTTTCCTCTACCCTGGTGATTTTGGAAAAGTAGGAAAGTATGAAGAGTTCTTAGGAACCATTGCAAGTTTCAAATGGATTCAATGAACTCTGGCAAAGTCTGAGCCAGATCTGAAATGAATCTGGGGTGGACAAACTGCAAATCCAATGTCCTCCACCACCCCATTTTTAGAGTTTATTCTATTCCTAGGAACATTACAGAAACTTCAGTTTCTTTCCAAGCTTCTGCACTGACCAAAGTATCTTCATTTCTGTGAAGGGCTGGTCTTAGCTAAGCTCCTTTTAATGAGCTCAGGTGCTTCTTGCTCCTTCATCTGGTCTCTCTAGGAATGTAATGTAATTAACTGTCTGGGAGGCGTAGGGTGTCACGAGAAGGCATTAAGCAGTGCGACTTTGTTGGTATGACTTGCGCTAAAATGATTGCCTAGATTGGAAAGTCGGATCAGATAGCCTTTTATGTCTGCGTCAAAAGCTTAAATGAGATCTGAAACTTTAATGGAAAAAGAAAAGCTTCCTGGATGTACATTAGCAGCACTGTAGGTATAAAACTTATTTGGAAATTGATTGCCGGGGCTGTCTCAAGATTTTGAGAGGCATGTTGCAAAATTGGTTAGTGAGGTTTCTTGTGCACTCAAGCTTTCTTTTGGCACTTGCATTGCCATATCTGCATAACATATGAATTTGAGACATTGGTCCATCTAAGCCAGTTCTGCACAGATTGGCATTTCAGATGGGGGGAGAGGCCCTTTCCCAGCCCTATATCAGGGATTGAATCCTGGGCTATCACTGAGCTACAGCTCTTCTGTTACGAATTTAATGGGTGACCCAATCCTACGCAACTTTCCATGCAGTGTTGAAGTCACCCGCAGGGGGATTTGGGACCCTGGAGACCTCCTGGAGTAAGCCTGTGGTGGCCCACAGAGTCTGTCACATTTTGTGTAAGAACGGGGAACGGGGTGTTAAAGGGTTGAGATAAGGGGAAAGACTGTAAGTGATTTGAAGGATGGTGGACTTTTTGGAGAGTAAAGAGAGGTTGGTAAGGTAACAGACTTTAATGTGGAATTGATAACAGGTGCCTGTAGGAGGGACAAAGAGTATTTCAGTTAGTGAGCTGTTGCAGAAAGAGGAAGTCATTCAGTTTCAGCTATAAGCCCTGCTGGTGGTGAGAAGACCAAGTGGACTAAGAATGTAGGCTGGTAAGAAGACAACTCTAGCTATTTAGATGCTGTTTGTTATTTTCTGTGCTGCCCTGGCTTATGTGCTGTTAGTGGAAAACCCCTCTTGTGATGGCCTTATGTAAAGGTAGAAGGATTGTTTGTGAAGTATTGTATGTGTTTGTCTGAAAAATAAAACGTCCTAAATAAAAGCTTCTTTAAAGCAAGTGGACCATGGGTTTGCACTGAGTGGCCAACGGCAAAGCCAACAAGACTGTGTATGGATTTGTAGACTTGGAGATAAATGTGAACAATGCAACAGGGTCTATTTATACCTGTGTACCAGCCATTTCACTTGACCTGGGTTGGAGGATCAAGACTGGGAAGGGGAATAGTATATTAGTGGCAGCACTGTGGCCAACACTGCCCCTTTCCTGGCCTTGATATGCCCTCTTCCCCACCCTGTATCTGCCCCATTCCTTCACCCCCCCTGCTCCATTCTGCTTCCTCTGGGGGATGCCCCTTGTGTTGACTTCTGGTGCTGGTGGGTGTCTCTCCCTGTTGATATGCAGACCCAGCTGTTTGCAGCAGTAGGCTGTGCTGAATGGTGTATCTGTACTGCATTTTGCAACAGCTGTAAAGGGTCTTGTGCTGCCAGACCCTTTTCATTCTGGCAGCATAAGACCCTAGTAGGAACAGGTTAAGTAATCAACTAAGTCACTGAATTGATTTGGTCTCCACGCTTTCTCTCTTTAACAGGAACATTTTTTTTTCCAAAGTCACCCAATGGGGGGTGTGGAGATATAAATCTAATTAAATAAAACTGCAGTTTGGGACATTGGCGGAGATGCTGAATCCTGATCCAGAGTTCCAGTCCATGTTTTGTTAGAATGTATTCAATAATGAAGTAGAACACTTTTATTTTCTTGGGAATAAATTGTGCCTAATGAATGTTTATGGCTAGGAGGAGGCAGTGCTTTCTGCCACTCTCCGCTATGGATGCTCACTCCAGATTCTGTACAGGGCTAGCATAACAAGACAGTGGAGAAGTTTCAAATATTACAAATGAAGCCCTTGGGTAATTAGGCTCAGTGAAGTACATTCCTGCAAAATCAAGGACAAAAGTTGCTTTTAAAAATAATAAAACTGAGCTATTGGAATATTCAGACTTGTACAGAGAGAATAGCTTGAATCATTTGTTTCAACAAGCTCCTTATTGTTTCAAGAGGCTATTTTGATTAGTGTTCCATATTTAACAAGGGACTTGCAGTTGCACTCATTTGCTGATGACTGTGATCTGAAAGGGAAATGCAAAATACATTGATTGTGATTCAATTAGAGCTTGGGCGCATTTGGGGTCACTCATAATAAGGAGAAACAGAAGATAAAAAGAACAAGTTTGGACTTTCCACAGAATTAAATTTCCACAGAATGAAATTTAATGGCCATGATCCAGTCAGCAGAGTTCACACTTAGAAACACTTAGATTTCATCAAGTAGGTCCTTCTTGTCACACATGCAAAAGCCTCTTGGGGTGGAGAAAAGCCCAATGTACAGGGCTTTGAAGCATAACATACAGCTGCCTTTGTTGCCACATCTCCTCACTCCTCAGCTCTACCTGAGGAATGGGTCTGATCTGGACAAGTTGGGTCACATGAGATTAAACCTGCTTCCTCCTGGATACCATTGCAAGCAGTCATCCTTTGTCTACTACCTTTGGGCAAAGAAACTCCTGGTGGTCACCACCCAGGTTAAGAGAGAAATGGGCAATGCAGAGGGAGAGTCCAGAGAAGATGCTGGACCCCTAAATGTTTGTGAGGCAACTGACTTCATGACTTGTAAGCAGCACTCTCAATTCTTTCTCTTTCATTGGCTAGCAGCCCGCTGGATCTGCAAAGATCCACTGGAGCAGGTATGTCCAAGCAGGGGGTGGAATGATGGGGGGGGGAGAGGGTGGAACAGATGATGGGGAAGGGAGAGGGAAGTCCTGGGAGGGGTGCAGTTTCAGTGGCAGCAGTACAGACCAAATCCTGACCTTCTTTCTGGGCCTGATCCACCTTCATAGTTCAACTCCTGATTTTTAGAAATGGGCTAAGTTAGGATGCCTGATGCAAGGTAAAATTCGCTATCTGATATACAGCTTCCCTCATGGGACAAACATGAGCTTCATGCCCATAGCAAAAGGTGGCACACCATAGAGTACAGCCTGGCAACCAACACCAATAGTGAGCACCAACAGAAGCCCCAGACCTGGTAAGTTGGTATGGAGTGCAGGTAGTGGAATGAGATGGGGAGAAAGAGGGATGGGTTGGGGGTGGGGATGTGCTGAGGAATGGGGCTGATATCCTATCTCTCTTCCTGGCCTTGATCCACCTATCTGGGTCCACTTGTGCCAGCAAAATATCTGGCTCAAGGCTGAGTAGACCCATCAGGGCAGTGGAGGCTTGCTCCGGGCCAAGGGAACAAATGTTCTCTTACCTCAAGGAGCTCTCCAGGGCTTGAAACTTCCCCGCAGGTTGCAGTATGCAAACCACTGGTGGGGCTGCATTGGGGTAGTTGACATTGCATTGGATTGGGCTGTCAATCAAGGGTCTTCTATCTGGAACTGGGAGTTGTTCATCACTCAGGATGAAGCAGCCCACCCAACATCTTGGTACTCCTTTGGAAGATCTACTTTCCTCTTCCTTTCCTGAACCTGATAAGCTACACTCTTACCATCACCCAAGGAAAGGGTTGCCTGGGAACCTGAAGATCCTCTTCCCAGCTTCCTTACTTGATTGTCTTGATCCTCCTCTTACCGGTCCAACACAGACCCTAAGCCTTGTTGATTTCACTGAAACCTTGCTGCCATTCCTTGCTCTTCTCTCTGCCCCTCCTTGGGATTCCCCCGCTCTGTCCCTCTTGTTTACTTTGAGACTTGCTTCTCAGAGAAATCCAGTATACTCCTGGGAAATTTGGTATTTTACATATTGGCCACAGGCACCCATTATCTCCTCAGTTCCCTGGTCAGTTAAAGTAATTGGTAGCTGGTTTTTTTTATTTAATATGCTATTCTTTTTGGTTCCCTGTTTATTGTGACCAATTCCTGACAATGAACTTTTTGATAGTTTTATACCAGGTTTGGATTCTGGGTCCATTCTTATGCCCCTTCCTTCCTGTTGTACCAGTGAGCAGGGAGCATGTATCACAGCAAACTATCAACAGTCCCTAGACATGTGTGTTATGGGTGCACATGTACAGGCTTATATACCTGTCCCTAGAGAAGCTATATGGTAACATTCTATTGGTGCCTTCTTGTCCTGCCTGTGAATGTCCCAGGAGACTCTGATTGGTAACTGTGAATGCTGAACTTGCTGAGCCTTTGCTGTGAGTCTAATCCAGCAGAGCTCCTCTTAGCACCTGCACACACAGAGTCTGAAAAGTGTCTGGCAGTTTGTCACCTGGCTTGGCCTCTTCAGGAGAACGGAGCAGTCCAGTGCAATTGTGCGCCATGTGTTGAAGAGAACTGGGTCACAGTCAACCCATCACATTCGATTCCGTCCACCATGCTGTGACTCATGTGTGAATAATGCATTGCACTGGCTTCATTTTCCATATCATCACTGCTCTTTTAATTAGAGCAATGGTCTGCCCTGTTCAGGCACTGGGGTGAGGTGACATCTGGTAAATTACCAGGCATCTTGTCACATGGAAATTGGTGTTAATGACTTGGAGTGATGTTCTCCCACCTCACTTGAGTGGTGTCCAGAATGATGCCACCAGTCCAGTGGAGTAGCTGGAAGGGGTGCAAAGCACCAAGTTTTGCAGGGAGCCTCACCACAGTGTGCAAGTGGCCCCTCCCCTTCTTCTTTGGAGCCTTTTTGGGTGGGGGGAACAAAAGGGAGGCATTTGCCTCTTCTCTGGGCCTTCTCTGTCATTGCCTCCATTGTGCCCCTCCACCCGAAATGGCTTCAAAGGGGAGGGGCCACTTGCACGCAGTAGTGAGGCTCCCTGCAAAACTTAGTGCTTTGCCCCCCTCTAACTATGCCACTGCACTGGTCCCAAGTGAACACATTGCATTTAGCAGAAAGGGCAATGGACTTACAGAGAAATATGAGTAATCTGAATTGGAATAGCATTTTACAATGCTACAGTTTAGGAAAGCATGAAAAATATGTTGGTGTTGTTGGCCACAGCTTTGGAAATCAAGATTCCAGAATAAGTTTGGCTTAATGCTTATAGGCTGATGAAAGAGGCGGATGGAAAAAGTTTATTCACCATTGCGTGAAGTCTGATTCCTAGCTGACGTATAGATAGATGTCACTCCCCAACTCTCTGCCTCCCCGAGGTTGAATAACGTTTTGTAAACTAACACTATCCAGTGCTGGAATTGCTCAATATTGGATGCATACTTCTGGGCTGTAGACTTGTCCCAAGGCTCAGCTGTTTTGATCTCAGAGGGCTCGGACAGGAGATCTGATAAGAGAGTTGACTTTATGTAGACCTTGACTCATATTATTGTTTAACTGAGCAAAGAATCTCAATACAGGGCTTTGAAGAACAGCTGCAAAAATAGACCCTATGAGAAACAGGAAATTGGCTAAGCTGTCCACTGCGAAGGAGAGGCGCGGAAGGAGCACAAATGACGGATTTGGTCCAACAGGAATGGGCAGGCTGGCTGTCCAAGACTTGGGCAGAAATGCTTTCCTTTCATTGATTTCTGGAACTATGAATATGAACAAGCTGAACGTGTCTGCTTTCTTCTTGTAAATTTTGCATGTTGGATTGAATGTAGTTTCTCTTTCAGCCCACTACCTAAATCCCCATGTGACAGCCTCTGCTGCATCTCATGGGGGGCTTTTGGCTGGTGGAAGTATCCCAAGAGTAAGAGGAGTTGGTCCCCTTGCCCTGGGTAAGCCCCAGCAGCCGCTATGGGGCAACTTGGACTTGTGGCTTATCAATTGCTAGCTCATGCCCACGTTTCTCTGAAGGTGGCTCAGGCCTTGGGAGGTGCTCAGTGCCGCTACCACCACCAAACCTGCCCCTCCCTTGGGCCTGTTCCACCCTCCTCCTGCTCATGTTATTGCCCATTCTGCCACCCCTTCCCCATTCTACCCTCCCCCCACCCCATTCGGCCCCCCAACTCTCTCCAACAACCCATGCTGCCTCACCTTGTTCAGTGGGCATCCAGCGTTTGTTGATGTGCACAGCTGGCCACCTGTTGCTTGTGGTGGTGTCCAGCCTTCATGCACTCACCTAGTTGCATTTGCAGTGGCATTAAAGAATGTTGCGCCAACAGGCTGCTGCATAGATTCCTCCAGTGTGATCCTTAAGTAGGGTTGGGCTGTTTGTTATGTTATAAAAAAATAAAATCTAAATAGACCCCCATTAATGGGCATCACTGCATTTTTTGACAGCAAATTCCATAAACAACCAAGCCTGTCCTACGCAGAGAAATGTTATCCTGCGGTCTCTGGGAGATGACTGAGAGCTGGCTACATTGAAACTGAAGGGCCATGCTATATCCGAGATAAGCGTGAAAATGTCACCGAGATTGAGGTGAGAGAAGAGAAGGAAATTAAACAAGCCGCTTGGCTCCAGCGGCACTTCTTGGAGCACAGCCTGTATTTAAAGGCTATGAACCTCCCCCTTTCAGCAGGTTTCTTCCAAATCAGTTAGAAGGTCTAGGAGATCAATCAAATTTATTGGACTTCTGAAGCAGGCCCAACTTCCCAAGTCTAAGGGAGACTCCTAACATGGGTGCCAGGCCTTGATTTTAAAATGCATGCACCTAAGGCAGCAGAAAATCGCTGTGAGCATAGAGGAACTGTAGACTAAGTAGAGGATGCCCTGAAATGGTTTCCTGAAACATTATTGAAATATGCTGTGTCCATGAAGGCAGTGGCATAGCTAGAGGGGGTGCAAAGTACTAAGTTTTGCAGGGAGCCTCACTGCAGCATGCAAGCAGTACCTCCCCCTCCCCTTTGGAGCCATTCAGGGCGGGGCGGGGCCAAAATGGAGACTTTTGCCTCTTCTCTGGCATTCTCCTCTGTTCTGTTCCCCTGTCTGGAATGACTTCAAAGGAGAGGGGCAGCTTGCATGCTGCCACGAGGCTACCTGCAAAATGTAGTGCTTTGCACCCCCTCTAGCTATTCCACTGCATGAAGGACAGAGTATTCTGAAGAGTCACTGTCTAAATACATAAATTAGGCACTTGTATTGCCAAAGGCAAAGATTGCTTTGGATATGGAGGCAATGAACACACCAGTGGATGAAGGAAATGGGATGTATTCAATTGAAATACCAGCCGGATTTATAAGCAAGCAGAACACAGAGAGCTGATGCCATTTCTGCTATTGACAGCACCAAAACAACAATGGGTGGACTCCAGTTGGTGGTATGTGCAGTGCCTCCCCAAGAGGCCCACCAATGTTCCCTGATAAGGGGATACCCATTCAGCTGCTGAGAGCACCATATTCAACAACAAATGACACCTCGTGGCCAGGGTGGATACGTAGCACCTTCTAAGATAGTCTACACTGATGCTCTGTTTTCATAATGGATTAGTAAGTGAGGAAAAATGAGTTGGAGAAGCCATCAAACAAACCCCTCCATTGCAGGCATTAGGACTTGCCCCACATTTTGGTGTACCTTCTCCCCTCTCCATTGTGTGTAAGTTGGATCAAATTCCTTGATGTGACTTCGGGTGGTCATCGTGGCAGCTCAGCAGGCTTATGGAAGCAGGTCCTTCTTTCTTTGTCTGGGGCAACAATTCCCTGGTGATGAATCAGCTCTAAGTGAATCAGCTTTTGGTTCTAGTGGTGTTAAGCATGGAGGAATCAAATCCCACCCTTGTTGCCAGTACTATATAGTGGGTCCATGCAAATAAAGGAAGGCACAGTGATAACAGCTCAATACGTTTATTCCATCTTCAGAACATGACCTGGCAATGAATCTGAATAACATAAGAACAGCCCCACTGGATCAGGCCATAGGCTTCCTGTATCTCACAGCAGCCCACCAAATGCCCCAGGGAGCATGACTGAATCTGACACAAGGCAAACACCCCTGGCTTTTATAGCCTTTAGCTCCGTCCAGACTTCCCATGATTGGTGCAGTTGAAACATTAAATAGAGGGCCACTCGGATGGTAGGATTTCGATCCCTCACCCGATTGGCCAGCCAAAAGTCTGGGCCAATCAGTTATGCAGGATTTTGATCCTGCATAACTTGCATACATAACAGTATGCATCTCAATTCGTGTGCTGACAACTCTCACAAGTTCTTATGCTCCTTTGTGCAGCCAGCCAGTAGAGGGGTTGTTGTTGCCATTGTTCCCGTTAAGCTTTATGATCTCCCTTATTACACCCCCCCTGCCTTGCCAAGCCCCACCCCCTGCAGTAACAAAAGCTGGCTAGGGCCATTTTCTGAGCCCTACTCTCTACACCTCTCAATGGTAACATCACCACTGGGCAACCATATTTGAGATGGCTCCCATTCCAGGGCTGTCTTTGCCCCACTGGGATGCTGTGGCACCATGACGCATCGCACACCCACTGTGTCTTTCCCTTTTCCCTCACTGCAAAATAGAGAAAACATTAGGGACTGGAAGAACTGGTAAATAAGGTCCATGTGGGGGGGGGGGGGAGAGTCAGCAAAAAAGACTGTTTAACATTGGATACCTTTGTTGAATGCCTAACCGGGTAAAGAAACTGCGGTAACTACAGCTTAAAGCTGTAGCAATCCCTGTCTAGCACACTTATGTTTCTGCTGTGATGGACTTCCCAGGTGAACTCCTACATTCTTTCCTTCCATTATTTCTAGCTAAGATGCTCCATCTAGTACATCTTTCTTCTGACAACATTTTTATTCCCTTCATTTATTTTGGCCCGTATTTTCCCATCATCTTCTTATTCAAGCCACAATGCCATCTTCAACAATTTCAGATCAACGCTGATAACATCTGTCTCTCCTTTTTTTCCACTTTGATCCTCTGGCTCTGAAAAGTCAATCTTTTCATAAGGTTGATGAATAGGATATTTTTCAGCCATGGACATCAAAGCATTTTATTAGCTTTTATTGATTTAAGCCCCACAACTCCCCTTTGAAGAAAGCAGATTTTGTTATACCTGGTTTTTTGTTGTTTTTTTAAAAGATGAAAAACCCAAAATGAATTTGAAGCCAAAGCTCTGAGACAGCATTTCTTGTGCTTTGAATCTCAAACTCTTGGGGCTTCTCCACCTACAACTTCATTTGAAGCTACGACTGGGCAGACAGGTAAATTTTAACATCTAGAATTACAGAGTAGAACTCTGTTTTTTTCATATCATTGGCACATGACAAGCCTGGCTTCTCTTTATCCACTAACAATCCTAGACACAGCTACCTGGAATTAAGCCCCACTGGACCCAATGTAGACCTGCATTGGATTGCGCTGTAAATCACATAGTCAATGGGTCTAAATTCTGTCTGAAAGGATGTAAAAATTGCCTCCTGGAATCCGGTTCAGTTTAGTTGTAACTGGTAGCATAGCTAGAAGGGGTGCAAAAGCACTAAGTTTTGCAGGGAGTCTCACCATGGTGTGCAAGTTGCCCCTCCCCTTTGGAGCAGTTCTGGGCCACTAGAGCAAAGGAGATGATGCCTCCATTTTGCTCTAGCAGCCTGGAATTGCTCTGAAGGAAAGGGGCCGCTTGCAGACCATGGTGAGACGCCCTGCAAACCTTAGTGCTTTGCACCCCCCTAGCTATGCTACTGGTTGTAACACGAAACTGCATTTCAGCATTAAGTGTTGGAAGGGGTCTAATCCTCCTAATCAGGCACTCCCCCCTCTTCTTTCCTCTTCTGCACAGGAGGAGAGGCAATTCAAAGTTTCTGTTCATGGGTGCAAACAAATCTCAGTTTCTTATTTTAGCTGGTTTTGGAGAGTGAAGCACAGTTAGTTAACAAACTAGGTATCAAATCAGGAGAAGATCAAATAGGAGCTTTAATTCTCTTCCCCTGCTTTATGTAAGGGGAAGGGGGAGAGAGAGTCAAATGAGTTAAAACATACAGTACATTGCACATATTCCCATTGTGGAATTAATTTTAGAAATTCTTCTAGTTTAAACTAATTCTTTTTCTAAATTACAGAAGATTGTAATGCAGGAGAGAGCCAACTCAAGGAGCCTAAATGAAGGAATGGGGGGGGGGAATCTGCTCATCCCAGATTATTATTGTTATGAAATTAGGTAAAGGGTTTGAGCCTAAAAATATTAGCTGGTGAACCAATTTCTTAAATGCAGAATGTGAGCTGATCAACTGTTCTTACATGCTAGAAGACTAGCTGTCTCTCTCTCTCTCTCTTTTTTTGGCAGCTGTTTCTGTTAAGAATCCAGCAAGCCCACTGAGCTTTCCTTAGCATTTCTTAATGGGCACTAGGGATCCAGGCTATTGCTAAACAGATCTGGGAGATCCAAGGATGTCTCCATTCTGCCTTCCAAGAATGTCACCCCATAGGCCTGAGAGGAGGGGGTGAGGTGTGAAAATGCCAGATGATTCACTCTCCCACTGGAAAGAGTGAATCGCACCTCAGCCCCAGTGGCATAGCTAGGGGTGGTGCAAAGCACTAAGTTTTGCAGGGAGCCTCACCGCAGCATGCAAGTGGCCCCTCTCCTTCAGAGCCATATTCCAGGTGTGTCTGTTTTGCTTCCATCACCCAGAATGGCTATGAAGGGTAGGGGCTGCTTGCATGCTATGGTGAGGCTCCCTGCAAAACTTAGTGCTTTGCACCCCTGCTAGCTACACCACTGCTCAGCCCCTTCCCTCAGATCCACAATGTGACATTGTGTGCGTGCACACGAAAGGTCAAGCAGTTTGGGATTCATAATGAATTCCAGTGAAAATGTATTAAAATGCCTCTGAGCGATTTGATTTCCGCTAAACACGCACGAAACACCCTGCCCCTTCGCATGCAGAGTTCAGAAGGCCATACAGAATGGACAGCAGTGTTGTTCCACAAGCCTGAGGCCCTCACAATTACATTTAGTTCTGATTTCCCCCCAAATTCCATCCTGCAGTTCCTACAATTAAAATACACAATGCAGGATGCAATGGGAGGCATCAGGGAGTGTTCTTGCTATGAAAATTGGGATGTCAAAAATTCATCCCAAGTTTCACCTGTGAAATGCTGGAAGGGGTAGTAAAGAAGTTAGAGGTATTAAAAATGACTATGAGAAAATACTACCCTGGACAACCCACATTTGATAACCCAGGCCAACACACATTTTGCCGTCTTATAGGTTAGACCTATTCCTGGGTATATTTGGGGAGTTGAATCCAAAGCTGGCATTGGTTTTGCTCAATTGGCTCTAGTTTGGCATAGCCATCTTATATGCTGACATGATGCCATGGTGATGCCTTCCTCACAAGAAAGCTGCTTGAATCCACGTATAAGGTGGCTATGCTATCCCTCCCAAAACTTGAGCCAATTGGGAAAAACTGAAGCCATTTTTGAATTTGGCACCCCAAAAATATTCTAAATTTTTGATGTCTTTCAGATGTCAAAAATTCAGAGGTCCTTGGCAACTAAAAAAGTGGGTCTTTCTTTCTTTCTTTCTTTCTTTCTTTCTTTCTTTCTTTCTTTCTTTCTTTCTTTCTTTCAGGCCTGAGTAACTTACAACACAATCCAATGGTTACTTACAAGTAAGTCCCACTGTGCTCAGGAAGTCCCACTTTGCTGTGTACATCCAGGAAGGCACATTTAGGATTTCAGCCTCATATGCTAGTGTAATGGTGCTGATTGTGTAAAATAAAAAAGGGGAAGGGAGTAATGTAACATTTCTATTTGTATGCAGCAAGCAAACACCCTACTTAGATCTCTGAAGCATCCAGCCTCGACATCCTGGAAGGCAGGACTAGAACCTGCTGTGATGTAGTGGCTCTTTGAGAAGATCTGCCACCTCCGGGTATGTGCTTTTACCACAAGAGGCCTAAGTTCTGCTGAAGCTTACTCATTAAAACGCTCCTGGATTAGTTTATGGTAAGAATTTCTGGGATCCTTTTTTTCCTTTGTATTCAGCTCTGTACTTGAGAGGCCGAATCCCCTATTGATCGAAGGTGATGTAAAGGACATATTTCAATTTACTTGATCGATTAGGGCAGCAGAGGGGAGCCACTTGCTTCTAAATTAGGCATTTCTCTTCAGTTGGCTCTTAAATACATCTTTCAGTCATGAGATGCAGTGTCTCTAAAAGGAGAGATCACGCAGCAAATTCATGGATCTGCTTACATATAGAAGAACTTGCTAGTACCCACAAAAAGATGGACAGTTGTCTATCTGGGCGTATGTTACACAATGCAATCTATACATTGCATTACCTTCTCTTACCCAGGCACCTTTCCTAACTTTACCTCAAGCTGGTTATTTTGCAGATTAAGACTTAGGGGATCCATTTGCACCATGCCTCCGGCATGCCTCTATCCACTCTAAGCATGGACTTCTAACCACCTGGTGAAGCAGGTGAGCACCTGAAGTCTAAGCACTTGCGTAGCCAGAGGTAGAGATGGGTGACCCATTCCTGCCTCATATCAGATTGTCTCCCCTTATCTTTTGCACTGACCACTTAAGGACAACCAAGACCCCCAGTCTCTCCCTTCCTTTCCTGATTGGCTTAGGACAGTGGGTTCCCAAACCTTTTAGCACTGGGATCCACTTTTTAAAATGACTTTCTATCAGGGGGACCCCCCCAAGTGTTACAAGCATTAAAGAAAATAGTGTTCCTCTTACTAGATGCTCAAGCCTGTTTTTATACTTTTTACTATAGTGGGTGGGGCAGGCTTCTGGAGCATTTGTTGAGCTCCACATTCATTGGATGGGGACTTTCTGGAGGCCATGCATTCCGCTGGGCCTGGCCTTTGATAAGAGCCGAGGCACGGTCATCTACTCATGAGTAAACATGAAAGTATGGCTCAGTTCTGTGCTTTCCATAGAGCTCAATACATTTTCCTTGTCAGCTTTGAGAGGCAGACTTCTCAAGAGTTTGTTGGGGCCTGTGTTTATTGGATCAGGACCATTCTGTTGGCGTTGTGTACTCCTTGCCCTAGAGCAGGGGTTTCTAAACTTTTCAGCCAATGGGCCACATCAAATATGTGGTACAGTATCAAGGGCTGGAAAAAAAATTAAATATAAAATGTAAATACATTAGAGATGGAACTTAGATGAATGAATAAATGATTGAATGGGTTCAAATGTCCAAGCACCAACACAGCCCAACTTAAATGGACCCCCATTCCCCCACCCTACAAGCACAACTCCGGTTGTGCTTGGTCAACTGGGCCAGAGGCTCTCAGGGAATCAGAGGTTGGCCACGGGCTGGATAGAGGCTTTCTGCAGGCCACATTTGGCCCCCCCGGGCGGGGTTTGGAGACCCCTGCCCTAGAGGCTACTGCCTGTTTTATGAATGCCAAGGGGTGTGGCTATAGTGGTGATTGGGCAACAGTGTCCCCCCAAAAAGTAGCAGCTTGTTTAACCTTTGATGCACACAGCCTAATCTGCCCCGTCAGTTTCACAACCCAACATAATTGGGTCCTAAGCCATATTTTGGGAACCACTGATCTAGGAGACACCATGCTGCAGGCCAGCACTAAAGGATCTGCCAGGGAGGGAGTTGAATATAATGCTGTTTAATAAGCTTGGAGCGTAACCAGTACCTGTGCAGAACCTGCATTAGCAGTCAGTCTAGTTCTGCTTGGAGGAAGGGAGCTATATCTGTTGTGAAAGGCAATCACAAATAGTTTCTATAGTCGGAGCTACTCTCTTTGTGTACGACCTACATTTTAGAGCCGTCCTGCAACTTCCCTGCTAGTCTGCCTTCTTTTCAAAGCTTCATGTCAACATTTCTCCAGACATATTGAATTATTGGTACATTCAGCCCAGCAGGGGAAAAGACGCTCTAAAGCTGATCAGAATCAGGAGTGGGGGAAAAAAATTCTGGTTTGTTTCGTACATCTGTAGCTACTGATAGATAATGGAATCCAGGCGCCTTGCAAGAAATCATTACTGGAGGCTGCCTCAAGCAGAAAAACCACAGAGTGATTTTTTTTCATAGACAAAGTTGCAGGTCGAGCAGGGAGATTTATGTGCAGTTCCTTTGTGCCTTATTTGTGGCTTTTGGAATGTTAACATTCAGTACAGGTAGTGCCTCGGTATCTGCAGGGCTTCTGTTCTCAGACCCTCCATGGATACTAAAAACCGTGGATAATGAAATCCATAGCTTTGGCTCCTTTAAGCCCCCCAGAGGTGACCAGAGCTGCTCTCCAACTGGAGGGCTCTCTGAAGCCCACAGAGGCCACAAGCATCCACCCACAGCCTCTGAGGGCTTCAGAATGGCTGCTTCAGCAAAACAAAAAAAACCAAAAAAAAAACTGATGGGAAACCAGAAGTATTTATGCCTTATAAGGCATTCTGAATCCAGCGGTAGCCCCAGGAGGGCTTCCCCGGGCCTCAGAATGCCTTATAAGGGCAAAAACATCACTTCCACTTTTCCTCCGGCAGTTGAATGTTTTGGGTTTTTTTTGGCTGAAACTGCCAAAAAAAAAGCCCTCCAGGGTGCTCAGACTGGGCGAAGCCTGGTTCAACGTGGGTCTGGTTGACCCACGTTGAGCCAGTTCTGCAGATACAGAATCCACAGATATGGAGGCCCCACCTCTATTTTTAAGTTAAATATTCTACTCCACCTTTCTACTCTCAAAGATTCTTGAAAAAAATTCCACGTTTCCTCATGGAAACCAAGATAAAACTTGTGTGTGTGGGGGGGGGGGGGATGACCATGACAAAAAAAAATGCACAACACTGACACATATCAGTAAAAATCACAGTAGTTTTACAAAATGAGCAACACAGAATCAAAACAGCAGGAGAGAGGGAAAATCAGAACAGTAAATAAGCTAATGTTAATGGAGAGCTTGGGAAAGAGGATGGTCTTAGCCAAATGTTAGTAATGAGGAAGCCAGGCAGACTTCTAAGGGGAGAGCTTCCAAAAGCAGAGCTGCCACCCCAAAAAATGCTCTTCTCTCAAACACTCCACACATGGAGGAGGAATGGGATTGCACACCTGCAGGTGGCATAAGTCCCTTTACAGCATGAGCAAGACCCAGCCCCATTACCACCATGCTTTAAAAGCTTGCCCCCCCCCCCACGCTTTAAGGGCAGGGTGGGATAGGGCTGCAAGTGGACACTCTTCATAATTAGAGTCCTAAAAGGGCTATAGTTTGATTCAAACATCAGATCAAAGGCCCTGTAAGTGCTCTAGTTCCATGAGAGGGGCTGGTGCTTTGTGGGAAGAAGATCCCAGATGTGGGCCAACATCTCTAGGTGGAGCTGAGAAGGACCTTCTGAGTGGACAATACCGATCTGACTATGTTTCATAGGCTTCTTATTGGGGCTTCTCTGGGGGCTACATTGGCTGCCCATTCGTTTCCGGGCCCAATTCAAGGTGCTGGTTTTTGACCTTTAAAGCCCTATACTGCTCTGGGCCAGGATATCTTAGAGACCGCCTACTTCCACACAATCCGGCTCGTCCTCTTAGGTCATCAGAGAAGACCTTTTTACAAGTGCCGCCGCCTAAGGAGGTACGTGGGGCGGCGGCAAGAAATAGGGCCTTCTCAGTAGTGGCACCAACGTTATGGAACTCCCTTCCCCTTGACTTGAGAATGGCTCCCTCTCTTGAGACTTCTCTGCGAGGCCTGAAGACCCTTCTGTTTAAACAAGCCTTCTGAGCTCATGGCCTTTTTAACATCTTTTAGTATTTTTTACAGGCCTGATTCCTCTATGATCTGCTGCTTTGTGCTCTTTTTATCTGACTACTGTTTTTATGGAATCTGTTAATGTGTTTTTAATCTGTTTTTTATCTGTTGGTTAAATTATGTTTTTAATCTGTTTTTAACATGTTGTAAGCTGCCCTGGGTCCCTTTTAGGGAGAAGGGCAGGGTATAAATAAAGTTTATTATTATTATTATTATTATTATTATCATCATCATCATCATCATCATCATCATCATCTTTGTAAAAGGTCATCTGAATGGAGTCATTTGAAAAGAGTTAATTTATACATCACTATAATATTCTGATATTGGCATTTCTAGATTTCTTTTGTTCATAGCTGATTCTGCTGGCAATATTTGGCCATTGATATCTTGCCCCTAACACAGGGGTCGGCAACCTTTTCGGCAAAGGGGCTGGATGTTCAGTGATGACATCATCGCCAAACTTTTGGGTTGCCAAGCTCCTGGATGCAGCTGCTCAGAGCTTGGCTTGGGAGGCAAAACCTCCTGCCCAGTGTGCTGTATGCCGGGTGGGGAATGGCAGAGCTGCTTGCCTGGGATTGCAGAGTCCTTGTGCTACACAGTGAGCTATGCAGGCATCTCTGCCATTTTCTACTGGGCACACAACAAACTGGGTGGGAGGCTTTGCCTTCCAAGCCAAGCTCCACACGGGCCGCACGACTATGGGTGTTGGGCTGCATCTGGACCATAGATTGTAGGTTTCCAACCCCTGCTCTAACAGGTAGTATATGAATCCTTATCTTGAGCATAAGGGTTCATATATCCCAAAGGGATAATTACCAGCAATAATTGGATCTCGTATCTTTGAATATCTTTAGCACCTTCTAGAATCTTTCCCATATTTAATTTCCATTTTGCAATTCTACCAGATATGGAAAAAGCCCAAACAAAAACAACAGCCCTGAGTACATGTTTACTACCCAGCATAACAACATAAGAAGAGCCCCGCTGGATCAGGCCAAAGGCCCATCTAGTCCAGCTTCCCGTATCTCACAGTGGCCCACCAAATGCCCCAGGGAGCACACAAGACAACAGACACAACCTGCATCCCGGTGCCCTCCCCTGCATCTAGCAATCAGAGGCAGCCTGCCTCTAAAACCGAGAGCTTGCACAAACCTGCTATGACTTGTAACCCGTAATGAACTTTTCCTCCAGAAATTGGTCCAATTCTTGCTTAAAGGCATCCAGGCAAGATGCCAGCACTACTTCCTGTGGCAAAGCGTTCCACAGACTAATTACATGCTGGGTAAAGAAATATTTTCTTCTGTCTGTCCTAACTCTCCCAACACTCAACTTTAGTGGATGTCCCCTGGTTCTGGTATTACGTGAGAAGGAAAAGAGTGTCCAACATACATCACTAACATTTCCAAACACATATTACAGCATCTGGAAGCAATTCCTGCTATTGATCTGTTTGTTTTTGTCATACTTCTGAATTCAAATGTATACTTCTGAAGACAAATGTATGCCTTTGGTTAGTATAAATAAATAAATAAATCCTCATCCTCACCATCCTCATGAGTGGTATATTAAACTGAAGAAATATACAGGCAGCCACTTCCTACCTTTCAGGAAAAGCCAGTGACATTTTAAAAATACTATTTTACAGCTGTTCATTTAATAATTCATGGGGGATTGAAATGACAAGAGAGCGCATGCTGGTGTGCGTGTGGGCGGACGGCCAGCCACAATTTACTCTGCCTGAGTGACAGCGGTGGCTCTGGCAGGCTGCCTGTATCTTTGTCTGTCTGCCCACAAGATACTTTGCTGTCCTTCCTTTGTCATTCAGAGCCAGAGAGCGCAGTGACAGGTGTGACGCTGCCTGTCATCCTTCCCACCTTCCGATAACAAATAGGTGCCACGTCCAAGTGTGCACACAGTGCTTCTGTCCCGTCTCTCCCCCCCCCCCCCAGCAATGCCCTGTACATTAATGAGACTTCATTGCTGCTGAGTCTGCTCAGGGAGCCAAATCACAGCGGTTTCTCCCAGGCCCCATATCAAGAATGACCATTCTGAGAAATGGTCACCCTTCAAATTTCATAAGCTGACAGCATAATGATGTCCTGAGGGAGGAGGAATGAAACTCTGCCATTTCTTAGTTATAACTAAAAATGCAAATAGAACTGAAATTCAAAATCTGTACTTTTCACACATTCATTCATTGTTGGCAACCTTCAGTCTCGAAAGACTCTGGTATCGCGCTCTGAATGGTGGTTCTGGAACAGCGTCTAGTGTGGCTGAAAAGGCCGATTCGGGAGTGACAATCCCTTCCACACCGGGAGCAAGTGCAGTCTGTCCCTGGTCTGTCTCCCTGGCTATGGGCCTTCCTTCTTTGCCTCTTAGCCTCAGACTGTTGGCCAAGTGTCTCTTCAAACTGGGAAAGGCCATGCTGCACAGCCTGCCTCCAAGCGGGCCGCTCAGAGGCCAGGGTTTCTCACCTGTTGAGGTCCACTCCTAAGGCCTTCAGATCCCTCTTGCAGATGTCCTTGTATCGCAGCTGTGGTCTACCTGTAGGGCGCTTTCCTTGCACGAGTTCTCCATAGAGGAGATCCTTTGGGATCCGGCCATCATCCATTCTCACGACATGACCGAGCCAACGCAGGCGTCTCTGTTTCAGCAGTGCATACATGCTAGGGATTCCAGCTCGTTCCAGGACTGTGTTGTTTGGAACTTTGTCCTGCCAGGTGATGCCGAGGATGCATCGGAGGCAGCGCATGTGGAAAGCATTCAGTTTTCACACATTACACAGCAGCAAACCAAGGTTGACTATTGAGTGTGCACTCAATGGCTCCAGCAGCCGATCCTGGCCCCATGACTATTTGCATGTAGGGTACATTAACACATTGCAGTGGGAGTAGGGGGGGGTATGATTAAAGAATGTAATGAAGGAACATCCAGGGAATGTTCTCCTGACCATTCCAGACTGTCAGCCGAACAGGAGAACCCGGTTGGATTGGACCAGTGATGGCAATTGTGCTGTGGCTCCCATCACCTTTGGCTTATTTTCAAGTTGAACCCAAATTCATGGCCCGGCAAAGCTTTGGGCCAGCTGGAGCAGAAATAATGGTGCTCCCCAGTGCTTTTTTTGTGAAACTCACAACTTGTTAATCTTTTATTTATTTATTTATTTTTAAACCAATTTTTATAGGAGAAATAAAATATTTTTTATGTGCTTCCCCCCTAAAGATGAACTTACTTCTGAGTAGACATGCATAGGATTGGACTGTTGATCTCCACATCCCCTGCCCCCTAGCTACTTTTTCTACACACGGGGAAAAATACTGTACAGGTGCACTTGTAGCGTGTAGTATGTAGTGTGGCACTACTTCGAGGAGAGGAAGCAGTGAATGGATTCCGAAAAATGGCTTACATGAGTTCCATGTAATAAAATTAAGCAACTGTGGGAGTAAGAACAAAAAAGGAATTCTTACACGAGAGGGGTCCTTAGGTGCACATAGAAACAGCTACGTTTGCAAACAAGCGATTAAATATGGTTTAATTCAGGTATCAGAATACTCTGTGTCTTTGGGAAGGCGCTTGGCATGCAGTTGTATGTTCTCTGCTGCCCTGAGCAGCTGCTGTGCATTGCTGGAGAGGAGCTGCAAATGCTGGCTGGCGGAGGGCATGCTTATGGGGGAAGGATGAGGAAGACCTCTGGCAAGGCTGGACAGCACGTTGTACACACGTAGAATCCCTTTTCACCTGCCCTTAGCATGTGAAAACGGGTGCAGATATATATCTTTGCCAGGATTAAAAGCCCAATCCTAGGTATGTCTACTCTGAAGTAAGTCTCATTCTAGTCAATGGAGCTTACTCCCAGGAAAGTGCATAGAATTGCAGCCTAAGAGCCCAATCCTATGCATGTCTACTCAGAAGTCCACTTTAGTGAATGGGGCTTACTGTGGATAGGATGGCAGCCTTAGAGTCCAATCCTGTGCCTGTCTACTCTGCCTCTGTTTTGCTACCCCCCCTCCTGGAATGCCTCCGAAGGGGAGGGGCCCCTGCAAAAAGGTGCCGGAACTCCGTCCCCCAGCATTCCATTAGAAAAAAAGCCCTGGTGCTCCCACTATAGGAAATGGAAAAGAGGAAGACACCAGGACAACGGGCTCTGGTGACTCCTGAGAAATGGAGCCCCCAAACTTGCTCCATCAGGCCTTTGGTGCTGACAAAAATTGTTTGCTGTTTTATGACTGCTGCAGTAATGGGTTGGTGGTTGTGATATTTATGCCTTGCTGTTTTGTTCTGCTCTTTTGGAGAGTTGTTAACCACCTTCAGGGATGGAAAGGTAGGATATAAATATTATGAGAAATAAACACACTCCAATAACAGGGCAGGCATTTTCTCCAGGCAGAAGAGAGCACCAAGAGAACCACTGCTTCCTTTAACTGAATGTGAATGCATTCGTGCACAAGAGAATGTGCCAATGAGGGCCAAAATTTTTGAACTGGACAGCCCCTTGCTGCTATGGGGTGCTCACAATATTGGAAGGGATTGAAACGTTCCCATAAATACATGCCCATCGCTGAAATACATTCAGGTTGTATATAGTCAAGAGCTCTCTGCAGACGTTATAGCAGTGGTGTAGCTAGAGGGGGTGCAAAGCACTAAATTTGCAGGTGCCTGAACGTGCCATGCAAGTGGCCCCTCCCTCTCCCCTTCAGAGCCATTCTGGGGGTGGGTGGGAGCAAAACAGAGGCAGAACACCTCCGTTTTGTTCCCACCACTTGAAATTGCTCCAAAGGGCAATTGCACATTCAGGCACCTGCAAAACTTAGCGCTTTGCACCCTCTCTAGCTATGCCACTGCATTATAGCCAGTGCATGGAGATGGGTGAAGGGGGAGGACAGGAGAAGGGAATGTTCTGGTTAGCTAGCAGCCCACAGTGATGCACCACTGGCCAAAACGGTTGTGAATATTCTCCCATCCTGGTAACTGCAGTCAAGTTGGGGAGCTGCATTTGTTCACATTTGACCCTTCTTACTCTTACCTCTCTAATCTCATCCTTCCTCTTCCATTGTTCACTCTGTTGTAAGATGAAGGGCATGTCCCAGAATCAGGACAGGATCATAGCTACACAGCATGTGCTGTGCAATGAAGTTCCAGCTTCATTCCCCAGCACCTCCGGTCTATGGAGCCCAATCCCTACGGCTTTCCAGGACCTCAGCTTGAGAGCTGCTAAGTTATAGTAGACAGTACAGGGCTAGATGGACTAATGGTTTGGCTCACTATATGGGAGCTTTCAAAGTTCACCTTTAAATTGTAAGCTCCTTGGGGCAGGGACTTGGTCACTAGCCTATTGTATTGGCAACCTTCAGTCTTGAAAGACTATGGTATCGCGCTCTGAAAGGTGGTTCTGGCACAGCGTCTAGTGTGGCTAAAAAGGCCAATCCGGGAGTGACAATCCCTTCCACACCGGGAGCAAGTGCAGTCTGTCCCTGGTCTGTCTCCCTGGCTATGGGCCTTCCTTCTTTGCCTCTTTGCCTCATACTGTTGGCAAAGTGTCTCTTCAAACTGGGAAAGGCCATGCTGCACAGCCTGCCTCCAAGCGGGCCGCTCAGAGGCCAGGGTTTCCCACTTGTTGAGGCCCATCCCTAAGGCCTTCAGATCCCTCTTGCAGATGTCCTTGTATCGCAGCTGTGGTCTACCTGTAGGGCGCTTTCCTTGCACGAGTTCTCCACAGAGGAGATCCTTTGGGATCCGGCCATCATCCATTCTCACGACATGACCAAGCCAACGCAGGCGTCTCTGTTTCAGCAGTGAATACATGCTAGGGATTCCAGCACGTTCCAGGACTGTGTTGTTTGGAACTTTGTCCTGCCAGGTGATGCCGAGGATGCGTTGGAGGCAGCGCATGTGGAAAGCGCTCAGTTTTCCACTAGCTTTTCCACTAGTTTTCCACTGGTCACTAGCCTAGATGGGTTTAAAAGGGGATAAAATAAATCCAGGAGGACTGTTACATTTTAATTATTTTTTTTCCAAATGTCACAAATGCCACATATATTGATGGCTCTGTTTGAATAAATATGGTTTCTGTTATCCGAGTCAGGGCGCTCTAAACTATTCAGCCGAAGGACCGCATCAAATATCTGGTACAATGACAAGGGCCAAAAAAAAAAAATTAAATATAAAATTTAAATAGATACATTAGAGATGGAACTTAGATGAATGAATAAATGAATGAATGGGCTCCAAAGTGCAGGATTTCTCCAAGCACCAATACAGTCCAACTTAAATGGGCCCCCATTCCCCCACCCTACAAGCACAACTCCAGTTATGTTTGGTCAACTGGGCCAGAGGCTCTCAGGAGATCAGAGGCTGGCCACAGGCCAGGTAGAGGCTTGCCGCGGGCTGCATCTGGCACCTGGGCTGGGGTTTGGAGACCCCTGATCCAAGTGATTGATGGTTTGAAGCACACACAGCCCCTTTTTCTTACATGTGGATCTCAAAATCACTTGCATCTCTGCACAAATCTCAGGATGTCAAGTTCCAAACGGCCAAAGTTTTGCTGTGCCTTCTGTTCGCTTTCCTTCGCACGAGCAGGTGGCGAAAGTTCATTCTGTTGTGAACAGTCGATTAAAGCTGCCGAGGTTTCTGTTGGCTGACAAAGACACTTGTTGCTCTCTCTGCTGGGGGCTCGCAAGCAGAAAGGTCATCCGGCCTCCAGAGCAAGCAAGATGAAGCTCGCGGAAGTCGCGGTTTGACGGAGGTGCTGCGTAATTACTTCTGCGAACTTGCTAAAGGATTAAACTGACTTCATTAAGGGGACTCCAGAGTGAGCCAACCATAGCCATTGTTTCAGAGTAATGAATATGCAGATTAGAAAATACAGAATAGAGAGGACTTTTGTTGTCTTCTGCATTAAGGCAAACATTTAATTGCACAGTGTCAACAGCAGTTCTTGCCTTCTAGCACCTGTCTGTTGATCAAGGCTTACACTCCATCATCTTTTCTCTGCACAGAGTTGGGGAGCATCTGTACGTTTTCCGGGCTTTAAAAGACAACTTCCTAAGTAGCTGTTCTTCTGATGCTGTCATCTACTGGGGGGAAGATGAGCACAACCCCAATTAGAGCTGAGGTATAAGTGATCCATGTAACTCCTTGCCACAAAATGTGCTGTGGGTATAGTTGCTAGCTTAGATGGTTTTTTTTTTAAAAAAAAACACCAGACAAATTCATGGAGCAGCAGAGGTTTAAGCTAAGGTTATTAAGCCATCATAGCTAAACATGGAACCTCCATGTTCAGTTGTGCGTGCCAAATGTTGGATTAGGTCAGCACCATTCTTAGACTGTGAACTTGCCATGTGAAATTGCCCTGGAAGCAGAATGTGGAATTGTAAAAGGTCTCCTCTCCCTTTGCACCAGAAAAAAGCTTCTTTTCTTCCAAAGAACAACATGGTTTTCTCATCAATAGGAGCACGTCCATTCCAGCCTTGGAGAAGAATTTATGGCATCAGGGGCTAGGCCCGAATGCAATTTGCAGGAAATAATTTTTCCCTCCATCCTGTATTTTGAGCAAATGGGGATATAAAAGTAACTTTTACGGTGGAATCTAAAACCGTAATTTATAACTTTGTCCAAAATGTTAGTTTACTGGTACTCATAAGTTACTGACAAACACAGTTCAGTTGTAGGCAGTGCAGAAACGTTCAGGAGTGTGGGGGGGATGGAATGGAGGGGAAAACAGGCATTGCAACATTTGTGGCCCTAGATCAGGGGTCTCTAAACTTTTTGGCCGAAGGGCCGCATCAAATATCTGGCACAGTGTCGAGAGCCGGAAAAAAGATTAAATATAAAATTTAAATTTAAATAAATACATTAGAGATGAGACTTAGATGAATGAATAAAGGAATGTCATATGTTCAAATGTCCAGGACTTCTCCAAGAATGAACACAGCCCAAGAAATAAAGCACACACTTAAATGGATCCCCATTCCCCCACCCCAAAAGCACAACTCTGGTTGTGTTTGGTCAACTGAGGCTCTCGGGATCAGAGGCTGGCTGCAGGCCAGATAGAGGCTCACCACGGGCTGCATTTGGCCCCTGGGCTGGGGTTTGGAGACCCCTGCCCTAGATGAAGCAAAGAAGGCATCCAATCAACTTGTTCCATTCAGCTTTTCCTGATTAACAGCCCAATCCTGAACTATTGTGGCGTGCAGCTACTGCAGCACCGAAAACGGCTACTGCTGCATCCTGTGTAACTCGGGCAGCCGTGGGCGACACCTCGGGAGTTTCGTCCCCTTCCCCCAGGTAAGGGAAGTAGCCCCACAATGGGGCTACTTGATTCACCACTGACCAAAAGGTCGGCGGTGAGGGAAGAGCGTTAGTGTCAGGCGGCGAGCCCCACACGAACGCTCAGGATCCGGTGGAGCAGAGCTTCACTGGTCCCGCCTCCCTCCCTCCTCGCTCCCTCTCTCTGACACACCTCACATTGCCCTCTCCCCACCTCCCGCCCGCCTCCCCCCTCCCTGGAACGCCTCTTCCCCACCTCCCCCTGCTCCCGCTTTCCTCTTCACAGCTTGGTGGTTTGTGCAACCACCGAGTAACAGAGGCTGGGTGCCTGCCCAGCGCCGGCCAAGCACAGTGCATGCCGGCGACAAGCTGGCATGTCAAGCCCAGGATTGGGCTCTAAACCTCGTCACATTAAACCACTACTAGACTGTCAGCTGGATCATACAGTCTCTGTGTGCTGCTGTGAAGTTATGATAGTGGCAGCCACTGTGGCGGAATGAAGAAGGCTCAGGGGGACTGGGTGGTTTCTGGCAGAACTGGCGTGCAAGGGAGCCTATCCCTGTTCCCTCTCTCCTTATGCTCTTTACACTTTCCCATATGCTCTTTACACTTACACCAGTGAAATAGCTGGCATAGATCCAAGGATACCCATTGAAGAAACAGAGATTTACCTTGAGACTCACCTTGAGACCTGCCCACTACTGCAGGATGCAGCTTGTGCTCTGTTGCTACAGCTGCGCTGGCTCTGGGGGATGTTTGGGGTCTGTGTTTTGTTAAGCCATTTCTACCTAACATTGCGTATACACAACAGGGACCAAATGTCTACACCTGTGGGCTGGGCAAAAATGGGTTACTATAAATGGGGAATTATATGTTAAAGATCAGATTTCCATAGTATCAGCAAACAATCGCTTTTTATTACGTTAATTTACCGTAAACACATGAGTATCTTAAGAAGGCACTTACGAGAATATGCCAGGAGGCAACTGTATTTAAATTTAATTGGTAAATCACAGAATTTAAGAGGCAAATATAAATCAGTAATAGCAACTGCATCTGCACAACATCCCCAAGAGGGAAGTTAAGCTGAGAAAAAGAATGGTTGACCCAGCAAGCTTCATGCTTGGAGCTCTGGTTTCCCTGCTCCAAACCACAACACCACATTGGCACACAAAATTAAGGTGCTGTAGGCAACTTGTCAGTCTAAGGAGGCTCTTTCCCTGTGACAAAAACACAGTTGTGTATGCATGCACATGATGGAAGTAAGTACGTAAAGAATTCATTATGGGAATAAAATAAAGAGTGCCAACTACTGCCATAGCAATTTCCAACCAGCGACAGCTATTTACAACCAGTGTGCTGCAGCACATTGGTGTGTCGCAAATGATTCCCTGGTGTGCCATAGGAGATTGGAGAAGGGTCATTTATTAGCAGGGCCATTGGGGGATGTGAGCCCCCCCCCCCAGCAGCATGGTGTATGTACCTTGTAGAAAAAAAAAATTGATGGTGAGCCTTGACTATTTTAGCGCCTTGCTGGTGTTCCATGAGATGCAAAAGGTTGAACATTGCTGGAGTAGAAGGCAACTCTCCAAAAAGCAGGCCAAGTGTTCTGACTTCAGGGCAAACAGCTATTTAAAAAAAGTAACACTTGCACCCGTTTACTGTTTGGCCTTGCTTTTGCACAATTCATCCCATTTAGTCAGGAAAAGACAATAATTTCCATACTCAATCAGCGAGGATGCACAACTACCATTATCAGGCTCAAAACAAGCCAAGCCTTAAATTGCAGGAGGTGTGCGTGACAGTGATATATTGGAATTTTTCTTTTAAATTACACCTGCCAGGGCCAGTGGAAGTGTAGAGTCAATTTGAAAATAATTTACTTGAAAATGTGTAAACCATGCGTGGCAAATTAGTTTGCCTATTTTTTTCCCCTGCAGCCAGATATTAACACAAGCAATTGCTTAATTGATTCAGAAAGGTTCTCCTGCTAATAGTCTGAATTTTGCTGCCACTGACAATGGGTTTTACGGCCAATGGGCCAGGAACAGAGTGGCTGAAGTTTTTCAAAAAGGAGACAACACATTTTGCAGCTGTTCCTCCTGCTCTCCGATTTGCAAAGAGTAATCTTTGCAAATGAACAGTGAGGTTTAATTGGAAACCACAATGCACATTCATTTGTTGCATTAGATCCAAGTTTCTCAGCAGTGTACACAAATTATAACAACTGATCCCTGTCTGGTTGCATTGAACAGAGATTTCTCGCTTGCAAAAAGTTACTTCATTTGCAACAAACTTCTGAGAACTACAGAGGTTGGCATCTGAAACAGCCAGCATTATATAGTTCCATATCACAAAGGCAAAATTTGCCACCTTGGTACTTAAGAGAAATGGGTATCCCATTCAGGGTTCTGAAGGGATAAATGGTAGTGGATGGAGAAAGACAAAGAATTACTTAGCACAGACCAGATGAATACCAAATTCAAGAGTGGCAATGGCAGTTCATAAAAAGGTGTCAATGTAATATAATGGGTATAGTATTGGACTATGATTTTACCTGGGTTCAGATAGCCTGGCTCAGCTACTTAGTACACTGTGATCTTGAGCCAGTCTCTTACTGCGGTCCTGTCACCAGGTTTTAGCAATCAGCCACACCAAAGAAGCACACACTGCAAGCTATTGGGAGGAGGGTGATTAGGCAGCCTCCAGGAAGTAAGGAAAAATATTGTATTTACCTCTTGGTAGGCTGCCCATCACCTATGGGTCTCTTAAAGCCTATACCAGCTATATAGCTGATGCAGGTCCAAGGAGAGCCAGGGGGTGGCAAAGGCAGAAAAATGTGTGACTGCTGCCGGTAATATTTGGGGCTTGTCTTCTCATTTTTATCATGGACCTTGCACAAAACATCAGTGTTTCCTCATATCCAGATTTTTCTTTCTATTTTTATGTCTTATCTTTTTTGGACACAAGCCTAACCAGGTCTACTCAGAAGTAAGTCCTATTTTGTTCAATGGGGCTTACTCTCAGGAAAGTGTGGTTAGGATTACAGCCTTTGAAGCTATGATCTTCAACTATACTTACATCTTTTTTATGCAATATGATTTACATTGTGTTTTCTGTAATTTCATTTTCTTATATGACTTCCAGGTCAATGAGACTACTTTGCGTTTTAAGCCCATCCTAAAGTGTTTGCATTCCCTCCCAACTTTGTGTCATATGCAAATTTGACACACACATAGATCTCTTCAAGCAGAGTCACTGAGCATATGGATGTATGCAACTGCCAAATATTGAGTAGACCATGGGTCATCTGAATGGGAGTTGCTCTCCGTGGTTTTTGATGCCTCTTTTGCAGACCTACCTGGGGATGCCAGGATTGAACCTAAAACAGGTGCACCATCAGTGAGTTACAGTCTTTCTCTTTCCTATTCTCCTATTGGAGAGCTACTGTTTAATTTACTGGAGAGCAGTATGCTCTTTTCTGCTGTAAGCAGAAAGCAAGTAGATATCCCTTCTTGATCCAATATCAACAGAATTATTATTACACTTTGCATTGAGTTTTTCCACCATTTTCCCACCTGCTTATGTGCCAGTCCACATTTTCAAGCTTAAAATTCTTGTGCTCAGACAGGTGATAATCCCACTAAGCTCAAGAGGCCTAGTTCCTGCAGGGACAGACACTTGCAGAGTGAAGGTTTCCAAGATCACGTTTGCATATTTGCAAAGAAACATCCTTCAGGCAACCAAAGACTTGAAAAAGGATTTATTGGGAGGCTTTATGACGGGAGAGAACTTGTTGAATGTACAGAATCTAATTTAAAACTCACTTTACAAAATGTGACACATTCACGTTATTAGTAATTTTTATACTTGGATTTTTTTCAAAAAAAAGGTTTTCTCCCAGGAGTAACTGGGGTGTACATGATGAAGTTGCAGCTATACACACATGGACCACAGTCCATTAGACACACTTCAGTTGATTGAAGTCACACTCAGCTCTGTGCTGGATTGTGGCCATGAGATTTAATGAGCACATTTCTTCCAGTTCATATTCTCTTATGTACACAGTCATCCAAGCCATCTGATCATTATAGTTACAAATGAGCATCCATTTTTGTACATATTAACAAGAATGAGTCCTTGGGGCTGACACGGCTGGTTGCACATCAATGGATGGCATTTAGCAGAGCTTTTAGAAGGCTATGAAAGCTCTTCCCCATTTTACTAAATGAGTTGAAAATCAAAACTCATACAAGCTTTTGTCAGGGGCACATCAGGGAGCTGCAGCATTAATCCAAAGCATGTGTGCTTCTATCCAGACACCACTGGTATAGAGAGCACTCTATTGGTTTAAGTGGAGTGACAGTATTTATTTTGATTCTGCAAACATTTAAGGGCTAATTCAAATGTACCAATTAAAATTTGCGCAGAAAAGGTCCTGAATGTAGTACAGTACATGGCATAAACATACACGCTATGACTTCTGACTAGCACACGAACACAACCCATAAGAATCACCCTCTACCACGTGTGTTTGTCCCGTATGCTCCACTCAATTAGAAAGGTCCTCCTCCATCTTCTCCCACCAACAGAAGCGCAGTGGGTAACCAGAAAGGGCAAGACCTTTTCAATTGAGCCATGAACCCTGTGGAGTGCCCGCTTTGGGAATCCTCCCTGCTATGCGTTTGGCTTCCGTGGGAGGCCATTCAGGGAAGCCAACTGCCAGTTACCATTGCTTTTTGCTGGCTTTTTCTACTTCTGTGAAGGGACTAGGACTCCTTTTCTTGCTAACCATTTTTATTATTTGCACAAGCAGCAACTGTCTCAGGCCATTCCTGGGTTTTCTTGCGTGGTGAACAGCTCAAATTTTCACTGCGCTGATTTTTCAGACACACTCACTACAGGGTTCCTGAGCTCTCTTCAAATGCAATATAAGAAGTGACCTGCAGAATGAACATTTAACTCAGAAGTCCTGTCCATTTCTAGGAAGCAAAGGTAGATTCTCACAGTCACTTTTATTTGATGGAGAGGGCAACTAGGAGGGGGAAACTTTCCACATGATTATCTTGGGATGTGGCCCAGATCACAATTCATCATAGCCTTTCAAAAAAACTCAACCTCCCTAAAGCAAATTGACCCAGGATATGCTATCAGAATATGTGAGAGAGAAGGGCAATATGACATTAGCACTCCCAGCACACCTTTATACATCCTCTTCTTTACTGATGGTGAAGTGTTGAACTATTTTTAGGGACCAGAACTAGTGACTGAAAGACTCTTATGGTTCTTTGGAAAATCAACATCTATCTCATTATTTAAAGAGACACTAAAGAGGTTAGACATTCTGCAGACCATCTTGTTCCATTCAAGGGAGAACAGAAAGGGATTAATGCAGGTCCAAGCTGCAGAGCGACACCTTTTTTTGGTGGGGGAGGTGACTCCTGTGACTTTCACTGCTTTCTTGTCTCTGCACTACTACTCCATACCTCAAAATGTCAACCATTAAATAAGACACATAAACCTGTAAGCATGTATGTTAATCTAGAACGCTGTGCCCAAGCTTCCCCTCCCCCCCAAAACCCACAAACAAACCTTTTTTTTCAAAAATATATCTGAAGTTATTGCTTTTGCTTGGAAATAGAAAAAAGGGAGACTGTGAAATAATGTTTCATGGATAAAAAAAGGGGGAAAATTATGATATAAACCCAATATATGTGTCAAACATAAAACACTTTCATTGTAGCGGGAGCTATACACAGAAGACACATAGTGGCAGGAGCTTTTCACTTGTTTGAATGAAAATTTGGAATTCTGGGAAGGCACTTGCCAATTCAGGGGCCTGGGTTTGAGATTAAAATGTGCACAATCTAAACACAAACACATTTTCTTCAGTAATGAACTTGGGTCATTGACAATTCTGTGACAAAGCAAAAATCTCCCAGAAATCTTAAAATGCTGGTCTGTGAAGCGGGGGGGGGGACACACCACAAAGAACAGAGCACTGAAGAATAGCTGATCCTGGATGAGCCGAGGATTGATTTACACAACCAACTTTTGGAACTGTTGGGTAGCCACTTCACAGTAGGTTCCAGATGAAGCTGGTTCTTGTGAACAGTTTTGCCATGTGACCTGCTATACTTGAGCCTTGCCGATGATCAGTGTGCTTTACACTATTCAGTCTTTTTAAAGTGCATAAAAGGCACCGGCATAGCCTTGTGAAGTGCTGTCCGATGGTTTTCTCCCTGGCTTCTTGACATGGGGATAGCGCAAAGGTTTTTATTCATCCCTGCAGGAAGTGGTTATGACCGTTCAACATCTCTGTACATCTCTGCACTGCAGAAGGCTTTGCTCAGGTCTGCCATTAACTATACATTGGAGATAAAATGTGGTTTGGTTTTGCCACTACCAGAAAGGCTTACCTCCTTTAGGAAATTTATCTAGGCTTTCTGTATGGATTGTTCCTGCTCTGCTGCCGGTTCTTCCACCGACTGCATGGCTTCTTGTACATAAACAATCAGTTCCGAGGCCTCTCCGCCCTGGGTGTAGACAGTCACCGTCCCAATCCCTTCCACTTCATCTGATGAAACGACCAAATGGTGCTGCTCTGCCAACTCCACTGAGGCCTGCTGCAATGTTTCTTGAATCATGACTGTGTGGTTGGCTGACTGCTCTTCTTCTGTCACCTATAAGAAAATGGCAAAAGTGATAAAAGGGCTCATAGCATGACCTTTAATTTTATAGCCAAATTAAGAAGATGAAATCATAATGACAATGCCTAAGCGCCACATGTCCTAAATTGATGGTTCTTCAGGAGACTGCAGGATGAGCTTCAGTTAAATGACAAAACAGGCTTTCCTGCTGTTGATTAAAGCCTCTCCTTTAGGCTGTTGATTACTTGGCTCGTCTATTCTAAAGCCACAAATGAAAGCCTTGGAGGTGCACAGAAACCACTCAATTTTGGTTTTGACATGTTGGGCCTGCTTTGGTTCATCTCTGAGCAGAGATCTGTACAACATGAGACCCACAAAACCAAATGCAGTCCTCCATCATCCTAGTTTTGTTGCAGTTTGTGAAGTACTTGGGAGACTGCATAAGATGGCTAAAGGGATGCATTGGACTTCAAGGTCACCAGTGGTGTGTGCCTGTTCAGTTGTTTAACTGAAGCATGCAGCACGATCTCCTGAAGAACCAACAAAAGAGTCCCTGGTTAGCTACCACACATGGATGTTGGGTTGCACTGATGAGTCACAAGTTGTACAGGTCTGTGCTCAAAGATGAACTGCAAAAGACCGAATAGGTCACAGCTAAAATTCAAAGTTTTCCATTCATGTACAAGACTCCCATTTGTGGTATTAGAACCGGAAACCCAATGAAACCATAGTCAATGCAAGAAAGTTCTGCTTCCTCACGCAGTTCCCTCTTGCTGGGCTTCAGCTCCAGAGTGGTCAACCTGTGCCACAAGTGGTGAAAGGGAAGAAGCAGTTTACCGGTCTTTGCTTGATTGGCGTAGAGCGTGACGCCACAGGCTGCTTCCGACGGTGGGAGAGGTCATTGCATCTCATTGGGCAGCTACCGCCCGCCTTAAGCTGGGCAGTCCCCAGCCAGTAAGATGTTGCCTCGCCACAGTCCGTTAACCTCATGGGGAGCGTGGGGTTTAGGGTGAAAACCGACAAGCGGATCGACAACTCTGCACCAGGCAACAGAAAACAGAAAACTCCTGCCCTAAAGCTGGACACCTGGAATGTTAGGACAATGACACCTGGCTTCTCTGACGACCTGCAAGAAATAGCTGCACGCACAACAGCTGTTGACATGGAGCTGAGCAGACTGCAGATGGACATCGTCACCCTTCAAGAGATGAGGCTGCCGGATTCAGGATCTGTCAAGGAGAGAAATTCCTCATTTTTCTGGCAGGGAAAACCACCAAACAAGACCAGGCAACATGGCATTGGCTTTGCGGTCAGAAATACCCTGCTGGAATCCATTATCCCACCTTCTGCAGGAAGTGAAAGAATTTTGTACCTACAGCTCCACTCATCAGCAGGACTTGTCACTCTCATCAGTGCATATGCACCGACTCTGCCATCTCCAGCAGAAGCTAAAGACAAATTCTATGATGACCTGGCCACCACTATCAAGAAAATCCCCGAAAAAGAGCCATTGTCGGCGATTTCATCCTGGGCGATTTCAATGCTAGAGTTGGTGCTGATCATAGTTCGTGGCCCACTTGCTTAGGCCAGTTCGGCACTGGGAAGATGAACGAAAACAGCCAACGCCTGCTAGAGCTTTGCTGTCATCACGGTCTCTGCATCAGCAACACATTCTTCAACACGAAGCCCAACATAGAGTCTCTTGGAGACTCCCAAGATCGAAGCACTGGCACCAGCTCGACCTGATTCTCACCAGACGCTCCAATCTTCCCAGCGTCAAGATCACACGCAGTTATCAGAGTGCTGCCTGTGACACTGACCACTCCCTGGTGTGCAGCAGAGTGAAACTGCAAACTAAGCGACTGTATCACACGAAAAAGGAAGGAAGACCTCGCATTGGCACCAGCAAGACCCGGGATCAGGGAAAAGTGGAAGAATTTGCACGAGTGCTTGAGGATTCTCTTCCAGGCCCAGCTGATGCAGATGCATCCAACAGATGGGAACATTTCAAGAATACCGTTTACAACACTGCATTTTCCATATTCGACAAGAAGACCAACAAGACAGCACACGGGTTTGAAGCCCACTCTGAGGAGTTGACACCAGTCATTGAGGAAAAGAGGAGAGCTCTAGCAGCATACAAAGCCTGTCCCAGTGAGCGCAACCTGCAGGTCCTCCGAGCTGCTCGCAACAAAGTCCAGTAGACTGCCAGGAGACGTGCTAACGACTACTGGCTCCAACTCTGTTCCCAGATACAGGTAGCAGCTGACACAGGCAACATCAAGGGGATGTATGACGGTATCAAGCTGCCCCTAGGTAAAACACAGAAGAAAACTGCCCCTCTGAAGTCTGCCACAGGCGAGGTCATCCAGGACAGGGCGCAGCAGATAGAACGCTGGGTGCAGCACTACTCTGAGCTGTATTCCTGAGAAAATGCAGTAACCGAGGAAGCGCTGAACAACACTGAGTGCCTGCCTGTGTTGGAGGAGCTTGACAGTGAACCAACCCTAGCAGAACTTCACATGGCCCTGGACTCCCTCGCCTCTGGCAAGGCACCTGGGAAAGACAGCATCCCTGCTGAAGTCCTAAAATGCTACAAAGATCATCGCCACTGAGCTGCATGAAATCCCCTGCCTCTGCTGGAGAGAAGGTGGAGTACCACAGGACATGAGGGATGCAAACATCGTCATGCTGTACAAGAACAAAGGCACACTCCAGGACTGTGTTGTTAGGAACTTTTTCTCTGCTCTGTCTCTGCTGGAGAGAAGGTGAAGTACCTCAAGACATGAGGGATGCAAACATCATCACGCTGTACAAGAACAAAGGTGACAGGGTGACTGCAACAACTACTGCGGCATCTCTCTCCTTAGCGTTGTAGGAAAGCTGTTTGCCCGAGTTGCACGAAAGAGGCTCCAGGTACTTGCAGAGAGCGTCTATCCAGAATCGCAGTGTGGATTCCGAGCCAACAGGTCCACCACTGATATGGTATTCTCCCTTAGACAGCTGCAGGAGAAATACAGAGAACAACAACAGCCACTCTTTATAACCTTCATAGATCTCATGAAGGCTTTCGACCTGGTCAGCAGGGACGACCACTTCAAGATTCTCCCAAGATCGGGTGTCCACCCAGGCTCAAGTGCTGGGTGCTCCATCTCAAGTGCTCCATCAGCAGCCATTCTGGGAGGGTTGCTGAAAGAGAGAAAAGCGCTTCCCTTTCATTGTCTGCCATGGAGACTGCTGTAGCCACTGGAGGAGATAAGTCAGCAACGAGAGTGGGAAGGGGTCAAAACGAGGCAGGGAGGAGGGAGGAACAGGTCAGGAAGGTTGCGGGAGAGGGTGGATTTGGTGGTGATCATGTGTGCTAGATCCTACCCCCTAATTTTGTGGCCTCCCCATTCCTTTCCCTTCTTGGACCTGCACCAGCTAAAGAGCAGGCACAGGTCCCAAAAAACCCACTGTGGAGCGTGAGGCTTACAGAGGGGCAAGGAAATTTAAATCTTGCGTGTCCCCCCACCCCAAAGCATCCCATCCCCCATCAATGGATAAAGTACAATCTTTTTTGGTATGGTTGCACCAAAGGGGGGGGAAGGAAAGGATTCAGGCCCAAGCCATGGAAAAGTCAGACAGCGACATTTGTTCTGCTGGAGCTGTTTATCTCCCCACCAACCCCTAGAGCTGGTTGCCACGGGGGGGGGGGGGGATTTCAACAGCAAATTACATGGATATGTACATTTAATGCACACTGGCACAAACACACGATTATTTATCTGATGCCAAAATCAACAATTTTTTCCTCAATGCACTTTTTTTTTTAAAGCTAAATATTCTAAATGTTTCAACCCTGTTCATTGTGGAGTTTTATTCACATGTCTATAAATGCCAAAACATTATACCTTAATTTTTTTTGGGGGAGGGGGGAGATTTCAACTCCCCCAACAATATGCAACTTGCCAAGCACTCATATCATAACCATAAACTCTATCAAGTTAGCTCATCAGGCAAGTAATTGAAATATGAGATGGCCCAAGGCTCCCATCATTTGCAGAGTTTGCTTTCTGAAATAGTAATAGCAATGAAGCATGAACATGGGGGAGAGAGAAAGGGGAACAAAAGGCAAGAATAATCATAATTTTTCTGTAGAAAAAACAAATGCAATTGTTTTGTGCTGAAAGGTTTCTTATGACACAGCCGTGCTCAACAGAAGGTCATTTTATGTGTATGTTGATCAGTATATGCCAAGCTAGCTGTGCCATTTAATTGATTTAGGTTGGCTTTGGCTTTTTATTTTGCTCAGAAAATATCTTTTATTCAGGTTGGTTTCTAATTAATTTAATCTGAAGGGGGGGGAATTGAAAGTTGGTAAATATCTAACACGACATGTCACAGTTGACAGAATGTGACTGATAAGGTGTGCAGGCGGGGCAGGCCATCTAACACAAAACCCCTTGCATTCTGGCAACATGCTTTGGATTCCTTGTCGCTACCAACAGCGTTATAGAGCTGATGGCTAGCAGCTTCACAGGGGGAAAAGCAAAGGTGTGTGCAAAACAGGAGCAGACAAAATCAGGCTAAAGGCAAAGGAAACTAATTACTGACTTGTGTTAAAGATTACCACTAGCATCCAACTACATTTATCTTTTATTTATTCGAGAAGTTAAAGAACAGCCCTGCTGGAACAGTAGCCCTGAGAGATAGGACTGGGATTCGGCTGGTGTACTACCCACCTTGCTGCCTAATTACAAACAATACTGGAGCATATGGTCCTTTCAGTACAATTTAGTGGTCAGCTAAGGAGGAGCCAAAGTGTGCTAGAAATGCATTTTTGTTTTAGTCACAAGCATAGGACATTGTATTGTATTGGCAACCTTCAGTCTCGAAAGACTATGGTATGGCGCTCTGAAAGGTGGTTCTGGCACAGTGTCTAGTGTGGCTGAAAAGGCCAATCCGGGAGTGACAATCCCTTCCACACCGAGAGCAAGTGCAGTCTGTTCCTGGTCTGTCTCCCTGGCTGTGGGCCTTCCTTCTTTGCCTCTTAGCCTCAGACTGTTGGCCAAGTGTCTCTTCAAACTGGGAAAGGCCATGCTGCACAGCCTGCCTCCAAGCGGGCCGCTCAGAGGCCAGGGTTTCCCACTTGTTGAGGTCCACTCCTAAGGCCTTCAGATCCTTCTTGCAGATGTCCTTGTATCGCAGTTGTGGTCTACCTGTAGGGCGCTTTCCTTGCACGAGTTCTCCATAGAGGACATTACAATGTCAGTATATCACATTCAATAACTAGCACAAGGAAATAGTGATGGCAATCAAATGCAAAGCCCCAACTGGAGCCAGTGGGGACAAGAAGCAAAGGATCGATGAGTCAGTCAGACTCAGGCTTCAATCCTATCCACATTTACCTGGGAGTAAGGTCCAATGACTATAATGGTACTTATTTCTGAGTAGACAGGAACAGGATTGGGCCCTCAGTGCCCTTAATGTGGCCTGCAAGCTGCCCACCGAGTCTCAGGGACTCCGAGATAAATGTTTAGAATTTCACAAATTGCCCATATATATCAATTTATAGCAATGGACATAGACAAGTAGCCAAATGAAAACATATAAGGTGTAATTGAAATAGGTAGGAAAACCTGTTTTGCTTCCTATTCATTTTGTTGTTTGCCATCTTTGCTCAGGTGGAGGGGGAAGGGGGCACTATTTAGTTTGAGGCAGGGTATCACTAAACACCTCTGCAATTCATTCCGCAAACAACACTTTGCAGCACGTATATAATCCCCAAGGAGATGAACTACACAGCCCAGGAGAGAGTGGTATTGCGAAGCTGCTGAGACTTGCAAGCAAGTGCAATGTATCCTGAACGGGAGCTGAAATTGGCTTGGTTTTGTTGAAAGCCATACATAATTTTAAATGCAGTTGAGATGCACAAATAAATAACAAGGAGAGGAAGATAAATAAGAACGCTGTTGACACAAAAGAGAAATGAAACCGGAATCTCATTTGGCACAAGGGTGCCAAACGGAATGCTTATTCAATTTTATATTCTCTTGAAAATGAAAATGGCCCATAAAGAAAGTTAACAATCTCCTACCTGCCTTTATCTGTATGTTTTTATTGGCTTTGTCATTCAAAGTAAAATGATGAATTGCTTTTACTGGTGGCGCTCCTTGTTTGCTCTCTCTAGTGGACATCTATCCCTAATCCTCTTAGCGTGACAAATTGCTGTGCTTCTCTGGGTGCGCACACTTCAGATCAGCTCAGCATTTATATGACTGCTACTCGATTTCTTCTGGAATGATCCACTGGGTGCCATCTTCCTCAAATTTTGCTTTTATATCCCTCTAACCAAAGGCAGGAAACAAAACAAAACAAAGGCAGCAGAGATGCTTGGCAATTCCTTTTTAATGGCATATAGATTCTTTTCAAGGTGAGCATCCATCACCTCCCTCCTCTCTGACAAACACTTAACATGTTATAATTCTTTCCCTGCCTTAGACAGAGAGGTACATCTCATCCAGTGCTCTTCTCATATTTAGCAGGGAGACAGGAAGTGTCTCTTTTCACCCCAGTGAAGTATCTACTCTAGTGGGCTAACATAATGGCAGGCTTGGGGGGACAGGGAATCAGAAGCCCCAGGCGTGTGCACACTGTGCCCCTGCTGTCTCCACCCGCTGCGCTGCCCCACCTGCCTGTCGGAGTCATTCTGCTGGCAGGTAAAGCCCCACGTGGCTCTCCGAGACGCTTGAAAAGCCCTAATCTAAAAGAGTCTTCCTGTTTGTTGGAACTTTCAGATTTCGCTCAAAGCCTCAGAAGGCTTTTCGAGCACTTTGGAGCATCGTGTGAGGGTCCATTACCCCTAGGTAAGTAACTCCTTGGGGGGGGGGGGTGGAATGATGCAGGAGGCAGGCATGTCACAGACCAGGTTCGTTATTGGGTTAACGCACACTAGAAAAGTTTTTTCTTCTGTATCCTTAGATAATGAGCCCTTTTGGCACAGACCATTATTGATCTGATTTTTTAAATATTAAACAGCTTTGCGAAATTTCTGTTGAAAAGCTGTATATACACATTATTTAATTTTAATAACAACAGTATCAGGAGAGGGATTTTTCAAGTCGACTCACTATCCCCACTGTTGTTAGAGGAATTAACGAGATAACAAATAAAACAGATCTGAGTTATCAAACATCCAAAACATCTCCCAAGCGTTCCCACCTTCTTTACATGGATGATCTAAAGCTAAATGGAAAGTCAACATCTGAAATAGAATCGCAGTTAAACACCGTCCTCACATATAGCAGAGATATAGCAACGGAGTTTGGTTTAAACCAGCCATTTTCAACCAGTGTGCCACGAAAAGTCCACAGGTGTGCCCCAGGAAATTGGGAGAGGATCATTTATTAGTAGGGCCATCGGGGCATGTGAGCCCCCCACTGGCATCACAATGTGCCTTGTCAATTGTCAAAAAACCGAAGATGTGCCTTGAGCATTTTCAAGCCATGTCAGTGTGAGATGAAAAAGGTTGAAAATCCCTGATTTAGACAAATGCACAACCCTAACTATCAACGGGGAAAGTGGTGAGAACCAAAGGAATACACTACAAGCATTTAGGCATTCTTCAGGCCAAAACAATTGAACATGTAGAAGTTAGTAATGAATATATTAGGAGGGTGAAGAAGATCTTGAAATCCAAACTCAGTGCAGGAAACACCATCAAAGCAATAAACACCGGGGCAATTCCAGTCATAAGATACACAGCTGGTATAGTAGACGGGACCCAGGCTGGGTTAGAAGTGCTAGACAGGAAGACCAGAAAGGTGGTGACAATGAATCATGCCCTACATCCAAGAAGCAATGTTGACAGACTATTTACACAGGAGCAGAGGTGGGTGTGGCATGTTACAAGTGCACTAAATTGTACAAGAAAAGGGCATTGCAAGAATATATAAAGGATAGTGAAGAAGACGCATTGAAGCTGGTTTACCAAGAAAACATGCTGGTGGACGAACATTATGAACTTTGCAGAAATGGACAAACGGATGGCTTTAGTTAGAGAGAAATTAATAGAAAATTTTTATGATGAATTGGAAACCAATTATTGACTTTCTGTATGAAAGAGGGAATAATGAGTTAATGAGCTGCGAATCTGAAGATTAGATTTTAAAGGGCTGTTGGAAATACAACATATATATGGGTGGAAGTTTAGATTATTAAGATTAAGATGTAAGTAATTAGAATATTCGACTTCATTCATTCTACATTATTAGAGGTTTTCTTTATCTGTATGTATGTATGTATGTATGTATGTATGTATGTATGTATGTATGTTTTTCCCCTGGGGGCTGGGGATAAGAATAGGCCCTCAGTTTGGCAGTACTTGTCGTAAGAGGCGACTAAACAGCCACCGGGTAGATGGGGCTCGTCAGCCTGGGAAGGCAGCTCATCTGAGAGAAGGAAAACTCTGATCCCAAACCTCCACTGCCTTGTGGCTACATCCAGTTATGGAAAAGGCTTCAGGAGTCAACCTCGAGGCAAAATCCGGAGCCGGAGTCCCTGAGGCAGTTCATGGCTGAACACAGTCACGTTCTGGCAACTCCTGTGACGCCGCTGGAACCAACCGTATTGGCCTTTGCCTTTCCATTGGACCATTTCAGCGACGTGGAGAGGGGGGATTTGCTGCATGGGTAACAGCCTATCCTCCATATCTACTTTACCCAGGCTTCGCGCACTGGAGAGGACACTCTGTTCCAGAACCACCATTCAAAGCGTGACACCATAGTCTTCCAAGACTGAAGGATGCCAACAATGTTTTTTAATGTTGCTGTTTGTTTTTTCTTTTCATTTTATTGTGTGTTTTCTTTTTTTCTCTTTCTTTTATTATAATAAAGTTTAATAAAAAAACATGCTGAATACTGGGGACAGTGATACAATAACAACAAAGCTGGCTTATAAAAAGATCAAATGAAGATCAAGAAAGAAAAATGGCAAAGCAAAGCGCTCCATGGCCAGTACATAAAAGTTATTGCAGGAATTGCTTACAACAACAAAACCTGACAGTGGCTAAGAACAGGTAGATTGAAGAAGGAGACAGAGGGATTAATTTTGGTTGCCCAGGACCAGGCACTAAGAACAAATTTATTTAGAGCCAAAATTGAGTGAACATCTATGGACAACAAATGCCGCCTGTGTAAAGATGCTGATGAAATGGCGGACTGCCTGGTCAGCTGCTGCAAGAAAATCGTGCAGACTGACTGCAAAGAAAGGCACGACAGAGTTGCAACTCTGTCATTAGGAAGGGTATTGAGAACAAAACGGCTAGTATTATAATACTGTTGTACAAATCTATGGTAAGGCCACACCTGGAGTATTATGTCCAGTTCTGGTCGCCACATCCCAAAAAGGACATAGTGGAAATGGAAAAGGTGCAAAAGAGAGCGACTAAGTTGATTACGGGGCTGGGGCACCTTCCTTATGAGGAAAGGCTACGGCGTTTGGGCCTCTTCAGCCTAGAAAAGAGATGCCTGAGGGGGGACGTGATTGAGACATACAAAATTATGCAGGGGATGGACAGAGTGGATAGGGAGATGCTCTTTACACTCTCACATAACACCAGAACCAGGGGACATCCACTAAAATTGAGTGTTGGGCGGGTTAGGACAGACAAAAGAAAATATTTCTTTACTCAGCGTGTGGTCGGTCTGTGGAACTCCTTGCCACAGGATGTGGTGATGGCGTCTAGCCTAGACGCCTTTAAAAGGGGATTGGACAAGTTTCTGGAGGAAAAATCCATTATGGGGTACAAGCCATGATGTGTATGCGCAACCTCCTGATTTTAGAAATGGGTTATGTCAGAATGCCAGATGCAAGGGAGGGCACCAGGATGAGGTCTCTTTTTATGTGGTGTGCTCCCTGGGGCATTTGGTGGGCCGCTGTGAGATACAGGAAGCTGGACTAGATGGGCCTATGGCCTGATCCAGTGGGGCTGTTCTTATGTTCTTATGCAACAGGAATTCACTGGAACATGTGTAAAAAGTATAACTGCCTTCTGGCAACAACTGGTGAAGCCACAAAATTGAAAAAGTAGTAGAGAATGAAGAAGTCAAAGTGCTCAGGGATTTTAGAATAGAAACTGACAAACATCTGCCACACAACACACCAGACATAACCATCATTGATAACAATACGAAAGTCTGGATAGTAGACATTGCGGGACCTGGTAACAGTAGAGTAGAAAATAAAGAACTGGAGAAAATCACCAAGTATAAAGACCTGCAAATAGAAATTGAAAGACTGTGGCACAAGAAAGCAAGAGCAATCCCAATAGTCATAGGGGCCTTAGGGTGCTATCCTTAGGGTGCTACAGCTGGAAAAGCACTTGGATACCATCCGGATGAGTACACACACCATCAGCCAATTACAAAAGGTCGCCTTACTAGAGACAACGCATATACTCTGGTGATATTTGAAGCGCAACATCACAAAGACAAAAAAAAAGCTACCTATACTAGGTCCTTTTGTTCGTATCCATTCGATAGGAACGCTTGAGTTACATTTCAAACATCTGAACATTAACAGAATTACTAGTGGTCAAATTAAAAAAAAACACACTGCTTGGTTTGGCACACATTATTTGGAAATATATTACAACGTCCCTGGACCCTGGGTGGAGCTCGAGTAGTAATTAATGCCAAGTCCAGCTAAAGAACTGGCAGCTGTGACATGAGAAATAATAATAATGAGGACGGGGTAGGCAATTTTTTTTAAAAAACAAGTGTACCTTAGCTTAGCAAAAGTTGCAATATATTCCAAACTCATAATTGCAAAAGAGGTGCATGCATCCAATGAACTTCGTGGCTCACCTTTGTCTTCTCCACTGTACCAAATGCCCTTAGCCCTCACTCACGGATCGCTAACTTACAGCCGAATACTAACTGCAAGATAGATGGATTCAGAAAAGCATGATAACAACACCTTTCCTCTGCTTTACCTTTGCTGCATTCAGTTGGTTTAAAGCAGCTTTTTCTCAGCCTGATTTATTTCTGGTATCAGAGACAGACTGGGGAAAATGGCTTAAAACAACGGAGCACAGTTTGGTGAAGTGGTGGAGGGCATGACTTTTGCTCTCCTCCTCATACTCTTTCTAAAAAATAGACCCAGTCTGACCCCATTTATATGTGAATGTGGCAGGCACATAGGTAAAATATACGTAACTGCTCCGTCCAATCTAGTTTGACCCTGAAAAGAGAAAGTGTTATACGCAAATGTGAAAAAACAGTTTGAGCAGACCGTGGCGGTTCTGTACGTGGAAAAGCTATGCAAGTCATCTCTAAAACGGAGAAGAAAACTGCAATGATAAACTTTTAATTTAGCTTCCCTCTCCATTAAGGACCATCGTCTGATGGTGCTTTGATGTCAGGATGTTCTGTGGTTTTCTGTGTCCCCTCCATCCCTTGCCCCTACCACCACACCCTCTTCCATGGAGCAGAAAAATGCAGACCACAAGATACGGACAAGTTCTGCTAGACACTACAGAGGGGGAGCTAAACTTCTGGCTGCAGTCTTTCCAGGTAGTTCTATGTTTAGCATAATGTCAAGTTTGGTCTGTAACAAATGGTTCTGAAATCCAAAACATGTTTTGTTCAAGAGAAACAGGACAGAAGCTGCTAAGCAAGACTCAGTGAGGCAATTAGAGGACAAAGGTGGAGGTGCAGAGATAGGCGACACTGATAGATTGCAGAGACCTTGAATATTTTTCGTTCTTACAATTCATTAGACTAGCTGAAGGTCACAAGGCTAGAACTGCAGAATACCATTCTAAAAGAAAAATCAAATACATAACGCAGGCTTTAAAGCCCCATTGTGGTGAACAACGAGGAATTCAGAAAGATTAAAAATGGACCCAGCACCAGTTGCACAATGAATTACATTCTGCAAGGTGAATACAGGCTGTTTCTATTCTCTTTGTTCCTCCTCCCGACCTATTACCTGCTGCAGTTTTCTGTCGCATTTCAGAATTTGACAAACCATGGGATGGGGAAAGCTTAGACATGAAGTTGTAAAAAAAAAAAAAAATACAGTGGGGGGGGGGAACTCAGGTGCCGAGAAGAGTCACTGTGAAAGTGCTGGGCAGTAAGTAGAACTGCGGGGTGGTGGTGCAGCTTTTTCGGGGCAGGGGAGAAGAGGATTGAGACCAGGAGGGGGTGGAGATGGTGGCAGGCTCTGTTGCTGTATCCTGTGCTCTTTCCCTGGTCGGGCAGCCTGACATGGGCCTCCTCAAGTCTGTGCCTGCTCAAAGCAAGGAGACCCATTGGTCCTAGGAGACCCACTGGTGCCATGGCAGCATTATCTGGTCTCTCTTAACCCAAGGAGACTCCCAGCGCTAGCCTGGTGCCCATATGATGCAGCGGCAGTCATTTTGGTGCTGCTGCGGATAGAATTGGACTGTCAGATGCTCTGTGTTTGAAGGGATCTTACACATATTCTCCATAGTGAAGCACACTAGTTTTACATGCATTTGGAACTCACACACCTCAGCACTGGTGACATGTGCAAATTGCCCCTTTTGGAGGTCACATAAGAAGCACAAGTAAAGGATGCATGTCACAGGTCGTGTCCAGAAGTCACTTCTTCTTGTCACTTTGCTGTTCTAAAGTATTCTGTAAGGCATTTTAAAATGCATGCTGGTGAAACTGAATGCTGTTGCTTCACGTTCTCCTATTTAGTCCCTCAAAATTCTGGACAGGATGCATCTTCTCACATTTCAACAACAATATTTTAGGAAGCTGAGAATCAAGCAACAAAGAATAGCTTGTGCATTTATTTAGCTCAACTTAATTGAGTTTCTGCAAGGCTAGTCAAGGAATTTTTTGAGTCCTTCTCAGCTAATTTGGTTCTCTCAGGCTGCCAACCCATTTCCCTGACTCATCACTTCTGCTGAGCAGAGACACCTTCGGGAATCGGGAGACACGTAAAGGAGAAGAGAGACAGAAAAGCTGAGAAGTGGGAATGGGCAGAGGCCAGGTTTGGGCCCACCTGAAATCTGCACACTGTGACAACTGTAAGGCAAGCCAGACTCCCTTTTGAGCTGATGTAGTGTTGCTGACCCAGATCCAGCTGTCACACAATATAAAATCAGTGGCGGGAACAGCAAAGAAAAGGAAGACCATGCTAATGAATTTAGAATGCAGTGAGAAAAATGTTTCCCCTGAGGGCTGGGGATAAGAATAGGCCCTCAGTTTGGCTGTACTTGTCGTAAGAGGCGACTAAACAGCCACCGGGTAGATGGGACTCCCTAGCCTGAGAAGGAAGCTCATCTGAGAGAAGGAAAACTCTGATCCCAAACCTCCACTGCCTTGTGGCTACATCCAGTTATGGAAAAGGATTCAGGAGTCAACCTCGAGGCAAAATCCGGAGCCGGAGTCCCTGAGGCAGTTTATGGCTGAACACAGTCACGTTCTGGCAACTCCTGCAACGCTGCTGGAACCAACCGTATTGGCTTCTGCCTTTCCATTCGACCATTTCAGCGACGTGGAGAGGGGGGATTTGCTGCATGGGAAACAGTCTATCCTCCATATCTACCTTACCCAGGCTTCGCGCACTGGAGAGGACACTCTGTTCCAGAACACTATTCAGAGCGCGATACCATAGTCTTTTGAGACTGAAGGATGCCAACAAGAGAAAAATGCCCTTTCCCTGACACCAGCATAAGGATTTGAGCCCTGGCAACCCCTGGCATGACAGCTGTTGGGGCAGCCACAGAATCTCCCAACCAGGAAACAGGACATAACAGGCTTCTTACTGAGGGCTGCAACAGCTACCTTCATTGGTCCCAGTACTATTTCTGGTTGATACTCAGCAGCTAGGTTGTGTGGTTTCTGTACTACACGTAAGCCTAAGATTTGCTGAAACTGAAGGGGCTGACAACGGCACACGGCACTGCTGTTCTGCACAGAATTGCAGATTAGTTCTTAAAGATTCTCTGAGCTTTATACCAGTCTGGCTTCTAAACATTTGAAATATTTTGCCATGTTTCGTTTTGTACACACATTTTGATATATCACAAACTTCTAGTTCCAGTCAAACTTCCTGCTTTACATAAAAACGTTTTATGGAGATTAGCATAATGTTACCAATACAAAGATTTAAAGTAAAAAGCTGTAGAGTAAGTTCTTTAGCATTTTATTTAGGATTTTTTTCCTCCAGTGTGTCTGCACAGAGAAAAGTTCAGAATTTTTAGTAGGCACTTGTGAAATGCCTTTTTCTGAACGCTTATGGGTATAAGAAAACATAGAGTTTATTGAAATGTGTTTTTATGGCAAACCATAATCGTACATAAGAACATAAGAACAGCCCCACTGGATCAGGCCATAGGCCCATCTAGTCCAGCTTCCTGTATCTCACAGCGGCCCACCAAATGCCCCAGGGAGCACACCACATAACAAGAGACCTCATCCTGGTGCCCTCCCTTGCATTTGGCATTATGACATAACCCATTTCTAAAATCAGGAGGTTGCACATACATATCATGGCTTGTACCCCGTAATGGATTTTTCCTCCAGAAACTTGTCCAATCCCCTTTTAAAGGCGTCTAGGCTAGACGCCAGCACCACATCCTGTGGCAAGGAGTTCCACAGACCGACCACACGCTGAGTAAAGAAATATTTTCTTTTGTCTGTCCTAACCTGCCGAACACTCAATTTTAGTGGATGTCCCCTGGTTCTGGTATTATGTGAGAGTGTAAAGAGCATCTCCCTATCCACTCTGTCCATCCCCTGCATAATTTTGTATGTCTCAATCATGTCCCCCCTCAGGCGTCTCTTTTCTAGGCTGAAGAGGCCCAAACGCCGTAGCCTTTCCTCATAAGGAAGGTGCCCCAGCCCCGTAATCATCTTAGTTGCTCTCTTTTGCACCTTTTCCATTTCCACTATGTCTTTTTTGAGATGCGGCCACCAGAACTGGACACAATACTCCAGGTGTGGCCTTACCATAGATTTGTACAACGGCATTATAATACTAGCCGTTTTGTTCTCAATACCCTTCCTAATGATCCCAAGCATAGAATTGGCCTTCTTCACTGCCGCCGCACATTGGGTCGACACTTTCATCGACCAGTCCACCACCACCTGTATGACTTGTCTTTATGAATACTGAAAGCTCTTATTCATTACACAGGCACACACAATTTCTTTTCAGTTACTATCTGAAAGTCTGATTCTCCCAAAGCCCAACTAAATCCTTCAGATCAAATATGCCCTCAGCAATACCCCTGCAACCTCATTGCCTCCAGTAGCTTGGAGACGGCTACTTCATTATGGCTTGATGCTCAGACATGGAATGAAATGCGGGTCAATTTTCTCAGCTGTATTGCCTTAAGGCTGATTTAAACAGCCATTTTTGCCACTATGCAGCAACCTCCCTTTGGAAGAAATGCAGCTCCTCCGAGTGTGGAGCCAGCTCCAAGAAAGGAAATACACATCACACAGGGCTTCATGTGACTCTGTTGCCTCTGTCTGGGTGCAGGGGGTTGCCTGTTTGAGAGTGCTCCTGTGTCAAACTCTCCCTGCATATACAATGCTGATATGTGAAAAAGACAAGGAATGAAAATCTTCCTTCTATGGCAGCGATTTTCAACTAGTGTGCTGAGCACATTGGTGCGCCGTGACAGTCCTGCAGGTGTGCTGTGGGAGTCTGGAGCATGTAAATTGAAAACTGCTGAAAAACTCTTTCGGGTTCTGTAGTTCCATTTCTAGGACAACTGTCTGTAGTGATGAATTATCTGTCCCTCTTCCTCTGCTGGCTCTGACCTGGAAGAGTCTCTCGGAAGCAACATCACAAGAGGCTAGAACCGTAGAGATCTGTTGCGAGCTGCTGCTCAGGCCACTGGGACGGCTTCGCTCTGCTGCTGGAGTTCCGCCGACGGCGCGGCACGCAGATAGCTGCCCAGTTGCTATGGTGCCTATCTGCCAAGGTCGGAGCGCTCCCACTCCCGGCGAGAAAGAAGACTCAAAGGCAGAAGTTCTCCACCACACTCCTCCTTTACTATGTACAAATATTTACAGTCCAAATAGTACATACAGCACACGCTTCTCAGTTCAAACGGACGTAGTCTTCGGCTCAACACTACTCTGCATCTCCCACATCTCTGCATGCCCCTGCAGGAACTTTATACTTCTGACACCCAATCAGAGTGTAGGAAATACTGCACAGTCATGCTGACTATGCAGGTGCTGTCACACGCACACACACTCACATGATGTCACCTGATGCACATCACCTGATGTTGCATCAGCTCCAGGTTCCCAGGGTGCTGTGCTGGCTTGCTGTGGCCAAGGCTTCAGGCCTGCTACTATGCAGCCAGTAAATTACATGTCAGTACTGGGGATCAACCCTTGACAAGATCAGTGTGCTTTGAGAAGAAAATCACTGTTCTAATGGATAGGCACTTTCTAAGTTTATATGTTTAGGACACTGTTCTGTTTAAAGATCGCAAAGCACTGTCCAATTAAAAACAACACAAGCATCTGCTTTGCGTGTAGGAACTGAGCTGTGGAGGTACGCCTACCTTCCCCTCCACCTCCATTTCAAGCTGGTACAGTCCCACAGTGCACACACACCTCACTGCACTAGCATAACAGGCCTGCAATATATATGTTAACATCTAATGCTGAAAACAATTCCCCTCTTCACTCAATCCTTATACTGTGTCAAGGGTCGAGCCCTTGCCCAACCCCTGCCTTACCTGGCAGCTGGCCAGTGACAGAACTGCCGAGACACAGAGCCGTCGCCGCCTCGCCAGCTGACCAGGCAAGATGCAAGGCTACTGGGTGGGAGAGACAGTCTCCCCAGGGCTCACCTGACCAGAGCAGTGAGCAGGGCAGGATCTCCATTAGACACCAGAGAAGAGAGAAACAGGCTAGGGCTGGGGCCCCTTTAAGCCTGGGGAGGGAGGAAGAGGAGGAACCAAGAGTGTGGCTGGGCATGATAAAAACAGGGAAGCCAGTGATGACAGTCAGTTGTGGAGAGGTAAGGTAGGAGGCTGAAACCCCTGCCTGAGGACCAAGGACTTGAGGCCCTGTCTCCAGGGAGGAGGACAAAGGTGTCGTGAACCCCCTCCCCCTAGTTGGGTGAGGCTTCCCCTGCAGGGAGCCCCAGAAACACAGACACCCCCACCCAGGGGACCCCAAGAGGCTATCCAGTCGCCCCTCAGCACCCTACCGGGCAACTCCCAGAGAGCCCCTTCACGGGGCAACCCTCACACAGAAAGTGATCAAGTTGATTACAGACAGATTGAGGCACACAATTCAGTGTTGGCCAGGAGAGTGCTGCATGGATGGTCCACTACGTAGCTGCCTAGGTAAAGAGGTAGCAAATCCACTCATACCAAATCTCTAAAAATATGAACAGTTTATTCACAGATACAAAAGACTGACCCTACAAAATACCTATTTGGTACAAAAGATCACACACATGCATGCACACATTCCACCAGAAATGAAGGTGTTTTTACCTGCTTCACAACAGTCACAGTTCCAGGGGCCATAGCGACCACAGAGGCAACAGCAGCTGCACTATGAGGCTCTGAACCCAGCTCTATGATTTGCTGCAGGATGTTCACAGCTGTGGGGTCTAGTCGTTCTCCTTATCAGACAGAATCAAAGAGAATGACATTATTAAAACCATACCAGCTCTAAGATGACACAAACTGACACGTGCCCTTTGCGCAAGCTGTTTTCCTTAGTTCCCATTGTCATCTTTGCACCTTCTGCCATGGTGTTAATGAGACGTTCAAGTAAGGGATCAAGGGATCAGGGACAAAAACAACAAATAATCTTCTAGTATCTTAAAGACGGCCACGTTTATTAAGTCGCCACAGGCCAGAACCAACTTTGGTAGCTGCAAAGTGCCATTAGGATTGTAAGCCCTATAAGCAAGGACCAGGGAGCTTAATACTCCCTGGATGTAAAATGCTTATTAGCATAACCTTATACTGTATTTTCTTCACCAACATCATTGCCACTTGTAAAACTATTTATTCCCATATAAGGGCACTTTTGAACATACTTTAACCAGCTTTCATGAGCAGTAGCGCTGAGCTGAAATCTGGGGGAAGCAATTCTGTGAAAATCATTTTTAGAACTGAAAGAAGGTTTTCTCTTGCGAGATCATTGTGAAAAGGCTGAGAATCCATTTAAAATTCTTATGTTGATCCCAGACTAGCTAGGGTCATCCATATGACCAGAACAGAAAACATTACCCACATTCTAATGGGCTTCATTTACCCCCAGTGCCACATAGCTAAATTTGATTAGCTACAAAACACTGTGACATCATCATACTTTGAACCCTATTGGGCTGGTATATCTTGAAGAAGAACAAAATAGAGGGGAAAATGGATGCCCAAAAAAGCAGCAGAAAAAGAAAACAGTTACTGCAAACAGCCAATAAAAATGGATTGAAGGCTATTTGGGGCCAAGTTATTAATGCCAACCTAGAGCACATTTGGCTAAGCACTAATGTGCAGTCAGTTTGACAGTCAGAGTATTAGGAGTCAATAGTTTTGAGTTGGCAAGTCACATGCACTTCTAACAGCCCAATCCTATCCACACTTTCTTGGGAGAAAGCCCCATTAACCCTATGGGACTGACTTCTGAACAGACATACATCGGATTGGGCTGTAAGTATGATTTATTTATCACATTTTTATACCGCCCTTCCTCCAAAGAGCTCAGGGCGGTGTACACAGCTGCTCCCCTCCTTTTTTTCTCACAACAACTCTGTGAGGTAGGTGAGGCTGAGAGAAAGTGACTGGCCCAAGGTCACCCAGGAAGTTTCATGGCTAAGGGGGGATTTGAACCTGGATCCCTGATCCAGGTCTGAATCTACCTCCCAAACCACTACACCACCCTGGCTCTTGTACCACTCACTCCTGCAGGAGGCGAACACTGGTTTTCAAAATCTGGAGAAAGAGCAAGAGAGAAAGCCCAAGCAAACTGATGACCTTCCTACTATGATGTAACGAATAGACTTGTGCAGGAGGAATGTGGAAGCCACAACCGGAGATTGTGCATCCTCAGAAGAGAAGCAAAGGAGAGCAGAACCAGTCTTCGGAAAAGGAGGGGGGTAAACCTCAACAGGGACTTATTTTTAAAGTTTATTTCTTGCCTAAGAGTCTGTGCCTTGCCCTCATCTAAGTCATGTTCCTTTTCAACATTACTTCAGAAGCAACTCATGCTCTCTTTAGGTGTTCTTTAAAATGCCTGCAGCCACTGCAGGATTTTGGAGGAAGCTGCGTTGCTGGTACCATACTGCAGCCAAGAAGAGTTTCTTTTTCAAAGCTGCTCCAGGCATGGTGTGTTTGACAAAATGAAGAAGATACTATATCTCTGATATTGCTCCTTTTCAGATACAGCCTACTGCTGATGCCAGGTTGAAACCAGGAGTGTCAGTTCAACTCTTATCTCAACTATGAACTCATGAGGTCGCCTTAGGCAAGCTGCTCTCCCTCTTTCTCTCTCTCAAGACTCCCATTTGCTGGGGCTAATAATACTGAGCTATTTTACAAGGTTGTTTTCAGGATTACTGAGATAATGTACATGATGCACTTTTGAGACACAGGATTGATCCATTACTACTGTGGAGTATTTATTTTCTCCTTGAAGAAAATATTTTACCATTTTCTGAGGTATATCGCAGGTCCTGTAAAGCAGCTACAGCAGCCTGAGTTCCTTGCACATCTTCAGCTTCTGTGATATGGAGATACTGTGTTGATGTTTCTTCGGAAACTTCTGTGGTTGACTGCACAAAAAAGTCAACAAATGCTGATCAAATAGGGAAATTAATTATGACATTTGTCATGATTAATAAATATATGACAAAGATTCCAAAATATTCATAGCCACTATAAACTAATCACTGAATTTCTTTCAAGTGGCATAATGAACACTGTTTGTATGTTTTGTAGAACATCAAGAGCTGCAATCATAATTTTCACATTATTATTAATTTAAGACTACTAACATAGTTTCAAATCTTTTATTTTATTCACACAGAGACAGATAATTTTTGATTTTTCAGACATGGGAATGAAACTCAAAAACATGTGCAGACTTTCCTGGGAGTAAGCTCCACTGAACACAGAAGGTCATACTTTAGAGTAAATATGCATAGGATCACACTGCACAACTGAGGTATAGCAATTTGCTTATGGTCATCCAAGGAATCCTGGGTTCACCCCCATTTAAACCCAAATTTGACACTCTGTACTACCTTAGTACATTGATATCAGTATCAGTTAAACAGCACTCTCTGGAGCAAAAGTGGGCAGAAGTTAGTGATCTACTAGTAGATTTCTGGGTGGTTTGCAGTAGGTTGGAAAGGGTTTCCAACTACTAGTAATTGAACAACAGGAGAATTGTAAGTTACAAACAATCCTGTGCCATGACTGTACTTGTGATAATTTCTCAGTCTCTGTGGGCATGTTCCTAACTCACTTTCCAGCACCAACATAAGAGCAATGAAGCTCACTGCTCATTGCCTTCTATTTTAATCTAGAAACAAACATTCCCTTACTTTGAGGAGGCCTCCATGAGTGACACCCAACTGCAGGATGCAGCACATGTCCCATTGGCACAGCTATGAAAGTGATGGAAAGTGGGTTAGGATTTAGGCCTATGTTCCTCACCTATACAATATGAGTATCACTTGGTTCCTGACTAATTGTTCCTGATTAATTCCTGACTAAGGAATTGTCAGATAGGGGTTAAAAGAGTTTTCAGACCTAATTGACAAATTAAAGATCAATAAGTCACTAGGCCCAGATGGCATCCACCCAAGAGTTATTAAGGAACTAAAGAATAAAGTTGCTGATCTCTTGACTAAAATATGCAACTTGTCCCTTAAAACGGCCACGGTGCCAGAAGATTGGAGGATAGCAAATGTCACACCAATCTTTAAAAAGGGAAGGAGAGGGGACCCAGGTAATTATAGGCCAGTCAGCCTAACGACTATTCCAGGTAAGATGGTGGAATGCCTCATCAAAGATAAAATCTTAAAACATGTTGAACAGGCCTTGCTGAGGGAGAATCAGCATGGCTTCTGTAAGGGTAAGTCTTCCCTCGCGAACCTTTTAGAATTCTTTGAAAAGGTCAACAGGCATGTGGATGCAGGAGAACTGTGGACATTATATATCTGGACTTTCAGAAGGCGTTTGACACAGTCCCTCACCAAAGGCTACTGAAAAAACTCCACAGTCAGGGAATTAGAGGGCAGGTCCTGTCATGGATTAGGAACTGGTTGAAGACCAGGCAACAGAAAGTGGGTGTCAATGGGCAATTTTCACAATGGAGATAGGTAAAAAGCGGTGTGCCCCAAGGATCTGTAATGGGACCGGTGCTTTTCAACCTATTCATAAACGACCTGCAGGCAGGGCTAAGCAGCGAGGTGGCTAAGTTTGCAGATGACACCAAACTTTTCTGAGTGGTGAAGATCAGAAGAGATTGTGAAGAGCTCCAGAAGAATCTCTCCAAACTGGGAGACTGGGCAGCAAAATGGCAGATGCATTTCAATATAAGTAAGTATAAAGTCATGCACACTGGGGCAAAGAATCAGAACTTTACATATGGACTAATGGGTTCTGAGCTGTTTGAGACAGATCAGGAGAGAGATCTTGGGGTGCTTCTGGACAGCTCAATGAAAGAGTCGACCCAATGTGCCAGCAGTAGTGAAGAGGGCTAATTCCATGCTTGGGATCATTAGGAAAGGCATTGAGGATAAGACAGCTAATATTGTAATGCTGTTGTACAAATCGATGGTAAGACCACACCTGGAGTATTGTGTCTAGTTCTGGTTGCCACATCTCAAAAATGATATAGTGGAAATGGAAAAAGTATAGAAGAGAGCAACCAAAATGATTACTGGGCTGGGGCACCTTGCCTATGAGGAAAGGCTACAGCGTTTGGGCCTCTTCAGCCTAGAAAAGAGACGCCTGAGAGGGGACATGATTGAGACATACAAAATTATGCAGGGGATGGACAGAGTGGATAGAGAGATGCTCTTTACACTCTCACATAACACCAGAACCAGGAGACATCCACGAAAGTTGAGTGTTGGGAGAGTTAGAACAGACAGAAGAAAATATTTCTTTACCCAGCATGTAATTAGTCTGTGGAATGCTTTGCCACAGGAAGCAGTGATGGAATCTGGCCTGGATGCCTTTAAGAGGGAATTGGACAAATTTCTGGAGGAAAAGTTCATTATGGATTACAAGTCATAGTAGGTATGTGCGGGCTTTTGGTTTAAGAGGCAGGTTGCCTCCGATTGCCAGATGCAGTAGAGGGCACTGGGACGCAGGTTGTGTCTGTTGTCTTGTGTGCTCCCTGGGGCATTTGGTGGGCTACTGTGAGATACAGGAAGCTGGACTAGATGGGCCTTTGGCCTGATCTAGTGGGGCTTTTCTTATGTTCTTATGATTGTTTTGAGCAAGTCTTTGTGCAGTTCTCCAAGCTGATTTTAGAGTTTTTTCTTAGAATCCCTGACCTATGGTAACTCAGACTCAGGCAGGTACTACTGGTTATCCCAATGTGGGGGAGCAGTAAGTGATTGGACAAGTTTCTGGAGGAAAAATCCATTACAGGTTACAAGCCATGATGTGTATGTCAAACCTCCTGATTTTAGAAATGGGCTATGTCAGAATGCCAGATGCAAGGGAGGGTACCAGGAGGCAGGTTGTGCCTGTTATCTGGTGTGCTCCCTGGGGCATTTGGTCGGCCGCTGTGAGATACAGGAAGCTGGACTAGATGGGCCTGTGGGGCTGATCCAATGGGGCTGTTCTTATGTCCTTATGATTGGCCCTGCTTGCCTGCACCTACACCTGGTGAGCCACTTGGTTTTTAGTTAAAAAGCCACACAGATGCAGAAATATGAAGTTTGCCTACCTCTGCTTTAGAGAAAAAAGGGGGGAACAATGCTCATGCAGTTACCACTGAGAACTGGTAACCACTCTGACAATGTCATCTTACTGGGCCAGACATAACCAACTCCCCAGGGATGCTCTGCTTGCAAGGCATCTGGACTGGCTTTGACAAAAAATAAAGAACATGGGAATGGGCTTACAGATGGTAGGGGCAATCAACAAAACCATTATTTATTCTTGCCAAAAATTCCCTGTATGCTTTCCTGCAAACAAAAGCTAAGAGTTCAGGATACAGAAGTGTCAAGAAAAAAATGACAATGAAAAAAATGTTCTTGCCAGATGGATAGGTAGGTAGAGATAGATTAAAAGAAGACATAGGCAGTTCAACTTTTCAGTTCAGAAAGCTGTGCATGCAGCACTACTAATTAATTTTTTTTTTAACACTCTAGGAGAAGTTTGAAATTTTAGGGACATCTCTAGCAGCTCGATTTTACCTCCCACTTTGTCTCCCCTTCGTACTCCACTAATTTGAGTCCATGCTTGTTTTTGAAGTGTCTGTTGAATTCCCATTTTGTACCATACACAAAGTTGCAAACTGGGCACTTAATACCACCTAAAAAAGAAAAGAACAACATAAGTTCTATCAACACAGATTTTGAAACTGATGGGATGTCGGAATTCTCTCACTGTTGTTAAATAAGACGAAAATGTCACAGGCTACCGATGACTGGCTTCTTTACCAAGTTTAACAGTTTACAGAACTTGCATTCATGAAGTACTGTGTGCCCCAAACCTTCCTCACCCTTCTATGAACACTTGGCCATGTTGCTGGATCACTTCCCAAAGTGAAATGTAGACTGTTAACAAGCAGCAAATTGTCAGTTATGAATTATCATATTTATTTATTTATTTATTTATTTATTTATTTATTTATTTATTTATTTATACTGGCATTTATATACTGCCTTTCTTTGGTTGTCAGATTTCTCCTCAGACTTTAATCCAAGGCGGTTTACAAAGGCAGGCTGTTCTAAACCCCCGTAGGGATTTTTGCAATTGAATAGTTCTAGTCTGCCATCAGGAAAAGGATATTAGAGATTTATTTTTTTTTGCTTCAGGCTAGGATTGGCACACTGATAAAATATCGTCATATTATTATGTATTATTAAACTATCATAACCAGTTGTCAAATATTCCATGAAGCGTGTCATGGTAATTTACTTTTTATTTCAAATGAGCAATATACATATTAGCTGATAAGGGTAGGTCATGAAGTGAACTTTAAAGTCAGAGAGTTCAAAATGATTCAGCTGAAGCCCCATTTGTGTTAAATCTCCTTGGGGTCATCTTAAGGGAAACGGGAACAAGCGAACAATAGAGGGGAGATCTAAACACTGGACCACAGGCCTCTCTCACTGCATGGTCAGCAATTTGAAATGGAACAGCAGAGTTGTGAGAACTTGCCATGGGCATGTCTTCTTCAGTAACATCTTAGTGTCTACTACAAAGTGATGCATCATGAAGTTAAGGTCTCACACAATGGAATTTCATCAGCAAGGTAGTTAAAAAGTAGAGGGAGAATGAAATCATTTTCTCTGTTTTACTTGGTAAGTCTGAATTGAAGTGAGGCTCTTTTGTTGACATTTATTAATCCTCAAGGATTTCCTTCTATTATTATCTTTAGTCACCTTGTACAGTGCAGGCTGCCTGACTTTATGCTAAACTGGAACTGCTTCTCTGTTAAAGGTCTTAATATGCAGCCGTGAATGACACTTCAAGTACCTTTGGCACAGGATAGGACAAAGATATAATCAGGTACTGAAAATGAAATGAAATATTCATTCTCTATCACCCTCTTAATAAAAACTCAATTAGAAGAAAGACCTTTCTATATTTCTTTTAAATTAAAATTACTGTAACAATAACACCCTGTTAATTAAAATGGCCACCTTTATCATAGCTACTTTAATTAAGAAAAAACAAATGGAGGTATGCAACTGAGCTGGTAGCATAAAACTGTGTGTCAATTAATTGACATCACAGCTAAAGAAAATTAATTCTATCCAATTCATTAAGTACCTTGGCAATACAGAAGGGAAAAAAGGTCACTGAATGCTATTCCTTATCTGCTTTTGACACTAATGTACGTAGTCAAATCATTTTGGAATATTTCACATTTCTGAAACACCCCTGAAAAAAACCCCACTACACTTCACCAAAAATGATTAACATACCATCCTCTGGAAATCACTACCCTCCGTGCCTCTATAATGATATAATAATGCTTTGGTGTGAATAGTTGCCCACCCAATGGTTTTATTTATCATTGCTGTTAATGATTTTATTCATTGTCTCATATATTGTATATTTTTGTATGGACTATATAAGCCGCCTTGGGCATAGGAAAGGCAGGTCATAAATCTTTTAAAAAATAAGAGATTGCAGTAAGAAATCAAAAATATCCCTGTGTGGGTACAGACACACACTTATTTTAGACTGTACAGACTTATTATGTACACTTATTGTGATTGTACAGACACACACTTAGTGTGATTGTACACTTATTGTGATTGTACACTTATTATGATTGTACAGACACACACTTATTTTAGAGTAGTGGTTCCCAAACATTTTAGCACCAGGACCCACTTTTTAAAACAACACTCTGTTGGGACTCATCTAGCTTTATCAGACTTTTAAAAAGGAGATCTAGAAAAAAAAAATATTTATTTATTTATTTGTAATAATAATAATAACCAGAAAAAGACCCTCAAACTTTATCTCTCTGTATTCACACATTCTTGCCAACTGCAGGAGCTCAGCTCCTTGTGGGGCAGTTAGCAGCTAATCTAATTATTCAATAGCCTCAGGGCTTGAGACAATTAGTTATCTGATCTTTCCATTCCCCTTTGGAGACTTACCAAAAATCAGGTCACAACCTACCAGTTTGGGAACCACCATTGTAGAGGGCTACTCTACTATCAGTTTCCCACAATGACCTTCCAAATTGATGGAAGGTTATCCCAGTCCTAACCAGTGCTGGTGCAGCAGGGTCATTTGGTTCACACTGTATCCAGCATTGGGAAGGAGCAGTCTTACGGTCTCTTTGAGGTAAAGGGACACGCATCTCCTTACCTCAGGTAAAGCCCCTGACTATGCAATGGGGCTACTCAGAACTGCACCTGCCAAATGGCTGGCACAGGTCCAAGAAGCCAGGTGTAATAACAACAACAACAACAACAACAACAACAACAGGTATTTATATACCGACTTTCTTGGTCTTTATTCAAGACTTTATTCAAGGCGGTTTACATAGGCAGGCTTTTATTTAAATCCCTTATTAAATAGGGATTCTTACAATTTGAAAGAAGGTTCTTTCTTTCAAGAACCACTACATTCAGGTGTTTCATTCCGATCTGGCTTCACATTCTGGCCTCCATCCTCCCACGCTCAGAGCAGATGGAATAGCTCGGCTTCAGCTTGTCAGCTGCTCCAAGGTGGCACGGTGCCGGTGGCCTCGAACTGGCGACCTTGTGGATGTTATCTTCAGGCAGACGGAGGCTCTACCCTCTAGACCAGACCTCCTGCCCACCAATGCAATGGTGTACCTTCTGCACACCAATGGAGAGGCCTCCACAAGAAGAGTTTCAAATAAGCATCTCTGGGGGATCTTTTAGATATGGGTGAAATGTCCTAACTTTGTTTATTATATTCCTACAATCAGAATGTGCGACTTTATCAGTCTCATATCCTAGCCTAATCTTACCCTAATCCCCTCCCCCACAGATGCACAGTATCTGAGAGAGGGGGTCAGTTAGAAAGGTCTCCTTGGGGTAAGCAAATCTTTATTGCAAAGATGTATATCCTGTCTTTTTTCCACTAGGGAAGTCAAGGGAGCTTAAAGAAATCATTAAAACAGCTCAATGCAATTCAAGGACAAAATATGATAGTAGAGAAAACATACTCTCCTTCTCCCTCTCACACACACACCCAAAATGTAGGTAAATATTCCACGATATTTGCAAAATATAAACAGAGGGATAACAGAAATCAAAATCAGGAGTAACTGGGAAGCAACTTTATCTCCCCTCCCTTAATTCACTGAGTCTTGAAGCGCACCAAAGGAGAACTTCCATCTATATCAGCGTTTCTCAACATTTCCCCCCCTGCTGTATCACTTCACATGGTCCACCTATTGGAAGTACCATGGTGATTATGTCATTGCCAGTTACTTCCAGATTGGGAGGCCAGACGCAACACGACAAACACAGGTAAGAGGCTCAGGGTGGACAGGAGGGTTTCTTTGAGTGTGCACAAAGTGCATGCTGGATCTTTGTCTGCTGAGCCAATCCTCCTACTTTTGCTTGTCCTAATGCATAGCAGGTCTTTCTTCTAGGTGGTGGGTACCACCAGACACCACCTCAAGTACCACTGGTGGTACAGTGGTTGAGAACCTCTGATCTAAATCTTTCTATTCTGCTGCATGTGAAGATATCCCCATTTTCAGACTTGTCTCTGATGAAGCAGACTATTGCTTATGGGAGTTCATACTGTAGTAAGTGCATTCATCTTTAATGTAGCACAAGACTGTTGTTTCCAAGAGTCAACCCTGTTTCCCCCACCCTGCAATATCTGGATGCCTATTTTGTGTTAGTTTTGACTCTCCTTCCCACCTGTGTGACAACAAAAGAGGAGACTCAGCATAAATGCTTTGGGCTTGTGTCACCATTTCAGCGTTGTTGGTACATAGCCCTTCTGATAGACATGAATTGTGTGTGTGAGTAAATAAAAGAATAATTTGGAAATGCTTTCAGAAATGTCACGCTTGGGAGAATTATGTTTTATTCATTATCTAGAGCTGCAACATTATTCTGAACTCTATTCTACTGTAACAAAAAGGGGAAATTTAAAATCCCTACAAGATGCTTTTTAAAGAGGGAGAAAAAGTTATCTTTTCACCATTCACTAGGTGGTTAAAAACTAGGAAACTAACAGAAACAAAATAAAAAAGCTCTCCCTTAAACAGATCAGCATTTTAAAATACAACACAATCTAATTTGTTTTTCATTATTTCCCCACTTGCAGAAGTGTCATACACTTTCTTATGTCCTGAATCCTTAAACCATTTCATACTCCACAAGTTTCAGACTGTGCTGTCAGATTGCCAACTGCACAAAGGCAGAACGTTCCTCAGGAGAGGAGAGAGAAGCACACGCATCTCCTGTGGTTGTATCCAGCTATTGTGCTGTTCTACAACTTAACATAAGAGGAGCCCTCACAAACCAAACCAAAGGTTCACCTGGACCACGACCCTGCTTCCAGCTACAGTCACTCCGATGTCTCTGGGAAGCCCACAACAGCATGAAGGCAAAAGCTCTCTCCAGAAAGATCAGACCAAAGGTTCATCTAGTTGGGCATCTTTTAGATCAGTGGCTCACAAACCACCGGGACCCACTTTTTAGAATGAGAATCTGTCAGGACCCACTGGAAGTGATGTCATGACAGGAAGTGACACCACTAAGCAGGAAAATTTTAAACAATCTTACTCACATTTACCCAGGAGTAAGTCCCATTGACTATCATTGTTAAAAGCATATACATAGTAGCCTGTTAAAAGTACAGATGTGTAACATTTCCCCAAATGCAGACACATACCATGGTAGCATCAAGTCTAATCTATTAAAAATAAAATACTGAAATGAATGGGGACCCACCTGAAATTGGCTTGCAACCCACCTAGTGGGTCCTGATCCATAATTTGAGAAACACTGTTTTAGATCCTTTCTAAGAAGAAAGGTCCCAATGTTTGGGGCTCTTCAGTCCTGAAAGAAGGGGGGGGGGGCATGATCAAGAGATATGAAGTAATGCATGGGATGGAAAGAGTGGATAACGGGAAGTTCTGTTCCCTCTTGCACAACACCAAAACCAGGGAACATCCACTAAAATTGACTGGTAGAAAGGTTAGAAATATTTGTTTACTCTAGTGGGTAATCAGTGGGCATTGTACAAACACTAGAATATTCTGTTAATGAACACATGGAAATCTGTACAGATTTCAAAAGACATTTACAAAAGGATATGAGATTCCTGCAAGTGGTCAATCATGTGGATTTGCAATTCCTACCTAACATCTGCAACATGCTTTTTGGTCATGAAGCAGCTCTAAAAGGCATTCCCCATGAAGGAAAAAAAATTCCTTGGATAGTCACCACCAGAAAAGCTAAATCCTCTGTAGCATTTTCTCTATAAGGGAAACAAATTCCTTCTGCATTCAAAGTGGTGTGTGCTCAGGATGCTTTTAAAACAAAGAGGGTTACCTTGCTGAAGAAGGGCGTCTGCAGCAAGTTCTCCAGAACCTGCATTAACATACTCCTCATTGGGATGTTTCCTGTTGTAATGCCTCTTCAGGGAACCAGATATGTTGCAGGAATAGTGGCAGTGTGCACACCGGAAAGGCTAGAGAAGGGAAAAGGATATGATTAGCCATGCCTGTTTCCTGTGTTTAGAATAGTACCCGAGCTCGGCGATTCAGACTTCTGGCTTGGTAATAATGAGATTTAAATCTGTCTAGATAAGTACATTAACAAGCTAATTTGTTCCATAATGTAACCCTTCTAAAACAACACATGAAAACTCATGTCTCTGCAACTCTTATCTCCAATTTCATTACCTTTTTATGCCCTGCAAAGTTTTACTGTATGAGGTGAGAAAACATCAGCACTGATCAGGGAACTATTTATTTGCCATGGCTGCTAAATTCTGGGCTCCTCCATAAAAAGATGAATTGCCAAGCCAGGTAGCATCACTTATTCCGAAGTCGCAAAAACAACTGTGGCATTTTTAGTGACTCTATAAATTACAGGGCAATAAAATTAATGCCCTGTACTAATTTAGTGGTATACTTCTTAGTGCAGATGGGGAGGAAAGTAGAGCTTATGTCCCATTCACAACACACAGATGCCGCAATGCTGCGTGAAGTTATGGGCATACGATTCCTGAGGGGCTTGAGGTAGAATTCTGCAGTCTTCCAGAGGCCACAGAACTGGTATCACAAATGCCAACGCCATATGGAAGTGGTTGCTGAGAGCCTTTAAAAAAAATCAAGGCTGCAATGCTGTGCATACTTTCCTGTGAGTAAACGCTTCTGATCTCCATTGCACTCACTTTCAAATGAACACGAAAACTGTAGGATGGAGCTATGTCATCTTGTTGGTCGCATCCATCCAACCACTCTATGTCCATTGGTGAGGAGGCAGTTCTATGCCGCATAAAGCACTTTCTGCCAGCATCTGGGTAGTGACATTGTCACAAGAGAGGCCAGTGCACAGGAAGTCCCTAATGCAGTTCATGCAACAGCTGACGGGTTCAGAGAGCATCACTACTGCCACGGAGACATGTCACTATCTGTTGGAGCAAAGGGGAACATGGATGCAGGAAGTTAAAGCTAACTGAGCTATTCTGCACTTGCAAAGAGGATGTCTGCTCACTGCTCTGAAAGCTCATTAAGGAAACACAAACATCTTTTTGAATGTCAGAGGAAACTGTGCCTTCTATTTTAATCTAGAAAGCACAGAACAACTGTGCCCCGTGTATCCAAAGTCATGTAGCTTTAACAGCCAATGAAACCCTAGCGCTAGTCCCACCACCTTCTGCCACCCACCCCCATATTCCACCCCCATCCACCGACACTACTACCCCTCCACTGCCAGTATGCATCTCACCATCTTTGTTGTCCTGCTCCAGATGCACCACAGCTTTTTGTGAAGTGCCAGCCCCTTCACAAGCAAAGCTAGAGCAGAAGCAGGCAAGCCCTCCCTACTCTCCAAGTGTGCAAGGAGAGGATGGGGTAGCCAGATGGAGAAGCTTGACAGGCCTTGGTGGGCTAACATGCCACCTCCTCCAGTCCAATATCCAAGACAAGGGGTTCAATTAACTCATGACAGGCTGCCCTTGCCTGGCATCTAGCAACGAAACATCCCATAAATTAATACAATAACTTTTTCTCTGCTGACTGGTGGTGCACTGGTGGTGCTTTTCCTAGCTAACACAGGCTGGCAGCTGCCAGCCTCTGAACGGTGCTAGATCATGATGCAGTGTTACTTTGAGGAAGCTTCAAGGGACACCCTGGTGGGGGAGTGGTGTCTAACAGCTGAGTGGACAAGGAAGACCACTGCTACTGGTAAATTGCCTTCAAAACGTATTGCCTGGTTTTATACTTCCATCTGAAAATTGCCAAAAGCAAATTTTCCTCCATGGGTAATGCTCCCTTTTCACCACATGCTAATGGAGTGGCAAAGATAGGAAGGGCACATTTTCTGAATTGTAATTGTACTTAAGCTGTGTGCCTTTTCGTAAACTTAGGAAACCCATACTCCTGTTGAGTCACTTTCGGGCCAAACTAGACATAGGGACTAGAATACATTGATATTTAACTAGAATAGACTAGTTAACAGACTAGTAACTAGTTAATAGACTAGTAACAGACAGACTAGAATACATTGATATTTAACTGCTTATCTCATTCATATCTGGGCAAGAGGTGTGGTCCAGAGGTTTGAGCTGTCGCCTTGCCTGAAAAAGCTAAGCAGAATCAGTTCCCGGATGGAAGCCTGGAAGGCCACTGGCATATCTGTGTGGAGGAGACAGCCGGCAAAAGGACAGCATCTCTGAGAAGCGGGTCTGAAGCACGGTTGCAGCTGGCTGCGCGAGCTTGGAAAGCACAAGAGATGGCAACCAGGATGATGACTGCCCTGTGAAAGGAAATGTCTGGCGAAATGAAGGTTTCTATGAGATTTCTCGTGGAATAATGTTTATTAAAAATCTCAGTGAAAAATGGATTTATGTTCAGCCTGCCTATGTAAACTGCCTTGAGTCTATTGAGAAAGGCAGTGTATGCATACGGTGATCAAAATAAATGTATATTTAAAATTGTGATGGGTTTCTGCTTTTGAAAACACAAGGAGTGAGCAGCTGAGAGAGCCAAATGCTCCCCTCTCCTTACCACCTACTCCAATACTACAGGTATTGTTCTCAGCAGCCTGGCTCTGATACTGGAAATGAGCCAAGTGGAAGAGGAAAATACTTCAAACAAGTATGAGGGATGAAGGTTAGGAAGGGGGCAGGGTTCATGTCCTCCTAGCTGCATGCCCCTTTTAATTTAAAAAGCAAATACCAGCCCACTCTCTATTTCAGATATGAATAGCACAGACATATGAACAAACAAACAAAGCATGGCTGCCCTTAGCTGCATGTCCCTTTTAATTTAAAAAGTAAATACCAACCCACTTTCTATTTCAGACATGAATTGTGCAGACATATGAACAAATAAACAAGCATGGCTGCCCCAGTCACATCTAGTTTGGCTCTTAACTGGAGAACCTGAATCTTTCAAAATAATGCCCCTTGGCGAGATGATGTCCTGGGACACAGGCTGTAAAGCGCACATGGTTTTCCTGAGCAGGGATGGACAACTACATAAGCTGCTAGAGCTATAAGAAGTTTCAGTGAATTCCTGGAGGACCAAAGATAGTTGTTTCCTTTTTTCATGTTTGACAAAAGCCCCAACAGTACAAAACACCCTTTTCAAAAAGCCTATCTTGCCTGAAAGTATTCTTTCTTTGGAAGAGGATAACTTGGGAAAGAAAAATGACTCTGCAATCTTTGAAGCCCTTTCTCTCTGCTTCTGACGTGTTCCAGAAGAGATAGGGAGCTTGATCAGACATTATTTTGTTGATGAGAAAGTCAACAGAATTTCAGGCTTCCATGTTCCCTTCTGTTGCCATCCTTCATCATATATACAAGATAACACTCAATCTGCGAAGTAGTCCTTTATATATGAGTAGGACCACTATCACATCACAATATGTCACTCCCTTTAAATAAAGGGGCACATTCGTCTATGTTAAATTGCCTTTTCGAAAAGCAAAATAAATTTTACCAAGGCAATATGTGGAATTTCCAAGATTATCTTTGCACTTCTTTTTACTTTGTTCCCTAAAATTTCTCTCCAAATAACTAGTTTAAGCATCACAGCCCCCAAGCAGCAGCTGCACAAAAACACTTTTGCTAGGCTGTGTTTCATGGAAGGTGTACCGTCTGAAAGCCCATTGTCACAATGTCTGTTGTGCTGCATCTCCACATCAATGTGAAAGCAAACAGGACTGAATCAATGTAGATGGTTTTTAAACATCTCCCCCATCACAGACAAGAGGGGCTGCAGCACTTAAACCAGCATTAAGGGGCAAAGAGGGAGATGACTTGCTCCGGTCACCTATTAGGAGGTTAGTGAAAAGTAAAAGGTGCTACACGCTTTTTAAAAGAAAGAAATTCTTTGAGTGAAAACTGGAAAATAAAATACCATTGTTCAGAAATACCATTGTTTCTTAACACAGCAGAGGAACTTAGATTTCAGTGCAATTCCAACTAAAACTGAATCTTATGCTTTGGAGAAATTAATCATTTTGCAAAAATCAATCAGTACAGATGTCCTACAAAATTCCCTTTAGAGATTTCATATAAATCCATGTAAGCTTTGCTGCCTGGAATATCAAACATAATGCCTCAACATTTCTGAAGCATATTTTGGTTACACAACAACTCTGTGAAATAGTTATTCACATTCCCTTTTTACCAATGAGTAGAGGTGTTTCCAGTGAGTAAGATAGGATTACAGCCTAAGTCTTCCTGAACACAATGGGCTTACTTCTGAATAAAATAAAAAGCTGTTTTCAAATACCTTTACAAATGGGGAACAGAGGATGAAAGATAAGGTCATGGGCTGGACAGTTATCTTTTGTGAACACACCCTTTATTATTATTATTATTATTATTTCCTTCTCCCAGGAAATGAGGTTTGGCTCCCAACTCTGCTTCTCTCCTTGAAATCAGCTACAGGCTAGCCCTGCAGTTTTCAAACTCCAGGAGTTTGAAACCCACAGTAAGTTCTTGCAAGGGAGGGGGGGAGGCAGTGGGGGCAGGGGGAAGGTAGCGACACGATCCCCAGAACCGTGCCGCTCAGGGGGCTGCAGGGGCTTGGTTGCACTTACTACAGCCTCCTTCAGCCTCCTGAGGTGCGGGGAGCCCTGACCAACTGTCCGCAGCGCTCCCCGATGCTTCCAAAGTGAAAGTGGGGCAATCACACCCTGCCTCGGCTAAACTGGAAGTGGAGCGCGACTGCTCCACTTTCACTTCTGACGGGGCTGCAGGGACTGGGGTGCACCCACCAGTCCCTGCAGCGGCCTTCCTGGGGTGCAGGCAGCCCTGCGCGAGCCTCTGCAGGGCTCCCCAGTTCAGGGAAAGTGAAAGTGGAGCGATTGCGCTCCGCTTCCGGTTTTGCGGAGGTAGAGCACGATTGCTCACTTTCACTGCTGAAAAGAGGTAAAGAAGCCAGGACCCACAGGCTGGGGCGTCATGACGCCCCAGTTTGAAAACCTCTGGCCTAGTCTCTGGGTTTGTTTCAAAACTTTATCTACCTTTTTGTATCTTGCTTTTAACCTTGGAGACTGCCTGGTTGTGGCAACCTAACCCCACAATTCCTGAAATACAGCACAAATAAACCAGCCAAAAAAGGACAGGTAACCATGGTCCTTGGCACAGCCTTGCAACTGACTCACAAACCCCTCTCTATCCTTCTTATCTCAAGTGAAGTGACAATGAAGACACACTTAGTGCCTCTATCACTCTCCTCTTCAGCATGAGTGTTGTGAGCATACTGGGCTGCTTTTAAACCCTTTTAGGGGATGCCCGAGGTCAGCTCCAGGCCTCCTTCTTAGGCAGATTCCATTAATCATCATGGCAACGACTCAAATCCAGATTTTCAAGTGCTTGTGAGCACCAGCTGTGTCAGTAAAGAATGATCATTTTGTGGGAGAGATCAGCTCTCCTGCTGCAAGGGAGTGTAGTGATTTCACGGCCGGCCGAGTGGCTTGCTCCTTCCCTCTGTAGTTCAGGTTGTAAAGAATTATAATTCAACCACAGCCTTTTGACATGTCCAAAAACTTGGGACTCTCCCTTGCCTCCTTTCCTTTGATCCCCGAGGTCTTTTTCTCTCTCTCTCTCTTTTCCTGCTACTGTCAAATTCTTGGTTCTTCCCAGTTCCCCCCAGGGAAACCTTCCTGATTGGCCCATGCCCCTTCTCTCCCCCTTGCTTGCACCATCATGCATCCCCTTTGCCTTCCAAGGGTTTCCTATTCTCTTTCTCCTTTCCATGACACCAAATGCTCCTCCTTTCTTTGAGGCACTTACTACGAGTCCCTGAAGCTTGTATTGTAACTGGGCCCAGATATGGCTAACTTTGCTGGCATCTCCTATGAAAGCCAGTAAAATGTCAAGTAGGGACTATACCCAGACTAAAATGAAAGAACACATGTCCTTCTTTGATCCACAAAGCTCTTACATACGTTTTAAGCTCTCTGCTTCTATTTATCGATCTAGTAAAATCTAGATGCTGATCCTGCAACTTCCGGCTCAAGTTTGCAACAATTATGCCAGTTTAGAAGCAACACACTGCAACCATGACACCTAGTTGGTGATGCAGCCATTCACAAAACAGGGTCAAAATAGGCCACAAAATACCTTGAATGAAGCATGCTGTTCCATGTGACGCAGGAGTTGTGGCTTTTGGGTAGCAGTATAATCACACACTGTGCACTTGAACTGTTTCCCTGAAATAGAAAACCAGATACAAATCTGATTCACATTTAAATAGAGAATAATAGTAAAAATAAATAAACTGGGTGGGAGAGGGACATGCTTTGGTTAACAGTTTCTGTCAAGGCTACACCATAGATGTGATGTGAGGGAGTCATGACAAGAAGATTTAAACTTCTTTTTTTAAAGGGGCCACAAAGAGAGGAAAGGATCACAGAGACTGCAGTGAGAAACGGATGCTTTCCCAAGCCATTTTTCCTACTTACCCATCCCATCTGCTATTTTCTCACAGGGAAATAGCAGCTTTAAGTGTCTGTGGAGATTTAGACTGGCAAAATAGCACAGGACAGAAAGGACACAAACGTCCTAGTCCACCAAACCTTCTGCTTCCCCAACCCTTATTCCAACCCCCTTCCCTGCAGGTTGCTTCAAAATTTTTCTTTTTTAAAGTAAGCAATCTGAGCATTGATCTCTATTAGTGATGTCTACTTTCCTTATTTATGCATACTGAAGTTGTTACTTCAAATTCTCCAGATTCTCCCAGGGTAACAGCCTCTAAAATTTGACTGCAGGTGCAACTTTCCTCCCCCTTTAATAACCCTCCCCCGAGCACAGCAATATGCGAGAGATTCCCTCCCACGCTGTCCCTTTTTTAATAGCTATATATCCATCAATCATTTATGTACTCAATTTTATGCTGCCCAACCTTGCAAACTGCAAAGCAACTCACAATACTTAAAGCATCCATCTTGCCTCCTTCTTGGATGCTAATCTGGCATCCCTTTTTTATTCACTGGCTTTTTAAAAAATTCAGACAAAATTAAGTCAGAATTTTAGTGCGATGAGGGCATATTAAAACCTGCACAGAGATCTGTCCTCCTCCTGTTCCTCCTTTAAGCAGGACACAGAAAAGCCACTTGAAATCCTTTCAAAAACAGCTGTCAATGACATAAAAGCGAACACAGAAGCACAAGCTGAAAAGGTAAATCTACCCCAACTTGTCATGAAAGCATAGTTGGCTCCTCTAAATTCTTTGTGAAATTTGGGGGCAGCTTATCAAGAAGATGACAGTTTGATGTTTTAAAATGTTTGCTGTCTAATTAAACTAAAGAAAAAAGCAAGCTCTAAGCTTTATTAGTTATCACAAATAGCTGCCATGCCATTCTGGAAAAAAGGAAGCAACACAAAAGTGGAGCAATGGACATAGATGGCAGCCAGGGTTAGGAGATGGAATGCAGGACTAGGCTCTTATTATTACTGCTCTTCCACAGTCCTTTGATCTCTTTCAACAAGGCAACCCCGTATTCAGTGTTCCAAAATAGGCAACAACTCTAAGCCAATTTTTTCAGCCTGTGCTGAAACCTCTGAAAATCTACATAGCAAGGCTTCCATACAAGCCAGCCCAGCTGCATCGAATGTCACTGTGTGATGGTCTCAGTTCTTAGTCAGCAGCTGGTCTGGCGTGGAGATGTTCCACAGCCAAGAGTCACTGGCGTCGCTAGGGCGGTGGAGGTCGTACCGGGTGATGCGCTGGGGAGGGTGACGCGCCCTGGGAGAGGCCGCGCTAACTTCGCGGCTTTTGGAGCTACCCTGTAGTGCCATACACCATTGGATGTGGAATGTCCAGTGGAACGCAATGAATTGAACCAGAATTGAAATAGCTCCTTTCCTTCAAAAGTCATGGCCAAAAAGATGGAAGGAAAAAATGCATGGAACCCTATGGAAAGTGATAGTGAGCTTCATAGCGCGTTTACTCACGAGTAGGCGTACTTGCTATAATCCGTCGGAAAGGGCAGGCTGAGAGGAATCCAACGACACCACAATGGTCCCGATTGAATGAATGCAGTCCCCCAAAACACAAGAAGGATGTCCCTGCCTCCTTCCCAGCTGTGTCTATTGAGTAAGAAACGAAGCCACGTGGCCACGTTTACTCACGAGTAGGCAAACTTGCCTTAGTCCAGGCAAGGACTGAGAGAACTCAGGGCAGGCTGAGAGGACTCCAAGGACGTCAGAATGGTCCTGATCCAATGAATGCAGCCCCAAAAACACAAAAGGAAGAAGGAGGTCCCTCCCTCCCAGCGCTATGGAAAGCAAAGCAGCCTCAAGGTCGCATTTACTCGTGAGTAGGCGGACGAGCCTTGGCTGGTGGTCAGGTCAGGCAAAGTGGAATGTGAGGACATCAGAATGGTCCTGATCCAATGGAGCTGGAGTGCAACAAATGCTCCAGAACGCAGCCTCCCTCCCACTAAAAAGGACAAAAAAAGAGGCTTCAACTGGTAAGGGAAGTTTTCTATTTTGCACTTGCAAAGCCAGGTGGGTCTTTATCTTGATAAGCCTGAAATAGAAGAACTTTAAATTGGGCATTTGGAGGGCTGGAAATCTCACTGATTCTTTTTGGAGGGTTGTTATTGTAGGCAGACTACAGAGTAAGCTCCATTGACCACTATGGGACTTAATTCAGAGTAGACATGCATAGGATTGGGCTCACAGGCTGCAATCCTACCCATACTTTCCAGAGAGTAAGCCTCATTGACCACTATGGGACTTACTTCAGAGTAGACATGCATAGAACTGGGCTCATAGGCTGCAATCCTACCCACACTTTCCTGAAAGTAACCCCCATTGATCACAATAGGACTTACTTCAGAGTAGATTCACTTGGTGGAACAGGACTGGCTCCCCCTTATTTAATTATTTATTTTATTTTAATTTAATTATTTATAATTATTTATTTTAATTTGCTTGATGATGTCACTTCTGGCCATGACATCACTTCCAATAGGTCCTGAACAGACTGTCATTCTAAAAAGTGGGACCCATTGCTAAAAGTTTGAGAACTGCTGCAATAAGGTGTTAGTAAGTTGACACATGTGTGTGTTTGTGTGTCTCTACAAGTTTTCAAAGTCACTAAAATCAGAATTTGGAGGAATAATACCATCATGTTATAAATTAATCAATGCGTAATTTCATCCAGAATGCAATGAAACAAACCATATTGAAATATCTATGTTCTAACAAAAGGTACAGCCAAAAAACCAGTGGGGGCGGGGCGATGGCACATCACCACGCCCACCACCTGGGGCATTGCCCTGTCTACTGCATGGGGTGACGTGCAGGCCTCCCGCACCGGTTGACTCAAATCCTAGTGACGCCACTGCCAAGAGTGGCTTAAGGTGCTCTTCCCATAAGGTGAGCAACATCTAAAAATAGCTCATTAGTCCCACAGAAACTGCTTTTCCAAATCACAAGCAGAGGGAGGTCAATATTTAGCATCCAGTCTGGAACTTCAGACTTAATAAAGAGGCACCCACCATCAGCAGTGTGGAGGAGTTTGTGGCTCTTCAACGTGCCTTTGGATTTGAACTTTTTCCCACACATATCACACAGGTGGGTTTTCTCAGTGCTGTGGCGGTTCATGTGAGCCTTCAGGTTGCTTTTGCTGCGAGTGGCATATTCGCAGAGAGAACACTTGAACGGCTTGACACCTTTAAAGAAGAACAAAAGCAGATCAGTGCTTTGTGAAACTTGTCAGTCAAACTTAGTTAGGGAAGGACAGGCACTCACAGGAAGAGAAGAGGACCATCTCATCCATTACACTCACAATCAAAGGAACACTTCCATGTGGTTGCACTCCATGCAGGGCGTGTAGAGACATCTGTAAGCTTTTATCAATGTTAGTACTGTTTGTGCTGACTGACAGTGGTTCACCAGGGTTTTGGAGGTGCCTTTCACAGCCCTAATGAGAAATGACAGGCTCTGAACCCAGGGCATTCTCCAAGCAAGGCAGATTTCCTACTTCTGAACTATGATCCCTTACCATAGGGTCCTTGACTTCCCCTCCCGCAAGCTGCAAATGATTGTTGCCAGCTGAGGCCAATGCTTGGTGCTAGCTGAGTCAAGGTGAGAAAACTTTGTAATTATTCAGTGTTCTCCACGTGATAAAGAAGCAGCAGAAGAATTGGGTTCCTGTTAATGCCAAAGTCTGTGACTGCACCTTTTTACCAAGTTGGGTCATGTGTCAAAGAACAACTATAATTTAGGAGGATGACAGAGATTTCTCACCTAATGTAACCCTGAGATTTTCATGTGACCCACTATGAATCAGGAGCATGTTCAATATGCACTGATTTTTAAGTAAATGAAAATAACTGCCTACTGATTTGTACCTAGTTTCAGTTACAATCCATAGAAGTTTTTCTTGAATCATGCCCCAATCCTATCATCCCCCTGCCACTTGCACCAATGCAGCTGTGCTATGGAGGTGCATGCTGCATCTTATGGTGGGCTTGTTTTCCTACTTTTTTTTTTTTTTTTTTTGGTATTACTTATTCTGTTTTCTGTCTTTCTTGTCTATGGGCCCAATCTTATACTCTCCCAGAGCTGGTGCTGACCTCCAGTGCCAGTTCTGGGTGCCGTAAACATGTCATAAAGCGTGTTTACAGCACAGGGAGAGCAAGGTGTGCTGGTGCTGGACCCAGCGCCAGGAGGCCAATGCTGGGGGAGCACCTGTGGTAAGGCACACCGCTGGGTGGCGGTGCAGGGTTTCTGGGTGGGAGAGGAAGTGTTCTGGAGCAAGGAGAGGAACTGGGGTGGGATGGGGGTGCGACCGACAGAGTACCCTATGCTAAGTGTCAAGCTGAAAAGCCCCTCCTGTCTGTGCCAGCAAAACAGCTGGTGCAGACTGAATGACAGCCCCCTTCCCAAGGAGGCCTCTGAAGGCCCCAGCTGGACACAGCAGTTACCATTTTGGCATCACTGCACCTGATGCCGCCACGGCCATTTTAATTGGGCTGCCCTCTTCCTAACTTCGGCAAGTCTTTCCAAAATGCCTTGTCCTCCCACTTCAGGTCTTTCCAAAATGCCTCAAAAAGCTTTGAAAATTTGAAACCAGAATGAATTATGCAGATAGAGATATGTAAATCTTTTGCTTGCTGATGGGAATAACTGGATTCTGGGTGCAGAGTTTGCACAGTGTACCTTTGGGGTTGATAACATCTCAAAAGAACAACTAGGTAACAGCAGCATTTTAATTTCATTTTTTTTGTGAGGTATAATTGTGGAGATTTATGATTATTCAGAGGTAACTGTAGGCATTGCTTAGATAATTGTAATAATTTCATTTCTCCTTTTGCAAATAGATACGTGTTAGGAAAGCACACTCATTAGGCCAACTGCAATTCATTAATTCAAAAAACAAAAGGGATGCATAATATTAATTACTGAATAATTATTTATCTGCTGAGGCAGAAAATCACACAACATGTAGTTTAGAGCTAGAACAGCGGAATATACAAACTCTACTCTGCTTTAATTTCAAAATAAGACTTAGCAGTCTTGCAAAACTTGCAAAAGCTGAAAGTGTGCCTTTGGTCTGCTTTAAAAGCACTACAACAAAGGAGAGAGAAAAAATCACACTGTGAGTTACTAACACGTCAATTTACGGACTCAACAAACTAGAAATGAAACACATAAAGTTAGCAATGGGGCTCAAAGTGTAAGCTCTGTGCCTGCTGAACGTGCAGTAGAACTTCACACTGAATGGGTTATCCTTCTAATAGTACAATCCCAAGAACGTTTACTCAGAACTAAGTCCCACTGTATTCAGCTGAGCTTACTCCCAGGAATGTATATGTAGGATTGCAGCCATGTTTCTAATATGCTCAATGATGGCATAAGCACAGTTACCATTTCTCAGCTGTTGCTCTATTTTTCCAATAGAAAATATTTGTCTATGATTAGCAGCTACAAGCCCATCAAAGAAATGGGGAGAGATATTCAGCCCTGCCCTATGTGATTTTTACTGCCCCTTTTCTTATCTTTTTACTGCCCCTTTTTCTTATCTCTCCAGTCTGCAAGCTTTTCGGATCAGAGGACATGCCCCCTCCTCTTTTAGTCTGGAATTTGGCTAGCTCCATTAGCAAAAGATAACTGGCCTCTGTCCCCACTCTCCTTCAAAGTGACTTAGCCAGCTTCTGCATCTTTAGCATTTTGCTAATGAGTAAAGGAAAAAAATATACTTTAAAGCCAGTCTGAGTGTCATTATCATCAGCTCATTCACTTCACTTACCAGGGCTGGGAGGGGCTATTGCCAGAGCAACCACGGTGACTGCTTTTATGGAATCCTGCCATTAAGGTACCCTAGCAAGGCCCTTCTGCGCATCTCACTGCCTTTTAGGTATGGTTGGCAGGGATGGACAAGGGGATTGTTTCTGGGGTGCCCCAGGAATATGAAACTCTGTCCCTGGAGGGGACATCCTCCCTCCATCTTTGCCAGTGTCCACTGCAAACTGGAGTGTTCCCATTTCCAATAAGTTTTTGACCACTGTACAGCTTAAAACTTCATTTTGCTTATACAGTGATTCTCTATCGCTTCCTTTTATCTGCTTGCATATTTTTCAAATTCTTTTGCTTAATTGTTTTAATTCTGTAAGCCACCTTGAGCAGTTCTGAAACAGGAAAAGGAGAATACAAGTGTTCAAATAAATAAAACAGATTGGATGAGTAAAGGTTATTGGGCACTTGGGCAGCAGCAGACCTCCCAAAGAATCAGTCTGCAACGTGAATTGCCAGCATGGCAAGCCTCTGGCTTTCCAACAACAATAGCCACAGTATTGGCTCTAGTGATTAACAGAGGCATGAACGTGCCCGAAGACAGGAGCTCCTTCTGTCCTTTGTTACCTTCGTGAGCCCAGATATGGCGCTGAAGGTCTGATCCATTCTTCATGAAATAAAAATTGCAGTAGGGGCATTTCACTGCTCGCTTCCCTATCAGGCCTTTCAGCTGAACCCTCCTGCCAACAATCTCGGAGATGGTGTTCATAGAAACCTCTGGAAAAAATAAAGGAAGAAATCCATAATAAGACAACAGGCTCTAGCCTTCTGGAACATGGGCCAAGAATAATAAAACAGAAAATATTGAGATTGCCCCTTGCTGAATCTTCTAAGTAGCTTTCCTGCTGCTCATTCCCCTGTTGCCTAGATTTCAGAGTCTAAGGAAGCAGCCTTATTCATTTATGACATTTCCAATATTGGTCATTGTTTTTGTGCACTGTGCACCTCCACTGTGCACCTTCCTATTTTAGTGACAAATTAGAGTCTGATTGCGCCACTGGTGCAGAAACCATTTTCCGGCAGGAAGCTGTCTCAGGCGGCCAATACCTAACAAGGCAGCTTCGCTAACCAAATATTTATGAGCTTCAATACCCTCCGAGATGCATATAACATTTGTTTAAATTTTCAACCGGGATTTTTCAGAGGAGGCAGATACATCCAGGCACACGGCGTAACTGCAAAAGGCCTTGGAAGCCAGATGTGAAATTATAACAGCCAGACATAATGACCTTATAAGACTGAGGGCGCAGTCCTAACCCCTTATGTCAGTGCTTTCCAGCACTGGCATAGTGGTGCCAATGAGACATGTGCTGCATCCTGCAGTTGGGTGTCACTCATGGAAGCCTCCTCAAAGTAAAGGAACGTTTGTTCCCTTACCTCGGAGCTGCATTGCCCTTATGTCAGTGCTGACATAAGGGGTTAGGGTTGCGCCCTGTATTGTTCAATCTCAGGCACGTGTAATCATCAACACAGTCACATATCTTGCAAAGAATGCATGTGTCGAATGGATTATGTAGGGGGCTAAGGGCCCAATCCAGACTCGATGCTGGGTTGGTGCAAGTCCCTTGTGACAGCCTGGGAGTGTCGTGAAAATGCCGTAAAGCACTTTTGCGCCACTCTAAAGGGAGTTAGGCCAGCGCATGGACTTGTGCCAGCCTCTCTGCACCTCCGCAGGCCTTGGGGATAGGTAGGTTTGCGTCAGCTGAGCTCGGCCGATGCAGGGGTCGGGGGCGCATGGGGAGGGCAGGGAGGAGGAAGGCATTTCAGGGCAGGGGAGCGGGCGGTGGGCATTCCCAGGGTGGGTGGGCGGGGAGTGGGAGGCAGAGCTAGAATCCGGTAGTTATGCTGGATCCTAACCCCATTCCTGGGCAGCCTGCGTAAGTCCTGGGCTGCTTGAATTTGCGCCACCTCTGGAGCGGATCTGAGTAGCCCCACTGGGACTGCAGTGGCTCTCCCCGGGATAAGGGGAAGCGATTCCCCTTGCCCCTGGCTGCAGCCCAAACCTTGCACTAGATACTTGCACTGTTCCAGAGCAAGTTAGGACTGCGCTGCCCAGCATATAAAACCATGGCAAGGACTTTGGATTTGAATTGGAAATTTCACAAGCTGGATGCAGACTATTTGTGCTCATGTCTTGGAGTCCCCTTCAGGTACAGAAGGAAAAATGGGTATGCAATGTCAGCTCCTGAGATTTGCAGGTACTACAGGCTTGGTACAAATTCTAACATAGCAGCATCTTCATCCTGTTCCAGTGTCTAGTTCAGCAATTTTCAACCTTTTTCATCTCATGGCACACTGGCAAGGCACTAAAATGGTCAAGGCACACCAGCAGTTTTTTGACCATTGACAAGGCACACTATGCTGTTAATGATCTATGCTGTTAATTAATAAATGACCCTCTCCCAAATTCCCACGGCACATCCGGGGACCATTTGCGGCACACCAGTGTGCCATGGCACAGTGGTTGAAAATGGCTGGTCTAGCTTCTCCAGTTACTAGCTCAGGCTTCTGATCTCAGGAACCCTGAGCTAAAGAGCACACATTCTTGGTTCTTTACACATGTGAAACCAACTCACACGGAAACAGATCATTGATCCATCTGGTAAATTAGCCTACAATGACGAGAAATGGTTCTCCAGAGTTCCAGGCAGAGGTCCCCCTCTGAGAGCAGAGCTGATTAAAATTCTAAACCTAGGACCTCCTGCATGCAAAACAGGTGCATGACTATTCAGTCCCAGTCCATCCTGATTCAAGTGTGGCCATCCATGATTTTGACCCTGACATTAACGTATTTAGTAAGTGACAATTTCCCCATTGCTTGTCCCCATGTTACAGAAAATTTCACCTCCCTCTTTTCTAGACATCAGGATGCACAGGAGCTGGGCCAAAAACAAGATGGCAACCCTAATCTTTCACCTCTTTTCTATATATACTGAAGAGCACTTACAACACAATAACATTCAATTACTCTGCCTCTTCTACTCCTTCACTATTATACTACATTTAACACAGTTAGCATGGCTTATCTTACCTGGGTGGTTTGTCTTTATGTGTGATTTTATAAGTCGGTCTTCAGAAAATGATTTCTCACACACAGGGCAGGAATAACTCTTTTTGTCCTTTAAATGAAAAAGAAAAGATTATCAGTTTGTTGAGCTGATTGCTAAACTCATTACAGGCTGAATAATATATGGCTCCCAAGAAGGTAATAACTAGAAGGCTCAGATGCCATTATAAAAAGCAAGAACAGTTACCATGATGAGATATACCAAAGGAAATGCAAAAATTAGGCTTTGTTACCAAGTTATTGATTTTGGAATCATTGGGAGCTTTGGATTATAGTACACTGGGGAAAAATACAGCATTAAAATATACTTATGATGTAGCTAACTACCCAAGATAGAACAGAGATGTCTACAAGTTCTTCCTAAAACAGGATCGACAGAGTGGGAATGAGGTGCCAACATGGATTTCAGACTGAAGGTTGAGATACTTTTGAATGTTCTTTGGCATATCAACCCCCACCCCCCCACCCCAAAAAAAATTAAATGGGAAACTAGTACAGAAGAGAAAGGGCAGGGCTAAAATAGTTTTCCAACACACTAGCTGTCAGGTTGCAAAATGGGTTTCTTCTGTAGCATTCAAAAGATAATTTCCCAACTGTAGCCTGAGTTGGCAGGCAGCCCAATCCTACCCAGCTTCCCAATTGGCGATACAGGGGTGCCAGCACAACTTCCACTGCATCCAGAGGGGGAGTTTTGGCTGCTGGAGGTCTCCTTGGAATATGGGAACATTTGTTCCCTTGCCCTGGGGTAAGCCTCAACAGTCACTATGGGTCAACTTGGACCTGCACCAGCTTGATTACTGGTGCATTGATCTGTGAAGGTAGATCAGTCCTGAGAAGGGGGTCAGTTGGCATGCAGAACTGGCTCTTGCCGCTTGGGGCAGTGGCCAGACTGTACACACTGCCCTAGTTGTGTCTGTGACAAGTGTAAAGGTTACGTTGGCGGAACGCACATTCTGCTATTGTTCTTCAATAAGATTGAGTCGGCAGTTCACTCCATCACCTCATTCTGCTGCATGGGAGCAGATATCCCAGCTGGGATATCACTGATCACCAGCAGTTAGCAACACAGCCTGGTTAATTACTAGCTGAAAAGGAGCTGTGAAGAACAGGAGTATCTCATGCCAGCAACTTCCTGTTTCCACATCTGTGCAGGTGGCAGCTTCCCTGTGATCAACAGCCAGGGCCATCTTAACACCCTTGCCCACCTGAATCCACCTGAGCCTTGGATCTGCCTTGAAGGATTTTCTTTCTGATCTGTCTTCACTGGAAATACAATTGGCAGGTACAAAGGCAGGGCCTTCTCAGTAGTGGGGCCACTATTATGAAGTTTCTTCTCTGGTAAGTTCCAACAGGTTCCTCTTTCAGATGGACTTGAAAACATTTGTATTCAGAGGTATATTTGGAGCATAATCTTATCTGCTGCTCAGGTTTTTATAATAGGATTTGGTGTTTGTATTAATACTCATGTTCCTGGGCTGATCTGTGGATCTTTTATGTAGAAAAGCAAGACTGAAATGAAAGGAAAACATATATATAACAAGAAACTGGGGTAGGGTGTATTCTGTCTTTGCCACAATGACACAGACTTGAAGGTGTCATGCTGCCTTGCTATAAACATCAGTTGGTGACTGTATCAGGGAAAATACCATTCCAAAGGAGACATAGTCTCCACGCAATCTGACACGGTTGTAGTTATCTTGCACTAAGCTTATCAAAATAATCTACCTGGGCTAGGTGAATCCACCATAGATTGACACAATCTGACTACTATGTGCTCATTGCCATGATCGAGCAACACACGTTGTGTGAATAAGGAAGTAGCTAAAGTTTAATAAAGGAGTACCAAGACTAGGGGCAGCTTACCCAGCAACAGGTAATAAAGATCAGGAGAACATATGGTGCTTCATAAAAGGGTTGTTGTTATTATTATTATTATTATTAACAGTATTTATATACCGTTTTTCAACTAAAAGTTCACAAAGCGGTTTACAGAGAAAAATCAAACAACTAATGGCTCCCTGTCCCAAAAGGGCTCACAATCTAAAAAGATGCAAAAAGAACACCAGCAGACAGCCACTAGAAAAGACACTGCTGGGGTGAGGTGGGCCAGTTACTCTCCCCCTGCTAAAAAGAGGAGCACCCACTTGAAGTGCCTCTTACCTAATTAGCAGGGGTTCAACATATTAGAGGGAGCAGCTTGCCCTCCATGACCCCCACTCCAAGGTCTTCAGAAGTTCTGCTCCAACCTCCTTCCCGTCAAGAAAGGAGATATACAAGAATGAAGAACTGCATCCCAATTAGAGTTCTGTAGTTGGCAAGAACAAACAGTTTTTTTTTGAGGGACTACTAAATAATTATTGAAACATGAACGTGTCTTCTAGGGCAGTGGTTCCCAAAGTCTTACTCAGAGTTTTGGACTATGGTAAGTAGTTGCAGGACAGGGTAGGATGAAGCCCTAAATCAGTGGTTCCCAAACTGGTGGGTCATGACCCACCAGGGGAATCGGAAGACCATAAATAGGTGCCCCAATGATCACAGTGCCATGGGAGAAAGGTGATTTTAAACTTATCGGGGGGGGGGGTCACAGAGGCCTCCAGGAAGGCCTTGGAGGCTTGCAGCCCCCTATTTGCTGTAGCAGAGGTCTGCAAGCCTCCAGGACCCTCCCAGAGGCCAGTACGACCCCCCCCCATAAGTTTTAAATTACGTTGCTCCCAGCAGCACCACAATCACTGCAGCACCGTCGTGGCCTCATCCTGCACAGTCACTATTTACCATAGTCCAAGTCCAAGTAGGACTTTGGGAACTACTGCCCTAGATGAGATGTTAATGTTTCAGTTTGTTTTGCTTGGCTTTGATAATGCATTTATAGATACCCTAGACTTTTTTTGAACCAGCTGACTGTTGCATAGTCAATGTAAGGTCCAATAATCAGCTGGACATAGTTTAGCATAACATTGCTGCTGCCAACTCAGCCAGGCCTGGGACTCTTCCTCCCTCCCCCATGCTTCCGCTTACTGAAGGAGGCACCAATGTTGTTAGGGTTCAGTCTTGGTGCCTTTGGGGTCAGTGGAGGGTCACAAGAGGCTGGCTGCTCCCCCACAACAGCCTCTATGTAGTTCTGATGCAGGGATGGAGTTCAGGACCATTTCATCTCATTGTCATGTTAGGGAATAAAGGGAAGCAAAGTGGAAATGGACTGTAAGTCCTAAGTGTATTCTTTCAATTCACACTTGTGTGCGTGTGCACAATGGGACCCAACAGTTCACAAAATATTAAGAACCTTAAGTATGTTGCATTGCCAGAGCTAATAATTTCTGAACCAAATGGATGAATTTGAGGCTCTAGCTTAATTTTGAACATATGGTGTTAGCTCGATGAAAGCTCCTGGGAAACCTAACAGGCTGGAAGAGACGTGCTGCCGCAGTTTTGCAAATGCCAAGATTTGCTTTCTGAAAAAAGTGAAATGCCACATGAGGTGCAGAGATAAAAACATGTGGGTCTGGAAAAGAGGTGGCAGAATTTAAAGTCTTTAAGCAAAAGGAAAGAAAGAGAAGCTTACTGCAAATTATGGGGTCTTAAGTATGCCAGGTGGCATGCTATACATGAATTTAAATGCACTTCTTTGGAAAGGCATACATTATTATTATTATACATATTATACATATTTTCAACATGTGGGAGACAGAATTCTAGGGCTAAGATTATTAACCAAGAGCAATCTAAAAACTGGGATTAATACTCATCTTTAAAATATCCTCCATTCTGCAATTCCTTCTGCAACATGAAGCTTGAAGTTTGAACCTGCCTGTCCCCCCCAAGCAACTTTCTTGCATTAACCCAAATACAAAAAGGTTATGGATGCATTCATGTACTCCAAAAAAAAAAAAAAGGATCTCGTACGAAAGGATAGTCAAGAGCAGACACAAAGGCTGCACATCTGATATAAAACTGCTTGCTTTTTTCATACCAAATACTGAAAACTTTAGGCCTATCTGGTCCTAATAAACTGGGCAGGAGGTCTGGTCTAGAGGGTAGAGCCTCCATTTGCCTGAAGATTAACATCCACAAGGTCGCCAGTTCGAGGCCACCGGCACCGTGCGACCTTGAAGCAGCTGGCAAGCTGCAGCTGAGCTGTTCCATCTGCTCGGAGCGTGGGAGGATGGAGGCCAGAATGTTAAACCAGATCGGAGTGTAACAGCTTGAATGTGGTGGTTCTTGAAAGAGAGAACCTTCTTTCAATTTGTAAAAATCCCTGCGTGGATTTAATAAGCCTGCCTGTGTAAACCGCCTTGAATAAAGTCTTGAATAAAGACCAAGAAAGGCGGTATATAAATACTGTATATTATTATTATTATTAAACTGATTTGGGGTCCAGTCCCATTCAATTTCCCAGTGCGGATGAAGCTGCAATGCAGCCTCAAGATAAGGGAACAAACATCCCCTTGCCTTGAGAAGACCTCCATGACTCTTCCCCCACTGAAGGATGCAGCACACACCCTGTTGGCATGGCTGCATCAGCGCTGGAAAATTGGATAGGATTGGGCCCTTAGAAACCCTCTCATTAAGCGCTCCTTACAAGACAAGCTGATCTGCATGATGCATATTTTAAATTGTATGTAGTATTTATTATTTTTAATTTTTGTGTAACATAATGATCAAGGAAGAATATATCAAAAAGTCTCTGATCTCCATGATGAGAAATCCTAAATCCTAAACTGCTTCCAAATGTGAATATTGATGAGGAAATCCAAGGAGAGGAAAAGAAAGGAGATTGGAATACATGAAGGAAGGACGCTGCTAGATCAGTAAAGGAAGGTAAACATTACATACTTATGAAGAGCTGGAACTGAAATAAACAGAGGAAACTATGGCCCTATGCATAGAACTAAGCAACGTAAACACACAAATGGATAGCTGAAGCATCAAAAGATGATTTGTATTTGAATGATTCCTTAGATCAAACACAAGAGGCACAGTTTTCAAATGTCTTCACATTACCTTGAACACAATACTTTTTTTAATGGAGGATGTTCACACATTCAGCTGAGAGACATCAAAGAACCCAAGAGATGTCTCCACATGGATGAACTGTCACAAAGTTACACAAACCCACACCGAAGTTACTGTCCATAAGTAAACAGCATTTTTGTTCCACAACTGTCAAAAGATGTAAACACACAGAAAAACAGGCAGCAGAAACATTGCATTGCTCTCTCCTCCTGTTCTATTACAAACTTTAAGAACAAACAAGAGCACCCACTTCATGCCATCATCAACCAAATAAGGGCATGTAGCAAGAGCTCTTCTTGGAGGCTTTGCCATGGCTATGGAACTTCCTGCCTCTTGGAAATTTGCCAGATAAGGCTTGAACCCTATTCAGAATGATCCTTTCAGCTGTGATCTGGTATGAAGAAACAGCCCCCTGGATCAGACCAAAGGCCCATTAAGCCCAGCATTCTTTTTCCTTCAGTGGTCCACCAGCTGCAAAGTCCACAAGCAGGGAAGAAAGACATAAGAACATAAGAACAGCCCCACTGGATCAGGCCATAGGCCCATCTAGTCCAGCTTCCTGTATCTCACAGCGGCCCACCAAATGCCCCAGGGAGCACACCACAACACTCAATTTTAGTGGATGTCCCCTGGTTCTGGTATTATGTGAGAGTGTAAAGAGCATCTCCCTATCCACTCTGTCCATTCCCTGCATAATTTTGTATGTCTCAATCATGTCCCCCCTCAAGCGTCTCTTTTCTAGGCTGAAGAGGCCCAAACGCCGTAGCCTTTCCTCATAAGGAAGGTGCCCCAGCCCCGTAATCATCTTAGTCGCTCTCTTTTGCACCTTTTCCATTTCCACTATGTCTTTTTTGAGATGCGGCCACCAGAACTGGACACAATACTCCAGGTGTGGCCTTACCATCGATTTGTACAACGGCATTATAATACTAGCCGTTTTGTTCTCAATACCCTTCCTAATGATCCCAAGCATACAATTGGCCTTCTTCACTGCCGCCGCACATTGGGTCGACACTTTCATCGACCTGTCCACCACCACCCCAAGATCTCTCTCCTGATCTGTCACAGACAGCTCAGAACCCATCAGCCTATATCTAAAGTTTTGATTTTTTGCCCCAATGTGCATGACTTTACACTTACTGACATTGAAGCGTATCTGCCATTTTGCTGCCCATTCTGCCAGTCTGGAGAGATCCTTCTGGAGCTCCTCACAATCACTTCTGGTCTTTACCACACGGAAAAGTTTGGTGTCGTCTGCAAACTTAGCCACTTCACTGCTCAACCCTGTCTCCAGGTCATTTATGAAGACATACTTCACTCCCTCCACCGCTCCCTTGCAAGTGATAGTGAGAAGCACCGTGCCACTGAACCTGGAGGGTGCACAGAGCTGCCATAAACCCCAATCCTCAACTCCCTGCACAATCCTACCTAACCCACTGCAAGGCCACACTGTGGCATTTGTGACAGGTGTAAAGCTGTTTACACTGCTGGAATGCTCATTCTGGCAGCCTAAATGGCCCATAGGATTGGTCCAAGAAGCAGTAGCTTTTAATAGATCTACTCTTCATGAATGTGTATAATCTCCTTTTACAGTCATCCAAGCTAATGGCCATCACCACACCTTGTGGCAACAAATTCCACAAACTAATTATGCACTTTGTAAATAAATCTCATGCTAATTTGTTTAATTGGATGAATACTGGTTCTACTATTGTGAGAGAACTTTTCTCTCTCTCCACATCATGCAGTTTTATATCTCAATTATGGTCCCTTTAATTGCCTCCTCTCCAAGATAAAAAGCCCCAAACACTTTAATCTTACCTGTTGCTCTAACCGCCTTATCACTGATGTGCTTTAGTGATTTTTAAATGGATTTCAACAGAGTATTTTAAATGGACACTTGATCATTTTTTAACCCATCATGCGTGTTCGAAATGGGGGCAGCCTAAACACTGAGATTATACACTTATTTTCAGAAATGTACCAAAAGAATTTTTCAAAATGAAAGACAAAAAATAAACCAAGAGAAAAGTCTTATTCTTGGGCTTTGAAAGTCACCTCTATAGTTCAAGATCTTCAACAGTGATGTTTTTTGTCAGATACACACACATGCTGCTTTTCTTGACACAAAGCAGACTTGGAATATGCCTGTCAACCTCAAAATTCACAGAGAATGCCCAGCCAAAGTCGTCTCTTTAACAGTTGTTAATACCGGAGATTTTCTCAGTGGTTGTTTTGGTTGCTCACTGTTCAAGCAGAATATTCCCACTACTCCCTGCGCTAATCCTTCACAGTAACCCTGCCCCTCTTCCAGATGTCTCCTCGGAATTCCTTGGTTGGAGGTCTTGCGTTCTTGAGCCCCCACTGGCCATCAACTGGAAACCCCAGAGAAAGTTCCCATCACAAATTGAGGCTTGTCAGAAAATCCTTGTCAGATGCGGCAACAAAGCCTCTGTCAAGGACTCAAATGGGTCCCTTTGCAATACTCCATGTCACATTCTCAGTGCCTACCTTGTCCCTCAGCAAGAAAAACAGTAACAAAGCCTGTGTGCTTTATGCATTTCTTGCTTTTTCAATGCCTTTGAAGACTCCTTGAAAGACATAAACAGAGGCAAAACTACTGCAAGGGCAACTTTTATTCTTTCTACTACTGATAATTTTCATAGTGCTTTGCACATTGAAAGTGCTTGATCTGTATTGTGTTCCTTACAAGCCTAAACATACAAATGAGGAACTGAGCTTGGGAAATAGCTGGCTGGTTCCCAAAGGCTAGCTCTTCACCCTGACATTGCTAGTTTCCCATGTGTAGGGAGATTTTTTTCTTCTTCAGAAGAGCATTAAGTCCTAAGAACAGGTGATCCCGGCTGGAAAGCCTAACCAGTTCAGCATTCTGTTTCCTATTTTAATCAACCAGGCACCTCTGCAAAACCTACAAACAGGGCGGGCAGGCAACAGCAGTTGGTGTTGTTCCCCCACAACTAGTGCTGCCTGGTATGTTCCTTTTATTTTCCTCTCTCTCTTCCCTTCCACTAGCAAGGCCTCCAGTTTTTAAACCCTATTCTCCCAGGGAAACCCTTCTGATTTCCCTGTGTCCTCTTTAGTGCACCACTACACCCTTCCTTCTCCTCGTAAGGATTTCCTCCTCCTTTCCTACCTTGAAATCACTTATGATTAGGGTTTAAGCTGAGTGAGCGAATGCAGTATACAGTGATAAAGTAGATATAGGTTTATCACCTCAGTGAGAACCAGCCGATTGTATTACTTATTGATACATTTGAAAATGAGGCCTTTATTCAACAAACGCTTGCATACATCTGCATGCCTACATTAGGTAGGGAAATATCACACAAAACTTCTTCTAAAAGCTGTCTGGTATCAGAGCACACTGGTTTGGGGAAAACAATGGTGAGATTCATTTATGCACTTTGGCTGAGAGGCAACATTTTCAACCCCATCTCCCTTTTCATTGCTGCATTTATTTCCCTGTTGCCTTAAAATATTTGATTACCTTTGTACCTTACCTGTCTGAGAAAAGCCTGTTAACCTGCTGAAACTAATCTGAGCAATGGAAAGGCTGTACAAAGGTTTTCTACACATTTTTGCCAACACTCTGCTCTGAAAAAGTATTGCTTCGGCATTGGGATGCATCTCAACATGGCAACTAGTATGTCTACTATTGGTGATAGGTCTCCCTCCTTGCATTTTGAAAACTCAGATAAAAAACAGGCAGGAGAGTTCATGTGATGGAAGCAAATAGTTGAGAGTTCTGCCATCCCCAGTTTCGTTCCTGCTTTTCAGGGTGTTTTCATACTCAACAGTAAAAAGCACATTTGAACTACTTTGTGCTTTGTGAGTTCCTTACAAATGCTGTTAATGTAGGAGAGATTGGAACAGAAATAGAAGGCATGCTTCGGCTGATGTAGATTTTACATTTGCATTTAAAGCAAAACTGATTTAAGACTTACAGGAAAAGTGCTTTCAGACTTCTCCCAGATTACAAAGAGACTCATCAGCAGCCATTTTCTACATACCTTCCTGCTCATTATTTCAAAACAAAAAAGTGAAATGCCAAGAGGAGACCTTAGAGCTGAAACCCAGGATGAGGAGAACCACACAGTACAGATCTTACTAGTCTGTGTCATTTCAGTTTACAAGAAACTCAGTGCTCCTCCATATTAAAAAAAATGGCGGGAAGGATCTTCCCAGAACATAGAAAACTAACATGTCAGGGAAATGAGATCCAGCAGTCTCTTCACTGATGTACTAGCTTTCTTTTCTTTTCATATGGAACTTTTTTTTTTTAGAATATATATATATATATTCTAAAAAAATATTTTTCTAAAAAAAAAATGCTTTTCTCCTTCTAAATCCCAACCTTGTATTTGTCTTTGATTGTGAACCCAAAGGGGTGATATCACAAAATAACACACACTTATGTTGTCCTATGCTGAGCCTTTAGCATAAAAGTGGAGTATCAGCCTAACCCAGAGCGATGCAGCATAAGTAACTCAAGGGGGGGGGGGGGAGAAGACTTTGGGTGCCTAATTGAGCCTCTGTGGTTCCAGGTCTATGAATCTAGTCATTTCATGAAAATGTCTCTCGTGCACAACTTGACTTGCTTAAACCAGTTAAAGGTTGACACGATGGGAAGAGATGATGCATAGCACCAGTGCCAGGTTCTTGTTTACCAGGAAGATCAACGGATTAGACTGCTTGGGACATATATCAGAACAGTACTGTAGCATAAACAAGGAGGCCAGCAGCACTTTAGAGGCTAATCATTTTACTGAGGCATGAACTTTGGTAGAAAAGAGTCTACTGTATCAGGTGCTCCAAAAAACTTTCTGAAACCCATTCACAAAAGTGCATGCAATTTATTCAGGTGCCACAAGAATCTCTGTTGTTCAGGCCATTCACAATCTGCATCATCATGTGTGGGTTCTGACTAGATAACAGTGTAGTTTTAAAAGCAAATATTGCCAGGTTACTTTGCTACAAGAGTTATTACTAACATGGTATTTTGGCCACAGCAAAAATTCTTATATGATGGGTCCGTTGTAAACACTACCATTTTTTGACATGGACTGGGCCTTTGGAAAAGGAAGAAAAAAAGAGGGAGCATTCATTCCCAGTGACAGAGGTCTGATGGTTTCATCTTGCTTTCTCTCTCCTCCCCAGGGCTGATGCAGTAATCTTCCTTGCTATTTCCAGCGGACGTACTAGGCTTTCAAATCTCAGATAACCTGTAGGTTATTAATTGTTTTATTTATTGTTTTATATATTGAAAGTTTGTCTTTTATGGAACTCTGTAAGCTGGCTTGGGCACTTTCCCTGGCAAGGGAAAGGTGGGACACTCACACCATTCACACCATACATAGTGCCTTGTGTTGCAAATACGGAATGAAGAACACAACCTCAAAACAAACTTAGGTTTTCTCTGCAAATCAAATTTAACTGGAACATCCTCCTCCAACACAAGTGAAATAATACTAATAAAAATAAGACAAGACTAGGTGCATTTATAGATGGATCTCTTCCTTTTGCTTTGAATTCCCTGCTGCTTTCTGAAAAGCCACCCTGCAGATTCTGAAACCACAGTAGTTAGTCAGAGTAGGAGGTGAACTATTCTGTTCTTTACCAATTCTTTTAAAGGAATTCTAACTGCTGGAGATTTTGGCCAACAGCCTACCTCCTGTCAGCGTAGAAAAGATCTGAAAACATTAGATGCATCACATTTAACTCATGCTTTTAGGAAAGCTAAAGAAACACAAACTGGAAGCAAAGGAGATTTTTAAAAATCTATATAATTTTCCCTCCCCCCCCATCTCACTTCATAGTTGATTACCCTGTTGTCCTCATCCTTTCCATATGCCTTTCCATATGCCTCCTTCATTCTAGCCTTTCCCAACTTCAGGTTATTTCTGCTGCCATTATTTCTCCCTCCATCACATGAACAATCCTTTTCTCTCTAATGGTTCCTTCCCTATATCATTCAAACACATCATTGTTTCCCCTGTTCTTAAACATGCATGCACACATTTGATCACGCCTCCTTGTCCAAGCACCACCCAATTTCTCTTTTACCCTTTATTTTCAGAGTGGGCTGGTTATACCTTTTGTCTCAACTTTTACCCAACTCTGTTTTTGACATTTCCAATTTTAACCAACATGGAAAGGACATAAACAATAAACATATCCCATTACAACAAAGGTGAAGGTACTGAGGGTCCAATACTATGCTTCCCAGTACCCAGCGTCGTCAAAATGGCTTCTGCTGCATCCAGTGGGGCTGGGAAGCAGCGTAGGGTCTACTCAGGGTAAGAAAGCTTATGCTCCCTTACTCCAGGTAAACCCTTGGCAGCCCCGATGGGTCTCCTTGGACCTGTGCTTGCTGTTGAGTGGGTGCAGATTCAAGGAGACCCAGGTCTCCCAGGGTGAGAGGGAGATCAGGATATGTTGGCAGGGTCTGCCACCATCTCCGCCCTGCTCCCTCCCCCATCATGCCTTCTAACCTTCCTCCCCCCCACCCTGGAACACCTCCCCCCACGCCCCATCTTACCTCTCTGCCATCTGGCGCTTTGCACAGAACACTGGGTGGCACACTGCTGGCCTCTGACCAGTGCCTACCCAGTGCATGCTCGGGCTGGACTAGCTCCAGAGCTGGGCAGGTGCCAAGTCCTACAAACATGCTTTATGGCATGTTTGCAAAAGTGTGTGGCAGCGGTGAGCCAGTGCACACTGTTCTTTATTGGGTTGTAAGTTGGATGGAGGACTTTAGGGAGTAGAAAATATTAGAACCATACACCTTCAGCACATGTCTTGTGATAAGGAACCATGAAGTCATGCTTTGCCACCCTCCCTTTAAAGGTTTGTATGGACTGCAAAGGATTCAGACTCACCATTTCAGTATGCACTTTCAGGTGTGCTTGAAGCTTATATTTATCTGGGGTGGAATAATCACAGTCTTTATTGGGACATTTCAGCAGAATATTACTGTGTTTCTGGATAACGTGTCGTTTAAGGCAGTTTTTGGTGATGGAGGAATAGCTGCACTGGGAGCAGTAGTAGAGATGTTCTCGTGTGTGCGTACGAACATGCATGTCATAATGCACCTGGTACCAAAATAATTTGCCTGAAAACAAAACAAGGTAAGTTAAGCAGGTTCACGTGTATTCTGCGTAGGTACTGTGCAGCAGACAGAATGCCAGTCAGTTTTGGGAGGCAGGGCTCAAATCGTTACTCCATCTCAAGAGTAAAGTTAGGAAAAACTGTACTCTACCCAGATACTGTTATGATGGTTGACTGTATATAAACGGCAATACCCACCATGGGTTTTTGGGATAGGACTGGACATGAAGCTAGTCCCCTAAACTAACCACTGCAGCACACAACTGCTGGGGATAAAGTCTCAGTTCTCTGCTGGTCTACCAGTCTCTTGGCTTCCAGTAACATTTCTCCACCCAATTTACTTTGGCTCACGTATACAATTCTTTGGGAAAACACAAGTTCTGCAAACACCAGTACAGCACAGGTCAGTATAGCATAGACTCAAGACCTGGGATGGAATCGCTGCTTGAAACCCTGATCTTCCACTGAACTGAGTATCTCTCCTAGGCCCAGGCATCTTTGCTGGTTCTATTCCCCATGGCGACACTTCACATCATAATTTTTTTTGTCTCTTCCTGTTCATACATCAGCTCCCTGGCGATGTCTGGTCCATGCTGCAAACCCTTTTCAGATATGCAGTTTATCAACCCTGTTCAATGTCCCTGTTCTCACCTGTTCCTGCTTCTCTTTTTTGCCCTGCAAGCCTCACCAGGTTCATGGCCTCACCAGGTCAGCTGCCTGCTTTCCTTCACATTCAGCTGACTTGCCAAATTGCCTTGACTGGAATATGGCCAAGGCCTGTCTCTTGATCGGAATTCTTTGCTTTGCTCTCTTGGTCCAAATGCCTTGGCTCAGTTTCTTTGGCAAGAAGGAAGCCCCCCCTCAACACTACTGATGTGAATATGAATAAAGAATTGAACTTAGGCTTTTCCTTGATACAGAAGGTAAATAGCCCCAACCAAACCCTTCCAGCTGTACTTCATGTAATCAGGAAGAAATGGGACTAGATTCCATGCAGTTTTATTGCCTCCCCGGTCATGCCTATTCCTTACCGCAGTATTCACATTCCAAGTCTCCATACACCTTTCTGATCTTCTCACACAAGGCTGTGTTCATTTGTCTTTTTTGCAAATTGTCCAATATCTGCATGAAGGCTGCAACTCCAGGCCGACTATCAGAGGATGGTGTGCAAGACTCTGAGCTCTCATTAACAGCTACATTGGAATCTAGAACAGGAAGTGGAGCAGAGGAATCTACCTTTTCAACTGCTGATTCATCCACTTCCTGCTCATTAGGACAGATGGTTTGGCTCTTTTCTTCAACATCAGGACTGCACTGTGGCTCTTGGTGATTCTGATTTATTTCAGAGCTTCCATTATTTGAAAGCTGAATTACTTCACCTTGCACATTTGCTGGATGGTCTTCCTTTCCAGTAAGGGATTTTACTTCCTCTGAACCAGAAGATGCATTTTTCATCAGAAAACCATCAGAAGCATCAGGTGTATGCAAGTCTGGGGATACAAATTCTGTTAGTGGCTGGCTTGGTGGATCTGTTGCAACTGGAGGGTTTTCACATTCTAAAGGAGAGGCTGTAGACATTTCTAGGTTGCCATCAGAGGTATCATTGAAGCTTCCCTCTGTGGCACTCAATTCCCCTATGCAAACAGGCTTCTTGAGTATACAAAGCGCCTTAGAGTTTAAGAGTGAGAGTTCAGCTGCAGTCTGAGACAACTGTTCTCCAAGGGCTTCCTGTTGGATATCCCCTCCTGGCTCAAGCAGGCAAAAGCTCTGATTGATGGAACTGTTAAAAACAGAAATTTCTGGCAAGTCCCCATGTACTTCTTTGATATGTGAGCGGAGCCTGATAGAGCTGACAAATTTTTTTGAGCACTTGGAGCACACGTATACAAACGGGTGCTTTCGGACGTGAAGCTCCAGCGCTTGGTACTTGGTGGCTCCGTGGCCACACAGTTCGCATGCAAAGGGCCTCTCGTCCCCATGGACAAGCATATGCCTGTCACGATCCAGTTCGTTTTTGAACTTGCGCTCACAGATGTGACAATCATAAAGCAGCTGCCTCTTGCCTTCCCGGGTCATCAAGCGGAGCTCGTCAAACACGTCTTTCACTTTCTTGTCTTCCAAGTCATGTGCCTCCTTGATGTGCTTGATTAGGTTCTTGACATCTGAGTATTTCTTCTTGCAGAAGCGGCAGTGCTGCTTGATTTTCTTGTGGACTCGCTCCACGTGAACCTTCAGGTGGCCTTTGCTCAGGCAGGTGAAAGGGCAATAGTCACAAGCAAACTTCTCTCCTGTGTGCTTCCGCAGGTGAACATTCAGGTTGGCTTTAATGGCACTGGCATAGCTGCAGAAGGAGCATTTGTAGGGCTTCTCATTGGTGTGGATCCTCAAGTGGGCCTGAAGAGAGTGCTTAAATTTGAAAAGCTTGTTGCAGTATTCACAGGTAAATATTTTTAACTGAGTTGCTCCTAACCTAAGAAGAAAAGAAACAAGACATGAATCATTTACAACACAAAAACAGGTATGTGAACATCTACCAATTGGCTGCAACACTATTGCTGAACATCACTATGTACAGATGCCCATTCTTCCTATCTCTGCTGAACCATCAGTTGGGGGAAGGAAACACTTTCTGTTCCGTTTTGCTCTGTATCCTTCCTCAGAGAGGAATGGATAAGGAAGCCTTTTGCTGTTTCTTGGAAACCAGAGGGCACTCAGCAACTTCTGGGTTGAGATCAACAGTGTTTTACTTGGGGATATTAAGTGGAATCTTAACAGCAGCAACACCAATATAATTTTTAAGAAAGGCACATACACCATATTTTCAACCTTAATGGTTGTGAAAATATTATTACGCGATGTCTACGATAAATGTTCTTCAAATGCTACCACTGATCTGGGATGAAACCAACACTGAAAAGGAGCTTGCACCTGAACAAGTGCTTAGAGGAGAAATATACACAGACAAAAAAGATCCTAAGATAATGGCTACATGGAGTGATCACTATTTCTCTCCTATGATCAACTGCAAATCCTATGCAATCCTTCCTGAATCAATTAGTCCATATATGGACTAATGCAACACTGAGTGATGACAGACTTCCCCACTTCAGCTCACTAACTTTCTCTCCTGCCTTGGTCTCCCTTTCACTCTCTTGCCTGAACCATCCCCTCTACCTGTAGATTACGTCCCCAGAGACTGTCCTCAAACTGCCCTACCTCAAACAAATTAATAACTCGAACAATTGTTCCACATGAACCCATCCACTGAATTTGATACCTAGCTTCCATAATAAAAGTTCCAGAAAAGTGATTGGTGGAACACACTTGGTGTGACTCAAAATGTTCAATATTTTGAAGTACCCTTTTGTATATACTGGAGTCAATGCTACTCCCAGAACAACCATCTGGAAAACCAGTTTTCGGTTGTTTGATTTCCCCTGGGGGCTGGGGATAAGAATAGGCCCTCAGTTTGGCTGTACTTGTCTTAAGAGGCGACTAAACAGCCACCGGGTAGATGGGACTCATCAGCCTGGGAAGGCAGCTCATCTGAGAGAAGGAAAACTCTGATCCCAAACCTCCACTGCCTTGTGGCTACATCCAGTTATGGAAAAGGCTTCAGGAATCAACCTCGAGGCAAAATCCGGAGCCGGAGTCCCTGAGGCAGTTCATGGCTGAACACAGTCACGTTCTGGCAACTCCTGCGACGCCACTGGAACCAACTGTATTGGCCTCTGCCTTTCCATTGGACCATTTCAGCGACGTGGAGAGGGGGGATTTGCTGCATGGGTCACAGCCTATCCTCCATACCTACTTTACCCAGGCTTCGCGCACTGGAGAGGACACTCTGTTCCAGAACCACCATTCAGAGCGTGACACCATAGTCTTCCGAGACTGAAGGATGCCAACAACAAGATTCCCCTCACTACTTTTTAGTTGTTTAACATTCCTGCCTGGACTGAAATAGAACTTATTTGACAAATGAAAGTTACCGGCTTGATTTCATTGGTTGTTCATAAGGAGTTTGCTGAATGGCATACTCCTGATACCCTCTTCGCTGGGATGAGTCTGAAGCAGTAGACTCCGGGTTGGTTGGTGGTTCTGTTTCTGGAAAAGTAGCCTCAACTGGAACTATCTTTGTAGCTCCTGAAAGGAAAACAAAAGCACACAAGTAATTTTAAAAATAGCAACTGCACTATGATGCATATATTCAAGGACCAGGTGATAGAATGCCATAAGCAACAGAAATATTGATTGACTAATTGCTGAATGAAATATGTAAGTGATTGATTGTTGGTTGGTCTACTATCATGCATATTTAAAAGCAGGAAAGCTCTACAACAGTGTTTCTCAAACTGTGGGTTGGAACCCACTAGGTGGGTCACGAGCCAATTTCAGGTGGTTGATTTTCATTTCATTTCAATATTTTATTTTTAAATATATTAGACTTAATGCTACCATGGTATGTAACTGCATCTGAGGAAATGTTACAGACCTGTACCTTTAACGGGCTATTCTGTATATACTTTTAACAATGATAGTAAATGGGACTTACTCCTGGGTAAGTGTGGGTAGGATTGCAGCCTAGGATTGTTAAAAATTTTCCTGCTTGTTGATGTCACTTCTAATCATGACATCACTTCCGGTGGGTCCTGACAGATTCTCATTCTAAAAAATGGGTCCCGGTGCTAAATGTGTGAGAACCACTGCTCTACAAAGATCTAGTTTGCTCGCGTTAGCCCTCAAAATTGCAGCACTTGTGAAAGGTCGCCCTTGCCTAAGGGCAGAATTATACATTATGAGAAAAACAGGAGTTTCCTAACTCCCATGTTTCCCTTGTTATGCTAATGGAGTGAGGGAGACTGCATAGGGAACAACTGGCAAGTGGGAATGTTTAATCTTTTCTCTGACTACTGATACTATTCAAGAAATCCCCCCCCACACACACACACACCAACATTTTTCTTCCCTAGCTAAGCTCTGAGCCCAGAAGCAAACCCAACTGCTTCAGCAGAGTCTGCAGAGAGAACCAGAATACAGAGGAGGGGCATTTCTCTCCCCCAACCAGAGAGTCTCCCTTTATGAGTGCTCTCACGCTGGCACTACTGTGCTCTGCTTGGGTTCAGGAACACAGACCGACAAAGTTAACATGAAGCTGAGCCAAAATAACAGCTTACCTCCCTTCACTGGCAACTAGTTTCCATCACTAACACCACCCTTCCCAGTGGGTTATATCATGATTGCATCACATTTCAATTTATAAAATTAGGGGCTTATCTAGAAAGGCCACAATAGCTTCCTTTCTTCTACACTGCATAAATGGAGTGAACAGAAATGAAGGGCAAACAATTACGAAGACACAGTGATAAAGGCAGAATACCTGGCAAAAAAAGATAAAGCTGACATTTAAGGCTAGAACAGAAGAGTTATTTAATAAACAACGGAGGATGCAGTCCTTCCAACTGATATATAGGCTTAACACACCCTCATCACTGATCACTTTCTTCCCTGCTTGCCCATCATGTAATTTATACCCATTCATTTAACACTATACCTGCACCTCTGACCTCAAAGGTAAGGATTAGAACTAAGGGGAAAGTAGATAGCTAGTGATGTTCTCTCTTTCTATCCACTGTTCACGTCTTTTAAGAAAGTACATTTTTATTTTAGATTTTAAAATTGAATTTTAAAAAGTTAAAGGTAGATTTTTTAAAATGGTTGTAGGATACCTGGTTGACTTTGGAATAGGAAAGAAAAACCATCAATCTCAACAGAAGGACTGGACTGAATTGCGTTAAAAGAGGATATGGAACTGCTGATGGCTTCTGCTATGGAGGGGAACTAAATAAACGGTGAAGATGGGGAAGGGAGGGAATACGACTGAGGGCACTGGAGATGGAGCGATCAAAGACAATTTGCCTATCAAAACTGCAAATTCCTTTTCATAACCAGATTTTAATCTCAAGGTGGTAACATAGGAAGTTGCTTTAGTCTAAGGCAGACAATCAGTTCACCTTCTGCATGCAAAACATATGCTCAGCCACAGAGTTACAAGCCCTTTCCTGAGGTTAACATGCTAGAACCAGAATACAAGCAGAGTCTAAAGCTTTCTCTTTCCTGCAAGTTATCCACATGGTATTCTGCAAAGTTATGGGATTTCCTTTGCACCATTTCCTTCATTCCGATGCTCCTAAAGGCAGTGACGTTTGTCTTTTCCTTCCATATATGACAGACCTGAACAAAACTGTTCATAAAGATAAATATGTTTGCTTGTCTGCAGCCCTATGTTGCATACCAAGGGGGAGGAAGCTTTGTAAGGTTGGACTATTGTGCACTCACACAACTCTGGAACTATATAATCCTGGCATGAATCCAAAGTAACAGCTCTGACAAGGAGAAGCACAATGCTATCAGCACCAGCTATAGGTGACAACCACAGTAAGAGAACCCTAAATTAAGCCAGAGATATGCATCTGCATGTTTCTGCTCTGGTGGAAATCCACATAATATAAATTACATTGGCTGCCCAGTGGCAGTACCTAGGTGGGGGCAAGGGCTGCAAATGGCCCTGGCACCAGGTAGTTATTATTAATTATTATTATTATTATTAACAGTATTTATATACCGCTTTTCAACTAAAAGTTCACAAAGCGGTTTACAGAGAAAAATCAAATAACATAACTAAATGGCTCCCTGTCCCAAAAGGGCTCACAATCTAAAAAGATACAAATGAATACCAGCAGACAGCCACTAGAACAGGCAGTGCTGGGGTGAGGTGGGCCAGTTTGGCATCTGGGGAACGGAACTGCAACCCACTCTCTCCTACTGGTTTTTTGAGCAGTTGGGAACCGCACAGCCACTGTTGGTGCAGTTCTGCGTCAATCTGAGAACCACCCTCTACTTCCTCTCTTTCTTTAAAGAGTAAACAGCGCCTAGAATGGCTGCTCCCCTGCAGCCACTCTAGTTGCGGCTGTCAACTGTGTCTGAGGATTGCCCTGCAATCCTCGCCTTAAAAAAGGAGAAGAAGAGGAGGGTGGCCCTCAGAACAGCTGGGAAACTGGCCAGACAGAAGCAGTGTGCGTCTCCTCCTATTCAGAAGGAGCTGTGCACCACTTCAAGCTCCAATGGGAGTAGAGTGAAAAGTTCTACCTGCGTCTGAGCCACATCCTCCCTCCCCCCATTTTCTTCATAAGGAGGAAAGGAGAAGGTGACTTTGAAGCAACTGTGGTGATGAGGGCGTCACTGCAATTACTTTCAGATGGGGGGGGCAAACAAGGAGGTGGCCCCTAGTGGAAAACTCCCAGGACTGCCACTGCTTCTGCCATATCCTATTTCCCTTCCCTGGCCTGAGTTCCTGACATGGGGCTGCTTGGACTTGTGTCACTGATTTTGCTAGTGTGATTTTGCTAGTAGCCACATGGATGCTGAAGCTTACCCTAGGGCAGGGGTCTCCAAACCCTGGCCCAGGGGACAGATGCGGCCCACGGTGAGCCTCTATCTAGCCCGCAGCCAGCCTTGTGTCCCCTCAAAGCCACTGGCCCAATTGACCGAACATGATTGGAGCTATGCTCTTATTGCATCTGGAGGGTGTTCTAAGGGCCAGAGAGATTGAATGAGCCCATTCATTCATTTATTCACTCATCTAAGTTCCATCTCTAATTTATTTATATAAATTTTATATTTAAATTTTTTTTTCTGGCCCTCTACACTGTGCCAGATATTTGATGAAGCCCTCTGGCAAAAAGTTTGGAGACCCCTGCCCTAGGGGATGGGGATGAATGTTGTCTTCCGTCAGGGAGACCTCCAGCAGCTTCAATTCCCAAGCTGGATGCAGAAGAGGCTGCACGGGTACTGCTGTATTGCAATGGAAAACTTTGGTTCGGAATGGGGTGTGACTATAGTGGGACTTACTTCTGTGTAAACTATACAGGATAGCATTGCTAGTTGCAGAAAATGAAAGTGTACTGAACAGCTACTATAGAAGCTGAGTAAGCATCTAGCACTTTTCTTTTTTTTTAATTGAGACATTCTGTCTGCATAGTATACCACTCTCAATATCCTGGGAAGAAGTCTACTAATACTCTGACTTTTTACTCTCCATTCCTTCAATTCATAAAAAATCTTACATGGCATCTTCTATTAAGGTTTTATTACAGAACATCTGAAGAATAAAGGAGCATTTGTGCATTCATCTCAGAAGAAAGGTTGCCACTGACTGTTAATAAAAATCCTGCTGCTTAAACAATATGAACCTGCTTTTTTCTGTTCAACTTCCTGACAAATCTAGTGTAGTCAGAAGAAAAATGCATGATTTTAGTATATATGCCAACAGCAGGCTGCATAAAATAAACCCTGTTTTCACCTGGTGAAACTCTCTAGGGCAAGTAATTTATTTAAGCAATGTCTTTAGGTACTTGTATAAAGAGGAAAAAAAAAACAGCCTAAAAATCTCTAGACACACCATCAAGGAAGTCAGTGAGGACAAGTGAGACAGATAGGAAATTATCATTAGGCACTCATTCTGAGACATGCAAAGATGAAGAATCAGGCTACTCCTATCTCTCACTGCCATTCAGACCAACAATCTGAAACATAACACTGCATGGGGCAAGCAGAGGGGAGGGGAGGGGGGTAGAATACAATATGCCTGTTTCTCAGACCTCTCAAAGGCCTAATAACAGCACAAGGAGTTGTTGTTAAGGCAATGTACTTTGTCTTTTGTCTCTCTACCACATCTCAAAAGTCTTTTGGCCAAATTTGCAATTATTACTGTGAGGCCTCCCTGTGGGGGGAGGGGAGGGCCCGCTCAACTTTTCCGAGGGGGACCCCCTTGTGGAGGCCTCAGAACAGTTCACCAGAAGAAGGGGGGGTTGTGTCACCCGGTTCCCCCTCTTTGGGTTGGCAGCATTTGCCAGTCAGGAGTAGGGGCTGCTAGCAGCAGATCCTCCTGCCTGCTCTTCTGACTCCCAACTGCCTTGTCATCCCTGGCCTCCAGGTTTATGTAGGGCAGACCCCTCCCCTTCCCTCACAGGGATGGTACAAAAAGGGCCTGTCTCTGGGACTGCCCTCCCCTGGGATTAACACAACTCCTCCCCTTCCTCTCTCTGTTTCCATCCCACCTCCTCTCACCTGGAGCTGCCAGGGTTGTTCCTGAGAGGGCTGGGAAGGCTGCTGCCTCCGCTCTGGTCTCTGCCTTTGGGGGGTGGGTTGGACCTGCCCACCTGGGTCCTGCAGCTCTGCAGACGACTCAGGGAGGTCCAGATGTGGGCTCCTGATGTCACAGCCAGGTGCCCTGCCCGACAAGGCAGGTCCCGGCTGGTTGGGCGAGGGAGTGCTCCCCTTCCCCCCCAAGGCAGGGGAGGGGCGGTTGCCCAGCAGCCAAATGGCCTGCGTCCTGTCTCCCCCCTCCCTCCTCCAAGGCGGGGGGCAAAGTGGAGGTTCGGCATGCAGTGTTCCTCTGCTGTGCCTTGCCGCCCACAAAAGTGCCCAGGCAGCCTATGGGGAGGTGGCCCCATGTTCCACCGGCTTCCTCCCTGATCCTCTGGCTCAGAAGCCTTCTCCCTGGGTAAGCTGGGGACTTGTGGGAGAAGGGGAACCCCGACAATTACTCATTTAGGATTGGGAAGGGATGTTATCATGCAAGATCTGTACAGGTTACTGAATTCTGGGACTACATAGAATTAACATATGCTTGTAGCCGGGGAAGGAGGGGAACGTGCGACAGCCTCGTACTTCCTCGTGTTTGAGATCTGCCCTGGGGATCACTCTGAGTTCCCTGAAGAATTGCAAAATACAAATACGAGTAACAATTTATTTTATGCTATACTACTATACACTAAGCCCTTAGTTAAGTATAAGTTAGGTTCTAGGGATCTGTATTTAAATACATCTGGGTCTTGTTACCCTGGGGCTATCATGCCTGGAGTCACCTCCATTTAGGGCCTACTTTTTCTCAAACAGCATATATACTCTTCTGTACCCCCCCTAAAGAAGAGTAAATAAGATCTGAGCAGCGTGACGCTGAGCCGGGTCACCTGGAAGTGGGGTTAGGATCTGGTTCAAGTGCCAGATCCTGGTCCCACCCACCACTTGGCCCCAGCCCACCCACAGGCCTGCATGCCCTCCCCTCACCCTGGAATGGCTCCGTTCCGCCCTTCCTCCACCCTCCCCAGACTCCCGCACCGGCCCAACTCAGCCAGCGTGAACTTACCGGTCCCAGAGTTCGCTCTGGCATGGGGAGGCTGGTGCGTGTCCTTGCACTAGCCTCCCCAACTCACAAGGAGGCACAAATGTGCCTGATAGCACATTTGCAACACTCTTGGGCCAGCGCAAGTAACTTGCGTCAACCAAAGGGGTGCTCAGGATTGCACTCTCTCTTTCTCTCTCTCTCTCACACACATTTTTCCTGCATCTTTCATTTCCAGATTCCTAATAACTAGGAAAACAAAAACCAAGATTTTCAAGTTTCTACAGCATCCTTCTGATTCTGTACTGATCACATCCCCTGTCCATCACAGCAATGCAGAAACTCCTGCACTTCCTCATTATGTAGCTACATGCAAAAAAAAAAATTATGGTAAATGTACATCTCTGCCCGATCTGCCGTGGCACTGGTGGGGGGGGAGTTCTAGGTCTCCAGGGATCACTGGCAAAACCATGGGGAGCCCCAAGGTGGCCTAGGTGTAGCTAAAGGCTGCTCTCTGAAAGGAGTCAGAGTAAGATAAGGGGAATAAGGGAAGCTGCTTCAGTTCACAAACATTTGGAGATGTTCATCATCTTTTAATGAACTTCTACAGCAGCCGCATTCCTTTCATACAAGTGACCTGTTTTGGATACCTGGAATAGCTTCATGGGCTGTCAAAACCACGCTTATAATAGGATTTTTCGCTCCTGAGACCTGATCTTCTTCCTTTGCTGAAGAGTTCTTCTCATTTCTCTGTTGTCGTTGCCTCTTTGGTGCTTTTTCTCGCTCATCTTCCCTCCTGTCAAGGTCAACGTCAGAATCATTACCTAAAGAGCAAACATCAAAAATAATGTAAAAAGATGATAATGTATCTTCTCCTTTTGTGCAGCAGCATAGATCATCAATACATTGGCAAGGTATTCCATTCTTTTGCTGAGAAGGAACCCAACTTGTAGAAGTTAGAAAAGGCCTCTGTGCCTTGTACCAAGGGATGGGGCCAACTGCTCTAATGCCAAAGTCAAGAGAAGGGAAAATATTCTGGGACAAAAGGAAGTTTAAATCAAAGACTGCAAGCCAAGGAAGCAAGGGGGTAACAATACCACATGTGAATCGACAAGATGGTGCTGTTTGCAAAAGATGGGACATGCCATGTGAATTACATTAAAAGTAGTGTTGAGTGCATGAATAAAAAGAGGGCTATTGTGGGAGACAGAGGAACTGGCAACAACCACACTGATGCTGGCCTACAGCAGCCACCTCACATCTGGGCAGCAGGCCCCTCCCATTATATATCACACACAGTGGCCCAATTCAGACATAACAGGAAACTATGGTTCCCCATTGCAAGAATGAGATTTAGCAGCCACAGGCTTGTGCACTTCTCCCTCCTTTCTCATCGGTTTCTTCTCATATGAAAGGAGAGTGAAAGCTTCCAATTTCAGTTTGAATTAAACCACAACTTCCCATTATATATGAACCTGGGGAACAGTTAGATAAAACAAACCAAGATAAAACCATGGTTTCAGATTGTGTTTTATTACTTAACTATGGCTTGAATCAAGTTCATACCAATGAAAAACTGTGGTGCAGTTTACATCAAAAGTTCAAGTTTTCACTTTCATGGCTTCCCAAAGTTTGTTCTCTTATCAGGAAACCATCGTTTCCTGTTATGTTTCACTAGATCAGGGGTGTCCAAAGTTTTTGGCAGGAGGGCCACATCAGCTCTCTGACACTGTTTCTGACACTCTGCTCTCAGACACTCAGCTCTCTGACACTGACAGTGTCTCTGACACTGGGGAAAAAAGAATTAATTTACATTTAAATTTTGAATTTATATAAGTTGACATAAATGAATACATTAGAGATGCAACTTATATGAATGAATGAAGGTCTTGCAATAGCTCACGGCCTATAAAAGACCTTGCACAAAACAAGGCCAGCCTTTCCTTTGCTGCCGGTACTGCATCATAGACGTGAAACAGCAAGCAGTGGAGGGAGCCCTCATCCCACAGCTCATGCGAGAGGTCAAACAGTTGGCCGTCATGCTGAGAGCAGTTGCATCAGGCCAGTGCAGGCTCCACGGCAGAAGACCTCGGGCAGATACCGCTGCCCGAACGGCCCCTCCTAACCGAGGAGTTAAGTCAGATAGAGGTTAAAAGAGAAGATGTTTCAGACCTCATTGATAAATTAAAGATCAATAAGACTATGAGGAACGCATGGCCAGCAACATTAAGGGGAATAATAAAAGCTTCTTCAAATATGTTAGAAGCAGGAAACCCGCCAGAGAAGCGGTTGGCCCTCTGGATGGTGAGGGAGGGAAAGGGGAGATAAAAGGAGACTTAGAGATGGCAGAGAAATTAAATGAGTTCTTTGCATCTGTCTTCACGGCAGAAGACCTCGGGCAGATACCGCTGCCCGAACGGCCCCTCCTAACCGAGGAGTTAAGTCAGATAGAGGTTAAAAGAGAAGATGTTTCAGACCTCATTGATAAATTAAAGATCAATAAGTCACCGGGCCCTGATGGCATACACCCAAGGGTTATTAAGGAATTGAAGAATGAAGTTGCAGATCTCTTGACTAAGGTATGCAACTTGTCCCTCAAAACGGCCACGGTGCCAGAAGATTGGAGGATAGCAAATGTCACGCCTATTTTTAAAAAGGGAAAGAGGGGGGACCCGGGAAACTATAGGCCGGTCAGCCTAACATCCATACCGGGTAAGATGGTGGAATGCCTCATCAAAGATAGGATCTCAAAACACATAGACGAACAGGCCTTGCTGAGGGAGAGTCAGCATGGCTTCTGTAAGGGTAAGTCTTGCCTCACAAACCTTATAGAATTCTTTGAAAAGGTCAACAGGCATGTGGATGCAGGAGAACCCGTGGACATTATATATCTGGACTTTCAGAAGGCGTTTGACACGGTCCCTCACCAAAGGCTACTGAAAAAACTCCACAGTCAGGGAATTAGAGGACAGGTCCTCTCGTGGATTGAGAACTGGTTGGAGGCCAGGAAGCAGAGAGTGGGTGTCAATGGGCAATTTTCACAGTGGAGAGAGGTGAAAAGCGGTGTGCCCCAAGGATCTGTCCTGGGACCGGTGCTTTTCAACCTCTTCATAAATGACCTGGAGACAGGGTTGAGCAGTGAAGTGGCTAAGTTTGCAGACGACACCAAACTTTTCCGAGTGGTAAAGATCAGAAGTGATTGTGAGGAGCTCCAGAAGGATCTCTCCAGACTGGCAGAATGGGCAGCAAAATGGCAGATGCGCTTCAATGTCAGTAAGTGTAAAGTCATGCACATTGGGGCAAAAAATCAAAACTTTAGATATAGGCTGATGGGTTCTGAGCTGTCTGTGACAGATCAGGAGAGAGATCTTGGGGTGGTGGTGGACAGGTCGATGAAAGTGTCGACCCAATGTGCGGCAGCAGTGAAGAAGGCCAATTCTATGCTTGGGATCATTAGGAAGGGTATTGAGAACAAAACGGTTAGTATTATAATGCCGTTGTACAAATCTATGGTAAGGCCACACCTGGAGTATTGTGTCCAGTTCTGGTCGCCGCATCTCAAAAAAGACATAGTGGAAATGGAAAAGGTGCAAAAGAGAGCGACTAAGATGATTACGGGGCTGGGGCACCTTCCTTATGAAGAAAGGCTACGGCGTTTGGGCCTCTTCAGCCTAGAAAAGAGACGCTTGAGGGGGGACATGATTGAGACATACAAAATTATGCAGGGGATGGACAGAGTGGATAGGGAGACGCTCTTTACACTCTCACATAATACCAGAACCAGGGGACATCCACTAAAATTGAGTGTTGGGCGGGTTAGGACAGACAAAAGAAAATATTTCTTTACTCAGCGCGTGGTCGGTCTGTGGAACTCCTTGCCACAGGATGTGGTGCTGGCGTCTAGCCTAGACGCCTTTAAAAGGGGATTGGACGAGTTTCTGGAGGAAAAATCCATTATGGGGTACAAGCCATGATGTGTATGCGCAACCTCCTGATTTTAGGAATGGGTTAAGTCAGAATGCCAGATGTAGGGGAGAGCACCAGGATGAGGTCTCTTGTTATCTGGTGTGCTCCCTGGGGCATTTGGTGGGCCGCTGTGAGATACAGGAAGCTGGACTAGATGGGCCTATGGCCTGATCCAGTGGGGCTGTTCTTATGTTCTTATGTTCTTATGTTCTTAAGTCTCTGGAGGGCCAGGGGCTCATTGGAGACTGGGGGCTCCCTGCGGGCCACACTGGGAGTCCTCAAGGGCTGCATGTGGCCCAAGGGCTGGGGTTTGGGCACCCCTGCACTAGATCATTGTCAGCTATTGTCTATCCTGAACTACTGTCCCTAGACAAGAATCCTGGGACTCTTATGTTCTTTGCAAGCACAGACAACTGGCCAAATACAAGAACTACAACTGATAAAGTGAGGCTAGAACAGTTAATGGCAGTCATGAGACCCCAGTCCAAAGTCTGCTCCATTTGGAGCTATCATTAACATTCTACACCAGTGGTTCTCAAACTTTTAGCACCAGGACCCACTTTTTAGAATGTGAATCTATCAGGACCCACTGGAAGTGATAGCCAGAAGTGACATCCTCAGCCAGGAAAATTTTGAACAATCCTAGGCTGCAATCCTACCTACATTTACCCAGGAGTAAATCTCATTGACTATCATTGTTAAAAGCATATACATAGCAACCTGTTAAAAATACAGACCTGTAACATTTCCCCAAATGTAGTCACATACCATGGGAGCATCAAGCTTAACATATTAAAAATAAAATATTGAAATGAACAGGGACCCACCTGAAACTGGCTCGTGACCCACCTGGTGGGTCCCAACCCACAGTTTGTGAAACACTGTTCTACACTATAAAAATCTTTCTTTTTTTCAGTTCTGGGTAACTTATGAGGTAACTTATGAGATAAGCTTCTGGGTAACTTATGAGACATTAAAACTCTTTTTACACATGCATTGGATGATATTTCTCCCCTGATCTGATTGCATATGCAGGAACAAAGGTACAACTGGCCTCCCTGCCCATCTAGCATATTGGATCTGCCTCCAGTTTCCCTGGACAGCCATCTGGACTACTATATTCAAATGTGGATGATGAACATAAAGGCCAACACATAAAAGCCAAAATCCAGTGATCAATGTCTTTGATAAAATTTTATAATTAGCAATGTAATTTTACATAGTTCTACAGAAAGTACAGAAAAGAGGTATATAAAATGATCATGGCCTTGGAACATATTTCGACAACATACCAAAAGAGATTGATTGGGGGAAGGGATAATATAAAAGCCAAGAGAATATGAAAAAAAAAAAAAAATCACTGGTGCAGGTACAAGCTGACCTATAGCAGCTGATGGGACTTACCAAGGCAAGAGGACAAATGTCCCCTTATCCCACAGAGACCTCTTGCAGCCAAAACGTGCTGTTGGGACTCAGCCAAGGCCGTGACAGCACCCTTAGGATTATGCTGTTGATCTCATAGCAACTGCAATGCACTCAAGAGATTTGGGGAGGATGCAGGCATTATCAGATTGATAATCTTACCATTTCAGATTTCTCTCATATCTTCTACTTTTGCTTCTCTGCCCATCAGTCAGACTAGATCTAACATGTACAGTTTTAAGGATGAATGGCTAATGTTCATAAATTTTTGAAATTTTAAATGGGTTAGCCAGTAACAATGGTAAAAATGATTTTTTTTTTTTTTTGCTAATTATTTTATTGACAGTGATTAGTCTCTCTTACATTGGTCCATATTCAGTCTCTAGTATCTCTGGTTAAAAGGATTTCAGGTAGCAAATGATGGGAAAGGCATTTGTAGAGCTACTTCTAGTCAAAGTATTCTGAACCAAAAGCACCAATGTTCTGATTATGAGAGAACTTATCACTAGGTTCAATACGTTGTCAGATTTCAACTTAATGTTCTAAGAAGGTGTTTAGAGTTTTCTGAATAATGAAACCAGCCAAAACGTAGACAACAATCAATTAATTTGAAAAAATCCACTTGAATTGATGGGTCAAACTGATCAGAAGTTCTCTGTACCCCACCATGAGCCAGCCTGGTCACTCAGCTAGTAGTTACAGCCACTGTCGGTCTTCTGAAGTGAATGCACCTGACTCACTTTATAGTGAGTGTCTGGTTTCCAGCAAACTGGATGTCTTACTTTCTCCTCTGTCCTTTTCGCAAGCTGTTTGGAGGGGAACAGCAAGCCAGACCCACTTACAATGACTAAAACAAACCTGTTTTTTTTTTTTTCCTGAGAGAAGGGGATGTGTTTGCCTCCTCTCAGCGGCCTGATTGAGATGAATAGTCTTTATTCTGCTCTCCCTTGCTAAGGCACATTAAGCAATCAGTTCGAACAGCTGGCACTTTGATTTGGCAAACTAATAAACTGACCTCCTGCATCCAGATCTATGCGATTTAAATCCCAGTGCGGCAGGCACACAGCAATTTGTTGCTATGCTGCATCTGTATTTAGACAGCATTTACAGAATGTTCACATCTTTACTGATGAGGAAGGCGGTTGTCAATGACACGTGAATCAGTATGTTCAACAGCACCACATGCTAGATTGCTTCAGCTATCGAGATTCTCTATTTGGGGTCCCTAATTGGTGCTTCTGTCATGTGCCATGCATTCTTAATTGGAAGGGCTCCCTGGTGAATCTTCTGCACATTTATTGGCCCCTTAATTGGCAGACTTTGAACTGTTCTCCACCACAGCTTTTTTTTTTTTTTTAATGCTATTCACTTCTCTACTGTACTTCTGAAGGATACTAGTCATTGTTGGAATACAAATAGGGTCTGAGAGGAGAACAAACAATTATTTAGGGATCTTTGCACAAGAGTACTTCACAAATGCCAGGGCTACAGAAGTGGTTAGTGTTTAAGTGGGTCATTTTTAAAATTTTGTTGCTGTTTGTTAAGTAGGCCACCATCTCCTTCTGCAACTTCCTGCCTATCCACTCAAATCGTAATGGAAGACTTTGTTCCATTTCCCGCCACCATCTTCCCCCATGACCTTCAGATGCCAGATCCAATCCCCCCCCCCTTTGCAGGCTTACAGTTCAGCTGGCTCTTAAATTTTACTGCCGAACATAATGCCAATCTAAACGAATAAGGGCACAATCCTAACCAACTTTCCAACACTGGCTTAGCTCTGACAAGTGCCAGTGGGGCATATGCTGCATCCTACAGTTGGGGGATAAGCCCCGATGGTTATTCAGTCCTAGAAACTGTAAATCAGAATCCAAACTACCACTCTTTTCACGACTGTGAGAGAAACAAAAAAGGCTGCATTTTCCCGAAATATGAGGCTGATGGGAGGTCATCAAACCTTGTGAAGTTCTTAATTTTGGAGAATGAAAGAAATCATTTGATGGAGAGAGTATCCTTTGTGAGGTACACCTGATTTCCAGGCCGTTCACTCTCCCAGGGCAACTACCCTTTCCCAGCACTCAATACCCGCCGAGGGCACATTCCCTGATCCGCAAAAGGGGTGAAAGATCCAGCTGGCTCCCCAGAATAACTGTGGGCGCTCTGGATGCGGTTGCCCTCCAGCAGCCAGTCCGTGTCAGCACCATGGGGCAGGTGGAAGGCGTGTCCGTGGGTGGACGAAGGCAGGGGCACCGCGTACTCCACAAACCACTGGTCCGTCAACTTGGGCAGGGTCTTCCTCGTAGATGAGCCTCATCAGTCTGGACAGGCAGCTCATCTAAGACAAGGAAAACTCTGATCCCAAACCTCCACTGCCTTGTGGCTACATCCAGTTGTGGAAAAGGCTTCAGGAGTCAACCTCAAGCCAAAATCAGGAGCCGGAGTCCCTGAGGCAGTTTGTGGCTGTACACAGTCACGCTCTGGCAACTCCTGCGATGCCGCTGGAACCAACCGTATTGGCTTCTGCCTTTCCATTGGACCATTCCAGCGACGTGGAGAGGGAGGATTTGCTGCATGGGTAACAGCCTATCCTCCATACCTTCGTTTACTCAGGCTTCGCGTACTGGAAAGGACACTCCAACTTTGCCATACGGCGTCGGCACAACACGGGAAGCAGCAGTTACCGGTTATAAGTCTTCGCTCGATTGGCGTATAGCGTGACGCCAGGGGCTGCTTCCGACGGTGGGAGAGATCATTGCATCTCATTGGGCAGCTACCGCCCGCCTTAAGCTGAACAGTCCCCAGCCAGTAAGGTGTTGCCTCGCCACGGTCCGTTAACCTCACGGGGTGCGTGGGGTTTAGGGTGAAAACCAACAAGCGGATCGACAACTCTGCACCATGCAACAGAAAACTGAAAACTCCTGCTCTAAAGGTGGGCACCTGGAACGTAAGGACAATGACACCTGGCTTCTCTGATGACCTGCAAGAAATAGACGACGCACGCAAAACAGCTGTCATCGACATGGAGCTGAGCAGACTGCAGATGGACATCGTCACCCTTCAAGAGACTAGGCTGCCAGATTCCGGATCTGTCAAGGAGAGAAATTTCTCATTTTTCTGGCAGGGAAAACCACCAAACGAAACCAGGGAACATGGCGTTGGCTTTACGGTCAGAAATACCCTGCTGAAATCCATCATCCCACCTACTGTGGGAAGTGAAAGAATTTTGTCCCTGCAGCTCCAGTCATCAGCAGGACCTGTCACCCTCATCAGTGCTTATGCACCGACTCTGTCGTCTCCAGCAGAAGCCAAAGACAAATTCTATGATGACCTAGCCACCACTATCAAGAAGATCCCCATAAAAGAGCCATTGTTCATCCTCGGCGATTTCAATGCTAGAGTTGGTGCTGATAACAGTTCGTGGCCCACTTGCTTAGGTCAGTTCGGCACTGGGAAGATGAACGAAAATGGCCAACGCCTGCTAGAGTTTTGCTGTCTTCACGGTCTCTGTGTCAGCAACACATTCTTCAACACGAAGCCCCAACATAGAGTCTCCTGGAGACACCCAAGATCAAAGCACTGGCACCAGCTCCACCTGATTCTCACCAGACGCTCCAGCCTTCCCAGCATCAAGATCACGCGCAGCTATCAGGGTGCTGCTTGCGACACCGACCATTCCCTGGTGTGCAGCAGAGTGAAACTGCAAACAAAGCGACTGTACCACACGAAAAAGGAAGGAAGACCTCGCATTGATACCAGCAAGACCTGGGATCAGAGAAAAGTGGAGGAATTTGCACGAGCGCTTAAGGAATCTCTTCCAGGCCTGGTCGATGCAAACGCATCCAACAGATGGGAACATTTCAAGAATGCCATTTACAACAACACCTTGTCCATATTTGGCAAGAAGACCAACAAGACGGCAGACTGGTTTGAAGCCCACTCTGAGGAGTTGACACCAGTCATTGAGGAAAAGAGGAGAGCTCTAGCAGCATACAAAGCCTGTCCCAGTGAGCGCAACCTGCAGGTCCTCCGAGCTGCTCGCAGCAAAGTCCAACAGACTGCCAGGAGATGTGCTAACGACTACTGGCTCCAGCTCTGTTCCGAGATACAGATAGCAGCTGATACGGGCAACATCAAGGGGATGTATGATGGTATCAAGCAGGCCCTAGGTCCAACACAGAAGAAAATTGCCCTCTGAAGTCTGCCACAGGCGAGGTCATCCAGGATCGGACGCAGCAGATGGAACGCTGGGTGCAGCACTATTCTGAGCTATATTCCAGAGAAAATGTAGTCACCGAAGAAGCGCTGAACAACATTGAGTGCCTGCCTGTGCTGGAGGAGCTTGACAGTGAACCAACCCTAGAAGAACTTCACGTGGCCCTGGACTCCCTTGCCTTTGGCAAGGCACCTGGGGGAGACAGCATCCCTGCTGAAGTCCTAAAGTGCTGCAAAGAGATCATCGTCACTGAGCTGCATGAAATCCTCTGTCTCTGCTGGAGAGAAGGTGGAGTACCTCAAGACATGAGGGATGCAAACATCATCACGCTGTACAAGAACAAAGGCGACAGGGGTGACTGCAATAACTACCGTGGCATCTCTCTCCTTAGCGTTGTAGGAAAGCTGTTTGCCCGAGTTGCACTAAAGAGGTTCCAGGTACTTGCGGAGAGCGTTTATCCAGAATCACAGTGCGGATTCCGAGCCAACAGGTCCACCACTGATATGGTATTCTCCCTTAGACAACTGCAGGAGAAATGCAGGGAACGGCAACAGCCACTCCTTATAACCTTCATAGATCTCACGAAGGCCTTCAACCTGGTCAGCAGGGAGGGCCTCTTCAAGATTCTCCCCAAGATTGGATGTCCACCCAGGCTCCTCAGCATCATCCGATCCTTCCACAAGGACATGAAGGGCACTGTTGTCTTCGATGGCTCCACATCAGATCCCTTTGACATCCGAAGCGGCGTGAAGCAGGGCTGTGTTCTTGCACCAACCTTGTTTGGGATTTTCTTCGCTATCCTGCTGAAGCATGTCTTTGGAACCGCAACAGAAGGCATCTATCTCTGGACCAGATCAGACGGAAAGCTCTTCAACCTCTCCAGACTGAGAGCAAAGTCCAAAGTCCAGCTGAAATGTCTGCGTGACTTCCTCTGTGCCGATGATGCAGCTGTCACTACCCACTCTGCCAAAGATCTCCAGCAACTCATGGATCGTTTTAGCAAGGCCCGCCAAGATTTTGGACTGACAATCAGCCTGAAGAAAACACAGGTCATGGTTCAGGATGTGGACTCACCTCCCTGCATTACAATCTCTGCGCATGAACTGGAGGTTGTCCATGACTTTGTGTATCTTGGCTCAACGATCTCCGACACTCTTTCTCTCGATACCGAGCTAAACAAACGCATCGGTAAAGCAGCTACCTCGTTTTCCAGACTCACAAAGAGAGTCTGGTCCAACAAGAAGCTGACGGAACATACCAAGATCCAGGTCTATAGAGCTTGCGTCCTGAGTACACTTTTGTACTGCAGCGAGTCATGGACTCTTCGCTCACAACAGGAAACTGAACGCTTTCCACATGCGCTGCCTCCGACGCATTCTCGGCATCACCTGGCAGGACAAAGTGACAACACAGTCCTGGAATGTGCTGGAATCCCTAACATGTATGCACTGCTGAAACAGAGATGCCTGCGTTGGCTCGGTCATGTCGTGAGAATGGATGATGGCCGGATCCCAAAGGATCTCCTCTATGGAGAACTCGTGCAAGGAAAGCACCCTACAGGTAGACCACAGCTGCGATACAAGGACATCTGCAAGAGGGATCTGAAGGCCTTAGGAGTGGACCTCAACAAGTGGGAAACCCTGGCCTCTGAGCGGCCTGCTTGGAGGCAGACTGTGCAGCATGGCCTTTCCCAGTTTGAAGAGACACTTGGCCAACAGTCTGAGGCTAAGAGGCAAAGAAGGAAGGCCCATAGCCAGGGAGACAGACAAGGGACAGACTGCACTTGCTCGCAGTGTGGAAGGGATTGTCACTCCCGAATTGGCCTTTTCAGCCACACTAGACGATGTTCCAAAACCACCTTTCAGAGCGCGATACCATAGTCTCTCGAGACTGAAGGCTGCCAACATATACAGTTGGGGGGCAGTCACAGAGACCTCCTCAAGGTAGAGCAATATTTGTTCCCATACCTCAGAGTTGCATTACCATTAGTGCTGCAAAGTTGGCTAGAATTGCGGCCTAAGTGGTCTAAATCAGTACAAGACAGTTGCATAAGCTTTGCTTATCAGAAAGCAATAAGAAAAGAGATGTAGCACAGGTGTTTTGGGAAGCAGAACAAGAGAAGTGATGGAATGGAAGGACACAGAGTATTCCATTCTGATAGTGCTTAATACATTTGACAATGAAAGAAGTAACAGAAAAAGAAGAAACAATGTCAAAGAGACAATGAAGTCCATCAAACGCATTAATATGCCTAAGATCAACCCTGATCATTTCGTCATGAAGCAGGAAAATGACAACTGCAGTCAAGGAGCGCTTCACAGAAGTCTGGTGTATCTACCCACAACAGTCCAAATCATTTTTAATGCAAAGATTTATACCTGAATTTTGGTTTCCACAATTACCTTACTGAGTTGGATTCCACTTCTTAAGTTCTGAAGTTTGAACACATGCACAAGGACACAGACTCCCACCCTGTGTTGCTTCAAACCCAGAAAAGCTTTTATTAAAACCCAAATCTGAATTTTCAATTTACATAATAAATAAAAATGCAAGAGCAAACTAAATACAGTGGTGCCTCGCATAACGAAATTAATCCGTTCCGCGAATCCTTTCGTTATGCGAAATTTTCGTTGCGCGAATCACATTTTCCCATAGGAATGCATTGAAACCTAATTAATGCGTTCCTATGGGCACAAAAGGTCAAAACGAAGTCAAATTTGGTTTACAAAGTGTTTATTATGTGCTCTTTAAAGGCATACATACTGCACAGAGGATTTCTAAAATTTGAAGCATACATGAAATTTTTAATTTTTAAAAAATTTGTTATGCGAAGCACGGACCTAAAAGTTTTCGTTATGCGAAGCAAGTCCAGAAATTTTCGTTATGCGAGTTACCAAACTCAATCGAAAAACTTTTTTGTTATGCGAGTTTTTCGCTGCGCGGGGCATTCGTTATGCGAGGCACCACTGTATTTAGTATAATGTGTAGATCTGTCCCTCCCAGTCTACATTTCTACTAGCAAAACCTGTTTTAGCTTTAGCTAAAATAACAAAGTAGGCCACTTGCAAAATTATGTGTTTACCCATTTCATTTCATAAGGGCACAATTCAGAGGGCGGCCTGGGCTGACGGGGGAGGGGCGGGTGGGATTACTGGCAGGCGTGTTGAAAGCGGGGTCAGGATCACTTAAGCCAGATCCTAGCCCGATTCCTAGGCACTTGGGCCAGCCCCGGGTTGCTCAGATTTGCACCACCAATTTAGGTGGCACGGATCCAAGTAGCTCCATTGGCGCTGCTGCAGTGTTAGCTGGGTTAAGGGGAAGTATTTTACGTTGCCCCAGGTTGGCCTGCAGTCAGCCCCAAATTTACACTGGATACACTGCAGGCCCACCGGCCTGCCTGTTCCAAAGCAAGTCAGAATTGTGCTGCCTGAATGTTAAGCAGCCTACCATTCAAGCACCACACTACCAAAAAAAACCAAAAGACCCTCACTCTAAGATTTCTTTAAAGGGAGCAAACAAGGCAGTATGAGAATGCTCCTCAAAAACTCCTGAACCACCTGAACTACAATACAGACATGAGGGAAACAGCACTGAAATGGGGCCATTATATTGTACAGTCTTTGGCCTAGCATTCCCCTATTCTGATAGTATGGCCCCTGCATATCTCCAGATATTTGTCCAGGCTTCTATATGCAACGGTAACAAGGGAAATTGCACAGAACTGGCATATTTTAGTATGGGTGGCTTGCAGAAAACCAGCACATTAGAGCCCTGAAAGATGCCCCATGGACACCTGCCCTAAATAACTGCTCTGTTCTTTATGCCAGTATTTAAAAGCATACAGAGAGTGGTGCCAAGAGATGGACTGGCTTATTTTTCTCAGAAAAAAAGTTTCTTGTTCACTTGCAAACAGAGAAGCCCTTTTCTGATATGGAAGAAGAAAAGTAATTCCAGCTGGAAAAGGCTGCCAGTGACTTATGTATGAAGCTGTATCCAGTTCAAGTTTGGGTGTTTTAATGCGCAGTGGGGCTCAAGGACGCTTTATTTTGGTAACAGAGACAAAGTTCATTTTTTAAAAGCCATTTATTTAATTGAAGCCCAATCCTATCAACTTTCTAGCACTGATAAAGCTGTACCAACGGGGCATGCACTGCATCCTGTGATGATGGTGGGCCGTCATGGAAGCCTTCTCAAGGTAAAGGAACAAATGTTCCCATACCTCGGGGCTGCATTGAGGCTGCATCAGTGCTGGAAAGTTGGATAAGACTGGGCCATCAATTATACTGCAGATGTTACTGTAAACTGAAGAGAAAAAGAGCACCAGAAACCAAAAACAGCAATGCAATCCAATTTAAGAGGGACCAAATAATCTCTATAAAGAACGTGGTGTCCTGCTTTCAGTTGGTTTATGGCTCCTTTCTGAAGCCTGCTGATTCCATAATCTCCCACCCCCTTCTTAACACAGGTGTCACTGTATAAAGTAGGGGTCCCCCAAATTTTAGCTGCCAGAGTCACATTGCTCAGTCTTGCTCATCTGATGGGTCGGAGCAAGCAAGTCATTGAAAAATATATACTACATACATTTGATTCCTTAACTCTTGTCAGGGGCCAGCCCACCCAAGATCCCCTGACTTACTTGCAGGGGTTGGGAGGGCAGCACCCAACCCCGAGCTATCCTCCAGGAGAGCAGATGGACCCACGCTACCCCTGCCACCCTTGGAGGGCCACTGGGAGGTGGCAGGCACTCACCAAGGCTGGGCCTCCAAACCGCAGTCCCAGCAGGAAGGTCGGGCAAGGCGCAGCCTCCCCGACCGTCTCCAGAAGCCAACCAAGGCTTTAACCAGGCTTTAACCAGGACGGGTAGCGGGAGGAGCAGCCACTGCTCATGCTCTCCACCCACGGCCAGGATGCTGGGAAGCCTTGCAGGTTCCCAGGACGGCCTGTGACGATGACCTTGCCAGCGGCAAACACACATAGTGGGCTCCACCCTCTGGGCAAGGCCACCACATGCCACATGCCACGACAGCGGGGCAGGCACCCTCTCCAACAGGCCTGAGGGACGGAAGCACCCCCGCCATGCCAGGCAACCGCCTGCCATACCATTAGACAACAGGGAATACGCAGGGAGAGAGGAGGCTGGGGTCCATTTAAGGATGTCTGGCAAGAAGGGGGAGGAGTCAGGTGGAGCTGATAAGCTCATAAGAACAGTCCCACTGGATCAGGCCATAGGCCCATCTAGTCCATCTTCCTGTATCTCACAGTGGCCCACCAAATGCCCCAGGGAGCACACCTGATAACAAGAGACCTGCATCCTGGTGCCCTCCCTTGCATCTGGCATTCTGACATAGCCCATTTCTAAAATCAGGAGGTTGCGCATACACATCACGGCTTGGAACCTGTAATGGATTTTTTCTCCAGAAACTTGTCCAATCCCCTTTTAAAGGCATCCAGGCCAGATGCCGTCACCACAACCTGTGGCAAGGAGTTCTACAGACCAACCAAAAGAAATATTTTCTTTTCTGTCCTAACCCTCCCAACACTCAATTTTAGTGATGTCCCCTGGTTCTGGTGTTATGTGAGAGTGTAAAGAGCATCTCTCTATCCACTCTGTCCAACCCCTGCATAATTTTGTATGTCTCAATCATGTCGCCCCTCAGGCGTCTCTTTTCTAGGCTGAAGAGGCCCAAACGCTGTAGCTTTTCCTCATAAGGAAGGTGCCCCAGCCCAGCAATCTTCTTAGTCGCTCTCTTTTGCACCTTTTCCATTTCCACTATATCCTTTTTGAGATGCGGCGACCAGAACTGGACACAATACTCCAGGTAAGTATATGGACTTACCATCGATTTGTACAACGGCATTATAATACCTTTTCTAAACATCCCAAGCATAGAATTGGCCTTCTTTACTGCCACTGCACATTGGATCGACACTTTCATCAACTTGTCCACCACTACCCGAAAATCTCTCTCCTGATCTGTCACAGACAGCTCAGAACCCATTACCTATATGTGAAGTTTTGATTTCTTGCCCCAATGTGCATGACTTTACACTTAGTGACATTGAAACGCATCTGCCATTCTGCTGCCCATTCCGCCAGTTTGGAGAGATCCTTCTGGAGCTCCTCACAATCACTTATGGTCTTTACCACTCAGAAAAGTTTGGTGTCGTCTGCAAACTTTGCCACCTCACTGCTCACCCATCTCCAGGTCATTTATGAAGAGGCTGAAGAGCATTGGTCCCAGGACAGATCCTTGGGGCACACTGCTTTTCACCTCTCTCCATTGTGAAAATTGCCTTCAAGCAGGTCTCAATCCAGGAGAGGACCTGCCCTCTAATTCCCTGACTGTGGAGTTTTTTCAGTAGCCTTTGGTGAGGGACTGTGTCGAACGCCTTCTAAAAGTCCAAATATATAATGTCCAAGGGTTCTCCCGCATCCACATGCCTGTTGATCTTTTCAAAGAATTCTAAAAGGTTTGTGAGGCAAGATTTACCCTTACAGAAGCCATGCTGATTCTCCCTCAGCAAGGCTTGTTCGTCTATGTGTTTCGAGATTCTGTCTTTGATGAGGCATTCCACCATCTTACCCAGTAGCTGCATAAAGCTTGGGCAGGCCAGTGATGATGAGGAGTCTGAGGACAGGTGAGGTAGGCAGTGCAAGGGAAGATTGCTTGCCTGGGAGCCACTGGCTTGCCTCAGGACCAGGGCAGGGGACCTGGGTGCATTCAAACCCCCCCCCTTGGAATTTTCACAGTAGAAGAAAAATATTTGCAGTTGTGGAGCTGCTTGCTGTCTCTTTCTTGCTCTTTCAGCTGGGCTCTCAGCTAGAGTGACCCAGTCCAACAATTGCTTCATCCAGCAGGGGGAAGATGTGTAGTAGTGGGCAGAGAGGGGGAGAAAGAGGAATGAGGGAACGATGTAATTATAATGCCAGTGGGCTGGTCAAAAATGTATTGGTTGGCTTGGTATAGAGACCACTGCTATAAAAGCCAGATGAGACCTGATCACAGACCCCCTGTACTTGTCTAACTGACCCTGACTGACAACATATCAAACCCATTTCTAATGACCACATCAAGCTCTTAAAATCTAACAGTAGCTTGTGTATTTGGTAATGGCATAAATACAAATTAAATTCTAGCTCTGAATGTGGCTTCCCCAGTGAGCACACATCACTCTTCTCTATAGCACAATCTATATCTTCAAAAATACTCACCAAGATCACCTTCTTCTTCCATGTCTTCATTTTTAACAATAATGCAGATGTGTTTTCTTAGCTGTCGTGAATTGGAGAACTTTCGGTTGCACTTCCGGCATTCCAAGTTGCCTGGGAGAATTTCTGCCAGCTCTCCACTTTCCTCAGGCCCAAATACAGCATCCTCACTGGGGGTACAGTTACTGCTTTCTGTCAATTCTTCATCAGCATAAAACTTCTTGGTTGATCCTTTTGGTCTGCCTCTTTTCCTCTTCACTACTAGAAGCTCTGCGAAGAAGCATTAAGAAGGGGTGATAAAGCAGTTATACATGAGTATTTCAGGGTTGAATTAGCATCTAGAGCCCTTGTTCCCAAACTGGTGAGTTGCAACCCACCAGCCAAGAGAAACCCTGTTGCTGGCAGCTTAAGGGGTGGGAAGGAGAAAACACAGCAACGCCATTGCCAGGATCGTGCCTGGGGATGAAGGGGAGGTTAAACATTTGGCAGCACCGGCCTCTTGGAGGGTGCCAAACCCAGTGGATGCCTCCACAGGGCTCCCCAAGCCTCTGATTGTCTAAAAATTGAGACTGTGACCCACTTCCAGGGAAGTGGGAAGGGAAATTATATTCATTTTCCTGTTTAGGTAGAATCATCATCATCAACTAAGTCATTCAACCTTTGCTGTAGTTTTTGCTAATAGCACTAGTGTTAATCTTCCATTATAAATTATGAATAGTCCCAGTTCTATCTTTGTGCAAAATGAGAGCTATTATCTGAAATGAATCACAGAGAAAAATTTTGGGCAAATACCAAGATAACATTCAGCCAACCAATCTGCTGAATGACTGAAGGGTTTTATTTTTTATACCCTGGCAGCTTTTCAAAGAAAACTTCAGGAGCTCGGATTCTTGATACTAGTTAGTTACAGAGCATTATATGGAAATAAATACCATTCTGATATTATTGCCAGTGTAACGCTGTAAGACCCTAGCTACCCAGTAAATAAAATTTGGCCTAACTCTTGAATAGAGTTAAAGGAGGCAAATGTTCTAAGGCAATTGAGGGAGAAAGAAGAGACAGTTCAGTTGTTTAATAGCATTGATTATGAGATGTTAATAGTACAAGATACAGTTATTAATTAATAAAATACTTTTTTCATTATTTAGTTTTTTGATAATTATTCATGTTTTTAGAGGTCTTGTGTCTTTTTAAACAAACAAAACACCCCTTCTGCCTGCCTTAGTAATTGCTTTCCACCTTCTTAGGGAGGTTGAGATTCACTTGAGCCAAGGAAATCTTGCAATTCACTAATTAAATGTGATCACCACAGAATGAATTACTTCAATCTGGCATTTCAGTAAAAGTTCATACACAATTCATACACAAGCCCCTTAACTCATACACAGGTGTATGTGTAATGTTCATACAACAAAGCTATTCCAGGGTACAGGTTGCTTGCATGAGAAAACTGCATGCAAAAGAACTGAAACACAATTTAAGAACCTACAAACAAGTCAGACACAAAGGAACTCTATATGAATTAAGCATTTTTTGCACATGCCAAATTATTATATTGCAAACTGGTTCATAGCAGCAGCCAGAGGTGCTCATGAATGTAAGGGGCTGCCTTATATTGAGTCAGATCATTTGTCCATCTAGGTCACTACTGGCTACACTGACTGGCAGTGGCTCTCCAGGGTACCAGACAGAGCTCTTTTCTAGGTAAACCTGGAGATCCAGTCAGGGACTGAACCGGGAACCTTCTCCATGCAAGGAAGGGCTTTACAACTGGGGTGCTGCTTTTCTCCACCACCTTTTGGAAGAAGAAAAGTTGAGTATGCATATATTGCTACAGCTTGATTTACGAAGTTGTACAAATCTATGGTAAGGCCACACCTGGAGTATTGTGTCCAGTTCTGGTCACCGCATCTCAAAAAAGACATAGTGGAAATGGAAATGGTGCAAAAGAGAACGACTAAGATGATTACGGGGCTGGGGCACCTTCCTTATGAGGAAAGGCTATGGCGTTTGGGCCTCTTCAGCCTAGAAAAGAGATGCCTGAGGGGGGACATGATTAAGACATACAGAATTATGCAGGGGATGGACAGAGTGGATAGAGAAATGCTCTTTCCACTCTCACATAACACCAGAACCAGGGGACTTCCACTAAAATTGAGTGTTGGGAGAGTTAGAACAGACAAAAGAAAATATTTCTTTACTCAGCGTGTGGTTGGTCTGTGGAACTCTTTGCCACAGATGACAACTGGCCTGGACGCCTTTAAAAGGGGATTGGACAAGTTTCTGGAGGAAAAATCCATTATGGGGTACAAGCCATGATGTGTATGCGCAACCTTCTGATTTTAGAAATGGGTTATGTCAGAATGCCAGATGCAAGGGAGGGCACCAGGATGAGGTCTCTTGTTATCTGGTGTGCTCCCTGGGGCATTTGGTGGGCCGCTGTGAGATACAGGAAGCTGGACTAGATGGGCCTATGGCCTGATCCAGTGGGGCTGTTCTTATGTTCTTATGAAGTTGCTTAATCCATACCTTTTTTTTAAAAAGGGGGAACAGCTTGACATGTGAAGTTACATGCATTAAGCAAACACTTAAATCATTTAAAAATAAATCCTCTGATGGAATGAAACCATCAAAGCCTTTTATGCCCCACAGAGACATGTAATCACCCATTTGAAAATGCCATGAATTAGGCATAAATCTTTAGTACTGCTATGAGTTAGGCAGAGGGTCTTGCCATTCCAAGTCCCAATCAATTTTATAAATTTAATGAAACACATAGAACAGTTGTAACAACAGTTTTTATCCTAGTCAACTTCTGCTGATACCTTCTCCACTATTATTTAGATTTGCAGGTGTCGTGAGAGGTTGGAGGGGAATGATGATGTCGTCCACCTTAATCCCTTCCTCTGTATGCTTCTTGGAGACATGAGACAGCAGCTCAGATTGGCTTGGGGAAAATAAGTTGCAGAGCTTACACATGAAGATGGATCTGTTCCCTGGAAAATACAAAAGAAATTAAACTGACTTGCTAACATATTGAGATTGGAAAAGTTCATTTGAAAAGACAAGAGTATTCAGATTGCAATTTCTTTAAAAAATTGGCTCAACCACGGAAAAGCAACAATGGCTGCTACACAAAAAGTACAGCACATCATCTGGTGCTGGGAGGTTCTTAACCACTGTCTGAAGTCAGTAATGGGTTGGATGACTTGCAAAACAGCTAATGGCTGCTTTGGATGGGGCAGCATTCCCCTTGAATGAACAGGTTCACAATTTGGGGACACTTAGACCTAGTTTTGCTCTTTGATGTTCAGTCAGCAGCTGAGGGCCAGAACATGTTAGTGTTTCCAATGGCATCCTTCCTAGATGAGTCTCACAATGCCCTTCCTCCAGAGATGCCAGTCATGAACCTGGAACCAATTGCCGATGATATGATGATGTGTAATGCAATGATGTCATCGGCACTTACTTCTGCGCTTGGGAAAAAGCCTCAAAATCAGCACAACACCAGCCAGGGAGAGCAGGTGGGCGCAAACAACACTGTGCACAGCCCTCAGCTAACGACACAGAGTATCTGCTATCTGCTGCGTTCATGCTACTGAGTGGCTTGGTCAGACTGCGTTGACCCTGGAGACTCGTTGTGATGCCCCAGGATGTCGCGACACAGAATTGGTGAACCTATGGACTATGGTTATCCACACTCTGCTTCACCAAGAGTGGATTTCTGCAAAACACTTTACATGGGCTACCCTTGGAAAATTCAGATAATGAAGAACTTAGATGCTCAAGTTTTGACTTGTCATTACTAAACCAGCTTCACTGGCTGTTGATTCATTTCCAAATGTGAGTAAAAGTGCTGGTTATTACCTTAAAATGCAGAATGGCTTAGGATGAAGGCACCATCTCTCTGCCCTACAATGGGGGTTGTCAGGAGTCAGTTGGAGGGTCCTGCAGATTCTGCCACCAGTGGAAGCTTGGTTTGCAATGACCCAGGAGAGGGATGCCCCCATGGTGGTATGCCATATAGCAGTGGTTCTCGCACATTTAGTCCCAGGATCAACTTTTTAGAATGAGAATCTGCCAGGACCCACCGGAAGTGATGTCATGACCAGAAGTGACATTATCAAGCAGGAAAATTTTGAACAATCCTAGGCTGCAATCCTGCCCACACTTACCCAGGAGTAAGTCCCATGGACTATCATTGTTAAAAGAATATACATAGTAGCTTGTCAAAAGTACAGGTCTGTAACATTTCCCCAAATGCAATCACAGATCATGGGATCATCAAATCTATTAAAAATAAAATATTGAAATGAATGGGGACCCACCTGAAATGGGCTTGCGACCCACCTAGTGGGTCCCGACTAGGTGAGAAGCACTGCCATATAGGGAATTTCTTGCCTCTAGGAATCAGGTTGGCTCTTCTGCCTAGATTTCAATGGCAGTTGAAAACACACACATATATATATATATATTTTGCTTTGGGGGGAGGGGGCTGCTTGCTTTACGGTTTGGGTTTGTTTTCTGCTGCCTTAATGTCTTGATGATTTGATGACTGTCATGTTTTGGTATACTTTGATGGCTTAATTGTTTACTAGCTTACTGCTTCTAAAAACAAATGTACTGTAAGCTGCCCTTCATCCAGTCATCTTTTGTCTGAAGTGGAAATTGTGTGGGTCTGGGCTTGCCTTTGCTACCCTGCATGTTTTTCTCTCACTTTCTCTCAACCTTAGTTGCCTGCACATAAAATCAGGATGATAATGAACTGCTTCACAGGTTTGTTGCAAGGATGAAAGGGATCAGGGGGAAAAAAATCATACTGATGCTTTATAAATAATTAGCAATAATAATAAGGCTTATTATGATCCCTGTAGCAACTCAACAAATATACAATAGGTAATTGATAAATCAGTTGATAATTAGTCTGGGGATCAACAGGACAATAACTGAAACAGCCAATTAAGGGTAAAGGATCAAATAAGCAATATTCCAAATTAAACATGCACGGAACTGATGATGAGGCAGTGGGTAATTAATTAGGAGAAAAGTCAACAGAGCAATTAATTATACAATGAATTAAATATACAGAGAATCAAAGAAGCTGTTAATCAATTAAGTATGCAGGTATACCAAGAGCAAGTACGTTGACGCAGTTGGGAAATAATCAGCTTGCTGCACACCATCTTTTTCTCAGGCCCTTCCAATCTAAACCAAATTTACTCTTCTGGCACTTTCTGATTTGATAAAAAAGCATTTTGAAAATAAAACTAATCAACTGCTATCAGTGTAAACTCTCCCCATATTTACTCTCTTTGCTGCAGCTGATTGTAATGGTTCAAAGACTACCACCATTCAAATACATTTCATAAATAACAAGAAATGTGACAAAATTGCAATTCAGGATTTTGCTGGTACTGGTTACTATATACAGCGAGGGAAGGAGTTACCTGGACCTCCTGTTCTACAAGCAGCATGTAATCAGTTAGATTCTGAGGGGCAGTAAAGGGAGGTGGGAATAAAGTGACACACCAGGAACAGTAGCAAGTACTGGAATTCTGAAAGGATCAACTGGATTTGAAATTCTGAAATGAAGGAGGTATCACCTCCTTTCTTATTCTGTATCTTCCACCCCAGGTGCAAGAGGGATGCCTGCCTAGATGGAGGAGCAATTTCAACTCCCATCCATCTGTATAAATGTCCCCCTTGGCATCAGCACGAGTTCCAGCCAAACTCATTCCCTCTTAATGTCATAACCCAGGACCCAGACCAACTACTATTAGAAGACGGGTGAGGGGTAAGAAGGAGGGAAAGGCTGGGTTCAGGAACTATCCTAGGAGTGAGCTTCTGAAATAATCACTTTGTCAAAGTCTCCCACAGAAGAGAAGCCCTGGACACCACCAATATTTTTCTGTCTGAGAAAGCAGTCATATCCTGTTTGCTTTATATGCAAGACTTTATATGCAAGACTTATCTCTGGCTCCTGCTGAACTTACTCAGTACATCCCTGCAGTCCCCAGGCTGGAACAGGAGTGGGGTGTGTGTGACCTTTTCACTCATCATGGCTACACAAGTCCCCTCAACTGCTCCCTTACTGCAAGCCTGACTTTGCTCCCTGCCAGTCTGGGATCTGTGAGTAATTCAAGCTGGAGTCAAACAAGAGAATGGGAACAATGAGATAAGAGAAAAGAGGTGGAGTGTGTGTGTGAGAAAGAGTATTTCTGTTACAGTAATCTTTCATTTCACTTCTCCTGGATTCACAGATCCACACAAGGATCTCTGCACAATCAGCTAGCCAAGAGATGGTTCAGATGGCAAGGGAAGGAGAACAAAGTTCACCGTATTTAAACGTAAGGGAAGGAGAACAAAGTTCACCGTATTTAAACATAAGAAAAAACTGAGGTTCATTCGAAGAAGTTTTCATTTTCCTCCTGCCATGTGTGATGGAGAAGGAAAAAGGAAGGAAGCATCAGAGCTCCAGGCTCCTGCAATGACGTCCTCATAACAACAATGGTTTATTACAATATTTGCATAGTGACAGTGTAAACTCTTAGCAAAATCAAAAGTAATAAAATCTGCTAAAAGGTTATTTAAACAAAAAGTCAGACTAAAAACAGATAAGTACATATAATGGCCATAACTAAAAAGCTCAACTGACAGAAGCCATCATTACTCAACCTTCACTTACTTACTTTGGTAAACTTTTATTGGCATATTAGAAGTCCACAGACAATAATAAATCTAACATAGCAGATATATACAACTTAACCAGGTATATTAAACCTTCACTTTGGAGGCTTCACTTAACCGGGTATATCAGCCTTCACTTTGGAGCTCCGTTTAGTCTGACATTGTTGGATGGCTTAGCATGATCACCGTTTACTGTATAACCCACCCATAAACTATTGGTAACATGCCACTCCCAATCCCCCAGCCTACAAATTCTGATCAGTGGATTAAAACGATTAAAACTTTAGTTGATCAATAAACTGAGTACACTTCTGTACTGCAGCGAGTCATGGACTCTTCGCTCACAACACGAGAGGAAACTGAACGCATTCTACATGCGCTGCCTCCGACGCATCCTCGGCATCACCTGGCAGGATAAAGTTCCAAACATCACAGTCCTGGAACGAACTGGAATCCCTAGCATGTATGCACTGCTGAAACAGAGACGCCTGTGTTGGCTCGGTCATGTCGTGAGAATGGGTGATGGCCGGATCCCAAATGATCTCTTCTATGGAGAACTCGTGCAAGGAAACGCCCTACAGGTAGACCACAGCTGCCATACAAGGACATCTGCAAGAGGGATCTGAAGGCCTTAGGGATGGACCTCAACAAGTGGGAAACCCTGGCCTCTGAGCGGCCCGCTTGGAGGCAGGCTATGCAGCATGGCCTTTCCCAGTTTGAAAAGACACTTGGCCAACAGGCTAAGAAGGAAGGCCCATAGCCAGGGAGACAGACCAGGGACACACTACACTTGCTCCCAGTGTGGAAGGGATTGTCACTCCCGAATTGGCCTTTTCAGCCACACTAGACGCTATTCCAGAACCACCATCCAGAGCGCGATACCATAGTCTTCCAAGGCTGAAGGTTGCCAACTAATTACTAGCAATAAACTGGGGCCAGTTTTAACTAGTGATGGCATATTGTAATTGTGAGGAGGTTTTAAACCTTAAAGGTTTGCTTTATTTGTACTGTATTTTGATCCTGGCAAGAGGAAATAACAAGAAACATTGTAAATAAGGTTTTTAAAAAATTATAAGGGCATCAAAAAGTAAAGTTCTTCTCTGGTACTGTGTCACACTACTCCTGTGTACTTACACCTACTAAGATTTTGCTTATTAATGTTTAGTATCATTAATCTCTGACCCTCTCAAAGAGTTATTGTTTACCTGGGCAGTAAGTTCAATAGCAAAGTCTCAAATAGTATGTGTGCACCAGAGCAAACAGAAGCAGCTTACTCCCCACTGCACTGGCAGTATGGGAGAGAAGTATGTACTTATTGCTGAAGTTGCTGTCCGAAGAGATGATTGCTGTGTTTGAGCTTCTATCACAATCTCACAAAGGCACCTATACTGAGGTTGAGTATTCTGCAAATGTGTTTAAAATGCAAGTGATCACTCTCCTTTCATCCAATCAATCAATGAAAGTTATTGAGCAGGCTGACAGTACTAACAATCAAACAAAAAGTTAAACATAGCACTTAGCTATTACCATCACAGAGTAGAAAAAACCAAATTGGGTGAGCTAACAGCAACCTCTAGCGGCCACATATAGCAGCCCAACTGCAAAACTAAAGAAAACAGACACATGAGGAATACTTATTCTACAGCGATCTGGTGTGTGTGTTTGGGGGGGGGGGGTGTAGTCTTTTACAAAACTTTCTGGTGTTTTGGGAAAGGTATGTGAAGTAGATGAAACAACAGAGTAGCTGCAATGTATACCAGAAGCATAGGGTAGAAGAACCAGTAAGTCATATTGGGAAAAGGTACAGATCGGAAAGTTAAAGCAAAGTCACAAGGGACAGGGGAGGCAAGAAAGCCGAGAGAGGAACATGAGGCTAAAAGTGTTAGAAAAATAGCACTGATGTAACAAACTGGCATAGTGTAGCAGCTAAGAGCTTGAGTTATAAATCAAGACATTTGAAAGTTGATTCTGCCATGAACTCAGTCGGTGGTCCTTAGCACAATGTTCTCTCCTAGCCTCAGCTCCTCCCCATTTGCACAATGATAGTAAGACTGATCTACCTTGCCAGGCTGTCACAAGGATGACAAGATAATACATGTGAAGCGTTCTGAATGCTCAAACATTATTTAAAACAGGAGATGCAGGAGGTCAGTCTGGCCTAGCTGTTCCATGTCACTTCCTAGAAGCCATTTAACCTATTGCCATATGAGCAGGTGATTGGGCCTCTGGAAACAAGCCTGCATATAGCCAGAGACATACCTTCAGGCACTTCAGGACTTAGTATTGTTATAAAAATCCTCCTTTTCTCAACATATGTGCAGTCTAACCTAACTCCACTTTGGTTTCTGGCTGACATTTCTGGGATTTGGATTTTGGCTGGCGTTTCAAGTCTAGGCAGGACTTGGCTCTGCAAGGGATGAGGTTAGGCTGGACTCTTAGGAAAGGTCATGCCATTTAAGGACCATTAAGGGGAAGGAAAACTGTATTACGGTGGAGGGGCATCTGCATGTCTCCTACCCGCCACGGTCTTGCAAATTTGAGTCCCCATTCTGATAGACTTTTGCTGCAAGCACAAGTCCTGCTGCATAATAAATTTAGTTTGAGCTGCCCAGGGGCTGGGCAATCTGAACAATTTTTTTTTTTTTCAGATTTCTCTGCTAAGAACACTTTCCCATCAAGACTATGGGTGAATGAATTGCTCTTGAGTGACTGATGCCTTCCAAATACTCAAAAGCTTCCTTCTCTAGTTCTGAATAGAAAGACTGTCCAGGGAAACTGTCCCATTGGTTCTCTCAAAAATGAAGTTTTATTGATTCTGGGGGAACTTTCCTGCTTGGAAGGAAGGGTGTGGAGCCCAATTTTTTTAAAAGGGATGTCCTTTTAAAAGAAGAACCCTGCTTCCTTGGTTGAAAAACAGAATATGGGGGGAAGTCCAGAAAAAAAAAATTCCCCTGTGAAAATTGGAATGGAGTATCACTGGATAGTATTATGCCCAAACCAGAAACTATCCTGTCCTTTGAAAGGCAAAGTCTCATAGAGAAACTCCAGTTCCTTTCAAACAGGCATGTGCTGCTGGGATTTCTGGACTCAGGAAGTCAGGTATACTGGCAGCATGGGAGGAGGGACTGGCATGGCTTAAGCCACAAAGAAAGACCTAGATTGCAGTGAACATTTGGCCACAAATCCAACGTGAGTCAAAACCTATGGATGTGACTTTTCCCCACAGAATAAGTATACATTTGGTATGGATCTTAGAGAGCTGTTATAAAGATTAGGAGAGAGTGTGTATGTGAAGTGCTTTACCCACTTGTCAGGTGAGAACAAAATGTCCCTGTATAATAGCAAAACGTAGTAAAGGCCATTTTTAATATCAACAAACAAAATACACATTATGACTTTTTTTTTTTTTTGCTTCATCATTTCAGTGCAAACTTCTCAGTAGTTTCAGATTTATGACATTGGCAAAGCCTAGTACAGGGGTATCAAACATAAGGCCCAGGGGCCGGATGCGGCCCACAGAAGCTTTTTATCCGACCCTTTGTTTCTCCCAGCACCACTATCAGCTGCTGAGGTGTGCTAAGGCGTCACTAGTGAAAGGGCTGCCCGCATGATAATTGGGCTCTCCTATCTTGAAATATGATCAGAATTTGCTTATTTTCTCTTCTGTCATCTGCAGCTAATGCGTTCCTAAGTGAGAAAAAAGTGCTTTTTTCTGGTTTATGATCTGTTTAATGATATCACTGCCTGCCTAATGACATCAATTCCAGACCTCAGTAGGCATCATGAGTGCTATAGGCTCACTGTATGAAATGAGTTTGACATCTCTGGCCTAATAAGTTCACAGAAATGTTAGCTTGTGAATGTCTAACCTTGGCAACAAGTTCCAGAAGGAAAACTATGCAAAAACACACAGTAAAAACAACAGAGTCTTGAAGCTCCATAAAAGTCACCCAAGTTACTGCAGCAACTAATCCAGATAAAAGTCTCTCAGTGTCATCCTTGCCGATGAAGGATTCTGGTCCATGCAGATGCTTCAGAGGGTCCACTGGCCTTTGAGGTACCTTCCTTGTCAAAAGACAACAGGCCGTTCTTGTGGTGCCATTACAGAGAAGGCTTGTGACAACTGGAATTCCTTACTGATGGAATTAAGAACTTCCCCCTTTCTCATGATTTTACAGCAAGGGCTCAAAACATCTATTTACTCTCAAGTGTACATGTGATGTGTCATCTGTCTGTCCCTGTGCATGCCATTATTTTGCTTTTATTTACTGTTATTTTTGTACATATTGTGGGGGGGTGCGTTTAAAGTCTGAAACTGTAACTTGCCTCAGGCAACTACTCTGACAGAGGAAAGATGGGGTATAATTTTTTAAATAGATAAATAATCTAGTATAGCTGCAATACTATACACACTGGGTTGCAAGTCCCATTCAGCGCTCATGCACCTTCCTTCTGAGGAAGCATGCATAGAATTGCACTGTGTCTTGCCAAACAAGGAAACAACTAAATGACTGAAATCCAGTGCTGTAGCTTGAGGGTGTGCAAAGCACTAAGTTTTGCAAGGAGGCTAAGTGTGGCAAGAGACCCCTCCCATCCCTTTGGGGCCATTCTGGGCAGCAGGTGCAAAACAGAGGTGTAAACACCTCTGTTTTGCACCTGCTGCCCAGAATGGCTCTGAGGGAGAGGGGCCGCTTGCACGCCACACTGAGGCTCCACTAAAATTGAGTTTTGGGAGAATTAGGCCAGATGAAAGTATTTCTCTACCCAGCATGTAACTGGTCTGTGGAACTCCTAGGATGTTCTGGAACACCACTGGAGGTGGTGATGGTGTCTGGCCTCGATGGGAACTGGACAGGTATTTGGAGGAAAGGAAAGGTCCATCATGGGTTACAACCTCCTGGTTTCAGAAACAGGCTAACCAAAACACCAGGTGCGAGGGAGAGCACCAGGATGCAGGGCTCCTGTTGTCTTGTGTGCTCCGAGGCATCTGGTGGGCCTCTTGTGAGAAACAGGAAGCTGGACTCAATGGGCCCCTTTTGGCCTGATCCAGCTGGAATTTCCTCATGTTCAGCCAGCCAGCCTCCAACTCAGGCGAGCCCCCAGCCCAGCCTCCAAGCCAGGCCCCAGTCCAGCAGGCAGGCCAGCCTCCAGGCCAGGAAGGAAGGCAGGCAGTCCACCCTCCAGGCCAAGCCCCCGTCCAGCCGCCAGGCCAGGCCCCAGGCAGGCAGTCCATCCAGCTTTCAAGCCAGGCCCCAGTTCAGCCTCCAGGCCAGGCCCCCAGCCCAGCACAAGGAAACAGGCACTTCCCTTCCAGTGACTCAGCCTGACGCAGCAGCTGCATAAACACCGCGGGGGTGCAGAGGCGAAAGGCGCCTGCGCAGAAGAGGCCTGAGGAGGGAAGCTGGGAAGCTGGCAAGACTGGGAGCCGAGAACTACTTTTCAGCGCGGAGGAACAACACTGAGACTCATCACGACGCGCGGAGGGACTACAAGCGACGCTCAATGCGTTTCCGCTTTCCATTTGGCTCCGCCCCCCAGCACTTCTGACAGTCCGTCAGTCAGCGCACTTTCCACCTATCGGCAGGATCATGAGCAGCTCGGCCCCGCCCTCTCGGGTCTCGTTCCCTCCGCCCACTACCCGCGCGCATGCGCACGTCGGGCTCCCGCCCCTCCCCCACCCCGATGACACCGCTCCCACCCCCGCCCCCGCCCCTTACCTGCCGACGGGGCCTCCATAGCAGGAGCGGGGAGGGAGCTTCGGCGCGCTGCGCGCGAAGAGCGAAAATAACAACGACAACGGGAAGGATTATGGCGAATCTGCGGCGTCCGACACGGCGGCGAGTTGTGACGTCAGAGGGAGTGGGCGTGGCCGGGCGGGGCGGTACTCACGTGCCCTGTGAGGGAAAAGCCGTTGGGAACGGCCGTTGGGCGCGCTCGCACGCCGCCTCCCCGACCACGCCCAACACACTGCGCATGCGCGAGGAGAGCTAAAGCTTATAAAAGGCCTGTGCTGCTGAGGACAGCAGTCAGTGCTTGGCGGGAAGTCGTTGTTTACTGTGGAGGAGGCGGAGTACCTATTTCAGTCTCTAGTATTCGTCAGGCTGCCTTCAGGACGCTCAGAGCCCAACCCTATGCGTCTCTACTCAGAAGTAAGCCCCATTATAGTCAATGGGGCTTACTCCCAGAAAAGTGTGAATAGGATTGGACTGGGCCCTGACATGTCAAACCAAAGCATTCATTTTGGGTCCCTGACTGGAAAGCTAAGGGTACAATCCTATCCACACCTACCTGGGAATAAGAGCCATTGACTACAATGGGACTTACTTCTGAGTAGACATGCCTAGGAGTGCACATGCACATCACTAGCTTTCCTCCCCTTGCCATTTGTTCTGCCAGCAAGGCAGCTCTTTCACCCCAGTTCATGGAGGGCAGAGCCTGAGGGGCATGCACCTGGGGTGCTGTGCCAAGGGGGCAAGCAAGGAGTGGCGTAGCTGGAGGGGGTGCAAAGCACTAAGTTTGGGGGGAGCCTCAGCGTGATGTGCAAGTGACACCTCCCCTTCAGAGCCATTCTGAGCAGAAGCAATACAGAGCCATATGGCTCCTCCTGCTCAGAACCCTCCTGCTTTGCACCCCCTATAGCTATGCTACTGCAGGCAACAGTGGCCCCAGGCTCTGCCCTAGTTGCACACTCCAGTCCATCTGCTCAGGAGGCTCCCACTCTCCAGCGGGGGGGGGGGGGGAAATGGGGCCTGCAGAGTGGCCATCCTACTCATTGGTGCAGGGACGTGGGGAGGCATCCTTTGAAAAGCGTTGCTGCCGTGGGAAGTACCCAAGCACCCACAATCCATGTGCTCTGTGCGTGGGTTGTGGGTGCTTGGGCACCTCCCACAGCAGCAGCCCTTTTCAAAGGACACCAGTAGGGACACTCTGCCTCACTTCCTCCCCACCCTCCACATGTCCATGTTATTGGGATCTCTGTCCCATATGATTGTGCATGAGGACATTGGGCTCTTCTGGTACCCTATGCAGTGACATCACGATGGCATGCTCCAATGCCTCCAAAGCACCCACCCCCTCCTCCAGAGAGAGCCCAGCAGAGATTGCCTTCACTGCCCCAGTTGCCAGGGCAAGATGTTACACCTCTGATGGAGGAGATCCCTTCACACCTGGTGTTTTAAAGTGCAGCAGGCAGGCTTTCATGTTTACACACCACACTGAAACACAAAGAAATCTGTAGATTTTACATCTCTTCAAGGCAGCTTAGAAACCTGTTTTGAGTGCTTTTAGTCGAAGCAGACTTAGAAAAAATCAATAATGTCCTCATAGTACGATTGGATGATCACCACCATCCAGTGCAGCAAAATGCAAGCAGTTCCCAATATCCTCACCCATGAACACCTGAAACAGAGATCACAATAGGCAGGGGAGAGGACAGTATATATATTGGCAACCTTCAGTCTCGAAAGACTATGGTATCGCGCTCTGAAAGGTGGTTCTGGAACAGCGTCTAGTGTGGCTGAAAAGGCCAATCCGGGAGTGACAATCCCTTCCACACCAGGAGCAAGTGCAGTCTGTCCCTGGTCTGTCTCCCTGGCTATGGGCCTTCCTTCTTTGCCTCTTTGCCTCAGACTGTTGGCCAAGTGTCTCTTCAAACTGGGAAAGGCCATGCTGCACAGCCTGCCTCCAAGCGGGCTGCTCAGAGGCCAGGGTTTCCCATTTGTTGAGGTCCATTCCTAAGGCCTTCAGATCCCTCTTGCAGATATCCTTGTATCGCAGCTGTGGTCTACCTGTAGGGCGCTTTCCTTGCACGAGTTCTCCATAGAGGAGATCCTTTGGGATCCGCCCATCATCCATTCTCACGACATGACCGAGCCAACGCAGGCGTCTGTTTCAGCTGTGCATACATGCTAGGGATTCCAGCACGTTCCAGGACTGTGTTGTTAGGAACTTTGTCCTGCCAGGTGATGCCGAGAATGCGTTGGAGGCAGCGCATGTGGAAAGCGTTCAGTTTCCTCTCCTGTTGTGAGCGGAGAATCCATGATTCGCTGCAGTACAGAAGTGTACTCAGGATGCAAGCTCTGTAGACCTGGATCTTGGTATGTTCCGTCCGGAGAGGACAGTACCATTGCTCTTACCCTCCAATTCTTTAAACCAGTGTTTCTCAAACTGTGGGTCAGGACTCACCAGGTGGGTCATGAGCCAATTTCAGATGGGTCCCCATTCATTTCAATCTTTTATTTTTAATATATTAGACTTGATGCTACCATGGTATGTGACTGCATTTGGGGAAATGCTATAGACCTGCACTTTTAACAAGTTACTATGTATAATCTTTTAACGACGACAGTAAATGAGGCTTTTAATAGTAAATGGGATAGTAAATGTGATATCTGTACTTTTAATAGGCACTATGCATATGCTTTTAACAATGATAGTCAATGAGACTTACTCCTGGGTAAGTGTGGGTAGGATTGCAGCCTAGGATTGTTAAAATTTTTCCTGCTTGCTGATGTCGCTTCCAGTCATATCACTTCTTGTGGGTCCTGACAGATTCCCATTCTAAAAAGTGAGTCCCGTTGCTAAATGGGTGAGAACCACTGCTTTAAGCCATTTCTGCTCAATGTTGCATACATGCAACAGGGATCAAATGTGTATACTTGTGGGCTGGGCAGAAATGGATTAAGCTAGCTGCCTGTTCAAAGAAAGTTATAAAGGGGGACCGTTTATGTCCCGCTCCCTGCATTCACATACTCAAAACAGCTTACAAGTGTTGCTAGTTAAATAAATCAATTCCTCTTGTTTACAGCTTTGTGCACAGTTCCTTAAACATAGCACATAAATTGCAGCCCTCAAGCATTTAATCCTAACCATACTGAACTCTTTACATGTCAAGTACAGCTGCTTTAAAGGGCATTCCATTTATGCAGCAGAAACAGCTATTGGCGTCCTTCAGTACCAACTGCCTGACACATTTAAGTCAGTCCCTCTGTCCTACATTGTGGTGAAAACACCTGATTTTGTTTCCCATTCTGGACTTTTCTAGCATGTCAGGCTTCAGTAGAACCTCCGCATTCTGAAGGGGCTACTAAGTCTTTCAAAGGCAGAAGCCAGGTTTGCTCTATTTGAGCATTTCATTATCTTCTTTTCCTATATCAAAGACCTGGCTTTACTTATATGATTATAGCCTGCCACCTCTCCAAATAAATGGAGCCTTCAAAGTGGTTCTCTGTACTACAAAGCTCACCTGATTTCCAAAGAGCAAAAAACTCATATGACATCCTTCCCCCACCTAATCTGACAGGTGAAACCTGGTTAACACTCACAGATCATAAATAGTACGGTTGCACATTGGTCCAAGTGCAATGACAGAAGTTTCTGATGCCTCACAGGGGTTTGCCCACTCCCCTAGCTGCAAATGTAGATACCAGAACCTGGAACAGCATAAAGTAGGGTAGGGAAAGTCTCCAGAAAATTTGCACCAGGGTTTTTTGTTTTACTTGACACTTGCCTTTTTAACATCCATACCAATCTTTGCTGCCCTATTTCCATTTTCTCCTTTTCTGATTGATCAGTGCCTTGTTTGTATCCCCTGAATCGTTCCCTCCATTGTTTTGACTTGTCTTTTAATAAACTTTAGTTTTACTGTTTAGGTGCCTGGGCTCTTTTCACACAAGAGGGCACATAGTGCCTCATCTACGAGACTACTCAGATTTTGCTACTATATGGTTTTAAGGGGGCCCAATTTTTGAGACTTTTAACCTGGGACATTTTCCTTAAAGCAACCATTTTTTGTCTGTCCATGCTTTATAGCTTTTGATGGTGGCAGTGCAAGCCCTCTTTCTCCAGTTCAATCTCAGTTTACCACCTCTCCTCCCCAAAAAAGTCTGAAGTGTGGAGCAGAGAGGTGGGTGATATCTCTCATCTCCAGCCACTGCACCAGTGTTGCCCTCCATCTTCTTTGCAGATGCTGAAATGGAAAAACTCCTAAACGCGTAAGAGTAGATTGTGTTATGAGTATATTGTGCTATGCATATAAAGTACTAATCTAACAAAAGGGAGGTATGTCTACCAACTTCAGTAACTAAGAATATCTTAATGGAGGACAGTAGTCCCTGCTTGCCGTCCTTATCCACCCTTTTGACAAGAAGCAGCTTTTATTTTCTCACAAAAGCTTACCATAAATTGTGGTGGCTCAGCATACACTTCCAGGATCCACTCCAGAGGTTTCCTCTGCACAGAAGTTGGTGTGCATAGGGAAACCCAACTAACTAGACTACCCCCACTTCCTTAGCACCCAAGCTTGACCTGGATGGTACTGGCCCTAAATTATCAACAGGGGTAAGGAAGACAGCACTTTGTTCTATCTAGACTTTCTATCTAGACCAAGGGAAAGTCTTGGAAAAATAACCAAAAACTTTATTAAGAAAAATGGAAAAAAATTTTTTTAAAGGAAACAGGAAGTGAAAAAATGGATTAAGGTGTCTGCAATTAGACATAAACCAGGTTTTAAGAGGTAAAATTGAACACAAATCCTAATGCAACTCTCCAAACAGCCTTTCCTGTTTGGTATGACTTACTTAGGATGCATCTCCATTGTCCTGTACTTCACCTTCCATGACAGGAATGTGCATGCTTCAACAGTGTCCACATTAACCCCAATAGTACTATAAAAGAACCACCTAGATGCAAACTAGCCAACTCTTTATATGGACTCCTGGCTCCCAGTTATACTGTTCTGATTGGCTGATCCAAAGTCACAAAACACAAGGTCAGATCCTTGAAGCTCCCACATGGTCATGTGGATGGCCAACAGCCAGATGTTGGCTAAACTCAGCCAGGTCATTTCTGCCTGGTCCATTGTTTCACCTAGTTCCAGGCCAAACTTTATGGTCTTTCCCAATACAAATGTTAGCTAAGCAGATTATAGGGGTGGCAGAAATGAAGGAGCTGACATCCTCATGAGCCTCATGTTCCCCTTATTTTGTTTTTTTTCTATTCAGACTATGGGTCCCTCATTCATCACCACCTATAATTAAAGACGAACAGGCAAAATGATTCCAAACAAGACACATTGGTCCTAATACTGAGAACAAACAGCCCATACAGTTATTATAAATACCCCAGCAACATATCGCCTGGAGTTATGGAATGATACGAGAGAGCTGAAACAGCATGGTTGTAGCACATGAAAAAGCAGCAAACATATTGTGTCAACATTCCGTGTTTCCTGGAGCAATGAAAAGCTGTCGCATGACAGTTTCATTTCCCCCGCATGGGGAAAAAAACCACAAGAGACTTATGGTGTTTGGGGGATATTTGTTTTATTTCAAGCAATGCAAGGAGAACATAGTAGAGACAAACAGGTCTCTCCTGCAGTAAGTCCCCAAGGAGGTCTCAGCCAACTTTTTCTTCTCAAGAACTGAACCTCTGCCTCGAAATTGTTTTTTCTTTTTGTTCAAAGGAGTGTTCTCCTTCTGAAGGTGAATTACTGGTCAGCAGGGAAAACATCCCCCAGTCAATAAGGTTTCTTTATTAAACTCTGAGCTACCCATTGAGGAATAAACCAATCCTTTCTCAGGTATTTGCAAGCCACTCTCTGAAAAGATGGCTTGTCTCCCATCCTTGGGCCAGTCACTTTTTCTCAGCCTCACCTATCTCACAGGGTTGTTGTGAGGAAAAAAGGAGGGTAGCAGCCTTGTACACCACCCTGAGCTCTTTGGAGGAAGGGTGGTATAAAAATGTGATAAATTAAAAAAACAAACAAATAACTCCACTGGAGGAAAAGGTCCTCAAATTATATTGGTCACACTAAAAAAAAAAAAAAAAAAAGAACCCACATCTTGCTGGAAAAGCAGACAGGCCATTGCAATGTTTGCTGGAGCCTCAAATACTATAAACATGGACAATATTAATCAAAATTCCATAGTCTAAATGGGATTTTAGAAAAGCAAATATGGTCACTTTGAAATTCCAATCCTGGATTCAAAGCAGCAAACATCCAGCCTGCATTGACAAATGGGCTTGAGAAAGAATGATTCATTCTCCTACCTGTATCCCCAAAGGAATTGCAGTACAATTGTGAAATCCCTGTCAACACACACACACACAAAACAGGAGTTATGAATAAGATACACATTTCCTGGCATGAATGGAATCTACAAGGCCAGATTTAGCACAAACTGCCTTAAGGCTACACTAGTGTGTATAAGGGGATAAGAATAGGCCCTCAATTTGGCTATACTTGTCGTAAGAGGCAACTAAACAGCCACCGGGTAGATGGGACTCGTTAGCCTGGGAAGGCAGCTCATCTGAGAGAAGGAAAACTCTGATCCCAAACCTCCACTGCCCTTGTGGCTACATCCAGTTAAGGAAAAGGCTTCAGGAGTCAACCTCGAGACAAAATCCGGAGCTGGAGTCCCTGAGGCAGTTCATGGCTGAACACAGTCACGTCCTGGCAACTCCTGCGACGCCGCTGGAACCAATCGTATTGGCCTCTGCCTTTCCATTGGACCATTTCAGCGACGTGGAGAGGGGGGATTTGCTGCATGGGAAACAATCTATCCTCCATATCTACTTTACCCAGGCTTCACACACTGGAGAGGACACTCTGTTCCAGAACCACCATTCAGAGCGCGATACCAGTCTTCCAAGACTGAAGGATGCCAACGTAGTGTCCTTGATTGCATTTCCTTGCTATGTCAAACTATCTGCTCACACTGAGATGTAATGGAATTTTTTAACTACAATATTTATGTATTCAACAATGAAAAAGCATTACAAATTTTAGAGTACATTTTCTCTGCTGCTGCTGGGAGGTGTCAATTACACTGCTCTGTGGCGTCTGGTTAGACAGCTACTAGAGCAGTTGTTGCACATTTCAAAACAGAGGCAGCAGAGTGATTAACAAATGTGCCCCAAATTAGCCTGGTTTCTGCAGTTTGTTTTTATCCCACTCTTCCTCCATCGAGAAGCTGAGGGGTGCATGCCAATACCCACATCTATGTCCACTGCAGCAGCATGTTATTGACAGCCCTGTTCTGGGTCCCCAAGGTGCCCTCTGTCCTTGCATTCAGTGGAGTTTACTCTCAGGGAAGTAAGTATAAGATTGCTGCCTTAGACTGATTTGCTTTTTCTTAACCAGGTTAACCCATTTTTGCCCCGCCCACAGGTGTACACATTTGGTTCCAGTTGTGTACATGCAATGCTGGGAAGAAACTGCTTAAAGTGCTCTAATTAATCTTTGTCAACTTTAAGATATAAACCTCACATGTCAGAGAAGAGCTCTCCAGGACCTAGTCTTAACTTGTTTGGCCAGCTTAGTGAACAACTTGCAGGAGCATAATTATGATTTCTGCATATGTAATAAGTTACATAAAACAGAATGAGATCATCCCGTCAAAGACTGCCTTGCAAAATTAGAACCAGTTACTTCCTTAAGTGGCATGATGTGCTTGACTGGGGATGGGAAAAAGGAAACCATCAGTTGGTATCAGCAAAATAAGGAAATGAACATAAGCACAGGGTTTCAAAGACTCCTGTTTAATTCTCAGCTGACAATTTGAACCCTGCATATTTATGTTATGCTCTTTGGGCACAATCCTAACCAACTTTCCAGAGGTAAGGGCAATGCAACTCCAAGGTAAGGGAACAAACATTCCCTTACCTTAAGGAGTGCCCCCCCCCCAACTGCAGGATGCAGCACACACCCCACTGGCACAGCTATGCCAGCACTGAGAAGTTGGTTAGGACTGTGCTCTTAAGTGTGCAAAAGTTTCACAGTTCTGAACTTGTTGGGCCACAAACTACCCTATTTGGGTAGTTTATACAGTACTATTATAGAGTATCACTATTATACATACTTTATAGTTGGGCAAGTCAATTAGGCCCAGTTGCTCAACACTGTCCAGACAAAAGGTGGCTGAGCTGCAACATAATTGTTACCCCTGCTAAGTGGGGCAAAGTGGCATCTTTTGAAGTGGCGTCCTATTAGCAGGAAAGACAGCAACTGTCTCTTTTCATCCAGCATGGCGTCTTTTCCAGTGGCTCTTTCTGGTACTTGTATTATTATATTTTCTTTAAAATTGTGGCCCCTTTGGGGACAGGGAACCATCGATTGACTTTGCAACATAAACCACTTTGTGAACTACTTTTTGTTGAAAAACAGTATGTAAATATTAACACTGTTAGGTCTTCCAAGTAATGAACCATACTTGCCACAGAACATATTGTAAAACAATTTCGCTCATCCTGAAAGCTACCCTTTTCCCAGCCAGAGTATATTTTACACAGCTCCTCTTCTCACTAACCTCAGAGTGCTCCCCCATTTCCTCTGCATCAATGCTTAATTATAATAAATTTAAGTTGTGCTTTTTGAATGGAGCATTTCACATAGATTAGCTTGGTGTAGGTTTTACATAATCCTGGAAGGTGAGTTTTATCATCCCTATCTTTCAGTGTGGGGGGGGGGCAAGGCTCAAGACCACATAGCAAGTTCAAGAGAGAGGTGAGATTTGAACCAGAGGTGGCCACATTTTCAGCTCAAGCAAGGATCTTGGGCAGCTAAACGGCTCTTGAAATTCCCATAAATCCTAAAATGGCCTAGCAAGAGAACCCAGTAGATTTCCAAAAGGTATCATCCAAAAGGGGCCCCTGCTTGAATATTTTAGGTCAGCAATTCTGCAGCAAAGGGAAGAATAACTGCTCCATTGCACTGTGACCAGTTGGGTCCTTTCTGACCTTCCTTGTACACATCTGAGTTTTATGTTGAGAGCAGCCAAACTTGTTTTGCAAGTTTATGAACCTACTGGGGAAGTCACAGTTTAGAGTTGGAAGGCAGCTTAAATTACACTACTCACATTTGTATTTTGCAAGGATCTCAGAATATTTATGGCTCAAGTTCCTTCAGACTAAGAGGCCTGTCCATCTTAAGGAAGGGTAACAATATAATATGCTTCTGAGGTGCCCCCTGAGCAACTCCTGCCGGAAATGCTGGTGTTTTTAAAAACATGAGTGGCAATAAACCAAAATCCAGAGAGAAGGAATGAAAGTAGATCAAATCATCATTTATGTGGAACTTTTTAATGTGTCAAGTGCTGTAGTTTGTTTGTTCAACACCCCTGCAAGGTAACGTTTGGGGTAGTGGTGATAATGAAAACAGGACAAGCAACACATTGTGAGATGATGGAATGACTATAGCAGTTGCCATAAACACAACAATATTTACTTAATAGATTTCTATCCCAGGAGAGGACAGAGGTAAAGTAAGAGTTGAGTAGTCCCACATTCTCTTCATTACTGGTTCACATTCCACTCTCTTCTGCACTGCTTCATAACCCCCCCCCTTTTCCTGCTTCCTTCACTAATTGAGCTTTAGCCGCCCTGACCCTTTTTAACAGATATATTCTTGCATTCATCTTTGCCTTTGTTATTTCTTCCTCCTTCTACTTCCTATGCATGTTCCTCTCGCATGACAATTCTTCACAGACCTCCTTGTGGAAGCAGGTGGCCAGGCAGTCTGCAGCTGACTCCCAGTTATCTCATCATTGCTTTATTTCCCTTTTAAATTTTACACAAAAGCACTCACCCAGCCTCTAACCCTTCATACACCTCCATGGGTTTCCTCAAAGATTTAAATTTCCTGCCCTTTCTGTTCTGCCTTTTCTTCTTGAATAAGTTATACCCCCAATTACTGCATCCTTCTTATGTCTCTCAATCCCACCATCTTTCAGTAATGCCTACTAGAAGAATTCACCTTCCTAAAGCAACAGTTCTAGCTCATCTTGTTTGTTCCCCATTGTTTGCATACTGGTGTAGCGACACCTGAAGCCATGGGCAGAACACCCATTCTGCTTCCCCATTTTGATCCGTGCATTGGTGTCTCCCATCACCATATTCCCAGCGGCCTCTAAACCCCCCACATTCCCTTCAGTGACACATCAACTGTGGAGCCATCTCCCTCATCCACGCAGCTTAGTTTAAAACCCTCCTGCAGTAGTCAGGACTCCACCCACTATCAGTAAGGATCTCCCAAGCAAACTATTCATGCAAAGTTGCTAGGACAAATAGACACAAGTCTGATGCAATTATAAAATTAGACAAACTATGCCACAAATCACCACAAAGGCAGAATGGTACTTGCAGGAGGTTAAATTTATCGGGATGGAATCAAAGCAGCAGAGCAGCCTCTCACACCAGTAGTTATTCGATTTTTCAGGAAGGCTGCCTTTCCAAATCAGTTGAAGTAAACATCCACCTCCCAGCCATTGCATGTGTTAGAGCTGAGTGTAGGATGTTTACATAAACTAAGAATCAGTGTCAACAATATCAATACAGCTTCAATAAAGATGCCCATATCTCAATATTGAGATACCAGCCAAAGGAGAGTCCTTATTGTTCATTTCTATGTTTTTTCACGGCTCAAGCCTGAAAGCTCCCACTAGTGAGATATCTAAATACATCAGAATAACTAAGTAAGAACATCCTTTTTAAAGAACGAACAGACCTGTACAACACTTCTCTCTTTCCATTACTGGTTTTTTGGGT